>NW_028288782.1:0-1225140 GCF_059628265.1 Tinamus guttatus | reverse complement strand
CCACCTCACCATGGGACTCTTGTGACCTCACCATGGACCACCTCACCATGGACCACCTCACCATGGACCACCTCACCATGGACCACCTCACCATGGACCACCTCACCATGGACCACCTCACCATGGGACTCTTGTGACCTCGCAAAGAAGACCTCACCATGGACCACCTCACCATGGACGACCTCACCATGGACGACCTCACCATGGACGACCTCACCATGGACGACCTCACCATGGACGACCTCACCATGGGACTCTTGTGACCTCGCAAAGAAGACCTCACCATGGACCACCTCACCATGGACCACCTCACCATGGACCACCTCACCATGGACCACCTCACCATGGACCACCTCACCATGGACCACCTCACCATGGGACTCTTGTGACCTCGCAAAGAAGACCTCACCATGGACGACCTCACCATGGACGACCTCACCATGGACGACCTCACCATGGACGACCTCACCATGGACGACCTCACCATGGACGACCTCACCATGGACGACCTCACCATGGGACTCTTGTGACCTCGCAAAGAAGACCTCACCATGGACCACCTCACCATGGACCACCTCACCATGGACCACCTCACCATGGACCACCTCACCATGGGACTCTTGTGACCTCGCAAAGAAGACCTCACCATGGACGACCTCACCATGGACGACCTCACCATGGACGACCTCACCATGGACGACCTCACCATGGACGACCTCACCATGGGACTCTTGTGACCTCGCAAAGAAGACCTCACCATGGACGACCTCACCATGGACGACCTCACCATGGACGACCTCACCATGGGACTCTTGTGACCTCGCAAAGAAGACCTCACCATGGACGACCTCACCATGGACGACCTCACCATGGACGACCTCACCATGGACGACCTCACCATGGACGACCTCACCATGGACGACCTCACCATGGACGACCTCACCATGGGACTCTTGTGACCTCGCAAAGAAGACCTCACCATGGACCACCTCACCATGGACCACCTCACCATGGACCACCTCACCATGGACCACCTCACCATGGACCACCTCACCATGGACCACCTCACCATGGGACTCTTGTGACCTCGCAAAGAAGACCTCACCATGGACCACCTCACCATGGACCACCTCACCATGGACCACCTCACCATGGACCACCTCACCATGGACCACCTCACCATGGGACTCTTGTGACCTCGCAAAGAAGACCTCACCATGGACCACCTCACCATGGACCACCTCACCATGGACCACCTCACCATGGACCACCTTCACCATGGGACACTTGTGACCTCGCAAAGAAGACCTCACCATGGACGACCTCACCATGGACGACCTCACCATGGACGACCTCACCATGGACGACCTCACCATGGACGACCTCACCATGGGACTCTTGTGACCTCGCAAAGAAGACCTCACCATGGACCACCTCACCATGGACCACCTCACCATGGACCACCTCACCATGGACCACCTCACCATGGACCACCTCACCATGGACCACCTCACCATGGACCACCTCACCATGGGACTCTTGTGACCTCGCAAAGAAGACCTCACCATGGACCACCTCACCATGGACCACCTCACCATGGACCACCTCACCATGGACCACCTCACCATGGACCACCTCACCATGGACCACCTCACCATGGGACTCTTGTGACCTCGCAAAGAAGACCTCACCATGGACCACCTCACCATGGACCACCTCACCATGGACCACCTCACCATGGACCACCTCACCATGGACCACCTCACCATGGACCACCTCACCATGGACCACCTCACCATGGACCACCTCACCATGGACCACCTCACCATGGACCACCTCACCATGGGACTCTTGTGACCTCGCAAAGAAGACCTCACCATGGACCACCTCACCATGGACCACCTCACCATGGACCACCTCACCATGGACCACCTCACCATGGACCACCTCACCATGGACCACCTCACCATGGACCACCTCACCATGGACCACCTCACCATGGACCACCTCACCATGGACCACCTCACCATGGGACTCTTGTGACCTCACCATGGACCACCTCACCATGGACCACCTCACCATGGACCACCTCACCATGGACCACCTCACCATGGACCACCTCACCATGGGACTCTTGTGACCTCACCATGGACCACCTCACCATGGACCACCTCACCATGGGACTCTTGTGACCTCACCATGGACCACCTCACCATGGACCACCTCACCATGGACCACCTCACCATGGACCACCTCACCATGGACCACCTCACCATGGACCACCTCACCATGGGACTCTTGTGACCTCGCAAAGAAGACCTCACCATGGACCACCTCACCATGGACCACCTCACCATGGACCACCTCACCATGGACCACCTCACCATGGACCACCTCACCATGGACCACCTCACCATGGACCACCTCACCATGGACCACCTCACCATGGACCACCTCACCATGGGACTCTTGTGACCTCACCATGGACCACCTCACCATGGACCACCTCACCATGGGACTCTTGTGACCTCACCATGGACCACCTCACCATGGACCACCTCACCATGGGACTCTTGTGACCTCACCATGGACCACCTCACCATGGACCACCTCACCATGGACCACCTCACCATGGACCACCTCACCATGGACCACCTCACCATGGACCACCTCACCATGGACCACCTCACCATGGGACTCTTGTGACCTCACCATGGACCACCTCACCATGGACCACCTCACCATGGGACTCTTGTGACCTCACCATGGACCACCTCACCATGGACCACCTCACCATGGGACTCTTGTGACCTCACCATGGACCACCTCACCATGGACCACCTCACCATGGACCACCTCACCATGGACCACCTCACCATGGGACTCTTGTGACCTCACCATGGACCACCTCACCATGGACCACCTCACCATGGACCACCTCACCATGGACCACCTCACCATGGGACTCTTGTGACCTCACCATGGACCACCTCACCATGGACCACCTCACCATGGACCACCTCACCATGGACCACCTCACCATGGACCACCTCACCATGGGACTCTTGTGACCTCGCAAAGAAGACCTCACCATGGACCACCTCACCATGGACCACCTCACCATGGACCACCTCACCATGGACCACCTCACCATGGACCACCTCACCATGGACCACCTCACCATGGGACTCTTGTGACCTCACCATGGACCACCTCACCATGGACCACCTCACCATGGGACTCTTGTGACCTCACCATGGACCACCTCACCATGGACCACCTCACCATGGGACTCTTGTGACCTCACCATGGACCACCTCACCATGGACCACCTCACCATGGGACTCTTGTGACCTCACCATGGACCACCTCACCATGGACCACCTCACCATGGACCACCTCACCATGGACCACCTCACCATGGACCACCTCACCATGGGACTCTTGTGACCTCACCATGGACCACCTCACCATGGACCACCTCACCATGGACCACCTCACCATGGGACTCTTGTGACCTCACCATGGACCACCTCACCATGGACCACCTCACCATGGACCACCTCACCATGGGACTCTTGTGACCTCACCATGGACCACCTCACCATGGACCACCTCACCATGGACCACCTCACCATGGGACTCTTGTGACCTCACCATGGACCACCTCACCATGGACCACCTCACCATGGACCACCTCACCATGGACCACCTCACCATGGACCACCTCACCATGGACCACCTCACCATGGGACTCTTGTGACGTCACAATGGACGACCTCACAATGGACGACCTCACAATGGACGACCTCACAATGGACGACCTCACTCTGGGCCTTTCATGACCTCACAATGGCGACATCACAATGGACAACCTCACAATGGGCCTCTAATGACATCACAATGGATGACCTCACAATGGGCCACCTCACAGTGGGCCTCCTGTGATCTCACAGTGGGCCTTTCCTGACCTCAACATATAGATTGAAACCAAAAGCATGAAAAGAATATGGAAGAGAACAACAAGAATACAAATAAGAACCATCTCCTTAACAATAACAAGAACATTAACAAGAACATAAGCAACAAAAAACACTTCTTGAAAAATCAAGAAAGAAACATTTCCATACCACGTTCGTGACGGCGTCTGTGGGCCCAGCACTTGCTGGCAGCAGCCAGGGTGAAGGGGCCCGTGGCCTGCAAGGGCCAAGGAGCCGTTGGCATTCGCAGCCCCGAGAGCAGGGCTCTCTGTGCCAGGGGTCTCTCTGTGCCGAGCGGTGGGGCCCGGAGCAGGCAGTGCCGGGCCTGCCCGCAGCAGCCTCCTTCCCCCGGCAGCCCCTCTGGCAGGGACGCGGGGAGCCCAGTGCCAAGCGGAGCAGAGAACAGGGCAAGGGCAGCGGTGCCAGCGCCGAGGGGGGCGCGGGGCTTTGGGGCCTCCCTTGGGAGGCGTCGCGCAGGCTGCCCCGGAGCCCCGCAGCTGCCCCGCACCCTGTGGGCACCACGAGTGGCCCTGGTGCTGCGCAGACCTGCTGCTCACCTGGCCTTGCTGCTGCGTGGCCAGCGCTGGGGCCACTGCTCCACGGAGCCCTGGGGAGCATCAGTGTTCCCGTGGCGATAACTGCCCCTCTGGAATGTTCCGTACTTGCCGGGGGGTGACAGCAGCGGCAGGGGCCAGGGGGCCGCCGTGAGGAAGGCTGCTGCTGTGCTGGGCTCCTCCTGGCACGGATGAGCCCGGTGGCAGAGAGCAACGTGCGGCCTCAGCCTTGCTGGCTGCCAAGGAGGGCTCCTCAGGCAGCGCCCTGGCACGGCTGCCGCCTGCCTGCCCACAGGCCGGGCTCCGCTCGGGGCTCTGCTTTGAGCCCTGCATCGTGGTGGGCTCCACGTTGTTGCTCTACCCTTTAGGACTTCTTGACCCAGGCCTCCCATCGATCAGCTCCACGTGTCTTATCTCTAGACACTTGACGCCTTGACATCCCGTCTCTGCAAGGACTGGGATATCTCCATACAATTTACGACTCCTTGGCCTCCGCATCCCGTCTCCGAAAAGACCGGGATCTCTTATCTCCATACGATTTACAACTTTTTCACCTTGGGATCCTGCTTCTGAGAGGACTGTGGCATCAGCTCCAGGTGTTCTATCTCCACCAGCATGAGGCCCAAATGATGCTCTGCAGCGTCTACGGAGCGGCGCTGGCACTGGAGCTGGAGGAAGAGGAGCACCAGAGCACGCACAAAGGGGCAGACTCTGCAAGAACGGAGACATAAAAGCAGCAAGGATTTCCCCCCTCCGCCGCTGTGTGCTATTTCCCTCCCAGGTGTGTGGTTCATCCCCTGCACCCACTCGCACGCTTTCTGGCCCTCCACATCCCTTGCACCGAGGGCTGCGGGACAGCGCCTGCACCCAGGCACCTGTGCCCGCACCCAAGCGCAGCCAGTGACACTCAGCTGCACTGGGGTGGTGGCAACCACAATCCTGCTGCATCTCTCCCGCTTGCTTCTCTTTTCCTTCCTTTTCCCTTCTTTTCCGCCCTGGCCTATTGTGTGTATGAGAATAAAACTTACAAGCTTTTTTGACATTTGACCCAGCTTGTGTTTTAATCTCGCTCTTGGGATCGTATCGAAACTTCCCCTGACACCGCAGCTTCCATCTCTGCAGACACACGCACTCCCTCGCCCCCACGTTAGTCGTCCCACTGCTTTTCCCACCGGCCCGGCCCTGGGTCCCGCACCGCCCCCCCCCGCCCACACCACCACTTTACTGGGTCGGGATGGTTCTTTTCTGCCAAAATGCCGCGGCGGGGGTGCTCGTCCGCTGACGGGGCCTCCTCAGCTTTCCTTATCCTCGTACTTTTCGTTCTCTTTTGGCCGTTTTTCGCGGCCGCTTCTCGGCTCGCGGCTGCGCCGGCGGCGCCTCATGGCGGAAGGGCACTGCGCATGCGCGGGGGCGGGGATTGCGGTTCCTGCCCACTGCGCACGCGCCCTCTCTGTATCCGCGGGCGGGCGGGGGAAGGAGGGAGTCCTCCCGGGGTGGGGGGGCGGCCACGTGGCACCGGGAGGCGGTTGCCCCCCCCTGCGGTCGCCATGGACGCAGCGGAGCCGGTTGCGCAATGGCCTTTATGGTCGCCCTGGAAACACGGGCGGGGCGAAGGGGAGAGGGGGACCGGGAGGGATTTGGGGTGGGTAGAAAAAGGAAAATAATAAAAATAATAAGAATAATTAGAGTAAGAAGAAGAAGAAGATGAAGAAGAAATAATAATAATAATAATAATAATAATAATAATAATAATAATAATACTATGACAAGGAAAACTAAGGCGCGGTTGGAACGCAATCTGGCAAGGGACGTTAAAAAAAAAACAACAAAAACATCTTCAAATACATTAACAGCAAAAGGAAGATCAGGGAAAACGTGGGTCCTCTGGCGGACGAAATGGGCACCCTGGTTACAAATAACACAGAAAAAGCAGAGTTCTGAATGCCTTCTTTGCTTTGGTGTTTACCAAGGGCAGCCCTTTAGAGCCCCAGGCCCTAGGGACAAGAGAAGAAGCCGGGGAAGACTTGCCCTGGGTAGAGGAAGATTGGGTCAGAGAGCACCTAAGGAACCTCGATACCCACAAATCCATGGGCCCTGATGGGATGCACCCCAGAGTGCTGCAGGAGCTTGCAGAGGTCATAGCTAAGCCGCCCTCCATCATCTTTGAAAGATCCTGGAGAACCGGGGAGGTGCCAGAAGACTGGAAGAAGGCCAATGTCACGCCAGTCTTCAAAAAAGGCAAGAAGGAGGACCCAGGTAACTACAGGCCAGTGAGCCTCACCTCCGTCCCTGGAAAAGTGATGGAACGGCTCATACTGGCTGTTGTCTCCAGGCACATGGAGGACAAGAAGGTGCTCAAGAGTAGTCAGCATGCATTCACCAAGGGGAAATCTTGCTTGACTAATCTGATAGCCTTCTGTGATGAAATGACCAGCTGGATAGATGAGGGGAGAGCGGTGGATGTCGTCTATCTCGACTTCACCAAGGCTTTTGACACCGTCCCTCACAACATCCTCCTGGGCAAGCTCCGGAAGTGTGGGATAGATGAGTGCACAGTGAGGTGGATTAGGAACTGGCTGGATGGCAGAGCTGTCACGGAACGAGTGGTGGTGGGGGGGGCTGAGTGACACAATGCACTTCACTCGTGGGAAAGAAATAGGAATAGGTTTTATTGGTAATGACAATGGTTTCACGAGATTCTATGGCAAGGTCACTTATTAGTTACTGCATGGAGGTTCAAGATATACACAGAATTATCAAGGACACCCTCCCGTTGGGTCACGAGGTTCAGACTGGACCCCCTTGCTTTCCAAACTCCTTCTGAGAGGAATCTGGGTGCGGCTGGATCCAGTCCTAGTCCCAGACCTGGTCAACGGTTTATGTCTAAGGGATTTGTGCACAGTTACAAAGTAAGGTTTACAAATTCAGAAAGAGAAAGGCGCGCTATAGTCACTTACCACGAATCTGTAGTGGAAAGGATCTCTTAACCTCGAGGAGTATCCTTGAGAGGCGTCCCTGCTCAAGAGGAGATCCCAGCGTGCAGCCCGCTGCCATGCAAGGAGAGCTCAATGGGCTCTTGGGCTGTTGGGCTGTATTTGTGGGATAAGATGATTGACTGATAGTCATTCTTTCAATTCAGAAATGACTGTTGGCTGATATACTCACAGTTAGCCTTATCTCTCCATCAGGATAGGGCCATCAGGACTGTTATTGATGGTTGATGTCTGGGTGGGGGAAGAAATCAGGGAAGCAACTACCAGGATCAGATAATGTGGTAGTTAACACCTGAACAGGGCTACCTGTGAGAAGTCAGGATGAGCTGGGGAAGGAGCATATCCGTCACAAGAGCTCAGAGGGTGGTGATCAGTGGTGCAGAGTCTGGTTGGAGGCCTGTAGCTAGCGGGGTCCCCCAGGGGTCAGTCCTTGGTCCTGTCCTGTTCAATTTATTCATCAATGACCTGGATGAAGGCACAGAGTGCTCCCTCAGCAAGTTTGCTGATGATACCAAACTGGGAGGAGTAGCCGATACCCCAGAGGACTGCGCTGCCATCCAGAAAGACCTGGACAGACTGGACAACTGGACAGTGAAAAACCTCATGAAATTCAACAAGGCCAAGTGCAAGGTTCCGCACCTGGGGAGGAATAACCCCAGACACCAGTACAGGCTGGGGACTGACCTTCTGGAGAGCAACTCTGCAGAGAAAGACCTGGGTGTCATGGATAACTCTCCTTAGAGCTGTAACGCTGTCTGGGGTTGGGTCAGGAGAATAAATGCTGGGTCTGTGGAAGTCCAGGAGGATATGAAGACTAGCCATGGGTGCCAGCCCTATGGAACCCAGGTGCTTAGTTAATAACTTATGCAGAGTTCACTATGCTTCTGAAGATGGGTGTAGAGGTTTGTAAAAACAAATATTGAAAAAAAAGAGAGGGAGGGTGCTATTTCAAGGCGCCCGTTCTGCAGGTCTGTGTACTTTATCCTCCCAGAAGTTGGACACAAGGGTGTAGTGCAGCTCAAAGAAAGCTACGGCAGAACTGCTCTGGCCTATAAACTACTGCTCTCAACCACTGCACAGATAAACCGCTAGCTTTCCTGCCAAAGGATGAAGTTAGCTTAGCTACTAATGCAGTAGGTCCTCATTCTGAAATTGTGTCTAAAGGGGCAAGTCTTGCAGTCACCAGTTGAAGGAGTTGTGATTCTCACAAATAACCTTTGGCAGCGATTGGCAGCTGGGCACAGTGGCTTCTCCACTGCACAGAGGAATTAGACACTGGACAAACGCTGCCTTTGAGTGTGGAACTATACATTTGAATGCCTGGGATGTGTGCGCCCTCACATTTACCCTCTATCATTTCTCCTACGTCACTTCTCATATCTGAACAGGCTTCTCCATCTTCTCGGGTTGTTAGTGGACAGATGCCCTGTGAGAAAGCAAGGAGAGGAAGACATTGAAAAGGAAATTAAACAGATTCATGTAGCCTCAAAGGCTTTCACTCTTCCCCCCCACCCTTGCCCTAAATGTTATTATTTGTTGGGCAAATGTTTTCTATTTGCTTATCATCTACCTGCTATCATCCAGGAAAAGGGAAAGAAGCAAAACTTTCTTTCAAGATTAATTTCCCGAGCTGAAGTTAGAGAGGAGCGCAACATGTAAGTAGAGAGTAGAAGCAAGACATAGAGCCAATTTAAAGTTGTCTCCCCTCCAAAGAGGAGAAACTCCACACATCTCTCCATGAGGACACACATCCCTACCAGTATTGGCTACTGGGATTAAAAGAGCAGCAACATGAAAAGCACAGAATGGAAAAGAATATGCGTGCACGCACCCATACATGCACACAGAACTTAGAAGCCCTCAGGCTTCTGAGAGCCATGAGAAGCCCAGGGCAATGTGTTCTGTCTAGGAAAGCTTCCGGCAGCACACAGGACCTTAACATATTGTATTCCATTAAATGCAGCCTTGCAACACTGGGGCTGGGGGACCGCCCCTGCACACAACCGTCCTCTGCAGGAGCAGGGCTCTTCACAGGCAGCTCAATATTGTAAACAAATCTGCAGAGAAAGACCTGGGTGTCATGGTGGACGACAAGTTGACCATGAGGCAGCAGTGTGCTCTTGTGACCAAGAAGGCCAATGGGATCCTGGGGTGCATTAACAAGAGCGTCTCCAGCAGGTCGAGGGAGGGGATCCTGCCCCTCTACTCAGCCCTGGTGAGGCCACATCTGGAGTATTGTGTCCAGTTCTGGGCCCCACAGTACAAGAGGGATGTGGAGCTGCTGGAGAGAGTCCAGCGCAGGGCCACAAGGATGATGAGGCGCCTGGAACATCTGCCCTATGAGGAGAGGCTGAAGGAGCTGGACCTCTTTAGCCCGGAGAAGAGAAGGCTGAGAGGGGATGTCATCAGTGTCTAGAAGTAGCTCAAGGGAGGGAGTGAGGAGGATGGTGCTGGCCTCTTTTCAGTAGTGGCCACTGACAGAACGAGAGGTAATGGCCACAAACTGAAGCACCAAAAGTTCCACAGGAACTTAAGGACAAATTTTTTAACAGTGAGGGTGACAGAGCGCTGGAACAGACCGCCCGGAGAGGTTGTGGAATCTCCTTCTCTGGAGATCTTCAAAACCCGCTTGGATGCAGTCCTGTGCCATGTGCTCTAGGTGACCCTGCGTGTGCAGGGGGGTTGGACTAGATGACCTCCAGAGGTCCCTTCCAACCTTAAGCATTCTATGCTTCTATGAAACAGCAGAAGTCAGATTCTGCAATTCTGCAGTAAAAGGCACGGCCAAACACTGCCATGCACACGCACAGTGTGCATTCATGCACCAAGTTGATGACAGAGGGATTGCCACATTGTTATTCTGACATATTTCTACTTCAGCATTTTTAAGTTATAAGTCTTCTGCAAGAAATAGTCTCGCAGATGAAATGAGAATGACACGACTTTGCGGGTCGCCAGTGGGAATGACACAGAAGGGTGGTCGCCATGGGAATGACACGGTGCAGGGGTCGCCATGGGAATGACATGACAGGGGGATCACAATGGGAATGACATGTCGGGGGCGGATCACAATGGGAATTACATGGCAGGGTGGTCGCAAAGGGAATGACACGGTGCAGGGGTCGCCATGGGAATGACATGTCGGGGGTGGTCACAATGGAATTTACATGGCAGGGTGGTCGCCAATGGGAATGACACAGTGGACTGGGCTGTCTACGTACCAGGCTAGAGGCTGGGGCTGGGCTGAGGCACCGGCGGAGAGGAGGCCAGAGGGGAGCCCAGCGCAGGCCAGCACGCTGGTAGAGAGGGCAGAGCAGAGCAGCGGGTGGAGGGCCGGGCTGGGGGAGGAAGCTCCGGGCAGGCTTCGGTGAGGGCCGGAGTAGGGCATCATCGGCCCAGGGCTGATGACCTGGAGGAAGGGATGGAGTGCTCCCTCAGCAAGTTTGCTGATGCTACCAAACTGGGAGGAGTAGCTGATACCCTAGAGGGCTGCGCTGCCATGCAGAGGGACCTGGACAGACTAGGTGGTGAGAAAACTTATGAAATTCAGCAAGGGCAAGTGCAAGGTCCTGCACCTGGGGAGGATTAACCCCAGTCACCAGTACAGGCTGGGGACTGACCTTCTGGAGAGCAGCTCTGCAGAGAAGGACCTGAGTGACAAGTCGACCATGAGGCAGCAATGTGTCCGTGGCCAAGAAGGCCAATGGGACCCTGGGATGCGTTAAGAAGAGCATCTCCAGTAGGTCGAGGGAGGTGATTCTGCCCCTCTACTCAGCCCTGGGGAGGCCGTATCTGGAGAACCGTGTCCAGTTCTGGGCTCCGCAGTCCAGAACTCCCTCCGCAGAGGGATGTGGAGCTACTGGAGAGAGTCCAGCACAGGGCTACAAGGATGGTGAGGGGCCTGGAGCATCTGCCCTATGAGGAGAGACTGAGAGAGCTGGGCCTGTTCAGCCTGAAGAAGAGAAGGCTGAGAGGGGAACTGATCACTGTATAGAAATACCTCAAGAGAGGCAGTGAGGAGGAACGGGCGGCCTCTTTTCAGTGGTGGCCACTGGCAGAACTAGAGGAAAGGGCCACAAACTGAAACATGAGAAGTTCCACAGGAACTTAAGGAAAATTTTCTTGACAGTGAGGGTGACAGAGCACTGGAACAGGTTGCCAAGAGACATTTTGGAGTCTCCTTCCTTGGAGATCTTCAAAACCAACTTGGACGCAATCCTGTGCCACATGCTCTGCATGACCCTGCGTGTGCAGGGGGGTTGGACTGGATGATCTCTAGAGGACCCTTCCAACCTTAACGATTCTATGATTCTATGATAGGTAGGCTTAGGCTAGGTGAGGCTGTGCTTCAGGCTGCCAGAAGTCCTTGGAACGAGCGGAAGGCACCACCTGCTGATTGTTACAACCCTGTGACTTACAGGCAAAGAGACTTTCCCTTTGTGCTTCTTTTGCTGACCTCTTCCTTTCATAGAGCTGGTCAGCACCAGTGGGAGAATCTTGCGTGGGGGTCAACCTACATCGCTGAGATAGTAACATGCTTCTGGTTGTTGCTAGCGCTGCTGCTGTGACGCTAGTTTCAATCGTGAGGCTGTTCAAGTTGGAATGGACAGGATGCCATTGAGAAGGGCCCAAAGGAACATCATGGTGTCACATCAGGTTCCATTGGATCTGAAACTTGTCGCGTATGATGAGCTCTCTTCAGGGAAAGTACTTAGTTTTTCCTGGTTGGAGTTACAGGTCTCTCTGAAATGAATTCAACTGGAAGGAGCCACCTTTCATGCCTTGAATTCATCTCAACTTGGAGCCAGAAAGAGCTCAGGTCAACTATGTAGCACAAAGGGCTGGCATGCTCCAAGCTGATCTTTGTGCACAGCCAAAACTGCAGAGAAGCTACTTCTTCTCAGACATAAATATGTAAATTCGACAAGTTTCACCCCACGCGCTAATATTTTAAGGAATTTCTATTTCCAAAGCTAGACTTTATTGCAGCCCTTTTGCCCCAAGTATCAAGTGATTCTTCCCCTGCAAAACAAAATTGATAGGACAGAGACCCTAGCAGCAAGTTTCTCAGCTCAGAGCGAGGAGGCTCTCTGCAATGTGGCAGCTCTAGCAAGCCGGCACAGTGGCAGCTCCTGACAAAAGACCTGCTGCAGCGCCGAGCCTCTAAAGGGCTCCTCGAGCATCCTCAGCAGCTCTGAGCGCCGGCACCTCCTCTGCACTCGCAGCACGTGCAAGCCGCAGTCCTGCTCGCCACGGCCTGCAGACCCTGTCCTGCGCCCACTGCTCAGCTCCCCGGAGGCTCTCGCTGGGATTACAAATTCTGAGCCAGCAGCACCACTCTGCACTTCAGGGAACGCTTGGGATTTTGTATTTCCTTCTTTCCTTCCTTCCTTCCTTGCTTCCTCCCTTCCTTCCTTTTTTCTCAGCTGCCAAACATTCACTTCTAAATGCAGCTCTCGTCACAGAATTGATAGGGAATATTGCATTTCTTTAGCCCTTAGACTTTGGGTGGTATTTACAGGCTCTATGGCCAACTGATTCTCTCACATTTAGCTCGTTACAAAACAGGAGACGAGAGCACTGAGAACGGCACAGGGTTTTGAATAAGAGGGCTGCTAAACAGCAACTGTAAGGTAAAGTCCATAACCGTTTGTTATGGACTAGAAGTCTTGGACTGAGAATCTTTGCCAGTTTTTGAATTCTTTGCAGCTTTTCTTTTGTGCCTTCTTAGAACTGCACGAGAGGTTTTAAATTGACATGGGACAGTAGAGCTTGCAAATTTCTTGCAAGCTTCAGGCAAGGAAGAGCTTCAAAGCAGGAGAAATGCATGAGCTGAAAATGATGGGGAAATAAAATATCGGAAATGGCTGGAATTGTTCGACATTGAGAATGGGGAGGTTCAGCACAAAACCACGAAGAAACTTAAGGGAATGAAGAAGAAATGAAGCAACATACAGATTTACTAGAGAAGAAAAGAGAAGAAATGCAGAATTTGAAAACGATTGTGAAATGCAATGCCAGGAATAGTTGGAATTGTCCCACATCTGACAACAGGGAGGCTCAGCACAAATCCATGAAGAAGAGAGGACCTGAAGCAACATTCAGTTTTAATAAGCAGGAAAGACAAAGAAATGCAGATTTTGAAAACGATTGTGAAATACAATGCCAGGATTAGTGGGAATTGTCCCACAGTGGAGAATGGCAAGTTTTAGCACAAAGCCCCGAAGAAACTCAACGGAATGAAGAAGAGATTAACTGAGGCAACATACAGATTTACTAGAGAAGAAAAGAGAAGAAATAGAGAATTTGAAAACGATTGTGAAATACAATACGAGGAAGGGTTGGAATTGTCCAACACCTGACAACAGACAGGTTCAGCACAAAGCCATGAAGAAGGGACGACCTGAAGCAACATTCAGTTTTAATAAACAGGAAAACCAAGGAAATGCAGATTTTGAAAACAGATGTCAAATACAATAGCAGTAAGGGTTGGAATTGTCCAACAATTGAGAATGGGGAGGTTCAGCACAAAGCCCCGAAGAAACTCAACGCACTGAAGACGAGATTAACTGAGGCAACATACAGATTTACTAGGGAAGAAAAGCGTAGAAATAGAGAATTTGAAAGCAATTGTGATATACCATGTCAGGAAGGGTTGGAATTGTCCAACACCTAAAAATGGGGAGGTTCAGCACAAAGCCACGTAGAAGAGATGAACTGAAACAACATTCTGATTTACTAAACAAGGAAGCAGAAGAAATGGAAAATATTAAAGCTATTGGGAAATACAATACCAGTAATAGTTGGAATTGTCCAACACCTGACAACAGAGAGGTTCAGCACAAAGCCACGAAGAAGAGGTGACCTGAAGCAACATTCAGTTTTAATAAAAAGGTAAGCCAAGGAAATGCAGATTTTGAAAACGCTTGTGAATTACAATGCCAGGAATGGTTGGAATTGTCCAACAATTGAGAATAGGGATATTCAGCACGAAGCCATGAAGAAACTCATTGGAGTGAAGAAGAGATTAACTGAGACAACACTCCGATTTCCTAGAGAAGAAAACAGAAGAAATGCAGAATTTGAAAACAATTGTCAAATATGATACCAGGAAGGGTTGGAATTGTCCAACACCTGCCACAGGGATGTTCAGCACAAAGCCATGAAGAAGAGATGAACTGAAGCAGCATTTAGATTTACTAAAGAGGAGAGCAGAGTAAATGCAGAATTTGAACATGATATTTTCTATGTTTTCTTTCAAGGTAGTATGCTGACCTACTAAAGGAAACTCTTAAAGAACTCTGAAAGAGGTCCAATCTTAAAATGTCTTCATTACCTTTTGCTTAATTACAGTTGCTGAGACAGGGGCTTTAGTAATTAGAGGACAAGGATAGGGAACTTCATTCAGTAACTCCTGAGGTTGAAAATATCATCTACTTACCTACTGTAGCAATTCTGCCCCACAGTCCTCATTTCAGTGGATCACACATTTGAGTCTCCTCCTTTATGTCACTGCCTTGACACTCATTCCCACTGGGATTTTAGCAAGAACATCATGCTACTTTACTACGGCAAGAAAGAATCACGGTAAGTTTTTTTTTTTTTTTCCCTTTCATCTGGGCCAGAAGAAGAAGAACAGAAGTTACTGGTTTCTATTCCACAAATTTGATGTCAAAGGGAAAAAAGAAAATCCACAAATTCAGATATTTCTCTAGTACATACCAACAACTTTTAAGGAGAGTTATCTATTTCTCCAAAATTATTTTGCTACATTCACTTAAGTGGAGCCTGCTTTAGATGCTGGAAATAGCAGGTAGCCAAAGAAAATATAATCTCTAAAAGAATAATTTCTTTTAAGAATAACTTATTATTCATATAGCTTATATTATTTATATTGCCTATATACAGACAATCATCAGGAGGTTTTTTCTTAAACCTAATTCTCAAAAGAAAAAAAAATCCCCACCAAAATTCTTCCCTCAAATAACTTCCCCCTCAAAATAATTCCCTTTCAACACCCCCCAAGAACATTCCTAACAAATAATTTTCCATAAAGAAACACTAATAAAAAATCCGTTCCAAAAAACTATGCCTGACCAAATATTTCCTTCTGATTTTTTTTCCCATCCAGATCATTTTATCCTCTGAAAAAATCACACAAAACACACACACAACTTTTATTTTTTGACAAAACCCTTTCCCTTCCAATAAGGTTTTCCACTCCAAAGGCTGTTGCAGATGGCTCGGGATTGGGCAATAATCACGCAAAATCAGGTGGCTACGTCAAGCATTATTTCAGGTGAAAGCACATAAACAGAGGAGCAAAATGCGGATAGTTGCTCACAACTTAGCACTTGCTAGCAGGATACTGAGCCTGAACATCCTCTCGAGCTGGTGTATTGGAGGGTTGCTGACAGGCTCCCAACTTGGCGGGCGTCCCTGCGGAGACAACGTAGACCTCGGTGTTAGGTGTCTCCCCGTTCCCCTCCCCGCACTGTCTTTTTACGCACGGTGCCTCCTGCCCCATAGGGCCAGCACACGCCAGGAGGCAGGCCAGGGGGCGGACAAACTCCACCCTCAGCCACATAACCTTCCCTCCCGGGTGCGCAAGCGCGCATACCGGTAGGGGGTCCCAGCCCTCAGTCTGAGGGTCCTGCCTTCCTCATCTTCCTCCTCCTCCTGGTGCGGCTGACCTTCAAACTGGGTTAGAGGACATCTGTGGTTAAGCTGGCTGCAAGTCCGGTCCGGCAGCCACCTTCAACTGGTTTTGGACGGAGTCGGCTGTGAACGTGGCTGAGCAGCCGCCTCCATGATCCTTATCGTTCCGCCCAAATGGGCAAACATCTTATTTCTCAAGGTCTGGATTCTGTTTCGCACAATAGTCTTATGACCTTACAGAGCATAAATAATCATAAAAATATCTACCTCCTATACATGCCGCCCCGTGATCTGTAGAGGTCAATCTATTGTAGCGAAGCACCCGAAGAGATAACATTTTCATAGCAGTTTCAACCATACCTCGTGTCAGCATCATTACACAAGGGATACAGTACATAACACAGACAAATACAGCAAATAGAAATAATAGCCCCAATAGCAGTTTCTGTAGCCATGGCCAACCCCACTTCCACTGTCCGAATGCATTCCAGTCATCAGCATCTCTCAGTTGATGAGTCAGATCCTGTAAGGCCTGGATCTGGCAATGTATAGACTTGGAGTGGTCGCTTGGATTCATATAGCACATGCCTCCTACCTCTTCACACCCATGGCCATCCATAAGCAATAACATATCTATGGCAGTGTGGTCTTGTACAGTTGCGTGCTGAATCGAGTCCACTTCTACTCACAATGAGGACAAAGCTGTCGTTGTAGCATTGCTGGACTTTGCTAGCCAGCATCCCAGTCTGCACAACGTGGTCAATGCTTGCTTGGCAGCGATCCCCGGAGCCAATGGCAACGCTATAATATTTTTCTCTGTTGTCCCAAAGTCATTTAGGTTGGTAGAGGCGATAGACACAGACAGATGCAACCATTTAAGGGAAAGTTCCTTCAAGGTGTCGTGATTGCCCTGGGGATTCAAGGGGACTTGCATACCCCTTGGCATCTCCAGAGCTCTGGTACAGTGCAAAGGATGAATGGGAACATTAAAAGGCATCTTCTAAAATTGGTGTTAGAAGCTAAAACACCATGGAGACAACTTCTACCATTCAAGAATGAGAACAAAACCTAGGGGAGACATTTAACTGTTCTCCTTTGAAAGAATATTCGAGATTCCCCACCCTACTAACACCCAAGCTGCCGGGAAGGTAGAGATGAGTGATCAATATGTGGGCAGAATACTTTCCCGTGTAAAGGATCTCCAACAGGAAGTCCAGCTCGCACAGATCCTGCCCTTGGATTTTGCAGTACCAGGAGATCGGGTCTTGGTCAAAAAGCAGAAAAAGCACCACTGGCAGCAAAGTGGAGTGGACCTTAAAACCACAGAAAAATCAGTCAATAATGCTGAGCATGGATGGCCATGATGCCTGAAATCTGGACTTCTCAGTTGAAGGAAAAGGATGGAAAGCCCCGGAAAACTCTCCTTAGAGCTGTAACACTGCCTGGGGTTGGGTCAGGAGAATAAATGCTGGGTCTGTGGGAGTCCAGGAGGATATGAAGACTAGCCATGGGTGCCAGCCCTATGGAACCCAGGTGCTTAGTTAATAACTTATGCAGAGTTCACTATGCTTCTAAAGATGGGTGTAGAGGTTTGTAAAAACAAATATTGAAAAAAAAGAGAGGGAGGCATTGAGCAGAATACACAAGTTTGTGTATTCACAAATAAGGGGACTTCCCCACAGTCTTTGGCTGATGAGTGGGACAAAGGAATATATGCAGGAGAGGAGGCTGAGCGGAGCCATGAGTGAGTGGGACAGGAGAGCATATGCCAAAAGGAGGGTGAGCTCAGGTTGAGAGCAGATGGAAGGAGGCAGGAGTTTGGTGTAGGCAGGCCGGGAAGGATGTAACTCTTGTGACCTCACAATGGAAGACCACACAATGGATGACCTCACAATGGATGACCTCACAATGGGCCTCTAATGACATCACAATGGATGACCTCAAAATGGACGACATCACAATGGATGACTTCACAATGAGACTCTTGTAAGCTCACATTGGAAGACCTCACAATGGACGACCTCACAATGGGTCTCTAATGACCTCACAATGGATGACCTCACAATGGATGACCTCACAATGGGAGTCTTGTTACCTCACAATAGAACACATCAAAAAGAATGACCTCACAATGGATGACCTCACAATGGGACTCTTGTGACCTCACAATGGAAGACCTCACAATGCATGACCTCACAATGGACGACCTCACAATCGGCCTCTAATGACATCACAGTGGATGACCTCACAATGGACGACATCACAATGGATGACCTCACAATGGGACTCCTGTGACCTGACAAAGGAAGACCTCACAATGGATGACCTCAGAATGGAAGACATCACAATGGATGACCTCACAATGGAAGACATCACAATAGAGGACCTCACAATGGGACTCTAGTGACCTCGCAATGGAAGACCTCACAATGGATGACCTCAGAACGGAAGACATCACAATGCACGACCTCACAATGGGCATCGAATGACATCATAATGGATGACCTCACAACGGACGACATCACAATGGATGACCTCTCAATGGGACTCTTGTGACCTCACAATGGAAGACCTCACAATGGATGACCTCACAATGGAAGACATCACAATGGGTCTCTAGTGACATCACAATGGATGACCTCACAATGGATGACATCAAAATGGATGACCTCACAATAGGACTCTTGTGACCTCACAATGGATACCCTCACAATGGATGACCTCAGAATGGAAGACATCACAATGCACGACCTCACAATGGGACTCTTGTGACCTCACAACGGAAGACCTCACAATGGATGACCTCACAATGGACGACCTCACAATGGGCCTCTAATGACATCACAGTGGATGACCTCACAATGGATGACCTCACAATGGGATTCTTGTAACCTCACAATGGAAAACCTCACAATGCACGACATCACAGTGTATGACCTCACAATGGGACTCTTGAGAGCTCAGAATGGATGACCTCACAATGGAAGACCTCACAATGAACGACCTCATAATGGACGACCTCACAATGGGCCTCTAATGACATTACAGTGGATGACCCCACAATAGAAGACATCACAATGGACGACCTCACAAGGGGTCTCTAATGACATCACAATGGATGACCTCACAATGGGACTCTTGCGACCTCACAATAGAACATCTCACAATGGATGACCTCAAAATGGATGACCTCACAATGGATGACCTCACAATGGATGACCTCACAATGGATGACCTCACAATGGATGACCTCACAATGGGTCTTCTAGTGACCTCACAATGGCAGACCTCACAATGGATGACCTCACAATGGATGACCTCACAATGGGCTTCTAATGACATCACAGAGGATGACGTCACAATGGACAACATCACAATGGATGACCTCGCAACGGGCCTCTTGTGACCTCACAATGGAAGACCTCACAACGCATGACCTCATAATGGATGACCTCACAATGGGACTCTTTTGACCACACAATGGATGACCTCACAATGGAAGACATCACAATGGATGACCTCAGAATGGAAGACATCACAATGCACGACCTCACAATGGGCATCGAATGACATCATAATGGATGACCTCACAACGGACGACATCACAATGGATGACCTCACAATGGGACTCTTGTGACCTCACAATGGAACACCTCACAATGGATGACCTGACAATGGATGACCTCACAATAGGACTCTTGTGACCTCACAATGGATACCCTCACAATGGATGACCTCAGAATGGACGATATCACAATGCACGACCTCACAAGGGGCCTCTAATGACATCATAATGGATGACCTCACAATGGACGACATCACAATGGATGACCTCACAATGGGACTCTTGTGAGCTGACAATGGAAGACCTGCCAATGGATGACCTAATAATGGACGACATCACAATGGATGACCTCACAATGGGACTCTTGTGACCTCACAATGGAAGACTTCACAATGTATGACCTCATAATGGACGACCTCACAATGGGCCTCTTGTGACCTCACAATGGATGACCTCACCATGGATGACATCACAATGGATGACCTCACAATGGGACTCTTGTGACCTCGCAATGGATGACCTCACAATGGAAGACATCACAATGGATGACCGCACAATGGAAGACATCACAATGGATGACCTCACAATGGGACTCTTGTGACCTCGCAATGGATGACCTCACAATGGAAGACATCACAATGGATGACCGCACAATGGAAGACATCACAATGGATGACCTCACAATGGATAACTTCAGAATGGACGACATCACAATGGATGACCTCACAATGGGACTCTTGTGACCTCACAATGGAAGACCTCACAACGCATGACCTCATAATGGATGACCTCACAATGGGACTCTTATGACCTCACAATGGGCCTCTAATGAAATCACAATGGATCACATCACAATGGATGACATCAAAGTGGATGACCTCACAATAGGGCTATTGTGACCTCAAAATGGATAACCTCACAATGGATGACCTCAGAATGGAAGACATCAAAATGCACGACCTCACAATGGGCCTCTAATGACATCATAATGGATGACCTCACAATGGACGACATCACAATGGATGACCTCACAATGGGACTCTTGTGACCTCACAATGGAAGACCTAACAATGGATGACCTCACAAAGGATGACCTCACAATGGGTCTCTAGTGACATCACAATGGATGACCTCACAGTGGACGACATCACAATGGATGACCTCACAATGGCACTCTTGTGACCTCACAATGGAAGACTTCACAATGCATGACCTCATAATGGACGACGTCACGATAAGCCTCTAATGACCTCACAATGGGTCTCTAGTGACATCATAATGGATGACCTCACAATGGACGACATCACAATGGATGACCTCACAATGGAAGACCTCACAATGCATGACCTCATAATGGACGACCTCACAATGGGCCTCAAATGACATCACAGTGGATGACCTCACAATGGAAGACATCACAATGGACGACTTCACAATGGGTCTCTAATGACATCACAATGGATGACCTCACAATGGGACTCTTGCCACCTCACAATAGAACATCTCACAATGGATGACCTCACAATGGAAGACCTCACAATGGATGACCTCACAATGGATGACCTCACAATGGGACTCTTGTGACCTCACAATGGAAGACCTCACAATGGATGACCTCACAATGGACGACCTCACAATGGGCCTCTAATGACATCACAGTGGATGACCTCACAATGGACGACATCGCAATGGAGGACCTCACAATGGGACTCTTGTGACCTCACAAAGGAAGACCTCACAATGGACGACATCACAATGGATGACCTCAGAAAGGGACTCTTATGATCTGACAATGGTAGACCTCACAATGGATGACATCAAAATGGATGACCTCACAATAGGACTCTTGTGACCTCAAAATGGTAAACCTCACAATGGATGAGCTCAGAATGGAAGACATCCCAAAGCACAAACTCACAATGGGCCTCTAATGACATCACAATGGATGACCTCACAATGGACGACATCACAATGGATGACCTCACAATGGGACTCTTCTGACCTCACAATGGATAACCTCACAATGGATGACCTCACAATGGATGACCTCACAATGGATGACCTCACAATGGGACTCTTGTGACCTCACAATGGAAGACCTCACAATGGATGACCTCACAATGGATGACCTCACAATGGGTCTCTAGTGACATCACAATGGATGACCTCACAGTGGACGACATCACAATGGATGACCTCACAATGGGACTCTTGTGACCTCACAATGGAAGACTTCACAATGCATGACCTCATAATGGACGACGTCACAATAAGCCTCTAATGACCTCACAATGGATGACATCACAATGGATGACCTCACAATGGAAGACCTCACAATGCATGACCTCATAATGGATCACCTCACAATGGGCCTGTAATAACATCACAGTGGATGACCTCACAATGGACGACATCACAATGGATGACCTCACAATGGGACTCTTGTGACCTCACAAAGGAAGACCTCACAATGGACGACATCACAATGGATGACCTCACAATGGGACTCTTGTGACCTCACAATGGAAGACCTCACAATGCATGACCTCATAATGGAGGAGCTCACAATGGGCCTCTTGTGACCTCACAATGGATAACCTCACAGTGGATGACATCACAATGGATGACCTCACAATGGGACTCGTGACCTCACAATGGAAGACCTCACAATGGAAGACCTCACAATGGAAGACCTCACAATGGGCCTCTAATGAAATCACCATGGATCACCTCAGAATGGATGACATCAAAATGGATGACCTCACAATGGGACTCTTGTGACCTCACAATGGATGACCTCAGAATGGAAGACATCACAATGCACGACCTCACAATGGGCCTGTAATGACATCATAATGGATGACCTCACAATGGACGACATCACAATGGATGACCTCACAATGGGACTCTTCTGACCTCACAATGGAAGACCTACCAATGGATGACCTCACAATGGATGACCTCACAATGGATGACCTCACAATGGGTATCTAGTGACATCACAATGGATGACCTCACAATGGACGACATCACAATGGATGACCTCACAATGGGACTCTTGTGACCTCACAATGGATCACAACACAATGAATGACCTCATAATGGACGACATCACAATAGGCCTCTAATGACCTCACAATGGATGACCTCACAATGGACGACCTCAAAATGGATGACCTCACAATGGATGACCTCACAATGGATGACCTCACAATGGGCCTCTAATGACATCACAATGGATCACCTCACAATGGATGACCTCACAATGGAAGACCTCACAAGGCATGACCTCATATTGGACGACCTCACAATGGGCCTCTTGTGACCTCACAATGGATGACCTCACAATGAACGACATCACAATGGATGACCTCACAATGGATGATGTCACAATGGATGACCTCACAATGGGAGTCTTGTGACCTCACAATGGAAGACCTAACAATGGATGACCTCACAAAGGATGACCTCACAATGGGTCTCTAGTGACATCACAATGGATGACGTTACAGTGGACGACATCACAATGGATGACTTACAATGGGACTCTTGTGACCTCACAATGGAAGACTTCACAATGCATGACCTCATAATGGACGACGTCGCAATAAGCCTCTAATGACCTCACAATGGATGACATCACAATGGATGACCTCACAATGGAAGACCTCATAATGCATGACCTCATAATGGACGACCTCACAATGGGCCTGTAATGACATCACAGTGGATGACCTCACAATGGAAGACATCACAATGGACAACCTCACAATGGGTCTCTAATGACATCACAATGGAAGACCTCACAATGGGACTCTTGCAACCTCACAATAGAACATCTCACAATGGATGACCTCACAATGGACGACATCACAATGGATGACCTCAGAATGGATGACCTCAGAATGGATGACCTCAGAATGGGACTCTTGTGACCTCACAATGGAAGACCTCACAATGGAGGACCTCACAATGGGCCTCTTGTGACCTCAGAAGGGATGACCTCACAATGGATGACCTCAGAATGGATGACTTCACAATGGGCCTCTTGTGACCTCACAATGGAAGAACTCACAATGGATGACCTCACAATTGATGACCTCACAATGGGCCTCTAATGACATCACAATGGATCACCTCACAAGGGATGACCTCACAATGGATGACCTCACAATGGGACTTTTGAGGCCTCACAATGGAAGACCTGACAGTCGATGACCTCACAATGGACTACATCACAATGGATGACCTCACAATGGGACTCTTGCTACCTCACAATGGATGACCGCACAATGGATGACCGCACAATGGATGACCGCACAATGGATGACCTGACAATAGGACTCTTGTGACCTCACAATGGAGGACCTCACAATGTATGACCTCATAATGGACGACCTCACAATGGGCCTCTTGTGACCTCACAATGGATGACCTCACAATGGACGACATCACAATGGATGACCTCACAATGGGACTCTTGTGACCTCACAATGGATCACAACACAATGAATGACCTCATAATGGACGACATCACAATAGGCCTCTAATGACCTCACAATGGATGACCTCACAATGGACGACCTCAAAATGGATGACCTCACAATGGATGACCTCACAATGGATGACCTCACAATGGATGACCTCACAATGGGCCTCTAATGACATCACAATGGATCACCTCACAATGGATGACCTCACAATGGAAGACCTCACAAGGCATGACCTCATATTGGACGACCTCACAATGGGCCTCTTGTGACCTCACAATGGATGACCTCACAATGGACGACATCACAATGGATGACCTCACAATGGATGATGTCACAATGGATGACCTCACAATGGGAGTCTTGTGACCTCACAATGGAAGACCTAACAATGGATGACCTCACAAAGGATGACCTCACAATGGGTCTCTAGTGACATCACAATGGATGACGTTACAGTGGACGACATCACAATGGATGACTTACAATGGGACTCTTGTGACCTCACAATGGAAGACTTCACAATGCATGACCTCATAATGGACGACGTCGCAATAAGCCTCTAATGACCTCACAATGGATGACATCACAATGGATGACCTCACAATGGAAGACCTCATAATGCATGACCTCATAATGGACGACCTCACAATGGGCCTGTAATGACATCACAGTGGATGACCTCACAATGGAAGACATCACAATGGACAACCTCACAATGGGTCTCTAATGACATCACAATGGAAGACCTCACAATGGGACTCTTGCAACCTCACAATAGAACATCTCACAATGGATGACCTCACAATGGACGACATCACAATGGATGACCTCAGAATGGATGACCTCAGAATGGATGACCTCAGAATGGGACTCTTGTGACCTCACAATGGAAGACCTCACAATGGAGGACCTCACAATGGGCCTCTTGTGACCTCAGAAGGGATGACCTCACAATGGATGACCTCAGAATGGATGACTTCACAATGGGCCTCTTGTGACCTCACAATGGAAGAACTCACAATGGATGACCTCACAATTGATGACCTCACAATGGGCCTCTAATGACATCACAATGGATCACCTCACAAGGGATGACCTCACAATGGATGACCTCACAATGGGACTTTTGAGGCCTCACAATGGAAGACCTGACAGTCGATGACCTCACAATGGACTACATCACAATGGATGACCTCACAATGGGACTCTTGCTACCTCGCAATGGATGACCTCACAATGGATGACCGCACAATGGATGACCGCACAATGGATGACCGCACAATGGATGACCTGACAATAGGACTCTTGTGACCTCACAATGGAGGACCTCACAATGTATGACCTCATAATGGACGACCTCACAATGGGCCTCTTGTGACCTCACAATGGATGACCTCACAATGGACGATATCACAATGGATGACCTCACAATGGGACTCTTGTGACCTCGCAATGGATGACCTCACAATGGAAGACATCACAATGGATGACCGTACAATGGAAGACATCACAATGGATGACCTGACAATGGGACTCTTGAGACCTCACAATGGATGCCCTCACAATGGATGCTCTCACAATGGACGACCTCACAATGGACGACCTCACAATGGACGACCTCACAATGGACGACATCACAATGGATGACCTCACAATGGGACTCTTGTGACCTCACAATGGAGGACCTCACAATGTATGACCTCATAATGGACGACCTCACAATGGGCCTCTTGTGACCTCACAATGGATGACCTCACAATGGACGATATCACAATGGATGACCTCACAATGGGACTCTTGTGACCTCGCAATGGATGACCTCACAATGGAGGACATCACAATGGATGACCGCACAATGGAAGACATCACAATGGATGACCTAACAATGGGACTCTTGAGACCTCACAATGGACGACCTCACAATGGACGACCTCACAATGGACGACCTCACAATGGGACTCTTGTGACCTCACAATGGAAGACCTCACAATGGATGACCTCACAATGCACGACCTCACAATGGGTCTCTAATGACATCACAGTGGATGACGTCACAATGGACGACATCACAATGGATGACCTCACAATGGGCCTTGTGACCTCACAATGGATCACCTCACAATGGACGACATCACAATGGATGATCTCACAATGGGACTCTTCTGACCTCACAATAGAAGACCACACAATGGGCGACCTCACAATGGGCCTCTAAAGACATCAAAATGGATCACTTCACAATGGACGACATCACAATGGATGACCTCACGATGGGACTCATGTGACCTCACAATGGAAGACCTCACAATGGATGACCTCACAATGGACGACATCACAATTGCTGCCCTCACAACGGGACTCTTGTGACCTCACAATGGAAGACCTCACAATGGATGACCTCACAATGGACGACCTCACAGTGGGCCTCCCGTGACCTCACAATGGGCCTTTACTGACCTCAAAATATAGATTGAAACCAAAAGCATTAAAATAATATGCAAGAGATCAACAAGAATACAAATAAGAACAATCTCCTTAACAATAACAGGAACATTAACAAGAACATAAGCAACAAAAAACACTTCTTGAAAAATCAAGAAAGAAACATTTCCATACCACGTTCGTGACGGCGTCTGTGGGCCCAGCACTTGCTGGCAGCAGCCAGGGTGAAGGGGCCCGTGGCCTGCAAGGGCCAAGGAGCCGTTGGCATTCGCAGCCCCGAGAGCAGGGCTCTCTGTGCCAGGGGTCTCTCTGTGCCGAGCGGTGGGGCCCGGAGCAGGCAGTGCCGGGCCTGCCCGCAGCAGCCTCCTTCCCCCGGCAGCCCCTCTGGCAGGGACGCGGGGAGCCCAGTGCCAAGCGGAGCAGAGAACAGGGCAAGGGCAGCGGTGCCAGCGCCGAGGGGGGCGCGGGGCTTTGGGGCCTCCCTTGGGAGGCGTCGCGCAGGCTGCCCCGGAGCCCCGCAGCTGCCCCGCACCCTGTGGGCACCACGAGTGGCCCTGGTGCTGCGCAGACCTGCTGCTCATCTGGCCTTGCTGCTGCGTGGCCAGCGCTGGGGCCACTGCTCCACGGAGCCCTGGGGAGCATCGGTGTTCCCGTGGCGATAACTGCCCCTCTGGAATGTTCCGTACTTGCCGGGGGGTGACAGCAGCGGCAGGGGCCAGGGGGCCGCCGTGAGGAAGGCTGCTGCTGTGCTGGGCTCCTCCTGGCACGGATGAGCCCGGTGGCAGAGAGCAACGTGCGGCCTCAGCCTTGCTGGCTGCCAAGGAGGGCTCCTCAGGCAGCGCCCTGGCACGGCTGCCGCCTGCCTGCCCACAGGCCGGGCTCCGCTCGGGGTTCTGCTTTGAGCCCTGCATCGTGGTGGGCTCCACGTTGTTGCTCTACCCTTTAGGACTTCTTGACCCAGGCCTCCCATCGATCAGCTCCACGTGTCTTATCTCTAGACACTTGACGCCTTGACATCCCGTCTCTGCAAGGACTGGGATATCTCCATACAATTTACGACTCCTTGGCCTCCGCATCCCGTCTCCGAGAAGACCGGGATCTCTTATCTCCACCTGATTTACGGCTTTTTCACCTTGGGATCCTGCTTCTGAGAGGACTGTGGCATCAGCTCCAGGTGTTCTATCTCCACCAGCACGAGGCCCAAATGATGCTCTGCAGTGTCTACGGAGCGGCGCTGGCACTTGAGCTGGAGGAAGAGGAGCACCAGAGCACGCACAAAGGGGCAGACTCTGCAAGAACGGAGACATAAAAGCAGCACGGATTTCCCCCCTCCGCCGCTGTGTGCTATTTCCCTCCCAGGTGTGTGGTTCATCCCCTGCACCCACTCGCACGCTTTCTGGCCCTCCACATCCCTTGCACCGAGGGCTGCGGGACAGCGCCTGCACCCAGGCACCTGTGCCCGCACCCAGGCGTAGCCAGCGACACTCAGCTGCACTGGGGTGGTGGCAACTACAATCCTGCTGCATCTCTCCCGCTTGCTTCTCTTTTCCTTCCTTTTCCCTTCTTTTCCGCCCTGGCCTATTGTGTGTATGAGAATAAAACTTACAAGCTTTTTTGACATTTGACCCAGCTTGTGTTTTAATCTCGCTCTTGGGATCGTATCAAAACCTGCCCTGACACCGCGGCTTCCATCTCTGCAGACACACGCACTCCCTCGCCCCCACGTTAGTCGTCCCACTGCTTTTCCCACCGGCCCGGCCCTGGGTCCCGCACCGCCCCCCCCCGCCCACACCACCACTTTACTGGGTCGGGATGGTTCTTTTCCGCCAAAATGCCGCGGCGGGGGTGCTCGTCCGCTGACGGGGCCTCCTCAGCTTTCCTTATCCTCGTACTTTTCGTTCTCTTTTGGCCGTTTTTCGCGGCCGCTTCTCGGCTCGCGGCTGCGCCGGCGGCGCCTCATGGCGGAAGGGCACTGCGCGTGCGCGGGGGCGGGGATTGCGGTTCCTGCCCACTGCGCACGCGCCCTCTCGGTAGCCGCGGGCGGGCGGGGGAAGGAGGGAGTCCTCCCGGGGTGGGGGGGCGGCCACGTGGAACCGGGAGGCGGTTGCCCCCCCCTGCGGTCGCCATGGACGCAGCGGAGCCGGTTGCTCAACGGCCTTTATGGTCGCCCTGGAAACACGGGCGGGGAGAAGGGGAGAGGGGGACCGGGAGGGATTTGGGGTGGATAGAAAAAGGAAAATAATAAAAATAATAAGAATAATTAGAGTAAGAAGAAGAAGATGAAGAAGAAATAATAATAATAATAATAATAATATTAATAATACTATGACAAGGAAAACTAAGGCGCGGTTGGAACGCAATCTGGCAAGGGACGTTAAAAAAAAAACAACAAAAACATCTTCAAATACATTAACAGCAAAAGGAAGATCAGGGAAAACGTGGGTCCTCTGGCGGACGAAATGGGCACCCTGGTTACAAATAACACAGAAAAAGCAGAGTTCTGAATACCTTCTTTGCTTTGGTGTTTACCAAGGGCAGCCCTTTAAAGTCCCAGGCCCTAGGGACAAGAGAAGAAGCCGGGGAAGACTTGCCCTGGGTAGAGGAAGATTGGGTCAGAGAGCACCTAAGGAACCTCGATACCCACAAATCCATGGGCCCTGATGGGATGCACCCCAGAGTGCTGCAGGAGCTGGCAGAGGTCATAGCTAAGCCGCCCTCCATCATCTTTGAAAGATCCTGGAGAACCGGGGAGGTGCCAGAAGACTGGAAGAAGGCCAATGTCACGCCAGTCTTCAAAAAAGGCAAGAAGGAGGACCCAGGTAACTACAGGCCAGTCAGCCTCACCTCCGTCCCTGGAAAAGTGATGGAACGGCTCATACTGGCTGTTGTCTCCAGGCACATGGAGGACAAGAAGGTGCTCAAGAGTAGTCAGCATGGATTCACCAAGGGGAAATCTTGCTTGACTAATCTGATAGCCTTCTGTGATGAAATGACCAGCTGGATAGATGAGGGGAGAGCGGTGGATGTCGTCTATCTCGACTTCACCAAGGCTTTTGACACCGTCCCTCACAACATCCTCCTGGGCAAGCTCCGGAAGTGTGGGATAGATGAGTGCACAGTGAGGTGGATTAGGAACTGGCTGGATGGCAGAGCTGTCACGGAACGAGTGGTGGTGGGGGGGGCTGAGTGACACAATGCACTTCACTCGTGGGAAAGAAATAGGAATAGGTTTTATTGGTAATGACAATGGTTTCACGAGATTCTATGGCAAGGTCACTTATTACTTACTGCATGGAGGTTCAAGATATACACAGAATTATCAAGGACACCCTCCCGTTGGGTCACGAGGTTCAGACTGGACCCCCTTGCTTTCCAAACTCCTTCTGAGAGGAATCTGGGTGCGGCTGGATCCAGTCCTAGTCCCAGACCTGGTCAACGGTTTATGTCTAAGGGATTTGTGCACAGTTACAAAGTAAGGTTTACAAATTTAGAAAGAGAAAGGCGCGCTATAGTCACTTACCACGAATCTGTAGTGGAAAGGATCTCTTAACCTCGAGGAGTATCCTTGAGAGGCGTCCCTGCTCAAGAGGAGATCCCAGCGTGCAGCCCGCTGCCATGCAAGGAGAGCTCAATGGGCTCTTGGGCTGTTTCCGTATTTGTGGGATAAGATGATTGACTGATAGTCATTCTTTCAATTCAGAAATGACTGTTGGCTGATATACTCACAGTTAGCCTTATCTCTCCATCAGGATAGGGCCATCCGGACTGTTATTGATGGTTGATGTCTGGGTGGGGGAAGAAATCAGGGAAGCAACTACCAGGATCAGATAATGTGGTAGTTAACACCTGAACAGGGCTACCTGTGAGAAGTCAGGATGAGCTGGGGAAGGAGCATATCCGTCACAAGAGCTCAGAGGGTGGTGATCAGTGGTGCAGAGTCTGGTTGGAGGCCTGTAGCTAGCGGGGTCCCCCAGGGGTCAGTCCTTGGTCCTGTCCTGTTCAATTTATTCATCAATGACCTGGATGAAGGCACGGAGTGCTCCCTCAGCAAGTTTGCTGATGACACGAAACTGGGAGGAGTAGCCGATACCCCAGAGGACTGCACTGCCATCCAGAAAGACCTGGACAGACTGGACAACTGGACAGTGAAAAACCTCATGAAATTCAACAAGGCCAAGTGCAAGGTTCTGCACCTGGGGAGGAATAACCCCAGACACCAGTACAGGCTGGGGACTGACCTTCTGGAGAGCAACTCTGCAGAGAAAGACCTGGGTGTCATGGTGGACGACAAATTGACCATGAGGCAGCAGTGTGCTCTTGTGGCCAAGAAGGCCAATAGGATCCTGGTGTGCATTAAGAAGAGCATCTCCAGCAGGTCGAGGGAGGGGATCCTGCCCCTCTACTCAGCCCTGGTGAGGCCACATCTGGAGTACTGTGTCCAGTTCTGGGCCCCACAGTATAAGAGGGATGAGGAGCTGCTGGAGAGAGTCCAGCGCAGGGCCACAAGGATGATGAGGGGCCTGGAACATCTGCCCTATGAGGAGAGGCTGAGGGAGCTGGGCCTGTTCAGCCTGGAGAAGAGAAGGCTGAGAGGGGATCTAATCGGTGTATAAAAGTACCTCAAGGGAGGGAGTAAAGAGGATGGTGCTGGTCTCTTTTCAGTGGTGGCCACCGAGAGAACGAGAGGTAATGGCCACAAACTGAAGGACCAAAAGTTCCACAGGAACTTAAGGACAAATTTTTTAACGGTGAGGGTGACAGAGCGCTGGAACAGGCTGCCCGGAGAAGTTGTGGAGTCTCCTTCTCTGGAGATCTTCAAAACCCGCTTGGATGCAGTCCTGTGCCACGTGCTCTAGGTGACCCTGCGTGTGCAAGGGGGTTGGACTAGATGTTGTCTAGAGGTCCCTTCCAACCTTAAGCGTTCTATGCTTCTATGAAACAGCAGAAGTCAGATTCTGCAATTCTGCAATAAAAGGCACGGCCAAACACTGCCATGCACACGCACAGTGTGCATTCATGCACCAAGTTGATGACAGAGGGATTGCCACATTGTTATTCTGACATATTTCTACTTCAGCATTTTTAAGTTATAAGTCTTCTGCAAGAAATAGTCTTGCAGATGAAATGAGAATGACACGACTTTGCGGGTCGCCAGTGGGAATGACACAGAAGGGTGGTCGCCATGGGAATGACACGGTGCAGGGGTCGCCATGGGAATGACACGGTGCAGGGGTCGCCATGGGAATGACATGACAGGGGGATCACAATGGGAATGACATGTCGGGGGCGGATCACAATGGGAATTACATGGCAGGGTGGTCGCAAAGGGAATGACACGGTGCAGGGGTCGCCATGGGAATGACATGTCGGGGGTGGTCACAATGGAATTTACATGGCAGGGTGGTCGCCAATGGGAATGACACAGTGGACTGGGCTGTCTACGTACCAGGCTAGAGGCTGGGGCTGGGCTGAGGCACCGGCGGAGAGGAGGCCAGAGGGGAGCCCAGCGCAGGCCGGCACGCTGGTAGAGAGGGCAGAGCAGAGCAGCGGGTGGAGGGCCGGGCTGGGGGAGGAAGCTCCGGGCAGGCTTCGGTGAGGGCAGGAGCAGGGCATCATCGGCCCAGGGCTGATGACCTGGAGGAAGGAATGGAGTGCTCCCTCAGCAAGTTTGCTGATGCTACCAAACTGGGAGGAGTAGCTGATACCCTAGAGGGCTGCGCTGCCATGCAGAGGGACATGGACAGACTAGGTGGTGAGAAAACTTATGAAATTCAGCAAGGGCAAGTGCAAGGTCCTGCACCTGGGGAGGATTAACCCCAGTCACCAGTACAGGCTGGGGACTGACCTTTTGGAGAGCAGCTCTGCAGAGAAGGACCTGAGTGACAAGTCGACCATGAGGCAGCAATGTGTCCGTGGCCAAGAAGGCCAATGGGACCCTGGGATGCGTTAAGAAGAGCATCTCCAGTAGGTTGAGGGAGGTGATTCTGCCCCTCTACTCAGCCCTGGGGAGGCCGTATCTGGAGAACCGTGTCCAGTTCTGGGCTCCGCAGTCCAGAACTCCCTCCGCAGAGGGATGTGGAGCTACTGGAGAGAGTCCAGCACAGGGCTACAAGGATGGTGAGGGGCCTGGAGCATCTGCCCTATGAGGAGAGACTGAGAGAGCTGGGCCTGTTCAGCCTGAAGAAGAGAAGGCTGAGAGGGGAACTGATCACTGTATAGAAATACCTCAAGAGAGGCAGTGAGGAGGAACGGACGGCCTCTTTTCAGTGGTGGCCACTGGCAGAACTAGAGGAAAGGGCCACAAACTGAAACATGAGAAGTTCCACAGGAACTTAAGGAAAATTTTCTTGACAGTGAGGGTGACAGAGCACTGGAACAGGTTGCCAAGAGACATTTTGGAGTCTCCTTCCTTGGAGATCTTCAAAACCAACTTGGACGCAATCCTGTGCCACATGCTCTGCATGACCCTGCGTGTGCAGGGGGGTTGGACTGGATGATCTCTAGAGGACCCTTCCAACCTTAACGATTCTATGATTCTATGATAGGTAGGCTTAGGCTAGGTGAGGCTGTGCTTCAGGCTGCCAAAAGTCCTTGGAACGAGCGGAAGGCACCACCTGCTGATTGTTACAACCCTGTGACTTACAGGCAAAGAGACTTTCCCTTTGTGCTTCTTTTGCTGACCTCTTCCTTTCATAGAGCTGGTCAGCACCAGTGGGAGAATCTTGCGTGGGGGTCAACCTACATCTCTGAGATAGTAACATGCTTCTGGTTGTTGCTAGCGCTGCTGCTGCGACGCTAGTTTCAATCGTGAGGCTGTTCAAGTTGGAATGGACAGGACGCCATTGAGAAGGGCCCAAAGGAACATCATGGTGTCACATCAGGTTCCATTGGATCTGAAACTTGTCGCGTATGATGAGCTCTCTTCAGGGAAAGTACTTAGTTTTTCCTGGTTGGAGTTACAGGTCTCTCTGAAATGAATTCAACTGGAAGGAGCCACCTTTCATGCCTTGAATTCATCTCAACTTGGAGCCAGAAAGAGCTCAGGTCAACTACGTAGCACAAAGGGCTGGCATGCTCCAAGCTGATCTTTGTGCACAGCCAAAACTGCAGAGAAGCTACTTCTTCTCAGACATAAATATGTAAATTCGACAAATTTCACCCCACGCGCTAATATTTTAAGGAATTTCTATTTCCAAAGCTAGACTTTATTGCAGCCCTTTTGCCCCAAGTATCAAGTGATTCTTCCCCTGCAAAACAAAATTGATAGGACAGAGACCCTAGCAGCAAGTTTCTCAGCTCAGAGCGAGGAGGCTCTCTGCAATGTGGCAGCTCTAGCAAGCCGGCACAGTGGCAGCTCCTGACAAAAGACTTGCTGCAGCGCCGAGCCCCTAAAGGGCTCCTCGAGCATCCTCAGCAGCTCTGAGCGCCGGCACCTCCTCTGCACTCGCAGCACGTGCAAGCCGCAGTCCTGCTCGCCACGGCCTGGAGACCCTGTCCTGCGCCCACTGCTCAGCTCCCCGGAGGCTCTCGCTGGGATTACAAATTCCGAGCCAGCAGCACCACTCTGCACTTCAGGGAACGCTTGGGATTTTGTATTTCCTTCTTTCCTTCCTTCCTTCCTTCCTTGCTTCCTCCCTTCCTTCCTTTTTTCTCAGCTGCCAAACATTCACTTCTAAATGCAGCTCTCGTCACAGAATTGATAGGGAATATTGCATTTCTTTAGCCCTTGGACTTTGGGTGGTATTTACAGACTCTATGGCCAACTGATTCTCTCACATTTAGCTCGTTACAAAACAGGAGACAAAAGCACTGAGAACGGCACAGGGTTTTGAATAAGAGGGCTGCTAAACAGCAACTGTAAGGTAAAGTCCATAACTGTTTGTTATGGACTAGAAGTCTTGGACTGAGAATCTTTGCCAGTTTTTGAATTCTTTGCAGCTTTTCTTTTGTGCCTTCTTAGAACTGCACGAGAGGTTTTAAATTGACATGGGACAGTAGAGCTTGCAAATTTCTTGCAAGCTTCAGGCAAGGAACAGCTTCAAAGCAGGAGAAATGCTTGAGCTGAAAATGATGGGGAAATAAAATATCGGAAATGGCTGGAATTGTTCGACATTGAGAATGGGGAGGTTCAGCACAAAACCACGAAGAAACTTAAGGGAATGAAGAAGAAATGAAGCAACATACAGATTTACTAGAGAAGAAAACAGAAGAAATGCAGAATTTGAAAACGATTGTGAAATGCAATGCCAGGAATAGTTGGAATTGTCCCACATCTGACAACAGGGAGGCTCAGCACAAATCCATGAAGAAGAGAGGACCTGAAGCAACATTCAGTTTTAATAAGCAGGAAAGACAAAGAAATGCAGATTTTGAAAACGATTGTGAAATACAATGCCAGGATTAGTGGGAATTGTCCCACAGTGGAGAATGGCAAGTTTTAGCACAAAGCCCCGAAGAAACTCAACGGAATGAAGAAGAGATTAACTGAGGCAACATACAGATTTACTAGAGAAGAAAAGAGAAGAAATAGAGAATTTGAAAACGATTGTGAAATACAATACGAGGAAGGATTGGAATTGTCCAACACCTGACAACAGACAGGTTCAGCACAAAGCCATGAAGAAGGGACGACCTGAAGCAACATTCAGTTTTAATAAACAGGAAAACCAAGGAAATGCAGATTTTGAAAACAGATGTCAAATACAATAGCAGTAAGGGTTGGAATTGTCCAACAATTGAGAATGGGGAGGTTCAGCACAAAGCCCCGAAGAAACTCAACGCACAGAAGACGAGATTAACTGAGGCAACATACAGATTTGCTAGGGAAGAAAAGCGTAGAAATAGAGAATTTGAAAGCAATTGTGATATACAATGTCAGGAAGGGTTGGAATTGTCCAACACCTGACAACAGACAGGTTCAGCACAAAGCCACGAAGACAGTGAACGGAATGAAGAAGAGATTAGCTGATGAAACATTCAGATTTACTGAAGAAGAAAGCAGAAGAAAGAGAGAATGTGAAAACAATTGTGATATACCATACCAGGAATGGTTGGAATTGTCCAACACCTAAAAATGGGGAGGTTCAGCACAAAGCCACGAAGAAGAGGTGACCTGAAGCAACATTCAGTTTTAATAAAAAGGTAAGCCAAGGAAATGCAGATTTTGAAAACGCTTGTGAATTACAATGCCAGGAATGGTTGGAATTGTCCAACAGTTGAGAACGGCAAGGTTCAGCACAAAACCACGAAGAAACTCATTGGAGTGAAGAAGAGATTAACTGAAGCAACATACAGATTTACTAGAGAAGATAACAGAAGAAATGCGGAATTTGAAAATAATTGTCAAATTATTGTCAAATTGTCAATACCAGGAAGGGTTGGAATTGTCCAACACCTGACAACAGACAGGTTCAGCACAAAGGCACGAAGAAGAGACGACCTGAAGCAACATTCAGTTTTAATAAACAGGAGAGCCAAGGAAATGCAGATTTTGAAAACGATTTTGAAATACAATGCCAGGAATAGTTGGAATTGTCCAACAATTGAGAATGGGGAGGTTCAGCACAAAGCCACGAAGAAACTCACTGGAGTGAAGAAGAGATTAACTGAGGCAACATTCCAATTTGCTAGAGAAGAAAACAGAAGAAATGCAGATTTTGAAAACAACTGTCAAATATGATACCAGGAAGGGTTGGAATTGTCCAACACCTGCCACAGGGATGTTCAGCACAAAGCCATGAAGAAGAGATGAACTGAAGCAGCATTTAGATTTACGAAAGAGGAGAGCAGAGTAAATGCAGAATTTGAACATGATATTTTCTATGTTTTCTTTCAAGGTAGTATGCTGACCTACTAAAGGAAACTCTTAAAGAACTCTGAAAGAGGTCCAATCTTAAAATGTCTTCATTACCTTTTGCTTAATTACAGTAGCTGAGACAGGGGCTTTAGTAATTAGAGGACAAGGATAGGGAACTTCATTCAGTAACTCCTGAGGTTGAAAATATCATCTACTTACCTACTGTAGCAATTCTGCCCCACAGTCCTCATTTCAGTGGATCACACATTTGAGTCTCCTCCTTTATGTCACTGCCTTGACACTCATTCCCACTGGGATTTTAGCAAGAACATCATGCTACTTTACTACGGCAAGAAAGAATCACGGTAAGTTTTTTTTTTTTTTTCCCTTTCATCTGGGCCAGAAGAAGAAGAACAGAAGTTACTGGTTTCTATTCCACAAATTTGATGTCAAAGGGAAAAAAGAAAATCCACAAATTCAGATATTTCTCTAGTACATAAAGGAGAGTTATCTATTTCTCCAAAATTATTTTGCTACGTTCACTTAAGTGGAGCCTGCTTTAGATGCTGGGAATAGCAGGTAGCCAAAGAAAATATAATCTCTAAAAGAATAATTTCTTTTAAGAATAACTTATTATTCATATAGCTTATATTATTTATATTGCCTATATACAGACAATCATCAGGAGGTTTTTTCTTAAACCTAATTCTCAAAAGAAAAAAAAATCCCCACCAAAATTCTTCCCTCAAATAACTTCCCCCTCAAAATAATTCCCTTTCAACACCCCCCAAGAAAATTCCTAACAAATAATTTTCCATAAAGAAACACTAAAAAAAAATCCGTTCCAAAAAACTATACCTGACCAAATATTTCCTTCTGATTTTTTTTCCCATCCAGATCATTTTATCCTATGAAAAAATCACACAAAACACACACACAACTTTTATTTTTCGACAAAACCCTTTCCCTTCCAATAAGGTTTTCCCCTCCAAAGGCTGTTGCAGATGGCTCGGGATTGGGCAATAATCACGCAAAATCAGGTGGCTACGTCAAGCATTATTTCAGGTGAAAGCACATAAACAGAGGAGCAAAATACGGATAGTTGCTCACAACTTAGCACTTTCTAGCAGGATACTGAGCCTGAACATCCTCTCGAGCTGGTGGATTGGAGGGTTGCTGACAGGCTCCCAACTTGGCGGGCGTCCCTGCGGAGACAACGTAGACCTCGGTGTTAGGTGTCTCCCCGTTCCCCTCCCCGCACTGTCTTTTTACGCACGGTGCCTCCCGCCCCGTAGGGCCAGTACGTGCCAGGAGGCAGGCCGGGGGGCGGACAAACTCCACCCTCAGCCACATAACCTTCCCTCCCGGGTGCGCAAGCGCGCATACTGGTAGGGGGTCCCAGCCCTCAGTCTGAGGGTCCTGCCTTCCTCATCTTCCTCCTCCTCCTGGTGCGGCTGATCTTCAAACTGGGTTAGAGCACATCTGCGGTTAAGCTGGCTGCAAGTCCGGTCCAGCAGCCACCTTCAACTGGTTTTGGACGGAGTCGGCTGTGAACGTGGCTGAGCAGCCGCCTCCGTGTTCCTTATCGTTCCGCCCAAATGGGCAAATATCTTATTTCTCAAGGTCTGGATTCTGTTTCGCACAATAGTCTTATGACCTTACAGAGCATAAATAATCATAAAAATATCTACCTCCTATACATGCCGCCCCGTGATCTGTAGAGGTCAACCTATTGTAGCGAAGCACCCGAAGAGATAACATTTTCATAGCAGTTTCAACCATACCTCGTGTCAGCATCATTACACAAGGGATACAGTACATAACACAGACAAATACAGCAAATAGAAATAATAGCCCCAATAGCAGTTTCTGTAGCCATGGCCAACCCCACTTCCACTGTCCGAATGCATTCCAGTCATCAGCATCTCTCAGTTGATGAGTCAGATCCTGTAAGGCCTGGATCTGGCAATGTATAGACTTGGAGTGGTCGCTTGGATTCATATAGCACATGCCTCCTACCTCTTCACACCCATGGCCATGCATAAGCAATAACATATCTATGGCAGTGTGGTCTTGTACAGTTGCGTGCTGAATCGAGTCCACTTCTACTCACAATGAGGACAAAGCTGTCGTTGTAGCATTGCTGGACTTTGCTGGCCAGCATCCCAGTCTGCACAACGTGGTCAATGCTTGCTTGGCAGCGATCCCCGGAGCCAATGGCAACGCTATAATATTTTTCTCTGTTGTCCCAAAGTCATTTAGGTTGGTAGAGGCGATAGACACAGACAGATGCAACCATTTTAAGGGAAAGTTCCTTCAAGGTGTCATGATTGCCCTGGGGATTCAAGGGGACTTGCATACCCTTTGGCATCTCCAGAGCTCTGGTACAGTGCAAAGGATGAATGGGAACATTAAAAGGCATCTTCTAAAATTGGTATGAGAAGCTAAGATGCCATGGAGACAACTTCTACCATTCAAGAATGAGAACAAAACCTAGGGGAGACATTTAACTGTTCTCCTTTGAAAGAATATTCGAGATTCCCCACCCTACTAACACCCAAGCTGCCGGGAAGGTAGAGATGAGTGATCAATATGTGGGCAGAATACTTTCCCGTGTAAAGGATCTCCAACAGGAAGTCCAGCTCGCACAGATCCTGCCCTTGGATTTTGCAGTACCAGGAGATCGGGTCTTGGTCAAAAAGCAGAAAAAGCACCACTGGCAGCAAAGTGCAGTGGACCTTAGAACCACAGAAACATCAGTCAAGACAGCTGAGCATGGATGGCCATGATGCCTGAAATCTGGACTTCTCAGTTGAAGGAAAAGGATGGAAAGCCCCGGATAACTCTCCTTAGAGCTGTAACGCTGTCTGGGGTTGGGTCAGGAGAATAAATGCTGGGTCTGTGGGAGTCCAGGAGGATATGAAGACTAGCCATGGGTGCCAGCCCTATGGAACCCAGGTGCTTAGTTAATAACTTATGCAGAGTTCACTATGCTTCTAAAGATGGGTGTAGAGGTTTGTAAAAACAAATATTGAAAAAAAAGAGAGGGAGGGATTGAGCAGAATACACAAGTTTGTGTATTCACAAATAAGGGGACTTCCCCACAGTCTTTGGCTGATGAGTGGGACAAAGGAATATATGCAGGAGAGGAGACTGAGCGGAGCCATGAGTGAGTGGGACAGGAGAGCATATGCCAAAAGGAGGGTGAGCTCAGGTTGAGAGCAGATGGAAGGAGGCAGGAGTTTGGTGTAGGCAGGCCGGGAAGGATGTAACTTCTGAGCACCTTGGCCAACGGGGAAAAGGAGAGGGCGTCCCTCACTCGAGAAAGTAGGATAAAAGGGGGCTGCATCCTCCAGCAGTTGGAGAGACCCCACAGGAATATGCCCGGTGGACTCTTCCTTTATTCAAATAAAGTTTTAAGATTCCTCTGTCTCCTTTTTGGACATGCAGCTCTTGACAGTGAGATTTTCCGCACACAAGTTACTTACACTGTTGTTTTGCAGAATTAAATTAGCCTGTTAGTAACCACTGTTAATAAAGGGAACATTAAATCCACTCACATTCTCAATATTGAACAATGCTGACCATAATAGAACGGGAATGTAAAAGATCTTTGTGCAAGTATTCTGAGAGACCAAATTATCAAGTGGATATAGAACTGTATGTAACAACCATACTTAGAAAAGCATTTATAGAGTCTAGTGAAAAATGAGCTTCAAGCTGAACAGATTCTGCAAGGCATTGCAATATCAAAGAAAAAGACAGCTTTCAAGACATGAATTTGAAGGAAAACTAACATTTTGCAGAGGCCTTTTCTGATACTTCTATGCCTCTTTTTCATCATAGTTCTTCTTGATAACATTCAGATCTATTTTTAAAATAAACTCTTTTTTTCTTTTTTTTTCTTGATAATGTGCCAATATTTTGTGAGAGAATTAATTATTCCTGAAGTGATTTAAAAGACTCAAATACTTTGTCATCTTTTTCCCCCCAAAATCCTTCCCATTCTGGCATGATGCATGTCACGTGCCTAAAAGTGTGGAGAACTACAGCATAAATCCAAAAATTATCTTCATTTCCTGATATATAGAAATAACATCAAGCTAGAAGAACGCTTCTGCATTAACAGGATAACTGAAAAAACACTGTAATGATATCCATTTAAAAGGAATTCTAGAACAGCAGTTACTGAATTCCATTCATTACAAATAACACTATAAAGCCATGAATTGGAATCAGTTTACACGCTGACAGGCTGACACAAATGTATTGTTTGTATTTTTCCATCCTGTGCCAAGTGCATAGAGGTATTTTCTTTCATTCATTTCTCAAAAATACAAACATCTCTTCCTTGAAATTCTGTAAATTTGATGGCTTCACAAGTATACGCAAAATAATTTTCACAAGCTTGTTATGCACTGTTAGCAATGTTCTTCATGTGTAGATTTTATTGAGTATTTCATTGTTAAATTCCTACAAGCAGTAAAAAAGAGACCTGATTTACAGTGTTTCCGTATCTGTTGCAGAAGAACAAATACTGGCATTGTGTCATTAATACAGAACTTCAATACAGAACTGCTGCTTGTTAAAAAAAATGCCCTATATAAATTGCCCTATATAAACAACAAAATACATAAAAAATACATGAAGAACAAAATACCCAGACAACAGGTTCATTTCTATGTCCACATTTCTGCTTCCATAGGGGAATCTGAAAGTCATAAGTAATTTTAAATAAAGATTAACACAAGTGGTTCTTTGCCAGGCGACACATCGCACCCGCTTATACCTGTGCTGCAGAAAAAAAACAAAACAAAACAAAAAAAAACCCACAAAACCACAGCCATCAGTTTTGACATTTCCAGAGCACTCAGCAGCCAACAGCACCCTCTAAATACACCATTCTGCTACACTGGCAGGTTACAGGAAAGATGTGTTGTCTTACAAGCAGCTCCGAAAGCATGAGATAACTAGGGATCATAAATATGGATCAGTACAGGGTGATCCATAGGCCTCCTATCAGGGCCAGCTGCCAGGCCCCAGAAGCCCACGCACCCCAAGGCCCTTGAGGCAGCCCCAAGTGCTTCTAGGGCTGCCTTTAACCACAACCCACCGGCGTTCTCTCACTGGAGGTGAAAACTGCACAGAATTCCTCCAGGGGGTACTGATCCCAGCTTCGGGTGTAGCCACACAGCTTCCAAACACCTTCCTCACCCCGCCGCCCCATTTCATGACCTCGCTGCCATTTCATGTCCCCGCCGCTCTGCGCAGGGGCAGATGCTCCTGAAGTTGTCTTCATGTGAAAATCTTTTATTCTGAGGAGAAAACAGGAGCTAAAAATGTTTTCATATCTGAAAGCCTGTTGTCATCTCGGGACTCACTGATTTAGAAAGAAAATACATGGGTGCATCACAGGGTAAATGAATAGAAGAAATTACTTGCTGGGAGGCTGCTTGAACACTGGCTCGTGTTGCCAGGAAAGACTGTGGTGGGGTCTCAGTCCCTGGATATCTGAGAATGGCTGAGGTCGGAAGGGACCTCTAGGGATCGTCTAGTCCAACCCCGCTGCTCAAGCAGGGTCAAAGCTGACAGGACCTGGCCCCGGTGACCTGGGCAGGGGGCTCCAGCCCTGTTTAATACTTGCCTTGTGTCCTTTTTTTTTTTTCAATAGAGAGAGGAAAGCAAAATGGTGTTTTCCCCACTAAGGGCAACTTTTCCATTGGCGGTGTGGAATAGCACTGTTTCTGGGTATGGGGCAGGCCGCATAGTGTTGGCCCATCCCATTTACAACCCATCTCCGCGGGTGCACAAGGCCGGAGCTCTCCATACCGGGAAGCTGCAGCCATCCCATGGCTATTCCAGGGAACCGCGAAGGACCCGGGACACCGAGCGCAGGGGCGGCGCCTTTAAGGGGTGGTTCTGGGAGAGCCCCGCCTCCCAGCAAAAAAGGGCAGGGTCGGGGCCCCCCTCAGCCAATCAGGCGCCGGCAAAACAGGCGGGCCCCAATTTGGAGGCGCGCTAAGCTGTGAGAGTGGCGCTGCGCTGTGTCCCTCCGCCGCGAGCCGGGACTAGCGGCCGCGGAGAAAAGAGTCCGCGGGGGGAGGCGGCCGGCGGCGCTCGGCGGGGGCAGGCGGGAGCCGCGCGGGCTGGCGGCGCGGCGGGGAGCGGCGCGGAGCGGCGGGAGCGGCGGGAGCGGCGGGCAGGAGGCGGCGCGGCCGCGAGTGGAGCGGAGCGGGGCACGGCGCGGCGGAGGGATCCGTGGGGAGGGCCACGGCTGCGGCGGAGGGGAGGGCACCGCACCAGAACTCGCGGTGTCGCCGCGTGCTGTCCTGCGCCATGGCGGTGCCGCCGTCCCGCCGGGCAGGGACGGCAGTGACCAGTTTACCCCGCTGCGCGGTGGCCCTCGCGCCCGGGCCCGCCGCCACTGCGGATGGCGCCAGGGATGCGGCTGCAGCGGAGGAACCAGAGCCGAGAGCGCAGGAGCAGGGGGTGAGCGCGGCGGGAGGGCGCAGGCGGCTGCAGGAGGGCGGCCCGGAGCGCGGGAAGGGGCCGGCAGCAGCCCCAGGGCAACCCCTCGCCCCCCGCCTCCAGCTGTGGGACCCCTGGGACAGGGCCGCCCGCAAGGGAAACCTGTGACACGCTCCAGGGAAATGTGTAGAGTTACCCCCTGGGGTGCTTTTAAAACAAAGCAGTGTTTAGAAATCATCTTTACTTTGTACTTAATTATGTCAGTCATTTGCATAGCGCAAAATGGTTAATGTTATTTTTTTTTTAAACAGCCTAAGGGCAAAACCTTGGAAATCACCAGCTTGCATGGTTCTCAAGGGGGTTACATATCTGTGCTGTCTACATCGCAGTGTTGTTACCACTTGTAAGCGAACAATTTCAGGTGGAAAAGATCATTGTATTTTAATGCATCTTTCAAAATCTGCCAGCCCCCCCGTGTTCCTCACAGGCGAGGCTCTTCCCACTGGGATGTTCCGCATCGCCGTGGTGACGGAGGGCCCCAACGGATCCAGACGCAAACCATGCTCTTCCGCGGAGCCCTGCCCTGGAGCCCTGCGTGTCTGCCCATTAATTTTCGGAAAGACAACTTCAAGGGGATTGACACGGATCCAGTGAACATGAGTGCAACTGTGGGTGGCATCAGGGCAATGCAGATAGATAGTGCGGTAAGCGATTTAAGTTGTTGTGTTAGAGGGATTTTTCCAGGGTTTCTGATGGAACCTTTTGTAGGCTGCAGCTTTCTTTAATGTGTGAAATTATTCTGTTGAATTGATCTTTAGGTGCGATTTGATGGGGTGGGTGGTCTTTCCAACCACATTGCAGCCCTAAAAGAGATGGTGCTTTTTCCAATGCTTTACCCAAAAGTCTTTGAGAAACTCCAAATTCAGCCGCCAAGGTAACACAGCTTTACAAAATGCTAATTCCGCTGTTTTGGGGAGGATATTACACTGAGGCGTCAGTATATTTGTTTGTGCTTCAAACATTTGGGCATGTTTTTTTAGTAGTGAAAATAATTTATTTAAAATGTAACACTGAGAACACTGGTGTTCTCTTTCCCAGTGCCTCTGTACTTTGGATTGGAGAGTTGAAATCTTGGAGATGTGTTGGGGAAGATTTAAAAAAACGAACAAAACCCCCAAAATCCTCAAACCACAATTTTTTTCCCCACCAAAACCGCAGAGGAGGTTGCACAAGATAATGGCTCAGGTTCAGAGGGAAACAGAGGCAGGCTGAGAACACGTCACTCCGTCAGCTCAGTTGTTAGAGATCTCTGTTGCTCTAAAAATCTGCTCCAGTGATGTTGCAACCACAGCGCGTTTCACGCGTTTCCTCGTAGGGTAGCACTGTTTTACTTACGTCATATTCCTGCATCCCTGTTCTATTCCAGGCCCATAAATTTAGTCCTTCCATCATTTTCTACACATAATGTGCTTTATCTTTGTGGAAAGAAGACCAAAACCTGTTTATATATGAAATATTATCCTGCAAACCTGTAGCTCAATTATAATAAATTTCATGTGACTTTAAGCAATAGTTTAAAGGCATTCACTAAGCTTGATATCAGCATAACGTTTAAGTGACCTTCTCTATTTTTGAGAGCCTTAAAATGAGCCCTCTCGCTCATCAGCATCTTAATGAGCAAAAGCTTGTCCTTTCTCAGGGATCACTAGAGAAAATAATGCATAATTTAACAAAATTTACTAGTGCAGCAAAATAGCTTTTTTTTTTTTTTTTTTTTTTTTTTTTTTTTTTTTCCTGCTAGCTGAGTTGTATCAACACTGCTGGCCCTTATGGATGGGTTGGATACCAGAGGAGAAGTCGTCGTCATTGGAGCCACCAACAGGCTGGATTGGATAGATCCTGCGCGATGCAGAGCCGGGCGCTTTGAGCGAGAATTCCTTTTTAAACTGCCAGATAAAGAGGTAGGAACTTGTATTCAATCCTGGTGCTCATCCAGCAAATCCTTCTTGCTGACAAAGCCGTGTCACAACACGGTGTCGTGGAGCAGGTAAGCGGGAATGCAGCCCCGTGCAGCTCACACACAGGAGCAATATCCTGAGAGACCGTCCTGGTGCGGAGGGTGGACACGGTACGAAAGAAGAGGGACAAGCCCTAGGGAACTCCGTTATCTCAAATAAAACCAAGTTTAAAATCAGCTTTTCACTAAGATCACCGTTTCTCAGCAATGAAAAAATGTGTGTATATAGCAACCCAAATTATTAAAAAAGGAAAAGAAATTCCACATGAAGCTGGTTTTTGTTCTTTTGTTCTGGCTATCGCTACTTAGCCAGCATATCTAGACTATTGTTAGGTTTTGTTTGTTTGTTTTAATTAGCACTTTTTGGGGAAAAGGATAAAGTGGAGTATGACTGGAAGCAAGTGAAAATGCACAAAACAGTATATTTAAGGAAACTGTATATTTAACATAAACATTTGTCTCCTGTTTCCATCCGTTTTCTGGATCAGTGATACTAGCTGGAATCACAGCTGCTCTTTGTGGCAATTGTAGCAGTTTGAAACAATGCTAAGACTATTTTGCGCGAACGAACTGACAGACGAGCAAACTAATGAATCTGTCATCATGATATCTTGCTACATTTGAGATAATTTTCTTTGAGGAAATACCTTTCTTTTCCAGTTAAGTTTTCTGTTGTTCTTTTTCCCAAAGATCGTTAGGTCTCATACTTGTCAAAACTTAATAATCACTTGCCTTTATCTGTTAATACCACAGATTCTGCCTCTGCCTTTTGACTCAAGATAAGCTATAATGCAAGCACTCTATTTCTAGGCTAGAAAAGAGATTTTCAAGATTCGTACACGAAACTGGACCCCTCAACCATGTGACATGTTCCTTGATGAGCTGGCTGAAAAATCTGCCGGTAAGTTCAAAAATCAAGCGAGTTCCTGCATGTTACTAAGTCTGCAGGAGTTGCAGCTTGTGGCACATGGCAGGTGGGAACCAGGGTGTTGCACCTTGCTGCAGAACTAGCCAGGGAGCCAGCTGTGTGTCCTCAAAGCCGTCAGAGTGAGATGATTCCAACCACTTACTGTTTTATTTTCTGTCTCTCCAAACAGCGAGTGGCTTTTGGGGCATCCTCCTTGGGAGAAAAGTTTGGCTTAGAAGGTTCAGGAGAAAAGTCTGGCTGATTTGTAACCATGCAAACCAGCTAACAAAACCTCTGTAGTGCAGCAACACTTTTCACATTTCCTATTAGACTGTTCTTAACGTGCATGCAAAGTCTTCGCGTGTTGCACTTTGGCACCTTGACCTTTCTGTGTTGCCACAGCCTGACATAATGCTCCATTTGATGTTCTGTTTTATTAGGATACTGTGGTGCTGATATCAAGTCCGCATGTGCTGAAGCCGCCCTCCGTGCTTTGCGACGCCGCTACCCTCAGATATACAGAAGCCCTGAGCAACTGCAGCTAGATGTCTTTTCAATTAAAATAACAGCAAAAGATTTTTTCATGGCTATGGAAAGAATTGTACCAGCTTCACAGAGGTCTGCGGCTTTGCTCAGACAAGCATTATCACCCATTTTTAAACCACTGCTTAATAAGACTTTTCAGAGAATTTTACGAGTCCTGCAGAGAGTATTTCCCCACGCAGAACTTGTCCTAAAGAAGGACCAGCAGCAAGACAGGACCATAACATGTACAGCTGGTTAAAACTACTTGTTGTTTTAGCTATCATCATTTCACCTCATATGAATTGAAGTATTTGTGGATCACACTGTGCGATGTGTGAGATCACATGCATCAGATTTCCTGGCAACATCCTGCTAGCTTTTCTACCTGGAGACTTGCTAGGTTCATTTTTATTGGTAGAACAGGCAGAAAGCCACAAGTGCAAGCAGAGACGCTAGGTAACCCATAATTGCTTCCCCTCTCTGTTCTCCGCTTCTACCTTCTCCTCCCTGAGTGATCTTGGAGGATCTTTATGCAGAAGATGTGTTGATCTACACACCCTGGCTTAGGAGTCTTGAGACAAAGGCCAGTTGGTGGCCATCACATTGACTTAATTCCCATACTTTTACTGTGGGACACAGATTCCAGACACACAGCCTCGTGGGTTGTGTGGGTGTCTAGCAAGTACAGGAGTTGTTGCTGATAATCACATTTCTTTGTTCTTGGGGCAAAAAAGGGACTTTTTGCCAATAAAGAAATATAACTTTTGCAAAACATAAGACTTAGGCGAGGTTTGTAGAGCCTTGTGCAATCTCTTTAGACCTGTGGTAGGATCAAGTCTTCAAAAATCGCATTTAGTGTGAGCCCATCCAAGGGAGAAAGAGAGATAAGTGGGTTTTGGGGCTGCTTTGGAAGCTGTATTAGAGTGAGACATGCAGACTATCCAGGCAAGTTAACAAACCTTTCTTGTCTTCCAGATGATACGAACGCTACTTTACAAAGCGATTTCATCTGGAGTGATGAAGAGTCACTTTCAGCCTTTGAAGATGAGGAGACTTTTCCTGAAAAGACTTGTCGAAAGAAGAAAAACTTCCTTGACTTCAAGAGGTAAATGCCTGTCCCCTTTTAGGTTCAGAATCTTCAGCTTGTTGTGTCTTTGGAAAGAGATTATGCTGCTTGTGTCTTCTCTCAAGAGAAACTTGAAACAGAGCAAATTAACATTGATGTCTTTAATCATCACTATGTGTTTTAAACTTGCTATTTTCTAATTTTGTTCCAGAAATGCTTCTCACCAGCCAACGTGTCACAGGCTAAGGCTCTTGCTCTCTGGAGAGCCAGACCGTGGGCAAAGCTCCCACTTGGCCCCCGCAGTCATACACGCCCTGGAAAAGTTTCCAGTTTATACCCTGGACCTGCCAGTTCTGTTTGCTAGTGCCTCATCACCAGAGGAAATATGTGCACAGGTATCTTTTTTTTTTTTTTTTTCCTTCTTTCTTTGATCTCATGAGATTCACTGTCTGTCTGTAAACTGCTCAAGTGAGGTAAGTGAAATTGTTAATGGAGGTGGTCTGCTTTTACTGTACTTTGCTACTATATTATAACATTTTGACCTTTGATGAGAGATGGACACGTAAGCACAGATGTTCTATTGAGTCGTGCGGCTCTTTAGAAGTTAACTTACATGTAAGCAGTCTTGCAATCAGGCAGCAATCTGGATCTCTGTCTGTGTAGCTCTCTCAATTTTTGAGTCAAATCAGAAATTTTACTCTACTATTAATAAGTTTTGCATGGTGAGGTTTTTTTGTTTGTTTATTTGTTTATTGGTACGTTGCCTTTATGCACTTCTATTTTATTAGGCCAGTTTGATGTGTAGTTATTTATGAGCAGCCTGTGCTCCTGGTTCATTGCTCTTACCAAAGCTTTCATTTTACTAGTTTATCCGAGAAGCTCAGAGCAAGTATATCACCAAGTATAATTTATATTCCACGGATCGATGTATGGTGGGAAACAGCTGGCGTTGCGTTGAAAACTACTTTTACAACGTGATTAGAGAACATTCCAGCATTTGCTCCGGTTTTGTTGCTTGCAACAGCAAACGTATCGTACATGGATCTCCAAGATGAGGTATTTCTGTCAACACTTTTCCTAATTCTTCTATTCAGTTTAATTTTATGAATCTTTTAAGTATACAAATACTGTCCTCCCTCAAGAAAATGGATCCTTTTATTACGAGGGCACCCTTCTGAATCATGTAGATTTGCTTAGACACAAAACAGCGCTGAGAACGTTTGTCTCGGTTGTTTTGTGAGTCAAGGGACTCGCTTCCACTTCAGCAGGAAACTTCAAAGGTGGGGGATGTCATCACTCTGTCAGTGCATCGTGTGCTCGTCCATTCCCTGAGCTTAAATTCTAGAGCTTTTCCTCAAAGAAGATATTTTATTTGCCATCCTGACCTAAAGAAATCTAGCCTTTGATCACCAGGAAGATAACATTATTATTATTATTATTATTATTATTATTATTATTATTATTATTATTATTATTATTATTATTATTATTCAGATCATTATTAAGCTTAATTTAAAAAATCCTCTTTTTGATGTAGTGATCTTTTACCTGAAATGTCTTTCCTTCTCATGCCATAGATACAGGAGTTGTTTATTGAAGATTATGGAGAAGTTTTCGATATCCCATTGCCTGCTAAGGAAGAGAGAAGCAACTTTTTTGAGGACTTAATTTTAAGTCAAGCTGCTAAACCTCCTGCATCTAGAAGGAAAGCAGGTGAGCCTATTCTATAGATGAAAATTTGCTAACTGTATGTTAACAGCCTTACAGTGTTTGTTTTGGTAGTGGGTTTCCTATCAGTAACTCTGTGTGTGCTCCTATTTGAGTGCTGCGGATGAAATAAACTTTTCTGGTTCCCTTAAGCTCGGCAGGCCCTGGAAGTGCTGCCGGTGGCGCCGCCGCCTGAACCTCGGGAACCACCACAGGGAGAAACGCAAGGGGCAGAGGAGCAGGAGGAGGAGGCCCTTGGTGCACTTAGCGTTTTCTTAAGGGATGTTACTCTCAGACTTGCTACTGACGGACGTTTCAAGGCCTTCACAAACCCTGTTGATGCAGATGAGGTAAACTGCTCTGGGTCTGTAATACTGTACTGTCTGGGTGTATTTTTAAGTGCCCAGTGTTGGTGCGCTCTAGCGAAAGGCTTATCTTTAGCACTGCACTAAAAGGATTTCTTTTTGAGGAGCAAAAAGTGTTTTGTATTTTATTTTGCTGACTCCCTGAGGCTCTTCAGTGTCCTTTTTTTGAGTAGTCACTGGAAGCCCTGGTTTCCTCCTAGAAAGTCAGAGCAGCTACCACCAGAGTTTGCCTGGGGAAAGACTTTGATATGCAGGTATGCTACAACTCTGAAATAAACAGTCAGATTTCTTTGGGGCCGTTGGAATAAAGCCTAAAGGTATTGCTACGTGTTTGTTGGCTCTCAGTGGTCCCTCTGGGAACAGGAGAAGAGCAGATGTTTGCAAAAAAAATTGAAGATTCCGCCTGCCATTTTGTCTCTGGCTCCCCAGTACAGGATCAGCCATAAATGACATGTGGTTTCATCTTCCCCCAAAACTTCCAAGTCCCTCTTTTTCTCATTTAATTTACTGGCTGTGCTCCCATCTTAACAGACTTATACTTCAGAGTTAGTTGCAATTTTAATACAGCTGTGTATCAGCAAGGGCCCTGTTCCTCTGGGCATCCCTCGTCTTTCCCTTCCAGGCTCTTGACATGTCAATAGTCTAAACAAATAGAGGTGTCCTCACCTAAACTAGCCTTGAGGCTCCTCTCAAGCTCCCAGTAAGGACAGAATTAGCTCTGCTCCAGGTATCTCCTCCTAAGGGAGATGCCTAGAGCAGCTGCTTCCAAAGGGCAATTCCGGCAGCGGATTTCCTGCTGCCCAGAGCAGAGCCTGGCTCGGGTGGCTCAATCCAGTGTATTTACTGCGATGTTCTGAAGCTGAAGGACGCAAATCCTGCTCTGCATGTCTGTTCCCTTCGCTGTCCCACACACACTCCCCAGCTTCCTGCTGCTTTTCTTCTCCCTTCCAGTGTGTCTCTTCAAAGCCCTTTGAAAGAGCCCTTCCTTTTTCAAGCAGCTAAGTGGTTAATTCCACTATCTGCTCATAATGTCACAAATATTCAGGGTTTGTAAGAAGTCATTTATTTGAATTTATAAAAATAATGTGGGTAGATACTGTGTAAGTCTAATAAAACCTCTGAACCCATCTATTTAATTTGTAGGTACCTGATTATATCACAGTTATTAAACAGCCAATGGACCTTTCAACAATTCTCTCTAAAATTGACTTGCACCAATATATAACTGCAGGAGATTTTCTGAAAGATCTTGATCTAATCTGTAGCAGTGCCTTAGAATACAAGCCAGATAGAGAAGCTGGAGGTGAGGATAGCTCTTTATCCCTCATTTAGACAACCTTTAAAATGCATAGATTGAGAAGAGTTGTCTCTTTACAATGGCCTTGGGATTAGCTCCCTTGAAACATCCACAGAGAGCATTTCTTGCCACTTTAAAAATTGGTGTAGTGTTAAATTATTTAGCGATGAAATTATGTGCAATAGGTGCTAATGAAGATGTAGTGCCTCTGCCTTGATTATTAACTTTTATATTCTTCTGCCAAAATTATTCACTGAAATAGCTTTCAAAACCTCTTTGGGAAAAGAGTTCATCCTTTCCATATGATCCAAATCAAGGATTTCACTTAGCTAGTGGCAAACACTCAGTTCTGACTGTCAACTTTCAGATCGTGTCCTTAGAGACAAAACTTGTGCTCTGAGAGATGTTGCCCATGCCGTAGTGAAGGAAGAAATGGATAAAGACTTGGAACAACTTTGTGAAGAAATGAAAGAGTCTCGTGAGAAAAGAGGTATGTATTCCAACCCTCGGTATTTGAAGACTTGCCTCAGTATTTGTAAGTAGAAACGTGAGACCAACTTTTTTGCTGTCCGTTCTTCATTGCAAGGCTGCAGCTCTTCACAGGATGTGCCATCTCACTACGAGGTGATGCCACAGCAGCCCTCTGTTTCTGGATGTAATAAACAAGATAACAAGTGTAACGAAAGAATAGAGATGCCAGTGATGCCTGGAGCCTGCCCTACACCACTGCCTAATGGCAAGTTGCTTTTTCTTTTTAGAATTTTTTTTTCTTTTTTTTCTCCCCACCAACAGGCTTTCTGGGTGTTACTGCTAATGCCATTGATATCCTTCTTGTGACAAGGTTTTTGCCAGTGGAAACTTTGCCAAGGATTTCACACGTCTGTTTTGTGCAATATTCTGTAAATAGAAAGAAGGGTGGGGTTTTTTGTTTTCCTTTGTGGAAGGCATAAGGATGAAGACTGTTTTAAACAGGTTATCTGAATCATAAAACTTTACTGAGAATTTTCTTTATCCTTCAGTTACTTTCTTGAAATGGTCTCTTTTTAACTCTTCCCAGCATTCACTCTGCTTTTGATCTTTACTGGTTTTATAAGAGATTTGAAGAAGAGCTTTTCTCCAAAGGCTTTTTTGCTATTCATCTCTATTAGTTCATGTAATGAGACAGTAAGCAACTTTACCCAATAGGCAGACAATAGGACTGCAAAGCAAGGCTAAAGTAGGAATTTTCTGCGCTTAAAAGCTTCAAATCTAGTTTAAAGTCTTGAATAAATTTAAAAATCTAACAGCAAATGGACCGCATGAACTTGCAACCTTTTCTTTAGACCTACATGTGTAGTGAGATTTGTCAGTACTTTCAGTTCTTTGATTGTTTTACTTGACATACATACGAGGAAGATAAGAAGAGCAAATTTTAAAGGAGGAGCTTCTTTGCTTATATTTTGGGTTGTTTTTTCCTAATATCTTATTGCAGTTCCGTCCAAAAGAAAACGCAAAAGGAACAATTGCACTTCCAGTGGTGAAACAAAGAGGAGAAAGATTTTGCAGTGGAGTAAAGTGAATAGAAGTGGAGAAGACCAAGAGGAAGTAGAGAGGGAGGGAGAAGAGTTCCTGGAAAACGGTGCTTCTAGCATGCACCAGACTGAAGGTGAGTTCATAGGAGGTTCTCGTGTGGAAGAAAGCCACAATAGTCTTCCACGGCGACAGACAAATGTCTATGAAAATAAACATGAGACAGAAAACAAGAGATTTTTCCTCTGTGACTAAATCTGGCTCTGAAAAGAAAAGAGCCCAGTTTTCTCACAATTCAGGGCAAAGAAATTGAAATGAGACTTTGGATTCCCAAAATACAGCAAGTTTCCAAGAGGGTGATTCAGGTAAGCGAAAGGTCCAGCAGACCAGGTAGCTCCATTTTGTTGTTGAGGGGTTTACATTAGCCTCCTTTAATTTCATTCTATTATTTCTTTACAAATCACTGCACTGTGTTGCTTCCGTTAAGATTCTGTCCCTCTGATTATGCAACCAAACTAATTTTCTTAAGCTGCTGCTCTTCTGATTCTGAAATCAGTTTTGTAATTCTATCTCCTCGCAAACCAACAATCATTTGCTTTCTTTTATGGCACGTGCATCTTTCTGATACGGAGCAGCTTGGGATAAAGAGCTGTAACTCGGCCTGTGTAGACTTAGTCACGATGTGGCAGAGATGACTCACATCCTAATGCTTGCTTCAAATGGGAGATGGGTTTTCTTAACATTCAACTTCCTTAAGTAGGCACTGCTGTAATGGCAATGTTTTGACTATTGCTTTTTTCTCCTCTCAACCCTGGGCTTTTCACTCCCACTGCTTTTTGATCTTGGTTCCTATTTTCTATGGAGGAGAAAGTAGAAGGCAAGTATTTCTCAGTGAACAAATATCAGGGAACGGTAGAGAAAGATTGGATGCCACTTGTGGGATAGCTGATGGATAGCCATGTTCTAGAAAAAGAGAAATCATGACTTAAGAAAGTGTTTTCATCCCAGAGACTTACATGCGTCATGAGAGTCTGGCCGGACGTCATGAGAGTCCGGTGGGAATTCCTGAATTACGTAGAAAAAATATACGCTCTCCTCAGCCAGTGCATTTACAAGCACCAGAATTATTATGACAGAACTAAACTCATTATGGTAAATTTTATATATGTTTTCTAGTGGTTATATATAGTATTCTGTCATGGTTACACAGTCTGCATGCCCTCTGGATATCATGCTTATTTCATATTCATTGCTTTAGTGCTTAGCTGTCATGTTATAAGACTTACTCATTTCCGTTTGGAAGACATTTACCCACATTGCAAAACCGTTGTTATATTTGGCATAACTCTTTTCAGTTTCAGCAGGAAAAAGAGATTGGACTTGAAGAACTTCTTTACTGTGAGGGTGACAGAGCACTGCAACAGGTTGCCCAGAGAGGTTGTGGAGTCTTCTTCTCTGGAGATCTTCAAAACTTGCTTGGATGCAGTCCTGTGCCACGTGCCCTAGGTGTCCCTGCTGGAGCAGGGGTGTTGGACTAGACGATCTCTAGAGGTCCCTTCCAACCTCAACCACTCTGTGATTCTGTGACAACGGTTCCACCCACCCAGTTCCTTCAAAGCAATTAACCTTGGAGACTGTGGATAGCTGTTCTTGCTATCCACAAGTGTATCCAGGGTGTAGGGGGACCATGAAAGGAGGGTGCTCTTCTCAGTCTGTTACTTCCTCTTTCTCCCCCTCCTACAAGCAGGCAAACATTTGCAGATGTCTTCAGGAGGCATCCACCACCCAAGCTGGGCAATCCCAGTGTTGATTTGGTTTAGATATGCTGGAAATGGAGTGTTCGGGTCCAAAGAAGCCATGAGCCCACTCGTCCCTGAGGCGCTTGTGTGTGAGGATAGATAAAATTCTTGGTCCCTCTGCAGTTTACCTTGAAAAGAAGGAGCCTCTTTGCTTAGGCACTGGTATCTCCATCTCTTCCCTCACATCTGATTGAGAGGTAGAACGGACGCTCTGTTCTCACTGTGCACAAATGGGGATATTTTGGATTCAGGGAGGTCACGCCTGACAGACGTTCCCTTCTCACCTGGTATAATGCCACGTACTAGCTTGAGAAGGGAAAATATTGATGTTATCCCAGCACTTGTGGGCTTCTGGAACTTAATGTTGGAATGCTCAAATTAAATGTGCCTGGATTTCTTTGTTTCCTCCCTTTTTCTTTAGCTCTAAGTACAGTTCTCTCTTCTTCTGAGTGCACTGGGCAAGTAGCAAAGGTAAATTAATTATGGAGCATCCAGCAAGTAACTTTCTCAGCTTTTAGCTGTGGTTGCTCAGGGAGGATCTCTTCCGACCTGTTTTAACAACTGTTGCTCCAGGCTCTGTGTCCTCTACTCTTTTGCACACATAGGGATGTCTCTGAAGCTACAGAGAATAGAGAAGCATTGTGATGCTTTTAGCACATGATATAGCTAAATATCACCAACAGGGGAATGTATTTACAGATGCTTTAACTTTGTGTGAAGAAAGAAACTATCAGGTACTTAAACTATTATTTGTGCTTATTGATAATTTGTCTTTTCTTTATTATCAGGAAATGAAGAAAATCATTAGGAACTTCTACTGTGCTTCATAATGTGATCTTCAGAACACTTCACTTCTACTTTATTTAAAATAAAATTTTAATTGCATTCTCTTGTTAGCTGTGTATAGTTCAGTAAAGAGTACTTCTAAATATATTGCATACATGCAGATACGGATGTATAAGGCATATATGTATATAAAATATATATAAAAAATTAAGATATATTTTATAGCTGTATTATAAATATTACATATATTAATAGATATAAATATATAAAATACATATAAAATAAGTCTTAAGATATTTTTTTATACATCCATATTTATAAAACAAATATATATTTTTTATTGTTTGAATTGTATTGTTTTAATAAAAACCTATTTTAAGTGAAGCAGCATTCGAGTTTGTCTGTTTTAATTGTAGAATAATTTCAGCAGTAAAAATCTTCCTTGTTCCTGGTATATTAAGTAGATCATGGGAAAATTTACCTCCTTGGTTTATCAGTTATATAACTGAGGCAAACAAGAAAAATGCATAGGGAAGAAAACAGGAAGCTCTCATCTTGCCTTGGCTTGATCTCCAACTTAGCTGGCTGCTGCCATCAATTGACAAGACTGGTCTGTATGGATCTTAGAGAAGGTAGGATGGTTTTCCTTTTTTTTTTTTTTTAATAATAATAAAAAAACCAGAAGTCAACAAACTGTGCAGTAGGGGTGAAGCTGAGAAATTACGAGAATGATGCCTGAAAGTAGCTTCTGAGAAGCCCGAGAGAGTACACACTGAAAACGTCCAGTTTTGCTTCCCTCCTCGTTTGCTTTTTCTGTGTCCTCATGTTTCTCCTCTAGTTGGGCTCTGCAGGCTACATTGCTGGGATGCTAAATGGCCCACAAGAGCAAGCAAGCGTTGGCTCTGCTTCCCAGGCCGAGCTAAGGAGCTTCTCCCACCCCTGAGACACGAGGCCTCACCTGCAGAGTGTACAAATTCACTTCTTAACCATTACTAGAGCTACTTGTCTCATATCTTCTGGGTAAATCAGGGCAAAGCATGTGCCAGGTAAGCTCTGTGTTTTATATCTGAGTTGTTTTCTTGGATGGGTTACAGATGCAGGCTTTGTCCAGGCTTCACTTAAGCGTGGAAAATAAAATGTCCAGATTTCTAAAGTGGATGCCTGTAAGTGAAGTGAAGGCAATTCTTGTCTATTAGTGCTTTGTGTGAAAGCCACGGGCCTGCACGTGCTTGCACCACTGGGCACCAGGAAGGTTTCCTTGCATCTCCAGGGAGAGGAGAGGGAAAAAATTATAGAAGCAAAAATCTGTTTCTTAGCCCTTGAAGATGGTGTTGAAATCCTGACATCTTAAATGCACCTTTCACCAGGGAGTTGCTGTTGGTTCATTCTGTGGTAACAGGGAAACTTCTTACACTGAAAAAGAAGGGACAGGGTGGGAACGGCAGACCCAGAAACAATCTTCTGGTAAAGCTTTTGCACTTCAAACTTTTGGTTCAACTTTTTTTGTACTGCTGCTCTCAGCAGGAAACTGTTGCTATGGTGTTTTAGAAGTGTATGTGTATAAATGGGCAAATAGCGGTGGTCTTCCCTCATGTGATGCTATGGGGGTGATCCTTCCTAAAAGTCACTCTTTGTTTCTTCCTACCTCTGCTGCTGTTCCCAGAGTTGGGTGTCTGACCTCAAAACCGCATAACCCTGTTAAAAACAGCGAGGAGAAGCACATCACTGCAGGAAGAGCGCGGGGCAAGAGCTAAAACTAAACCCTAAACTAAATCCTAAAACTCACCCTGTGAGTGCGTATTGACGGAAGAGGTCCTCTCAGCTCTCAACAGGTATATACAGAAATGCTTTTTGGATCTATATGGCTTTTCCCACCCTAAATCTTTAATTCTGGGCCAGTTCGTTAAAGGCCGTGGGTGGTGGGCCTGGGCCCTCCCAAACTCCCCTCCCTGCTGACAGACGTGGGGGAACTGCTGCAATCTTGGACTCATGACGGGACAGTCATTTTTTGAAAACGGAATTATATAAAAGCACAATAAAGAACATGTATCATGCTGCTATTGCACATGGCATGGGACATAACACCTAGCAATGCTCAATGTCCAACTGTGCAATCTTAATCATAGAATCATAGAATGCTTAGGGTTGGAAGGGACCTCTAGAGATCATCTCGTCCAACCCCCCTGCATATGCAGGGTCACCTAGAGCACGTGGCACAGGACTGCATCCAAGCGGGTTTTGAAGATCTCCAGAGAAGGAGACTCCACAACCTCTCTGGGCAGCCTGTTCCAGCGCTCTGTCACCCTCACTGTTAAGGAATTTTTCCTTAAGTTCCTATGGAATTTTTGGTGTTTCAGTTTCCGGCCATTTCCTCTAGTCCTATCAGTGGCCACCACTGAAAAGAGACCATCACCGTCCTCCTCACTCCCTCCCTTGAGGTATTTATATGCACTGATTAGATCCCCTCTCAGCCTTCTCTTCTCCAGCTGAACAGGCCCAGCTCCCTCAGCCTCTCATCATAGGGCAGATGTTCCAGGCCCCTCATCATCCTTGTGGCCCTGCGCTGGCCTCTCTCCAGCAGCTCCACATCCCTCTTGTCCTGTGGAGCCCAGAACTGGACACAATACTCCAGATGTGGACTCACCAGGGCTGAGTAGAGGGGCAGGATCCCCTCCCTCGACCTGCTGGAGACGCTCTTCTTAATGCAGCCCAGGATCCCATTGGCCTTCTTGGCCACAAGAGCACACTGCTGCCTCATGGTCAACTTGTCGTCCACCATGACACCCAGGTCTTTCTCCGCAGAGCTGCTCTCCAGAAGGTCAGTCCCCATCCTGTACTGGTGTCTGGGGTTATTCCTCCCCAGGTGCAGGACCTTGCACTTGGCCTTGTTGAATTGCATGAGGTTTTTCACCGCCCAGTTGTCCAGTCTGTCCAGGTCCCTCTGGATGGCAGCGCAGCCCTCTGGGGTATCGGCTACTCCTCCCAGTTTGGTGTCATCAGCAAACTTGCTGAGGGAGCACTCTGTGCCTTCATCCAGGTCATTGATGAATAAATTGAACAGGACTGGACCAAGGACTGACCCCTGGGGGACTCCGCTAGCCGCAGGCCTCCAACAAGACTCTGCACCGCTGATCACCACTCTCTGGGCCCTGCCATCCAGCCAGTTCCTAATCCACCTCACTGTCCACTCATCTATCCCACACTTCCGGAGCTTGCCCAGGAGGATGTTGTGAGGGACGGTGTCAAAAGCCTTGGTGAAGTCGAGATAGACGACATCCACCGCTCTCCCCTCGTCTATCCAGCCGGTCATTTCATCACAGAAGGCTATCAGGTTAGTCAAGCAAGATTTCCCCTTGGTGAATCCATGCTGACTACTCTTGAGCACCTTCTTGTCCTCCATGTGCCTGGAAACAACGGCCAGTATGAGCCGTTCCATCACTTTTCCGGGGACGGAGGTGAGGCTGACCTTTGCATGTAAGTTTTAGTCGTCATGCCATCTTTATCTCTAGCATCTCTTTATCTCTAGCATCTCTTTATCTCTAGCATCTCTTTATCTCTAGCATCCCTTTATCTCTAGCATCTCTTTATCTCTATCTTTATCTATTATCTTTATCTCCATCTATTATTATTATCTCTAATATCTCTTTATCTAGCCGCTTCCTAAGCTGATCTTAGGTCAAGACTGCCTGTGTGTAAATGGGAAGAGTCCTGCATTATAGCAAATCTACCCCATCCTGCTTTTAATGCTGGGGTCAGCGTTGTACTGCACAAAGCTTCCTTTTTCAGGTGAAACTTCTAATTGTGAACAGAGTTGCTGCATTAAGAAAGAGGTATTTCTTACATTCTAGCTACTCTATGAACAGTTCTTCTAGCAGTATTTATTTTTCTTTCATATAGGGTTTTTTTTTTTAAAAAAATGAAATGCTTGATGTTATTAGCTGCCCTGTAGATAGGGGCCTTCAGTAGTTCATATGAAAAAGGACCACAAGTTTTTAGTACGCACATCCTCTGCTACTTTCCATTTCACCCCCAGCAGGTTCAAGCAAGAAGAACAAGAACAGGAGGAAGAAAGCAACTGCAAGATGGTAGAGGGAGTTCTGCTGGTAGAGTAGGCAGGGTTCATTCCAGGAAAAGAAAAGGAGAACCTGCAGGATTCTCTATCTCACCCACTAAGAGAGAGGGATACACTGCTGAGAATAGGAATATACAACCAGGGAGACCCTACTGGCAGGGAACTTGATTGTCAAATGAGAGGCTCTTGCAAAAAGGAGGAGCACTAGATGAAAGTACATAGACAAATTGGCATAACTCAGTCCTCAGCGCTGCCCTCGCGTGCCCACAAATCAGCGCTGCTGCTCTGGTGCATCTAGAAAGCAGAACTGTGAGCGGAGGGGCCAGTAGTGCGGCCGCTCTGACAGCTCCTCGAGGGTGGCGCATGGCATGGGAAGCTCCTGCAAACAGCAGGTTCAGAGCGGGAGGCAGCCTTGTTCTTGGAGCCGCCCTTGAAGATGCTGCCTGCATCAGCCCAGGTAGGACTGGAGGAAACAGCCATAGCAACATGAAAGCACAGGATCTCATTATTGAGACGCTACTGGCTGTTAGACTGCAGCCACTGTTTTCAAGAAACAAAAGCAGAGACCAAAGCACAACCGCAGGCAGCAGCACCCGCGGGGCAGGAGAGCGCGTGGGGCCCCGCGCGGGTCGGTACCGCAGAGCGGCCGGGAGGAGGCGGCGCGCATGCGCCCTGCGCTGCGCAGGCTCCCTGCTGCCCCCCGCGCTCAAGGAGCGAGATGGCCATGGGGAGTGCGCGCATGCGCCCTGCGCGCCGCCGGGCTCGCTGCTGCCCTCGCGTGCCGGGGCGGAGGGGCTGCAGGAGCGGGGGTGTGCGTGTGTGCAGCGCCTCGGGCGGCCCTGTGTGGCGCAGGGCGCATGCGCAGCGGCCGGCAGGTGTGCAGGTGTCCCTGGAGGGCTGCGCTCGGGCCCCGGGACGGGAGGAGGCGGAGGGAGGCCGGGGAGCAGTGAGAGCAGGGGCAGTGCTGGTGGAGGACGTGGCCGCAGGAATATATTCCCTGGAAAAGTGACTTTCATCGACATTTTCATTTCACATTCCCATGCCAAATGAAAGGGGTGGAAGCGTGTCTGAGGCGGATGTCATGTGTGAAGCGGATGGAGGCGTTTCTCCTGTTGCCATTGCCCTGTGTTCCGCGCGCCCGCATGCCCATACGGCGGGGACGTGGGGGCTGCTGCGCCCCGATGGTGAGGCGTAGCGCCGCGCGGGCCGCAGCTCCTGGCTGCGCTGTGGGGGCTGCGGGCAGGGCGGCCCCCGGTGAGCGAGCAGGGCTGGGAGGGCCGGGCCACGGCCTGGCCACGACTCCTGGTTCCCGGGGCCGAGAGGCCGAGGAACAGGAACGTGCGTGACGCGACTGGGTTAGCGCCTGCGGTGCCTGGGGTGGGCTCGGGGGAGCGCAGCCCTGTGCCATGCAGGGGAGCGACTCTGGCGTGAGCTCGGCCTCCGGAGCGAGCTGAGGTCTGACGCAGCGTGACGGGCAGGCTTAGTGTTAAGAGCAGGAGAAAGCCTAGAGCTCTGTGGGGAGCGGTGCCAGAAAGGGCTGCCTGAGGAAATGCAGCGCGGTATCCAGCCTGGTCCTGGGACGCCCTTTAGCTTGGAGGCAGTCGGGGAGTGGTGGCCTCAGCCTCCGGAGCGAGCTGGGGTTTGGCGTTCGGGGCCACGTGGGTGATTGTCGCTCTTTTCTTCCGAGCCGCCTCTCGGCTCCCTCCGTACATGCAGGACGCAGCCTTTCCGGGATAACCCTGCTGCGCGGGCACCCATGGAGCGCACGAGCATCTAAGGGCCGACCTGTCGGCAGCGCTAGTGCTGAGGAGTGTGCTCGGCCGTAGGGCAGTGGCTGCAAAAGTGAGTTTGCTCTAGCAGAGAATGGGGCTTACACAGATCCGAGCAGCAGCTCCGGAGCCAAAAGGGCTGTTTGCCCAGTACTAACTGGGAAAAGCAGTAAGCACTTTAGTGTTGTAAGGCTTTTAGAGGGGAAATTGATTTTGGAAGGGAAATGATTTTGACAGAGAAAGAAAATAGGAGTGGGTGGGTAACTTTTTCAGAGGATAAAATATTTGGAGGGAAACCAAATCACAGGGAGACATTTGAGGGGGGGAACATTTTTTGGAAGGAATATTTTTCAGGGAATTTTTAAAGGAGGAATGGGAAAATTGTTTGGGGGAAACTTTCTTGTGGGTTGTTGAGAGATAATTATTTTGGTGGGGGGAAGTTATTTGAGGGAAGAATTTTGGTGCAGTTTTTTTTTTTTTTTTTTATGAGAATTAGGTTTAAGAAAAAGCTCCTGATATTTGGGTATGTAAAGGCAATATAAATAATATAGGCTCTATAAATAATATTTTGAAGGAAAGGTATTCTTTTGGAGATGGTGTTTTCTTTGGCTTTGTTTTGTATTCCCAACATCTAAAGTACGCTCCACTTAAGTGAACGTAACAAAATAATTTTGGAGAAATATATAACTCTTCCTAAAAGTTGTTGCTATGTACTAGGCAAATATCTGAATTTGGGGATTTTGTTTCTTTCCCTTTGGCAACTCTGTTGTCAAAGAGAAGCCAATAACTACTGCTGTTCTTCTCCTGAGCCAGATAAAAATAAAAGCTTTCTCATGGTTCTTTCTTGTAGTTGTAAGGTAGCATTATGTTCTTGCTGAAATGAGTGGAATTGTTGGAATGAGTGTCAAAGCAGTGAAATTAAGGAGGAGACCCCCAAATGTGTGATCTCCTGAAATGAGGGCTGGGGAGCAGCATTGCTCTGGTGAGGCAGTAGATGGTATTTCCAACCTCTGGAGTTGGTGGAAACAGTTCCCTGTCCTTGTCCTTTGAATTACTGAATCCCATGTGTCAGAAATTCTAATGAAGAAAAAGGTAACGAAGACCTTTGAAGTTTGGCTGGCCTTCAGTGTTCTTTAAGTGTTTCCTTTAGTAGGTCCAGATACTATGAAAGAAAAAGCAGAAAATATACCAATGCTTCCTCTTGGAAAGCTGGCACAAGCTGCACCGTTTAATTAGCAATGTTGAGGGTGTTAGTAATCTTAGTGCCTTGAGTCATTTTGTTCTTCCTTTACAGAGCTCCTCTAGCCACCAGTAAATTCTGCTGGGAGGCTCCATGGGGGAGATTTCCTACAGAAGGGATGAGGGAAGACTACTTTGGGAACGGGAGGAATGCGCCGTTGTGGCCTGCTCAGTGCCAGGACACAGCTGGGGCCTTCGCTAGCGGCGTTTTCATTTTCGCATGGCCCAGTTTGAGCTGTTTCTGCTGATGCCAAAGGAAGTCGTGCGGGTGGAGCGCCGCCAGCTCAGCAGGGCCGGTCAAGCAAAGAGCAGGAGAGAGCAGATGAGAGCCGGGCACGGCTCGGTGGGGGTCAGGCCCCAGCCCACGGGGAAGAGGTTCTTCCAGGTCTGCAGTGGTCATGGGAGGCAGGAGCTCCCCTTAGAGTGGGTCAAAGAATTGGATGTGTGAATATTGGAGAATTTTGGGGCAAAAGTCGTCTCTCTCTTCCTGTTAAGGTAAGGCGTAAAAGGGGTGCGTGCTTTGGGAAGAGTTCCTGTTAGTGTTTTTGGCGGGGCGGGGGGGGGGCTTAATTTGGCTGCCTAGCTGAGGCGTCCGGCCTCGAGGAATTCTGTGTGCGTGGACGAGCTCAGCTCAGCACTTAGTGCCCAGCTTGGCCTGCAGCGGTGCCGGCAGGCTGGAGTTAACGCTCCGCTTCCCGCTGGGAGAGGCTGGTTTCAGAGCTGGTGCGTGAGCAGGGTGGGCAGAGCAGGGGGTCTGAGCGGTGCCCGCTTGTGGTTCTGGGATTCTTGGTGCCCGCCTGTGGTTATGGAGCTGACCCTGCTGCTTCTTGGTGGCGATGGGCTCTTGCTTTTTCTCTTTGAGTAGAGGGTTATAAACTCCGTGTTTTCAGGGGAACAACTAGGGAACAACAACAACAAAAAAACCCGCTATGAAAAAATAAATACCGCTAGAAGAACTGTTCATAGAGTAGCTAGAATGCAAGAAATACCTCTTTCTTAACGCAGCCACTCTGTTTACAATTAGAAGTTTCACCTGAAAAAGGAAGCTTTGTGCAGTACAACACAGCATAAAAAGCAGGGTTGGGTGGCCTTAGGCCTAGATTTGCTATAATGCAGGACTCTGCCCTTTTATACATGGGCAGTCCTGACCTAAGATTAGCGTAGGAAGCAGAGCCAACGCTTGCTTGCTCTGGTGGGCCATTTAGCATCCCAGCAATGGAGCCTGCAGAGCCCAGCTAGAGGAGAAACACGAGGGCACAGAAAAAGCAAACGAGGAGGGAAGCAAAACTGGACGTTTTCAGTGTGTACTCTCTCGGGCTTCTCAGAAGCTACTTTCAGGCATCAATCTCGTAATTTCTCAGCTTCACCCCTACTGCACAGTTTGTCTTTTGTATTTTTTAAAAAATGGAAAGCCATCCTATTCTCAAAGATCCATACAGACCCATCTTGTCAATCGAAGGCAGCAGCCAGCTAAGTTGGAGATCAAGCCAAGGCAAGATGGGAGCTTCCTGTTTTCTTCACTATGCATTTTTCTTGTTTGCCTCAGTTATATAACTGATAAACCAAAAAGGAGGTAAACTTTCCCATGATCTACTTAATATACCAGGAACAAGGAAGATTTCTAATGCTGAAATTATTCTACAATTAAAACACACAAACTCGAATGCTGTTTTACTTAAAATAGGTTTTTTATTAAAACAATATTTTTTTATTGTTTGAAATGTATATTTGCTTTATAAATATGGAGGTGTAAAAGACATATCTTAAAACTTATTTTAATAGATATAAATATATAAAATACATATAAAATATGTAATATATATAATTATAGTACAACTATTAAATATATCTTATTTGTTTTATATATATTTTATATACGTATATGCCTTATACATCCATATCTGTATGTATGTAATAAATATATTTACAAGTACTCTTTACTGAACCATACACAGCTAACAAGAGAATGCAATTAAAATTTTATTTTAAATAAAGTAGAAGTGAAGTGTTCTGAAGATCACATTATGAAGCACAGTAGAAGTTCCTAATGATTTTCTTCATTTCCTGATAATAAAGAAAAGACAAATTATCAATAAGCACAAATAATAGTTTAAGAACCTGATAGATTCTTTCTTCACACAAAGTTAAAGCATCTGTAAATACATTCCCCTTTTGGTGATATTTAGCTATATCATGTGCTAAAAGCATCACAATGCTTTTTTTTTTTTTTAAAGAAAAATGGAGGAAACAAAGAAATCCAGGCACATTTAATTTGAGCATTCCAACGTTAAGTTCCAGAAGCCCACAAGTGCTGGGATAACATCAATATTTTCCCTTCTCAAGCTAGTACGTGGCATTATATCAGGTGAGAAGGGAACGTCTGGCAGGTGTGACCTCCCTGAATCCAAAATATCCCCATTTGTGCACAGTGAGAACAGAGCGTCCGTTCTACCTCTCAATCAGATGTGAGGGAAGAGATGGAGATACCAGTGCCTAAGCAAAGAGGCTCCTTTTCAAGGTAAACTGCAGAGGGACCAAGAATTTTATCTATCCTCACACACAAGCGCCTCAGGGACGAGTGGGCTCATGGCTTCTTTGGACCCGAACACTCCATTTCCAGCATATCTAAACCAAATGAACACTGGGATTGCCCGGCTTGGGTGGTGGATGCCTCCTGAAGACATCTGCAAATGTTTGCCTGCTTGTAGGAGGGGGAGAAAGAGGAAGTAACAGACTGAGAAGAGCACCCTCCTTTCATGGTCCCCCTACACCTTGGATACACTTGTGGATAGCAAGAACAGCCATCCACAGTCTCCAAGGTTAATTGCTTTGAAGGAGCTGGGTGGGTGGAACCGTTGTCTTCAAGTCCAATCTCTTTTTCCTGCTGAAACTGAAAAGAGTTATGCCAAATATAACAATGGCTTTGCAATATGGGTAAATGTCTTCCAGATGGAAATGGGTAAGTCTTATAACATGACAGCTAAGCACTAAAGCAATGCATATGAAATAAGCATGATATCCAGAGGGCATGCAGACTCTGTAACCATGACAGAATACTATATATAACCATTAGAAAACATATATAAAATTTACCATATTGAGTTTAGTTTTGTCATAATCGTTTCGGTGCTTGTAAATGCACTGGCTGAGGAGAGGATATATTTTTTTCTAGGTAAAAGATGTTGAAGGTCCTTGTCCTCTTAGTGACAGAATCCAGCAGATGCTGAAAACAAAATGGAGACAACACGAGTTGAAAATAGCACGAGACCTTCTGCTAAAGCTCTTGAAGGCTTCAGGAGCTAAACAGTCCCATCACAGCACAACTGACTGCCAACACTGTCCAGGAGCTGTGCGTGGAGTGAGGCTGTCGGAGTGGACCCACACACAGCAACCAGGCAAGTGGAAATACTGCCCACAACTGCCCAGCAAACTCCGCCTCCCTCACAGCAGTGCGGGGAGAAAGTTCCCTACCTTGTTCTAAAGAAAACTGAAAACAGACATACCGCAAGCTTGCTGTAATCCACGACAACGGGGGGATCCGGCTCCTCAGGAATTCCCACCGGACCCTCATGACGTCCGGCCAGACTCTCATGACGCATGTAAGTCTCTGGGATGAAAACACTTTCTTAAGTCATGATTTCTCTTTTTCTAGAACATGGCTATCCATCAGCTATCCCACAAGTGGCATCCAATCTTTCTCTACGGTTCCCTGTTATTTGTTCACTGAGAAATACTTGCCTTCTACTTTCTCCTCCATAGCAAATAGGAACCAAGATCAAAAAGCAGTGGGAGTGAAAAGCCCAGGGTTGAGAGGAGAAAAAAGCAATAGTCAAAACGTTGCCATTACAGCAGTGCCTACTTAAGGAAGTTGAATGTTAAGAAAACCCATCTCCCATTTGAAGCAAGCATTAGGATGCGAGTCATCTCTGCCACATCGTGACTAAATCTACACAGGCCGAGTTACAGCTCTTTATCCCAAGCTGCTCGTTATCAGAAAGATGCACGTGCCATAAAAGAAAGCAAATGATTGTTGGTTTGCGAGGAGATAGAATGACAAAACTGACTTCAGAATCACAAGAGCAGCAGCTTAAGAAAAATGACTTTGGTGGCATAATCAGAGGGACAGAATCTTAATGGAAGCAACACAGTGCAGTGATTTGTAAAGAAATAATAGAATGAAATTAAAGGAGGCTAATGTAAACCCCTCAACAACAAAATGGAGCTACCTGGTCTGCTGGACCTTTCGCTTACCTTTTGAATCACCCTCTTGGAAACTTGCTGTATTTTGGGAATCCAAAGCGTCATTTCAATTTCTTAGCCCTGAATTGTGAGAAAACTGGGCTCTTTTCTTTTCAGAGCCAGATTTAGTCACAGAGGAAAAATCTCTTGTTTTCTGTCTCATGTTTATTTTCATAGACATTTGTCTGTCGCCGTGGAAGACTATTGTGGCTTTCTTCCACACGAGAACCTCCTATGAACTCACCTTCAGTCTGGTGCATGCTAGAAGCACCGTTTTCCAGGAACTCTTCTCCCTCCCTCTCTACTTCCTCTTGGTCTTCTCCACTTCTATTCACTTTACTCCACTGCAAAATCTTTCTCCTCTTTGTTTCACCACTGGAAGTGCAATTCTTCCTTTTGCGCTTTCTTTTGGACGGAACTGCAATAAGATATTAGAAAAAAACAACCCAAAATATAAGCAAAGAAGATCCTCCTTTAAAATTTGCTCTTCTTATCTTCCTCGTATGTATGTCAAGTAAAACAATCAAAGAACTGAAAGTACTGACAAATCTCACTACACATGTAGGTCTAAAGAAAAGGTTGCAAGTTCATGCGGTCCATTTGCTGTTAGATTTTTAAATTTATTCAAGACTTTAAACTAGATTTGAAGCGCAGAAAATTCCTACTTTAGCCTTGCTTTGCAGTCCTATTGTCTGCCTATTGGGTAAAGTTGCTTACTGTCTCCTTACATGAACTAATAGAGATGAATAGTAAAAAAGCCTTTGGAGAAAAGCTCTTCTTCAAATCTCTTATAAAACCAGTAAAGATCAAAAGCAGAGTGAATGCTGGGAAGAGTTAAAAAGAGACCATTTCAAGAAAGTAACTGAAGGATAAAGAAAATTCTCAGTAAAGTTTTATGATTCAGATAACCTGTTTAAAACTGTTTTTGTCCTTATGCCTTCCAAAAAGGAAAACAAAAAAACCCCACCCTTCTTTCTATTTACAGAATATTGCACAAAACAGACGGGTGAAATCCTTGGCAAAGTTTCCACCGGCAGAAACCTTGTCACGAGAAGGATACCAATGGCATTAGCAATATCACCCAGAAAGCCTGTTGGTCGGGAGAAAAAAAGAAAAAAAAATCTAAAAAGAAAAAGCAACTTGCCATTAGGCAGTGGTGCAGGGCAGGCTCCAGGCATCACTGGCATCTCTATTCTTTCGTTACACTTGTTATCTTGTTTATTACATCCAGAAACAGAGGGTTGCTGTGGCATCACCTCGTAGTGAGGTGGCACATCCTGTGAAGAGCTGCAGCCTTGCAATGAAGAACGGACAGCAAAAAAGTTGGTCTCACATTTCTACTTACAAATACTGAGGCAAGTCTTCAAATCCCGAGGGTTGGAATACATACCTCTTTTCTCACGAGACTCTTTCATTTCTTCACAAAGTTGTTCCAAGTCTTTATCCATTTCCTCCTTCACTTCATGGGCAGCATCTCTCAGGGCACAAGCTTTGTCTCTAATGAGACGATCAGTTGACAGTCAGAACTGAGTGTTTGCCACTAGCTAAGTGAAATCCTTGATTTGGATCATATGGAAAAGATGAACTCTTTTCCCAAAGAAGTTTTGCAAGCTATTTCAGTGAATAGTTTTGGCAGAAGAACATAAAAGTTAATAATCAAGGCAGAGGCACTACATCTTCATTAGCACCTATTGCACATAATTTCCTCTCTAAATAATTTAACATTACACCAGTTTTTAAAGTGGCAAGAAATGCTCTCTGTGGATGTTTCAAGGGAGCTAATCCCAAGGCCATTGTAAAGAGACAACTCTTCTCAATCTATGCATTTTAAATGTTGTCTAAATGAGGGATAAAGAGCTATCTTCACCTCCAGCTTCTCTATCTGGCTTGTATTCTAAGGCACTGCTACAGATTAGATCAAGATCTTTCAGAAAATCTCCTGCAGTTATATATTGGTGCAAGTCAATTTTAGAGAGAATTGTTGAAAGGTCCATTGGCTGTTTAATAACTGTGATATAATCAGGTACCTCCAAATTAAATAGACGCGTTCAGAGGTTGTATTAGACTTACACAGTATCTACCCACATTATTTTAATAAATTCAAATAAATGACTTCTTACAAACCCTGAATATTTGTGACATTATGAGCAGATAGTGGAATTAACCACTTAGCTGCTTGAAAAAGGAAGGGCTCTCTCAAAGGGCTTTGAAGAGACACACTGGAAGGGAGAAGAAAGGCAGCAGGAAGCTGGGGAGTATGTGTGGGACAGCGAAGGGAACAGACATGGAGAGCAGGATTTGCTTCCTTCAGCTTCAGAACATCGCAGTAAATACACTGGATTGAGCCACCCGAGCCAGGCTCTGCTCTGGGCAGCAGGAAATCCGCTGCCGGAATTGCCCTTTGGAAGCAGCTGCTCTAGGCATCTCCCTTAGGAGGAGATATCTGGAGCAGAGCTAATTATGTCCTTACTGGGAGCTTGAGAGGAGCCTCAAGGCTAGTTTAGGTGAGGACACCTCTATTTGTTTAGACTATTGACATGTCAAGAGCCTGGAAGGGAAAGACGAGGGATGCCCAGAGGAACAGGGCCCTTGCTGATACACAGCTGTATTAAAATTGCAACTAACTCTGAAGTATATGCCCCCATCTTAACAGGCTAATTCAGTAAATTAAATGAGAAAAAGAGGGACTTGGAAGTTTTGGGGGAAGATGAAACCACATGTCATTTATGGCTGATCCTGTACTGGGGAGCCAGAGACAAAATGGCAGGCGGAATCTTCAATTTTTTTTGCAAACATCTGCTCTTCTCCAGTTCCCAGAGGAACCACTGACAGCCAACAAACACGTGGCGAGAGCTTTAGGCTTTATTCCAACAGCCCCAAAGAAAGCTGACTGTTTATTTCAGAGTTGTAGCATACCTACATATCAAAGTCTTTCCCCAGACAAACTCTGGTGGTAGCTGCTCTGACTTTCTAGGAGGAAACCAGGGCTTTCAGTGACTACTCAAAAAAAAGGACATTGAAGAGCCTCAGGGAGTCAGCAAAATAAAATACAAAACACTTTTTGCTCCTCCAAAAAGAAATCCTTTTAGTGCAGTGCTAAAGATAAGCCTTTCGCTAGAGCGCACCAACACTGGGCACTTAAAAATACACCCAGACAGTACAGTATTACAGACCCAGAGCAGTTTACCTCATCTGCATCAACAGGGTTTGTGAAGGCCTTGAAACGTCCGTCAGTAGCAAGTCTGAGAGTAACATCCCTTAAGAAAACGCTAAGTGCACCAAGGGCCTCCTCCTCCTGCTCCTCTGCCCCTTGCGTTTCTCCCTGTGGTGGTTCCCGAGGTTCAGGCGGCGGCGCCACCGGCAGCACTTCCAGGGCCTGCCGAGCTTAAGGGAACCAGAAAAGTTTATTCCATCGGCAGCACTCAAATAGGAGCACACACAGAGTTACTGATAGGAAACCCACTACCAAAACAAATACTGTAAGGCTGTTAACATACAGTTAGCAAATTTTTATCTATAGAATAGGCTCACCTGCTTTCTTTCTAGATGCAGGAGGTTTAGCAGCTTCACTTAAAATTAAGTCCTCAAAAAAGTTGCTTCTCTCTTCCTTAGTAGGACATCAAAAGCTTTTCCATAATCTTCAATAAACAACTCCTGTATCTATGGCATGAGAAGGAAAGACATTTCAGGTACGAGATCACTACGTCAAAAAGAGGATTTTTTAAATTGAGCTTAGTAATGAGCTGAATAATAATAATAATAATAATAATAATAATAATAATAATAATAATAATAATAATAATAATGTTATCTTCCCGGTGATCAAAGGCTAGATTTCTTTAGGTCAGGATGGCAAATAAAATATCTTCTTTGAGGAAAAGCTCTAGAATTTAAGCTCAGGGAATGGACGAGCACACGATGCACTGACAGAGTGATGACATCCCCCACCTTTGAGGTTTCCTGCTGAAGTGGAAGCGAGTCCCTTGACTCACAAAACAACCGAGACAAACGTTCTCAGCGCTGTTTTGTGTCTAAGCAAATCTACATGATTCAGAAGGATGCCCTCGTAATAAAAGGATCCATTTTCTTGAGGGAGGACAGTATTTGTATACTTAAAAGATTCATAAAATTAAACTGAATAGAAGAATTAGGAAAAGTGTTGACAGAAATACCTCATCTTGGAGATCCATCTACGATACGTTTGCTGTTGCAAGCAACAAATCCGGAGCAAATGCTGGAATGTTCTCTAATAACGTTGTAAAAGTAGTTTTCAATGCAACGCCAGCTGTTTCCCACCATACATCGATCCGTGGAATATAAATTATACTTGGTGCTGTGCTCTGAGCTTCTCGGATAAACTAGTAAAATGAAAGCTTTGGTAAGAGCAATGAACCAGGAGCACAGGCTGCTCATAAATAACTACGCATCAAACTGGCCTAATAAAATAGAAGTGCATACAGGCAAAGTACAAAAAACAAAAACAACCAACCAAAAAAAAATCCCAAAAAAACAAAAAGCCCCACACACCTCACCATGCAAAACTTATTAATAGTAGAGTAAAATTTCTGATTTGACTCAAAAATTGAGAGAGCTACAGAGAGAGAGATCCAGATTGCTGCCTGATTGCAAGACTGCTTACATGTAAGTTAACTTCTAAAGAGCCGCACGACTCAATAGAACATCTGTGCTTACGTGTCCATCTCTCATCAAAAGTCAAAATGTTATAATATAGTAGCAAAGTACAGTAAAAGCAGACCACCTCCATTAACAATTTCACTTACCTCACTTGAGCAGTTTACAGACAGACAGTGAATCTCATGAGATTAAAGAAAGAAGGAAAAAAAAAAAAAGATACCTGTGCACATATTTCCTCTGGTGATGAGGCACCAGCAAACAGAACTGGCAGGTGCAGGGTATAAACTGGAAACTTTTCCAGGGCGTGTATGACTGCAGGCGCCAAGTGGGAGTTTTGCCCACGGTCTGGCTCTCCAGAGAGCAAGAGCCTTGGCCTGTGACACCTTGGCTGGTGAGAAGCATTTCTGGAACAAAATTAGAAAATAGCAAGTTTAAAACACATAGTGATGAATAAAGACATCAATGTTAATTTGCTCTGTTTCAAGTTTCTCTTGAGAGAAGACACAAGCAGCATAATCTCTTTCCAAAGACACAACAAGCTGAAGATTCTGAACCTAAAAGGGGACAGGCATTTACCTCTTGAAGTCAAGGAAGTTTTTCTTCTTTCGACAAGTCTTTTCAGGAAAAGTCTCCTCATCTTCAAAGGCTGAAAGTGACTCCTCATCACTCCAGATGAAATCGCTTTGTAAAGTAGCATTCATATCATCTGGAAGACAAGAAGGGTTTGTTAACTTGCCTGGATAGTCTGCATGTCTCACTCTAATACAGCTTCCAAAGCAGCCCCAAAACCCACTTATCTCTCTTTCTCCCTTGGATGGGCTCACACTAAATGCGATTTTTGAAGACTTGATCCTACCACAGGTCTAAAGAGATTGCACAAGGCTCTACAAACCTCGCCTAAGTCTTATGTTTTGCAAAAGTTATATTTCTTTATTGGGAAAAAGTCCCTTTTTTGCCCCAAGAACAAAGAAATGTGATTATCAGCAACAACTCCTGTACTTGCTAGACACCCACACAACCCACCAGGCTGTGTGTGTCTGGAATCTGTGTCCCACAGTAAAAGTATGGGAATTAAGTGAATGTGATGGCCACCAACTGGCCTTTGTCTCAAGACTCCTAAGCCAGGGTGTGTAGATCAACACATCTTCTGCATAAAGATCCTCCAAGATCACTCAGGGAGGAGAAGGTAGAAGCAGAGAAGAGAGAGGGGAAATAATTATGGATCACCTAGCATCTCTGCTTGCATTTGTTGTGGCTTTCTGCCTGTTCTACCAATAAAAATGAACCTAGCAAGTCTCCAGGTAGAAAAGCCAGCAGGATGTTGCCAGGAAATGTGATGCATGTGATCTCACACATCGCACAGTGTGATCCACAAATACTTCAATTAATATGAGGTGAAATGATGATAGCTAAAACAACAAGTAGTTTTAACCAGCTGTACATGTTATGGTCCTGCCTTGCTGCTGGTCCTTCTTTAGGACAAGTTCTGCGTGGGGAAATACTCTCTGCAGGACTCGTAAAGTTCTCTGAAAAGTCTTATTAAGCAGTGGTTTAAAAATGGGTGATAATGCCTGTCCGGGCAAAGCCGCAGACCTCTGTGAAACTGGTACAATTCTTTCCATAGCCATGAAAAAATCTTTTGCTGTTATTTTAATTGAAGAGACATCTAGCTGCAGTTTCTCAGGGGTTCTGTGTATCTGAGGGTAGCGGCGTCGCAAAGCACGGAGGGCGGCTACAGCACATGCGGACTTGATATCAGCACCACAGTATCCTAATAAAACAGAACATCAAATGGAGCATTATGTCAGGCTGTGGCAACACAGAAAGGTCAAGGTGCCAAAGTGCAACATGCAAAGACTTTGCATGCAGGTTAAAACAGTCTAATAGGAAATGTGAAAAGTGTTGCTGCACTACAGAGGTTTTGTTAGCCACCCTGCACGCTTACAAACCAGCCAGACTTTTCTCCTGAACCTTCTAAGCAAAACTTTTCTCCCGAGGAAGTTGCCCCAAAAGCCACTCGCTGTTTGGAGAGACAGAAAGTAAAGCAATAAGTGGATGGAAGTGTCTCACTCTGATGGCTTTGGGGACACGCAGCTGGCTCCCTGGCTAGTTGTGCAGCGAGGTGCAAGAGCCTGGTTCCCCCCTGCCACGCGCCACGAGCTGAAACTCCTGCAGACTCAGTCACATGCAGGAACTCGCTTCATTTTTGAACTTACCAGCAGATTTTTCAGCCAGCTCATCAAGGAACGTGTCACATGGTTTAGGGGTCCAGTTTCGTGTGTGAATCTTGAAAATCTCTTTTCTAGCCTAGAAACAAAGTGCTTGGATTATAGCTTGTCTTGAGTCAAAAGGCAGGGGCAGAACCCCTAGTATTAATAGATTAAGGCAAGTGATACTCCCTTTTTAAAGCACCACAAACCAGGTCTTCTATCATGCCAAGGCCTTTGCTTACATTTTGAACCTGTGTATACTCAAGATTTTATACATTTTAAATAAATTATTTTTACTACTAAAAAAAAAAAAAACCTCAACAATGCCCAAATGTTTGAAGCACAGAAAAAAATATATTAATGCCTCAGTGTAATATCCTCCCCTAGACAGCTGAATTAGAGTTTTGTAAAGGTGTGTTACCTTGGAGGCTGAATTTTGAATTTCTCTTCCGGATAAAGCAGCAGAAAAATCACCATCTCTTTTAACACTGCAACATGCTCAGAAAGACCACCCACACCAAACCGGACCTAAAGATCAAGTCAACAGAATAAGTTTACACCTTAAAGTAAGCTGCAGCCTACAGAAGGTTCCATCAGAAACCCTGGAAAAATCCCTCTAACACAACGAGTTAAAATCACTTACGGCCCTGTCCATTTGCATGGCACTGGCATCAGCCAGACTTGCTCTCATGCTTGTTCGAGCCTCGTGAACCCCCTTTCAGTCGTCTTTCCAAACGTTAATGGGAAGACACTTGACTGCAATTAAAAAGAAAGTCTCCTCCTAACTGAAGGGAAAGCTGGAAGACTTTTATTTTTAAGCGTTGGAAAGCAAATGTGTGTAACAAAAGACAGGCATTTCAGAAACATCTGCCTGAAAACATATTTGCTAAATACTTAATACAACAAATGATATTAAAAGATATTAAGTAGCAAAAATGCTTTTTCTGTATTTTTAACTTCATGCTAGAGTGGGTTTCGTTCTAAATAAGCTAAAGAAGCAGGCCCCAAAAAATCCCCATGGCAGCTGGCTATTATTATCATTATTATTATTTATTTCTTTTTCTAATTATTTCTTTTTAATTTTTATTATTTTTGTTCTTCTTTCAGGGGTGTCCCGCAGCCCTCGGTGCGAGTGATGTTGAGGGCAAGAAAGCATCTGTGTGGGTGCAGGGGAAGAACCACACACCTGGGGGGAAATCCGGGCTCCTTTTATGTCCCCGTTCTTTCTACATTCCTGTGTCGCAGCTTAAGTGTCGTGTATTCTTTCCCAGGCAGCTCAGGCCCAAAAATGATCCCCAGCGGCCACTGCAGATTATTATTATTATTAATATTAATATTATTTCTTATTATTATTTCCTCTTATTATTATTACTTCTTATTGTTATTATTTCTTCTTTTTATTATTATTATTTTACTTTTTCTATCCACCCCAAATCCCTCCCGGTCCCGCTCTTTCCGCCCGTGTTTCCAGGGCGACAGTAAAGGCCGTTGCGCAACTGCCTCCGCTGTGTCCATGGGGACCGCGGGGGACCGGCAACTGCCTCCGGGTGCCGCACGGTTCCGCCCCGCCCCGGCATGGAGCGGAGGGGTGCACTGCGCATGTCCCATTATGAGCTCATCCATTGTGATGTCGTCCATTGTGAGGTCATCCATTGTGATGTCATTAGAGGCCCATTCTGAGGTCGTCAATTGTGAGGTCATCCATTGTGAGGTCTTCCATTGTGAGGTCATCCATTGTGAGGTCTTCCATTGTGAGGTGGCAAGAGTCCCATTGTGAGGTCATCCATTGTGATGTCGTCCATTGTAAGGTCATCCACTGTGAGGTCATCCATTGTGATCTCATTAGAGGCCCATTGTGAGGTCATCCAATGTGAGGTCATCCACTGTGAGGTCATCCATTGTGATGTCACTAGGGACCCATTGTAAGGTCATCCATTGTGAGGACATCCATTGTGAGGTCTTCCATTGTGAGGTCACAAGAGTCCCATTGTGAGGTCATCCATTGTGATGTCGTCCAGTGTGAGGTCATCCATTGTGATGTCTTCCATTGTGAGGTCATCCATTGTGAGGTCACAAGAGTCCCATTGTAAGGTCATCCATTGTGATGTTGTCCATTGTGAGGTCATCCACTGTGATGTCATTAGAGGCCCATTGTGAGGTCTTGCATTGTGAGGTCATTCATTGTGATGTCGTCCACTGTGACGTCATCCATTGTGATGTCTTCCATTGTGAGGTCATCCACAGTGAGGTCAATAGAGACCCATAGTGAGGTCATCCATTGTGAGGTCATCCATTGTGAGGTCTTCCATTGTGAGTTCACAAGAGTCCCATTGTGAGGTCATCCATTGTGATGTCATGCATTGTGAGGTCATCCATAGTGATGTCATTAGAGGCCCATTGTGAGGTCATCCATTGTGATGTCGTCCATTGTGAGGTCATCCATTGTGATGTCATTAGAGGCCCATTCTGAGGTCGTCAATTGTGAGGTCATCCATTGTGAGGTCTTCCATTGTGAGGTGGCAAGACTCCCATTGCGAGGTCATCCATTGTGACGTCGTCCATTGTAAGGTCATCCACTGTGAGGTCATCCATTGTGATGTCATTAGAGGCCCATTGTGAGGTCATCCAATGTGAGGTCATCCACTGTGAGGTCATCCATTGTGATGTCACTAGGGACCCATTGTAAGGTCATCCATTGTGAGGACACCCATTGTGAGGTCTTCCATTGTGAGGTCACAAGAGTCCCATTGTGAGGTCATCCATTGTGATGTCGTCCATTGTGAGGTCATCCATTGTGATGTCTTCCATTGTGAGGTCATCCATTGTGAGGTCACAAGAGTCCCATTGTAAGGTCATCCATTGTGATGTTGTCCATTGTGAGGTCATCCACTGTGATGTCATTAGAGGCCCATTGTGAGGTCTTCCATTGTGAGGTCATTCATTGTGATGTCGTCCACTGTGACGTCATCCATGGTGATGTCTTCCATTGTGAGGTCATCCACAGTGAGGTCAATAGAGACCCATAGTGAGGTCATCCATTGTGAGGTCATCCATTGTGAGGTCTTCCATTGTGAGGTCACAAGAGTCCCATTGTGAGGTCATCCATTGTGATGTCATGCATTGTGAGGTCATCCATAGTGATGTAATTAGAGGCCCATTGTGAGGTCATCCATTGTAATGTCGTCCATTGTGAGGTCATCCATTGGGATGTCAGTAGAGGCCCATTGTTAGGTCGTCCATTGTGAGGTGCTCTATTGTGAGGTCACAAGAGTCCCATTGTGAGGTCATCCATTGTGATGTCGTCCGCTGTAAGGTCATCCATTGTGATGTCACTAGAGACCCATTGTAAGGTCTTCCATTGTGAGGTCTTCCATTGTGAGGTCTTCCATTGTGAGGTCTTCCATTGTGAGGTCACAAGAGTCCCATTGTGAGGTCATCCATTGTGAGGTCATCCATTCTGAGGTCATCCATTGTGATGTCATTAGAGGCCCATTGTGAGGTCATCCATTGTGAGGTCTTCCATTGTGAGGTCACAAGAGTCCCATTGTGAGGTCATCCATTGTGATGTCGTCCATTGTGAGGTCATCCATTGTGATGTCATTAGAGGCCCATTGTTATATCATCCAATGTGAGGTCATCCATTGTGAGGTCTTCCATTGTGAGGTCACAAGAGTCCCATTGTGAGGTCATCCATTGTGATGTCGTCCATTGTGAGGTCATCCATTGTGAGGTCTTCCATTGTGAGGTCATCCATTGTGATGTCATTAGAGGCCCATTGTGAGGTCGTCCATTGTGAGGTCATGCATTGTTACGTCTTCCATTGTGAGGTCACAAGAGTCCCATTGTGAAGTCATCCATTGTGATGTAGCCCGCTGTGAGGTCATCCATTGTCAGGTGTTCTCTTGTGAGGTCACGAGTGTCCCATTGTGAGGTCATCCATTGTGAATGTCATTAGAGACCCATTGTGAGGTCGTCCATTGTGAATGTCATTAGAGACCCATTGTGAGGTCGTCCATTGTGATGTACTCCACTGTGAGGTCTTCCATTGTGAGGTCACAAGAGTCCCATTGTGAGGTCATCCATTGGGATGTCATTAGAGGCCCATTGTGAGGTCATCCATTGTGTTGTCATTAGAGGGCCAGAACAATGGAAGACCTCACAATGGAAGTCCTCACAATGGATGACCTCACAATGGATGACCTCACAATGGATGACCTCACAATGGATGACCTCACAATAGGCCTCTAATGACATCCCAATGGATGACCTCACAATGGACGACATCACAATGGATGACCTCACAATGGGACTCCTGTGACCTCACAATGGAAGAACTCAAAATGGATTACCTCGCAATGGAAGACCTCACAATGTATGACCTCACAGTGGGACTCTTCTGACCTCACAATGGAAGGCCTAGCAATGCATGACCGCACAGTGGACGACCTCTCAATGGGACTCTTGTGACCTCAGAATGGAAGACCTCACAATGGACGACAACACAATGGACTACATCACAATGGGCCCCTAATGACATCACAATGGATGACCTCACAATGGATGACCTCACAATGGGACTCTTGTGACCTCACAATGGAAGACCTCACAATAGATGACCTCACAATGGGTCTCTAATGTCATCACAATGGATGACCTCACAATGGACGACATCACAATGGATGACCTCACAATGCGACTCTTGCGACCTCACAATGGAAGACCTCACAATGGACGACATCACAATGGATGACCTCGCAATGGGACTCCTGTGACCTCACAATGGAAGACCTCACAATGGACGACATCACAATGGATGACGTTACAATGGGACTCTTGGGACCTCACAATGGAAGACGTCACAATGGATGACCTCACAATGGACGACCTCACAATGGGACTCTAATGACATCACAATGGATGACTTCACAATGGATGACCTCACAATGGGCGACATCAAAATGGATGACCTCACAATGGGAATCTTGCGACCTCACAATGGAAAACCTCACAATGGATGACCTCACAATGCATGACCTCACAATGGACGACATCACAATGGATGACCTCACAATGGGACTCTTGTGACCTCACAATGCAAGACCTCACAATGGATGACCTCACAATGGACGACCTCACTATGGCCCCTAATGACATCACAGTGGATGACGTCACAATGGACGACATCACAATGGATGACCTCACAATGGGACTCTTGTGACCTCACAATGGATGACCTCACAATGGACGACATCACAATGGATGACCTCACAATGGGACTCTTCTGACCTCACAATGGAAGCCCACACAATGGATGACCTCACAATGCATGACCTCACAATGGGCCTCTAATGACATCACAATGGATGACCTCACAATGGACGACATCACAATGGATGTCTTCACAATGAGACTCTTGTAACCTCACATTGGAAGACCTCACAATGGACGACCTAACAATGGGTCTCTAATGACATCACAATGTATGACCTCACAATGGACGACATCACAATGGATGACCTCACAATGGGATTCTTGTGATCTCACAATGGAAGACCTCACAATGGATGACCTCACAATGGACGACATCACATTGGATGACCTTACAATGGGACTCTTTTGACCTCACAATGGACGACCTAACAATGGGGCTCTAATGACATCCCAATGGATGACCTCACAATAGACGACATCACAATGGATGACCTCACAATGGGACTCTTGTGAACTCACAATGGAAGAACTCACAATGGATGACTTCATAATGGACAACGTCACAATGGGCCTCTAATGACATCACAATAGACGACCTCACAATGGACGACATCGCAATGGATGACCTAACAATGGGACTCTTGGGACCTCACAATGGATGACCTCACAATGGATGACGTCACAATGGGACTCTTGTGACCTCACAAGAGATGACCTCACAATGGATGACCTCACAACGGACGCCATCACAATGGATGACCTCACAACGGGACTCCTGTGACCTCACAATGGAAGACCTCAGAATGGATGACCTCACAATGGATGACCTCACAGTGGACGTCATCACAATGGATGACCTCACAATGGCATTCATGTGACCTCACAATGGAAGACCTCACAATGGATGACCTCATAATGGACGACCTCACAATGGGCCTCTAATGACATCACAATGGACGACATCACAATGGATGACCTAACCATGGGACTCTTGGGACCTCACAATGGAAGACGTCACAATGGATGACCTAACAATGGACGACATCACAATGGGCCTCTATTCACATCACAATGGATGACCTCACGATGGACGACATCACAATGGATGACCTCACAATGGGACTCTTGTGACCTCACAATAGATGACCTCACAATGGACGACATCATAATGCACGACCTCACAATGGGTCTCTATCGACATCAGAATGGATGACCTCACGATGGACGACATCACAATGGATGACGTCACAATGGGACTCTTGTGACCTCACAATAGAACACCTCACAATGGATGACCTCACAATGGACGACAACACAATGGGCCTCTAATGACATCACAATGGATGACCTCACCATGGATGACATCACAATGGATGACCTCACAATGGGACTCTTGTGACCTCACAATGCATGACCTCAGAATGGACGACATCACAATGGATGACCTCACAATGGGACTCTTGTGACCTCACAATGGAAGACCTCACAATGGATGACCTCACAATGGGCGTCTAATGAAATCACAATGGATGACTTCACAATGGACGACATCTCAAAGGATGACCTCACAATGGGACTCTTGTGACCTCACAATGGAAGACCTCTGAATGGATGACCTCACAATGGGTCTCTAGTGACATCACAATGGATGACCTCACAATGGGACTCTTGTGACCTCACAATGGACGACATCTCAAAGGATGACCTCACAATGGGACTCTTGTGACCTCACAATGAAAGAACTCAAAATGCATGACCTCATAATGGACGACCTCACAATGGGCCTCTTGTGACCTCACAATGGACGATATCACAATGGATGACCTCACAATGGGCCTCCAATGACATCACAATGGATCACCTCACAATGGAAGACCTCACAATGGATGACCCCACAATGGATGACCTCACAATGGGTCTCTAGTGACATGAGAATGGATGAACTCACAGTGGATGACATCACAATGGATGACCTCACATTGGGACTCTTGTGACCTCACAATGGAAGACATCACAATGGATGCCCTCACAATGGATGACCTCACAATGGATGACCTCACATTGGGGCTCTTGTGACCTCACAATGGATGACCTCACAATGTGACTCTTGTGACCTCACAATGGAAGACTTCGCAATGGAAGACATCACAATGGATGACCTGACAATTGGACTCTTGAGATCTCACAATGGAAGACCTCACAATGGACGACCTCACAATGGACGACCTCACAATGGACGACCTCACAATGGGCCTCTAATGACATCACAGTGGATGACGTCACAATGGATGACCTCACAATGGGACTCTTGTGACCTCACAATGGATGACCTCACAATGGAAAACATCACAATGGATGAACTCACAATGGGACTCTTGTGACCTCACAATAGAAGACCACACAATGGATGACCTCACAATGGATGACCTCACAATGGGCCTCTAATGACATCACAATGGATGACCTCCCAATGGATGACATCACAATGGATGACTTCACAATGAGACTCTTGTGACCTCACATTGGAAGACCTCACAATGGACGACCTCACAAACGGACGACCTCACAATGGGTCTCTAATGACACCACAATGGATCACCTCACAACGGATGACATCACAATCGATGACCTCACAATGGGACTCTTGTTACCTCACAATAGAGCACCTCACAAAGGATGACCTTACAATGGACGACATCACAATGGATGAACTTACAATGGGATTCTTGTGACCTCATAATGGAAGACCTCACAATGGATGACCTCACAATGGACGACATCACAATGGGCCTCTAATGACATCACAATGGATGACCTCACAATGGACGACATCACAATGGATGATCTCACAATGGGACTCTTCTGACCTCACAATAGAAGACCACACAATGGATGACCTCACAATGGGGATCTAATGACATCACAGTGGATGACCTCACAATGGACAACATTACAATGGATGACCTCACAATGTGACTCTTGTGACCTCACAATGGAAGACCTCACAATGGAAGACATTACAATGGATGACCTGACAATTGGACTCTTGAGACCTCACAATGGAAGACCTCACAATGGATGACCTCACAATGGATGACCTCACAATGGAAGACCTCACAATGGAAGACCTCACAATGGACGACCTCACAATGGACGACCTCACAATGGGCCTCTAATGACATCACAGTGGATGACGTCACAATGGATGACCTCACAATGGGACTCTTGTGACCTCACAATGGATGACCTCACAATGGAAAACATCACAATCGATGACCTCACAATGGGACTCTTGTTACCTCACAATAGAGCACCTCACAAAGGATGACCTTACAATGGACGACATCAAAATGGATGACCTCACAATAGACGACATCACAATGGGCCTCTAATGACATCACACTGGATGACCTCACAATGGACGACATCACAATGGATGACCTCACAATGAGACCCTTGTGACCTCACAATAGAAGAACACACAATGGATAACCTCAGAATGGATGACCTCACAATGGGCGTCTAATGACATCACAAAGGATCATCTCACAATGGGTGTCTAGTGACATCACAATGGATGACCTCACAGTGGATGACCTCACAATGGATGACCTCACAATGGGACTCTTGTGACCTCACAATGGAAGACCTCAGAATGGATGACCTCACAATGGACGACATCACAATGGATGACCTCACAATGCGACTCTTGTGACCTTACAATGGAAGACCTCACAATGGACGACATCAGAATGGATGACCTCACAATGAGACCCTTGTGACCTCACAAGAGAAGAACACACAATGGATAACCTCACAATGGATGACCTCACAATGGGCGTCTAATGACATCACAATGGATGACCTCACAATGGGACTCTTGTGACCTCACAATGGATGACATCACAATGGATGACCTCACAATGGATGACCTCACAATGGAACTCTTGTGACCTCACAATGGAAGACCTCACAATGGATGACCTCACAATGGGACTCTTGTGACCTCACAATGGAAGACCTCACAATGGATGACCTCACAATGGACGACATCACAATGGATGACCTCACAATGCGACTCTTGTGACCTCACAATGGATGACCTCACAATGGACGACATCACAATGGATAACCTCACAATGGGACTCTTCTGACCTCACAATAGAAGACCACACAATGGATGACCTCACAATGGATGACCTCACAATGGGCCTCTAATGACATCACAATGGATGACCTCCCAATGGACGACATCACAATGGATGACTTCACAATGAGACTCTTGTAACCTCACATTGGAAGACCTCACAATGGACGACCTCACAATGGGAGTCTTGTTACCTCACAATAGAACACATCACAAAGAATGACCTCACAATGGACGACATCACAATGGACGACATCATAATACACGACCTGACAATGGGCCTCTAATGATATCACAGTGGATGACCTCACAATGGACGAAATCACAATGGATGACGTCACAATGGGACTCTTGTGACCTCACAATGGATGACCTCACAACGGACGACATCATAATGCACGACCTGACAATGGGCCTCTAATGACATTACAATGGATGACCTCACAATGGACGACATCACAATGGGCGTCTACTGACATCACAATGGATGACATCACAGTGGATGACATCACAATGGATGACCTCACAATGGGACTCTTGTGACCTCACAATGGAAGACCTCACAATGGATGACCTCACAATGGATGACCTCACAATGGACGACCTCACAATGGATGACCTCACAATGCGACTCTTGTGACCTGACAATGGATGACCTCACAATGGACGACATCACAATGGATGACCTCCCAATGGATGACATCACAATGGATGACATCACAACGAGACTCTTGTGACCTCACATTGGAAAACCTCACAATGGACGACCTCAGAAACGGACGACCTCACAATGGGTCTCTAATGACACCACAATGGATCACCTCACAACGGACGACATCACAATCGATGACCTCACAATGGGACTCTTGTTACCTCACAATAGAGCACCTCACAAAGGATGACCTTACAATGGACGACATCACAATGGATGAACTCACAATGGGATTCTTGTGACCTCATAATGGAAGACCTCACAATGGATGACCTCACAATGGACGACATCACAATGGGCCTCTAATGACATCACAATGGATGACCTCACAATGGACGACATCACAATGGGCGTCTAATGACATCACAAAGGATCACCTCACAATGGGTGTCTAGTGACATCACAATGGATTACCTCACAGTGGATGACCTCACAATGGATGACCTCACAATGGGACTCTTGTGACCTCACAATGGAAGACCTCACAATGGATGACCTCACAATGGACGACATCACAATGGATGACCTCACAATGCGACTCTTGTGACCTCACAATGGATGACCTCACAATGGACGACATCAGAATGGATGACCTCACAATGAGACCCTTGTGACCTCACAAGAGAAGAACACACAATGGATAACCTCACAATGGATGACCTCACAATGGGCGTCTAATGACATCACAATGGATGACCTCACAATGGGACTCTTGTGACCTCACAATGGATCACATCACAATGGATGACATGACAATGGATGACCTCACAATGGGACTCTTGTTACCTCACAATGGAAGACCTCACAATGGATGACCTCACAATGGACGACATCACAATGGATGACCTCACAATGCGACTCTTGTGACCTCACAATGGATGACCTCACAATGGACGACATCACAATGGATGACCTCACAATGCGACTCTTGTGACCTCACAATGGATGACCTCACAATGGACGACATCACAATGGATAACCTCACAATGGGACTCTTCTGACCTCACAATAGAAGACCACACAATGGATGACCTCACAATGGATGACCTCACAATGCGACTCTTGTGACCTTACAATGGATGACCTCACAATGGACGACATCAGAATGGATGACCTCACAATGAGACCCTTGTGACCTCACAAGACAAGAACACACAATGGATAACCTCACAATGGATGACCTCACAATGGGCGTCTAATGACATCACAATGGATGACCTCACAATGGGACTCTTGTGACCTCACAATGGATGACCTCACAATGGACGACATCACAATGGATGACCTCCCAATGGATGACATCACAATGGATGACATCACAACGAGACTCTTGTGACCTCACATTGGAAGACCTCACAATGGACGACCTCACAAACGGACGACCTCACAATGGGTCTCTAATGACACCACAATGGATCACCTCACAACGGACGACATCACAATCGATGACCTCACAATGGGACTCTTGTTACCTCACAATAGAGCACCTCACAAAGGATGACCTTACAATGGACGACATCACAATGGATGAACTCACAATGGGATTCTTGTGACCTCATAATGGAAGACCTCACAATGGATGACCTCACAATGGACGACATCACAATGGGCCTCTAATGACATCACAATGGATGACCTCACAATGGACGACATCACAATGGGCGTCTAATGACATCACAAAGGATCACCTCACAATGGGTGTCTAGTGACATCACAATGGATTACCTCACAGTGGATGACCTCACAATGGATGACCTCACAATGGGACTCTTGTGACCTCACAATGGAAGACCTCACAATGGATGACCTCACAATGGACGACATCACAATGGATGACCTCACAATGCGACTCTTGTGACCTCACAATGGATGACCTCACAATGGACGACATCAGAATGGATGACCTCACAATGAGACCCTTGTGACCTCACAAGAGAAGAAGACACAATGGATAACCTCACAATGGATGACCTCACAATGGGCGTCTAATGACATCACAATGGATGACCTCACAATGGGACTCTTGTGACCTCACAATGGATCACATCACAATGGATGACATGACAATGGATGACCTCACAATGGGACTCTTGTTACCTCACAATGGAAGACCTCACAATGGATGACCTCACAATGGACGACATCACAATGGATGACCTCACAATGCGACTCTTGTGACCTCACAATGGATGACCTCACAATGGACGACATCACAATGGATGACCTCACAATGCGACTCTTGTGACCTCACAATGGATGACCTCACAATGGACGACATCACAATGGATAACCTCAAAATGGGACTCTTCTGACCTCACTATAGAAGACCACACAATGGATGACCTCACAATAGATGACCTCACAATGGGCCTCTAATGACATCACAATGGATGACCTCACAATGGACGACATCACAATGGATGACTTGACAATGAGACTCTTGTAACCTCACATTGGAAGACCTCACAATGGACGACCTAACAATGGGTCTCTAACGACATCACAATGGATGACCTCACAATGGATGACCTCACATTCGATGACCTCACAATGGGAGTCTTGTTACCCCCCAATAGAACACATCACAAAGAATGACCTCACAATGGACGACATCACAATGGATGACCTCACAATGGACGACCTCACAATGGGCCTCTAATGATATCACAGTGGATGACCTCACAATGGGCGAAATCACAATGGATGACCTCACAATGGGACTATTGTGACCTAACAATGGAAGACCTCACAATGCATGACCTCATAACGGACGACCTCACAATGGGCCTCTAATGACATCACAATGGATGACCTCACAATGGATGACATCACAGTGCATGACCTCACAATGGGACTCTTGTGACCTCACAATGGATGACCACACAATGGATGACCTCACAATGGATGACCTCACAATGCGACTCTTGTGACCTTACAATTGATGACCTCACAATGGACGACATCAGAATGGATGACCTCACAATGAGACCCTTGTGACCTCACAAGAGAAGAACACACAATGGATAACCTCACAATGGATGACCTCACAATGGGCGTCTAATGACATCACAATGGATGACCTCACAATGGGACTCTTGTGACCTCACAATGGATGACATCACAATGGATGACCTCACAATGGATGACCTCACAATGGAACTCTTGTGACCTCACAATGGAAGACCTCACAATGGATGACCTCACAATGGGACTCTTGTGACCTCACAATGGAAGACCTCACAATGGATGATCTCACAATGGACGACATCACAATGGATAACCTCATAATGGGACTCTTCTGACCTCACAATAGAAGACCACACAATGGATGACCTCACAATGGATGACCTCACAATGGGCCTCTAATGACATCACAATGGATGACCTCCCAATGGACGACATCACAATGGATGACTTCACAATGAGACTCTTGTAACCTCACATTGGAAGACCTCACAATGGACGACCTCAGAATGGGAGTCTCGTTACCTCACAATAGAACACATCACAAAGAATGACCTCACAATGGACGACATCACAATGGACGACATCATAATACACGACCTGACAATGGGCCTCTAATGACATTACAATGGATGACCTCACAATGGACGAAATCACAATGGATGACGTCACAATGGGACTCTTGTGACCTCACAATGGATGACCTCACAACGGACGACATCATAATGCACGACCTGACAATGGGCCTCTAATGACATTACAATGGATGACCTCACAATGGACGACATCACAATGGGCGTCTACTGACATCACAATGGATGACATCACAGTGGATGACATCACAATGGATGACCTCACAATGGGACTCTTGTGACCTCACAATGGAAGACCTCACAATGGAAGACCTCACAATGGATGACCTCACAATGGATGACCTCACAATGGACGACATCACAATGGACGACATCACAATGGATGACCTCACAATGCGACTCTTGTGACCTCACAATGGATGACCTCACAATGGACGACATCACAATGGATGACCTCCCAATGGATGACATCACAATGGATGACTTCACAACGAGACTCTTGTGACCTCACATTGGAAGACCTCACAATGGACGACCTCACAAACGGACGACCTCACAATGGGTCTCTAATGACACCACAATGGATCACCTCACAACGGACGACATCACAATCGATGACCTCACAATGGGACTCTTGTTACCTCACAATAGAGCACCTCACAAAGGATGACCTTACAATGGACGACATCACAATGGATGAACTCACAATGGGATTCTTGTGACCTCATAATGGAAGACCTCACAATGGATGACCTCACAATGGACGACATCACAATGGGCCTCTAATGACATCACAATGGATGACCTCACAATGGACGACATCACAATGGGCGTCTAATGACATCACAAAGGATCACCTCACAATGGGTGTCTAGTGACATCACAATGGATTACCTCACAGTGGATGACCTCACAATGGATGACCTAACAATGGGACTCTTGTGACCTCACAATGGAAGACCTCACAATGGATGACCTCACAATGGACGACATCACAATGGACGACATCACAATGGATGACCTCACAATGCGACTCTTGTGACCTCACAATGGATGACCTCACAATGGACGACATCAGAATGGATGACCTCACAATGAGACCCTTGTGACCTCACAAGAGAAGAACACACAATGGATAACCTCACAATGAATGACCTCACAATGGGCGTCTAATGACATCACAATGGATGACCTCACAATGGGACTCTTGTGACCTCACAATGGATCACATCACAATGGATGACATGACAATGGATGACCTCACAATGGGACTCTTGTTACCTCACAATGGAAGACCTCACAATGGATGACCTCACAATGGACGACATCACAATGGATGACCTCACAATGCGACTCTTGTGACCTCACAATGGATGACCTCACAATGGACGACATCACAATGGATAACCTCACAATGGGACTCTTCTGACCTCACAATAGAAGACCACACAATGGATGACCTCACAATGGATGACCTCACAATGGGCCTCTAATGACATCACAATGGATGACCTCCCAATGGACGACATCACAATGGATGACTTCACAATGAGACTCTTGTAACCTCACATTGGAAGACCTCACAATGGACGACCTCACAATGGGTCTCTAACGACTTCACAGTGGATGACCTCACAATGGATGACCTCACAATGGGAGTCTTGTTACCTCAAAATAGAACACATCACAAAGAATGACCTCACAATGGACGACATCACAATGGACGACATCATAATACACGACCTGACAATGGGCCTCTAATGATATCACAGTGGATGACCTCACAATGGACGAAATCACAATGGATGACCTCACAATGGGACTCTTGTGACCTCACAATGGATGACCTCACAACGGACGACATCATAATGCACGACCTGACAATGGGCCTCTAATGACATTACAATGGATGACCTCACAATGGACGACATCACAAAGGATGACCTCACAATGGGACTCTTGTGACCTCACAATGGAAGACATCACAATGGAAGACATCACAATGGAAGACATCACAATGGATGACCTCACAATGGACGACCTCACAATGGACGACCTCACATTGGGGCTCTTGTGACCTCACAATGGATGACGTCACAATGGACGACATCACAATGGATGACCTCACAATGGGCCTCTAAAGACATCACAATGGATCACTTCACAATGGACGACATCACAATGGATGACCTCACAATGGGACTCTTGTGACCTCACAATGGAAGACCTCACAATGGATGACCTCAGAATGGACAACATCACAATTGCTGCCCTCAGAATGGGACTCTTGTGACCTAACAATGGAAGACCTCACAATGGATGACCTCAGAATGGACAACATCACAATTGCTGCCCTCACAATGGGACTCTTGCGACCTCACAATGGAAGACCTCAAAATGGATGACCTCACAATGGATGACCTCACAATGGGTGTCTACTGACATCACAATGGAAGACATCACAGTGGATGACATCACAATGGATGACCTCACAATGGATGACCTCACAATGGATGACCTCACAATGGGACTCTTGTGACCTCACAATGGAAGACCTCACAATGGATGACCTCACAATGGATGACCTCAAAATGCGACTCTTGTGACCTCACAATGGATGACCTCACAATGGACGACATCACAATGGATGACCTCACAATGAGACCCTTGTGACCTCACAATAGAAGAACACAGAATGGATAACCTCACAATGGATGACCTCACAATGGGCGTCTAATTACATCACAATGGATGACCTCACAATGGGACTCTTGTGACCTCACAATGGATGACCTCACAATGGACGACATCACAATGGATAACCTCAAAATGGGACTCTTCTGACCTCACTATAGAAGACCACACAATGGATGACCTCACAATAGATGACCTCACAATGGGCCTCTAATGACATCACAATGGATGACCTCACAATGGACGACATCACAATGGATGACTTGACAATGAGACTCTTGTAACCTCACATTGGAAGACCTCACAATGGACGACCTAACAATGGGTCTCTAACGACATCACAATGGATGACCTCACAATGGATGACCTCAGATTCGATGACCTCACAATGGGAGTCTTGTTACCCCCCAATAGAACACATCACAAAGAATGACCTCACAATGGACGACATCACAATGGATGACCTCACAATGGACGACCTCACAATGGGCCTCTAATGATATCACAGTGGATGACCTCACAATGGACGAAATCACAATGGATGACCTCACAATGGGACTCTTGTGACCTCACAATGGATGACCTCACAATGGACGACATCATAATGCACGACCTCACAATGGGCCTCTAATGACATTACAATGGATGACCTCACAATGGACGACAACACAATGGATGACCTCACAATGGGACTATTGTGACCTAACAATGGAAGACCTCACAATGCATGACCTCATAACGGACGACCTCACAATGGGCCTCTAATGACATCACAATGGATGACCTCACAATGGATGACATCACAGTGCATGACCTCACAATGGGACTCTTGTGACCTCACAATGGATGACCTCACAATGGAAGACCTCACAATGGATGACTTCACAATGGGCGACATCACGATGGATGACCTCACAATGGGACTCCTGCGACCTCACAATGGAAGACCTCACAATGGATGACGTCACAATGGATGACCTCACAATGGGCCTCTGATGACATCACAATAGATGACCTCACAATGGACGACATCACAATGGATGACATCACAATGAGACTCTTGGGAACTCACAATGGAAGACCTCACAATGGATGACCTCACAATAGACGACATCACAATGCGCCTCTAATGACATCACAATAGATGACCTAACAATGGACGACATCACAATGGATGACCTCACAATGGGCCTCTAATGACATCACAATGGATGACCTCACAATGGATGACCTCACAATGGATGACCTCACAATGGGCCTCTAATGACATCACAATGGATGACCTCACAATGGATGACCTCACAATGGGCGACCTCACAATGGGCGACCTCACAATGGGCGACCTCACAATGGGCGACCTCACAATGGGACTCTTGTGACCTCACAATGGAAGACCTCACAATGGACGACATCACAATGGATGACCTCACAATGGGACTCTTGTGACCTCACAATGGAAGACCTCACAATGGACGACATCACAATGGATGACCTCACAATGGGACTCTTGTGACCTCACAATGGACGACCTCACAATGGGCCTCTAACGACATCACAATGGATGACCTCACAATCGATGACCTCACAATCGATGACCTCACAATGGGAGTCTTGTTACCTCACAATAGAACACATCACAAAGAATGACCTCACAATGGACGACATCACAATGGATGACCTCACAATGGACGACCTCACAATGGGCCTCTAACGACATCACAATGGATGACCTCACAATGGATGACCTCACAATAGACGACCTCACAATGCGCCTCTAATGACATCGCAATAGATGACCTAACAATGGACGACATCACAATGGATGATCTCACAATGGGCCTTTAATGACATCACAATGGATGACCTCACAATGGGCGACCTCACAATGGGCGACCTCACAATGGGCGACCTCACAATGGGCGACATCACAATGGATGACTTCACAATGGGACTCTTGTGACCTCACAATGGAAGACCTCACAATGGACGACATCACAATGGATGACCTCACAAAGGGACTCTTGTGACTTCACAATGGATGACCTCACAATGGACGACATCACAATGGATAACCTCACAATGGGACTCTTCTGACCTCACAATAGAAGACCACACAATGGATGACCTCACAATGGGCCTCTAATGACATCACAATGGATGACCTCACATTGGACGACATCACAATGGATGACTTCACAATGAGACTCCTGTAACCTCACATTGGAAGACCTCACAATGGACGACCTCACAATGGGTCTCTAATGACATCACAATGGATGACCTCACAATGGATGACCTCACAATGGATGACCTCACAATGGGAGTCTTGTTACCTCACAATAGAACACATCACAAAGAATGACATCACAATGGACGACAACACAATGGATGACCTCACAATGGGACTCTTGTGACCTCACAATGGAAGACATCACAATGGACGACCTCACAATGGACGACCTCACAATGGGACTCTTGGGACCTCACAATGGAAGACATCACAATGGATGACCTCACAATAGACGACCTCACAATGGATGACCTCACAATAGACGACCTCACAATGGACGACCTCACAATGGGACTCTTTTGACCTCACAATGGAAGACCTCACAATGGATGACCTCACAATGGACGACCTCACAATGGACGACCTCACAATGGACGACCTCACAATGGATGACCTCACAATGGACAACATCACAATGGACGACCTCACATTGGGGCTCTTGTGGCCTCACAAAGGACGACCTCACAATGGATGACCTCACAATGGGTGTCTAGTGACATCACAATGGATGACCTCACAGTGGACGACATTACAATGGATGACCTCACAATGGGACTCTTGTGACCTCACAATGGAAGACCTCACAGTGGACGACATTACAATGGATGACCTCACAATGGGACTCTTGTGACCTCACAATGGAAGACCTCATAATGCGGGACCTCATAATGGACGACCTCACAATGGGTCTCTAATGACATCACAGTGGATGACGTCACAATGGACGACATCACAATGGATGACCTCACATTGGGGCTCTTGTGACCTCACAATGGACGACATCACAATGGATGACCTCACAATGGGACTATTGTGACCTAACAATGGAAGACCTCACAATGCATGACCTCATAACGGACGACCTCACAATGGGCCTCTAATGACATCACAATGGATGACCTCACAATGGATGACATCACAGTGCATGACCTCACAATGGGACTCTTGTGACCTCACAATGGATGACCTCACAATGGAAGACCTCAAAATGGATGACTTCACAATGGGCGACATCACGATGGATGACCTCACAATGGGACTCCTGCGACCTCACAATGGAAGACCTCACAATGGATGACGTCACAATGGATGACCTCACAATGGGCCTCTGATGACATCACAATAGATGACCTCACAATGGACGACATCACAATGGATGACATCACAATGAGACTCTTGGGAACTCACAATGGAAGACCTCACAATGGATGACCTCACAATAGACGACATCACAATGCGCCTCTAATGACATCACAATAGATGACCTAACAATGGACGACATCACAATGGATGACCTCACAATGGGCCTCTAATGACATCACAATGGATGACCTCACAATGGATGACCTCACAATGGATGACCTCACAATGGGCGACCTCACAATGGGCGACCTCACAATGGGACTCTTGTGACCTCACAATGGAAGACCTCACAATGGACGACATCACAATGGATGACCTCACAATGGGACTCTTGTGACCTCACAATGGAAGACCTCACAATGGACGACATCACAATGGATGACCTCACAATGGGACTCTTGTGACCTCACAATGGACGACCTCACAATGGGCCTCTAACGACATCACAATGGATGACCTCACAATCGATGACCTCACAATCGATGACCTCACAATGGGAGTCTTGTTACCTCACAATAGAACACATCACAAAGAATGACCTCACAATGGACGACATCACAATGGATGACCTCACAATGGACGACCTCACAATGGGCCTCTAACGACATCACAATGGATGACCTCACAATGGATGACCTCACAATAGACGACCTCACAATGCGCCTCTAATGACATCGCAATAGATGACCTAACAATGGACGACATCACAATGGATGATCTCACAATGGGCCTTTAATGACATCACAATGGATGACCTCACAATGGGCGACCTCACAATGGGCGACCTCACAATGGGCGACCTCACAATGGGCGACCTCACAATGGGCGACCTCACAATGGGACTCTTGTGACCTCACAATGGAAGACCTCACAATGGACGACATCACAATGGATGACCTCACAAAGGGACTCTTGTGACTTCACAATGGATGACCTCACAATGGACGACATCACAATGGATAACCTCACAATGGGACTCTTCTGACCTCACAATAGAAGACCACACAATGGATGACCTCACAATGGGCCTCTAATGACATCACAATGGATGACCTCACATTGGACGACATCACAATGGATGACTTCACAATGAGACTCCTGTAACCTCACATTGGAAGACCTCACAATGGACGACCTCACAATGGGTCTCTAATGACATCACAATGGATGACCTCACAATGGATGACCTCACAATGGATGACCTCACAATGGGAGTCTTGTTACCTCACAATAGAACACATCACAAAGAATGACCTCACAATGGACGACATCACAATGGATGACCTCACAATGGACGACCTCACAATGGGCCTCTAATGATATCACAGTGGATGACCTCACAATGGACGAAATCACAATGGATAACCTCACAATGGGACTCTTGTGACCTCAGAATGGATGACCTCACAATGGACGACATCATAATGCACGACCTCACAATGGGCCTCTAATGACATTACAATGGATGACCTCACAATGGACGACATCACAATGGAAGACATCACAATGGATGACCTCACAATGGACAACATCACAATGGATGACCTCACATTGGGGCTCTTGTGGCCTCACAAAGGACGACCTCACAATGGATGACCTCACAATGGGTGTCTAGTGACATCACAATGGATGACCTCACAGTGGACGACATTACAATGGATGACCTCACAATGGGACTCTTGTGACCTCACAATGGAAGACCTCACAGTGGACGACATTACAATGGATGACCTCACAATGGGACTCTTGTGACCTCACAATGGAAGACCTCACAGTGGACGACATTACAATGGATGACCTCACAATGGGACTCTTGTGACCTCACAATGGAAGACCTCATAATGCGGGACCTCATAATGGACGACCTCACAATGGGCCTCTAATGACATCACAATGGATGACCTCACAATGGAAGACATAACAATGGACGACCTCACAGTGGGTCTCTAATGACATCACAATGGATGACCTCACAATGGGACTCTTGCAACCTCACAATAGAACACCTCACAATGCATGACCTCACAATGGACGACATCACAATGGCTGACCTCACAATGGACCTCTAATGACATCACAATGGATCACCTCACAAGGGATGACCTCACAATGGATGACCTGACAATGGGACTCTTGAGACCTCACAAGGGATGACCTCACAATGGACGACATCACAATGGATGACCTCACAATGGGAGTCTTCTGACCTCACAATAGAAGAATACACAATGGATGACCTCACAATGGACGACATTACAATGGATGACCTTACAATGGGACTATTGTGACCTCACAATGGATGACCTCACAATGGAAGACATCACAATGGATGACCTCACAATGGGACTCTTGTGACCTCACAATGGAAGACCTCACAATGGAGGACCTCACAATGGGCCTCTTGTGACCTCAGAAGGGATGACCTCACAATGGATGACCTCAGAATGGATGACCTCAGAATGGGCCTCTTGTGACCTCACAATGGAAGAACTCACAATGGATGACCTCACAATTGATGACCTCACAATGGGCCTCTAATGACATCACAATGGATCACCTCACAAGGTATGACCTCACAATGGATGACCTCACAATGGGACTTTTGAGGCCTCACAATGGAAGACCTGACAGTCGATGACCTCACAATGGACTACATCACAATGGATGACCTCACAATGGGACTCTTGCTACCTCGCAATGGATGACCTCACAATGGATGACCGCACAATGGATGACCGCACAATGGATGACCTGACAATAGGCCTCTAATGACATCACAATGAAGACCTCACTATGGACATCACCATGGATGACCTCACTATGGGTCTCTATTGACCTCACTGTGGATGACCTCACAATGCATGACCTCATAATGGACGACATCACAATGGATGACCTCACAATGGGACTCTTGTGACCTCACAATGGATGACCACACAATGGAAGACATCACAATGGACGACCTCACAATGGGCCTCTAATGACATCACAGTCGATGACGTCACAATGGACGACATCACAATGGATGACCTCACAATGGGACTCTTGTGACCTCACAATGGAAGACCTCACAACGCATGACCTCATAATGGACGACCTCACAAAGGGCCTCTTGTGACATCACAATGGATGACCTCACAATGGACGACCTCACAATGGACGACCTCACAATGGGACTCATGTGACCTCACAATGGAAGACCTCACAATGGATGACCTCACAATGGACGACATCACAATTGCTGCCCTCACAACGGGACTCTTGTGACCTCACAATGGAAGACCTCACAATGGATGACCTCACAATGGACGACCTCACAGTGGGCCTCCCGTGACCTCACAATGGGCCTTTACTGACCTCAAAATATAGATTGAAACCAAAAGCATTAAAATAATATGCAAGAGATCAACAAGAATACAAATAAGAACAATCTCCTTAACAATAACAGGAACATTAACAAGAACATAAGCAACAAAAAACACTACTTGAAAAATCAAGAAAGAAACATTTCCATACCACGTTCATGACGGCGTCTGTGGGCCCAGCACTTGCTGGCAGCAGCCAGGGTGAAGGGGCCCGTGGCCTGCAAGGGCCAAGGAGCCGTTGGCATTCGCAGCCCCGAGAGCAGGGTTCTCTGTGCCAGGGGTCTCTCTGTGCCGAGCGGTGGGGCCCGGAGCAGGCAGTGCCGGGCCTGCCCGCAGCAGCCTCCTTCCCCCGGCAGCCCCTCTGGCAGGGACGCGGGGAGCCCAGGGCCAAGCGGAGCAGAGAACAGGGCAAGGGCAGCGGTGCCAGCGCCGAGGGGGGCGCGGGGCTTTGGGGCCTCCCTTGGGAGGCGTCGCGCAGGCTGCCCCGGAGCCCCGCAGCTGCCCCGCACCCTGTGGGCACCACGAGTGGCCCTGGTGCTGCGCAGACCTGCTGCTCATCTGGCCTTGCTGCTGCGTGGCCAGCGCTGGGGCCACTGCTCCACGGAGCCCTGGGGAGCATCGGTGTTCCCGTGGCGATAACTGCCCCTCTGGAATGTTCCGTACTTGCCGGGGGGTGACAGCAGCGGCAGGGGCCAGGGGGCCGCCGTGAGGAAGGCTGCTGCTGTGCTGGGCTCCTCCTGGCACGGATGAGCCCGGTGGCAGAGAGCAACGTGCGGCCTCGGCCTTGCTGGCTGCCAAGGAGGGCTCCTCAGGCAGCGCCCTGGCACGGCTGCCGCCTGCCTGCCCACAGGCCGGGCTCCGCTCGGGGCTCTGCTTTGAGCCCTGCATCGTGGTGGGCTCCACGTTGTTGCTCTACCCTTTAGGACTTCTTGACCCAGGCCTCCCATCGATCAGCTCCACGTGTCTTATCTCTAGACACTTGACGCCTTGACATCCCGTCTCTGCAAGGACTGGGATATCTCCATACAATTTACGACTCCTTGGCCTCCGCATCCCGTCTCCGAGAAGACCGGGATCTCTTATCTCCACCTGATTTACGGCTTTTTCACCTTGGGATCCTGCTTCTGAGAGGACTGTGGCATCAGCTCCAGGTGTTCTATCTCCACCAGCACGAGGCCCAAATGATGCTCTGCAGTGTCTACGGAGCGGCGCTGGCACTTGAGCTGGAGGAAGAGGAGCACCAGAGCACGCACAAAGGGGCAGACTCTGCAAGAACGGAGACATAAAAGCAGCACGGATTTCCCCCCTCCGCCGCTGTGTGCTATTTCCCTCCCAGGTGTGTGGTTCATCCCCTGCACCCACTCGCACGCTTTCTGGCCCTCCACATCCCTTGCACCGAGGGCTGCGGGACAGCGCCTGCACCCAGGCACCTGTGCCCGCACCCAGGCGTAGCCAGCGACACTCAGCTGCACTGGGGTGGTGGCAACTACAATCCTGCTGCATCTCTCCCGCTTGCTTCTCTTTTCCTTCCTTTTCCCTTCTTTTCCGCCCTGGCCTATTGTGTGTATGAGAATAAAACTTACAAGCTTTTTTGACATTTGACCCAGTTTGTGTTTTAATCTCGCTCTTGGGATCGTATCAAAACCTGCCCTGACACCGCGGCTTCCATCTCTGCAGACACACGCACTCCCTCGCCCCCACGTTAGTCGTCCCACTGCTTTTCCCACCGGCCCGGCCCTGGGTCCCGCACCGCCCCCCCCCGCCCACACCACCACTTTACTGGGTCGGGATGGTTCTTTTCCGCCAAAATGCCGCGGCGGGGGTGCTCGTCCGCTGACGGGGCCTCCTCAGCTTTCCTTATCCTCGTGCTTTTCGTTCTCTTTTGGCCGTTTTTCGCGGCCGCTTCTCGGCTCGCGGCTGCGCCGGCGGCGCCTCATGGCGGAAGGGCACTGCGCGTGCGCGGGGACGGGGATTGCGGCTCCTGCCCACTGCGCACGCGCCCTCTCGGTAGCCGCGGGCGGGCGGGGGAAGGAGGGAGTCCTCCCGGGGTGGGGGGGCGGCCACGTGGAACCGGGAGGCGGTTGCCCCCCCCTGCGGTCGCCATGGACGCAGCGGAGCCTGATGCGCAACGGCCTTTATGGTCGCCCTGGAAACACGGGCGGGGAGAAGGGGAGAGGGGGACCGGGAGGGATTTGGGGTGGATAGAAAAAGGAAAATAATAAAAATAATAAGAATAATTAGAGTAAGAAGAAGAAGAAGAAGATGAAGAAGAAATAATAATAATAATAATAATAATATTAATAATACTATGACAAGGAAAACTAAGGCGCGGTTGGAACGCAATCTGGCAAGGGACGTTAAAAAAAAAACAACAAAAACATCTTCAAATACATTAACAGCAAAAGGAAGATCAGGGAAAACGTGGGTCCTCTGGCGGACGAAATGGGCACCCTGGTTACAAATAACACAGAAAAAGCAGAGTTCTGAACGCCTTCTTTGCTTTGGTGTTTACCAAGGGCAGCCCTTTAAAGCCCCAGGCCCTAGGGACAAGAGAAGAAGCCGGGGAAGACTTGCCCTGGGTAGAGGAAGATTGGGTCAGAGAGCACCTAAGGAACCTCGATACCCACAAATCCATGGGCCCTGATGGGATGCACCCCAGAGTGCTGCAGGAGCTGGCAGAGGTCATAGCTAAGCCGCCCTCCATCATCTTTGAAAGATCCTGGAGAACCGGGGAGGTGCCAGAAGACTGGAAGAAGGCCAATGTCACGCCAGTCTTCAAAAAAGGCAAGAAGGAGGACCCAGGTAACTACAGGCCAGTGAGCCTCACCTCCGTCCCTGGAAAAGTGATGGAACGGCTCATACTGGCTGTTGTCTCCAGGCACATGGAGGACAAGAAGGTGCTCAAGAGTAGTCAGCATGGATTCACCAAGGGGAAATCTTGCTTGACTAATCTGATAGCCTTCTGTGATGAAATGACCAGCTGGATAGATGAGGGGAGAGCGGTGGATGTCGTCTATCTCGACTTCACCAAGGCTTTTGACACCGTCCCTCACAACATCCTCCTGGGCAAGCTCCGGAAGTGTGGGATAGATGAGTGCACAGTGAGGTGGATTAGGAACTGGCTGGATGGCAGAGCTGTCACGGAACGAGTGGTGGTGGGGGGGGCTGAGTGACACAATGCACTTCACTCGTGGGAAAGAAATAGGAATAGGTTTTATTGGTAATGACAATGGTTTCACGAGATTCTATGGCAAGGTCACTTATTACTTACTGCATGGAGGTTCAAGATATACACAGAATTATCAAGGACACCCTCCCGTTGGTTCACGAGGTTCAGACTGGACCCCCTTGCTTTCCAAACTCCTTCTGAGAGGAATCTGGGTGCGGCTGGATCCAGTCCTAGTCCCAGACCTGGTCAACGGTTTATGTCTAAGGGATTTGTGCACAGTTACAAAGTAAGGTTTACAAATTTAGAAAGAGAAAGGCGCGCTATAGTCACTTACCACGAATCTGTAGTGGAAAGGATCTCTTAACCTCGAGGAGTATCCTTGAGAGGCGTCCCTGCTCAAGAGGAGATCCCAGCGTGCAGCCCGCTGCCATGCAAGGAGAGCTCAATGGGCTCTTGGGCTGTTTCCGTATTTGTGGGATAAGATGATTGACTGATAGTCATTCTTTCAATTCAGAAATGACTGTTGGCTGATATACTCACAGTTAGCCTTATCTCTCCATCAGGATAGGGCCATCCGGACTGTTATTGATGGTTGATGTCTGGGTGGGGGAAGAAATCAGGGAAGCAACTACCAGGATCAGATAATGTGGTAGTTAACACCTGAACAGGGCTACCTGTGAGAAGTCAGGATGAGCTGGGGAAGGAGCATATCCGTCACAAGAGCTCAGAGGGTGGTGATCAGTGGTGCAGAGTCTGGTTGGAGGCCTGTAGCTAGCGGGGTCCCCCAGGGGTCAGTCCTTGGTCCTGTCCTGTTCAATTTATTCATCAATGACCTGGATGAAGGCACGGAGTGCTCCCTCAGCAAGTTTGCTGATGACACGAAACTGGGAGGAGTAGCCGATACCCCAGAGGACTGCACTGCCATCCAGAAAGACCTGGACAGACTGGACAACTGGACAGTGAAAAACCTCATGAAATTCAACAAGGCCAAGTGCAAGGTTCTGCACCTGGGGAGGAATAACCCCAGACACCAGTACAGGCTGGGGACTGACCTTCTGGAGAGCAACTCTGCAGAGAAAGACCTGGGTGTCATGGTGGACGACAAATTGACCATGAGGCAGCAGTGTGCTCTTGTGGCCAAGAAGGCCAATAGGATCCTGGTGTGCATTAAGCAGAGCGTCTCCAGCAGGTCGAGGGAGGGGATCCTGCCCCTCTACTCAGCCCTGGTGAGGCCACATCTGGAGTACTGTGTCCAGTTCTGGGCCCCACAGTATAAGAGGGATGTGGAGCTGCTGGAGAGAGTCCAGCGCAGGGCCACAAGGATGATGAGGGGCCTGGAACATCTGCCCTATGAGGAGAGGCTGAGGGAGCTGGGCCTGTTCAGCCTGGAGAAGAGAAGGCTGAGAGGGGATCTAATCGGTGTATAAAAGTACCTCAAGGGAGGGAGTAAAGAGGATGGTGCTGGTCTCTTTTCAGTGGTGGCCACCGACAGAACTAGAGCTAATGGCCACAAACTGAAGCACCAAAAGTTCCACAGGAACTTAAGGACAATTTTTTTAACGGTGAGGGTGACAGAGCGCTGGAACAGACCGCCCGGAGAGGTTGTGGAGTCTCCTTCTCTGGAGATCTTCAAAACCCGCTTGGATGCAGTCCTGTGCCACGTGCTCTAGGTGACCCTGCGTGTGCAGGGGGGTTGGACTAGATGTTCTCTAGAGGTCCCTTCCAACCTTAAGCATTCTATGCTTCTATGAAACAGCAGAAGTCAGATTCTGCAATTCTGCAATAAAAGGCACGGCCAAACACTGCCATGCACACGCACAGTGTGCATTCATGCACCAAGTTGATGACAGAGGGATTGCCATTTTGTTATTCTGACATATTTCTACTTCAGCATTTTTAAGTTATAAGTCTTCTGCAAGAAATAGTCTTGCAGATGAAATGAGAATGACACGACTTTGCGGGTCGCCAGTGGGAATGACACAGAAGGGTGGTCACCATGGGAATGACACGGTGCAGGGGTCGCCATGGGAATGACATGACAGGGGGATCACAATGGGAATGACATGTCGGGGGCGGATCACAATGGGAATTACATGGCAGGGTGGTCGCAAGGGGAATGACACGGTGCAGGGGTCGCCATGGGAATGACATGTCGGGTGGAGGTCACAATGGAATTTACATGGCAGGGTGGTCGCCAATGGGAATGACATAGTGGACTGGGCTGTCTACGTACCAGGCTAGAGGCTGGGGCTGGGCTGAGGCGCCGGCGGAGAGGAGGCCAGAGGGGAGCCCAGCGCAGGCCGGCACACTGGTAGAGAGGGCAGAGCAGAGCAGCGGGTGGAGGGCCGGGCTGGGGGAGGAAGCTCCAGGCAGGCTTCGGTGAGGGCAGGAGCAGGGCATCATCGGCCCAGGGCTGATGACCTGGAGGAAGGGATGGAGTGCTCCCTCAGCAAGTTTGCTGATGCTACCAAGCTGGGAGGAGTAGCTGATACCCTAGAGGGCTGCGCTGCCATGCAGAGGGACCTGGACAGACTAGGTGGTGAGAAAACTTATGAAATTCAGCAAGGGCAAATGCAAGGTCCTGCACCTGAGAAGGATTAACCCCAGTCACCAGTACAGGCTGGGGACTGACCTTCTGGAGAGCAGCTCTGCAGAGAAGGACCTGAGTGACAAGTCGACCATGAGGCAGCACTGTGTCCGTGGCCAAGAAGGCCAATGGGACCCTGGGGTGCGTTAAGAAGAGCATCTCCAGCAGGTCAAGGGAGGTGATTCTGCCCCTCTACTCAGGCCTGGGGAGGCCGTATCTGGAGAACCGTGTCCAGTTCTGGGCTCCGCAGTCCAGAACTCCCTCCGCAGAGGGATGTGGAGCTACTGGAGAGAGTCCAGCACAGAGCTACAAGGATGATGAGGGGCCTGGAGCATCTGCCCTATGAGGAGAGACTGAGAGAGCTGGGCCTGTTCAGCCTGAAGAAGAGAAGGCTGAGAGGGGAAATGATCACTGTATAGAAATACCTCAAGAGAGGCAGTGAGGAGGAACGGGTGGCCTCTTTTCAGTGGTGGCCACTGGCAGAACTAGAAGAAAGGGCCACAAACTGAAACATGAGAAGTTCCACAGGAACTTAAGGAAAATTTTCTTGACAGTGAGGGTGACAGAGCACTGGAACAGGTTGCCAAGAGACATTTTGGAGTCTCCTTCCTTGGAGATCTTCAAAACCAACTTGGACGCAATCCTGTGCCACATGCTCTGCATGACCCTGCGTGTGCAGGGGGGTTGGACTGGATGATCTCTAGAGGACCCTTCCAACCTTAACGATTCTATGATTCTATGATAGGTAGGCTTAGGCTAGGTGAGGCTGGGCTTCACGCTGCCAAAAGTCCTTGGAACGAGTGGAAGGCACCACCTGCTGATTGTTATAATCCTGTGACTTACAGGCAAAGAAACTTTCCCTTTGTGCTTCTTTTGCTGACCTCTTCCTTTCATAGAGCTGGTCAGCACCAGTGGGAGAATCTTGCGTGGGGGTCAACCTACATCGCTGAGATAGTAACATGCTTCTGGTTGTTGCTAGCGCTGCTGCTGCGACGCTAGTTTCAATCGTGCGGCTGTTCAAGTTGGAACGGACAGGACGCCCCTCTCGCTGGGATTACAAATTCTGAGCAGGCAGCACCACTTTGCACTTCAGGGAACGCTTGGGATTTTGTGTTTCCTTCTTTCCTTCCTTCCTTCCTTCCTTGCTTCCTCCCTTCCTTCCTTTTTTCTCAGCTGCCAAACATTCACTTCTAAATGCAGCTCTCGTCACAGAATTGATAGGGAATATTGCATTTCTTTAGCCCTTAGACTTTGGGTGGTATTTACAGACTCTATGGCCAACTGATTCTCTCACATTTAGCTGGTTACAAAACTGGAGACAAGAGCACTGAGAACGGCACAGGGTTTTGAATAAGAGGGCCGCTAAACAGCAACTGTAAGGTAAAGTCCATAACTGTTTGTTATGGACTAGAAGTCTTGGACTGGGAATCTTTGCCAGTTTTTGAATTCTTTGCAGCTTTTCTTTTGTGCCTTCTTAGAAGTGCACGAGAGGGTTTAAACTGACACGGGCCAGTAGAGCTTGCAAATTTCTTGCAAGCTTCAGGCAAGGAAGAGCTTCAAAGCAGGAGAAATGCATGAGCTGAAAATGATGGGGAAATAAAATATCGGAAATGGCTGGAATTGTTCGACATTGAGAATGGGGAGGTTCAGCACAAAACCACGAAGAAACTTAAGGGAATGAAGAAGAGATGAAGTGAAGCAACATACAGATTTACTAGAGAAGAAAACAGAAGAAATGCAGAATTTGAAAACGATTGCAAAATGCAATGCCAGGAATAGTTGGAATTGTCCCACATCTGACAACAGGGAGGCTCAGCACAAATCCATGAAGAAGAGAGGACCTGAAGCAACATTCAGTTTTAATAAGCAGGAAAGACAAAGAAATGCAGATTTTGAAAACGATTGTGAAATACAATGCCAGGAATAGTTGGAATTGTCCCACAGTTGAAAACGGCAAGCTTCAGCACAAAGCCCCGAAGAAACTCAACGGAATGAAGAAGAGATTATCTGAGGCAACATACAGATTTACTAGAGAAGAAAAGAGAAGAAATAGAGAATTTGAAAACAATTGTGAAATACAATACGAGGAAGGGTTGGAATTGTCCAACACCTGACAACAGACAGGTTCAGCACAAAGCCACAAAGAAAGTGAACAGAATGAAGAAGAGATTAGCTGATAAAACATTCAGATTTACTGAAGAAGAAAGCAGAAGAAATAGAGAATGTGAAAACAACTGTGATACACAATACCAGTAATAGTTGGAATTGTCCAACACCTGACAACAGGGAGGTTCAGCACAAAACCACGAAGAAACTCATTGGAGTGAAGAAGCGATTACCTGAGGCAACATTTCGATTTACTAGAGAAGAAAACAGAAGGAATGCAGAATTTGAAAACAATGTCAAATACAATAGTAGTAAAGGTTGGAATTGTCCAACACCTAACAACAGACAGGTTCAGCAAAAAACCACAAAGAAAGTGAACGGAATGAAGAAGAGATCAGCTGATGAAACATTCAGATTTACTGAAGAACAAGGCAGAAGAAATAGTGACTTTGAAAACAATTGTGATATACAATACCAGGAAGGGTTGTAATTGTCCAACACCTGACAACAGAGAGGTTCAGCACAAAGCCACGAAGAAGAGACGACCTGCAGCAACATTCAGTTTTAATAAACTGGAAAGCCAAGGAAATGCAGATTTTGAAAACAATTTTGAAATACAATGCCAGGAATAGTTGGAATTGTCCAACAATTGAGAATGGGGAGGTTCAGCACAAAGCCACGAAGAAACTCATTGCAGTGAAGAAGAGATTAACTAAGGCAACATTCCGATTTACTAGATAAGAAAACAGAAGAAATGCAGATTTTGAAAACAATTGTCAAATACAATAGTAGTAAAGGTTGGAATTGTCCAACACCTGACAACAGACAGGTTCAGCACAAAACCACAAAGAAACTCATTGGAGTGAAGAAGAGATTAACTGAAGCAACATTCTGATTTACTAGAGAAGAAAACAGAAGAAATGCAGTATTTGAAAATGAATGTGAAATACAATACCAGGAATAATTGGAATTGTCCAACACCAGACAACAGAGTTGTTCATCACAAAGCCACGAGGAAGAGGTGACCTGAAGCAACGTTCAGTTTTAATAAACAGGTAAGCCAAGGAAATGCAGATTTTGATAACGCTTGTGAATTACAATGCCAAAAATGGTTGGAATTGTCCAACAGTTGAGAATGGTGAGGTTCAGCACAAAACCACGAAGAAACTCATTGGAGTGAAGAAGAGATTAACTGAAGCAACATACAGATTTACTAGAGAAGATAACAGAAGAAATGCGAAATTTGAAAATAATTGTCAAATTATTGTCAAATTGTCAATACCAGGAAGGGTTGGAATTGTCCAACACCTGACAACAGAGAGGTTCAGCACAAAGGCACGAAGAAGAGACGACCTGAAGCAACATTCAGTTTTAATAAACAGGAAAGCCAAGGAAATGCAGATTTTGAAAACAATTTTGAAATACAATGTCAGGAATAGTTGGAATTGTCCAACAATTGAGAATGGGGAGGTTCAGCACAAAGCCCCGAAGAAACTCAACGCACTGAAGACGAGATTAACTGAGGCAACATACAGATTTACTAGGGAAGAAAAGCGTAGAAATAGAGGATTTGAAAGCAATTGTGATATACAATGTCAGGAAGGGTTGGAATTGTCCAACACCTGACAACAGACAGGTTCAGCACAAAGCCACGAAGAAAGTGAACGGAATGAAGAAGAGATTAGCTGATGAAACATTCAGATTTACTGAAGAAGAAAGCAGAAGAAAGAGAGAATGTGAAAACAATTGTGATATACCATACCAGGAATGGTTGGAATTGTCCAACACCTAAAAATGGGGAGGTTCAGCACAAAGCCACGTAGAAGAGATGAACTGAAACAACATTCTGATTTACTAAACAAGGAAGCAGAAGAAATGGAAAATATTAAAGCTATTGGGAAATACAATACCAGTAATAGTTGGAATTGTCCAACACCTGAAAACAGGGAGGTTCAACACAAAACCACGAAGAAACTCATTGGAGCGAAGAAGCGATTAACTGAGGCAACATTCTGATTTACTAGAGAAGAAAACAGAAGAAATGCAGAATTTGAAAACAATGTCAAATACAATAGTAGTAAAGGTTGTAATTGTCCAACACCTAACAATAGACAGGTTCAGCAAAAAACCACGAAGAAAGTGAACGGAATGAAGAAGAGATTAGCTGATGAAACATTCAGATTTACTGAGGAAGAAAGCAGAAGAAATAGTGACTTTGAAAACAATTGTGATATACAATACCAGGAAGGGTTGTAATTGTCCAACACCTGACAACAGAGAGGTTCATCACAAAGTCACGAAAAAGAGACGACCTGAAGCAACATTCAGTTTTAATAAACAGGAAAGCCAAGGAAATGCAGATTTTGAAAACAATTTTGAAATACAATGCCAGGAATAGTTGGAATTGTCCAACAATTGAGAATGGGGAGGTTCAGCACAAAGCCACGAAGAAACTCATTGGAGTGAAGAAGAGATTAACTGAGGCAACATTCCGATTTACTAGAGAAGAAAACAGAAGAAATGCAGAATTTGAAAACAATGTCAAATACAATAGTAGTAAAGGTTGGAATTGTCCAACACCTGACAACAGACAGGTTCAGCACAAAACCACGAAGAAACTCATTGGAGTGAAGAAGAGATTAACTGAAGCAAAATTCTGATTTACTAGAGAAGAAAACAGAAGAAATTCAGAATTTAAAATGATTGTGAAATACAATACCAGGAATGGTTGGAATTGTCCAACACCTGACAACAGAGAGGTTCAGCACAAAGCCACGAAGAAGAGGTGACCTGAAGCAACATTCAGTTTTAATAAAAAGGTAAGCCAAGGAAATGCAGATTTTGAAAACGCTTGTGAATTACAATGCCAGGAATGGTTGGAATTGTCCAACAATTGAGAATGGGGAGGTTCAGCACAAAACCACGAAGAAGAGACGACCTGAAGCAACATTCTGTTTTAAGAAACCGAAAAGCCAAGGAAATGCAGATTTTGAAAACGATTGTGAAATAAAATACCAGTAAGGGTTGGAATTGTCCAACACTTGACAACAGAGAGGTTTATCACAAAGCCACGAAGAAGAGACAACCTGAACCAACATTCAGTTTTAATAAACCGAAAAGCCATGGAAATGGAGATTTTGAAAACGATTGTGAAATACAATGCCAGGAATAGTTAGAATTGTCCAACAATTGAGAATAGGGATGTTCAGCACGAAGCCATGAAGAAACTCATTGGAGTGAAGAAGAGATTAACTGAGACAACACTCCGATTTACTAGAGAAGAAAACAGAAGAAATGCAGAATTTGAAAACAATTGTCAAATATGATATCAGGAAGGGTTGGAATTGTCCAACACCTGCCACAGGGATGTTCAGCACAAAGCCATGAAGAAGAGATGAACTGAAGCAGCATTTAGATTTACGAAAGAGGAGAGCAGAGTAAATGCAGAATTTGAACATGATATTTTCTATGTTTTCTTTCAAGGTAGTATGCTGACCTACTAAAGGAAACTCTTAAAGAACTCTGAAAGAGGTCCAATCTTAAAATGTCTTCATTACCTTTTGCTTAATTACAGTTGCTGAGACAGGGGCTTTAGTAATTAGAGGACAAGGATAGGGAACTTCATTCAGTAACTCCTGAGGTTGAAAATATCATCTACTTACCTACTGCAATTCTGCCCCACAGTCCTCATTTCAGTAGATCACACATTTGAGTCTCCTCCTTAATGTCACTGCCTTGACACTCATTCCCACTGGGATTTTAGCAAGAACATCATGCTACTTTACTACGGCAAGAAAGAATCACGGTAAGTTTTTTTTTTTTTTTTCCCTTTCATCTGGGCCAGAAGAAGAAGAACAGAAGTTACTGGTTTCTATTCCACAAATTTGATGTCAAAGGGAAAAAAGAAAATCCACAAATTCAGATATTTCTCTAGTACATACCAACAACTTTTAAGGAGAGTTATGTATTTCTCCAAAATTATTTTGCTACATTCACTTAAGTGGAGCCTGCTTTAGATGCTGGGAATAGCAGGTAGCCAAAGAAAATATAATCTCTAAAAGAATAATTTCTTTTAAGAATAACTTATTATTCATATAGCTTATATTATTTATATTGCCTATATACAGACAATCATCAGGAGGTTTTTTCTTAAACCTAATTCTCAAAAGAAAAAAAAATCCCCACCAAAATTCTTCCCTCAAATAACTTCCCCCTCAAAATAATTCCCTTTCAACACCCCCCAAGAAAATTCCTAACAAATAATTTTCCATAAAGAAACACTAAAAAAAAATCCGTTCCAAAAAACTATGCCTGACCAAATATTTCCTTCTGATTTTTTTTTTCCCATCCAGATCATTTTATCCTCTGAAAAAATCACACAAAACACACACACAACTTTTATTTTTTGACAAAACCCTTTCCCTTCCAATAAGGTTTTCCCCTCCAAAGGCTGTTGCAGATGGCTCGGGATTGGGCAATAATCACGCAAAATCAGGTGGCTACGTCAAGCATTATTTCAGGTGAAAGCACATAAACAGAGGAGCAAAATACGGATAGTTGCTCACAACTTAGCACTTGCTAGCAGGATACTGAGCCTGAACATCCTCTCGAGCTGGTGGATTGGAGGGTTGCTGACAGGCTCCCAACTTGGCGGGCGTCCCTGCGGAGACAACGTAGACCTCGGTGTTCGGTGTCTCCCCGTTCCCCTCCCCGCACTGTCTTTTTACGCACGGTGCCTCCCGCCCCGTAGGGCCAGTATGTGCCAGGAGGCAGGCCGGGGGGCGGACAAACTCCACCCTCAGCCACATAACCTTCCCTCCCGGGTGCGCAAGCGCGCATACCGGTAGGGGGTCCCAGCCCTCAGTCTGAGGGTCCTGCCTTCCTCATCTTCCTCCTCCTCCTGGTGCGGCTGACCTTCAAACTGGGTTAGAGCACATCTGCGGTTAAGCTGGCTGCAAGTCCGGTCCAGCAGCCACCTTCAACTGGTTTTGGACGGAGTCGGCTGTGAACGTGGCTGAGCAGCCGCCTCCGTGTTCCTTATCGTTCCGCCCAAATGGGCAAACATCTGATTTCTCAAGGTCTGGATTCTGTTTCGCACAATAGTCTTATGACCTTACAGAGCATAAATAATCATAAAAATATCTACCTCCTATACATGCCGCCCCATGATCTGTAGAGGTCAATCTATTGTAGCGAAGCACCCGAAGAGATAACATTTTCATAGCAGTTTCAACCATACCTCGTGTCAGCATCATTACACAAGGGATACAGTACATAACACAGACAAATACAGCAAATAGAAACAATAGCCCCAATAGCAGTTTCTGTAGCCATGGCCAACCCCACTTCCACTGTCCGAATGCATTCCAGTCATCAGCATCTCTCAGTTGATGAGTCAGATCCTGTAAGGCCTGGATCTGGCAATGTATAGACTTGGAGTGGTCGCTTGGATTCATATAGCACATGCCTCCTACCTCTTCACACCCATGGCCATGCATAAGCAATAACATATCTATGGCAGCGTGGTCTTGTACAGTTGCGTGCTGAATCGAGTCCACTTCTACTCACAATGAGGACAAAGCTGTCGTTGTAGCATTGCTGGACTTTGCTAGCTGTGGGATTCCTGAAGGCCAGTGGTCATGCTGTGAGCAAGCCAGATAAGGGCAGAAGGGCGCCAGACCTAGATGAAAGGGCAGAAGGGCGCCAGGCCTAGCTGAAAGGGTGGAAGGACTGCTGACTAAGAGATAAGGAGATCTTGCGGAGAGTCAGATAAGGAGGCAAAGAGTTGACGCAAATAAGAGCTAACCTATCCTGAGCTCAAGCTTTGCAATATGCATGAACCTAATTAAGTTGTGTATAAGAGTGCACACTGAATGTTCAATAAACGAGTCTTGTCGATGACCATATGGTGTCGCAGTCTCCCTTTCTCCTACAAATGGTGACCCCGACGTGATGCAACGAAGGGCAATCCTCTCTCGGACAGAAAAGAAATCGGGAGAAGGACGCACCACGGTGGAGAAAGTAGGAGTTGGGTCCTCTGCAGCCAGGACGGTGCAAATCCGCTGAGCAAACGCTGGAAGGACGGCACCCCCGAAGATCATATAGATGGTTTCGGGCCATACACGCCACCGGAGCCTGGAGAGCTGCAACAGCGCGCTGACGTCAGGAATGGATAGGCAAGTGGCGTATGAATTATTTACCCGTACCTTACAACAATGTAACGTACAGGGAATTGACTTAAAGAAAGAATTACCAGGATTATTAGCTTGGGGGTACGCAAAAGGTTGCTTTATGGTGAAGCAGGGATTGTGGAAGTCCTACGGAAATTTGGTGAATAGGCTTGTGCAATCCCTGGAGCAAGCTACTGATGAACAGGCCCTCTGCAAGCTTTTGATCTGGTGCAGAGAGAATGGGTTCAAAGCCGAGCCCCACCTAGTATTCAAATCCGATGTGAAAGCAAAAAGCAAAGTGGCCGCCGGAGTCACGGCAGCCTTTGCAAGCACTTCAGGACCGGGACCGCCACGCCACCGACAACGGCTGGTGTTTGGAGATCCATCGCCAAAACCCCCCGACCTGCACCTGCAGCACCTGCACCATCTGCACCCCCACTTCCGGACCCCCTGTCGAGCCTGAGGAACAGCCCGGCTGGGTCCAGGACTTGTTGAATCGCCTTGAAAAATTAGAGAAGGGGGCCGGGGAAGAGAAGGCGAATAAGATCAAGGAGACTGACGTTGCTGAGGGCTTGACAACAGCCAGGGGGGAGGTGCAGGGGAATTTGATCTGTCTTTTAAAGTGGGGGTTGAAGAATTGTAATGCTTTAAGTGAGGACAGAAACCGTTATTAGGGCTATTATTTCTGTTTGCTATGTTCGTCTTTATTATGTGTTGTGTCCTTTGTATAATGATGCTGACACGAGGTATGGTTGAAAGGAGGAAATTTGTATGATCTGTAGAGTCATAATGGGATCTTGAGAAAGAAGATGTTTGCCTGCCCGGGAACTGCAAACATCCTCTAAACTAGTTTGAAGGTCAAACACCTGAGAGGGAGGAAGATGAGGAAGGCAGGAGCCTCAGACTGACAGCTGGGACCACTTACTGGTATGCGCATTTGCGCACCCAGGAGGGAAGGTTATGTGACTGAAGGCGGAGTTTGTCTGCCCCCCGGACTGCCTGCTGGCACGTACTGGCCCTACGTGGCAGGATGCACCGGGCTTAAACAGACAGTGCAGAGAGAGGGGGGGTGAGACTCCTAATACTGAGATCCACGTTGTCTCTGCGGGGACGCCCGCCGAGTTAGGAGCCTGTCAGCAACCCTCTAATCTGCCAACTCGAGAAGATGTTCAGTCTCAGTATCCTGCCGACAAGTATTACCTCAAAAGTAGTTTTTCATACATTGCTTATTAAAGGTGCTTTCACCTGAATAGAGGCTCGCAGTAGCCACATTGTTTTGGGTGATTATTGCCAAATCCCAAGCCCATTCGCACCTAATTGGCGACAAGGATCGGCTTTGGCAATTGAGACAGTGGAACTCACTAGTGAAGTGCACAGCTACGTGAGGTCGTGCCACTCGATAGAAACTGTGTTTGTGCTGTTTGTGTGTGTGGTCTTTAGATGTTGTGTAATGTGTATCAGTAGAGAGGGCTGAATAAGCACAACAAGAAAGTGCAGAATTTGAAAGCGGGAAAGCCAGGAATAACTCAGACTATGGCGTCCCCCCCACCAGTGGAGGAATGGGAGCTGTACTCTGACTTGTGTCCTTGGAAAGAGACTAGGGAAATACTTCTGCACAGGAAGTAAGAATGAAGAACCAAAAGCTGAAATACTGGCTACAAAACAAAAAAAAAAAAAAAAAAAAAAAAAAAGAGGGGGAGAATTGGGAATTTTTAAAATTTTTTGATTTATAGATATTGGAACCAGATGGGTGCCAGCGAAATGGGTGAGACCTTGGCTGGAAGCAAACTCGCCTAGATCAGATGTAGCAGGCAAGCAACCAGTACCCTAGCTGTGGAAAGTGTGAGCCTGCAGAAGGAAAACAAGGGAGGAAGAAGTGTTGCTGTTGTTATTAGCTGTATGTTGTAGCTTTTAGGAGGTAGTATTGCTTTTAACGCTATTATAGGGGTTAATGCTGCTTTTAGCGCTAATGGAGATGTTATGCTTTTTAGGCAGATTGTTAATTATAACCAAATCAAGAGTTGTTGGCTTTGTGGAACAGCAGATCAACTCGATGCACCGGTGTTAGGTATTAAGTGTTGGGATGGTGTTGTTGATCCTATGTTGCATTCTACTAGTTGTGCCTTGCTTATTGAAATGTGTATCAAATATGATTGAGAATGCTGTAAAGAAGGTTTGGCTGGCTACAATCACCGAGCAAAACGGGTTTGATGATTCTACTAATCTTGTGCATTTTGGTGGTCGTTCCCTGCCTGATTAAGTGTCTGAGACAGACAGTAGACAAGGCGATCAAAGACATATTTTGGGTGAACCATCAAGAATCCTGGCTTGCTCAAAAACAAGAAGGGGGAATTGTGGGATTCCTGAAGGCCAGTGGTCATGCTGTGAGCAAGCCAGATAAGGGCAGAAGGGCGCCAGACCTAGATGAAAGGGCAGAAGGGCGCCAGGCCTAGCTGAAAGGGTGGAAGGACTGCTGACTAAGAGATAAGGAGATCTTGCGGAGAGTCAGATAAGGAGGCAAAGAGTTGACGCAAATAAGAGCTAACCTATCCTGAGCTCAAGCCTTGCAATATGCATGAACCTAATTAAGTTGTGTATAAGAGTGCACACTGAATGTTCAATAAACGAGTCTTGTCGATGACCATATGGTGTCGCAGTCTCCCTTTCTCCTACAGCTAGCCAGCATCCCAGTCTGCACAACGTGGTCAATGCTTGCTTGGCAGCGATCCCCGGAGCCAATGGCAACGCTATAATATTTTTCTCTGTTGTCCCAAAGTCATTTAGGTTGGTAGAGGCGATAGACACAGACAGATGCAACCATTTTAAGGGAACGTTCCTTCAAGGTATCATGATTGCCCTGGGGATTCAAGGGGACTTGCATACCCCTTGGCATCTCCAGAGCTCTGGTACAGTGCAAAGGATGAATGGGAACATTAAAAGGCATCTTCTAAAATTGGTGTTAGAAGCTAAAACACCATGGAGACAACTTCTACCATTCAAGAATGAGAACAAAACCTAGGGGAGACATTTAACTGTTCTCCTTTGAAAGAATATTCGAGATTCCCCACCCTACTAACACCCAAGCTGCCGGGAAGGTAGAGATGAGTGATCAATATGTGGGCAGAATACTTTCCCGTGTAAAGGATCTCCAACAGGAAGTCCAGCTCGCACAGATCCTGCCCTTGGATTTTGCAGTACCAGGAGATCGGGTCTTGGTCAAAAAGCAGAAAAAGCACCACTGGCAGCAAAGTGGAGTGGACCTTAGAACCACAGAAACATCAGTCAATACTGCTGAGCATGGATGGCCATGATGCCTGAAATCTGGACTTCTCAGTTGAAGGAAAAGGATGGCTCTAAGGATAACTCTCCTTAGAGCTGTAACGCTGTCTGGGGTTGGGTCAGGAGAATAAATGCTGGGTCTGTGGGAGTCCAGGAGGATATGAAGACTAGCCATGGGTGCCAGCCCTATGGAACCCAGGTGCTTAGTTAATAACTTATGCAGAGTTCACTATGCTTCTAAAGATGGGTGTAGAGGTTTGTAAAAACAAATATTGAAAAAAAAGAGAGGGAGGGATTGAGCAGAATACACAAGTTTGTGTATTCACAAATAAGGGGACTTCCCCACAGTCTTTGGCTGATGAGTGGGACAAAGGAATATATGCAGGAGAGGAGACTGAGCGGAGCCATGAGTGAGTGGGACAGGAGAGCATATGCCAAAAGGAGGGTGAGCTCAGGTTGAGAGCAGATGGAAGGAGGCAGGAGTTTGGTGTAGGCAGGCCGGGAAGGATGTAACTTCTGAGCACCTTGGCCAACGGGGAAAAGGAGAGGGCGTCCCTCACTCGAGAAAGTAGGATAAAAGGGGGCTGCATCCTCCAGCAGTTGGAGAGACCCCACAGGAATATGCCCGGTGGACTCTTCCTTTATTCAAATAAAGTTTTAAGATTCCTCTGTCTCCTTTTTGGACATGCAGCTCTTGACAGTGAGATTTTCCGCACACAAGTTACTTACACTGTTGTTTTGCAGAATTAAATTAGCCTGTTAGTAACCACTGTTAATAAAGGGAACATTAAATCCACTCACATTCTCAATATTGAACAATGCTGACCATAATAGAATCGGAATGTAAAAGATCTTTGTGCAAGTATTCTGAGAGACCAAATTATCAAGTGGATATAGAACTGTATGTAACAACCATACTTAGAAAAGCATTTATAGAGTCTAGTGAAAAATGAGCTTCAAGCTGAACAAATTCTGCAAGGCATTGCAATATCAAAGAAAAAGACAGCTTTCAAGCCATGAATTTGAAGGAAAACTAACATTTTGCAGAGGCCTTTTCTGATACTTCTATGCCTCTTTTTCATCATAGTTCTTCTTGATAACATTCAGATCTATTTTTAAAATAAACTCTTTTTTTCTTTTTTTTTTCTTGATAATGTGCCAATATTTTGTGAGAGAATTAATTATTCCTGAAGTGATTTAAAAGACTCAAATACTTTGTCATCTTTTTCCCCCCAAAATCCTTCCCATTCTGGCATGATGCATGTCACGTGCCTAAAAGTGTGGAGAACTACAGCATAAATCCAAAAATTATCTTCATTTCCTGATATACAGAAATAACATCAAGCTAGAAGAACGCTTCTGCATTAACAGGATAACTGAAAAAACACTGTAATGATATCCATTTAAAAGGAATTCTAGAACAGCAGTTACTGAATTCCATTCATTACAAATAACACTATAAAGCCATGAATTGGAATCAATTTACACGCTGACACCTGAGAAATGTATTGTTTGTATTTTTCCATCCTGTGCCAAGTGCATAGAGGTATTTTCTTTCATTCATTTCTCAAAAATACAAACATCTCTTCCTTGAAATTCTGTAAATTTGATGGCTTCACAAGTATATGCAAAATAATTTTCACAAGCTTGTTATGCACTGTTAGCAATGTTCTTCATGTGTAGATTTTATTGAGTTTTTCATTGTTAAATTCCTACAAGCAGTAAAAAAGAGACCTGATTTACAGTGTTTCCGTATCTGTTGCAGAAGAACAAATACTGGCATTGTGTCATTAATACAGAACTTCAATACAGAACTGCTGCTTGTTAAAAAAAACGCCCTATATAAATTGCCCTATATAGATAACAAAATACATAAAAAATACATGAAGAACAAAATACCCAGGCAATAGGTTCATTTCTATGTCCACATTTCTGCTTCCATAGGGGAATCTGAAAGTCATAAGTAATTTTAAATAAAGATTAACACAAGTGGTTCTTTGCCAGGCGACACATCGCACCCGCTTATACCTGTGCTGCAGAAAAAAAACAAAACAAAACAAAAAAAAACCCACAAAACCACAGCCATCAGTTTTGACATTTCCAGAGCACTCAGCAGCCAACAGCACCCTCTAAATACACCATTCTGCTACACTGGCAGGTTACAGGAAAGATGTGTTGTCTTACAAGCAGCTCCGAAAGCATGAGATAACTAGGGATCATAAATATGGATCAGTACAGGGTGATCCATAGGCCTCCTATCAGGGCCAGCTGCCAGGCCCCAGAAGCCCACGCACCCCAAGGCCCTTGAGGCAGCCCCAAGTGCTTCTAGGGCTGCCTTTAACCACAACCCACCGGCGTTCTCTCACTGGAGGTGAAAACTGCACAGAATTCCTCCAGGGGGTACTGATCCCAGCTTCGGGTGTAGCCACACAGCTTCCAAACACCTTCCTCACCCCGCCGCCCCATTTCATGACCTCGCTGCCATTTCATGTCCCCGCCGCTCTGCGCAGGGGCAGATGCTCCTGAAGTTGTCTTCATGTGAAAATCTTTTATTCTGAGGAGAAAACAGGAGCTAAAAATGTTTTCATATCTGAAAGCCTGTTGTCATCTCGGGACTCACTGATTTAGAAAGAAAATACATGGGTGCATCACAGGGTAAATGAATAGAAGAAATTACTTGCTGGGAGGCTGCTTGAACACTGGCTCCTGTTGCCAGGAAAGACTGTGGTGGGGTCTCAGTCCCTGGATATCTGAGAATGGTTGAGGTCGGAAGGGACCTCTAGGGATCGTCTAGTCCAACCCCGCTGCTCAAGCAGGGTCAAAGCTGACAGGACCTGGCCCCGGTGACCTGGGCAGGGGGCTCCAGCCCTGTTTAATACTTGCCTTGTGTCCTTTTTTTTTTTTTCAATAGAGAGAGGAAAGCAAAATGGTTTTTTCCCCACTAAGGGCAACTTTTCCATTGGCGGTGTGGAATAGCACTGTTTCTGGGTATGGGGCAGGCCGCATAGTGCTGGCCCATCCCATTTACAACCCATCTCCGCGGGTGCACAAGGCCGGAGCTCTCCATACCGGGAAGCTGCAGCCATCCCATGGCTATTCCAGGGAACCGCGAAGGACCCGGGACACCGAGCGCAGGGGCGGCGCCTTTAAGGGGTGGTTCTGGGAGAGCCCCGCCTCCCAGCAAAAAAGGGCAGGGTCGGGGCCCCCCTCAGCCAATCAGGCGCCGGCAAAACAGGCGGGCCCCAATTTGGAGGCGCGCTAAGCTGTGAGAGTGGCGCTGCGCTGTGTCCCTCCGCCGCGAGCCGGGACTAGCGGCCGCGGAGAAAAGAGTCCGCGGGGGGAGGCGGCCGGCGGCGCTCGGCGGGGGCAGGCGGGAGCCGCGCGGGCTGGCGGCGCGGCGGGGAGCGGCGGGAGCGGCGGGCAGGAGGCGGCGCGGCCGCGAGTGGAGCGGAGCGGAGCGGAGCGGGGCACGGCGCGGCGGAGGGATCCGTGGGGAGGGCCACGGCTGCGGCGGAGGGGAGGGCACCGCACCAGAACTCGCGGTGTCGCCGCGTGCTGTCCTGCGCCATGGCGGTGCCGCCGTCCCGCCGGGCAGTGACGGCAGCGACCAGTTTACCCCGCTGCGCGGTGGCCCTCGCGCCCGGGCCCGTCGCCACTGCGGATGGCGCCAGGGATGCGGCTGCAGCGGAGGAACCAGAGCCGAGAGCGCAGGAGCAGGGGGTGAGCGCGGCGGGAGGGCGCAGGCGGCTGCAGGAGGGCGGCCCGGAGCGCGGGAAGGGGCCGGCAGCAGCCCCAGGGCAGCCCCTCGCCCCCCGCCTCCAGCTGTGGGACCCCTGGGACAGGGCCGCCCGCAAGGGAAACCTGTGACACGCTCCAGGGAAATGTGTAGAGTTACCCCCTGGGGTGCTTTTAAAACAAAGCAGTGTTTAGAAATCATCTTTACTTTGTACTTAATTATGTCAGTCATTTGCATAGCGCAAAATGGTTAATGTTATTTTTTTTTTAAACAGCCTAAGGGCAAAACCTTGGAAATCACCAGCTTGCATGGTTCTCAAGGGGGTTACATATCTGTGCTGTCTACATCCCAGTGTTGTTACCACTTGTAAGCGAACAATTTCAGGTGGAAAAGATCATTGTATTTTAATGCATCTTTCAAAATCTGCCAGCCCCCCCGTGTTCCTCACAGGCGAGGCTCTTCCCACTGGGATGTTCCGCATCGCCGTGGTGACGGAGGGCCCCAACGGATCCGGACGCAAACCGTGCTCTTCCGCGGAGCCCTGCCCTGGAGCCCTGCGTGTCTGCCCATTAATTTTCGGAAAGACAACTTAAAGGGGATTGACACGGATCCAGTGAACATGAGTGCAACTGTGGCTGGCATCAGCGCAATGCAGATAGATAGTGTGGTAAGCGATTTAAGTTGTTGTGTTAGAGGGATTTTTCCAGGGTTTCTGATGGAACCTTTTGTAGGCTGCAGCTTTCTTTAATGTGTGAAATTATTCTGTTGAATTGATCTTTAGGTGCGATTTGATGGGGTGGGTGGTCTTTCCGACCACATTGCAGCCCTAAAAGAGATGGTGCTTTTTCCAATGCTTTACCCAAAAGTCTTTGAGAAACTCCAAATTCAGCCGCCAAGGTAACACAGCTTTACAAAATGCTAATTCCGCTGTTTTGGGGAGGATATTACACTGAGGCGTCAATATATTTGTTTGTGCTTCAAACATTTGGGCATGTTTTTTTAGTAGTGAAAATAATTTATTTAAAATGTAACACTGAGAATACTGGTGTTCTCTTTCTCAGTGCCTCTGTACTTTGGATTGGAGAGTTGAAATCTTGGAGATGTGTTGGGGAAGATTTAAAAAAACAAACGAACAAAACCCCCAAAATCCTCAAACCACAATTTTTTCCCCACCAAAACCACAGAGGAGGTTGCACAAGATAATGGCTCAGGTTCAGAGGGAAACAGAGGCAGGCTGAGAACACGTCACTCCGTCAGCTCAGTTGTTAGAGATCTCTGTTGCTCTAAAAATCTGCTCCAGGGATGTTGCAACCACAGCGCGTTTCACGCGTTTCCTCGTAGGGTAGCACTGTTTTACTTACGTCATATTCCTGCATCCCTGTTCTATTCCAGGCCCATAAATTTAGTCCTTCCATCATTTTCTACACATAATGTGCTTTATCTTTGTGGAAAGAAGACCAAAACCTGTTTATATATGAAATATTATCCTGCAAACCTGTAGCTCATTATAATAAATTTCATGTGACTTTAAGCAATAGTTTAAAGGCATTCACTAAGCTTAATATCAGCATAATGTTTAAGTGACCTTCTCTATTTTTGAGAGCCTTAAAATGAGCCCTCTCGCTCATCAGCATCTTAATGAGCAAAAGCTTGTCCTTTCTCAGGGATCACTAGAGAAAATAATGCATAATTTAACAAAATTTACTAGTGCAGCAAAATAGCTTTTTTTTTTTTTTTTTTTTCTGCTAGCTCAGTTGTATCAACACTGCTGGCCCTTATGGATGGGTTGGATACCAGAGGAGAAGTTGTCGTCATTGGAGCCACCAACAGGCTGGATTGGATAGATCCTGCGCGACGCAGAGCCGGGCGCTTTGAGCGAGAATTCCTTTTTAAACTGCCAGATAAAGAGGTAGGAACTTGTATTCAATCCTGGTGCTCATCCAGCAAATCCTTCTTGCTGACAAAGCCGTGTCAAAACACGGTGTCGTGGAGCAGGTAAGCGGGAATGCAGCCCCGTGCAGCTCACACACAGGAGCAATATCCTGAGAGACTGTCCTGGTGCGGAGGGTGGACACGGTACGAAAGAAGAGGGACAAGCCCTAGGGAACTCCGTTATCTCAAATAAAACCAAGTTTAAAATCAGCTTTTCACTAAGATCACTGTTTCTCAGCAATGAAAAAATGTGTGTATATAGCAACCCAAATTATTAAAAAAGGAAAAGAAATTCCACATGAAGCTGGTTTTTGTTCTTTTGTTCTGGCTATCGCTACTTAGCCAGCATATCTAGACTCTTGTTAGGTTTTGTTTGTTTGTTTTAATTAGCACTTTTTGGGGAAAAGGATAAAGTGGAGTATGACTGGAAGCAGGTGAAAATGCACAAAACAGTATATTTAAGGAAACTGTATATTTAACATAAACATTTGTCTCCTGTTTCCATCCGTTTTCTGGATCAGTGATACTAGCTGGAATCACAGCTGCTCTTTGTGGCAATTGTAGCAGTTTGAAACAATGCTAAGACTATTTTGCGCGAACGAACTGACAGACGAGCAAACTAATGAATCTGTCATCATGATATCTTGCTACATTTGAGATAATTTTCTTTGAGGAAATACCTTTCTTTTCCAGTTAAGTTTTCTGTTGTTCTTTTTCCCAAAGATCGTTAGGTCTCATACTTGTCAAAACTTAATAATCACTTGCCTTTATCTGTTAATACCACAGATTCTGCCTCTGCCTTTTGACTCAAGATAAGCTATAATGCAAGCACTCTATTTCTAGGCTAGAAAAGAGATTTTCAAGATTCGTACACGAAACTGGACCCCTCAACCATGTGACATGTTCCTTGATGAGCTGGCTGAAAAATCTGCCGGTAAGTTCAAAAATCAAGCGAGTTCCTGCATGTTACTAAGTCTGCAGGAGTTGCAGCTTGTGGCACATGGCAGGTGGGAACCAGGGTGTTGCACCTTGCTGCAGAACTAGCCAGGGAGCCAGCTGTGTGTCCTCAAAGCCGTCAGAGTGAGATGATTCCAACCACTTACTGTTTTATTTTCTGTCTCTCCAAACAGCGAGTGGCTTTTGGGGCATTCTCCTTGGGAGAAAAGTTTGGCTTAGAAGGTTCAGGAGAAAAGTCTGGCTGATTTGTAACCATGCAAACCAGCTAACAAAACCTCTGTAGTGCAGCAACACTTTTCACATTTCCTATTAGACTGTTCTTAACGTGCATGCAAAGTCTTCGCGTGTTGCACTTTGGCACCTTGACCTTTCTGTGTTGCCACAGCCTGACATAATGCTCCATTTGATGTTCTGTTTTATTAGGATACTGTGGTGCTGATATCAAGTCCGCATGTGCTGAAGCCGCCCTCCGTGCTTTGCGACGCCGCTACCCTCAGATATACAGAAGCCCTGAGCAACTGCAGCTAGATGTCTTTTCAATTAAAATAACAGCAAAAGATTTTTTCATGGCTATGGAAAGAATTGTACCAGCTTCACAGAGGTCTGTGGCTTTGCTCAGACAAGCATTATCACCCATTTTTAAACCACTGCTTAATAAGACTTTTCAGAGAATTTTATGAGTCCTGCAGAGAGTATTTCCCCACGCAGAACTTGTCCTAAAGAAGGACCAGCAGCAAGACAGGACCATAACATGTAGTTTTAACCAGCTGTACTTGTTGTTTTAGGTATCATCATTTCACCTCATATGAATTGAAGTATTTGTGGATCTCACTGTGCGATGTGTGAGATCACATGCATCACATTTCCTGGCAACATCCTGCTAGCTTTTCTGCCTGGAGACTTGCTAGGTTCATTTTTATTGGTAGAGCAGGCAGAAAGCCACAAGTGCAAGCAGAGATGCTAGGTGACCCATAATTGCTTCCCCTCTCTCTTCTCCAGTTCTACCTTCTCCTCCCTGAGTGATCTTGGAGGATCTTTATGCAGAAGATGTGTTGATCTACACACCCTGGCTTAGGAGTCTTGAGACAAAGGCCAGTTGGTGGCCATCACATTCACTTAATTCCCATACTTTTACTGTGGGACACAGATTCCAAACACGCAGCCTTGTGGGTTGTGTGGGTGTCTAGCAAGTACAGGAGTTGTTGCTGATAATCACATTTCTTTGTTCTTGGGGCAAAAAAGGGACTTTTTCCCAATAAAGAAATATAACTTTTGCAAAACATAAGACTTAGGCGAGGTTTGTAGAGCCTTGTGCAATCTCTTTAGACCTGTGGTAGGATCAAGTCTTCAAAAATCGCATTTAGTGTGAGCCCATCCAAGGGAGAAAGAGAGATAAGTGGGTTTTGGGGCTGCTTTGGAAGCTGTATTAGAGTGAGACATGCAGACTATCCAGGCAAGTTAACAAACCCTTCTTGTCTTCCAGATGATATGAACGCTACTTTACAAAGCGATTTCATCTGGAGTGATGAAGAGTCACTTTCAGCCTTTGAAGATGAGAAGACTTTTCCTGAAAAGACTTGTCGAAAGAAGAAAAACTTCCTTGACTTCAAGAGGTAAATGCCTGTCCCCTTTTAGGTTCAGAATCTTCAGCTTGTTGTGTCTTTGGAAAGAGATTATGCTGCTTGTGTCTTCTCTCAAGAGAAACTTGAAACAGAGCAAATTAACATTGATGTCTTTAATCATCACTATGTGTTTTAAACTTCCTATTTTCTAATTTTGTTCCAGAAATGCTTCTCACCAGCCAAGGTGTCACAGGCCAAGGCTCTTGCTCTCTGGAGAGCCAGACCGTGGGCAAAGCTCCCACTTGGCCCCTGCAGTCATACACGCCCTGGAAAAGTTTCCAGTTTATACCCTGGACCTGCCAGTTCTGTTTGCTAGTGCCTCATCACCAGAGGAAATATGTGCACAGGTATCTTTTTTTTTTTTTCCTTCTTTCTTTGATCTCATGAGATTCACTGTCTGTCTGTAAACTGCTCAAGTGAGGTAAGTGAAATTGTTAATGGAGGTGGTCTGCTTTTACTGTACTTTGCTACTATATTATAACATTTTGACCTTTGATGAGAGATGGACACGTAAGCCCAGATGTTCTATTGAGTCGTGCGGCTCTTTAGAAGTTAACTTACATGTAAGCAGTCTTGCAATCAGGCAGCAATCTGGATCTCTGTCTGTGTAGCTCTCTCAATTTTTGAGTCAAATCAGAAATTTTACTATTAATAAGTTTTGCATGGTGAGGTGTGTGGGGCTCTTTGTTTTTTTGGGATTTTTTTTTGGTTGGTTGTTTTTGTTTTTTGTACTTTGCCTGTATGCACTTCTATTTTATTAGGCCAGTTTGATGCGTAGTTATTTATGAGCAGCCTGTGCTGCTGGTTCATTGCTCTTACCAAAGCTTTCATTTTACTAGTTTATCCGAGAAGCTCAGAGCACAGCATCAAGTATAATTTATATTCCACGGATCAATGTATGGTGGGAAACAGCTGGCGTTGCATTGAAAACTACTTTTACAACGTTATTAGAGAACATTCCAGCATTTGCTCCGGATTTGTTGCTTGCAACAGCAAACGTATCGTACATGGATCTCCAAGATGAGGTATTTCTGTCAACACTTTCCCCAATTCTTTTATTCACTTTAATTTTATGAATCTTTTAAGTATACAAATACTGTCCTCCCTCAAGCAAATGGATCCTTTTATTACGAGGACACCCTTCTGAATCATGTAGATTTGCTTAGACACAAAACAGCGCTGAGAACGTTTGTCTCGGTTGTTTTGTGAGTCAAGGGACTCTCTTCTACTTCAGCAGGAAACTTCAAAGGTGGGGGATGTCATCACTCTGTCAGTGCATCGTGTGCTCGTCCATTCCCTGAGCTTAAATTCTAGAGCTTTTCCTCAAAGAAGATATTTTATTTGCCATCCTGACCTAAAGAAATCTAGCCTTTGATCACCAGGAAGATAAGATTATTATTATTATTATTATTATTATTATTATTATTATTATTATTATTATTATTCAGATCATTATTAAGCTTAATTTAAAAAATCCTCTTTTTGATGTAGTGGTCTTTTACCTGAAATGTCTTTCCTTCTCATGCCATAGATACAGGAGTTGTTTATTGAAGATTATGGAGAAGTTTTCGATATCCCATTGCCTGCTAAGGAAGAGAGAAGCAACTTTTTTGAGGACTTAATTTTAAGTCAAGCTGCTAAACCTCCTGCATCTAGAAGGAAAGCAGGTGAGCCTATTCTATAGATAAAAATTTGCTAACTGTATGTTAACAGCCTTACAGTATTTGTTTTGGTAGTGGGTTTCCTATCAGTAACTCTGTGTGTGCTCCTATTTGAGTGCTGCGGATGGAATAAACTTTTCTGGTTCCCTTAAGCTCGGCAGGCCCTGGAAGTGCTGCCGGTGGCGCCGCCGCCTGAACCTCGGGAACCACCCCAGGGAGAAACGCAAGGGGCAGAGGAGCAGGAGGAGGAGGCCCTTGGTGCACTTAGCGTTTTCTTAAGGGATGTTACTCTCAGACTTGCTGCTGACGGACGTTTCAAGGCCTTCACAAACCCTGTTGATGCAGATGAGGTAAACTGCTCTGGGTCTGTAATACTGTACTGTCTGGGTGTATTTTTAAGTGCCCAGTGTTGGTGCGCTCTAGCGAAAGGCTTATCTTTAGCACTGCACTAAAAGGATTTCTTTTTGAGGAGCAAAAAGTGTTTTGTATTTTATTTTGCTGACTCCCTGAGGCTCTTCAATGTCCTTTTTTTGAGTAGTCACTGGAAGCCCTGGTTTCCTCCTAGAAAGTCAGAGCAGCTACCACCAGAGTTTGCCTGGGGAAAGACTTTGATATGCAGGTATGCTACAACTCTGAAATAAACAGTCAGATTTCTTTGGGGCTGTTGGAATAAAGCCTAAAGGTATTGCTACGTGTTTGTTGGCTGTCAGTGGTTCCTCTGGGAACAGGAGAAGAGCAGATGTTTGAAAAAAAATTCAAGATTCCGCCTGCCATTTTGTCTCTGGCTCCCCACTACAGGATCAGCCATAAATGACATGTGGTTTCATCTTCCCCCAAAGCTTCCAAGTCCCTCTTTTACTCATTTAATTTACTGACTGTGCTCCCATCTTAACAGACTTATACTTCAGAGTTAGTTGCAATTTTAATACAGCTGTGTATCAGCAAGGGCCCTATTCCTCTGGGCATCCCTCGTCTTTCCCTTCCAGGCTCTTGACATGTGAATAGTCTAAACAAACAGAGGTCTCCTCGCCTAAACTAGCCTTGAGGCTCCTCTCACGCTCCCAGTAAGGACAGAATTAGCTCTGCTCCAGATATCTCCTCCTAAGGGAGATGCCTAGAGCAGCTGCTTCCAAAGGGCAATTCCGGCAGCGGATTTCCTGCTGCCCAGAGCAGAGCCTGGCTCGGGTGGCTCAATCCAATGTATTTACTGCGATGTTCTGAAGCTGAAGGAAGCAAATCCTGCTCTGCATGTCTGTTCCCTTCGCTGTCCCACACACACTCCCCAGCTTCCTGCTGCCTTTCTTCTCCCTTCCAGTGTGTCTCTTCAAAGCCCTTTGAAAGAGCCCTTCCTTTTTCAAGCAGCTAAGTGGTTAATTCCACTATCTGCTCATAATGTCACAAATATTCAGGGTTTTTAAGAAGTCATTATTTGAATTTATTAAAATAATGTGGGTAGATACTGTGTAAGTCTAATAAAACCTCTGAACCCATCTATTTAATTTGTAAGTACCTGATTATATCACAGTTATTAAACAGCCAATGGACCTTTCAACAATTCTCTCTAAAATTGACTTGCACCAATATATAACTGCAGGAGATTTTCTGAAAGATCTTGATCTAATCTGTAGCAGTGCCTTAGAATACAAGCCAGATAGAGAAGCTGGAGGTGAGGATAGCTCTTTATCCCTCATTTAGACAACCTTTAAAATGCATAGATTGAGAAGAGTTGTCTCTTTACAATGGCCTTCGGATTAGCTCCCTTGAAACATCCACAGAGAGCATTTCTTGCCACTTTAAAAATTGGTGTAGTGTTAAATTATTTAGAGATGAAATTATGTGCAATAGGTGCTAATGAAGATGTAGTGCCTCTGCCTTGATTATTAACTTTTATGTTCTTCTGCCAAAACTATTCCCTGAAATAGCTTGCAAAACCTCTTTGGGAAAAGAGTTCATCTTTTCCATATGATCCAAATCAAGGATTTCACTTAGCTAGTGGCAAACACTCAGTTCTGACTGTCAACTTTCAGATCGTCTCCTTAGAGACAAAGCTTGTGCTCTGAGAGATGTTGCCCATGCCATAGTGAAGGAAGAAATGGATAAAGACTTGGATCAACTTTGTGAAGAAATGAAAGAGTCTCGTGAGAAAAGAGGTATGTATTCCAACCCTCGGGATTTGAAGACTTGCCTCAGTATTTGTAAGTAGAAACGTGAGACCAACTTTTTTGCTGTCTGTTCTTCATTGCAAGGCTGCAGCTCTTCACAGGATGTGCCATCTCACTACGAGGTGATGCCACAGCAGCCCTCTGTTTCTGGATGTAATAAACAAGATAACAAGTGTAACGAAAGAATAGAGATGCCAGTGATGCCTGGAGCCTGCCCTACACCACTGCCTAATGGCAAGTTGCTTTTTCTTTTTAGATTTTTTTTTCTTTTTTTCTCCCCACCAACAGGCTTTCTGGGTGTTACTGCTAATGCCATTGATATCCTTCTTGTGACAAGGTTTTTGCCAGTGGAAACTTTGCCAAGGATTTCACACGTCTGTTTTGTGCAATATTCTGTAAATAGAAAGAAGGGTGGGGTTTTTTGTTTTCCTTTGTGGAAGGCATAAGGACAAAGACTGCTTTAAACAGGTTATCTGAATCATAAAACTTTACTGAGAATTTTCTTTATCCTTCAGTTACTTTCTTGAAATGGTCTCTTTTTAACTCTTCCCAGCATTCACTCTGCTTTTGATCTTTACTGGTTTTATAGGAGATTTGAAGAAGAGCTTTTCTCCAAAGGCTTTTTTGCTATTCGTCTCTATTAGTTCATGTAATGAGACAGTAAGCAACTTTACCCAATAGGCAGACAATAGGACTGCAAAGCAAGGCTAAAGTAGGAATTTTCTGCGCTTAAAAGCTTCAAATCTAGTTTAACGTCTTGAATAAATTTAAAAATCTAACAGCAAATGGACCGCATGAACTTGCAACCTTTTCTTTAGACCTACATGTGTAGTGAGATTTGTCAGTACTTTCAGTTCTTTGATTGTTTTACTTGACATACATACAAGGAAGATAAGAAGAGCAAATTTTAAAGGAGGAGCTTCTTTGCTTATATTTTGGGTTGTTTTTTTCTAATATCTTATTGCAGTTCCGTCCAAAAGAAAACGCAAAAGGAACAATTGCACTTCCAGTGGTGAAACAGAGGAGAAAGATTTTGCAGTGGAGTAAAGTGAATAGAAGTGGAGAAGACCAAGAGGAAGTAGAGAGGGAGGGAGAAGAGTTCCTGGAAAACGGTGCTTCTAGCATGCAGCAGACTGAGGGTGAGTTCATAGGAGGTTCTCGTGTGGAAGAAAGACACAATAGTCTTCCACGGCGACAGACAAATGTCTATGAAAATAAACATGAGACAGAAAACAAGAGATTTTTCCTCTGTGACTAAATCTGGCTCTGAAAAGAAAAGAGCCCAGTTTTCTCACAATTCAGGGCTCAGAAATTGAAATGACACTTTGGATTCCCAGAATACAGCAAGTTTCCAAGAGGGTGATTCGAAATGTAAGCGAAAGGTCCAGCAGACCAGTTAACCCCTCAACAACAAAATGGAGCTTACATTAGCCTCCTTTAATTTCATTCTATTATTTCTTTACAAATCACTGCACTGTGTTGCTTCCGTTAAGATTCTGTCCCTCTGATTATGCAACCAAACTAATTTTCTTAAGCTGCTGCTCTTCTGATTCTGAAATCAGTTTTGTAATTGTATCTCCTCGCAAACCAACAATCATTTGCTTTCTTTTATGGCACGTGCATCTTTCTGATAACGAGCAGCTTGGGATAAAGAGCTGTAACTCGGCATGTGTAGATTTAGTCACGATGTGGCAGAGATGACTCACATCCTAATGCTTGCTTCAAATGGGAGATGGGTTTTCTTAACATTCAACTTGCTTAAGTAGGCACTGCTGTAATGGCAACGTTTGACTATTGCTTTTTTCTCCTCTCAACTCTGGGCTTTTCACTCCCACTGCTTTTTGATTTTGGTTCCTAATTTTTATGGAGGAGAAAGTAGAAGGCAAGTATTTCTCAGTGAACAAATATCAGGGAACGGTAGAGAAAGATTGGATGCCACTTGTGGGATAGCTGATGGATAGCCATGTTCTGGAAAAAGAGAAATCATGACTGAAGAAAGTGTTTTCATCCCAGAGACTTACATGCGTCATGAGAGTCTGGCCGGACGTCATGAGAGTCCGGTGGGAATTCCTGAATTACCTAGAAAAAATATACGCTCTCCTCAGCCAGTGCATTTACAAGCACCAGAATTATTATGACAGAACTAAACTCATTATGGTAAATTTTATATATGTTTTCTAGTGGTTATATATAGTATTCTGTCATGGTTACACAGTCTGCATGCCCTCTGGATATCATGCTTATTTCATATTCATTGCTTTAGTGCTTAGCTGTCATGTTATAAGACTTATTTCCGTTTGGAAGACATTTACCCACATTGCAAAACCGTTGTTATATTTGGCATAACTCTTTTCAGTTTCAGCAGGAAAAAGAGATTGGACTTGAAGAACTTCTTTACTGTGAGGGTGACAGAGCACTGCAACAGGTTGCCAAGAGAGGTTGTGGAGTCTCCTTCTCTGGAGATCTTCAAAACTTGCTTGGATGCAGTCCTGTGCCACGTGCCCTAGGTGTCCCTGCTGGAGCAGGGGTGTTGGACTAGACGATCTCTAGAGGTCCCTTCCAACCTCAACCACTCTGTGATTCTGTGACAACGGTTCCACCCACCCAGTTCCTTCAAAGCAATTAACCTTGGAGACTGTGGATGGCTGTTCTTGCTATCCACAAGTGTATCCAGGGTGTAGGGGGACCATGAAAGGAGGGTGCTCTTCTCAGTCTGTTACTTCCTCTTTCTCCCCCTCCTACAAGCAGGCAAACATTTGCAGATGTCTTCAGGAGGCATCCACCGCCCAAGCCGGGCAATCCCAGTGTTCATTTGGTTTAGATATGCTGGAAATGGAGTGTTCAGGTCCAAAGAAGCCATGAGCCCACTCGTCCCTGAGGCGCTTGTGTGTGAGGATAGATAAAATTCTTGGTCCCTCTGCAGTTTACCTTGAAAAGAAGGAGCCTCTTTGCTTAGGCACTGGTATCTCCATCTCTTCCCTCACATCTGATTGAGAGGTAGAAGGGATGCTCTGTTCTCACAGTGCAAAAATGGGGATATTTTGGATTCAGGGAGGTCACGCCTGACAGACGTTCCCTTCTCACCTGGTATAATGCCACATACTAGCTTGAGAAGGGAAAATATTTATGTTATCCCAGCACTTGTGGGCTCCTGGAACTTAACGTTGGAATGCTCAAACTAAATGTGCCTGGATTTCTTTGTTTCCTCCCTTTTTCTTTAGCTCTAAGTACAGTTCTCTCTTCTTCTCTCTTCTTCTGAGTGCACTGGGCAAGTAGCAAAGGTAAATTAATTATGGAGCATCCACCAAGTAACTTTCTCAGCTTTTATCTGTGGTTGCTCAGGGAGGATCTCTTCCGAACTGTTTTAACAACTGTTGCTCCAGGCTCTGTGTCCTCTACTCTTTTGGACACATAGGGATGTCTCTGAAGCTACAGAGAATAGAGGAGCATTGTGATGCTTTTAGCATATGATATAGCTAAATATCACCAACAGGGGAATGTATTTACAGATGCTTTAAGTTTGTGTGAAGAAAGAAACTATCAGGTTCTTAAACTATTATTTGTGCTTATTGATAATTTGTCTTTTCTTTATTATCAGGAAATGAAGAAAATCATTAGGAACTTCTACTGTGCTTCATAATGTGATCTTCAGAACACTTCACTTCTACTTTATTTAAAATAAAATTTTAATTGCATTCTCTTGTTAGCTGTGTATAGTTCAGTAAAGAGTACTTCTAAATATATTACATACATACAGATATGGATGTATAAGGCATATATGTATATAAAATATATATAAAACAAATTAAGATATATTTTATAGCTGTATTATAAATATTACATATATTAATATAAATATATAAAATACATATAAAATAAGTCTTAAGATATGTTTTTATACATCCATATTTATAAAACAAATATTTTTTTTTATTGTTTGAATTGTATTGTTTTAATAAAAACCTATTTTAAGTGAAGCAGCATTCGAGTTTGTCTGTTTTAATTGTAGAATAATTTCAGCAGTAAAAATCTTCCCTGTTCCTGGTATATTAAGTAGATCATGGGAGAGTTTACCTCCTTCTTGGTTTATCAGTTATATAACTGAGGCAAACAAGAAAAATGCATAGGGAAGAAAACAGGAAGCTCTCATCTTGCCCTGGCTTGATCTCCAACTTAGCTGGCTGCTGCCATCAATTGACAAGACTGGTCTGTATGGATCTTAGAGAATAGGATGGTTTTCCTTTTTTTAAAATAATAATAATAATAATAAACAAAAAAAAACAGAAGACAACAAACTGTGCAGTAGGGGTGAAGCTGAGAAATTACGAGAATGATGCCTGAAAGTAGCTTCTGAGAAGCTCGAGAGAGTACACACTGAAAACGTCCAGTTTTGCTTCCCTCCTCGTTTGCTTTTTCTGTGTCCTCGTGTTTCTCCTCTAGTTGGGCTCTGCAGGCTACATTGCTGGGATGCTAAATGGCCCACCAGAGCAAGCAAGCGTTGGCTCTGCTTCCCAGGCCGAGCTAAGGAGCTTCTCCCACCCCTGAGACACGAGGCCTCACCTGCAGAGTGTACAAATTCACTTCTTAACCATTACTAGAGCTACTTGTCTCATATCTTCTGGGTAAATCAGGGCAAAGCATGTGCCAGGTAAGCTCTTGTTTTATATCTGAGTTGTTTTCTTGGATGGGTTACAGATGCAGGCTTTGTCCAGGCTTCACTTAAGCGTGGAAAATAAAATGTCCAGATTTCTAAAGTGGATGCCTGTAAGTTAAGTGAAGGCAATTCTTGTCTATTGGTGCTTTGTGTGAAAGCCACGGGCCTGCACGTGCTTGCACCACTGGGCACCAGGAAGGTTTCCTTGCATCTCCAGGGAGAGGAGAGGGAAAAAATTATAGAAGCAAAAATCTGTTTCTTAGCCCTTGAAGATGGTGTTGAAATCCTGACATCTTAAATGCACCTTTCACCAGGGAGTCGCTGTTGGTTCATTCTGTGGTAACAGGGAAACTTCTTACACTGAAAAAGAAGGGACAGGGCGGGAAAGGCAGACCCAGAAACAATCTTCTGATAAAGCTTTTGCACTTCAAACTTTTGGTTCAACTTTTTTTGTACTGCTGCTCTCAGCAGGAAACTGTTGCTATGGTGTTTTAGAAGTGTATGTGTATAAATGGGCAAATAGCGGTGGTCTTCCCTCATGTGATGCTATGGGGGTGATCCTTCCTAAAAGTCACTCTTTGTTTCTTCCTACCTCTGCTGCTGTTCCCAGAGTTGGGTGTCTGACCTCAAAACCGCATAACCCTGTTAAAAACAGCGAGGAGAAGCACATCACTGCAGGAAGAGCGCAGGGCAAGAGCTAAAACTAAACCCTAAACTAAATCCTAAAACTCACCCTGTGAGTGCGTATTGATGGAAGAGGTCCTCTCAGCTCTCAACAGGTATATACAGAAATGTTTTTTGGATCTGTATGGCTTTTCCCACTCTAAATCTTTAATTCTGGGCCAGTTCGTTAAAGGCCGTGGGTGGTGGGCCTGGGCCCTCCCAAACTCCCCTCCCTGCTGACAGACGCGGGGGAACTGCTGCAATCTCGGACTCGTGACGGGACAGCCATTTTTTGAAAACGGAATTATATAAAAGCACAATAAAGAACATGTATCATGCTGCTATTGCACATGGCATGGGACATAACACCTAGCAATGCTCAATGTTCAACTGTGCAATCTTTGCATGTAAGTTTTAGTCGTCATGCCATCTTTATCTCTAGCATCTCTTTATCTCTATCTTTATCTATTATCTTTATCTCTATCTATTATTTATATCTCTAATATCTCTTTATCTAGCCACTTCCTAAGCTGATCTTAGGTCAAGACTGCCTGTGTGTAAATGGGAAGAGTCCTGTATTATAGCAAATCTACCCAATCCTGCTTTTAATGCTGGGGTCAGCGTTGTACTGCACAAAGCTTCCTTTTTCAGGTGAAACTTCTAATTGTGAACAGAGTTGCTGCATTAAGAAAGAGGTATTTCTTACATTCTAGCTACTCTATGAACAGTTCTTCTAGCAGTATTTATTTTTCTTTCATATAGGGTTTTTTTTTTTTAAATGAAATGTGTGATGTTATTAGCTGCCCTGTAGATAGGGGCCTTCAGTAGTTCATATGAAAAAGAACCACAAGTTTTTAGTACGCACATCCTCTGCTACTTTCCATTTCACCCACAGCAGGTTCAAGCAAGAAGAACAAGAACAGGAGGAAGAAAGCAACTGCAAGATGGTAGAGGGAGTTCTGCTGGTAGAGTAGGCAGGGTTCATTCCAGGAAAAGAAAAGGAGAACCTGCAGGATTCTCTATCTCACCCACTAAGAGAGAGGGATACACTGCTGAGAATAGGAATATACAACCAGGGAGACCCTACTGGCAGGGAACTTGATTGTCAAATGAGAGGCTTTTGCAAAAAGGAGGAGCACTAGATGAAAGTACATAGACAAATTGGCATAACTCAGTCCTCAGCGCTGCCCTCGCGTGCCCACAAATCAGCGCTGCTGCTCTGGCGCATCTAGAAAGCAGAACTGTGAGCGGAGGGGGCAGGAGCGCGGCCGCTCTGACAGCTCCTCGAGGGTGGCGCACGGCATGGGAAGCTCCTGCTAACAGCAGGTTCAGAGCGGGAGGCAGCCTTGTTCTTGGAGCCGCCCTTGAAGATGCTGCCTGGAGGGGCTGCAGGAGCGGGGGTGTGCGTGTGTGCAGCGCCTCGGGCGGCCCTGTGTGGCGCAGGGCGCATGCGCAGCGGCTGGCAGGTGTGCAGGTGTCCCTGGAGGGCTGCGCTCGGGCCCCGGGACGGGAGGAGGCGGAGGGAGGCCGGGGAGCAGTGAGAGCAGGGGCAGCGCTGGTGGAGGACGTGGCCGCAGGAATATATATTCCCTGGAAAAGTGACTTTCATCGACATTTTCATTTCCCATTCCCATGCCAAATGAAGGGGGTGGAAGCGTGTCTGAGGCGGATGTCATGTGTGAAGCGGATGGAGGCGTTTCTCCTGTTGCCATTGCCCTGTGTTCCGCGCGCCTGCATGCCCATACGGCGGGGATGTGGGGGCTGCTGCGCCCCGATGGTGAGGCGTAGCGCCGCGCGGGCCGCAGCTCCTGGCTGCGCTGTGGGGGCTGCGGGCAGGGCGACCCCCCGTGAGCGAGCAGGGCTGGGAGGGCCGGGCCACGGCCTGGCCACGACTCCTGGTTCCCGGGGCCGAGAGGCCGAGGAACAGGAACGTGCGTGACGCGGCTGGGTTAGCGCCTGCGGTGCCTGGGGTGGGCTCGGGGGAGCGCAGCCCTGTGCCATGCAGGGGGGCGACTCTGGTGTGTGCTCGGCCTCCGGAGCGAGCTGAGGTCTGACGCAGCGAGACGGGCAGGCTTAGTGTTAAGAGCAGGAGAAAGCCTAGAGCTCTGTGGGGAGCGGTGCCAGAAAGGGCTGCCTGAGGAAACGCAGCGCGGTATCCAGCCTGGTCCTGGGACGCCCTTTAGCTTGGAGGCAGTCGGGGAGTGATGGCCTCAGCCTCCGGAGCGAGCTGGGGTTTGGCGTTCGGGGCCACGTGGGTGATTGTCGCTCTTTTCTTCCGAGCCGCCTCTCGGCTCCCTCCATATGTGCAGGACGCAGCCTTTCCGTGATAACCCTGCTGCGCGGGCACCCATGGAGCGCACGAGCATCTAAGGGCCGAGCTGTCGGCAGCGCTAGTGCTGAGGAGTGTGCTCGGCCGTAGGGCAGTGGCTGCAAAAGTGAGTTTGCTCTAGCAGAGAATGGGGCTTACACAGATCCGAGCAGCAGCTCCGGAGCCAAAAGGGCTGTTTGCCCAGTACTAACTGGGAAAAGCAGTAAGCACTTTAGTGTTGTAAGACTTTTAGAGGGGAAATTGATTTTGGAAGGGAAATGATTTTGACAGAGAAAGAAAATAGGAGTGGGTGGGTAACTTTTTCAGAGGATAAAATATTTGGAGGGAAACCAAATCACAGGGAGACATTTGAGGGGGGGAACATATTTTGGAAGGAATATTTTTCAGGGAATTTTTAAAGGAGGAATGGGAAAATTGTTTGGGGGAAACTTTCTTGTGGGTTGTTGAGAGATAATTATTTTGGTGGGGGGAAGTTATTTGAGGGAAGAATTTTGGTGCAGTTTTTTTTTTTTTTTTAATGAGAATTAGGTTTAAGAAAAAGCTCCTGATATTTGGGTATGTAAAGGCAATATAAATAATATAGGCTCTATAAATAATATTTTGAAGGAAAGGTATTCTTTTGGAGATGGTGTTTTCTTTGGCTTTGTTTTGTATTCCCAACATCTAAAGTACGCTCCACTTAAGTGAACGTAACAAAATAATTTTCTTCCTAAAAGTTGTTGCTATGTACTAGGCAAATATCTGAATTTGGGGATTTTGTTTCTTTCCCTTTGGCAACTCTGTTGTCAAAGAGAAGCCAATAACTACTGCTGTTCTTCTCCTGAGCCAGATAAAAATAAAAGCTTTCTCGTGGTTCTTTCTTGTAGTTGTAAGGTAGCATTATGTTCTTGCTGAAATGAGTGGAATTGTTGGAATGAGTGTCAAAGCAGTGAAATTAAGGAGGAGACCCCAAATGTGTGATCTCCTGAAATGAGGGCTGGGGAGCAGCATTGCTCTGGTGAGGCAGTAGATGGTATTTCCAACCTCTGGAGTTGGTGGAAACAGTTCCCTGTCCTTGTCCTTTGAATTACTGAATCCCATGTGTCAGAAATTCTAATGAAGAAAAAGGTAACGAAGACCTTTGAAGTTTGGCTGGCCTTCAGTGTTCTTTAAGTGTTTCCTTTAGTAGGTCCAGATACTATGAAAGAAAAAGCAGAAAATATACCAATGCTTCCTCTTGGAAAGCTGGCACAAGCTGCACCGTTTAATTAGCAATGTTGAGGGTGTTAGTAATCTTCGTGCTTTGAGTCATTTTGTTCTTCCTTTACAGAGCTCCTATAGCCACCAGTAAATTCTGCTGGGAGGCTCCATGGGGGAGATTTCCTACAGAAGGGATGAGGGAAGACGGCTTTGGAAACGGGAGGAATGCGCCGTTGTGGCCTGCTCAGTGCCAGGACACAGCTGGGGCCTTCGCTAGCGGCGTTTTCATTTTCGCATGGCCCAGTTTGAGCTGTTTCTGCTGATGCCAAAGGAAGTCGTGCGGGTGGAGCGCCGCCAGCTCAGCAGGGCCGGTCAAGCAAAGAGCAGGAGAGAGCAGGTGAGAGCCGGGCACGGCTCGGTGGGGGTCAGGCCCCAGCCTGCGGGGAAGAGGTTCTTCCAGGTCTGCAGTGGTCATGGGAGGCAGGGGCTCCCCTTAGAGTGGGCCAAAGAATTGGATGTGTGAATATTGGAGAATTTTGGGGCAAAAGTCGTCTCTCTCTTCCTGTTAAGGTAAGGCGTAAAAGGGGTGCGTGCTTTGGGAAGAGTTCCTGTGAGTGTTTTTGGTCGGGGGGGGGGGCTTAATTTGGCTGCCTAGCCGAGGCGTCCGGCCTCGGGGAATTCTGTGTGCGTGGACGAGCTCAGCTCAGCGCTTAGTGCCCAGTGTGGCCTGCAGCGGTGCCGGCAGGCTGGAGTTAACGCTCCGCTTCCCGCTGGGAGAGGCTGGTTTCAGAGCTGGTGTGTGAGCAGGGTGGGCAGAGCAGGGGGTCTGAGCGGTGCCCGCTTGTGGTTCTGGGATTCTTGGTGCCCGCCTGTGGTTATGGAGCTGCCCCTGCTGCTTCTTGGTGGCGATGGGCTCTTGCTTTTTCTCTTTGAGTAGAGGGTTATAAACTCCGTGTTTTCAGGGGAACAACTGGGGAACAACAACAACAAAAAAACCCTCTATGAAAAAATAAATACCGCTAGAAGAAGTGTTCATAGAGTAGCTAGAATGCAAGAAATACCTCTTTCTTAACGCAGCCACTCTGTTTACAATTAGAAGTTTCACCTGAAAAAGGAAGCTTTGTGCAGTACAACACAGCATAAAAAGCAGGGTTGGGTGGCCTTAGGCCTAGATTTGCTATAATGCAGGACTCTGCCCTTTTATACATGGGCAGTCCTGACCTAAGATTAGCGTAGGAAGCAGAGCCAACGCTCGCTTGCTCTGGTGGGCCATTTAGCATCCCAGCAATGGAGCCTGCAGAGCCCAGCTAGAGGAGAAACACGAGGGCACAGAAAAAGCAAATGAGGAGGGAAGCAAAACTGGACGTTTTCAGTGTGTACTCTCTCGGGCTTCTCAGAAGCTACTTTCAGGCATCAATCTCGTAATTTCTCAGCTTCACCCCTACTGCACAGTTTGTCTTTTGTATTTTTTAAAAAATGGAAAGCCATCCTATTCTCTAAGATCCATACAGACCCATCTTGTCAATCGAAGGCAGCAGCCAGCTAAGTTGGAGATCAAGCCAAGGCAAGATGGGAGCTTCCTGTTTTCTTCACTATGCATTTTTCTTGTTTGCCTCAGTTATATAACTGATAAACCAAAAAGGAGGTAAAGTTTCCCATGATCTACTTAATATACCAGGAACAAGGAAGATTTCTAATGCTGAAATTATTCTACAATTAAAACAGACAAACTCGAATGCTGTTTTACTTAAAATAGGTTTTTATTAAAACAATATTTTTTTATTGTTTGAAATGTATATTTGCTTTATAAATATGGAGGTGTAAAAGACATATCTTAAAACTTATTTTAATAGATATAAATATATAAAATACATATAAAATATGTAATATATATAATTATAGTACAACTATTAAATATATCTTATTTGTTTTATATATATTTTATATACGTATATGCCTTATACACCCATGTCTGTATGTATGTAATAAATATATTTACAAGTACTCTTTACTGAACCATACACAGCTAACAAGAGAATGCAATTAAAATTTTATTTTAAATAAAGTAGAAGTGAAGTGTTCTGAAGATCACATTATGAAGCACAGTAGAAGTTCCTAATGATTTTCTTCATTTCCTGATAATAAAGAAAAGACAAATTATCAATAAGCACAAATAATAGTTTAAGAACCTGATAGTTTCTTTCTTACACAAAGTTAAAGCATCTGTAAATACATTCCCGTGTTGGTGATATTTAGCTATATCATGTGCTAAAAGCATCACAATGCTTTTTTTTTTAAAGAAAAATGGAGGAAACAAAGAAATCCAGGCACATTTAATTTGAGCATTCCAATGTTAAGTTCCAGAAGCCCACAAGTGCTGGGATAACATCAATATTTTGCCTTCTCAAGCTAGTACGTGGCATTATACCAGGTGAGAAGGGAACGTCTGGCAGGTGTGACCTCCCTGAATCCAAAATATCCCCATTTGTGCACAGTGAGAACAGAGCGTCCGTTCTACCTCTCAATCAGATGTGAGGGAAGAGATGGAGATACCAGTGCCTAAGCAAAGAGGCTCCTTCTTTTCAAGGTAAACTGCAGAGGGACCAAGAATTTTATCTATCCTCACACACAAGCGCCTCAGGGACGAGTGGGCTCATGGCTTCTTTGGACCTGAACACTCCATTTCCAGCATATCTAAACCAAATGAACACTGGGATTGCCCGGCTTGGGTGGTGGATGCCTCCTGAAGACATCTGCAAATGTTTGCCTGCTTGTAGGAGGGGGAGAAAGAGGAAGTAACAGACTGAGAAGAGCACCCTCCTTTCATGGTCCCCCTACACCCTGGATACACTTGTGGATAGCAAGAACAGCTATCCACAGTCTCCAAGGTTAATTGCTTTGAAGGAGCTGGGTGGGTGGAACCGTTGTCTTCAAGTCGAATCTCTTTTTCCTGCTGAAACTGAAAAGAGTTATGCCAAATATAACAATGGCTTTGCAATATGGGTAAATGTCTTCCAAATGGAAATGGGTAAGTCTTATAACACGACAGCTAAGCACTAAAGCAATGAATATGAAATAAGCATGATATCCAGAGGGCATGCAGACTGTGTAACCATGACAGAATACTATATATAACCATTAGAAAACATATATAAAATTTACCATATTGAGTTTAGTTTTGTCATAATTGTTTCGGTGCTTGTAAATGCACTGGCTGAGGAGAGCGTATATTTTTTCTAGGTAAAAGATGTCGAAGGTCCTTGTCCTCTTAGTGACAGAATCCAGCAGATGCTGAAAACAAAATGGAGACAACACGAGTTGAAAATAGCACGAGACCTTCTGCAAAAGCTCTTGAAGGCTTCAGGAGCTAAACAGTCCCATCACAGCACAACTGACTGCCAACACTGTCCAGGAGCTGTGCGTGGAGTGAGGCTGTCGGAGTGGACCCACACACAGCAACCAGGCAAGTGGAAATACTGCCCACAACTGCCCATCAAGCTCCGCCTCCCTCACAGCAGTGCGGGGAGAAAGTTCCCTACCTTGTTCTAAAGAAAACTGAAAACAGACATACCGCAAGCTTGCTGTAATCCACGACAACGGGAGGATCCGGCTCCTCAGGAATTCCCACCGGACTCTCATGACATCCGACCAGACTCTCTTGACGCATGTAAGTCTCTGGGATGAAAACACTTTCTTAAGTCATGATTTCTCTTTCTCCGGAACATGGCTATCCATGAGCTATCCCACAAGTGGCATCCAATCTTTCTCTACGGTTCCCTGTTATTTGTTCACTGAGAAATACTTGCCTTCTACTTTCTCCTCCATAGAAAATAGGAACCAAGATCAAAAAGCAGTGGGAGTGAAAAGCCCAGGGTTGAGAGGAGAAAAAAGCAATAGTCAAAACATTGCCATTACAGCAGTGCCTACTTAAGGAAGTTGAATGTTAAGAAAATCCATCTCCCATTTGAAGCAAGCATTAGGATGTGAGTCATCTCTGCCACATCGTGACTAAATCTACACATGCCGAGTTACAGCTCTTTATCCCAAGCTGCTCCTTATCAGAAAGATGCACGTGCCATAAAAGAAAGCAAATGATTGTTGGTTTGCCAGGAGATAGAATTACAAAACTGATTTCACAATCAGAAGAGCAGCAGCTTAAGAAAAATGACTTTGGTGGCATAATCAGAGGGACAGAATCTTAATGGAAGCAACACAGTGCAGTGATTTGTAAAGAAATAATAGAATGAAATTAAAGGAGGCTAATGTAAACCCCTCAACAACAAAATGGAGCTACCTGGTCTGCTGGACCTTTCGCTTACCTTTTGAATCACCCTCTTGCAAACTTGCTGTATTTTGGGAATCCAAAGTGTCATTTCAATTTCTTAGCCCTGAATTGGGAGAAAACTGGGCTCTTTTTCAGAGCCAGATTTAGTCACAGAGGAAAAATCTCTTGTTTTCTGTCTCATGTTTATTTTCATAGACATTTGTCTGTCGCCGTGGAAGACTATTGTGGCTTTCTTCCACACGAGAACCTCCTATGAACTCACCTTCAGTCTGCTGCATGCTGGAAACACCGTTTTCCAGGAACTCTTCTCCCTCCCTCTCTACTTCCTCTTGATCTTCTCCACTTCTATTCACTTTACTCCACTGCAAAATCTTTCTCCTCTTTGTTTCACCACTGGAAGTGCAATTCTTCCTTTTGCACTTTCTTTTGGACGGAACTGCAATGACATATTAGAAAAAAACAACCCAAAATATAAGCAAAGAAGCTCCTCCTTTAAAATTTGCTCTTCTTATCTTCCTCGTATGTATGTCAAGTAAAACAATCAAAGAACTGAAAGTACTGACAAATCTCACTACACATGTAGGTCTAAAGAAAAGGTTGCAAGTTCATGCGGTCCATTTGCTGTTAGATTTTTAAATTTATTCAAGACTTTAAACTAGATTTGAAGCGCAGAAAATTCCTACTTTAGCCTTGCTTTGCAGTCCTATTGTCTGCCTATTGGGTAAAGTTGCTTACTGTCTCATTACATGAACTAATAGAGATGAATAGCAAAAAAGCCTTTGGAGAAAAGCTCTTCTTCAAATCTCTTATAAAACCAGTAAAGATCAAAAGCAGAGTGAATGCTGGGAAGAGTTAAAAAGAGACCATTTCAAGAAAGTAACTGAAGGATAAAGAAAATTCTCAGTAAAGTTTTATGATTCAGATAACCTGTTTAAAACTGTTTTTGTCCTTATGCCTTCCACAAAGGAAAACAAAAAACCCCACCCTTCTTTCTATTTACAGAATATTGCACAAAACAGATGGGTGAAATCCTTGGCAAAGTTTCCACCGGCAGAAACCTTGTCACAAGAAGGATACCAATGGCATTAGCAATATCACCCAGAAAGCCTGTTGGTCGGGAGAAAAAAAGAAAAAAAAATCTAAAAAGAAAAAGCAACTTGCCATTAGGCAGTGGTGTAGGGCAGGCTCCAGGCATCACTGGCATCTCTATTCTTTCGTTACACTTGTTATCTTGTTTATTACATCCAGAAACAGAGGGTTGCTGTGGCATCACCTCGTAGTGAGATGGCACATCCTGTGAAGAGCTGCAGCCTTGCAATGAAGAACGGACAGCAAAAAAGTTGGTCTCACATTTCTACCTACAAATACTGAGGCAAGTCTTCAAATCCCGAGGGCTGGAATACATACCTCTTTTCTCACGAGACTCTTTCATTTCTTCACAAAGTTGTTCCAAGTCTTTATCCATTTCCTCCTTCACTTCATGGGCAGCATCTCTCAGGGCACAAGCTTTGTCTCTAATGAGACGATCAGTTGACAGTCAGAACTGAGTGTTTGCCACTAGCTAAGTGAAATCCTTGATTTGGATCATATGGAAAAGATGAACTCTTTTCCCAAAGAGGTTTTGCAAGCTATTTCAGGGAATAGTTTTGGCAGAAGAACATAAAAGTTAATAATCAAGGCAGAGGCACTACATCTTCATTAGCACCTATTGCACATAATTTCATCTCTAAATAATTTAACATTACACCAGTTTTTAAAGTGGCCAGAAATGCTCTCTGTGGATGTTTCAAGGGAGCTAATCCCAAGGCCATTGTAAAGAGACAACTCTTCTCAATCTATACATTTTAAATGTTGTCTAAATGAGGGATAAAGAGCTATCCTCACCTCCAGCTTCTCTATCTGGCTTGTATTCTAAGGCACTGCTACAGATTAGATCAAGATCTTTCAGAAAATCTCCTGCAGTTATATATTGGTGCAAGTCAATTTTAGAGAGAATTGTTGAAAGGTCCATTGGCTGTTTAATAACTGTGATATAATCATGTACCTACAAATTAAATAGACGCGTTCAGAGGTTTTATTAGACTTACACAGTATCTACCCACATTATTTTAATAAATTCAAATAATGACTTCTTAAAAACCCTGAATATTTGTGACATTATGAGCAGATAGTGGAATTAACCACTTAGCTGCTTGAAAAAGGAAGGGCTCTTTCAAAGGGCTTTGAAGAGACACACTGGAAGGGAGAAGAAAGGCAGCAGGAAGCTGGGGAGCGTGTGTGGGACAGCAAAGGGAACAGACATGCAGAGCAGGATTTGCTTCCTTCAGCTTCAGAACATCGCAGTAAATACATTGGATTGAGCCACCCGAGCCAGGCTCTGCTCTGGGCAGCAGGAAATCCGCTGCCGGAATTGCCCTTTGGAAGCAGCTGCTCTAGGCATCTCCCTTAGGAGGAGATACCTGGAGCAGAGCTAATTCTGTCCTTACTGGGAGCGTGAGAGGAGCCTCAAGGCTAGTTTAGGTGAGGACACCTCTATTTGTTTAGACTATTCACATGTCAAGAGCCTGGAAGGGAAAGATGAGGGATGCCCAGAGGAACAGGGCCCTTGCTGATACACAGCTGTATTAAATTTGCAACTAACTCTGAAGTATATGCCCCCATCTTAACAGGTTAATTCAGTAAATTAAATGAGTAAAAGAGGGACTTGGAAGTTTTGGGGGAAGATGAAACCACATGTCATTTATGGCTGATCCTGTACTGGGGAGCCAGAGACAAAATGGCAGGCGGAATCTTCAATTTTTTTTGCAAACATCTGCTCTTCTCCTGTTCCCAGAGGAACCACTGACAGCCAACAAACACGTGGCGAGAGCTTTAGGCTTTATTCCAACAGCCCCAAAGAAATCTGACTGTTTATTTCAGAGTTGTAGCATACCTACATATCAAAGTCTTTCCCCAGGCAAACTCTGGTGGTAGCTGCTCTGACTTTCTAGGAGGAAACCAGGGCTTTCAGTGACTACTCAGAAAAAGGACATCGAAGAGCCTCAGGGAGTCAGCAAAATAAAATACAAAACACTTTTTTCTCCTCCAAAAAGAAATCCTTTTAGTGCAGTGCTAAAGATAAGCCTTTCGCTAGAGCACACCAACACTGGGCAGTTAAAACTACACCCAGACAGTACAGTATTACAGACCCAGAGCAGTTTACCTCATCTGCATCAACAGGGTTTGTGAAGGCCTTGAAACGTCCGTCAGTAGCAAGTCTGAGAGTAACATCCCTTAAGAAAACGCTAAGTGCACCAAGGGCCTCCTCCTCCTGCTCCTCTGCCCCTTGCGTTTCTCCCTGTGGTGGTTCCCGAGGTTCAGGCGGCGGCGCCACCGGCAGCACTTCCAGGGCCTGCCGAGCTTAAGGGAACCAGAAAAGTTTATTCCATCCGCAGCACTCAAATAGGAGCACACACAGAGTTACTGATAGGAAACCCACTACCAAAACAAATACTGTAAGGCTGTTAACATACAGTTAGCAAATTTTTATCTATAGAATAGGCTCACCTGCTTTCCTTCTAGATGCAGGAGGTTTAGCAGCTTGACTTAAAATTAAGTCCTCAAAAAAGTTGCTTCTCTCTTCCTTAGCAGGCAATGGGATATCGAAAACTTCTCCATAATCTTCAATAAACAACTCCTGTATCTATGGCATGAGAAGGAAAGACATTTCAGGTAAAAGACCACTACATCAAAAAGAGGATTTTTTAAATTAAGCTTAGTAATGATCTGAATAATAATAATAATAATAATAATAATAATAATAATCATCATCATCATCATCTTATCTTCCTGGTGATCAAAGGCTAGATTTCTTTAGGTCAGGATGGCAAATAAAATATCTTCTTTGAGGAAAAGCTCTAGAATTTAAGCTCAGGGAATGGACGAGCACACGATGCACTGACAGAGTGATGACATCCCCCACCTTTGAGGTTTCCTGCTGAAGTGGAAGCGAGTCCCTTGACTCACAAAACAACCGAGACAAACGTTCTCAGCGCTGTTTTGTGTCTAAGCAAATCTACATGATTCAGAAGGGTGTCCTCGTAATAAAAGGATCCATTTGCTTGAGGGAGGACAGTATTTGTATACTTAAAAGATTCATAAAATTAAACTGAATAGAAGAATTGGGAAAAGTGTTGACAGAAATACCTCCTCTTGGAGATCCATGTACGATACGTTTGCTGTTGCAAGCAACAAATCCGGAGCAAATGCTGGAATGTTCTCTAATAACGTTGTAAAAGTAGTTTTCAATGCAACGCCAGCTGTTTCCCACCATACATCGATCCGTGGAATATAAATTATACTTGATGCTGTGCTCTGAGCTTCTCGGATAAACTAGTAAAATGAAAGCTTTGGTAAGAGCAATGAACCAGGAGCACAGGCTGCTCATAAATAACTACGCATCAAACTGGCCTAATAAAATAGAAGTGCATACAGGCAAAGTACAAAAAACAAAAACAACCAACCAAAAAAAAATCCCAAAAAAACAAAAAGCCCCACACACCTCACCATGCAAAACTTATTAATAGTAGAGTAAAATTTCTGATTTGACTCAAAAATTGAGAGAGCTACACAGACAGAGATCCAGATTGCTGCCTGATTGCAAGACTGCTTACATGTAAGTTAACTTCTAAAGAGCCGCACGACTCAATAGAACATCTGTGCTTACGTGTCCATCTCTCATCAAAGGTCATAATGTTATAATATAGTAGCAAAGTACAGTAAAAGCAGACCACCTCCATTAACAATTTCACTTACCTCACTTGAGCAGTTTACAGACAGACAGTGAATCTCATGAGATTAAAGAAAGAAGGAAAAAAAAAAAGATACCTGTGCACATATTTCCTCTGGTGATGAGGCACTAGCAAACAGAACTGGCAGGTCCAGGGTATAAACTGGAAACTTTTCCAGGGCGTGTATGACTGCAGGGGCCAAGTGGGAGCTTTGCCCACGGTCTGGCTCTCCAGAGAGCAAGAGCCTTGGCCTGTGACACCTTGGCTGGTGAGAAGCATTTCTGGAACAAAATTAGAAAATAGCAAGTTTAAAACACATAGTGATGAATAAAGACATAAATGTTAATTTGCTCTGTTTCAAGTTTCTCTTGAGAGAAGACACAAGCAGCATAATCTCTTTCCAAAGACACAGCAAGCTGAAGATTCTGAACCTAAAAGGGGACAGGCATTTACCTCTTGAAGTCAAGGAAGTTTTTCTTCTTTCGACAAGACTTTTCAGGAAAAGTCTCCTCATCTTCAAAGGCTGAAAGTGACTCCTCATCACTCCAGATGAAATCGCTTTGTAAAGTAGCATTCATATCATCTGGAAGACAAGAAGGGTTTGTTAACTTGCCTGGATAGTCTGCATGTCTCACTCTAATACAGCTTCCAAAGCAGCCCCAAAACCCACTGATCTTCTCTTTCTCCCTTGGATGGGCTCACACTAAATGCGATTTTTGAAGACTTGATCCTACCACAGGTCTAAAGAGATTGCTCAAGGCTCTACAAAGTTCGCCTAAGTCTTATGTTTTGCAAAAGTTATATTTCTTTATTGGGAAAAAGTCCCTTTTTTGCCCCAAGAACAAAGAAATGTGATTATCAGCAACAACTCCTGTACTTGCTAGACACCCACACAACCCACCAGGCTGTGTGTGTCTGGAATCTGTGTCCCACAGTAAAAGTATGGGAATTAAGTGAATGTGATGGCCACCAACGGCCCTTTGTCTCAACACTCCTAAGCCAGGGTGTGTAGATCAACACATCTTCTGCATAAAGATCCTCCAAGATCACTCAGGGAGGAGAAGGTAGAAGCAGAGAAGAGAGAGGGGAAATAATTATGGATCACCTAGCATCTCTGCTTGCATTTGTTGTGGCTTTCTGCCTGTTCTACCAATAAAAATGAACCTAGCAAGTCTCCAGGTAGAAAAGCCAGCAGGATGTTGCCAGGAAATCTGATGCATGTGATCTCACACATCGCACAGTGTGATCCACAAATACTTCAATTAATATGAGGTGAAATGATGATAGCTAAAACAACAAGTAGTTTTAACCAGCTGTACATGTTATGGTCCTGCCTTGCTGCTGGTCCTTCTTTAGGACAAGTTCTGCGTGGGGAAATACTCTCTGCAGGACTCGTAAAGTTCTCTGAAAAGTCTTATTAAGCAGTGGTTTAAAAATGGGTGATAATGCCTGTCCGGGCAAAGCCGCAGACCTCTGTGAAACTGGTACAATTCTTTCCATAGCCATGAAAAAATCTTTTGCTGTTATTTTAATTGAAGAGACATCTAGCTGCAGTTTCTCAGGGGTTCTGTGTATCTGAGGGTAGCGGCGTCGCAAAGCACGGAGGGCGGCTTCAGCACATGCGGACTTGATATCAGCACCACAGTATCCTAATAAAACAGAACATCAAATGGAGCATTATGTCAGGCTGTGGCAACACAGAAAGGTCAAGGTGCCAAAGTGCAACATGCAAAGACTTTGCATGCAGGTTAAAACAGTCTAATAGGAAATGTGAAAAGTGTTGCTGCACTACAGAGGTTTTGTTAGCCACCCTGCACGCTTACAAACCAGCCAGACTTTTCTCCTGAACCTTCTAAGCAAAACTTTTCTCCCGAGGAAGTTGCCCCAAAAGCCACTCGCTGTTTGGAGAGACAGAAAGTAAAGCAATAAGTGGATGGAAGTGTCTCACTCTGATGGCTTTGAGGACACGCAGCTGGCTCCCTGGCTAGTTGTGCAGCGAGGTGCAAGAGCCTGGTTCCCCCCTGCCACGCGCCACGAGCTGAAACTCCTGCAGACTCAGTCACATGCAGGAACTCGCTTCATTTTTGAACTTACCAGCAGCTTTTTCAGCCAGCTCATCAAGGAACGTGTCACGTGGTTTAGGGGTCCAGTTTCGTGTGTGAATCTTGAAAATCTCTTTTCTAGCCTAGAAACAAAGTGCTTGGATTATAGCTTGTCTTGAGTCAAAAGGCAGAGGCAGAACCCCTAGTATTAATAGATTAAGGCAAGTGATACTCCCTTTTTAAAGCACCACAAACCAGGTCTTCTATCATGCCAAGGCCTTTGCTTACATTTTGAACCTGTGTATACTCAAGATTTTATACATTTTAAATAAATTATTTTTACTACTAAAAAAAAAAAAAACCTCAACAATGCCCAAATGTTTGAAGCACAGAAAAAAATATATTAATGCCTCAGTGTAATATCCTCCCCTAGACAGCTGAATTAGAGTTTTGTAAAGGTGTGTTACCTTGGAGGCTGAATTTTGAATTTCTCTTCCGGATAAAGCAGCAGAAAAATCACCATCTCTTTTAACACTGCAACATGCTCAGAAAGACCACCCACACCAAACCGGACCTAAAGATCAAGTCAACAGAATAAGTTTACACCTTAAAGTAAGCTGCAGCCTACAGAAGGTTCCATCAGAAACCCTGGAAAAATCCCTCTAACACAACGAGTTAAAATCACTTACGGCCCTGTCCATTTGCATGGCACTGGCATCAGCCAGACTTGCTCTCATGCTTGTTCGAGCCTCGTGAACCCCCTTTCAGTCGTCTTTCCAAACGTTAATGGGAAGACACTTGACTGCAATTAAAAAGAAAGTCTCCTCCTAACTGAAGGGAAAGCTGGAAGACTTTTATTTTTAAGCGTTGGAAAGCAAATGTGTGTAACAAAAGACAGGCATTTCAGAAACATCTGCCTGAAAACATATTTGCTAAATACTTAATACAACAAATGATATTAAAAGATATTAAGTAGCAAAAATGCTTTTTCTGTATTTTTAACTTCATGCTAGAGTGGGTTTCGTTCTAAATAAGCTAAAGAAGCAGGCCCCAAAAAATCCCCATGGCAGCTGGCTATTATTATCATTATTATTATTTATTTCTTTTTCTAATTATTTCTTTTTAATTTTTATTATTTTTGTTCTTCTTTCAGGGGTGTCCCGCAGCCCTCGGTGCGAGTGATGTTGAGGGCAAGAAAGCATCTGTGTGGGTGCAGGGGAAGAACCACACACCTGGGGGGAAATCCGGGCTCCTTTTATGTCCCCGTTCTTTCTACATTCCTGTGTCGCAGCTTAAGTGTCGTGTATTCTTTCCCAGGCAGCTCAGGCCCAAAAATGATCCCCAGCGGCCACTGCAGATTATTATTATTATTAATATTAATATTATTTCTTATTATTATTTCCTCTTATTATTATTACTTCTTATTGTTATTATTTCTTCTTTTTATTATTATTATTTTCCTTTTTCTATCCACCCCAAATCCCTCCCGGTCCCGCTCTTTCCGCCCGTGTTTCCAGGGCGACAGTAAAGGCCGTTGCGCAACTGGCTCCGCTGTGTCCATGGGGACCGCGGGGGAGCGGCAACTGCCTCCCGGTGCCGCACGGTTCCGCCCCGCCCCGGCATGGAGGGGAGGGGTGCACTGCGCATGTCCCATTATGAGCTCATCCATTGTGATGTCGTCCATTGTGAGGTCATCCATTGTGATGTCATTAGAGGCCCATTCTGAGGTCGTCAATTGTGAGGTCATCCATTGTGAGGTCTTCCATTGTGAGGTGGCAAGAGTCCCATTGTGAGGTCATCCATTGTGATGTCGTCCATTGTGAGGTCATCCACTGTGAGGTCATCCATTGTGATGTCATTAGAGGCCCATTGTGAGGTCATTCAATGTCAGGTCATCCACTGTGAGGTCATCCATTGTGATGTCACTAGGGACCCATTGTAAGGCCATCCATTGTGAGGACATCCATTGTGAGGTCTTCCATTGTGAGGTCACAAGAGTCCCATTGTGAGGTCATCCATTGTGATGTCTTCCATTGTGAGGTCATCCATTGTGATGTCTTCCATTCTGAGGTCATCCATTGTGAGGTCACAAGAGTCCCATTGTAAGGTCATCCATTGTGATGTTGTCCATTGTGAGGTCATCCACTGTGATGTCATTAGAGGCCCATTGTGAGGTCTTCCATTGTGAGGTCATTCATTGTGATGTCGTCCACTGTGACGTCATCCATTGTGATGTCTTCCATTGTGAGGTCATCCACAGTGAGGTCAATAGAGACCCATAGTGAGGTCATCCATTGTGAGGTCATCCATTGTGAGGTCTTCCATTGTGAGGTCACAAGAGTCCCATTGTGAGGTCATCCATTGTGATGTCATGCATTGTGAGGTCATCCATAGTGATGTCATTAGAGGCCCATTGTGAGGTCATCCATTGTGATGTCGTCCATTGTGAGGTCATCCATTGTGAGGTCTTCCATTGTGAGGTGGCAAGAGTCCCATTGTGAGGTCATCCATTGTGATGTCGTCCATTGTGAGGTCATCCACTGTGAGGTCATCCATTGTGATGTCATTAGAGGCCCATTGTGAGGTCATCCAATGTGAGGTCATCCACTGTGAGGTCATCCATTGTGATGTCACTAGGGACCCATTGTAAGGTCATCCATTGTGAGGACATCCATTGTGAGGTCTTCCATTGTGAGGTCATCCATTGTGATGTCGTCCATTGTGAGGTCATCCATTGTGATGTCTTCCATTGTGAGGTCATCCATTGTGAGGTCACAAGAGTCCCATTGTAAGGTCATCCATTGTGATGTTGTCCATTGTGAGGTCATCCACTGTGATGTCATTAGAGGCCCATTGTGAGGTCTTCCATTGTGAGGTCATTCATTGTGATGTCGTCCACTGTGACGTCATCCATTGTGATGTCTTCCATTGTGAGGTCATCCACAGTGAGGTCAATAGAGACCCATAGTGAGGTCATCCATTGTGAGGTCATCCATTGTGAGGTCTTCCATTGTGAGGTCACAAGAGTCCCATTGTGAGGTCATCCATTGTGATGTCATGCATTGTGAGGTCATCCATAGTGATGTCATTAGAGGCCCATTGTGAGGTCATCCATTGTGATGTCGTCCATTGTGAGGTCATCCATTGTGAGGTCTTCCATTGTGAGGTGGCAAGAGTCCCATTGTGAGGTCATCCATTGTGATGTCGTCCATTGTGAGGTCATCCACTGTGAGGTCATCCATTGTGATGTCATTAGAGGCCCATTGTGAGGTCATCCAATGTGAGGTCATCCACTGTGAGGTCATCCATTGTGATGTCACTAGGGACCCATTGTAAGGTCATCCATTGTGAGGACATCCATTGTGAGGTCTTCCATTGTGAGGTCATCCATTGTGATGTCGTCCATTGTGAGGTCATCCATTGTGATGTCAGTAGAGGCCCATTGTGATATCATCCAATGTGAGGTCATCCATTGTGAGGTCTTCCATTGTGAGGTCACAAGAGTCCCATTGTGAGGTCATCCATTGTGATGTCGTCCATTGTGAGGTCATCCATTGTGAGGTCTTCCATTGTGAGGTCACAAGAGTCCCATTGTGAGGTCATCCATTGTGATGTCTTCCATTGTGAGGTCATCCATTGTGATGTCATTAGAGGCCCATTGTGAGGTCGTCCATTGTGAGGTCATGCATTGTGACGTCTTCCATTGTGAGGTCACAAGAGTCCCATTGTGAAGTCGTCCATTGTGATGTAGCCCGCTGTGAGGTCATCCATTGTGAGGTGTTCTATTGTGAGGTCACGAGTGTCCCATTGTGAGGTCATCCATTGTGAATGTCATTAGAGACCCATTGTGAGGTCATCCATTGTGAATGTCATTAGAGACCCATTGTGAGGTCGTCCATTGTGATGTACTCCACTGTGAGGTCTTCCATTGTGAGGTCACAAGAGTCCCATTGTGAGGTCATCCATTGGGATGTCATTAGAGGCCCATTGTGAGGTCATCCATTGTGTTGTCATTAGAGGGCCAGAACAATGGAAGACCTCACAATGGAAGACCTCACAATGGAAGACCTCACAATGAATGACCTCACAATGAATGACCTCACAATGAATGACCTCACAATGAATGACCTCACAATGGATGACCTCACAATAGGCCTCTAATGACATCCCAATGGATGACCTCACAATGGACGACATCACAATGGATGACCTCACAATGGGACTCCTGTGACCTCACAATGGAAGAACTCAAAATGGATTACCTCGCAATGGAAGACCTCACAATGTATGACCTCACAGTGGGACTCTTCTGACCTCACAATGGAAGGCCTAGCAATGCATGACCGCACAGTGGACGACCTCTCAATGGGACTCTTGTGACCTCAGAATGGAAGACCTCACAATGGACGACAACACAATGGACGACATCACAATGGGCCCCTAATGTCATCACAATGGATGACCTCACAATGGACGACATCACAATGGATGACCTCACAATGGGACTCTTGCGACCTCACAATGGAAGACCTCACAATGGACGACATCACAATGGATGACCTCGCAATGGGACTCCTGTGACCTCACAATGGAAGACCTCACAATGGACGACATCACAATGGATGACTTCACAATGAGACTCTTGTAACCTCACATTGGAAGACCTCACAATGGACGACCTCACAATGGACGACCTCACAAGGGGTCTCTAATGACATCACAATGGGTCACCTCACAACGGATGACATCACAATGGATGACCTCACAATGGGACTCTTGCTACCTCACAATAGAACACCTCACAAAGCATGACCTCACAATGGACGAAATCACAATGGATAACCTTACAATGGACGACATCACAATGGATGACCTCACAATGCGACTCTTGTGACATCACAATGGATGACCTCACAATGGATGACATCACAATGGACGACCTCACCATGGACTACATCACAATGGATGACCTCACAATGCGACTCTTGTGACATCACGATGGATGACCTCACCATGGACTACATCACAATGGATGACCTCACAATGCGACTCTTGTGACCTCACAATGGATGACCTCACAATGGACGACATCAGAATGGATGACCACACAATGAGACCCTTGTGACCTCACAATAGAAGAACACACAATGGATAACCTCACAATGGATGACCTCACAATGGGCGTCTAATGACATCACAATGGATGACCTCACAATGGGACTCTTGTGACCTCACAATGGATCACATCACAATGGATGACATCACAATGGATGACCTCACAATGGGACTCTTGTGACCTCACAATGGAAGACGTCACAATGGATGACCTCACAATAGACGACCTCATAATATGCCTCTAATGACATCACAATGGATGACCTCACAATGGATGACCTCACAATGGGCGAAATCAAAATGGATGACCTCACAATGGGACTCTTGTGACCTCACAATGGAAAAACTAACAATGGATGACCTCACAATGGGATTCTTGTGACCTCATAATGGAAGACCTCACAATGGATGACCTCACAATGGACGACCTCACAAAAGGCCTCTAATTACATCACAGTGGATGACCTCACAATGGACGATATTACATTGGATGACCTCTACAATGGGACTATTGTGACCTCACAATGGACGACATCACAATGGATGACCTCACAATGGGACTCTTGTGACCTCACAATGGAATACCTCACAATGGAGGACCTCACATTGGGCCTCAAATGACATGACAGTGGATCACCTCACAATGGATGACATCACAATTGATGACCTCACAATGGGACTCTTGTGACCTCACAATAGAAGACCTCACAATGGATGACATCACAATGGGTGACCTCACAATGGGTGACCTCACGACGGGTGACCTCACGACGGGTGACCTCACGACGGGTGACCTCCCAATGGATGACCTCACAATGAGACTCTTGTAACCTCACATTGGAAGACCTCACAATGGATGACCTCACAATGGGTCTCTAACTACTTCACAGTGGATGACCTCACAATGGATGACCTCACAATGGGAGTCTTGTTACCTCACAATAGAACACATCACAAAGAATGACCTCACAATGGACGACATCACAATGGACGACATCATAATACACGACCTGACAATGGACCTCTAATGATATCACAGTGGATGACGTCACAATGGACGAAATCACAATGGATGACCTCACAATGGGACTCTTGTGACCTCACAATGGATAACCTCACTATGGACGACATCACAATGGATGACCTCACAATGGGTCTCTAATGACATCACAATGGATCACCTCACAACGGATGACATCACAATGGATGACCTCACAATGGGACTCTTGTTACCTCACAATAGAACACCTCACAAAGAATGACCTCACAATGGACGACATCACAATGGATGACCTCACAATGGACGACCTCGCAATGGGCCTCTAATGACATCACAGTGGATGACCTCACAATGGACGTCATCACAATGGATCACCTCACAATGGGCCTCTAATGACATCAGCATGGATGACCTCACAATGGATGACCTCACAATGGGCGACATCAAAATGGATGACCTCACAATGGGAATCTTGTGACCTCACAATGGAAAACCTCACAATGGATGACATCACAATGCATGACCTCACAATGGACGACATCACAATGGATGACCTCACAATGGGACTCTTGTGACCTCACAATGGAAGACCTCACAATGGATGACCTCACAATGGGTCTGTAATGACATCACAGTGGATGACGTAACAATGGACGACATCACAATGGATGACATCACAATAGGACTCTTGTGACCTCACACTGGATGACCTCACAATGAACGACATCACAATGGATGACCTCAAAATGGGACTCTTCTGACCTGACAAGAGAAGACCACACAATGGATGACCTCACAATGGATGACCTGACAATGGGCCTCTAATGACATCACAATGGATGACCTCACAATGGATGACATCACAATGGATGACCTCACAATGGGAGTCTTGTTGCCTCACAATAGAACACCTCACAAAGAATGACCTCACAATGGACGACATCACAATGGATGACCTCACAATGGGAGTGTTGTTGCCTCACAATAGAACACCTCACAAAGAATGACCTCACAATGGACGACATCACAATGGATGACCTCACAATGGATGACCTCACAATGGATGACCTCACAATGGGCCTCTAATGACATCACAGTGGAAGACCTCACAATGGACGTCATCACAATGGATCACCTCACAATGGGACTCTTGTGACCTCACAATGGATGACCTCACAATGGACGACATCATAACGCACGACCTCACAATGGGCCTCTAATGACATTACAATGGATGACCTCACAATGGACGACATCACAATGGATGACCTTACAATGGGACTCTTGTGACCTCACAATGGATGACCTCACAATGGAAGACATCACAATGGACAACCTCACAATGGGAATCTAATGACATCACAATGGATGACCTCACAATGGGACTCTTGTGACCTCACAATGGAAGACCTCACAATGGATGAGCTCACAATGGATGACCTCACAATGTACGACATCACAATGGATGACCTCACAATGGGACTCTTGCGACCTCACAATAGAACATCTCACAATGGATGACCTCACAATGTACAACATCACAATGGATGACCTCACAATGGGACTCTTGCGAACTCACAACAGAACATCTCACAATGGATGACCTCACAATGGAAGACCTCAAAATGCATGACCTCATATTGGACGACCTCACAATGGGTCTCTAATGACCTCACAATGGATGACCTCACAATGGATGACCTCACAATGGGTCTGTAGTCACATCACAATGGATGACCTCACAATGGGACCCTTACGACCTAACAATAGAACATCTGACAATGGATGACCTCACAATGGACGACATGACAATGGATGACCTCACAATGGGACTCTTGTGACCTCACAATGGAAGACCTCACAATTGATGACCTCACAATGGGTCTCTAATGACATCAGAATGGATGACCTCACAATGGATGACATCACAATGGATGACCCCACAATGGATGACCTCTTGTGACCTCACAATAGAACACCTCACAGTGGATGACCTCACAATGGACGACATCACAATGGATGACCTTACAATGGGACTCTTGTGACCTCACAATGGAAGACGTCACAATGGTTGACCTCACAATAGATGACCTCACAATGTGCCTCTAATGACATCACAATGGACGACCTCACAATGGACGACATCACAATGGACGACATCACAATGGACGACATCACAATGGATGACCTCACAATGGGCCTCTAATGACATCGGAATGGATCACCTCACAATGGATGACCTCACAATGGATGACCTCACAATGGGACTCTTGTGAGCTGACAATGTGAGACCTGCCAATGGATGACGTCACAATGGACGACATCACAATGGATGACCTCACAATGGGACTCTTGTGAACTCACAATGGAAGACCTCACAATGCATGACCTCATAATGGACGACCTCACAATGGACCTCTTGTGAGCTCACAATGGTTGACCTCACAATGGAAGACATCACAATGGATGACCGCACAATGGAAGACATCACAATGGATGACCTGACAATGGGACTCTTGAGACCTCACAATGGAAGACCTCACAATGGATGACCTCACAAAGGATGATTTCGCAATGGACGACATAACAATGGATGACCTTACAATGGGACTCTTGTGACCTCACAATGGAAGACCTTACAATGGATGACCTCACAATGGATGACCTCACAATGGGTCTCTAGCGACATCACAATGGATGACCTCACAGTGGACGACATCACAATGGATGACCTCACAATGGGACTCTTGTGACCTCACAATGGAAGACTTCACAATGCATGACCTCATAATGGACGACGTCACAATAAGCATCTAATGACCTCACAATGGATGACATCACAATGGATGACCTCACAATGGACGACATCACAATGGATGACCTCACAATGGATGACCTCACAATGGGACCCTTGTGACCTCACAATGGAAGACGTCACAATGGATGACCTCACAATGGACGACATCACAATGGATGACCTCACAATAGACGACATCGCAAGGGATGACCTTACAATGGGACTCTTGTGACCTCACAATAGAAGACCTCACACTAGATGACGTCACAATGGATGACCTCATAATGGGCCTCTTGTGACCTCACAATGGAAGACCTCAAAATGGATGACCTCACAATGGATGACATCACAATGGGCCTCTAATGACATCACAATGGATCACCTCACAATGGACGACATCACAATGCATGACCTCACAATGGGACTCTTGTGACCTCACAATGGAAGACCTCACAATGCATGACCTCATAATGGATGACCTCACAATGGGCCTCTAATGACATCACAATGGATCACCTCACAATGGACGACATCACAATGGATGACCTCACAATGGGACTCTTGTGACCTCAGAATGGAAGACCTCACAATGGATGACCTCACAATGGATGACCTCACAATGGGCCTCTAATGACATCACAATGGATAACCTCACAATGGGACTCTTGTGACCTCACAATGGAAGACCTAACAATGGATGACCTCACAATGGATGACCTCACAATGGGCCTCTAATGACATCACAGTGGATGACCTCACAATGGACGACATCACAATGGATGACCTCACAATGGGACTCTTGTGACCTCACAAAGGAAGACCTCACAATGGACGACATCACACTGGATGACCTCACAATGGAATTCTTGTGACCTCACAATGGATGACCTCACAATGGACGACATCACAATGGATGACCTCACAATGGGCCTCTGATGACATCACAGTGGATGACGTCACAATGGACGAATTCACAATGGATGACCTCAAAATGGGACTCTTGTGACCTCACAATGGATAACCTCACAATGGACGACATCACAATGGATGACCTCACAATGGGTCTCTAATGACATCACAATGGATCACCTCACAACGGATGACATCACAATGGATGACCTCACAATGGGACTCTTGTTACCTCACAATAGAACACCTCACAAAGGACGACCTCACAATGGGCCTCTAATGACATCAGAATGGATGACCTCACAATGGATGACCTCACAATGGGCGACATCAAAATTTATGACCTCACAATGGGAATCTTGTGACCTCACAATGCAAAACCTCACAATGGATGACCTCACAATGCATGACCTCACAATGGACGACATCACAATGGATGACCTCACAATGGGACTCTTGTGACCTCACAATGGAAGACCTCACAATGGATGACCTCACAATGGACGACCTCACAATGGGTCTGTAATGACATCACAGTGGAGGACGTCACAACGGACGACATCACAATGGACGACCTCACAATAGGACTCTTGTGACCTCACACTGGATGACCTCACAATGGACGACATCACAATGGATGACCTCACAATAGGACTCTTGTGACCTCACACTGGATGACCTCACAATGGACGACATCACAATGGATGACCTCAAAATGGGACTCTTCTGACCTGACAATAGAAGACCACACAATGGATGACCTCACAATGGATGACCTGACAATGGGCCTCTAATGACATCACAATGGATGACCTCACAATGGACGACATCACAATGGATGACTTCACAATGAGACTCTTCTAACCTGACATTGGAAGACCTAACAATGGACGACCTCACAATGGATGACCTCACAATGGGAGTCTTGTTACCTCACAATAGAACACCTCACAAAGAATGACCTCACAATGGACGACATCACAATGGATGACCTCACAATGGGACTCTTGCGACCTCACAATAGAACATCTCACAATGGATGACCTCACAATGTACAACATCACAATGGATGACCTCACAATGGGACTCTTGCAAACTCACAACAGAACATCTCACAATGGATGACCTCACAATGGAAGACCTCAAAATGCATGACCTCATATTGGACGACCTCACAATGGGTCTCTAATGACCTCACAATGGATGACCTCACAATGGATGACCTCACAATGGATGACCTCACAATGGGAGTCTTGTTGCCTCACAATAGAACACCTCACAAAGAATGACCTCACAATGGACGACATCACAATGGATGACCTCACAGTGGGAGTCTTGTTGCCTCACAATAGAACACCTCACAAAGAATGACCTCACAATGGACGACATCACAATGGATGACCTCACAATGGATGACCTCACAATGGGCCTCTAATGACATCACAGTGGAAGACCTCACAATGGACGTCATCACAATGGATCACCTCACAATGGGACTCTTGTGACCTCACAATGGATGACCTCACAATGGACGACATCATAACGCACGACCTCACAATGGGCCTCTAATGACATTACAATGGATGACCTCACAATGGACGACATCACAATGGATGACCTTACAATGGGACTCTTGTGACCTCACAATGGATGACCTCACAATGGAAGACATCACAATGGACAACCTCACAATGGGAATCTAATGACATCACAATGGATGACCTCACAATGGGACTCTTGTGACCTCACAATGGAAGACCTCACAATGGAAGAGCTCACAATGGATGACCTCACAATGTACGACATCACAATGGATGACCTCACAATGGGACTCTTGCGACCTCACAATAGAACATCTCACAATGGATGACCTCACAATGTACAACATCACAATGGATGACCTCACAATGGGACTCTTGCGAACTCACAACAGAACATCTCACAATGGATGACCTCACAATGGAAGACCTCAAAATGCATGACCTCATATTGGACGACCTCACAATGGGTCTCTAATGACCTCACAATGGATGACCTCACAATGGATGACCTCACAATGGGTCTGTAGTCACATCACAATGGATGACCTCACAATGGGACCCTTACGACCTAACAATAGAACATCTCACAATGGATGACCTCACAATGGACGACATGACAATGGATGACCTCACAATGGGACTCTTGTGACCTCACAATGGAAGACCTCACAATTGATGACCTCACAATGGGTCTCTAATGACATCACAATGGATGACCTCACAATGGATGACATCACAATGGATGACCCCACAATGGATGACCTCTTGTGACCTCACAATAGAACACCTCACAGTGGATGACCTCACAATGGACGACATCACAATGGATGACCTTACAATGGGACTCTTGTGACCTCACAATGGAAGACGTCACAATGGTTGACCTCACAATAGATGACCTCACAATGTGCCTCTAATGACATCACAATGGATGACCTCACAATGGACGACATCACAATGGACGACATCACAATGGACGACATCACAATGGATGACCTCACAATGGGCCTCTAATGACATCAGAATGGATCACCTCACAATGGATGACCTCACAATGGATGACCTCACAATGGGACTCTTGTGAGCTAACAATGTGAGACCTGCCAATGGATGACGTCACAATGGACGACATCACAATGGATGACCTCACAATGGGACTCTTGTGACCTCACAATGGAAGACCTCACAATGCATGACCTCATAATGGACGACCTCACAATGGACCTCTTGTGAGCTCACAATGGATGACCTCACAATGGACGACATCACAATGGACGACCTCACAATGGGACTCTTGTGACGTCGCACTGGTTGACCTCACAATGGAAGACATCACAATGGATGACCGCACAATGGAAGACATCACAATGGATGACCTGACAATGGGACTCTTGAGACCTCACAATGGAAGACCTCACAATGGATGACCTCACAAAGGATGATTTCGCAATGGACGACATAACAATGGATGACCTTACAATGGGACTCTTGTGACCTCACAATGGAAGACCTTACAATGGATGACCTCACAATGGATGACCTCACAATGGGTCTCTAGCGACATCACAATGGATGACCTCACAGTGGACGACATCACAATGGATGACCTCACAATGGGACTCTTGTGACCTCACAATGGAAGACCTCACAATGCATGACCTCATAATGGACGACGTCACAATAAGCATCTAATGACCTCACAATGGATGACCTCACAATGGACGACATCACAATGGATGACCTCACAATGGGCCTTTAATGACATCACAATGGATGACCTCACAATGGATGACCTCACAATGGGACCCTTGTGACCTCACAATGGAAGACGTCACAATGGATGACCTCACAATGGGACCCTTGTGACCTCACAATGGAAGACGTCACAATGGATGACCTCACAATAGACGACATCGCAAGGGATGACCTTACAATGGGACTCTTGTGACCTCACAATGGAAGACCTCACACTAGATGACGTCACAATGGATGACCTCATAATGGGCCTCTTGTGACCTCACAATGGAAGACCTCAAAATGGATGACCTCACCATGGATGACATCACAATGGGCCTCTAATGACATCACAATGGATCACCTCACAATGGACGACATCACAATGCATGACCTCACAATGGGACTCTTGTGACCTCACAATGGAAGACCTCACAATGCATGACCTCATAATGGATGACCTCACAATGGGCCTCTAATGGCATCACAATGGATCACCTCACAATGGACGACATCACAATGGATGACCTCACAATGGGACTCTTGTGACCTCACAATGGAAGACCTCACAATGGATGACCTCACAATGGATGACCTCACAATGGGCCTCTAATGACATCACAATGGATGACCTCACAATGGGACTCTTGTGACCTCACAATAGAAGACCTCACAATGGATGACCTCACAATGGATGACCTCACAATGGATGACCTCACAATGGGCCTCTAATGACATCACAGTGGATGACCTCACAATGGACGACATCACAATGGATGCCCTCACAATGGGACTCTTGTGACCTCACAAAGGAAGACCTCACAATGGACGACATCACACTGGATGACCTCACAATGGAATTCTTGTGACCTCACAATGGATGACCTCACAATGGACGACATCACAATGGATGACCTCACAATGGGCCTCTGATGACATCACAGTGGATGACGTCACAATGGACGAATTCACAATGGATGACCTCAAAATGGGACTCTTGTGACCTCACAATGGATAACCTCACAATGGACGACATCACAATGGATGATCTCACAATGGGCCTCTAATGATATCACAATGGATCACCTCACAATGGATGACCTCACGATGGATGACCTCATAATGGACGACCTCACAATGGGACTCTTGTGACCTCACAATGGAAGACCTCACAATGCATGACCTCATAATGGACAACCTCACAATGGGCCTCTTGTGAGCTCACAATGGATGACCTCACAATGGACGACATCACAATGGACGACCTCACAATGGGACTCTTGTGACGTCGCAATGGTTGACCTCACAATGGAAGACATCACAATGGATGACCGCACAATGGAAGACATCACAATGGATGACCTGACAATGGGACTATTGAGACCTCACAATGGAAGACCTCACAATGGATGACCTCACAATGGATGACTTCACAATGGACGACATCACAATGGACGACCTTACAATGGGACTCTTGTGACCTCACAATGGAAGACCTAACAATGGATGACCTCACAATGGATGACCTCACAATGGGTCTCTAGCGACATCACAACGGATGACCTTACAGTGGACGACATCACAATGGATGACCTCACAATCGGACTCTTGTGACCTCACAATGGAAGACTTCACAATGCATGACCTCATAATGGACGACGTCACAATAAGCCTCTAATGACCTCACAATGGATGACATCACAATGGATGACCTCACAATGGACGACATCACAATGGATGACCTCACAATGGGCCTTTAATGACATCAAAATGGATCACCTCACAATGGATGACCTCAGAATGGATGACCTCACAATGGGCCTCTAATGACATCACAATGGATGACCTCACAATGGACAACATCACAATGGATGACCTCACAATGGGACCCTTGTGACCTCACAATGGAAAATCTCACAATGGATCACCTCACAATGGATGACATCACAATGGATGACCTCCCAATGGGACTCTTGTGACCTCACAATGGAAGACTTAACAATGGATGACCTAACAATGGACGACATCACAATGGATGACCTCACAATGGGACTCTTGTGACCTCACAATGCAAGACTTCACAATGCATGACCTCATAATGGACGACCTCACAATTGGCCTCCAATGACATCACAATGGATGACCTCACAATGGACGACATCACAATGGATGACCTCACAATGGGACTCTTGTGACCTCACAATGGAAAATCTCACAATGGATGACCTCAGAATGGATGACCTCACAACGCATGACCTCACAATGAGCGACATCACAATGGATGACATCACAATGGGACTCTTCTGACCTCACAATGGAAAAGCTCACAATGGATGACCTCACGATGCATGACGTCACAATGGACGACATCACAATGGATGACCTCACAATGGGACTCTTGTGACCTCACAATGGAAGACCTCGCAATGGATGACCTCACAATGGACGACGTCACAATGGGTCTCTAGTGACCTCACAATGGACGACCTCACAATGGGCCTCCTGTGACCTCACAATGGGCCTTTACTGACCTCAAAATACAGATTGAAACCAAAAGCATTAAAATAATATGAAAGAGATCAACAAGAATACAAATAAGAACAATCTCCTTAACAATAACAGGAACATTAACAAGAACATAAGCAACAAAAAACACTACTTGAAAAATCAAAAAAGAACCATTTCCATACCACGTTCATGACGGCGTCTGTGGGCCCAGCACTTGCTGGCAGCAGCCAGGGTGAAGGGGCCCGTGGCCTGCAAGGGCCAAGGAGCCGCTGGCATTCGCAGCCCCGGGAGCAGGGCTCTCTGTGCCAGGGGTCTCTCTGTGCCGAGCGGTGGGGCCCGGAGCAGGCAGTGCCGGGCCTGCCCGCAGCAGCCTCCTTCCCCCGGCAGCCCCTCTGGCAGGGACGCGGGGAGCCCAGTGCCAAGCGGAGCAGAGAACAGGGCAAGGGCAGCGGTGCCAGCGCCGAGGGGGGCGCGGGGCTTTGGGGCCTCCCTTGGGAGGCGTCGCGCAGGCTGCCCCGGAGCCCCGCAGCTGCCCCGCACCCTGTGGGCACCACGAGTGGCCCTGGTGCTGCGCAGACCTGCTGCTCATCTGGCCTTGCTGCTGCGTGGCCAGTGCTGGGGCCACTGCTCCACGGAGCCCTGGGGAGCATCGGTGTTCCCGTGGCGATAACTGCCCCTCTGGAATGTTCCGTACTTGCCGGGGGGTGACAGCAGTGGCAGGGGCCAGGGGGCCGCCGTGAGGAAGGCTGCTGCTGTGCTGGGCTCCTCCTGGCACGGATGAGCCCGGTGGCAGAGAGCAACGTGCGGCCTCGGCCTTGCTGGCTGCCAAGGAGGGCTCCTCAGGCAGCGCCCTGGCACGGCTGCCGCCTGCCTGCCCACAGGCCGGGCTCCGCTCGGGGCTCTGCTTTGAGCCCTGCATCGTGGTGGGCTCCACGTTGTTGCTCTACCCTTTAGGACTTCTTGACCCAGGCCTCCCACCTATCAGCTCCACGTGTCTTATCTCTAGACACTTGACGCCTTGACATCCCGTCTCTGCAAGGACTGGGATATCTCCATACAATTTACGACTCCTTGGCCTCCGCATCCCGTCTCCGAAAAGACCGGGATCTCTTATCTCCATACGATTTACGACTTTTTCACCTTGGGATCCTGCTTCTGGGAGGACTGTGGCATCAGCTCCAGGTGTTCTATCTCCACCAGCACCAGGCCCAAATGATGCTCTTCAGCGTCTACGGAGCGGCGCTGGCACTGGAGCTGGAGGAAGAGGAGCACCAGAGCACGCACAAAGGGGCAGACTCTGCAAGAACGGAGACATAAAAGCAGCACGGATTTCCCCCTCCGCTGCTGTGTGCCATTTCCCTCCCAGGTGTGTGGTTCATCCCCTGCACCCACTCGCACGCTTTCTGGCCCTCAACATCCCTTGCACCGAGGGCTGCGGGACAGCGCCTGCACCCAGGCACCTGTGCCCGCACCCAGGCGTAGCCAGCGACACTCAGCTGCACTGGGGTGGTGGCAACTACAATCCTGCTGCATCTCTCCCGCTTGCTTCTCTTTTCCTTCCTTTTCCCTTCTTTTCCGCCCTGGCCTATTGTGTGTATGAGAATAAAACTTACAAGCTTTTTTGACATTTGACCCAGCTTGTGTTTTAATCTCGCTCTTGGGATCGTATCAAAACCTGCCCTGACACCGCGGCTTCCATCTCTGCAGACACACGCACTCCCTCGCCCCCACGTTAGTCGTCCCACTGCTTTTCCCACCGGCCCGGCCCTGGGTCCCGCACCGCCCCCCCCCGCCCACACCACCACTTTACTGGGTCGGGATGGTTCTTTTCCGCCAAAATGCCGCGGCGGGGGTGCTCGTCCGCTGACGGGACCTCCTCAGCTTTCCTTATCCTCGTGCTTTTCGCTCTCTTTTGGCCGTTTTTCGCGGCCGCTTCTCGGCTCGCGGCTGCGCCGGCGGTGCCTCATGGCGGAAGGGCACTGCGCGTGCGCGGGGACGGGGATTGCGGCTCCTGCCCACTGCGCACGCGCCCTCTCGGTAGCCGCGGGCGGGCGGGGGAAGGAGGGAGTCCTCCCGGGGTGGGGGGGCGGCCACGTGGCACCGGGAGGCGGTTGCCCCACCCTGCGGTCGCCATGGACGCAGCGGAGCCGGTTGCGCAACGGCCTTTATGGTCGCCCTGGAAACACGGGCGGGGAGAAGGGGAGAGGGGGACCGGGAGGGATTTGGGGTGGATAGAAAAAGGAAAATAATAAAAATAATAAGAATAATTAGAGTAAGAAGAAGAAGATGAAGAAGAAATAATAATAATAATAATAATAATAAATAATAATAATACTATGACAAGGAAAACTAAGGCGCGGTTGGAACGCAATCTGGCAAGGGACGTTAAAAAAAACAACAAAAACATCTTCAAATACATTAACAGCAAAAGGAAGATCAGGGAAAACGTGGGTCCGCTGGCGGACGAAATGGGCACCCTGGTTACAAATAACACAGAAAAAGCAGAGTTCTGAATGCCTTCTTTGCTTTGGTGTTTACCAAGGGTAGCCCTTTAGAGCCCCAGGCCCTAGGGACAAGAGAAGAAGCCGGGGAAGACTTGCCCTGGGTAGAGGAAGATTGGGTCAGAGAGCACCTAAGGAACCTCGATACCCACAAATCCATGGGCCCTGATGGGATGCACCCCAGAGTGCTGCAGGAGCTGGCAGAGGTCATAGCTAAGCCGCCCTCCATGATCTTTGAAAGATCCTGGAGAACCGGGGAGGTGCCAGAAGACTGGAAGAAGGCCAATGTCACGCCAGTCTTCAAAAAAGGCAAGAAGGAGGACCCAGGTAACTACAGGCCAGTGAGCCTCACCTCCGTCCCTGGAAAAGTGATGGAACGGCTCATACTGGCCGTTGTCTCCAGGCACATGGAGGACAAGAAGGTGCTCAAGAGTAGTCAGCATGGATTCACCAAGGGGAAATCTTGCTTGACTAATCTGATAGCCTTCTGTGATGAAATGACCAGCTGGATAGATGAGGGGAGAGCGGTGGATGTCGTCTATCTCGACTTCAGCAAGGCTTTTGACACCGTCCCTCACAACATCCTCCTGGGCAAGCTCCAGAAGTGTGGGATAGATGAGTGCACAGTGAGGTGGATTAGGAACTGGCTGGATGGCAGAGCTGTCACGGAACGAGTGGTGGTGGGGGGGGCTGAGTGACACAATGCACTTCACTCGTGGGAAAGAAATAGGAATAGGTTTTATTGGTAATGACAATGGTTTCACGAGATTCTATGGCAAGGTCACTTATTACTTACTGCATGGAGGTTCAAGATATACACAGAATTATCAAGGACACCCTCCCGTTGGGTCACGAGGTTCAGACTGGACCCCCTTGCTTTCCAAACTCCTTCTGAGAGGAATCTGGGTGCGGCTGGATCCAGTCCTAGTCCCAGACCTGGTCAACGGTTTATGTCTAAGGGATTTGTGCACAGTTACAAAGTAAGGTTTACAAATTCAGAAAGAGAAAGGCGCGCTATAGTCACTTACCACGAATCTGTAGTGGAAAGGATCTCTTAACCTTGAGGAGTATCCTTGAGAGGCGTCCCTGCTCAGGAGGAGATCCCAGCGTGCAGCCCGCTGCCATGCAAGGAGAGCTCAATGGGCTCTTGGGCTGTTTCCGTATTTGTGGGATAAGATGATTGACTGATAGTCATTCTTTCAATTCAGAAATGACTGTTGGCTGATATACTCACAGTTAGCCTTATCTCTCCATCAGGATAGGGCCATCAGGACTGTTATTGATGGTTGATGTCTGGGTGGGGGAAGAAATCAGGGAAGCAACTACCAGGATCAGATAATGTGGTAGTTAACACCTGAACAGGGCTACCTGTGAGAAGTCAGGATGAGCGGGGGAAGGAGCATATCCGTCACAAGAGCTCAGAGGGTGGTGATCAGTGGTGCAGAGTCTGGTTGGAGGCCTGTAGCTAGCGGGGTCCCCCAGGGGTCAGTCCTTGGTCCTGTCCTGTTCAATTTATTCATCAATGACCTGGATGAAGGCACAGAGTGCTCCCTCAGCAAGTTTGCTGATGATACCAAACTGGGAGGAGTAGCCGATACCCCAGAGGGCTGCGCTGCCATCCAGAGGGACCTGGACAGACTGGACAACTGGGCGGTGAAAAACCTCATGCAATTCAACAAGGCCAAGTGCAAGGTCCTGCACCTGGGGAGGAATAACCCCAGACACCAGTACAGGCTGGGGACTGACCTTCTGGAGAGCAACTCTGCAGAGAAAGACCTGGGTGTCATGGTGGACGACAAGTTGACCATGAGGCAGCAGTGTGCTCTGGTGGCCAAGAAGGCCAATGGGATCCTGGCGCGCATTAAGAAGAGCATCTCCAGCAGGTCGAGGGAGGGGATCCTGCCCCTCTACTCAGCCCTGGTGGGGCCACATCTGGAGTATTGTGTCCAGTTCTGGGCCCCACAGTACAAGAGGGATGTGGAGCTGCTGGAGAGAGTCCAGCGCAGGACCACAAGGATGATCAGGGGCCGGGAACATCTGCCCTATGAGGAGAGACTGAGGGAGCTGGGCCTGTTCAGCCTGGAGAAGAGAAGGCTGAGAGGGGATCTAATCGGTGTATAAAAGTACCTCAAGGGAGGGAGTAAAGAGGATGGTGCTGGTCTCTTTTCAGTGGTGGCCACCGACAGAACTAGAGCTAATGGCCACAAACTGAAGCACCAAAAGTTCCACAGGAACTTAACCAAAAATTTTTTAACAGTGAAGGTGACAGAGCGCTGGAACAGACTGCCCGGAGAGGTTGTGGAGTCTCCTTCTCTGGAGATCTTCAAAACCCGCTTGGATGCAGTCCTGTGCCACGTGCTCTAGGTGACCCTGCGTGTGCAGGGGGGTTGGACTAGATGTTCTCTAGAGGTCCCTTCCAACCTTAAGCATTCTATGCTTCTATGAAACAGCAGAAGTCAGATTCTGCAATTCTGCAATAAAAGGCACGGCCAAACACTGCCATGCACACGCACAGTGTGCATTCATGCACCAAGTTGATGACAGAGGGATTGCCACATTGTTATTCTGACATATTTCTACTTCAGCATTTTTAAGTTATAAGTCTTCTGCAAGAAATAGTCTTGCAGATGAAATGAGAATGACACGACTTTGCGGGTCGCCAGTGGGAATGACACAGAAGGGTGGTCGCCATGGGAATGACACGGTGCAGGGGTCGCCATGGGAATGACATGACAGGGGGATCACAATGGGAATGACATGTCGGGGGCGGATCACAATGGTATTTACATGGCAGGGTGGTCGCAAAGGGAATGACACGGTGCAGGGGTCGCCATGGGAATGACATGTCGGGTGGAGGTCACAATGGAATTTACACAGCAGGGTGGTCGCCAATGGGAATGACACAGTGGACTGGGCTGTCTACGTACCAGGCTAGAGGCTGGGGCTGGGCTGAGGCGCCGGCGGAGAGGAGGCCAGAGGGGAGCCCAGCGCAGGCCGGCACACTGGTAGAGAGGGCAGAGCAGAGCAGCGGGTGGAGGGCCGGGCTGGGGGAGGAAGCTCCGGGCAGGCTTCGGTGAGGGCAGGAGTAGGGCATCATCGGCCCAGGGCTGATGACCTGGAGGAAGGGATGGAGTGCTCCCTCAGCCAGTTTGCTGATGCTACCAAACTGGGAGGAGTAGCCCCCTAGAGGGCTGCGCTGCCATGCAGAGGGACCTGGACAGACTAGGTGGTGAGAAAACTTATGAAACTCAGCAAGGGCAAGTGCAAGGTCCTGCACCTGGGGAGGATTAACCCCAGTCACCAGTACAGGCTGGGGACTGACCTTCTGGAGAGCAGCTCTGCAGAGAAGGACCTGAGTGACAAGTCGACCATGAGGCAGCAATGTGTCCGTGGCCAAGAAGGCCAATGGGACCCTGGGGTGCGTTAAGAAGAGCATCTCCAGTAGGTCGAGGGGGGTGATTCTGCCCCTCTACTCAGCCCTGGGGAGGCCGTATCTGGAGAACCGTGTCCAGTTCTGGGCTCCGCAGTCCAGAACTCCCTCCGCAGAGGGATGTGGAGCTACTGGAGAGAGTCCAGCACAGGGCTACAAGGATGGTGAGGGGCCTGGAGCATCTGCCCTATGAGGAGAGACTGAGAGAGCTGGGCCTGTTCAGCCTGAAGAAGAGAAGGCTGAGAGGGGAACTGATCTCTGTATATAAATACCTCAAGAGAGGCAGTGAGGAGGAACGGGCGGCCTCTTTTCAGTGGTGGCCACTGGCAGAACTAGAGGAAAGGGCCACAAACTGAAACATGAGAAGTTCCACAGGAACTTAAGGAAAATTTTCTTGACAGTGAGGGTGACAGAGCACTGGAACAGGTTGCCAAGAGACATTTTGGAGTCTCCTTCCTTGGAGATCTTCAAAACCAACTTGGACGCAATCCTGTGCCACATGCTCTGCATGACCCTGCGTGTGCAGGGGGGTTGGACTGGATGATCTCTAGAGGACCCTTCCAACCTTAACGATTCTATGATTCTATGATAGGTAGGCTTAGGCTAGGTGAGGCTCTGCTTCAGGCTGCCAAAAGTCCTTGGAACGAGCGGAAGGCACCACCTGCTGATTGTTACAACCCTGTGACTTACAGGCAAAGAGACTTTCCCTTTGTGCTTCTTTTGCTGACCTCTTCCTTTCATAGAGCTGGTCAGCACCAGTGGGAGAATCTTGCGTGGGGGTCAACCTACATCGCTGAGATAGTAACATGCTTCTGCTTGTTGCTAGCGCTGCTGCTGTGACGCTAGTTTCAATCGTGAGGCTGTTCAAGTTGGAATGGAGAGGACGCCATTGAGAAGGGCCCAAAGGAACATCATGGTGTCACATCAGGTTCCATTGGATCTGAAACTCGTCGCGTATGATGAGCTCTCTTCAGGGAAAGTACTTAGTTTTTCCTGGTTGGAGTTACAGGTCTCTCTGAAATGAATTCAACTGGAAGGAGCCACCTTTCATGCCTTGAATTCATCTCAACTTGGAGCCAGAAAGAGCTCAGGTCAACTACGTAGCACAAAGGGCTGGCATGCTCCAAGCTGATCTTTGTGCACAGCCAAAACTGCAGAGAAGCTACTTCTTCTCAGACATAAATATGTAAATTCGACAAATTTCACCCCACGCGCTAATATTTTAAGGAATTTCTATTTCCAAAGCTAGACTTTATTGCAGCCCTTTTGCCCCAAGTGTCAAGTGATTCTTCCCCTGCAAAACAAAATTGATAGGACAGAGACCCTAGCAGCAAGTTTCTCAGCTCAGAGCGAGGAGGCTCTCTGCAATGCGGCAGCTCTAGCAAGCCGGCACAGTGGCAGCTCCTGACAAAAGACTTGCTGCAGCGCCGAGCCCCTAAAGGGCTCCTCGAGCATCCTCAGCAGCTCTGAGCGCCGGCACCTCCTCTGCACTCGCAGCACGTGCAAGCCGCAGTCCTGCTCACCACGGCCTGCAGACCCTGTCCTGCGCCCACTGCTCAGCTCCCCGGAGGCTCTCGCTGGGATTACAAATTCCGAGCCAGCAGCACCACTCTGCACTTCAGGGAACGCTTGGGATTTTGTATTTCCTTCTTTCCTGCCTTCCTTCCTTGCTTCCTCCCTTCCTTCCTTTTTTCTCAGCTGCCAAACATTCACTTCTAAATGCAGCTCTCGTCACAGAATTGATAGGGAATATTGCATTTCTTTAGCCCTTAGACTTTGGGTGGTATTTACAGACTCTATGGCCAACTGATTCTCTCACATTTAGCTGGTTACAAAACAGGAGACAAGAGCACTGAGAACGGCACAGGGTTTTGAATAAGAGGGCTGCTAAACAGCAACTGTAAGGTAAAGTCCATAACTGTTTGTTATGGACTAGAAGTCTTGGACTGAGAATCTTTGCCAGTTTTTGAATTCTTTGCAGCTTTTCTTTTGTGCCTTCTTAGAAGTGCACGAGAGGGTTTAAACTGACATGGGCCAGTAGAGCTTGCAAATTTCTTGCAAGCTTCAGGCAAGGAAGAGCTTCAAAGCAGGAGAAATGCATGAGCTGAAAATGATGGTGAAATAAAATATCGGAAATGGCTGGAATTGTTCGACATTGAGAATGGGGAGGTTCAGCACAAAACCACGAAGAAACTTAAGGGAATGAAGAAGAAATGAAGCAACATACAGATTTACTAGAGAACAAAACAGAAGAAATGCAGAATTTGAAAACGATTGTGAAATGCAATGCCAGGAATAGTTGGAATTGTCCCACATCTGACAACAGGGAGGCTCAGCACAAATCCATGAAGAAGAGAGGACCTGAAGCAACATTCAGTTTTAATAAGCAGGAAAGACAAAGAAATGCAGATTTTGAAAACGGTTGTGAAATACAATGCCAGGATTAGTGGGAATTGTCCCACAGTGGAGAATGGCAAGTTTTAGCACAAAGCCCCGAAGAAACTCAACGGAATGAAGAAGAGATTAACTGAGGCAACATACAGATTTACTAGAGAAGAAAAGAGAAGAAATAGAGAATTTGAAAACGATTGTGAAATACAATACGAGGAAGGATTGGAATTGTCCAACACCTGACAACAGACAGGTTCAGCACAAAGCCATGAAGAAGGGACGACCTGAAGCAACATTCAGTTTTAATAAACAGGAAAGCCAAGGAAATGCAGATTTTGAAAACAGATGTCAAATACAATAGCAGTAAGGGTTGGAATTGTCCAACAATTGAGAATGGGGAGGTTCAGCACAAAGCCCTGAAGAAACTCAACGCACTGAAGACGAGATTAACTGAGGCAACATACAGATTTACTAGGGAAGAAAAGCGTAGAAATAGAGAATTTGAAAGCAATTGTGATATACAATGTCAGGAAGGGTTGGAATTGTCCAACACCTGACAACAGACAGGTTCAGCACAAAGCCACGAAGAAAGTGAACGGAATGAAGAAGAGATTAGCTGATGAAACATTCAGATTTACTGAAGAAGAAAGCAGAAGAAATAGTGACTTTAAAAACAATTGTGATATACAATACCAGGAAGGGTTGGAATTGTCCAACACCTGACAACAGAGAGGTTCAGCACAAAGCCACGTAGAAGAGATGAACTGAAACAACATTCTGATTTACTAAACAAGGAAGCAGAAGAAATGGAAAATATTAAAGCTATTGGGAAATACAATACCAGTAATAGTTGGAATTGTCCAACACCTGACAACAGGGAGGTTCAACACAAAACCACGAAGAAACTCATTGGAGCGAAGAAGCGATTAACTGAGGCAACATTCCAATTTACTAGAGAAGAAAACAGAAGAAATGCAGAATTTGAAAACAATGTCAAATACAATAGTAGTAAAGGTTGGAATTGTCCAACAGCTAATAATAGACAGGTTCAGCAAAAAACCACGAAGAAAGTGAACGGAATGAAGAAGAGATTAGCTGATGAAACATTCAGATTTACTGAGGAAGAAAGCAGAAGAAATAGTGACTTTGAAAACAATTGTGATATACAATACCAGGAAGGGTTGGAATTGTCCAACACCTGACAACAGAGAGGTTCAGCACAAAGCCACAAAGAAGAGGTGACCTGAAGCAACATTCAGTTTTAATAAAAAGGTAAGCCAAGGAAATGCAGATTTTGAAAACGCTTGTGAATTACAATGCCAGGAATGGTTGGAATTGTCCAACAGTTGAGAACGGCGAGGTTCAGCACAAAACCACGAAGAAGAGATGACCTGAAGCAACATTCTGTTTTAAGAAACCGAAAAGCCAAGGAAATGCAGATTTTGAAAACGATTGTGAAATAAAATACCAGTAAGGGTTGGAATTGTCCAACACTTGACAACAGAGAGGTTTATCACAAAGCCACGAAGAAGAGACAACCTGAACCAACATTCAGTTTTAATAAATCGAAAAGCCATGGAAATGGAGATTTTGAAAATGATTGTGAAATACAATGCCAGGAATAGTTAGAATTGTCCAACAATTGAGAATAGGGATATTCAGCACAAAGCCATGAAGAAACTCATTGGAGTGAAGAAGAGATTAACTGAGACAACACTCTGATTTGCTAGAGAAGAAAACAGAAGAAATGCAGCATTTGAAAACAATTGTCAAATATGATACCAGGAAGGGTTGGAATTGTCCAACACCTGACAACAGAGAGGTTCAGCACAAAGCCACGAAGAAGAGGTGACCTGAAGCAACATTCAGTTTTAATAAAAAGGTAAGCCAAGGAAATGCAGATTTTGAAAACGCTTGTGAATTACAATGCCAGGAATGGTTGGAATTGTCCAACAGTTGAGAACGGCGAGGTTCAGCACAAAACCACGAAGAAACTCATTGGAGTGAAGAAGAGATTAACTGAAGCAACATACAGATTTACTAGAGAAGATAACAGAAGAAATGCGGAATTTGAAAATAATTGTCAAATTATTGTCAAATTGTCAATACCAGGAAGGGTTGGAATTGTCCAACAGTTGAGAATGGGGAGGTTCAGCACAAAACCACGAAGAAGAGACGACCTGAAGCAACATTCTGTTTTAATAAACAGGAGAGCCAAGGAAATGCAGATTTTGAAAACGATTTTGAAATACAATGCCAGGAATAGTTGGAATTGTCCAACAATTGAGAATGGGGAGGTTCAGCACAAAGCCACGAAGAAACTCATTGGAGTGAAGAAGAGATTAACTGAGGCAACATTCCAATTTGCTAGAGAAGAAAACAGAAGAAATGCAGAATTTGAAAACAATTGTCAAATATGATACCAGGAAGGGTTGGAATTGTCCAACACCTGCCACAGGGATGTTCAGCACAAAGCCATGAAGAAGAGATGAACTGAAGCAGCATTTAGATTTACGAAAGAGGAGAGCAGAGTAAATGCAGAATTTGAACATGATATTTTCTATGTTTTCTTTCAAGGTAGTATGCTGGCCTACTAAAGGAAACTCTTAAAGAACTCTGAAAGAGGTCCAATCTTAAAATGTCTTCATTACCTTTTGCTTAATTACAGTAGCTGAGACAGGGGCTTTAGTAATTAGAGGACAAGGATAGGGAACTTCATTCAGTAACTCCTGAGGTTGAAAATATCATCTACTTACCTACTGTAGCAATTCTGCCCCACAGTCCTCATTTCAGTAGATCACACATTTGAGTCTCCTCCTTAATGTCACTGCCTTGACACTCATTCCCACTGGGATTTTAGCAAGAACATCATGCTACTTTACTACGGCAAGAAAGAATCACGGTAAGTTTTTTTTTTTTTTTTTCCCTTTCATCTGGGCCAGAAGAAGAAGAACAGAAGTTACTGGTTTCTATTCCACAAATTTGATGTCAAAGGGAAAAAAGAAAATCCACAAATTCAGATATTTCTCTAGTACATACCAACAACTTTTAAGGAGAGTTATCTATTTCTCCAAAATTATTTTGCTACATTCACTTAAGTGGAGCCTGCTTTAGATGCTGGGAATAGCAGGTAGCCAAAGAAAATATAATCTCTAAAAGAATAATTTCTTTTAAGAATAACTTATTATTCATATAGCTTATATTATTTATATTGCCTATATACAGACAATCATCAGGAGGTTTTTTCTTAAACCTAATTCTCAAAAGAAAAAAAAATACCCACCAAAATTCTTCCCTCAAATAACTTCCCCCTCAAAATAATTCCCTTTCAACACCCCCCAAGAACATTCCTAACAAATAATTTTCCATAAAGAAACACTAAAAAAAAATCTGTTCCAAAAAACTATGCCTGACCAAATATTTCCTTCTGATTTTTTTTCCCATCCAGATCATTTTATCCTCTGAAAAAATCACACAAAACACACACACAACTTTTATTTTTCGACAAAACCCTTTCCCTTCCAATAAGGTTTTCCCCTCCAAAGGCTGTTGCAGATGGCTCGGGATTGGGCAATAATCACGCAAAATCAGGTGGCTACGTCAAGCATTATTTCAGGTGAAAGCACATAAACAGAGGAGCAAAATACGGATAGTTGCTCACAACTTAGCACTTGCTAGCAGGATACTGAGCCTGAACATCCTCTCGAGCTGGTGGATTGGAGGGTTGCTGACAGGCTCCCAACTTGGCGGGCGTCCCTGCGGAGACAACGTAGACCTCGGTGTTCGGTGTCTCCCCGTTCCCCTCCCCGCACTGTCTTTTTACGCACGGTGCCTCCTGCCCCGTAGGGCCAGTACGTGCCAGGAAGCAGGCGGGGGGGCGGACAAACTCCACCCTCAGCCACATAACCTTCCCTCCCGGGTGCGCAAGCGCGCATACCGGTAGGGGGTCCCAGCCCTCAGTCTGAGGGTCCTGCCTTCCTCATCTTCCTCCTCCTCCTGGTGCGGCTGACCTTCAAACTGGGTAAGAGCACATCTGCAGTTAAGCTGGCTGCAAGTCCGGTCCAGCAGCCACCTTCAACTGGTTTTGGACGGAGTCGGCTGTGAACGTGGCTGAGCAGCCGCCTCCGTGTTCCTTATCGTTCCGCCCAAATGGGCAAACATCTGATTTCTCAAGGTCTGGATTCTGTTTCGCACAATAGTCTTATGACCTTACAGAGCATAAATAATCATAAAAATATCTACCTCCTATACATGCCGCCCCGTGATCTGTAGAGGTCAATCTATTCTAGCGAAGCACCCGAAGAGATAACATTTTCATAGCAGTTTCAACCATACCTCGTGTCAGCATCATTACACAGGGATACAGTACATAACACAGACAAATACAGCAAACAGAAATAATAGCCCCAATAGCAGTTTCTGTAGCCATGGCCAACCCCACTTCCACTGTCCGAATGCATTCCAGTCATCAGCATCTCTCAGTTGATGAGTCAGATCCTGTAAGGCCTGGATCTGGCAATGTATAGACTTGGAGTGGTCGCTTGGATTCATATAGCACATGCCTCCTACCTCTTCACACCCATGGCCATGCATAAGCAATAACATATCTATGGCAGTGTGGTCTTGTACAGTTGCGTGCTGAATCGAGTCCACTTCTACTCACAATGAGGACAAAGCTCTCGTTGTAGCACTGCTGGACTTTGCTAGCCAGCATCCCAGTCTGCACAACGTGGTCAATGCTTGCTTGGCAGCGATCCCCAGAGCCAATGGTGACACTATAATATTTTTCTCTGTTGTCCCAAAGTCACCTTGGCGCAGGTGCCGTTCAGGGGAAGAAGCCACACACCAGGGGAGGAATACAAGTCCCTTCATGTCCCCGTTCTCAAAGAGTCCACCCGCTTTCTGGTGCATGGTGTTTGTGTCATACATGCCGCGTGCTCTGGGGCTCCTGTGCAGCCGACTCGAGTGGTAGTGCCGTTCCGCAGCCTCTGCTGAGCACTGTCTGAGTCTCGTGCTGATCTCACCATCTTCCCAGAGACAGGACGCTGAGGTAAACGGTGCAACAACAGTGTTGAGACAAACACAATCCACAACTGTCTCTTACAGCAGGTCAAGGCATTACTAACTGCAAGGGCTTCTACATGGATGACGAGATTGAAAATTAAGAAGCAGGGGAGGGTTTAACTCAGCTTCTAGCCTGGCTGGCCCCGAGGGAAAAGCATCGAAGGTACCAGATCTCCAGACTTGGGCTAGGGAAAATCTGAGAAGAGCACTTTGGCCAGATGGCATTCATTAATGGTTCTTCAAAAGTAATAGAAGGGAAATGGGCCACAGGATATGCCATCATTAAGGGAACGGATCTGCTAGAGGAAGGAAAGCTGCCGTCTCCCTGCTCAGCCCAAACCACAGAATTGTATTCTCTAATAAGAGCCTGTGAATTATACCAAGGCAATGTAACAAATATCTTTACAGATTCTAAATATGCATGTGGGATGGTGCATATGTTTGGAAAACTGTGCCAAGAGAGAGGTGTGTTAACTTGCTGGGGAAAGGCATTGATACAAAGGACGTGATTACCTGCCTCCTGGAGGTAGCAAACCTGTTAACCTACCCAGGAGAGTCTCGATAATTCGCATCAGGGCACATCAGACAGGACACTCGGAGGAGGAGGTAGGCACCATCCTCCCTCTCCTCCCGGTAGCCCAGCCATTACCAGAAAAGATATCTTTTCCTCCAGAAGCATTAGAGATAATTAAAAATAGTGGGGCAGAAGAAAGAAGGAGGCCATTGGGGCTCCCGAGGACTGGCAGGGCCTTCCTCAAAACCTGCGCTGCCCTTGGTCTTTTTTGTGTTCTGGGGAAATGGGCTATTGAGGGCTGTAAGGCAAACAGCTGAGCCACAAGGGAAGCTGCAAGGGGAGGACGACCCTGGGCTGTGCGTCCATTCCAATGATCCAAGTAGACTCTAGTGAGAGGCCCCGTATAGGGAGCCTTAAGCATCTTCTGGTAACGGTAACAGGATGGCCCAAGGCATTTCTGACTGCCAACTACCTCAGCAACAACCGGCTCTGTAATTAGAACAAACTCTGTTTTTAGAACAAAGAACTCCAATATATGGGTTGGTAGAGGCGATAGACACAAACAGATGCAATCTTCTTACGGGAAAGTTCCTTCAAGGTGTCGTGATTGCCCTGGGGATTCAAGGGGACTTGCATACCCCTTGGCATCTCCAGAGCTCTGGTACAGTGCGAAGGATGAATGGGAACATTAAAAGGCATCTTCTAAAATTGGTGTTAGAAGCTAAAACACCATGGAGACAACTTCCACCATTCAAGAATGAGAACAAAACCTAGGGGAGACATTCAACTGTTCTCCTTTGAAAGAATATTCAAGATTCCCCACCCTACTAACACCCAAGCTGCCGGGAAGGTAGAGATGAGTGATCAATATGTGGGCAGAATACTTTCCCGTGTAAAGGATCTCCAACAGGAAGTCCAGCTCGCACAGATCCTGCCCTTGGATTTTGCAGTACCAGGAGATCGGGTCTTGGTCAAAAAGCAGAAAAAGCACCACTGGCAGCAAAGTGGAGTGGACCTTAGAACCACAGAAACATCAGTCAATACAGCTGAGCATGGATGGCCATGATGCCTGAAATCTGGACTTCTCAGTTGAAGGAAAAGGATGGAAAGCCCTGGATAACTCTCCTTAGAGCTGTAACGCTGTCTGGGGTTGGGTCAGGAGAATAAATGCTGGGTCTGTGGAAGTCCAGGAGGATATGAAGACTAGCCATGGGTGCCAGCTCTATGGAACCCAGGTGCTTAGTTAATAACTTATGCAGAGTTCACTCTGCTTCTAAAGATGGGTGTAGAGGTTTGCAAAAACAAATATTGAAAAAAAAGAGAGGGAGGGCGCTATTTCAAGGCGCCCCTTCTGCAGGTCTGTGTACTTTATCCTCCCAGAAGTTGGACACAAGGGTGTAGTGCAGCTCAAAGAAAGCTACGGCAGAACTGCTCTGGCCTATAAACTACTGCTCTCAACCACTGCACAGATAAAGCGCTAGCTTTCCTGCCAAAGGATGAAGTTAGCTTAGCTACTAATGCAGCAGGTCCTCGTTCTGAAATTGTGTCTAAAGGGGCAAGTCTTGCAGTCACCCGTTGAAGGAGTTGTGATTCTCACAAATAACCTTTGGCAGGGATTGGCAGCACAGTGGCTTCTCCACTGCACAGAGGAATTAGACACTGGACAAACGCTGCCTTTGAGTGTGGAACTATACATTTGAATGCCTGGGATGTGTGCGCCCTCACATTTACCCTCTATCATTTCTCCTACGTCACTTCTCATATCTGAACAGGCTTCTCCATCTTCTCGGGTTGTTAGTGGACAGATGCCCTGTGAGAAAGCAAGGAGAGGAAGACATTGAAAAGGAAATTAAACAGATTGATGTAACCTCAAAGGCTTTCACTCTTTCCCCCCACCCTTGCCCTAAATGTTATTATTTGTTGGGCAAATGTTTTCTATTTGCTTATCATCTACCTGCTATCATCCAGGAAAAGGGAAAGAAGCAAAACTTTCTTTCAAGATTAATTTCCCTAGCTGAAGTTAGAGAGGAGCGCAACATGTAAGTAGAGAGTAGAAGCAAGACATAGAGCCAATTTAAAGTTGTCTCCCCTCCAAAGAGGAGAAACTCCACACGTCTCTCCATGAGGACACACGTCCCTACCAGTATTGGCTACTGGGATTAAAAGAGCAGCAACATGAAAAGCACAGAATGGAAAAGAATATGCGTGCACGCACCCATACATGCACACAGAACTTAGAAGCCCTCAGGCTTCTGAGAGCCATGAGAAGCTCAGGGCAATCTGTTCTGTCTAGGAAAGCTTCCGGCAGCACACAGGACCTTAACATATTGTATTCCATTAAATGCAGCCTTGCAACACTGGGGCTGGGGAACCGCCCCTGCGCACAACCTTGCTCTGCAGGAGCAGGGCTCTTCACAGGCAGCTCAATATTGTAAACAAATCCGCAGAGAAAGACCCGGGTGTCATGCTGGGCGACAAGTTGACCATGAGGCAGCAGTGTGCCCTCGTGGCCAAGAAGGCCAATGGGATCCTGGGGTGCATTAACAAGAGCGTCTCCAGCAGGTCGAGGGAGGGGATCCTGCCCCTCTACTCAGCCCTGGTGAGGCCACATCTGGAGTATTGTGTCCAGTTCTGGGCCGCACAGGACAAGAGGGATGTGGAGCTACTGGAGAGAGTCCAGCGCAGGGCCACAAGGATGATGAGGGGCCTGGAACATCTGCCCTATGAGGAGAGGCTGAAGGAGCTGGACCTCTTCAGCCCGGAGAAGAGAAGGCTGAGAGGGGATGTCATCAGTGTCTAGAAGTACCTCAAGGGAGCGAGTGAGGAGGATGGTGCTGGCCTCTTTTCAGTAGTGGCCACCGACAGAACAAGAGTTAATGGCCACAAACTGAAGCACCAAAAGTTCCACAGGAACTTAAGGACAAATTTTTTAACGGTGAGGGTGACAGAGCGCTGGAACAGACCGCCCGGAGAGGTTGTGGAATCTCCTTCTCTGGAGATCTTCAAAACCCGCTTGGATGCAGTCCTGTGCCACGTGCTCTAGGTGACCCTGCGTGTGCAGGGGGGTTGGACTACATGACCTCCAGAGGTCCCTTCCAACCTTAAGCATTCTATGCTTCTATGAAACAGCAGAAGTCAGATTCTGCAATTCTGCAGTAAAAGGCACGGCCAAACACTGCCATGCACACGCACAGTGTGCATTCATGCACCAAGTTGATGACAGAGGGATTGCCACATTGTTATTCTGACATATTTCTACTTCAGCATTTTTAAGTTATAAGTCTTCTGCAAGAAATAGTCTTGCAGATGAAATGAGAATGACACGACTTTGCGGGTCGCCAGTGGGAATGACACAGAAGGGTGGTCGCCATGGGAATGACACGGTGCAGGGGTCGCCATGGGAATGACATGACAGGGGGATCACAATGGGAATGACATGTCGGGGGCGGATCACAATGGTATTTACATGGCAGGGTGGTCGCAAAGGGAATGACACGGTGCAGGGGTCGCCATGGGAATGACATGTCGGGTGGAGGTCACAATGGAATTTACACAGCAGGGTGGTCGCCAATGGGAATGACACAGTGGACTGGGCTGTCTACGTACCAGGCTAGAGGCTGGGGCTGGGCTGAGGCGCCGGCGGAGAGGAGGCCAGAGGGGAGCCCAGCGCAGGCCGGCACACTGGTAGAGAGGGCAGAGCAGAGCAGCGGGTGGAGGGCCGGGCTGGGGGAGGAAGCTCCGGGCAGGCTTCGGTGAGGGCAGGAGTAGGGCATCATCGGCCCAGGGCTGATGACCTGGAGGAAGGAATGGAGTGCTCCCTCAGCCAGTTTGCTGATGCTACCAAACTGGGAGGAGTAGCTGATACCCTAGAGGGCTGCGCTGCCATGCAGAGGGACCTGGACAGACTAGGTGGTGAGAAAACTTATGAAACTCAGCAAGGGCAAGTGCAAGGTCCTGCACCTGGGGAGGATTAACCCCAGTCACCAGTACAGGCTGGGGACTGACCTTCTGGAGAGCAGCTCTGCAGAGAAGGACCTGAGTGACAAGTCGACCATGAGGCAGCAATGTGTCCGTGGCCAAGAAGGCCAATGGGACCCTGGGGTGCGTTAAGAAGAGCATCTCCAGTAGGTCGAGGGGGGTGATTCTGCCCCTCTACTCAGCCCTGGGGAGGCCGTATCTGGAGAACCGTGTCCAGTTCTGGGCTCCGCAGTCCAGAACTCCCTCCGCAGAGGGATGTGGAGCTACTGGAGAGAGTCCAGCACAGGGCTACAAGGATGGTGAGGGGCCTGGAGCATCTGCCCTATGAGGAGAGACTGAGAGAGCTGGGCCTGTTCAGCCTGAAGAAGAGAAGGCTGAGAGGGGAACTGATCTCTGTATATAAATACCTCAAGAGAGGCAGTGAGGAGGAACGGGCGGCCTCTTTTCAGTGGTGGCCACTGGCAGAACTAGAGGAAAGGGCCACAAACTGAAACATGAGAAGTTCCACAGGAACTTAAGGAAAATTTTCTTGACAGTGAGGGTGACAGAGCACTGGAACAGGTTGCCAAGAGACATTTTGGAGTCTCCTTCCTTGGAGATCTTCAAAACCAACTTGGACGCAATCCTGTGCCACATGCTCTGCATGACCCTGCGTGTGCAGGGGGGTTGGACTGGATGATCTCTAGAGGACCCTTCCAACCTTAACGATTCTATGATTCTATGATAGGTAGGCTTAGGCTAGGTGAGGCTCTGCTTCAGGCTGCCAAAAGTCCTTGGAACGAGCGGAAGGCACCACCTGCTGATTGTTACAACCCTGTGACTTACAGGCAAAGAGACTTTCCCTTTGTGCTTCTTTTGCTGACCTCTTCCTTTCATAGAGCTGGTCAGCACCAGTGGGAGAATCTTGCGTGGGGGTCAACCTACATCGCTGAGATAGTAACATGCTTCTGCTTGTTGCTAGCGCTGCTGCTGTGACGCTAGTTTCAATCGTGAGGCTGTTCAAGTTGGAATGGAGAGGACGCCATTGAGAAGGGCCCAAAGGAACATCATGGTGTCACATCAGGTTCCATTGGATCTGAAACTCGTCGCGTATGATGAGCTCTCTTCAGGGAAAGTAATTAGTTTTTCCTGGTTGGAGTTACAGGTCTCTCTGAAATGAATTCAACTGGAAGGAGCCACCTTTCATGCCTTGAATTCATCTCAACTTGGAGCCAGAAAGAGCTCAGGTCAACTACGTAGCACAAAGGGCTGGCATGCTCCAAGCTGATCTTTGTGCACAGCCAAAACTGCAGAGAAGCTACTTCTTCTCAGACATAAATATGTAAATTCGACAAATTTCACCCCACGCGCTAATATTTTAAGGAATTTCTATTTCCAAAGCTAGACTTTATTGCAGCCCTTTTGCCCCAAGTGTCAAGTGATTCTTCCCCTGCAAAACAAAATTGATAGGACAGAGACCCTAGCAGCAAGTTTCTCAGCTCAGAGCGAGGAGGCTCTCTGCAATGCGGCAGCTCTAGCAAGCCGGCACAGTGGCAGCTCCTGACAAAAGACTTGCTGCAGCGCCGAGCCCCTAAAGGGCTCCTCGAGCATCCTCAGCAGCTCTGAGCGCCGGCACCTCCTCTGCACTCGCAGCACGTGCAAGCCGCAGTCCTGCTCACCATGGCCTGCAGACCCTGTCCTGCGCCCACTGCTCAGCTCCCCGGAGGCTCTCGCTGGGATTACAAATTCCGAGCCAGCAGCACCACTCTGCACTTCAGGGAACGCTTGGGATTTTGTGTTTCCTTCTTTCCTGCCTTCCTTCCTTGCTTCCTCCCTTCCTTCCTTTTTTCTCAGCTGCCAAACATTCACTTCTAAATGCAGCTCTCGTCACAGAATTGATAGGGAATATTGCATTTCTTTAGCCCTTAGACTTTGGGTGGTATTTACAGACTCTATGGCCAACTGATTCTCTCACATTTAGCTCGTTACAAAACAGGAGACAAGAGCACTGAGAACGGCACAGGGTTTTGAATAAGAGGGCTGCTAAACAGCAACTGTAAGGTAAAGTCCATAACTGTTTGTTATGGACTAGAAGTCTTGGACTGAGAATCTTTGCCAGTTTTTGAATTCTTTGCAGCTTTTCTTTTGTGCCTTCTTAGAAGTGCACGAGAGGGTTTAAACTGACATGGGCCAGTAGAGCTTGCAAATTTCTTGCAAGCTTCAGGCAAGGAAGAGCTTCAAAGCAGGAGAAATGCATGAGCTGAAAATGATGGTGAAATAAAATATCGGAAATGGCTGGAATTGTTCGACATTGAGAATGGGGAGGTTCAGCACAAAACCACGAAGAAACTTAAGGGAATGAAGAAGAAATGAAGCAACATACAGATTTACTAGAGAACAAAACAGAAGAAATGCAGAATTTGAAAACGATTGTGAAATGCAATGCCAGGAATAGTTGGAATTGTCCCACATCTGACAACAGGGAGGCTCAGCACAAATCCATGAAGAAGAGAGGACCTGAAGCAACATTCAGTTTTAATAAGCAGGAAAGACAAAGAAATGCAGATTTTGAAAACGGTTGTGAAATACAATGCCAGGATTAGTGGGAATTGTCCCACAGTGGAGAATGGCAAGTTTTAGCACAAAGCCCCGAAGAAACTCAACGGAATGAAGAAGAGATTAACTGAGGCAACATACAGATTTACTAGAGAAGAAAAGAGAAGAAATAGAGAATTTGAAAACGATTGTGAAATACAATACGAGGAAGGATTGGAATTGTCCAACACCTGACAACAGACAGGTTCAGCACAAAGCCATGAAGAAGGGACGACCTGAAGCAACATTCAGTTTTAATAAACAGGAAAGCCAAGGAAATGCAGATTTTGAAAACAGATGTCAAATACAATAGCAGTAAGGGTTGGAATTGTCCAACAATTGAGAATGGGGAGGTTCAGCACAAAGCCCTGAAGAAACTCAACGCACTGAAGACGAGATTAACTGAGGCAACATACAGATTTACTAGGGAAGAAAAGCGTAGAAATAGAGAATTTGAAAGCAATTGTGATATACAATGTCAGGAAGGGTTGGAATTGTCCAACACCTGACAACAGACAGGTTCAGCACAAAGCCACGAAGAAAGTGAACGGAATGAAGAAGAGATTTGCTGATGAAACATTCAGATTTACTGAAGAAGAAAGCAGAAGAAATAGTGACTTTAAAAACAATTGTGATATACAATACCAGGAAGGGTTGGAATTGTCCAACACCTGACAACAGAGAGGTTCAGCACAAAGCCACGTAGAAGAGATGAACTGAAACAACATTCTGATTTACTAAACAAGGAAGCAGAAGAAATGGAAAATATTAAAGCTATTGGGAAATACAATACCAGTAATAGTTGGAATTGTCCAACACCTGACAACAGGGAGGTTCAACACAAAACCACGAAGAAACTCATTGGAGCGAAGAAGCGATTAACTGAGGCAACATTCCAATTTACTAGAGAAGAAAACAGAAGAAATGCAGAATTTGAAAACAATGTCAAATACAATAGTAGTAAAGGTTGGAATTGTCCAACAGCTAATAATAGACAGGTTCAGCAAAAAACCACGAAGAAAGTGAACGGAATGAAGAAGAGATTAGCTGATGAAACATTCAGATTTACTGAGGAAGAAAGCAGAAGAAATAGTGACTTTGAAAACAATTGTGATATACAATACCAGGAAGGGTTGGAATTGTCCAACACCTGACAACAGACAGGTTCAGCACAAAGTCACGAAAAAGAGACGACCTGAAGCAACATTCAGTTTTAATAAACAGGAAAGCCAAGGAAATGCAGATTTTGAAAACAATTTTGAAATACAATGCCAGGAATAGTTGGAATTGTCCAACAATTGAGAATGGGGAGGTTCAGCACAAAGCCACGAAGAAACTCATTGGAGTGAAGAAGAGATTAACTGAGGCAACATTCCGATTTACTAGAGAAGAAAACAGAAGAAATGCAGAATTTGAAAACAATGTCAAATACAATAGTAGTAAAGGTTGGAATTGTCCAACACCTGACAACAGACAGGTTCAGCACAAAACCACGAAGAAACTCATTGGAGTGAAGAAGAGATTAACTGAAGCAAAATTCTGATTTACTAGAGAAGAAAACAGAAGAAATTCAGAATTTAAAATGATTGTGAAATACAATACCAGGAATGGTTGGAATTGTCCAACACCTGACAACAGAGAGGTTCAGCACAAAGCCACAAAGAAGAGGTGACCTGAAGCAACATTCAGTTTTAATAAAAAGGTAAGCCAAGGAAATGCAGATTTTGAAAACGCTTGTGAATTACAATGCCAGGAATGGTTGGAATTGTCCAACAGTTGAGAACGGCGAGGTTCAGCACAAAACCACGAAGAAGAGATGACCTGAAGCAACATTCTGTTTTAAGAAACCGAAAAGCCAAGGAAATGCAGATTTTGAAAACGATTGTGAAATAAAATACCAGTAAGGGTTGGAATTGTCCAACACTTGACAACAGAGAGGTTTATCACAAAGCCACGAAGAAGAGACAACCTGAACCAACATTCAGTTTTAATAAATCGAAAAGCCATGGAAATGGAGATTTTGAAAATGATTGTGAAATACAATGCCAGGAATAGTTAGAATTGTCCAACAATTGAGAATAGGGATATTCAGCACGAAGCCATGAAGAAACTCATTGGAGTGAAGAAGAGATTAACTGAGACAACACTCTGATTTGCTAGAGAAGAAAACAGAAGAAATGCAGCATTTGAAAACAATTGTCAAATATGATACCAGGAAGGGTTGGAATTGTCCAACACCTGACAACAGAGAGGTTCAGCACAAAGCCACGAAGAAGAGGTGACCTGAAGCAACATTCAGTTTTAATAAAAAGGTAAGCCAAGGAAATGCAGATTTTGAAAACGCTTGTGAATTACAATGCCAGGAATGGTTGGAATTGTCCAACAGTTGAGAACGGCGAGGTTCAGCACAAAACCACGAAGAAACTCATTGGAGTGAAGAAGAGATTAACTGAAGCAACATACAGATTTACTAGAGAAGATAACAGAAGAAATGCGGAATTTGAAAATAATTGTCAAATTATTGTCAAATTGTCAATACCAGGAAGGGTTGGAATTGTCCAACAGTTGAGAATGGGGAGGTTCAGCACAAAACCACGAAGAAGAGACGACCTGAAGCAACATTCTGTTTTAATAAACAGGAGAGCCAAGGAAATGCAGATTTTGAAAACGATTTTGAAATACAATGCCAGGAATAGTTGGAATTGTCCAACAATTGAGAATGGGGAGGTTCAGCACAAAGCCACGAAGAAACTCATTGGAGTGAAGAAGAGATTAACTGAGGCAACATTCCAATTTGCTAGAGAAGAAAACAGAAGAAATGCAGAATTTGTAAACAATTGTCAAATATGATACCAGGAAGGGTTGGAATTGTCCAACACCTGCCACAGGGATGTTCAGCACAAAGCCATGAAGAAGAGATGAACTGAAGCAGCATTTAGATTTACGAAAGAGGAGAGCAGAGTAAATGCAGAATTTGAACATGATATTTTCTATGTTTTCTTTCAAGGTAGTATGCTGACCTACTAAAGGAAACTCTTAAAGAACTCTGAAAGAGGTCCAATCTTAAAATGTCTTCATTACCTTTTGCTTAATTACAGTAGCTGAGACAGGGGCTTTAGTAATTAGAGGACAAGGATAGGGAACTTCATTCAGTAACTCCTGAGGTTGAAAATATCATCTACTTACCTACTGTAGCAATTCTGCCCCACAGTCCTCATTTCAGTAGATCACACATTTGAGTCTCCTCCTTAATGTCACTGCCTTGACACTCATTCCCACTGGGATTTTAGCAAGAACATCATGCTACTTTACTACGGCAAGAAAGAATCACGGTAAGTTTTTTTTTTTTTTTCCCTTTCATCTGGGCCAGAAGAAGAAGAACAGAAGTTACTGGTTTCTATTCCACAAATTTGATGTCAAAGGGAAAAAAGAAAATCCACAAATTCAGATATTTCTCTAGTACATACCAACAACTTTTAAGGAGAGTTATCTATTTCTCCAAAATTATTTTGCTACATTCACTTAAGTGGAGCCTGCTTTAGATGCTGGGAATAGCAGGTAGCCAAAGAAAATATAATCTCTAAAAGAATAATTTCTTTTAAGAATAACTTATTATTCATATAGCTTATATTATTTATATTGCCTATATACAGACAATCATCAGGAGGTTTTTTCTTAAACCTAATTCTCAAAAGAAAAAAAAATACCCACCAAAATTCTTCCCTCAAATAACTTCCCCCTCAAAATAATTCCCTTTCAACACCCCCCAAGAACATTCCTAACAAATAATTTTCCATAAAGAAACACTAAAAAAAAATCTGTTCCAAAAAACTATGCCTGACCAAATATTTCCTTCTGATTTTTTTTCCCATCCAGATCATTTTATCCTCTGAAAAAATCACACAAAACACACACACAACTTTTATTTTTCGACAAAACCCTTTCCCTTCCAATAAGGTTTTCCCCTCCAAAGGCTGTTGCAGATGGCTCGGGATTGGGCAATAATCACGCAAAATCAGGTGGCTACGTCAAGCATTATTTCAGGTGAAAGCACATAAACAGAGGAGCAAAATACGGATAGTTGCTCACAACTTAGCACTTGCTAGCAGGATACTGAGCCTGAACATCCTCTCGAGCTGGTGGATTGGAGGGTTGCTGACAGGCTCCCAACTTGGCGGGCGTCCCTGCGGAGACAACGTAGACCTCGGTGTTCGGTGTCTCCCCGTTCCCCTCCCCGCACTGTCTTTTTACGCACGGTGCCTCCTGCCCCGTAGGGCCAGTACGTGCCAGGAAGCAGGCGGGGGGGCGGACAAACTCCACCCTCAGCCACATAACCTTCCCTCCCGGGTGCGCAAGCGCGCATACCGGTAGGGGGTCCCAGCCCTCAGTCTGAGGGTCCTGCCTTCCTCATCTTCCTCCTCCTCCTGGTGCGGCTGACCTTCAAACTGGGTAAGAGCACATCTGCAGTTAAGCTGGCTGCAAGTCCGGTCCAGCAGCCACCTTCAACTGGTTTTGGACGGAGTCGGCTGTGAACGTGGCTGAGCAGCCGCCTCCGTGTTCCTTATCGTTCCGCCCAAATGGGCAAACATCTGATTTCTCAAGGTCTGGATTCTGTTTCGCACAATAGTCTTATGACCTTACAGAGCATAAATAATCATAAAAATATCTACCTCCTATACATGCCGCCCCGTGATCTGTAGAGGTCAATCTATTCTAGCGAAGCACCCGAAGAGATAACATTTTCATAGCAGTTTCAACCATACCTCGTGTCAGCATCATTACACAGGGATACAGTACATAACACAGACAAATACAGCAAACAGAAATAATAGCCCCAATAGCAGTTTCTGTAGCCATGGCCAACCCCACTTCCACTGTCCGAATGCATTCCAGTCATCAGCATCTCTCAGTTGATGAGTCAGATCCTGTAAGGCCTGGATCTGGCAATGTATAGACTTGGAGTGGTCGCTTGGATTCATATAGCACATGCCTCCTACCTCTTCACACCCATGGCCATGCATAAGCAATAACATATCTATGGCAGTGTGGTCTTGTACAGTTGCGTGCTGAATCGAGTCCACTTCTACTCACAATGAGGACAAAGCTCTCGTTGTAGCACTGCTGGACTTTGCTAGCCAGCATCCCAGTCTGCACAACGTGGTCAATGCTTGCTTGGCAGCGATCCCCAGAGCCAATGGTGACACTATAATATTTTTCTCTGTTGTCCCAAAGTCACCTTGGCGCAGGTGCCGTTCAGGGGAAGAAGCCACACACCAGGGGAGGAATACAAGTCCCTTCATGTCCCCGTTCTCAAAGAGTCCACCCGCTTTCTGGTGCATGGTGTTTGTGTCATACATGCCGCGTGCTCTGGGGCTCCTGTGCAGCCGACTCGAGTGGTAGTGCCGTTCCGCAGCCTCTGCTGAGCACTGTCTGAGTCTCGTGCTGATCTCACCATCTTCCCAGAGACAGGACGCTGAGGTAAACGGTGCAACAACAGTGTTGAGACAAACACAATCCACAACTGTCTCTTACAGCAGGTCAAGGCATTACTAACTGCAAGGGCTTCTACATGGATGACGAGATTGAAAATTAAGAAGCAGGGGAGGGTTTAACTCAGCTTCTAGCCTGGCTGGCCCCGAGGGAAAAGCATCGAAGGTACCAGATCTCCAGACTTGGGCTAGGGAAAATCTGAGAAGAGCACTTTGGCCAGATGGCATTCATTAATGGTTCTTCAAAAGTAATAGAAGGGAAATGGGCCACAGGATATGCCATCATTAAGGGAACGGATCTGCTAGAGGAAGGAAAGCTGCCGTCTCCCTGCTCAGCCCAAACCACAGAATTGTATTCTCTAATAAGAGCCTGTGAATTATACCAAGGCAATGTAACAAATATCTTTACAGATTCTAAATATGCATGTGGGATGGTGCATATGTTTGGAAAACTGTGCCAAGAGAGAGGTGTGTTAACTTGCTGGGGAAAGGCATTGATACAAAGGACGTGATTACCTGCCTCCTGGAGGTAGCAAACCTGTTAACCTACCCAGGAGAGTCTCGATAATTCGCATCAGGGCACATCAGACAGGACACTCGGAGGAGGAGGTAGGCACCATCCTCCCTCTCCTCCCGGTAGCCCAGCCATTACCAGAAAAGATATCTTTTCCTCCAGAAGCATTAGAGATAATTAAAAATAGTGGGGCAGAAGAAAGAAGGAGGCCATTGGGGCTCCCGAGGACTGGCAGGGCCTTCCTCAAAACCTGCGCTGCCCTTGGTCTTTTTTGTGTTCTGGGGAAATGGGCTATTGAGGGCTGTAAGGCAAACAGCTGAGCCACAAGGGAAGCTGCAAGGGGAGGACGACCCTGGGCTGTGCGTCCATTCCAATGATCCAAGTAGACTCTAGTGAGAGGCCCCGTATAGGGAGCCTTAAGCATCTTCTGGTAACGGTAACAGGATGGCCCAAGGCATTTCTGACTGCCAACTACCTCAGCAACAACCGGCTCTGTAATTAGAACAAACTCTGTTTTTAGAACAAAGAACTCCAATATATGGGTTGGTAGAGGCGATAGACACAAACAGATGCAATCTTCTTACGGGAAAGTTCCTTCAAGGTGTCGTGATTGCCCTGGGGATTCAAGGGGACTTGCATACCCCTTGGCATCTCCAGAGCTCTGGTACAGTGCGAAGGATGAATGGGAACATTAAAAGGCATCTTCTAAAATTGGTGTTAGAAGCTAAAACACCATGGAGACAACTTCCACCATTCAAGAATGAGAACAAAACCTAGGGGAGACATTCAACTGTTCTCCTTTGAAAGAATATTCAAGATTCCCCACCCTACTAACACCCAAGCTGCCGGGAAGGTAGAGATGAGTGATCAATATGTGGGCAGAATACTTTCCCGTGTAAAGGATCTCCAACAGGAAGTCCAGCTCGCACAGATCCTGCCCTTGGATTTTGCAGTACCAGGAGATCGGGTCTTGGTCAAAAAGCAGAAAAAGCACCACTGGCAGCAAAGTGGAGTGGACCTTAGAACCACAGAAACATCAGTCAAGACAGCTGAGCATGGATGGCCATGATGCCTAAAATCTGGACTTCTCAGTTGAAGGAAAAGGATGGAAAGCCCTGGATAACTCTCCTTAGAGCTGTAACGCTGTCTGGGGTTGGGTCAGGAGAATAAATGCTGGGTCTGTGGAAGTCCAGGAGGATATGAAGACTAGCCATGGGTGCCAGCTCTATGGAACCCAGGTGCTTAGTTAATAACTTATGCAGAGTTCACTCTGCTTCTAAAGATGGGTGTAGAGGTTTGCAAAAACAAATATTGAAAAAAAAGAGAGGGAGGGCGCTATTTCAAGGCGCCCCTTCTGCAGGTCTGTGTACTTTATCCTCCCAGAAGTTGGACACAAGGGTGTAGTGCAGCTCAAAGAAAGCTACGGCAGAACTGCTCTGGCCTATAAACTACTGCTCTCAACCACTGCACAGATAAAGCGCTAGCTTTCCTGCCAAAGGATGAAGTTAGCTTAGCTACTAATGCAGCAGGTCCTCGTTCTGAAATTGTGTCTAAAGGGGCAAGTCTTGCAGTCACCCGTTGAAGGAGTTGTGATTCTCACAAATAACCTTTGGCAGGGATTGGCAGCACAGTGGCTTCTCCACTGCACAGAGGAATTAGACACTGGACAAACGCTGCCTTTGAGTGTGGAACTATACATTTGAATGCCTGGGATGTGTGCGCCCTCACATTTACCCTCTATCATTTCTCCTACGTCACTTCTCATATCTGAACAGGCTTCTCCATCTTCTCGGGTTGTTAGTGGACAGATGCCCTGTGAGAAAGCAAGGAGAGGAAGACATTGAAAAGGAAATTAAACAGATTGATGTAGCCTCAAAGGCTTTCACTCTTTCCCCCCACCCTTGCCCTAAATGTTATTATTTGTTGGGCAAATGTTTTCTATTTGCTTATCATCTACCTGCTATCATCCAGGAAAAGGGAAAGAAGCAAAACTTTCTTTCAAGATTAATTTCCCGAGCTGAAGTTAGAGAGGAGCGCAACATGTAAGTAGAGAGTAGAAGCAAGACATAGAGCCAATTTAAAGTTGTCTCCCCTCCAAAGAGGAGAAACTCCACACGTCTCTCCATGAGGACACACGTCCCTACCAGTATTGGCTACTGGGATTAAAAGAGCAGCAACATGAAAAGCACAGAATGGAAAAGAATATGCGTGCACGCACCCATACATGCACACAGAACTTAGAAGCCCTCAGGCTTCTGAGAGCCATGAGAAGCTCAGGGCAATCTGTTCTGTCTAGGAAAGCTTCCGGCAGCACACAGGACCTTAACATATTGTATTCCATTAAATGCAGCCTTGCAACACTGGGGCTGGGGAACCGCCCCTGCGCACAACCTTGCTCTGCAGGAGCAGGGCTCTTCACAGGCAGCTCAATATTGTAAACAAATCCGCAGAGAAAGACCCGGGTGTCATGCTGGGCGACAAGTTGACCATGAGGCAGCAGTGTGCCCTCGTGGCCAAGAAGGCCAATGGGATCCTGGGGTGCATTAACAAGAGCGTCTCCAGCAGGTCGAGGGAGGGGATCCTGCCCCTCTACTCAGCCCTGGTGAGGCCACATCTGGAGTATTGTGTCCAGTTCTGGGCCGCACAGGACAAGAGGGATGTGGAGCTACTGGAGAGAGTCCAGCGCAGGGCCACAAGGATGATGAGGGGCCTGGAACATCTGCCCTATGAGGAGAGGCTGAAGGAGCTGGACCTCTTCAGCCCGGAGAAGAGAAGGCTGAGAGGGGATGTCATCAGTGTCTAGAAGTACCTCAAGGGAGCGAGTGAGGAGGATGGTGCTGGCCTCTTTTCAGTAGTGGCCACCGACAGAACAAGAGTTAATGGCCACAAACTGAAGCACCAAAAGTTCCACAGGAACTTAAGGACAAATTTTTTAACGGTGAGGGTGACAGAGCGCTGGAACAGACCGCCCGGAGAGGTTGTGGAATCTCCTTCTCTGGAGATCTTCAAAACCCGCTTGGATGCAGTCCTGTGCCACGTGCTCTAGGTGACCCTGCGTGTGCAGGGGGGTTGGACTACATGACCTCCAGAGGTCCCTTCCAACCTTAAGCATTCTATGCTTCTATGAAACAGCAGAAGTCAGATTCTGCAATTCTGCAGTAAAAGGCACGGCCAAACACTGCCATGCACACGCACAGTGTGCATTCATGCACCAAGTTGATGACAGAGGGATTGCCACATTGTTATTCTGACATATTTCTACTTCAGCATTTTTAAGTTATAAGTCTTCTGCAAGAAATAGTCTTGCAGATGAAATGAGAATGACACGACTTTGCGGGTCGCCAGTGGGAATGACACAGAAGGGTGGTCGCCATGGGAATGACACGGTGCAGGGGTCGCCATGGGAATGACATGACAGGGGCATCACAATGGGAATGACATGTCGGGGGCGGATCACAATGGTATTTACATGGCATGGTGGTCGCAAAGGGAATGACACGGTGCAGGGGTCGCCATGGGAATGACATGTCGGGTGGAGGTCACAATGGAATTTACACAGCAGGGTGGTCGCCAATGGGAATGACACAGTGGACTGGGCTGTCTACGTACCAGGCTAGAGGCTGGGGCTGGGCTGAGGCGCCGTCGGAGAGGAGGCCAGAGGGGAGCCCAGCGCAGGCCGGCACACTGGTAGAGAGGGCAGAGCAGAGCAGCGGGTGGAGGGCCGGGCTGGGGGAGGAAGCTCCGGGCAGGCTTCGGTGAGGGCAGGAGTAGGGCATCATCGGCCCAGGGCTGATGACCTGGAGGAAGGAATGGAGTGCTCCCTCAGCCAGTTTGCTGATGCTACCAAACTGGGAGGAGTAGCTGATACCCTAGAGGGCTGCGCTGCCATGCAGAGGGACCTGGACAGACTAGGTGGTGAGAAAACTTATGAAACTCAGCAAGGGCAAGTGCAAGGTCCTGCACCTGGGGAGGATTAACCCCAGTCACCAGTACAGGCTGGGGACTGACCTTCTGGAGAGCAGCTCTGCAGAGAAGGACCTGAGTGACAAGTCGACCATGAGGCAGCAATGTGTCCGTGGCCAAGAAGGCCAATGGGACCCTGGGGTGCGTTAAGAAGAGCATCTCCAGTAGGTCGAGGGGGGTGATTCTGCCCCTCTACTCAGCCCTGGGGAGGCCGTATCTGGAGAACCGTGTCCAGTTCTGGGCTCCGCAGTCCAGAACTCCCTCCGCAGAGGGATGTGGAGCTACTGGAGAGAGTCCAGCACAGGGCTACAAGGATGGTGAGGGGCCTGGAGCATCTGCCCTATGAGGAGAGACTGAGAGAGCTGGGCCTGTTCAGCCTGAAGAAGAGAAGGCTGAGAGGGGAACTGATCTCTGTATATAAATACCTCAAGAGAGGCAGTGAGGAGGAACGGGCGGCCTCTTTTCAGTGGTGGCCACTGGCAGAACTAGAGGAAAGGGCCACAAACTGAAACATGAGAAGTTCCACAGGAACTTAAGGAAAATTTTCTTGACAGTGAGGGTGACAGAGCACTGGAACAGGTTGCCAAGAGACATTTTGGAGTCTCCTTCCTTGGAGATCTTCAAAACCAACTTGGACGCAATCCTGTGCCACATGCTCTGCATGACCCTGCGTGTGCAGGGGGGTTGGACTGGATGATCTCTAGAGGACCCTTCCAACCTTAACGATTCTATGATTCTATGATAGGTAGGCTTAGGCTAGGTGAGGCTCTGCTTCAGGCTGCCAAAAGTCCTTGGAACGAGCGGAAGGCACCACCTGCTGATTGTTACAACCCTGTGACTTACAGGCAAAGAGACTTTCCCTTTGTGCTTCTTTTGCTGACCTCTTCCTTTCATAGAGCTGGTCAGCACCAGTGGGAGAATCTTGCGTGGGGGTCAACCTACATCGCTGAGATAGTAACATGCTTCTGCTTGTTGCTAGCGCTGCTGCTGTGACGCTAGTTTCAATCGTGAGGCTGTTCAAGTTGGAATGGAGAGGACGCCATTGAGAAGGGCCCAAAGGAACATCATGGTGTCACATCAGGTTCCATTGGATCTGAAACTCGTCGCGTATGATGAGCTCTCTTCAGGGAAAGTAATTAGTTTTTCCTGGTTGGAGTTACAGGTCTCTCTGAAATGAATTCAACTGGAAGGAGCCACCTTTCATGCCTTGAATTCATCTCAACTTGGAGCCAGAAAGAGCTCAGGTCAACTACGTAGCACAAAGGGCTGGCATGCTCCAAGCTGATCTTTGTGCACAGCCAAAACTGCAGAGAAGCTACTTCTTCTCAGACATAAATATGTAAATTCGACAAATTTCACCCCACGCGCTAATATTTTAAGGAATTTCTATTTCCAAAGCTAGACTTTATTGCAGCCCTTTTGCCCCAAGTGTCAAGTGATTCTTCCCCTGCAAAACAAAATTGATAGGACAGAGACCCTAGCAGCAAGTTTCTCAGCTCAGAGCGAGGAGGCTCTCTGCAATGCGGCAGCTCTAGCAAGCCGGCACAGTGGCAGCTCCTGACAAAAGACTTGCTGCAGCGCCGAGCCCCTAAAGGGCTCCTCGAGCATCCTCAGCAGCTCTGAGCGCCGGCACCTCCTCTGCACTCGCAGCACGTGCAAGCCGCAGTCCTGCTCACCACGGCCTGCAGACCCTGTCCTGCGCCCACTGCTCAGCTCCCCGGAGGCTCTCGCTGGGATTACAAATTCCGAGCCAGCAGCACCACTCTGCACTTCAGGGAACGCTTGGGATTTTGTGTTTCCTTCTTTCCTGCCTTCCTTCCTTGCTTCCTCCCTTCCTTCCTTTTTTCTCAGCTGCCAAACATTCACTTCTAAATGCAGCTCTCGTCACAGAATTGATAGGGAATATTGCATTTCTTTAGCCCTTAGACTTTGGGTGGTATTTACAGACTCTATGGCCAACTGATTCTCTCACATTTAGCTCGTTACAAAACAGGAGACAAGAGCACTGAGAACGGCACAGGGTTTTGAATAAGAGGGCTGCTAAACAGCAACTGTAAGGTAAAGTCCATAACTGTTTGTTATGGACTAGAAGTCTTGGACTGAGAATCTTTGCCAGTTTTTGAATTCTTTGCAGCTTTTCTTTTGTGCCTTCTTAGAAGTGCACGAGAGGGTTTAAACTGACATGGGCCAGTAGAGCTTGCAAATTTCTTGCAAGCTTCAGGCAAGGAAGAGCTTCAAAGCAGGAGAAATGCATGAGCTGAAAATGATGGTGAAATAAAATATCGGAAATGGCTGGAATTGTTCGACATTGAGAATGGGGAGGTTCAGCACAAAACCACGAAGAAACTTAAGGGAATGAAGAAGAAATGAAGCAACATACAGATTTACTAGAGAACAAAACAGAAGAAATGCAGAATTTGAAAACGATTGTGAAATGCAATGCCAGGAATAGTTGGAATTGTCCCACATCTGACAACAGGGAGGCTCAGCACAAATCCATGAAGAAGAGAGGACCTGAAGCAACATTCAGTTTTAATAAGCAGGAAAGACAAAGAAATGCAGATTTTGAAAACGGTTGTGAAATACAATGCCAGGATTAGTGGGAATTGTCCCACAGTGGAGAATGGCAAGTTTTAGCACAAAGCCCCGAAGAAACTCAACGGAATGAAGAAGAGGTTAACTGAGGCAACATACAGATTTACTAGAGAAGAAAAGAGAAGAAATAGAGAATTTGAAAACGATTGTGAAATACAATACGAGGAAGGATTGGAATTGTCCAACACCTGACAACAGACAGGTTCAGCACAAAGCCATGAAGAAGGGACGACCTGAAGCAACATTCAGTTTTAATAAACAGGAAAGCCAAGGAAATGCAGATTTTGAAAACAGATGTCAAATACAATAGCAGTAAGGGTTGGAATTGTCCAACAATTGAGAATGGGGAGGTTCAGCACAAAGCCCTGAAGAAACTCAACGCACTGAAGACGAGATTAACTGAGGCAACATACAGATTTACTAGGGAAGAAAAGCGTAGAAATAGAGAATTTGAAAGCAATTGTGATATACAATGTCAGGAAGGGTTGGAATTGTCCAACACCTGACAACAGACAGGTTCAGCACAAAGCCACGAAGAAAGTGAACGGAATGAAGAAGAGATTTGCTGATGAAACATTCAGATTTACTGAAGAAGAAAGCAGAAGAAATAGTGACTTTAAAAACAATTGTGATATACAATACCAGGAAGGGTTGGAATTGTCCAACACCTGACAACAGAGAGGTTCAGCACAAAGCCACGTAGAAGAGATGAACTGAAACAACATTCTGATTTACTAAACAAGGAAGCAGAAGAAATGGAAAATATTAAAGCTATTGGGAAATACAATACCAGTAATAGTTGGAATTGTCCAACACCTGACAACAGGGAGGTTCAACACAAAACCACGAAGAAACTCATTGGAGCGAAGAAGCGATTAACTGAGGCAACATTCCAATTTACTAGAGAAGAAAACAGAAGAAATGCAGAATTTGAAAACAATGTCAAATACAATAGTAGTAAAGGTTGGAATTGTCCAACAGCTAATAATAGACAGGTTCAGCAAAAAACCACGAAGAAAGTGAACGGAATGAAGAAGAGATTAGCTGATGAAACATTCAGATTTACTGAGGAAGAAAGCAGAAGAAATAGTGACTTTGAAAACAATTGTGATATACAATACCAGGAAGGGTTGGAATTGTCCAACACCTGACAACAGAGAGGTTCATCACAAAGTCACGAAAAAGAGACGACCTGAAGCAACATTCAGTTTTAATAAACAGGAAAGCCAAGGAAATGCAGATTTTGAAAACAATTTTGAAATACAATGCCAGGAATAGTTGGAATTGTCCAACAATTGAGAATGGGGAGGTTCAGCACAAAGCCACGAAGAAACTCATTGGAGTGAAGAAGAGATTAACTGAGGCAACATTCCGATTTACTAGAGAAGAAAACAGAAGAAATGCAGAATTTGAAAACAATGTCAAATACAATAGTAGTAAAGGTTGGAATTGTCCAACACCTGACAACAGACAGGTTCAGCACAAAACCACGAAGAAACTCATTGGAGTGAAGAAGAGATTAACTGAAGCAAAATTCTGATTTACTAGAGAAGAAAACAGAAGAAATTCAGAATTTAAAATGATTGTGAAATACAATACCAGGAATGGTTGGAATTGTCCAACACCTGACAACAGAGAGGTTCAGCACAAAGCCACAAAGAAGAGGTGACCTGAAGCAACATTCAGTTTTAATAAAAAGGTAAGCCAAGGAAATGCAGATTTTGAAAACGCTTGTGAATTACAATGCCAGGAATGGTTGGAATTGTCCAACAGTTGAGAACGGCGAGGTTCAGCACAAAACCACGAAGAAGAGATGACCTGAAGCAACATTCTGTTTTAAGAAACCGAAAAGCCAAGGAAATGCAGATTTTGAAAACGATTGTGAAATAAAATACCAGTAAGGGTTGGAATTGTCCAACACTTGACAACAGAGAGGTTTATCACAAAGCCACGAAGAAGAGACAACCTGAACCAACATTCAGTTTTAATAAATCGAAAAGCCATGGAAATGGAGATTTTGAAAATGATTGTGAAATACAATGCCAGGAATAGTTAGAATTGTCCAACAATTGAGAATAGGGATATTCAGCACGAAGCCATGAAGAAACTCATTGGAGTGAAGAAGAGATTAACTGAGACAACACTCTGATTTGCTAGAGAAGAAAACAGAAGAAATGCAGCATTTGAAAACAATTGTCAAATATGATACCAGGAAGGGTTGGAATTGTCCAACACCTGACAACAGAGAGGTTCAGCACAAAGCCACGAAGAAGAGGTGACCTGAAGCAACATTCAGTTTTAATAAAAAGGTAAGCCAAGGAAATGCAGATTTTGAAAACGCTTGTGAATTACAATGCCAGGAATGGTTGGAATTGTCCAACAGTTGAGAACGGCGAGGTTCAGCACAAAACCACGAAGAAACTCATTGGAGTGAAGAAGAGATTAACTGAAGCAACATACAGATTTACTAGAGAAGATAACAGAAGAAATGCGGAATTTGAAAATAATTGTCAAATTATTGTCAAATTGTCAATACCAGGAAGGGTTGGAATTGTCCAACAGTTGAGAATGGGGAGGTTCAGCACAAAACCACGAAGAAGAGACGACCTGAAGCAACATTCTGTTTTAATAAACAGGAGAGCCAAGGAAATGCAGATTTTGAAAACGATTTTGAAATACAATGCCAGGAATAGTTGGAATTGTCCAACAATTGAGAATGGGGAGGTTCAGCACAAAGCCACGAAGAAACTCATTGGAGTGAAGAAGAGATTAACTGAGGCAACATTCCAATTTGCTAGAGAAGAAAACAGAAGAAATGCAGAATTTGTAAACAATTGTCAAATATGATACCAGGAAGGGTTGGAATTGTCCAACACCTGCCACAGGGATGTTCAGCACAAAGCCATGAAGAAGAGATGAACTGAAGCAGCATTTAGATTTACGAAAGAGGAGAGCAGAGTAAATGCAGAATTTGAACATGATATTTTCTATGTTTTCTTTCAAGGTAGTATGCTGACCTACTAAAGGAAACTCTTAAAGAACTCTGAAAGAGGTCCAATCTTAAAATGTCTTCATTACCTTTTGCTTAATTACAGTAGCTGAGACAGGGGCTTTAGTAATTAGAGGACAAGGATAGGGAACTTCATTCAGTAACTCCTGAGGTTGAAAATATCATCTACTTACCTACTGTAGCAATTCTGCCCCACAGTCCTCATTTCAGTAGATCACACATTTGAGTCTCCTCCTTAATGTCACTGCCTTGACACTCATTCCCACTGGGATTTTAGCAAGAACATCATGCTACTTTACTACGGCAAGAAAGAATCACGGTAAGTTTTTTTTTTTTTTTCCCTTTCATCTGGGCCAGAAGAAGAAGAACAGAAGTTACTGGTTTCTATTCCACAAATTTGATGTCAAAGGGAAAAAAGAAAATCCACAAATTCAGATATTTCTCTAGTACATACCAACAACTTTTAAGGAGAGTTATCTATTTCTCCAAAATTATTTTGCTACATTCACTTAAGTGGAGCCTGCTTTAGATGCTGGGAATAGCAGGTAGCCAAAGAAAATATAATCTCTAAAAGAATAATTTCTTTTAAGAATAACTTATTATTCATATAGCTTATATTATTTATATTGCCTATATACAGACAATCATCAGGAGGTTTTTTCTTAAACCTAATTCTCAAAAGAAAAAAAAATACCCACCAAAATTCTTCCCTCAAATAACTTCCCCCTCAAAATAATTCCCTTTCAACACCCCCCAAGAACATTCCTAACAAATAATTTTCCATAAAGAAACACTAAAAAAAAATCTGTTCCAAAAAACTATGCCTGACCAAATATTTCCTTCTGATTTTTTTTCCCATCCAGATCATTTTATCCTCTGAAAAAATCACACAAAACACACACACAACTTTTATTTTTCGACAAAACCCTTTCCCTTCCAATAAGGTTTTCCCCTCCAAAGGCTGTTGCAGATGGCTCGGGATTGGGCAATAATCACGCAAAATCAGGTGGCTACGTCAAGCATTATTTCAGGTGAAAGCACATAAACAGAGGAGCAAAATACGGATAGTTGCTCACAACTTAGCACTTGCTAGCAGGATACTGAGCCTGAACATCCTCTCGAGCTGGTGGATTGGAGGGTTGCTGACAGGCTCCCAACTTGGCGGGCGTCCCTGCGGAGACAACGTAGACCTCGGTGTTCGGTGTCTCCCCGTTCCCCTCCCCGCACTGTCTTTTTACGCACGGTGCCTCCTGCCCCGTAGGGCCAGTACGTGCCAGGAAGCAGGCGGGGGGGCGGACAAACTCCACCCTCAGCCACATAACCTTCCCTCCCGGGTGCGCAAGCGCGCATACCGGTAGGGGGTCCCAGCCCTCAGTCTGAGGGTCCTGCCTTCCTCATCTTCCTCCTCCTCCTGGTGCGGCTGACCTTCAAACTGGGTAAGAGCACATCTGCAGTTAAGCTGGCTGCAAGTCCGGTCCAGCAGCCACCTTCAACTGGTTTTGGACGGAGTCGGCTGTGAACGTGGCTGAGCAGCCGCCTCCGTGTTCCTTATCGTTCCGCCCAAATGGGCAAACATCTGATTTCTCAAGGTCTGGATTCTGTTTCGCACAATAGTCTTATGACCTTACAGAGCATAAATAATCATAAAAATATCTACCTCCTATACATGCCGCCCCGTGATCTGTAGAGGTCAATCTATTCTAGCGAAGCACCCGAAGAGATAACATTTTCATAGCAGTTTCAACCATACCTCGTGTCAGCATCATTACACAGGGATACAGTACATAACACAGACAAATACAGCAAACAGAAATAATAGCCCCAATAGCAGTTTCTGTAGCCATGGCCAACCCCACTTCCACTGTCCGAATGCATTCCAGTCATCAGCATCTCTCAGTTGATGAGTCAGATCCTGTAAGGCCTGGATCTGGCAATGTATAGACTTGGAGTGGTCGCTTGGATTCATATAGCACATGCCTCCTACCTCTTCACACCCATGGCCATGCATAAGCAATAACATATCTATGGCAGTGTGGTCTTGTACAGTTGCGTGCTGAATCGAGTCCACTTCTACTCACAATGAGGACAAAGCTCTCGTTGTAGCACTGCTGGACTTTGCTAGCCAGCATCCCAGTCTGCACAACGTGGTCAATGCTTGCTTGGCAGCGATCCCCAGAGCCAATGGTGACACTATAATATTTTTCTCTGTTGTCCCAAAGTCACCTTGGCGCAGGTGCCGTTCAGGGGAAGAAGCCACACACCAGGGGAGGAATACAAGTCCCTTCATGTCCCCGTTCTCAAAGAGTCCACCCGCTTTCTGGTGCATGGTGTTTGTGTCATACATGCCGCGTGCTCTGGGGCTCCTGTGCAGCCGACTCGAGTGGTAGTGCCGTTCCGCAGCCTCTGCTGAGCACTGTCTGAGTCTCGTGCTGATCTCACCATCTTCCCAGAGACAGGACGCTGAGGTAAACGGTGCAACAACAGTGTTGAGACAAACACAATCCACAACTGTCTCTTACAGCAGGTCAAGGCATTACTAACTGCAAGGGCTTCTACATGGATGACGAGATTGAAAATTAAGAAGCAGGGGAGGGTTTAACTCAGCTTCTAGCCTGGCTGGCCCCGAGGGAAAAGCATCGAAGGTACCAGATCTCCAGACTCGGGCTAGGGAAAATCTGAGAAGAGCACTTTGGCCAGATGGCATTCATTAATGGTTCTTCAAAAGTAATAGAAGGGAAATGGGCCACAGGATATGCCATCATTAAGGGAACGGATCTGCTAGAGGAAGGAAAGCTGCCGTCTCCCTGCTCAGCCCAAACCACAGAATTGTATTCTCTAATAAGAGCCTGTGAATTATACCAAGGCAATGTAACAAATATCTTTACAGATTCTAAATATGCATGTGGGATGGTGCATATGTTTGGAAAACTGTGCCAAGAGAGAGGTGTGTTAACTTGCTGGGGAAAGGCATTGATACAAAGGACGTGATTACCTGCCTCCTGGAGGTAGCAAACCTGTTAACCTACCCAGGAGAGTCTCGATAATTCGCATCAGGGCACATCAGACAGGACACTCGGAGGAGGAGGTAGGCACCATCCTCCCTCTCCTCCCGGTAGCCCAGCCATTACCAGAAAAGATATCTTTTCCTCCAGAAGCATTAGAGATAATTAAAAATAGTGGGGCAGAAGAAAGAAGGAGGCCATTGGGGCTCCCGAGGACTGGCAGGGCCTTCCTCAAAACCTGCGCTGCCCTTGGTCTTTTTTTTTGTTCTGGGGAAATGGGCTATTGAGGGCTGTAAGGCAAACAGCTGAGCCACAAGGGAAGCTGCAAGGGGAGGACGACCCTGGGCTGTGCGTCCATTCCAATGATCCAAGTAGACTCGTAGTGAGAGGCCCCGTATAGGGAGCCTTAAGCATCTTCTGGTAACGGTAACAGGATGGCCCAAGGCATTTCTGACTGCCAACTACCTCAGCAACAACCGGCTCTGTAATCAAACAGATGCAATCTTCTTACGGGAAAGTTCCTTCAAGGTGTCGTGATTGCCCCGGGGGATTCAAGGGGACTTGCATACCCCTTGGCATCTCCAGAGCTCTGGTACAGTGCGAAGGATGAATGGGAACATTAAAAGGCATCTTCTAAAATTGGTGTTAGAAGCTAAAACACCATGGAGACAACTTCCACCATTCAAGAATGAGAACAAAACCTAGGGGAGACATTCAACTGTTCTCCTTTGAAAGAATATTCAAGATTCCCCACCCTACTAACACCCAAGCTGCCGGGAAGGTAGAGATGAGTGATCAATATGTGGGCAGAATACTTTCCCGTGTAAAGGATCTCCAACAGGAAGTCCAGCTCGCACAGATCCTGCCCTTGGATTTTGCAGTACCAGGAGATCGGGTCTTGGTCAAAAAGCAGAAAAAGCACGACTGGCAGCAAAGTGGAGTGGACCTTAGAACCACAGAAACATCAGTCAAGACAGCTGAGCATGGATGGCCATGATGCCTAAAATCTGGACTTCTCAGTTGAAGGAAAAGGATGGAAAGCCCTGGATAACTCTCCTTAGAGCTGTAACGCTGTCTGGGGTTGGGTCAGGAGAATAAATGCTGGGTCTGTGGAAGTCCAGGAGGATATGAAGACTAGCCATGGGTGCCAGCCCTATGGAACCCAGGTGCTTAGTTAATAACTTATGCAGAGTTCACTATGCTTCTAAAGATGGGTGTAGAGGTTTGTAAAAACAAATATTGAAAAAAAAGAGAGGGAGGGCGCTATTTCAAGGCGCCCCTTCTGCAGGTCTGTGTACTTTATCCTCCCAGAAGTTGGACACAAGGGTGTAGTGCAGCTCAAAGAAAGCTACGGCAGAACTGCTCTGGCCTATAAACTACTGCTCTCAACCACTGCACAGATAAAGCGCTAGCTTTCCTGCCAAAGGATGAAGTTAGCTTAGCTACTAATGCAGCAGGTCCTCGTTCTGAAATTGTGTCTAAAGGGGCAAGTCTTGCAGTCACCCGTTGAAGGAGTTGTGATTCTCACAAATAACCTTTGGCAGGGATTGGCAGCACAGTGGCTTCTCCACTGCACAGAGGAATTAGACACTGGACAAACGCTGCCTTTGAGTGTGGAACTATACATTTGAATGCCTGGGATGTGTGCGCCCTCACATTTACCCTCTATCATTTCTCCTACGTCACTTCTCATATCTGAACAGGCTTCTCCATCTTCTCGGGTTGTTAGTGGACAGATGCCCTGTGAGAAAGCAAGGAGAGGAAGACATTGAAAAGGAAATTAAACAGATTGATGTAGCCTCAAAGGCTTTCACTCTTTCCCCCCACCCTTGCCCTAAATGTTATTATTTGTTGGGCAAATGTTTTCTATTTGCTTATCATCTACCTGCTATCATCCAGGAAAAGGGAAAGAAGCAAAACTTTCTTTCAAGATTAATTTCCCTAGCTGAAGTTAGAGAGGAGCGCAACATGTAAGTAGAGAGTAGAAGCAAGACATAGAGCCAATTTAAAGTTGTCTCCCCTCCAAAGAGGAGAAACTCCACACGTCTCTCCATGAGGACACACGTCCCTACCAGTATTGGCTACTGGGATTAAAAGAGCAGCAACATGAAAAGCACAGAATGGAAAAGAATATGCGTGCACGCACCCATACATGCACACAGAACTTAGAAGCCCTCAGGCTTCTGAGAGCCATGAGAAGCTCAGGGCAATCTGTTCTGTCTAGGAAAGCTTCCGGCAGCACACAGGACCTTAACACATTGTATTCCATTAAATGCAGCCTTGCAACACTGGGGCTGGGGGACCGCCCCTGCACACAGCCTTGCTCTGCAGGAGCAGGGCTCTTCACAGGCAGCTCAATATTGTAAACAAATCCGCAGAGAAAGACCCGGGCGTCATGCTGGGCGACAAGTTGACCATGAGGCAGCAGTGTGCTCTTGTGACCAAGAAGGCCAATGGGATCCTGGGGTGCATTAACAAGAGCGTCTCCAGCAGGTCGAGGGAGGGGATCCTGCCCCTCTACTCAGCCCTGGTGAGGCCACATCTGGAGTATTGTGTCCAGTTCTGGGCTCTGCAGTATAAGAGGGATGTGGAGCTGCTGGAGAGAGTCCAGCGCAGGGCCACAAGGATGATGAGGCGCCTGGAACATCTGCCCTATGAGGAGAGGCTGAAGGAGCTGGACCTCTTCAGCCCGGAGAAGAGAAGGCTGAGAGGGGATGTCATCAGTGTCTAGAAGTACCTCAAGGGAGGGAGTGAGGAGGATGGCGCTGGCCTCTTTTCAGTAGTGGCCACTGACAGAACGAGAGGTAATGGCCACAAACTGAAGCACCAAAAGTTCCACAGGAACTTAAGGACAAATTTTTTAACAGTGAGGGTGACAGAGCACTGGAACAGACCGCCCGGAGAGGTTGTGGAGTCTCCTTCTCTGGAGATCTTCAAAACCCGCTTGGATGCAGTCCTGTGCCACGTGCTCTAGGTGACCCTGCGTGTGCAGGGGGGTTGGACTAGATGTTCTCTAGAGGTCCCTTCCAACCTTAAGCATTCTATGCTTCTATGAAACAGCAGAAGTCAGATTCTGCAATTCTGCAGTAAAAGGCACGGCCAAACACTGCCATGCACACGCACAGTGTGCATTCATGCACCAAGTTGATGACAGAGGGATTGCCACATTGTTATTCTGACATATTTCTACTTCAGCATTTTTAAGTTATAAGTCTTCTGCAAGAAATAGTCTTGCAGATGAAATGAGAATGACACGACTTTGCGGGTCGCCAGTGGGAATGACACAGAAGGGTGGTCACCATGGGAATGACATGGCGCAGGGGTCGCCATGGGAATGACATGACAGTGGGATCACAATGGGAATGACATGTCGGGGGTGGATCACAATGGTATTTACATGGCAGGGTGGTCGCCAATGGGAATGACACAGTGGACTGGGCTGTCTACGTACCAGGCTAGAGGCTGGGGCTGGGCTGAGGCGCCGGCGGAGAGGAGGCCAGAGGGGAGCCCAGCGCAGGCCGGCACACTGGTAGAGAGGGCAGAGCAGAGCAGCGGGTGGAGGGCCGGGCTGGGGGAGGAAGCTCCGGGCAGGCTTCGGTGAGGGCAGGAGCAGGGCATCATCGGCCCAGGGCTGATGACCTGGAGGAAGGGATGGAGTGCTCCCTCAGCAAGTTTGCTGATGCTACCAAGCTGGGAGGAGTAGCTGATACCCTAGAGGGCTGCGCTGCCATGCAGAGGGACCTGGACAGACTAGGTGGTGAGAAAACTTATGAAATTCAGCAAGGGCAAATGCAAGGTCCTGCACCTGAGAAGGATTAACCCCAGTCACCAGTACAGGCTGGGGACTGACCTTCTGGAGAGCAGCTCTGCAGAGAAGGACCTGAGTGACAAGTCGACCATGAGGCAGCACTGTGTCCGTGGCCAAGAAGGCCAATGGGACCCTGGGGTGCGTTAAGAAGAGCATCTCCAGTAGGTCGAGGGAGGTGATTCTGCCCCTCTACTCAGCCCTGGGGAGGCCGTATCTGGAGAACCGTGTCCAGTTCTGGGCTCCGCAGTCCAGAACTCCCTCCGCAGAGGGATGTGGAGCTACTGGAGAGAGTCCAGCACAGAGCTACAAGGATGATGAGGGGCCTGGAGCATCTGCCCTATGAGGAGAGACTGAGAGAGCTGGGCCTGTTCAGCCTGAAGAAGAGAAGGCTGAGAGGGGAACTGATCACTGTATAGAAATACCTCAAGAGAGGCAGTGAGGAGGAACGGGCGGCCTCTTTTCAGTGGTGGCCACTGGCAGAACTAGAGGAAAAGGCCACAAACTGAAACATGAGAAGTTCCACAGGAACTTAAGGAAAATTTTCTTGACAGTGAGGGTGACAGAGCACTGGAACAGGTTGCCAAGAGACATTTTGGAGTCTCCTTCCTTGGAGATCTTCAAAACCAACTTGGACGCAATCCTGTGCCACATGCTCTGCATGACCCTGCGTGTGCAGGGGGGTTGGACTGGATGATCTCTAGAGGACCCTTCCAACCTTAACGATTCTATGATTCTATGATAGGTAGGCTTAGGCTAGGTGAGGCTGTGCTTCAGGCTGCCAAAAGTCCTTGGAACGAGTGGAAGGCACCACCTGCTGATTGTTATAACCCTGTGACTTACAGGCAAAGAGACTTTCCCTTTGTGCTTCTTTTGCTGACCTCTTCCTTTCATAGAGCTGGTCAGCACCAGTGGGAGAATCTTGCGTGGGGGTCAACCTACATCGCTGAGATAGTAACATGCTTCTGGTTGTTGCTAGCGCTGCTGCTGTGACGCTAGTTTCAATCGTGCGGCTGTTCAAGTTGGAATGGACAGGACGCCATTGAGAAGGGCCCAAAGGAACATCATGGTGTCACATCAGGTTCCATTGGATCTGAAACTCGTCGCGTATGATGAGCTCTCTTCAGGGAAAGTAATTAGTTTTTCCTGGTTGGAGTTACAGGTCTCTCTGAAATGAGTTCAACTGGAAGGAGCCACCTTTCATGCCTTGAATTCATCTCAACTTGGAGCCAGAAAGAGCTCAGGTCAACTACGTAGCACAAAGGGCTGGCATGCTCCAAGCTGATCTTTGTGCACAGCCAAAACTGCAGAGAAGCTACTTCTTCTCAGACATAAATATGTAAATTCGACAAATTTCACCCCACGCGCTAATATTTTAAGGAATTTCTATTTCCAAAGCTAGACTTTATTGCAGCCCTTTTGCCCCAAGTATCAAGTGATTCTTCCCCTGCAAAACAAAATTGATAGGACAGAGACCCTAGCAGTAAGTTTCTCAGCTCAGAGCGAGGAGGCTCTCTGCAATGTGGCAGCTCTAGCAAGCCGGCACAGTGGCAGCTCCTGACAAAAGACCTGCTGCAGCGCCGAGCCTCTAAAGGGCTCCTCGAGCATCCTCAGCAGCTCTGAGCGCCGGCACCTCCTCTGCACTCGCAGCACATGCAAGCCGCAGTCCTGCTCACCACGGCCTGCAGACCCTGTCCTGCGCCCACTGCTCAGCTCCCCGGAGGCTCTCGCTGGGATTACAAATTCCGAGCCAGCAGCACCACTCTGCACTTCAGGGAACGCTTGGGATTTTGTGTTTCCTTCTTTCCTTCCTTCCTTCCTTGCTTCCTCCCTTCCTTCCTTTTTTCTCAGCTGCCAAACATTCACTTCTAAATGCAGCTCTCGTCACAGAATTGATAGGGAATATTGCATTTCTTTAGCCCTTAGACTTTGGGTGGTATTTACAGACTCTATGGCCAACTGATTCTCTCACATTTAGCTCGTTACAAAACAGGAGACAAGAATACTGAGAACGGCACAGGGTTTTGAATAAGAGGGCCGCTAAACAGCAACTGTAAGGTAAAGTCCATAACTGTTTGTTATGGACTAGAAGTCTTGGACTGGGAATCTTTGCCAGTTTTTGAATTCTTTGCAGCTTTTCTTTTGTGCCTTCTTAGAAGTGCACGAGAGGGTTTAAACCGACACGGGCCAGTAGAGCTTGCTAATTTCTTGCAAGCTTCAGGCAAGGAAGAGCTTCAAAGCAGGAGAAATGCATGAGCTGAAAATGATGGGGAAATAAAATATCGGAAATGGCTGGAATTGTTTGACATTGAGAATGGGGAGGTTCAGCACAAAACCACGAAGAAACTTAAGGGAATGAAGAAGAGATGAAGTGAAGCAACATACAGATTTACTAGAGAAGAAAAGAGAAGAAATGCAGAATTTGAAAACGATTGTGAAATGCAATGCCAGGAATAGTTGGAATTGTCCCACAGTTGAAAACGGCAAGCTTCAGCACAAAGCCCCGAACAAACTCAACGGAATGAAGAAGAGATTATCTGAGGCAACATACAGATTTACTAGAGAAGAAAAGAGAAGAAATAGAGAATTTGAAAACGATTGTGAAATACAATACGAGGAAGGGTTGAATTGTCCAACACCTGACAACAGACAGGTTCAGCACAAAGCCACAAAGAAAGTGAACAGAATGAAGAAGAGATTAGCTGATAAAACATTCAGATTTACTGAAGAAGAAAGCAGAAGAAATAGAGAATGTGAAAACAACTGTGATACACAATACCAGTAATAGTTGGAATTGTCAAACACCTGACAACAGGGAGGTTCAGCACAAAACCACGAAGAAACTCATTGGAGTGAAGAAGCGATTACCTGAGGCAACATTTCGATTTACTACAGAAGAAAACAGAAGGAATGCAGAATTTGAAAACAATGTCAAATACAATAGTAGTAAAGGTTGGAATTGTCCAACACCTAACAACAGACAGGTTCAGCAAAAAACCACGAAGAAAGTGAACGGAATGAAGAAGAGATTAGCTGATGAAACATTCAGATTTACTGAAGAAGAAAGCAGAAGAAATAGTGACTTTGAAAACAATTGTGATATACAATACCAGGAAGGGTTGGAATTGTCCAACACCTGACAACAGAGAGGTTCAGCACAAAGCCATGAAGAAGAGACGACCTGAAGCAACATTCAGTTTTAATAAACTGGAAAGCCAAGGAAATGCAGATTTTGAAAACAATTTTGAAATACAATGCCAGGAATAGTTGGAATTGTCCAACAATTGAGAATGGGGAGGTTCAGCACAAAGCCACGAAGAAACTCATTGGAGTGAAGAAGAGATTAACTGAAGCAACATTCCGATTTACTAGATAAGAAAACAGAAGAAATGCAGATTTTGAAAACAATTCTCAAATCCAATAGTAGTAAAGGTTGGAATTGTCCAGCACCTGACAACAGACAGGTTCAGCACAAAACCACAAAGAAACTCATTGGAGTGAAGAAGAGATTAACTGAAGCAACATTCTGATTTACTAGAGAAGAAAACAGAAGAAATGCAGTATTTGAAAATGAATGTGAAATACAATACCAGGATAATTGGAATTGTCCAACACCTGACAACAGAGTTGTTCATCACAAAGCCACGAAGAAGAGGTGACCTGAAGCAACATTCAGTTTTAATGAACAGGTAAGCCAAGGAAATGCAGATTTTGAAAACGCTTGTGAATTACAATGCCAGGAATGGTTGGAATTGTCCAACATTTGAGAACGGCGAGGTTCAGCACAAAACCACGAAGAAACTCTTTGGAGTGAAGAAGAGATTAACTGAAGCAACATACAGATTTACTAGAGAAGATAACAGAAGAAATGCAGAATTTGAAAACAATGTCAAATACAATAGTAGTAAAGGTTGGGATTGTCCAACACCTAACAACAGACAGGTTCAGCAAAAAACCACAAAGAAAGTGAATGGAATGAAGAAGAGATTAGCTGATGAAACATTCAGATTTACTGAAGAAGAAAGCAGAAGAAATAGTGACTTTGAAAACAATTGTGATATACAATACCAGGAAGGGTTGGAATTGTCCAACACCTGACAACAGAGAGGTTCAGCACAAAGCCACGAAAAAGAGACGACCTGAAGCAACATTCAGTTTTAATAAACAGGAAAGCCAAGGAAATGCAGATTTTGAAAACAATTTTGAAATACAATGCCAGGAATAGTTGGAATTGTCCAACACCTGACAACAGACAGGTTCAGCACAAAACCGCGAAGAAACTCATTGGAGTGAAGAAGAGATTAACTGAAGCAACATTCTGATTTACTAGAGAAGAAAACAGAAGAAATGCAGAATTTGAAAATGATTGTGAAATACAATACCAGGATAATTGGAATTGTCCAACACCTGACAACAGACAGGTTCATCACAAAGCCACGAAGAAGAGGTGACCTGAAGCAACAGTTTTAATAAAAAGGTAAGCCAAGGAAATGCAGATTTTGAAAACGCTTGTGAATTACAATGCCAGGAATGGTTGGAATTGTCCAACATTTGAGAACGGCGAGGTTCAGCACAAAACCACGATGAAACTCTTTGGAGTGAAGAAGAGATTAACTGAAGCAACATACAGATTTAGTAGAGAAGATAACAGAAGAAATGCGGAATTTGAAAAAAATTGTCAAATTATTGTCAAATTGTCAATACCAGGAAGGGTTGGAATTGTCCAACACCTGACAACAGAGAGGTTCAGCACAAAGGCACGAAGAAGAGACGACCTGAAGCAACATTCAGTTTTAATAAACAGAAAGCCAAGGAAATGCAGATTTTGAAAACGATTGTGAAATACAATGCCAGGAATAGTTGGAATTGTCCAACAATTGAGAATAGGGAGGTTCAACACGAAGCCACGAAGAAATTAATTGGAGTGAAGAAGAGATTTACTGAGGCAACTTTCCGATTTACTAGAGAAGAAAACAGAAGAAATGCAGAATTTGAAAACAATTGTCAAATAGAATACCAGGAAGGGTTGGAATTGTCCAACACCTGCCACAGGGATGTTCAGCACAAAGCCATGAAGAAGAGATGAACTGAAGCAGCATTTAGATTTACTAAAGAGGAGAGCAGAGTAAATGCAGAATTTGAACATGATATTTTCTATGTTTTCTTTCAAGGTAGTATGCTGACCTACTAAAGGAAACTCTTAAAGAACCCTGAAAGAGTTCCAATCTTAAAATATCTTCATTACCTTTTTCTTAATTACAGTTGCTGAGACAGGGGCTTTAGTAATTAGAGGACAAGGAAGGGAACTTCTTTCAGTAACTCCTGAGGTTGAAAATATCATCTACTTACCTACTGTAGCAATTCTGCCCCACAGTCCTCATTTCAGTAGATCACACATTTGAGTCTCTTCCTCATTGTCACTGCCTTGACACTCATTCCCACTGGGATTTTAGCAAGAACATCATGCTACTTTACTACGGCAAGAAAGAATCACAGTAAGTTGTTTTTTTTTTTTTCCCTTTCATCTGGGCCAGAAGAAGAAGAACAGAAGTTACTGGTTTCTATTCCACAAATTTGATGTCAAAGGGAAAAAAGAAAATCCACAAATTCAGATATTTCTCTAGTACATACCAACAACTTTTAAGGAGAGTTATGTATTTCTCCAAAATTATTTTGCTACATTCACTTAAGTGGAGCCTGCTTTAGATGCTGGGAATAGCAGGTAGCCAAAGAAAATATAATCTCTAAAAGAATAATTTCTTTTAAGAATAACTTATTATTCATATAGCTTATATTATTTATATTGCCTATATACAGACAATCATCAGGAGGTTTTTTTCTTAAACCTAATTCTCAAAAGAAAAAAAAATCCCCACCAAAATTCTTCCCTCAAATAACTTCCCCCTCAAAATAATTCCCTTTCAACACCCCTCAAGAACATTCCTAACAAATAATTTTCCATAAAGAAACATGGTTCTTGGCCAAAAAGCGGAAAAAGCAGGACTGGCAGCAAAGTGCAGTGGACCTTAGAACCACAGAAACATCAGTCAAGACAGCTGAGCATGGATGGCCATGATGCCTAAAATCTGGACTTCTCAGTTGAAGGAAAAGGATGGAAAGCCCCGGATAACTCTCCTTAGAGCTGTAACGGTATCTGCGGTTGGGTCAGGAGAATAAATGCTGGGTCTGTGGGAGTCCAGGAGGATATGAAGACTAGCCATGGGTGCCAGCCCTATGGAACCCAGGTGCTTAGTTAATAACTTATGCAGAGTTCACTATGCTTCTAAAGATGGGTGTAGAGGTTTGTAAAAACAAATATTGAAAAAAAAGAGAGGGAGGGCGCTATTTCAAGGCGCCCCTTCTGCAGGTCTGTGTACTTTATCCTCCCAGAAGCTGGACACAAGGGTGTAGTGCAGCTCAAAGAAAGCTATGGCAGAACTGCTCTGGCCTATAAACTACTGCTCTCAACCACTGCACAGATAAAGCGCTAGCTTTCCTGCCAAAGGATGAAGTTAGCTTAGCTACTAATGCAGCAGGTCCTCGTTCTGAAATTGTGTCTAAAGGGGCAAGTCTTGCAGTCACCCGTTGAAGGAGTTGTGATTCTCACAAATAACCTTTGGCAGGGATTGGCAGCACAGTGGCTTCTCCACTGCACAGAGGAATTAGACACTGGACAAACGCTGCCTTTGAGTGTGGAACTATACATTTGAATGCCTGGGATGTGTGCGCCCTCACATTTACCCTCTATCATTTCTCCTACGTCACTTCTCATATCTGAACAGGCTTCTCCATCTTCTCGGGTTGTTAGTGGACAGATGCCCTGTGAGAAAGCAAAGAGAGGAAGACATTGAAAAGGAAATTAAACAGATTCATGTAGCCTCAAAGGCTTTCACTCTTCCCCCCCACCATTGCCCTAAATGTTATTATTTGTTGGGCAAATGTTTTCTATTTGCTTATCATCTACCTGCTATCATCCAGGAAAAGGGAAAGAAGCAAAACTTTCTTTCAAGATTAATTTCCCGAGCTGAAGTTAGAGAGGAGTGCAACATGTAAGTAGAGAGTAGAAGCAAGACATAGAGCCAATTTAAAGTTGTCTCCCCTCCAAAGAGGAGAAACTCCACACATCTCTCCATGAGGACACACGTCCCTACCAGTATTGGCTACTGGGATTAAAAGAGCAGCAACATGAAAAGCACAGAATGGAAAAGAATATGCGTGCACGCACCCATACATGCACACAGAACTTAGAAGCCCTCAGGCTTCTGAGAGCCACGAGAAGCCCAGGGCAATGTGTTCTGTCTAGGAAAGCTTCCGGCAGCACACAGGACCTTAACATATTGTATTCCATTAAATGCAGCCTTGCAACACTGGGGCTGGGGGACCGCCCCTGCACACAACCTTGCTCTGCAGGAGCAGGGCTCTTCACAGGCAGCTCAATATTGTAAACAAATCCGCAGAGAAAGACCCGGGCGTCATGCTGGGCGACAAGTTGACCATGAGGCAGCAGTGTGCCCTCGTGGCCAAGAAGGCCAATGGGATCCTGGGGTGCATTAACAAGAGCGTCTCCAGCAGGTCGAGGGAGGGGATCCTGCCCCTCTACTCAGCCCTGGTGAGGCCACATCTGGAGTATTGTGTCCAGTTCTGGGCTCTGCAGTATAAGAGGGATGTGGAGCTGCTGGAGAGAGTCCAGCGCAGGGCCACAAGGATGATGAGGCGCCTGGAACATCTGCCCTATGAGGAGAGGCTGAAGGAGCTGGACCTCTTCAGCCCGGAGAAGAGAAGGCTGAGAGGGGATGTCATCAGTGTCTAGAAGTACCTCAAGGGAGGGAGTGAGGAGGATGGCGCTGGCCTCTTTTCAGTAGTGGCCACTGACAGAACGAGAGGTAATGGCCACAAACTGAAGCACCAAAAGTTCCACAGGAACTTAAGGACAAATTTTTTAACAGTGAGGGTGACAGAGCACTGGAACAGACCGCCCGGAGAGGTTGTGGAGTCTCCTTCTCTGGAGATCTTCAAAACCCGCTTGGATGCAGTCCTGTGCCACGTGCTCTAGGTGACCCTGCGTGTGCAGGGGGGTTGGACTAGATGTTCTCTAGAGGTCCCTTCCAACCTTAAGCATTCTATGCTTCTATGAAACAGCAGAAGTCAGATTCTGCAATTCTGCAGTAAAAGGCACGGCCAAACACTGCCATGCACACGCACAGTGTGCATTCATGCACCAAGTTGATGACAGAGGGATTGCCACATTGTTATTCTGACATATTTCTACTTCAGCATTTTTAAGTTATAAGTCTTCTGCAAGAAATAGTCTTGCAGATGAAATGAGAATGACACGACTTTGCGGGTCGCCAGTGGGAATGACACAGAAGGGTGGTCACCATGGGAATGACATGGCGCAGGGGTCGCCATGGGAATGACATGACAGTGGGATCACAATGGGAATGACATGTCGGGGGTGGTCACAATGGTATTTACATGGCAGGGTGGTCGCCAATGGGAATGACATAGTGGACTGGGCTGTCTACGTACCAGGCTAGAGGCTGGGGCTGGGCTGAGGCGCCGGCGGAGAGGAGGCCAGAGGGGAGCCCAGCGCAGGCCGGCACACTGGTAGAGAGGGCAGAGCAGAGCAGCGGGTGGAGGGCCGGGCTGGGGGAGGAAGCTCCGGGCAGGCTTCGGTGAGGGCAGGAGCAGGGCATCATCGGCCCAGGGCTGATGACCTGGAGGAAGGGATGGAGTGCTCCCTCAGCAAGTTTGCTGATGCTACCAAGCTGGGAGGAGTAGCTGATACCCTAGAGGGCTGCGCTGCCATGCAGAGGGACCTGGACAGACTAGGTGGTGAGAAAACTTATGAAATTCAGCAAGGGCAAATGCAAGGTCCTGCACCTGAGAAGGATTAACCCCAGTCACCAGTACAGGCTGGGGACTGACCTTCTGGAGAGCAGCTCTGCAGAGAAGGACCTGAGTGACAAGTCGACCATGAGGCAGCACTGTGTCCGTGGCCAAGAAGGCCAATGGGACCCTGGGGTGCGTTAAGAAGAGCATCTCCAGTAGGTCGAGGGAGGTGATTCTGCCCCTCTACTCAGCCCTGGGGAGGCCGTATCTGGAGAACCGTGTCCAGTTCTGGGCTCCGCAGTCCAGAACTCCCTCCGCAGAGGGATGTGGAGCTACTGGAGAGAGTCCAGCACAGAGCTACAAGGATGATGAGGGGCCTGGAGCATCTGCCCTATGAGGAGAGACTGAGAGAGCTGGGCCTGTTCAGCCTGAAGAAGAGAAGGCTGAGAGGGGAACTGATCACTGTATAGAAATACCTCAAGAGAGGCAGTGAGGAGGAACGGGCGGCCTCTTTTCAGTGGTGGCCACTGGCAGAACTAGAGGAAAAGGCCACAAACTGAAACATGAGAAGTTCCACAGGAACTTAAGGAAAATTTTCTTGACAGTGAGGGTGACAGAGCACTGGAACAGGTTGCCAAGAGACATTTTGGAGTCTCCTTCCTTGGAGATCTTCAAAACCAACTTGGACGCAATCCTGTGCCACATGCTCTGCATGACCCTGCGTGTGCAGGGGGGTTGGACTGGATGATCTCTAGAGGACCCTTCCAACCTTAACGATTCTATGATTCTATGATAGGTAGGCTTAGGCTAGGTGAGGCTGTGCTTCAGGCTGCCAAAAGTCCTTGGAACGAGTGGAAGGCACCACCTGCTGATTGTTATAACCCTGTGACTTACAGGCAAAGAGACTTTCCCTTTGTGCTTCTTTTGCTGACCTCTTCCTTTCATAGAGCTGGTCAGCACCAGTGGGAGAATCTTGCGTGGGGGTCAACCTACATCTCTGAGATAGTAACATGCTTCATGCTGCTGCGATGCTAGTTTCAATCGTGCAGCTGTTCAAGTTGGAATGGACAGGACGCCATTGAGAAGGGCCCAAAGGAACATCATGGTGTCACATCAGGTTCCATTGGATCTGAAACTCGTCGCGTATGATGAGCTCTCTTCAGGGAAAGTACTTAGTTTTTCCTGGTTGGAGTTACAGGTCTCTCTGAAATGAGTTCAACTGGAAGGAGCCACCTTTCATGCCTTGAATTCATCTCAACTTGGAGCCAGAAAGAGCTCAGGTCAACTACGTAGCACAAAGGGCTGGCATGCTCCAAGCTGATCTTTGTGCACAGCCAAAACTGCAGAGAAGCTACTTCTTCTCAGACATAAATATGTAAATTCGACAAATTTCACCCCACGCGCTAATATTTTAAGGAATTTCTATTTCCAAAGCTAGACTTTATTGCAGCCCTTTTGCCCCAAGTATCAAGTGATTCTTCCCCTGCAAAACAAAATTGATAGGACAGAGACCCTAGCAGTAAGTTTCTCAGCTCAGAGCGAGGAGGCTCTCTGCAATGTGGCAGCTCTAGCAAGCCGGCACAGTGGCAGCTCCTGACAAAAGACCTGCTGCAGCGCCGAGCCTCTAAAGGGCTCCTCGAGCATCCTCAGCAGCTCTGAGCGCCGGCACCTCCTCTGCACTCGCAGCACATGCAAGCCGCAGTCCTGCTCACCACGGCCTGCAGACCCTGTCCTGCGCCCACTGCTCAGCTCCCCGGAGGCTCTCGCTGGGATTACAAATTCCGAGCCAGCAGCACCACTCTGCACTTCAGGGAACGCTTGGGATTTTGTGTTTCCTTCTTTCCTTCCTTCCTTCCTTCCTTGCTTCCTCCCTTCCTTCCTTTTTTCTCAGCTGCCAAACATTCACTTCTAAATGCAGCTCTCGTCACAGAATTGATAGGGAATATTGCATTTCTTTAGCCCTTAGACTTTGGGTGGTATTTACAGACTCTATGACCAACTGATTCTCTCACATTTAGCTGGTTACAAAACAGGAGACAAGAGCACTGAGAACGGCACAGGGTTTTGAATAAGAGGGCTGCTAAACAGCAACTGTAAGGTAAAGTCCATAACTGTTTGTTATGGACTAGAAGTCTTGGACTGAGAATCTTTGCCAGTTTTTGAATTCTTTGCAGCTTTTCTTTTGTGCCTTCTTAGAAGTGCACGAGAGGTTTTAAATTGACATGGGACAGTAGAGCTTGCAAATTTCTTGCAAGCTTCAGGCAAGGAAGAGCTTCAAAGCAGGAGAAATGCATGAGCTGAAAATGATGGTGAAATAAAATATCGGAAATGGCTGGAATTGTTCGACATTGAGAATGGGGAGGTTCAGCACAAAACCACGAAGAAACTTAAGGGAATGAAGAAGAGATGAAGTGAAGCAACATACAGATTTACTAGAGAAGAAAACAGAAGAAATGCAGAATTTGAAAACGATTGTGAAATGCAATGCCAGGAATACTTGGAATTGTCCCACATCTGACAACAGGGAGGCGCAGCACAAAGCCATGAAGAAGAGAGGACCTGAAGCAACATTCAGTTTTAATAAGCAGGAAAGACAAAGAAATGCAGATTTTGAAAACGATTGTGAAATACAATGCCAGGATTAGTGGGAATTGTCCCACAGTTGAGAATGGCAAGTTTTAGCACAAAACCCCGAAGAAACTCAACGGAATGAAGAAGAGATTAACTGAGGCAACATACAGATTTACTAGAGAAGAAAAGAGAAGAAATAGAGAATTTGGAAACGATTGTGAAATACAATACGAGGAAGGGTTGGAATTGTCCAACACCTGACAACAGACAGGTTCAGCACAAAGCCATGAAGAAGGGACGACCTGAAGCAACATTCAGTTTTAATAAACAGGAAAGCCAAGGAAATGCAGATTTTGAAAACGATTGTGAAATGCAATGCCAGGAATAGTTGGAATTGTCCAACAATTGAGAATGGGGAGGTTCAGCACAAAGCCCCGAAGAAACTCAACGCACTGAAGACGAGATTAACTGAGGCAACATACAGATTTACTAGGGAAGAAAAGCGTAGAAATAGAGAATTTGAAAGCAATTGTGATATACAATGTCAGGAAGGGTTGGAATTGTCCAACACCTAAAAATGGGGAGGTTCAGCAAAAGCCACGTAGAAGAGATGAACTGAAACAACATTCTGATTTACTAAACAAGGAAGCAGAAGAAATGGAAAATATTAAAGCTATTGGGAAATACAATACCAGTAATAGTTGGAATTGTCCAACACCTGACAACAGGGAGGTTCAACACAAAACCACGAAGAAACTCATTGGAGTGAAGAAGCGATTAACTGAGGCAACATTCCGATTTACTAGAGAAGAAAACAGAAGAAATGCAGAATTTGAAAACAATGTCAAATACAATAGTAGTAAAGGTTGGAATTGTCCAACACCTAACAACAGACAGGTTCAGCAAAAAACCACGAAGAAAGTGAACGGAATGAAGAAGAGATTAGCTGATGAAACATTCAGATTTACTGAAGAAGAAAGCAGAAGAAATAGTGACTTTGAAAACAATTGTGATATACAATACCAGGAAGGGTTGGAATTGTCCAACACCTGACAACAGAGAGGTTCATCACAAAGTCATGAAAAAGAGACGACCTGAAGCAACATTCAGTTTTAATAAACTGGAAAGCCAAGGAAATGCAGATTTTGAAAAAAAATTTGAAATACAATGCCAGGAATAGTTGGAATTGTCCAACAATTGAGAATGGGGAGGTTCAGCACAAAGCCACGAAGAAACTCATTGGAGTGAAGAAGAGATTAACTGAAGCAACATTCCGATTTACTAGAGACGAAAACAGAAGAAATGCAGAATTTGAAATGATTGTGAAATACAATACCAGGAATGGTTGGAATTGTCCAACACCTGACAACAGAGAGGTTCATCACAAAGCCACGAAGAAGAGGTGACCTGAAGCAACATTCAGTTTTAATAAAAAGGTAAGCCAAGGAAATGCAGATTTTGAAAACGCTTGTGAATTACAATGCCAGGAATGGTTGGAATTGTCCAACAATTGAGAATGGGGAGGTTCAGCACAAAACCACGAAGAAGAGACGACCTGAAGCAACATTCTGTTTTAAGAAACCGAAAAGCCAAGGAAATGCAGATTTTGAAAACGATTGTGAAACAAAATACCAGTAAGGGTTGGAATGGTCCAACACTTGACAACAGAGAGGTTTATCACAAAGCCACGAAGAAGAGACAACCTGAACCAACATTCAGTTTTAATAAACCGAAAAGCCATGGAAATGGAGATTTTGAAAACGATTGTGAAATACAATGCCAGGAATAGTTAGAATTGTCCAACAATTGAGAATAGGGATGTTCAGCACGAAGCCATGAAGAAACTCATTGGAGTGAAGAAGAGATTAACTGAGACAACACTCCGATTTACTAGAGAAGAAAACAGAAGAAATGCAGAATCTGAAAACAATTGTCAAATACGATACCAGGAAGGGTTGGAATTGTCCAACACCTGCCACAGGGATGTTCAGCACAAAGCCATGAAGAAGAGATGAACTGAAGCAGCATTTAGATTTACGAAAGAGGAGAGCAGAGTAAATGCAGAATTTGAACATGATATTTTCTATGTTTTCTTTCAAGGTAGTATGCTGACCTACTAAAGGAAACTCTTAAAGAACTCTGAAAGAGGTCCAATCTTAAAATGTCTTCACTACCTTTTGCTTAATTACAGTTGCTGAGACAGGGTCTTTAGTAATTAGAGGACAAGGATAGGGAACTTCATTCAGTAACTCCTGAGGTTGAAAATATCATCTACTTACCTACTGTAGCAATTCTGCCCCACAGTCCTCATTTCAGTAGATCACACATTTGAGTCTCTTCCTCATTGTCACTGCCTTGACACTCATTCCCACTGGGATTTTAGCAAGAACATCATGCTACTTTACTACGGCAAGAAAGAATCACGGTAAGTTTTTTTTTTTTTTTTTTCCCTTTCATCTGGGCCAGAAGAAGAAGAACAGAAGTTACTGCTTTCTATTCCACAAATTTGATGTCAAAGGGAAAAAAGAAAATCCACAAATTCAGATATTTCTCTAGTACATACCAACAACTTTTAAGGAGAGTTATGTATTTCTCCAAAATTATTTTGCTACATTCACTTAAGTGGAGCCTGCTTTAGATGCTGGGAATAGCAGGTAGCCAAAGAAAATATAATCTCTAAAAGAATAATTTCTTTTAAGAATAACTTATTATTCATATAGCTTATATTATTTATATTGCCTATATACAGACAATCATCAGGAGGTTTTTTCTTAAACCTAATTCTCAAAAGAAAAAAAAATCCCCACCAAAATTCTTCCCTCAAATAACTTCCCCCTCAAAATAATTCCCTTTCAACACCCCTCAAGAACATTCCTAACAAATAATTTTCTATAAAGAAACACTAAAAAAAAATCCGTTCCAAAAAACTATGCCTGACCAAATATTTCCTTCTGATTTTTTTTTCCCATCCAGATCATTTTATCCTCTGAAAAAAATCACACAAAACACACACACAACTTTTATTTTTTGACAAAACCCTTTCCCTTCCAATAAGGTTTTACCCTCCAAAGGCTGTTGCACATGGCTCGGGATTGGGCAATAATCACGCAAAATCAGGTGGCTACGTCAAGCATTATTTCAGGTGAAAGCACATAAACGGAGGAGCAAAATACAGATAGTTGCTCACAACTTAGTACTTGCTAGCAGGATACTGAGCCTGAACATCCTCTCGAGCTGGTGGATTGGAGGGTTGCTGACAGGCTCCCAACTTGGCGGGCGTCCCTGCGGAGACAACGTAGACCTCGGTGTTAGGTGTCTCCCCGTTCCCCTCCCCGCACTGTCTTTTTACGCACGGTGCCTCCCGCCCCGTAGGGCCAGTACATGCCAGGAGGCAGGCCGGGGGGCGGACAAACTCCACCCTCAGCCACATAACCTTCCCTCCCAGGTGCGCAAGCGCGCATACTGGTAGGGGGTCCCAGCCCTCAGTCTGAGGGTCCTGCCTTCCTCATCTTCCTCCTCCTCCTGGTGCGGCTGACCTTCAAACTGGGTTAGAAGACATCTGCGGTTAAGCTGGCTGCAAGTCCGGTCCAGCAGCCACCTTCAACTGGTTTTGGACGGAGTCGGCTGTGAACGTGGCTGAGCAGCCGCCTCCATGATCCTTATCGTTCCGCCCAAATGGGCAAACATCTGATTTCTCAAGGTCTGGATTCTGTTTCGCACAATAGTCTTATGAGCTTACAGAGCATAAATAATCATAAAAATATCTACCTCCTATACATGCCGCCCCGTGATCTGTAGAGGTCAATCTATTGTAGCGAAGCACCCGAAGAGATAACATTTTCATAGCAGTTTCAACCATACCTCGTGTCAGCATCATTACACAAGGGATACAGTACATAACACAGACAAATACAGCAAATAGAAATAATAGCCCCAATAGCAGTTTCTGTAGCCATGGCCAACCCCACTTCCACTGTCCGACTGCATTCCAGTCATCAGCATCTCTCAGTTGATGAGTCAGATCCTGTAAGGCCTGGATCTGGCAATGTATAGACTTGGAGTGGTCGCTTGGATTCATATAGCACATGCCTCCTACCTCTTCACACCCATGGCCATGCATAAGCAATAACATATCTATGGCAGTGTGGTCTTGTACAGTTGCGTGCTGAATCGAGTCCACTTCTACTCACAATGAGGACAAAGCTGTCGTTGTAGCATTGCTGGACTTTGCTAGCCAGCATCCCAGTCTGCACAACGTGGTCAATGCTTGCTTGGCAGCGATCCCCGGAGCCAATGGCAACGCTATAATATTTTTCTCTGTTGTCCCAAAGTCATTTAGGTTGGTAGAGGCGATAGACACAGACAGATGCAACCATTTTAAGGGAAAGTTCCTTCAAGGTATCATGATTGCCCTGGGGATTCAAGGGGACTTGCATACCCCTTGGCATCTCCAGAGCTCTGGTACAGTGCGAAGGATGAATGGGAACATTAAAAGGCATCTTCTAAAATTGGTGTTAGAAGCTAAAACACCATGGAGACAACTTCTACCATTCAAGAATGAGAACAAAACCTAGGGGAGACATTTAACTGTTCTCCTTTGAAAGAATATTCGAGATTCCCCACCCTACTAACACCCAAGCTGCCGGGAAGGTAGAGATGAGTGATCAATATGTGGGCAGAATACTTTCCCGTGTAAAGGATCTCCAACAGGAAGTCCAGCTCGCACAGATCCTGCCCTTGGATTTTGCAGTACCAGGAGATCGGGTCTTGGTCAAAAAGCAGAAAAAGCACCACTGGCAGCAAAGTGCAGTGGACCTTAGAACCACAGAAACATCAGTCAATACAGCTGAGCATGGATGGCCATGATGCCTGAAATCTGGACTTCTCAGTTGAAGGAAAAGGATGGAAAGCCCCGGATAACTCTCCTTAGAGCTGTAACGCTGTCTGGGGTTGGGTCAGGAGAATAAATGCTGGGTCTGTGGGAGTCCAGGAGGATATGAAGACTAGCCATGGGTGCCAGCCCTATGGAACACAGGTGCTTAGTTAATAACTTATGCAGAGTTCACTATGCTTCTAAAGATGGGTGTAGAGGTTTGTAAAAACAAATATTGAAAAAAAAGAGAGGGAGGGATTGAGCAGAATACACAAGTTTGTGTATTCACAAATAAGGGGACTTCCCCACAGTCTTTGGCTGATGAGTGGGACAAAGGAATATATGCAGGAGAGGAGACTGAGCGGAGCCATGAGTGAGTGGGACAGGAGAGCATAGGCCAAAAAGAGGGTGAGCTCAGGTTGAGAGCAGATGGAAGGAGGCAGGAGTTTGGTGTAGGCAGGCCGGGAAGGATGTAACTTCTGAGCACCTTGGCCAACGGGGAAAAGGAGAGGGCGTCCCTCACTCGAGAAAGTAGGATAAAAGGGGGCTGCATCCTCCAGCAGTTGGAGAGACCCCACAGGAATATGCCCGGTGGACTCTTCCTTTATTCAAATAAAGTTTTAAGATTCCTCTGTCTCCTTTTTGGACATGCAGCTCTTGACAGTGAGATTTTCCGCACACAAGTTACTTACACTGTTGTTTTGCAGAATTAAATTAGCCTGTTAGTAACCACTGTTAATAAAGGGAACATTAAATCCACTCATATTCTCAATATTGAACAATGCTGACCATAATAGAACGGGAATGTAAAAGATCTTTGTGCAAGTATTCTGAGAGACCAAATTATCAAGTGGATATAGAACTGTATGTAACAACCATACTTAGAAAAGCATTTATAGAGTCTAGTGAAAAATGAGCTTCAAGCTGAACAAATTCTGCAAGGCATTGCAATATCAAAGAAAAAGACAGCTTTCAAGCCATGAATTTGAAGGAAAACTAACATTTTGCAGAGGCCTTTTCTGATACTTCTATGCCTCTTTTTCATCATAGTTCTTCTTGATAACATTCAGATCTATTTTTAAAATAAACTCTTTTTTTCTTTTTTTTTTTCTTGATAATGTGCCAATATTTTGTGAGAGAATTAATTATTCCTGAAGTGATTTAAAAGACTCAAATACTTTGTCATCTTTTTCCCCCCAAAATCCTTCCCATTCTGGCATGATGCATGTCACGTGCCTAAAAGTGTGGAGAACTACAGCATAAATCCAAAAATTATCTTCATTTCCTGATATACAGAAATAACATCAAGCTAGAAGAACGCTTCTGCATTAACAGGATAACTGAAAAAACACTGTAATGATATCCATTTAAAAAGAATTCTAGAACAGCAGTTACTGAATTCCATTCATTACAAATAACACTATAAAGCCATGAATTGGAATCAATTTACACGCTGACACCTGAGAAATGTATTGTTTGTATTTTTCCATCCTGTGCCAAGTGCATAGAGGTATTTTCTTTCATTCATTTCTCAAAAATACAAACATCTCTTCCTTGAAATTCTGTAAATTTGATGGCTTCACAAGTATATGCAAAATAATTTTCACAAGCTTGTTATGCACTGTTAGCAATGTTCTTCATGTGTAGATTTTATTGAGTATTTCATTGTTAAATTCCTACAAGCAGTAAAAAAGAGACCTGATTTACAGTGTTTCCATATCTGTTGCAGAAGAACAAATACTGGCATTGTGTCATTAATACAGAACTTCAATACAGAACTGCTGCTTGTTAAAAAAAACGCCCTATATAAATTGCCCTATATAGATAACAAAATACATAAAAAATACATGAAGAACACTGGCAGGTTACAGGAAAGATGTGTTGTCTTACAAGCAGCTCCGAAAGCATGAGATAAGTAGGGATCATAAATATGGATCAGAACAGGGTGATCCATAGGCCTCCTATCAGGGCCAGCTGCCAGGCCCCAGAAGCCCAGGCACCCCAAGGCCTTTGAGGCAGCCCCAAGTGCTTCTAGGGCTGCCTTTAACCACAACCCACCAGAGTCCTCTCACTGGAGGTGAAAACTGCACAGAATTCCTCCAGGGGGTACTGATCCCAGCTTCGGGTGTAGCCACACAGCTACAACTGTGATAGATACAGGAGCTTGGGATAAAGAGCTGTAACTCGGCCTGTGTAGACTTAGTCACGATGTGGCAGAGATGACTCACATCCTAATGCTTGCTTCAAATGGGAGATGGGTTTTCTTAACATTCAACTTCCTTAAGTAGGCACTGCTGTAATGGCAACGTTTTGACTATTGCTTTTTTCTCCTCTCAACCCTGGGCTTTTCACTCCCACTGCTTTTTGATCTTGGTTCCTATTTGCTATGGAGGAGAAAGTAGAAGGCAAGTATTTCTCAGTGAACAAATAACAGGGAACCGTAGAGAAAGATTGGATGCCACTTGTGGGATAGCTGATGGATAGCCATGTTCCGGAGAAAGAGAAATCATGACTTAAGAAAATGTTTTCATCCCAGAAACTTACATGCGTCATGAGAGTCCGGTGGGAATTCCTGAGGAGCCGGATCCCCCCGTTGTGGTGGATTACAGCAAGCTTGTGGTATGTCTGTTTTCAGTTTTCTTTAGAACAAGGTAGGGAACTTTCTCCCCTCACTGCTGTGAGGGAAGCGGAGCTTGATGGGCAGTTGTGGGCAGTATTTCCACTTGCCTGGTTGCTGTGTGTGGGTCCACTCCAACAGCCTCACTCCACGCACAGCTCCTGGACAGTGTTGGCAGTCAGTTGTGCTGTGATGGATTGTTTAGCTCCTGAAGCCTTCAAGAGCTTTTGCAGAAGGTCTCGTGCTATTTTCAACTCGTGTTGTCTCCATTTGGTTTTCAGCATCTGCTGGATTCTGTCACTAAGAGGACAAGGACCTTCAACATCTTTTACCTAGAAAAAAATATACGCTCTCTTCTGCCAGTGCATTTACAAGCACTGGAACAATTATGACAAAACTAAACTCAATATGGTAAATTTTATATATGTTTTCTAATGGTTATATATAGTATTCTGTCATGGTTACACAGTCTGCATGCCCTCTGAATATCATGCTTATTTCATATTCATTGCTTTAGTGCTTAGCTGTCATGTTATAAGACTTACTTATTTCCATCTGGAAGACATTTACCCATATTGCAAAACCATTGTTATATTTGGCATAACACTTTTCAGTTTCAGCAGGAAAAAGAGATTGGACTTGAAGACAACGGTTCCACCCACCCAGCTCCTTCAAAGCAATTAACCTTGGAGACTGTGGATGGCTGTTCTTGCTATCCACAAGTGTATCCAAGGTGTAGGGGGACCATGAAAGGAGGGTGCTCTTCTCAGTCTGTTACTTCCTCTTTCTCCCCCTCCTACAAGCAGGCAAACATTTGCAGATGTCTTCAGGAGGCATCCACCACCCAAGCCGGGCAATCCCAGTGTTCATTTGGTTTAGATATGCTGGAAATGGAGTGTTCAGGTCCAAAGAAGCCATGAGCCCACTCGTCCCTGAGGCACCTGTGTGTTAGAATAGATGAAATTCTTGGTCCCTCTGCAGTTTACCTTGAAAAGAAGGAGCCTCTTTGCTTAGGCACTGGTATCTCCATCTCTTCCCTCACATCTGATTGAGAGGTAGAACGGACACTCTGTTCTTACTGTGCAAGAATGGGGATATTTTGGATTCAGGGAGGTCACGCCTGACAGACGTTCCCTTCTCACCTGGTATAATGCCACGTACTAGCTTGAGAAGGGAAAATATTGATGTTATCCCAGCACTTGTGGGCTTCTGGAACTTAAAGTTGGAATGCTCAAACTAAATGTGCCTGGATTTCTTTGTTTCCTCCCTTTTTCTTTAGCTCTAAGTACAGTTCTCTCTTCTTCTGAGTGCACTGGGCAAGTAGCAAAGGTAAATTAATTATGGAGCATCCAGCAAGTAACTTTCTCAGCTTTTAGCTGTGGTTGCTCAGGGAGGATCTCTTCCGACCTGTTTTAACAAATGTTGCTCCAGGCTCTGTGTCCTCTACTCTTTTGCACACATAGGGATGTCTCTGAAGCTACAGAGAATAGAGAAGCATTGTGATGCTTTTAGCACATGATATAGCTAAATATCACCAACAGGGGAATGTATTTACAGATGCTTTAACTTTGTGTGAAGAAAGAAACTACCAGGTTCTTAAACTATTATTTGTGCTTATTGATAATTCTTCTTTTCTTTATTATCAGGAAATGAAGAAAATCATTAGGAACTTCTACTGTGCTTCATAATGTGATCTTGAGAACACTTCCACTTTATTTAAAATAAAATTTTAATTGCATTCTCTTATTAGCTGTGTATAGTTCAGTAAAGAGTACTTTTAAATATATTACATACATACAGATATGGATGTATAAGGCATAAATGTATATAAAATCTATATAAAACAAATTAAGATATATTTTATAGCTGTATTATAATTATAAATATTACATATTTTAATAGATATAAATATATAAAATACATATAAAATAAGTCTTAAGATATGTTTTTATACATCCATATTTATAAAACAAATATATATTTTTTATTGTTTGAATTGTATTGTTTTAATAAAAACCTATTTTAAGTGAAACAGCATTCAAGTTTGTCTGTTTTAATTGTAGAATAATTTCAGCAGTAAAAATCTTCCTTGTTCCTGGTATATTAAGTAGATCATGGGAAAGTTTACCTCCATCTTGGTTTATCAGTTATATAACTGAGGCAAACAAGAAAAATGCATAGGGAAGAAAACAGGAAGCTCTCATCTTGCCCTGGCTTGATCTCCAACTTAGCTGGCTGCTGCCTTCGATTGACAAGACTGGTCTGTATGGATCTTAGAGAATAGGACGGTTTTCCTTTTTTTTAAAAAAAAAAAAAAAAAAAAAACAGAAGTCAACAAACTGTGCAGTAGGGGTGAAGCTGAGAAATTATGAGAATGATGCCTGAAAGTAGCTTCTGAGAAGCCCGAGAGAGTACACACTGAACACGTCCAGTTTTGCTTCCCTCCTCGTTTGCTTTTTCTGTGTCCTCGTGTTTCTCCTCTAGTTGGGCTCTGCAGGCTACATTGCTGGGATGCTAAATAGCCCACAAGAGCAAGCAAGCGTTGGCTCTGCTTCCCAGGCCGAGCTAAGGAGCTTCTCCCACCCCTGAGACACGAGGCCTCACCTGCAGAGTGTACAAATTCACTTCTTAACCATTACTAGAGCTACTTGTCTCATATATTCTGGGTAAATCAGGGCAAAGCGTGTGCCAGATAAGCTCTGTGTTTTATATCTCAGTTGTTTTCTTGGATGGGTTACAGATGCAGGCTTTGTCCAGGCTTCACTTAAGCGTGGAAAATAAAATGTCCAGATTTCTAAAGTGGATGCCTGTAAGTTAAGTGAAGGCAATTCTTGTCTATTGGTGCTTTGTGTGAAAGCCACGGGCCTGCACGTGCTTGCACCACTGGGCACCAGGAAGGTTTCCTTGCATCTCCAGGGAGAGGAGAGGGAAAAAATTATAGAAGCAAAAATCTGTTTCTTAGCCCTTGAAGATGGTGTTGAAATCCTGACATCTTAAATGCACCTTTCACCAGGGAGTCGCTGTTGGTTCATTCTGTGGTAACAGGGAAACTTCTTACACTGAAAAAGAAGGGACAGGGTGGGAAAGGCAGACCCAGAAACAATCTTCTGGTAACACTTTTGCACTTCAAACTTTTGGTTCAACTTTTTTTGTACTGCTGCTCTCGGCAGGAAACTGTTGCTATGGTGTTTTAGAAGTGTATGTGTATAAATGGGCAAATAGCGGTGGTCTTCCCTCATGTGATGCTATGGGGGTGATCCTTCCTAAAAGTCACTCTTTGTTTCTTCCTACCTCTGCTGCTGTTCCCAGAGTTGGGTGTCTGACCTCAAAACCGCATAACCCTGTTAAAAACAGCGAGGAGAAGCACATCACTGCAGGAAGAGCGCGGGGCAAGAGCTAAAACTAAACCCTAAACTAAATCCTAAAACTCACCCTGTGAGTGCATATTGACGGAAGAGGTCCTCTCAGCTCTCAACAGGTATATACAGAAATGTTTTTTGGATCTGTATGGCTTTTCCCACCCTAAATCTTTAATTCTGGGCCAGTTCGTTAAAGGCCGTGGGTGGTGGGCCTGGGCCCTCCCAAACTCCCCTCCCTGCTGACAGACGCGGGGGAACTGCTGCAATCTCGGACTCGTGACGGGACAGCCATTTGTTGAAAACGGAATTATATAAAAGCACAATAAAGAACATGTATCATGCTGCTATTGCACATGGCATGGGACATAACACCTAGCAATGCTCAATGTCCAACTGTGCAATCTTTGCATGTAAGTTTTAGTCGTCGTGCCATCTTTATCTCTAGCATCTCTTTATCTCTATCTTTATCTATTATCTTTATCTATTATTTTTATCTCTAACATCTCTTTATCTAGCCACTTCCTAAGCTGATCTTAGGTCAAGACTGCCTGTGTGTAAATGGGAAGAGTCCTGCATTATAGCAAATCTACCCAACCCTGCTTTTTATGCTGGGGTCAGCGTTGTACTGCACAAAGCTTCCTTTTTCAGGTGAAACTTCTAATTGTGAACAGAGTTGCTGCATTAAGAAAGAGGTATTTCTTACATTCTAACTACTCTATGAGCAGTTCTTCTAGCGCTATTTATTTTTCTTTCATATAGGTTTTTTTTTTTAAAAAATGAAATGCTTGATGTTATTAGCTGCCCTGTAGATAGGGGCCTTCAGTAGTAGGCCCCTGCAGTGGGCATGGGAGGCAGGGGCTCCCCTTAGAGTGGGTCAAAGAATTGGATGTGTGAATATTGGAGAATTTTTGGGCAAAAGTCGTCTCTCTCTTCCTGTTAAGGTAAGGCATAAAAGGGGTGCGTGCTTTGGGAAGAGTTCCTGTTAGTGTTTTTGGCGGGGGGCGGGGGGGGGAGGGGGCGCTTAATTTGGCTGCCTAGCCGAGGCGTCCGGCCTCGGGGAATTCTGTGTGCGTGGACGAGCTCAGCTCAGCACTTAGTGCCCAGCGTGGCCTGCAGCGGTGCCGGCAGGCTGGAGTTAACGCTCCGCTTCCCGCTGGGAGAGGCTGGTTTCAGAGCTGGTGCGTGAGCAGGGTGGGCAGAGCAGGGGGTCCGAGCGGTGCCCGCTTGTGGTTCTGGGATTCTTGGTGCCCGCCTGTGGTTATGGAGCTGACCCTGCTGCTTCTTGGTGGCGATGGGCTCTTGCTTTTTCTCTTTGAGTAGAGGGTTATAAACTCCGTGTTTCCAGGGGAACAACTGCGGAACAACAACAAAACCCTATATGAAAAAAAAAGAATAAATAGCGCTAGAAGAACTGTTCATAGAGTAGCTAGAATGCAAGAAATACCTCTTTCTTAATGCAGCCACTCTGTTTACAATTAGAAGTTTCACCTGAAAAAGGAAGCTTTGTGCAGTACAACACAGCATAAAAAGCAGGGTTGGGTGGCCTTAGGCCTAGATTTGCTATAATGCAGGACTCTGCCCTTTTATACATGGGCAGTCCTGACCTAAGATTAGCGTAGGAAGCAGAGCCAACGCTTGCTTGCTCTGGTGGGCCATTTAGCATCCCAACAATGTAGCCTGCAGAGCCCAGCTAGAGGAGAAACACGAGGACACAGAAAAAGCAAACGAGGAGGGAAGCAAAACTGGACGTGTTCAGTGTGTACTCTCTTGGGCTTCTCAGAAGCTACTTTCAGGCATCATTCTCGTAATTTCTCAGCTTCACCCCTATGCACAGTTTGTCTTTTGTATTTTTTAAAAAATGGAAAGCCATCCTATTCTCTAAGATCCATACAGACCCATCTTGTCAATCAAAAGCAGCAGCCAGCTAAGTTGGAGATCAAGCCAAGGCAAGATGGGAGCTTCCTGTTTTCTTCATTATGCATTTTTCTTGTTTGTCTCAGTTATATAACTGATAAACCAGAAAGAAGGTAAACTTTCACATGAACAGGAACAAGGAATATTTCTAATGCTGAAATTATTCTACAATTAAAACAGACAAACTCGAATGCTGTTTTACTTTTAATAAAAACCTATTTTAACAATATTTTTTTAATTGTTTGAAATGTATATTTGCTTTATAAATATGGAGGTGTAAAAGACATAACTTATTTTAATAGATATAAATATATAAAATAAAAAATAAAATATGTAATATATATAATTATAGTACAACTATTAAATATATCTTATTTGTTTTATATATATTTTATATACGTATATGTCTTATACATCCATATCTGTATGTAATAAATATATTTACAAGTACTCTTTACTGAACTATACACAGCTAACAAGAGAATGCAATTAAAGTATAAAATTTTATTTAAAATAAGTGAAGTGTTCTGAAGATCACATTATGAAGCACAGTAGAAGTTCCTAATGATTTTCTTCATTTCCTGATAATAAAGAAGAATTATCAATAAGCACAAATAATAGTTTAAGAACCTGATAGTTTCTTTCTTCACACAAAGTTAAAGCATCTGTAAATACATTCCCCTGTTGGTGATATTTAGCTATATCATATGCTAAAAGCATCACAATGCTTCTCTATTCTCTGTAGCTTCAGAGACATCCCTATGTGTCCAAAAGAGTAGAGGACACAGAGCCTGGAGCAACAGTTGTTAAAACAGGTCGGAAGAGATCCTCCCTGAGCAACCACAGCTAAAAGCTGAGAACGTTACTTGGTGGATGCTCCATAATTAATTTACCTTTGCTACTTGCCCAGTGCACTCAGAAGAAGAGAGAACTGTACTTAGAGCTAAAGAAAAAGGGAGGAAACAAAGAAATCCAGGCACATTTAATTTGAGCATTCCAACGTTAAGTTCCAGAAGCCCACAAGTGTTGGGATAACATCAATATTTTCCCTTCTCAAGCTAGTACGTGGCATTATACCAGGTGAGAAGGGAACGTCTGTCAGGCATGACCTCCCTGAATCCAAAATATCCCCATTCTTGCACAGTGAGAACAGAGCATCCCTTCTACCTCTCAATCAGATGTGAGGGAAGAGATGGAGATACCAGTGCCTAAGCAAAGAGGCTCCTTCTTTTCAAGGTAAACTGCAGAGGGACCAATAATCTTATCTATTCTCACACACAAGTGCCTCAGGGACGAGTGGGCTCATGGCTTCTTTGGACCTGAACACTCCATTTCCAGCATATCTAAACCAAATCAACACTGGGATTGCCCGGCTTGGGTGGTGGATGCCTCCTGAAGACATTTGCAAATGTTTGCCTGCTTGTAGGAGGGGGAGAAAGAGGAAGTAACAGACTGAGAAGAGCACCCTCCTTTCATGGTCCCCCTACACCTTGGATACACTTGTGGATAGCAAGAACAGCCATCCACAGTCTCCAAGGTTCATTGCTTTGAAGGAGCTGGGTGGGTGGAACCGTTGTCTTCAAGTCCAATCTCTTTTTCCTGCTGAAACTGAAAAGAGTTATGCCAAATATAACAATGGTTTTGCAATATGGGTAAATGTCTTCCAGATGGAAATAAGTAAGTCTTATAACATGATAGCTAAGCACTAAAGCAATGAATATGAAATAAGCATGATATTCAGAGGGCATGCAGACTGTGTAACCATGACAGAATACTATATATAACCATTAGAAAACATATATAAAATTTACCATAATGAGTTTAGTTCTGTCGTAATAATTCTGGTGCTTGTAAATGCACTGGCGGAGGAGAGCATCTTTTTTTTCTAGGTAATTCAGGAATTCCCACCGGACTCTCATGACGTCCGGCCAGACTCTCATGACGCATGTAAGTCTCTGGGATGAAAACACTTTCTTAAGTCATGATTTCTCTTTTTCCAGAACATGGCTATCCATCAGCTATCCCACAAGTGGCATCCAATCTTTCTCTACGGTTTCCTGTTATTTGTTCACTGAGAAATACTTGCCTTCTACTTTCTCCTCCATAGCAAATAGGAACCAAGATCAAAAAGCAGTGGGAGTGAAAAGCCCAGGGTTGAGAGGAGAAAAAAGCAATAGTCAAACGTTGCCATTACAGCAGTGCCTACTTAAGGAAGTTGAATGTTAAGAAAACCCATCTCCCATTTGAAGCAAGCATTAGGATGTGAGTCATCTCTGCTACATCGTGACTAAATGTACACAGACCGAGTTACAGCTCTTTATCCCAAGCTGCTCCTTATCAGAAAGATGCACGTGCCATAAAAGAAAGCAAATGATTGTTGGTTTGCGAGGAGATAGAATTACAAAACTGATTTCAAAATCAGAAGAGCAGCAGCTTAAGAAAAATGACTTTGGTGGCATAAAGGAACATAATCTTAATGGAAGCAACACAGTGCAGTGATTTGTAAAGAAATAATAGAATGAAATTAAAGGAGGCTAATGTAAACCCCTCAGCAACAAAATTGAGCTAACTGGTCTGCTGGACCTTTCGCTTACCTTCTGAATCACCCTCTTGCAAACTTGCTGTATTTTGGGAATCCAAAGTGTCATTTCAATTTCTTAGCCCTGAATTGGGAGAAAACTGGGCTCTTTTCTTTTCAGAGCCAGATTTAGTCGCAGAGGAAAAATCTCTTGTTTTCTGTCTCATGTTTATTTTCATAGACATTTGTCTGTCGCCGTGGAAGACTATTGTGGCTTTCTTCCACACGAGAACCTCCTATGAACTCATCTTCAGTCTGCTGCATGCTAGAAGCACCGTTTTCCAGGAACTCTTCTCCCTCACTGTCTACTTCCTCTTGGTCTTCTCCACTTCTATTCACTTTACTCCACTGCAAAATCTTTCTCCTCTTTGTTTCACCACTGGAAGCGCAATTGTTCCTTTTGCGTTTTCTTTTGGACGGAACTGCAATAAGATATTAGGAAAAAACAACGCAAAATATAAGCAAAGAAGCTCCTCCTTTAAAATCTGCTCTTCTTATCTTCCTCGTATGTCAAGTAAAACAATCAAAGAACTGAACGTACTGACAAATCTCACTACACATGTAGGTCTAAAGAAAAGGTTGCAAGTTCATGTGGTCCATTTGCTGTTAGATTTTTAAATTTATTCAAGACTTTAAACTAGATTTGAAACTTTTAAGCCCAGAAAATTCCTACTTTAGCCTTGCTTTGCAGTCCTATTGTCTGCCTATTGGGTAAAGTTGCTTACTGTCTCATTACATGAACTAATAGAGATGAATAGCAAAAAAGCCTTTGGAGAAAAGCTCTTCTTCAAATCTCTTATAAAACCAGTAAAGATCAAAAGCAGAATGAATGCTGGGAAGAGTTAAAAAGAGACCATTTCAAGAAAGTAACTGAAGGATAAAGAAAATTCTCAGTAAAGTTTTATGATTCAGATAACCTGTTTAAAGCAGTCTTTGCCCTTCTGCCTTCCACAAAGGAAAACAAAAAACCCCACCCTTCTTTCTATTTACAGAATATTGCACAAAACAGACGTGTGAAATCCTTGGCATTGTTTCCACCGGCAGAAACCTTGTCACAAGAAGGATACGAATGGCATTAGCAATATCACCCAGAAAGACTGTTGGTGGGGAGAAAAAAAGAAAAAAAAATCTAAAAAGAAAAAGCAACTTGCCATTAGGCAATGGTGTAGGGCAGGCTCCAGGCATCACTGGCATCTCTATTCTTTCGTTACACTTGTTATCTTGTTTATTACATCCAGAAACAGAGGGCTGCTGTGGCATCACCTCGTAGTGAGATGGCACATCCTGTGAAGAGCTGCAGCCTTGCAATGAAGAACAGACAGCAAAAAAGTTGGTCTCACGTTTCTACTTACAAATACTGAGGCAAGTCTTCAAATCCCGAGGGTTGGAATACATACCTCTTTTCTCACGAGACTCTTTAATTTCTTCACAAAGTTGTTCCAAGTCTTTATCCATTTCCTCCTTCACTATGGCATGGGCAGCATCTCTCAGAGCACAAGCTTTGTCTCTAAGGAGACGATCTGAAAGTTGACAGTCAGAACTGAGTGTTTGCCACTAGCTAAGTGAAATCCTTGATTTGGATCATATGGAAAGGATGAACTCTTTTCCCAAAGAGGTTTTGCAAGCTATTTCAGTGAATAGTTTTGGCAGAAGAACATAAAAGTTAATAATGAAGGCAGAGGCACTACATCTTCATTAGCACCTATTGCACATAATTTCATCTCTAAATAATTTAACACTACACCAATTTTTAAAGTGGCAAGAAATGCTCTCTGTGGATGTTTCAAGTGAGCTAATCCCAAGGCCATTGTAAAGAGACGACTCTTCTCAATCTATACATTTTAAATTTTGTCTAAATGAGGGATAAAGAGCTATCCTCACCTCCAGCTTCTCTATCTGGCTTGAATTCTAAGGCACTGCTACAGATTAGATCAAGATCTTTCAGAAAATCTCCTGCAGTTACATATTGGTGCAAGTCAATTTTAGAGAGAATTGTCGAAAGGTCCATTGGCTGTTTAATAACTGTGATATAATCAGGCTCCTACAAATTAAATAGATGGGTTCAGAGGTTGTATTAGACTTACACAGTATCTACCCACATTATTTTAATAAATTCAAATAAATGACTTCTTAAAAACCCTGAATATTTGTGACATTATGAGCAGATAGTGGAACTAACCACTTAGCTGCTTGAAAAAGGAAGGGCTCTTTCAAACGGCTTTGAAGAGACACACTGGAAGGGAGAAGAAAAGCAGCAGGAAGCTGGGGAGTGTGTGTGGGACAGCGAAGGGAACAGACATGCAGAGCAGGATTTGCTTCCTTCAGCTTCAAAACATCACAGTAAATACACTGGATTGAGCCACCCGAGCCAGGCTCTGCTCTGGGCAGCAGGAAATCCGCTGCCGGAATTGCCCTTTGGAAGCAGCTGCTCTAGGCATCTCCCTTAGGAGGAGATACCTGGAGCAGAGCTAATTATGTCTTTACTGGGAGCGTGAGAGGAGCCTCAAGGCTAGTTTAGGTGAGGACACCTCTATTTGTTTAGACTATTCACATGTCAAGAGCCTGGAAGGGAAAGACGAGGGATGCCCAGAGGAACAGGGCCCTTGCTGATACACAGCTGTATTAAAATTGCATCTGACTCTGAAGTATAAGTCTGTTAAGATGGGGGCACAGTCAGTAAATTAAATGAGTAAAAGAGGGACTTGGAAGCTTTGGGGGAAGATGAAACCACATGTCATTTATGGCTGATCCTGTACTGGGGAGCCAGAAACAAAATGGCAGGCGGAATCTTGAATTTTTTTTCAAACATCTGCTCTTCTCCTGTTCCCAGAGGAACCACTGACAGCCAACAAACACGTAGCAATACCTTTAGGCTTTATTCCAACAGCCCCAAAGAAATCTGACTGTTTATTTCAGAGTTGTAGCATACCTACATATCAAAGTCTTTCCCCAGGCAAACTCTGGTGGTAGCTGCTCTGACTTTCTAGGAGGAAACCAGGGCTTCCAGTGACTACTCAAAAAAAGGACATTGAAGAGCCTCAGGGAGTCAGCAAAATAAAATACAAAATACTTTTTGCTCCTCCAAAAAGAAATTCTTCTAGTGCAGTGCTAAAGATAAGCCTTTCGCTAGAGCACACCAACACTGGGCAGTTAAAAATACACCCAGTATTACAGACCCAGAGCAGTTTACCTCATCTGCATCAACAGGGTTTGTGAAGGCCTTGAAACGTCCGTCAGTAGCAAGTCTGAGAGTAACATCCCTTAAGAAAACGCTAAGTGCACCAAGGGACTCCTCCTCCTGCTCCTCTGCCCCTTGCGTTTCTCCCCGTGGTGGTTCCCGAGGTTCAGGCGGCGGCGCCACCGGCAGCACTTCCAGGGCCTGCCGAGCTTAAGGGAACCAGAAAAGTTTATTCCATCCGCAGCACTCAAATAGGAGCACACACAGAGTTACTGATAGGAAACCCACTACCAAAACAAATACTGTAAGGCTGTTAACATACAGTTAGCAAATTTTTATCTATAGGATAGGCTCACCTGCTTTCTTTCTAGATGCAGGAGGTTTAGCAGCTTGATTTAAGTCCTCAAAAAAGTTGCTTCTCTCTTCCTTAGTAGGCAATGGGATATCGAAAACTTCTCCATAATCTTCAATAAACAACTCCTGTATCTATGGCATGAGAAGGAAAGACATTTCAGGCACAAGATCACTATGCCAAAAACAGGATTTTTTAAATTAAGCTTAATAATGATCTGAAAAATAATATCCTCCCCTAGACAGCTGAATTAGAGTTTTGTAAAGGTGTGTTACCTTGGGGGCTGAATTTTGAATTTCTCAACGACTTCCGGATAAAGCAGCGGAAAAATCACCATCTCTTTTAACATTGCAACGTGGTCAGAAAGACCACCCACACCAAATCGGACCTAAAGATCAAGACAACAGAATAAGTTTACACCTTAAAGAAAGCTGCAGCCTACAGAAGGTTCCATCAGAAACCCTGGAAAAATCCCTCTAACACAACGAGTTAAAATCACTTACGGCCCTGTCCATTTGCATGGCACCGGCATCAGCCAGACTTGCTCTCATGCTTGTTCGAGCCTCGTGAACCCCCTTTCAGTCGTCTTTCCAAACGTTAATGGGAAGACACTTGACTGGAATTAAAAAGAAAGTCTCCTCCTAACTGAAGGGAAAGCTGGAAGACTTTTATTTTTAAGCGTTGGAAAGCAAATGTGTGTAACAAAAGACAGGCATTTCAGAAACATGTGCCTGAAAACATATTTGCTAAACACTTAATACAACAAATGATATTAAAAGATATTAAGTACCAAAAATGCTTTTTCTGTATTTTTAACTTCATGCTAGAGTGGGTTTCATTCTAAATAAGCTAAAGAAGCAGGCGAAAAAAATCCCCACGGCAGCTGGCCATTATTATCATTATTATTATCATTATTATTAATTTCTTTTTCTAATTATTTCTTTTTAATTTTTATTATTTTAGTTCTTCTTTCAGGGGTGTCCCGCAGCCCTCGGTGCGAGTGATGTTGAGGGTAAGAAAGCATGTGTGTGGGTGCAGGGGAAGAACCACACACCTGGGGGGAAATCCGGGCTCCTTTTATGTCCCCGTTCTTTCTACATTCCTGTGTCGCAGCTTAAGTGTCGTGTGTTCTTTCCCAGGCAGCTCAGGCCCAAAAATGATCCCCAGCGGCCACTGGGGATTATTATTATTATTATTATTAATATTAATATTAATTATTAATATTAATTAATATTATTTCTTATTATTATTTCCTCTTATTATTATTATTTCCTCTTATTGTTATTACTTCTTATTGTTATTATTTCTTCTTTTTATTATTATTATTTTACTTTTTCTATCCACCCCAAATCCCTCCCGGTCCCGCTCTTCCCGCCCGTGTTTCCAGGGCGACAGTAAAGGCCGTTGCGCAACCGGCTCCGCTGTGTCCATGGCGACCGCGGGGGACGGGCAACCGCCTCCCGGTGCCGCGCGATCCGCCCCGCCCCGGCATGGAGGGGAGGGGCGCACTGCGCATGCGCGCACGTCCCCCCACCCCGGGAGGACTCCCTCCCTCCCCCGCCCTGCCCGCGGCTACCGAGAGGCCGCGTGCGCAGTGGGCAGGAGCCGCAGTCCCCACCCCCGCGCACGCGCAGTGCCCTTCCGCCATGAGGCGCGGCCAGCGCAGCCGCGAGCTGAGAAGCGGCCGTGAAAGATGGCCGAAAAACGGCCAAAAGAGAGCGAAAAGCACGAGGATAAGGAAAGCTGAGGAGGCCCCGCCAGGGGAAGAGGGCCCCCGCCGCGGCATTTTGGCGGAAAAGAACCATCCCGACCCAGTAAAGTGGTGGTGTGGGCGGGGGGGGGCGGTGCGGGACCCAGGGCCGGGCCGGTGGGAAAAGCAGTGGAACGACTAACGTGGGGGCGAGGGAGTGCGTGTGTCTGCAGAGATGGAAGCCGCGGTGTCAGGGCAGGTTTTGATACGATCCCAAGAGCGAGATTAAAACACAAATGGGTCAAATGTGAAAAAAGCTTGTAAGTTTTATTCTCATATGCGCGATAGGCCAGGGCGAAAAAGAAGGGAAAAGGAAGGAAAAGAGAAGCAAGCGGGAGAGATGCAGCAGGATTGCAGTTGCCACCACCCCAGTGCAGCTGAGTGTCACTGGCTACGCTTGGGTGCGGGCACAGGTGCCTGGGTGCAGGCGCTGTCCCGCAGCCCTCGGTGCACGGGATGTTGAGGGCCAGAAAGCGTGCGAGTGGGTGCAGGGGATGAACCACACACCTGGGGGGAAATAGCACACAGCGGCGGAGGGGGGAAATCCTTGCTGCTTTTATGTGTCCGTTCTTGCAGAGTCTGCCCCTTTGTGCGTGCTCTGGTGCTCCTCTTCCTCCAGCTCCAGTGCCAGCGCCGCTCCGTAGACGCTGCAGAGCATCATTTGGGCCTGGTGCTGATGGAGATAGAACACCTGGAGCTGATGCCACAGTCCTCCCAGAAGCAGAATCCCAAGTTGAAAAAGTCGTAAATCGTATGGAGATAAGAGATCCCGGTCTTCTCGGAGACGGGATGCGGAGGCCAAGGAGTCGTAAATTGTATGGAGATATCCCAGTCCTTGCAGAGACGGGATGTCAAGGCGTCAAGTGTCTAGAGACAAGACACGTGGAGCTGATAGATGGGAGGCCTGGGTCAAGAAGTCCTAAAGGGTAGAGCAACAACGTGGAGCCCACCACGATGCAGGGCTCAAAGCAGAGCCCCGAGCGGAGCCCGGCCTGTGGGCAGGCAGGCGGCAGCCGTGCCAGGGCGCTGCCTGAGGAGCCCTCCTTGGCAGCCAGCAAGGCTGAGGCTGCACGTTGCTCTCTGCCACCGGGCTCATCCGTGCCAGGAGGAGCCCAGCACAGCAGCAGCCTTCCTCACGGCGGCCCCCTGGCCCCTGCCGCTGCTGTCACCCCCCGGCAAGCACGGAACATTCCAGAGGGGCAGTTATCGCCACGGGAACACCGATGCTCCCCAGGGCTCCGTGGAGCAGTGGCCCCAGCGCTGGCCACGCAGCAGCAAGGCCAGGTGAGCAGCAGGTCTGCGCAGCACCAGGGCCACTCGTGGTGCCCACAGGGTGCGGGGCAGCTGCGGGGCTCCGGGGCAGCCTGCGCGACGCCTCCCAAGGGAGGCCCCAAAGCCCCGCGCCCCCCTCGGCGCTGGCACCGCTGCCCTTGCCCTGTTCTCTGCTCCGCTTGGCACTGGGCTCCCCGCGTCCCTGCCAGAGGGGCTGCCGGGGGAAGGAGGCTGCTGCGGGCAGGCCCGGCACTGCCTGCTCCGGGCCCCACCGCTCGGCACAGAGAGACCCCTGGCACAGAGAGCCCTGCTCTCGGGGCTGCGAATGCCAACGGCTCCTTGGCCCTTGCAGGCCACGGGCCCCTTCACCCTGGCTGCTGCCAGCAAGTGCTGGGCCCACAGACGCCGTCACGAACGTGGTATGGAAATGTTTCTTTCTTGATTTTTCAAGTAGTGTTTTTTGTTGCTTATGTTCTTGTTAATGTTCTTGTTATTGTTAAGGAGATGGTTCTTATTTGTATTCTTGTTGTTCTCTTTCATATTCTTTTCATGCTTTTGATTTCAATCTATATGTTGAGGTCAGGAAAGGCCCACTGTGAGGTCACAGGAGGCCCACTGCGAGGTCGTCCATTGTGAGGTCGTGAGAGGCCCATTGTGAGGTCGTCCATTCTGAGGTCGTCCATTGTGAGCTCACAAGAGCGCCATGGTGAGGTAATCCATTTTAAGGTCGTGCATTGTGAGGTCACGAGAGGCCTATTGTGAGCTCGTCCACTGTGAGGTCATCCATTGTGAGGTCACAAGAGGGCCATTGTGAGGTCGTCCGTTGTGAGCTCACGAGAGGCCCATTGTGAGGTCATGAGAGGCCCATTGTGAGGTAATCCATTGTGAGGTCACAAGAGTCCCATTGTCAGGTCGTCCATTGTGAAGTCATCCATTATGAGGTCACTAGAGGCCCATTGTGAGGTCGTCCATTATGAGGTCATCCATTGTGAGGTCCTGAGCGGCGCATCCTGGGGTCGTGCATCGTGAGGTCGTCCATTGTGATGTCATCCATTGTGAGGTCGTCCATTGTGAGGTCATCCATTCTCAGGTCGTGAGAGGCCCATTGTGAGCTCGTCCATTGTGAGGTCACTAAAAGAACATTGTGACGTTGTCCATTGTGAGGTCACGGGAGGCCCATTGTGAGCTCGTCCATGGTGAGGTTGTCCATTGTGAGGTCATGAGAGGCCCATTGTGAGGTCGTCCATTGTGAGGTCGTCCATTGTGAGGTCACGAGAGGCCCATTGTGAGGTCGTCTGTTGTGAAGTCACGAGAGGCCCATTGTGAGGTCGTCCATTGTGAGGTACTCCATTGTGAGGTCACGGGAGACCCATTGTGAGTTTGTCCATTTTGACGTCGTCCATTGTGAGGTCACCAGAGGCCCATTGTGAGGTCGTCCATTGTGAGGTCACAAGAGTCCCATTGTGAGGTCATGCATTGTGAGGTCGTGAGAGGCCCATTGTGAGGTAGTCCATTGTGAGGTCACAAGAGGGCCATTCTTAGGTCATCCAATGTGAGGTCCTTAGAGGCACATTGTGGGGTCGTCCATTCTGAGGTCGTCAACTGTGATGTCATCCATTGTGAGGTCATGAAAGGCCCATGGTGAGGCCGTCCATGGTGAGGCCGTCCATGGTGAGGCCGTCCATGGTGAGGCCGTCCATGGTGAGGCCGTCCATGGTGAGGCCGTCCATTGTGATGTCATTAGAGGCCCATTGTGAGGTCATCCATTGTGAGGTCATCCATTGTGAGGTCATCCATTGTGAGGTCTTTCATTGTGAGGTCGTCCATTGTGGGGTCGTCCATTGTGGGGTCGTCCATTGTGGGGTCGTCCATTGTGGGGTCGTCCATTGTGGGGTCGTCCATTGTGGGGTCACAAGAGTCCCACTGTGAGGTCGTCCACTGTGAGGTCGTCCATTGTGAGGTCATCCATTGTGAGGTCACAAGAGTCCCACTGTGAGGTCATCCATTGTGATGTCGTCCATTGTGAGGTCATCCATTGTGAGGTCACAAGAGTCCCACTGTGAGGTCATCCATTGTGATGTAATTAGAGGTCCATTGTGAGGTCATCCATTGTGAGGTCGTCCATTGTGAGGTCGTCCATTGTGAGGGGACAAGGGCCCCATTTTGAGGTCATCCATTGTGAGGTCGTCCATTGTGAGGTCATCCATTGTGATGTCAGTAGAGGACCATTGTGAGGTCGTCCATTTTGAGGTCATCCATTCTGAGGTCGTGAGAGGCCCATTGTGAGGTCACTAAAAGAACATTGTGACGTTGTCCATTGTGATGTCATTGGAGGCCCATTGTGAGCTCGTCCATTGTGAGGTTGTCCATTGTGAGGTCATGAGAGGCCCATGGTGAGGTCATCCATGGTGAGGTCTTCCATTGTAAGGGGACAAGAGTCCCATTGTGAGGTCATCCATTGTGATGTCATTAGAGGCCCATTTTGAAGTCGTCCATTGTGATGTCGTCGCTTCCACTTCAGCAGGAAACCTCGAAGGTGGGGAATGTCATCACTCTGTCAGTGCATCTCTGCTCGTCCATTCCCTGAGCTTAAATTCTAGAGCTTTTCCTCAAGAAGATATTTTATTTGCCATCCTGACCTAAAGAAATCTAGCCTTTGATCACCAGGAAGATAAGATTATTATTATTATTATTATTATTATTATTATTATTATTATTATTATTCAGATCATTATTAAGCTTAATTTAAAAAATCCTCTTTTTGATGTAGTGATCTTTTACCTGAAATGTCTTTCCTTCTCATGCCATAGATACAGGAGTTGTTTATTGAAGATTATGAAGAAGTTTTCGATATCCCGTTGCCTGCTAAGGAAGAGAGAAGCAACTTTTTTGAGGACTTAATTTTAAGTCAAGCCGCTAAACCTCCTGCATCTAGAAAGAAAGCAGGTGAGCCTATTCTATAGATAAAAATTTGCTAACTGTATGTTAACAGCCTTACAGTATTTGTTTTGGTAGTGGGTTTCCTATCAGTAACTCTGTGTGTGCTCCTATTTGAGTGCTGCCGATGGAATAAACTTTTCTGGTTCCCTTAAGCTCGGCAGGCCCTGGAAGTGCTGCCGGTGGCGCCGCCGCCTGAACCTCGGGAACCACCACGGGGAGAAACGCAAGGGGCAGAGGAGCAGGAGGAGGAGTCCCTTGGTGCACTTAGCGTTTTCTTAAGGGATGTTACTCTCAGACTTGCTACTGACGGACGTTTCAAGGCCTTCACAAACCCTGTTGATGCAGATGAGGTAAACTGCTCTGGGTCTGTAATACTGTACTGTCTGGGTGTATTTTTAAGTGCCCAGTGTTGGTGCGCTCTAGCGAAAGGCTTATCTTTAGCACTGCACTAAAAGGATTTCTTTTTGGAGGAGCAAAAAGTGTTTTGTATTTTATTTTGCTGACTCCCTGAGGCTCTTCAATGTCCTTTTTTTGAGTAGTCACTGGAAGCCCTGGTTTCCCCCTAGAAAGTCAGAGCAGCCTACCACCAGAGTTTGCCTGGGGAAAGACTTTGATATGTAGGTATGCTACAACTCTGAAATAAACAGTCAGCTTTCTTTGGGGCTGTTGGAATAAAGCCTAAAGGTATTGCTACGTGTTTGTTGGCTCTCAGTGGTCCCTCTGGGAACAGGAGAAGAGCAGATGTTTGAAAAAAAATTGAAGATTCCGCCTGCCATTTTGTCTCTGGCTCCCCAGTACAGGATCAGCCATAAATGACATGTGGTTTCATCTTCCCCCAAAACTTCCAAGTCCCTCTTTTTCTCACTTAATTTACTGAATTAGCCTGTTAAGATGGGGGCATATACTTCAGAGTTAGTTGCAATTTTAATACAGCTGTGTATCAGCAAGGGCCCTGTTCCTCTGGGCATCCCTCGTCTTTCCCTTCCAGGCTCTTGACATGTGAATAGTCTAAACAAATAGAGGTGTCCTCACCTAAACTAGCCTTGAGGCTCCTCTCACACTCCCAGTAAGGACATAATTAGCTCTGCTCCAGGTATCTCCTCCTAAGGGAGATGCCTAGAGCAGCTGCTTCCAAAGGGCAATTCCGGCAGCGGATTTCCTGCTGCCCAGAGCAGAGCCTGGCTCGGGTGGCTCAATCCAATGTATTTACTGCGATGTTCTGAAGCTGAAGGAAGCAAATCCTGCTCTGCATGTCTGTTCCCTTCGCTGTCCCACACACACTCCCCAGCTTCCTGCTGCCTTTCTTCTCCCTTCCAGTGTGTCTCTTCAAAGCCCTTTGAAAGAGCCCTTCCTTTTTCAAGCAGCTAAGTGGTTAATTCCACTATCTGCTCATAATGTCACAAATATTCAGGGTTTTTAAGAAGTCATTTATTTGAATTTATTAAAATAATGTGGGTAGATACTGTGTAAGTCTAATAAAACCTCTGAACCCATCTATTTAATTTGTAAGTACCTGATTATATCACAGTTATTAAACAGCCAATGGACCTTTCAACAATTCTCTCTAAAATTGACTTGCACCAATATATAACTGCAGGAGATTTTCTGAAAGATCTTGATCTAATCTGTAGCAGTGCCTTAGAATACAAGCCAGATAGAGAAGCTGGAGGTGAGGATAGCTCTTTATCCCTCATTTAGACAACCTTTAAAATGCATAGATTGAGAAGAGTTGTCTCTTTACAATGGCCTTGGGATTAGCTCCCTTGAAACATCCACAGAGAGCATTTCTTGCCACTTTAAAAATTGGTGTAGTGTTGAATTATTTAGCGATGAAATTATGTGCAATAGGTGCTAATGAAGATGTAGTGCCTCTGCCTTGATTATTAACTTTTATGTTCTTCTGCCAAAACTATTCACTGAAATAGCTTGCAAAACCTCTTTGGGAAAAGAGTTCATCCTTTCCATATGATCCAGATCAAGGATTTCACTTAGCTAGTGGCAAACACTCAGTTCTGACTGTCAACTTTCAGATCGTCTCATTACACACAAAGCTTGTGCTCTGAGAGATGTTGCCCATGCCATAGTGAAGGAGGAAATGGATAAAGACTTGGAACAACTTTGCGAAGAAATGAAAGAGTCTCGTGAGAAAAGAGGTATGTATTCCAACCCTCGGGATTTGAAGACTTGCCTCAGTATTTGTAAGTAGAAACGTGAGACCAACTTTTTTGCTGTCTGTTCTTCATTGCAAGGCTGCAGCTCTTCACAGGATGTGCCATCTCACTACGAGGTGATGCCACAGCAACCCTCTGTTTCTGGATGTAATAAACAAGATAACAAGTGTAACGAAAGAATAGAGATGCCAGTGATGCCTGGAGCCTGCCCTACAGCACTGCCTAATGGCAAGTTGCTTTTTCTTTTTAGATTTTTTTTTTCTTTTTTTTTTCTCCCCACCAACAGGCTTTCTGGGTGTTACTGCTAATGCCATTGATATCCTTCTTGTGACAAGGTTTTTGCCAGTGGAAACTTTGCCAAGGATTTCACACGTCTGTTTTGTGCAATATTCTGTAAATAGAAAGAAGGGTGGGGTTTTTTGTTTTCCTTTGTGGAAGGCATAAGGACAAAAACAGTTTTAAACAGGTTATCTGAATCATAAAACTTTACTGAGAATTTTCTTTATCCTTCAGTTACTTTCTTGAAATGGTCTCTTTTTAACTCTTCCCAGCATTCACTCTGCTTTTGATCTTTACTGGTTTTATAAGAGATTTGAAGAAGAGCTTTTCTCCAAAGGCTTTTTGCTATTCATCTCTATTAGTTCATGTAATGAGACAGTAAGCAACTTTACCCAATAGGCAGACAATAGGACTGCAAAGCAAGGCTAAAGTAGGAATTTTCTGCGCTTAAAAGCTTCAAATCTAGTTTAAAGTCTTGAATAAATTTAAAAATCTAACAGCAAATGGACCACATGAACTTGCAACCTTTTCTTTAGAGCTACATGTGTAGTGAGATTTGTCAGTACTTTCAGTTCTTTGATTGTTTTACTTGACATACGAGGAAGATAAGAAGAGCAGATTTTAAAGGAGGAGCTTCTTTGCTTATATTTTGCGTTGTTTTTTCCTAATATCTTATTGCAGTTCCGTCCAAAAGAAAACGCAAAAGGAAGAATTGCACTTCCAGTGGTGAAACAAAGAGGAGAGATTTTGCAGTGGAGTAAAGTGAATAGAAGTGGAGAAGACCAAGAGGAAGTAGACAGTGAGGGAGAAGAGTTCCTGGAAAACGGTGCTTCTAGCATGCACCAGACTGAAGGTGAGTTCATAGGAGGTTCTCGTGTGGAAGAAAGCCACAATAGTCTTCCACGACGACAGACAAATGTCTATGAAAATAAACATGAGACAGAAAACAAGAGATTTTTCCTCTGTGACTAAATCTGGCTCTGAAAAGAAAAGAGCCCAGTTTTCTCCCAATTCAGGGCTAAGAAATTGAAATGACACTTTGGATTCCCAAAATACAGCAAGTTTCCAAGAGGGTGATTCGAAATGTAAGCGAAAGGTCCAGCAGACCAGTTAGCTCCATTTTGTTGTTGAGGGGTTTACATTAGCCTCCTTTAATTTCATTCTATTATTTCTTTACAAATCACTGCACTGTGTTGCTTCCGTTAAGATTCTGTCCCTCTGATTATGCAACCAAACTAATTTTCTTAAGCTGCTGCTCTTCTGATTCTGAAATCAGTTTTGTAATTCTATCTCCTCGCAAACCAACAATCATTTGCTTTCTTTTATGGCACGTGCATCTTTCTGATAAGGAGCAGCTTGGGATAAAGAGCTGTAACTCGGCCTGTGTAGACTTAGTCATGATGTGGCAGAGATGACTCACATCCTAATGCTTGCTTCAAATGGGAGATGGGTTTTCTTAACATTCAACTTCCTTAAGTAGGCACTGCTGTAATGGCAACGTTTTGACTATTGCTTTTTTCTCCGCTCAACCCTGGGCTTTTCACTCCCACTGCTTTTTGATCTTGGTTCCTATTTGTTGTGGAGGAGAAAGTAGAAGGCAAGTATTTCTCAGTGAACAAATATCAGGGAACGGTAGGGAAAGATTGGATGCCACTTGTGGGATAGCTGATGGATAGCCATGTTCTGGAAAAAGAGAAATCATGACTTAAGAAAGTGTTTTCATCCCAGAGACTTACATGCGTCATGAGAGTCTGGCCGGACGTCATGAGAGTCCGGTGGGAATTCCTGAATTACCTAGAAAAAATATACGCTCTCCTCCGCCAGTGCATTTACAAGCACCAGAATTATTATGACAGAACTAAACTCATTATGGTAAATTTTATATATGTTTTCTAGTGGTTATATATAGTATTCTGTCATGGTTACACAGTCTGCATGCCCTCTGGATATCATGCTTATTTCATATTCATTGCTTTAGTGCTTAGCTGTCATGTTATAAGACTTACTCATTTCCATTTGGAAGACATTTACCCACATTGCAAAACCATTGTTATATTTGGCATAACTCTTTTCAGTTTCAGCAGGAAAAAGAGATTGGACTTGAAGAACTTCTTTACTGTGAGGGTGACAGAGCACTGCAACAGGTTGCCAAGAGAGGTTGTGGAGTCTCCTTCTCTGGAGATCTTCAAAACTTGCTTGGATGCAGTCCTGTGCCACGTGCCCTAGGTGTCCCTGCTGGAGCAGGGGTGTTGGACTAGACGATCTCTAGAGGTCCCTTCCAACCTCAACCACTCTGTGATTCTGTGACAACGGTTCCACCCACCCAGTTCCTTCAAAGCAATTAACCTTGGAGACTGTGGATGGCTGTTCTTGCTATCCACAAGTGTATCCAGGGTGTAGGGGGACCATGAAAGGAGGGTGCTCTTCTCAGTCTGTTACTTCCTCTTTCTCCCCCTCCTACAAGCAGGCAAACATTTGCAGATGTCTTCAGGAGGCATCCACCACCCAAGCCGGGCAATCCCAGTGTTCATTTGATTTAGATATGCTGGAAATGGAGTGTTCAGGTGCAAAGAAGCCATGAGTCCACTCGTCCCTGAGGCGCTTGTGTGTGAGGATAGATAAAATTCTTGGTCCCTCTGCAGTTTACCTTGAAAAGAAGGAGCCTCTTTGCTTAGGCACTGGTATCTCCATCTCTTCCCTCACATCTGATTGAGAGGTAGAAGGGATGCTCTGTTCTCACAGTGCAAAAATGGGGATATTTTGGATTCAGGGAGGTCACGCCTGACAGACGTTCCCTTCTCACCTGGTATAATGCCACGTACTAGCTTGAGAAGGGAAAATATTGATGTTATCCCAGCACTTGTGGGCTCCTGGAACTTAACGTTGGAATGCTCAAATTAAATGTGCCTGGATTTCTTTGTTTCCTCCCTTTTTCTTTAGCTCTAAGTACAGTTCTCTCTTCTTCTGAGTGCACTGGGCAAGTAGCAAAGGTAAATTAATTATGGAGCATCCACCAAGTAACTTTCTCAGCTTTTAGCTGTGGTTGCTCAGGGAGGATCTCTTCTGAACTGTTTTAACAACTGTTGCTCCAGGCTCTTGTCCTCTACTCTTCTGGACACATAGGGATGTCTCTGAAGCTACAGAGAATAGAGAAGCATGGTGATGCTTTTAGCACATGATATAGCTAAATATCACCAACAGGGGAATGTATTTACAGATGCTTTAACTTTGTGTGAAGAAAGAAACTATCAGGTTCTTAAACTATTATTTGTGCTTATTGATAATTTGTCTTTTCTTTATTATCAGGAAATGAAGAAAATCATTAGGAACTTCTACTGTGCTTCATAATGTGATCTTCAGAACACTTCTACTTTATTTAAAATAAAATTTTAATTGCATTCTCTTGTTAGCTGTGTATAGTTCAGTAAAGAGTACTTCTAAATATATTACATACATACAGATATGGATGTATAAGGCATATATGTATATAAAATATATATAAAACAAATTAAGATATATTTTATAGCTGTATTATAAATATTACATATATTAATAGATATAAATATATAAAATACATATAAAATAAGTCTTAAGATATGTTTTTATACATCCATATTTATAAAACAAATATTTTTTTTTATTGTTTGAATTGTATTGTTTTAATAAAAACCTATTTTAAGTGAAGCAGCATTCGAGTTTGTCTGTTTTAATTGTAGAATAATTTCAGCAGTAAAAATCTTCCTTGTTCCTGGTATATTAAGTAGATCATGGGAAAGTTTACCTCCTTCTTGGTTTATCAGTTATATAACTGAGGCAAACAAGAAAAATGCATAGTGAAGAAAACAGGAAGCTCTCATCTTGCCCTGGCTTGATCTCCAACTTAGCTGGCTGCTGCCATCAATTGACAAGACTGGTCTGTATGGATCTTAGAGAATAGGATGGTTTTCCTTTTTTTAAAAAAATAATAATAATAATAAACAAAAAAAAAAAACAGAAGACAACAAACTGTGCAGTAGGGGTGAAGCGGAGAAATTACGAGAATGATGCCTGAAAGTAGCTTCTGAGAAGCCCGAGAGAGTACACACTGAACACGTCCAGTTTTGCTTCCCTCCTCGTTTGCTTTTTCTGTGTCCTCATGTTTCTCCTCTAGTTGGGCTCTGCAGGCTACATTGCTGGGATGCTACATGGCCCACAAGAGCAAGCAAGCGTTGGCTCTGCTTTCCAGGCCGAGCTAAGGAGCTTCTCCCACCCCTGAGACACAAGGCCTCACCTGCAGAGTGTACAAATTCACTTCTTAACCATTACTAGAGCTACTTGTCTCATATCTTCTGGGTAAATCAGGGCAAAGCATGTGCCAGGTAAGCTCTGTGTTTTATATCTGAGTTGTTTTCTTGGATGGGTTACAGATGCAGGCTTTGTCCAGGCTTCACTTAAGCGTGGAAAATAAAATGTCCAGATTTCTAAAGTGGATGCCTGTAAGTTAAGTGAAGGCAATTCTTGTCTATTAGTGCTTTGTGTGAAAGCCACGGGCCTGCACGTGCTTGCACCACTGGGCACCAGGAAGGTTTCCTTGCATCTCCAGGGAGAGGAGAGGGAAAAAATTATAGAAGCAAAAATCTGTTTCTTAGCCCTTGAAGATGGTGTTGAAATCCTGACATCTTAAATGCACCTTTCACCAGGGAGTCGCTGTTGGTTCATTCTGTGGTAACAGGGAACCTTCTTACACTGAAAAAGAAGGGACAGGGTGGGAAAGGCAGACCCAGAAACAATCTTCTGGTAAAGCTTTTGCACTTCAAACTTTTGGTTCAACTTTTTTTGTACTGCTGCTCTCAGCAGGAAACTGTTGCTATGGTGTTTTAGAAGTGTATGTGTATAAATGGGCAAATAGGGGTGGTCTTCCCTCATGTGATGCTATGGGGGTGATCCTTCCTAAAAGTCACTCTTTGTTTCTTCCTACCTCTGCTGCTGTTCCCAGAGTTGGGTGTCTGACCTCAAAACCGCATAACCCTGTTAAAAACAGCGAGGAGAAGCACATCACAGCAGGAAGAGCGCGGGGCAAGAGCTAAAACTAAACCCTAAACTAAATCCTAAAACTCACCCTGTGAGTGCGTATTGACGGAAGAGGTCCTCTCAGCTCTCAACAGGTATATACAGAAATGTTTTTTGGATCTGTATGGCTTTTCCCACTCTAAATCTTTAATTCTGGGCCAGTTCGTTAAAGGCCGTGGGTGGTGGGCCTGGGCCCTCCCAAACTCCCCTCCCTGCTGACAGACGCGGGGCAACTGCTGCAATCTCGGACTCGTGACGGGACAGCCATTTTTTGAAAACGGAATTATATAAAAGCACAATAAAGAACATATATCATGCTGCTATTGCACATGGCATGGGACATAACACCTAGCAATGCTCAATGTTCAACTGTGCAATCTTTGCATGTAAGTTTTAGTCGTCATGCCATCTTTATCTCTAGCATCTCTTTATCTCTATCTTTATCTATTATCTTTATCTCTATCTATTATTTATATCTCTAATATCTCTTTATCTAGCCACTTCCTAAGCTGATCTTAGGTCAAGACTGCCTGTGTGTAAATGGAAAGAGTCCTGCATTATAGCAAATCTACCCAATCCTGCTTTTAATGCTGGGGTCAGCGTTGTACTGCACAAAGCTTCCTTTTTCAGGTGAAACTTCTAATTGTGAACAGAGTTGCTGCATTAAGAAAGAGGTATTTCTTACATTCTAGCTACTCTATGAACAGTTCTTCTAGCAGTATTTATTTTTCTTTCATATAGGGTTTTTTTTTTAAAAAAAATGAAATGCTTGATGTTATTAACTGCCCTGTAGATAGGGGCCTTCAGTAGTTCATATGAAAAAGAACCACAAGTTTTTAGTACGCACATCCTCTGCTACTTTCCATTTCACCCACAGCAGGTTCAAGCAAGAAGAACAAGAACAGGAGGAAGAAAGCAACTGCAAGATGGTAGAGGGAGTTCTGCTGGTAGAGTAGGCAGGGTTCATTCCAGGAAAAGAAAAGGAGAACCTGCAGGATTCTCTATCTCACCCACTAAGAGAGAGGGATACACTGCTGAGAATAGGAATATACAACCAGGGAGACCCTACTGGCAGGGAACTTGATTGTCAAATGAGAGGCTTTTGCAAAAAGGAGGAGCACTAGATGAAAGTATGTAGACAAATTGGCATAACTCAGTCCTCAGCGCTGCCCTCGCGTGCCCACAAATCAGCGCTGCTGCTCTGGCGCATCTAGAAAGCAGAACTGTGAGCGGAGGGGGCAGCAGCGCGGCCGCTCTGACAGCTCCTCGAGGGTGGCGCACGGCATGGGAAGCTCCTGCAAAAACAGCAGGTTCAGAGTGGGAGGCAGCCTTGTTCTTGGAGCCGCCCTTGAAGATGCTGCCTGCATCAGCCCAGGTAGGACTGGGGGAAACAGCCATAGCAACATGAAAGCACAGGATCTCATTATTGAGACGCTACTGGCTGTTAGACTGCAGCCACTGTTTTCAAGAAACAAAAGCAGAGACCAAAGCACAACCGCAGGCAGCAGCACCTGCGGGGCTGGAGAGCGCGTGGGGCCCCGCGCGGGTCGGTACTGCAGAGCGGCCGGGAGGAGGCGGCGCGCATGCGCCCTGCGTTGCGCAGGCTCCCTGCTGCCCCCCGCGCTCAAGGAGCGAGACAGCCATGGGGGGTGCGTGCATGCGCCCTGCGCGCCGCCGGGCTCGCTGCTGCCCTCGCGTGCCGGGGCGGAGGGGCTGCAGGAGCGGGGGTGTGCGTGTGTGCAGCGCCTCGGGCGGCCCTGTGTGGCGCAGGGCGCATGCGCAGCGGCCGGCAGGTGTGCAGGTGTCCCTGGAGGGCTGCGCTCGGGCCCCGGGACGGGAGGAGGCGGAGGGAGGCCGGGGAGCAGTGAGAGCAGGGGCAGCGCTGGTGGAGGATGTGGCCGCAGGAATATATTCCCTGGAAAAGTGACTTTCATCGACATTTTCATTTCCCATTCCCATGCCAAATGAAGGGGGTGGAAGCGCGTCTGAGTCGGATGTCATGTGTGAAGCGGATGGAGGCGTTTCTCCTGTTGCCATTGCCCTGTGTTCCGCGCGCCCGCATGCCCATACGGCAGGGACGTGGGGGCTGCTGCGCCCCGATGGTGAGGCGTAGCGCCGCGCGGGCCGCAGCTCCTGGCTGCGCTGTGGGGGCTGCGGGCAGGGCGGCCCCCCGTGAGCGAGCAGGGCTGGGAGGGCCGGGCCACGGCCTGGCCACGACTCCTGGTTCCCGGGGCCGAGAGGCCGAGGAACAGGAATGTGCGTGACGCGGCTGGGTTAGCGCCTGCGGTGCCTGGGGTGGGCTCGGGGGAGCGCAGCCCTGTGCCATGCAGGGGGGCGACTCTGGCGTGTGCTCGGCCTGCGGAGCGAGCTGAGGTCTGACGCAGCGTGACGGGCAGGCTTAGTGTTAAGAGCAGGAGAAAGCCTAGAGCTCTGTGGGGAGCGGTGCCAGAAAGGGCTGCCTGAGGAAACGCAGCGCGGTATCCAGCCTGGTCCTGGGACGCCCTTTAGCTTGGAGGCAGTCGGGGAGTGATGGCCTCAGCCTCCGGAGCGAGCTGGGGTTTGGCGTTCGGGGCCACGTGGGTGATTGTCGCTCTTTTCTTCCGAGCCGCCTCTCGGCTCCCTCCATACGTGCAGGACGCAGCCTTTCCGTGATAACCCTGCTGCGCGGGCACCCATGGAGCGCACGAGCATCTAAGGGCCGAGCTGTCGGCAGCGCTAGTGCTGAGGAGTGTGCTCGGCCGTAGGGCAGTGGCTGCAAAAGTGAGTTTGCTCTAGCAGAGAATGGGGCTTACACAGATCCGAGCAGCAGCTCCGGAGCCAAAAGGGCTGTTTGCCCAGTACTAACTGGGAAAAGCAGTAAGCACTTTAGTGTTGTAAGACTTTTAGAGGGGAAATTGATTTTGGAAGGGAAATGATTTTGACAGAGAAAGAAAATAGGAGTGGGTGGGTAACTTTTTCAGAGGATAAAATATTTGGAGGGAAACCAAATCACAGGGAGACATTTGGGGGGGGAACATTTTTTGGAAGGAATATTTTTCAGGGAATTTTTAAAGGAGGAATGGGAAAATTGTTTGGGGGAAACTTTCTTGCGGGTTGTTGAGAGATAATTATTTTGGTGGGGGGAAGTTATTTGAGGGAAGAATTTTGGTGCAGTTTTTTTTTTTTTTTAATGAGAATTAGGTTTAAGAAAAAGCTCCTGATATTTGGGTATGTAAAGGCAATATAAATAATATAGGCTCTATAAATAATATTTTGAAGGAAAGGTATTCTTTTGGAGATGGTGTTTTCTTTGGCTTTGTTTTGTATTCTCAACATCTAAAGTACGCTCCACTTAAGTGAACGTAACAAAATAATTTTGGAGAAATATATAACTCTTCCTAAAAGTTGTTGCTATGTACTAGGCAAATATCTGAATTTGGGGATTTTGTTTCTTTCCCTTTGGCAACTCTGTTGTCAAAGAGAAGCCAATAACTACTGCTGTTCTTCTCCTGAGCCAGATAAAAATAAAAGCTTTCTCGTGGTTCTTTCTTGTAGTTGTAAGGTAGCATTATGTTCTTGCTGAAATGAGTGGAATTGTTGGAATGAGTGTCAAAGCAGTGAAATTAAGGAGGAGACCCCAAATGTGTGATCTCCTGAAATGAGGGCTGGGGAGCAGCATTGCTCTGGTGAGGCAGTAGATGGTATTTCCAACCTCTGGAGTTGGTGGAAACAGTTCCCTGTCCTTGTCCTTTGAATTACTTAATCCCATGTGTCAGAAATTCTAATGAAGAAAAAGGTAACGAAGACCTTTGAAGTTTGGCTGGCCTTCAGTGTTCTTTAAGTGTTTCCTTTAGTAGGTCCAGATACTATGAAAGAAAAAGCAGAAAATATACCAATGCTTCCTCTTGGAAAGCTGGCACAAGCTGCACCGTTTAATTAGCAATGTTGAGGGTGTTAGTAATCTTCGTGCTTTGAGTCATTTTGTTCTTCCTTTACAGAGCTCCTATAGCCACCAGTAAATTCTGCTGGGAGGCTCCATGGGGGAGATTTCCTACAGAAGGGATGAGGGAAGACGGCTTTGGAAACGGGAGGAATGCGCCGTTGTGGCCTGCTCAGTGCCAGGACACAGCTGGGGCCTTCGCTAGCGGCGTTTTCATTTTCGCATGGCCCAGTTTGAGCTGTTTCTGCTGATGCCAAAGGAAGTCGTGCGGGTGGAGCGCCGCCAGCTCAGCAGGGCCGGTCAAGCAAAGAGCAGGAGAGAGCAGGTGAGAGCCGGGCACGGCTCGGTGGGGGTCAGGCCCCAGCCTGCGGGGAAGAGGTTCTTCCAGGTCTGCAGTGGTCATGGGAGGCAGGGGCTCCCCTTAGAGTGGGTCAAAGAATTGGATGTGTGAATATTGGAGAATTTTGGGGCAAAAGTCGTCTCTCTCTTCCTGTTAAGGTAAGGCGTAAAAGGGGTGCGTGCTTTGGGAAGAGTTCCTGTTAGTGTTTTTGGTGGGGGGGGGGGGCTTAATTTGGCTGCCTAGCCGAGGCGTCCGGCCTCGGGGAATTCTGTGTGCGTGGGCGAGCTCAGCTCAGCGCTTAGTGCCCAGTGTGGCCTGCAGCGGTGCCGGCAGGCTGGAGTTAACGCTCCGCTTCCCGCTGGGAGAGGCTGGTTTCAGAGCTGGTGTGTGAGCAGGGTGGGCAGAGCAGGGGGTCTGAGCAGTGCCCGCTTGTGGTTCTGGGATTCTTGGTGCCCGCCTGTGGTTATGGAGCTGACCCTGCTGCTTCTTGGTGGGGATGGGCTCTTGCTTTTTCTCTTTGAGTAGAGGGTTATAAACTCCGTGTTTTCAGGGGAACAACTGGGGAACAACAACAACAAAAAAACCCTCTATGAAAAAATAAATACCGCTAGAAGAACTGTTCATAGAGTAGCTAGAATGCAAGAAATACCTCTTTCTTAACGCAGCCACTCTGTTTACAATTAGAAGTTTCACCTGAAAAAGGAAGCTTTGTGCAGTACAACACAGCATAAAAAGCAGGGTTGGGTGGCCTTAGGCCTAGATTTGCTATAATGCAGGACTCTGCCCTTTTATACATGGGCAGTCCTGACCTAAGATTAGCGTAGGAAGCAGAGCCAACGCTTGCTTGCTCTGGTGGGCCATTTAGCATCCCAGCAATGGAGCCTGCAGAGCCCAGCTAGAGGAGAAACACGAGGGCACAGAAAAAGCAAACGAGGAGGGAAGCAAAACTGGACGTTTTCAGTGTGTACTCTCTCGGGCTTCTCAGAAGCTACTTTCAGGCATCAATCTCGTAATTTCTCAGCTTCACCCCTACTGCACAGTTTGTCTTTTGTATTTTTTAAAAAATGGAAAGCCATCCTATTCTCAAAGATCCATACAGACCCATCTTGTCAATCGAAGGCAGCAGCCAGCTAAGTTGGAGATCAAGCCAAGACAAGATGGGAGCTTCCTGTTTTCTTCACTATGCATTTTTCTTGTTTGCCTCAGTTATATAACTGAGAAACCAAAAAGGAGGTAAACTTTCCCATGATCTACTTAATATACCAGGAACAAGGAAGATTTCTAATGCTGAAATTATTCTACAATTAAAACAGACAAACTCGAATGCTGTTTTACTTAAAATAGGTTTTTATTAAAACAATATTTTTTTATTGTTTGAAATGTATATTTGCTTTATAAATATGGAGGTGTAAAAGACATATCTTAAAACTTATTTTAATAGATATAAATATATAAAATACATATAAAATATGTAATATATATAATTATAGTACAACTATTAAATATATCTTATTTGTTTTATATATATTTTATATATGTATATGCCTTATACACCCATGTCTGTATGTATGTAATAAATATATTTACAAGTACTCTTTACTGAACCATACACAGCTAACAAGAGAATGCAATTAAAATTTTATTTTAAATAAAGTAGAAGTGAAGTGTTCTGAAGATCACATTATGAAGCACAGTAGAAGTTCCTAATGATTTTCTTCATTTCCTGATAATAAAGAAAAGACAAATTATCAATAAGCACAAATAATAGTTTAAGAACCTGATAGATTCTTTCTTACACAAAGTTAAAGCATCTGTAAATACATTCCCGTGTTGGTGATATTTAGCTATATCATGTGCTAAAAGCATCACAATGCTTTTTTTTTTAAAGAAAAATGGAGGAAACAAAGAAATCCAGGCACATTTAATTTGAGCATTCCAATGTTAAGTTCCAGAAGCCCACAAGTGCTGGGATAACATAAATATTTTCCCTTCTCAAGCTAGTACGTGGCATTATACCAGGTGAGAAGGGAACGTCTGGCAGGTGTGACCTCCCTGAATCCAAAATATCCCCATTTGTGCACAGTGAGAACAGAGCGTCCGTTCTACCTCTCAATCAGATGTGAGGGAAGAGATGGAGATACCAGTGCCTAAGCAAAGAGGCTCCTTCTTTTCAAGGTAAACTGCAGAGGGACCAAGAATTTTATCTATCCTCACACACAAGCGCCTCAGGGACGAGTGGGCTCATGGCTTCTTTGGACCTGAACACTCCATTTCCAGCATATCTAAACCAAATGAACACTGGGATTGCCCGGCTTGGGTGGTGGATGCCTCCTGAAGACATCTGCAAATGTTTGCCTGCTTGTAGGAGGGGGAGAAAGAGGAAGTAACAGACTGAGAAGAGCACCCTCCTTTCATGGTCCCCCTACACCCTGGATACACTTGTGGATAGCAAGACCAGCTATCCACAGTCTCCAAGGTTAATTGCTTTGAAGGAGCTGGGTGGGTGGAACCGTTGTCTTCAAGTCGAATCTCTTTTTCCTGCTGAAACTGAAAAGAGTTATGCCAAATATAACAATGGCTTTGCAATATGGGTAAATGTCTTCCAAATGGAAATGGGTAAGTCTTATAACACGACAGCTAAGCACTAAAGCAATGAATATGAAATAAGCATGATATCCAGAGGGCATGCAGACTGTGTAACCATGACAGAATACTATGTATAACCATTAGAAAACATATATAAAATTTACCATATTGAGTTTAGTTTTGTCATAATTGTTTCGGTGCTTGTAAATGCACTGGCTGAGGAGAGCGTATATTTTTTCTAGGTAAAAGATGTCGAAGGTCCTTGTCCTCTTAGTGACAGAATCCAGCAGATGCTGAAAACAAAATGGAGACAACACGAGTTGAAAATAGCACGAGACCTTCTGCAAAAGCTCTTGAAGGCTTCAGGCGCTAAACAGTCCCATCACAGCACAACTGACTGCCAACACTGTCCAGGAGCTGTGCGTGGAGTGAGGCTGTCGGAGTGGACCCACACACAGCAACCAGGCAAGTGGAAATACTGCCCACAACTGCCCATCAAGCTCCGCTTCCCTCACAGCAGTGCGGGAAGAAAGTTCCCTACCTTGTTCTAAAGAAAACTGAAAACAGACATACCGCAAGCTTGCTGTAATCCACCACAACGGGGGGATCCGGCTCCTCAGGAATTCCCACCGGACTCTCATGACATCCGACCAGACTCTCTTGACGCATGTAAGTCTCTGGGATGAAAACACTTTCTTAAGTCATGATTTCTCTTTTTCTAGAACATGGCTATCCATGAGCTATCCCACAAGTGGCATCCAATCTTTCTCTACGGTTCCCTGTTATTTGTTCACTGAGAAATACTTGCCTTCTACTTTCTCCTCCATAGCAAATAGGAACCAAGATCAAAAAGCAGTGGGAGTGAAAAGCCCAGGGTTGAGAGGAGAAAAAAGCAATAGTCAAAACGTTGCCATTACAGCAGTGCCTACTTAAGGAAGTTGAATGTTAAGAAAACCCATCTCCCATTTGAAGCAAGCATTAGGATGCGAGTCATCTCTGCCACATCGTGACTAAATCTACACAGGCCGAGTTACAGCTCTTTATCCCAAGCTGCTCGTTATCAGAAAGATGCACGTGCCATAAAAGAAAGCAAATGATTGTTGGTTTGCGAGGAGATAGAATTACAAAACTGATTTCAGAATCAGAAGAGCAGCAGCTTAAGAAAAATGACTTTGGTGGCATAATCAGAGGGACAGAATCTTAATGGAAGCAACACAGTGCAGTGATTTGTAAAGAAATAATAGAATGAAATTAAAGGAGGCTAATGTAAACCCCTCAACAACAAAATGGAGCTACCTGGTCTGCTGGACCTTTCGCTTACCTTTTGAATCACCCTCTTGCAAACTTGCTGTATTTTGGGAATCCAAAGTGTCATTTCAATTTCTGAGCCCTGAATTGGGAGAAAACTGGGCTCTTTTCTTTTCAGAGCCAGATTTAGTCACAGAGGAAAAATCTCTTGTTTTCTGTCTCATGTTTATTTTCATAGACATTTGTCTGTCGCCGTGGAAGACTATTGTGGCTTTCTTCCACACGAGAACCTCCTATGAACTCACCTTCAGTCTGGTGCATGCTAGAAGCACCGTTTTCCAGGAACTCTTCTCCCTCCCTCTCTACTTCCTCTTGGTCTTCTCCACTTCTATTCACTTTACTCCACTGCAAAATCTTTCTCCTCTTTGTTTCACCACTGGAAGTGCAATTCTTCCTTTTGCACTTTCTTTTGGACGGAACTGCAATGACATATTAGAAAAAAACAACCCAAAATATAAGCAAAGAAGCTCCTCCTTTAAAATTTGCTCTTCTTATCTTCCTCGTATGTATGTCAAGTAAAACAATCAAAGAACTGAAAGTACTGACAAATCTCACTACACATGTAGGTCTAAAGAAAAGGTTGCAAGTTCATGCGGTCCATTTGCTGTTAGATTTTTAAATTTATTCAAGACTTTAAACTAGATTTGAAGCGCAGAAAATTCCTACTTTAGCCTTGCTTTGCAGTCCTATTGTCTGCCTATTGGGTAAAGTTGCTTACTGTCTCATTACATGAACTAATAGAGATGAATAGCAAAAAAGCCTTTGGAGAAAAGCTCTTCTTCAAATCTCTTATAAAACCAGTAAAGATCAAAAGCAGAGTGAATGCTGGGAAGAGTTAAAAAGAGACCATTTCAAGAAAGTAACTGAAGGATAAAGAAAATTCTCAGTAAAGTTTTATGATTCAGATAACCTGTTTAAAACTGTTTTTGTCCTTATGCCTTCCACAAAGGAAAACAAAAAAACCCCACCCTTCTTTCTATTTACAGAATATTGCACAAAACAGACGGGTGAAATCCTTGGCAAAGTTTCCACCGGCAGAAACCTTGTCACGAGAAGGATACCAATGGCATTAGCAACATCACCCAGAAAGCCTGTTGGTGGGGAGAAAAAAAGAAAAAAAAATCTAAAAAGAAAAAGCAACTTGCCATTAGGCAGTGCTGTAGGGCAGGCTCCAGGCATCACTGGCATCTCTATTCTTTCGTTACACTTGTTATCTTGTTTATTACATCCAGAAACAGAGGGCTGCTGTGGCATCACCTCGTAGTGAGATGGCACATCCTGTGAAGAGCTGCAGCCTTGCAATGAAGAACGGACAGCAAAAAAGTTGGTCTCACATTTCTACTTACAAATACTGAGGCAAGTCTTCAAATCCCGAGGGTTGGAATACATACCTCTTTTCTCACGAGACTCTTTCATTTCTTCACAAAGTTGTTCCAAGTCTTTATCCATTTCCTCCTTCACTTCATGGGCAGCATCTCTCAGGGCACAAGCTTTGTCTCTAATGAGACGATCAGTTGACAGTCAGAACTGAGTGTTTGCCACTAGCTAAGTGAAATCCTTGATTTGGATCATATGGAAAAGATGAACTCTTTTCCCAAAGAGGTTTTGCAAGCTATTTCAGTGAATAGTTTTGGCAGAAGAACATAAAAGTTAATAATCAAGGCAGAGGCACTACATCTTCATTAGCACCTATTGCACATAATTTCATCTCTAAATAATTTAACATTACACCAGTTTTTAAAGTGGCCAGAAATGCTCTCTGTGGATGTTTCAAGGGAGCTAATCCCAAGGCCATTGTAAAGAGACAACTCTTCTCAATCTATACATTTTAAATGTTGTCTAAATGAGGGATAAAGAGCTATCCTCACCTCCAGCTTCTCTATCTGGCTTGTATTCTAAGGCACTGCTACAGATTAGATCAATATCTTTCAGAAAATCTCCTGCAGTTATATATTGGTGCAAGTCAATTTTAGAGAGAATTGTTGAAAGGTCCATTGGCTGTTTAATAACTGTGATATAATCATGTACCTACAAATTAAATAGACGCGTTCAGAGGTTTTATTAGACTTACACAGTATCTACCCACATTATTTTAATAAATTCAAATAATGACTTCTTAAAAACCCTGAATATTTGTGACATTATGAGCAGATAGTGGAATTAACCACTTAGCTGCTTGAAAAAGGAAGGGCTCTTTCAAAGGGCTTTGAAGAGACACACTGGAAGGGAGAAGAAAGGCAGCAGGAAGCTGGGGAGCGTGTGTGGGACAGCAAAGGGAACAGACATGCAGAGCAGGATTTGCTTCCTTCAGCTTCAGAACATCGCAGTAAATACATTGGATTGAGCCACCCGAGCCAGGCTCTGCTCTGGGCAGCAGGAAATCCGCTGCCGGAATTGCCCTTTGGAAGCAGCTGCTCTAGGCATCTCCCTTAGGAGGAGATATCTGGAGCAGAGCTAATTCTGTCCTTACTGGGAGCGTGAGAGGAGCCTCAAGGCTAGTTTAGGTGAGGACACCTCTATTTGTTTAGACTATTCACATGTCAAGAGCCTGGAAGGGAAAGATGAGGGATGCCCAGAGGAACAGGGCCCTTGCTGATACACAGCTGTATTAAATTTGCAACTAACTCTGAAGTATATGCCCCCATCTTAACAGGCTAATTCAGTAAATTAAATGAGAAAAAGAGGGACTTGGAAGTTTTGGGGGAAGATGAAACCACATGTCATTTATGGCTGATCCTATACTGGGGAGCCAGAGACAAAATGGCAGGCGGAATCTTCAATTTTTTTTGCAAACATCTGCTCTTCTCCTGTTCCCAGAGGAACCACTGACAGCCAACAAACACGTGGCGAGAGCTTTAGGCTTTATTCCAACAGCCCCAAAGAAATCTGACTGTTTATTTCAGAGTTGTAGCATACCTACATATCAAAGTCTTTTCCCAGGCAAACTCTGGTGGTAGCTGCTCTGACTTTCTAGGAGGAAACCAGGGCTTTCAGTGACTACTCAGAAAAAGGACATCGAAGAGCCTCAGGGAGTCAGCAAAATAAAATACAAAACACTTTTTTCTCCTCCAAAAAGAAATCCTTTTAGCGCAGTGCTAAAGATAAGCCTTTCGCTAGAGCACACCAACACCGGGCAGTTAAAAATACACCCAGACAGTACAGTATTACAGACCCAGAGCAGTTTACCTCATCTGCATCAACAGGGTTTGTGAAGGCCTTGAAACGTCCGTCAGTAGCAAGTCTGAGAGTAACATCCCTTAAGAAAACGGTAAGTGCACCAAGGGCCTCCTCCTCCTGCTCCTCTGCCCCTTGCGTTTCTCCCCGTGGTGGTTCCCGAGGTTCAGGCGGCGGCGCCACCGGCAGCACTTCCAGGGCCTGCCGAGCTTAAGGGAACCAGAAAAGTTTATTCCATCCGCAGCACTCAAATAGGAGCACACACAGAGTTACTGATAGGAAACCCACTACCAAAACAAATACTGTAAGGCTGTTAACATACAGTTAGCAAATTTTTATCTATAGAATAGGCTCACCTGCTTTCCTTCTAGATGCAGGAGGTTTAGCAGCTTGACTTAATAAGTCCTCAAAAAAGTTGCTTCTCTCTTCCTTAGCAGGCAATGGGATATCGAAAACTTCTCCATAATCTTCAATAAACAACTCCTGTATCTATGGCATGAGAAGGAAAGACATTTCAGGTAAAAGATCACTACATCAAAAAGAGGATTTTTTAAATTAAGCTTAATAATGATCTGAATAATAATAATAATAATAATAATAATAATGTTATCTTCCCGGTGATCAAAGGCTAGATTTCTTTAGGTCAGGATGGCAAATAAAATATCTTCTTTGAGGAAAAGCTCTAGAATTTAAGCTCAGGGAATGGACGAGCACACGATGCACTGACAGAGTGATGACATCCCCCACCTTTGAGGTTTCCTGCTGAAGTGGAAGCGAGTCCCTTGACTCACAAAACAACCGAGACAAACGTTCTCAGCGCTGTTTTGTGTCTAAGCAAATCTACATGATTCAGAAGGGTGTCCTCGTAATAAAAGGATCCATTTGCTTGAGGGAGGACAGTATTTGTATACTTAAAAGATTCATAAAATTAAACTGAATAGAAGAATTGGGAAAAGTGTTGACAGAAATACCTCCTCTTGGAGATCCATGTACGATACGTTTGCTGTTGCAAGCAACAAATCCGGAGCAAATGCTGGAATGTTCTCTAATAACGTTGTAAAAGTAGTTTTCAATGCAACGCCAGCTGTTTCCCACCATACATCGATCCGTGGAATATAAATTATACTTGATGCTGTGCTCTGAGCTTCTCGGATAAACTAGTAAAATGAAAGCTTTGGTAAGAGCAATGAACCAGGAGCACAGGCTGCTCATAAATAACTACGCATCAAACTGGCCTAATAAAATAGAAGTGCATACAGGCAAAGTACAAAAAACAAAAACAACCAACCAAAAAAAAATCCCAAAAAAACAAAAAGCCCCACACACCTCACCATGCAAAACTTATTAATAGTAGAGTAAAATTTCTGATTTGACTCAAAAATTGAGAGAGCTACACAGACAGAGATCCAGATTGCTGCCTGATTGCAAGACTGCTTACATGTAAGTTAACTTCTAAAGAGCCGCACGACTCAATAGAACATCTGTGCTTACGTGTCCATCTCTCATCAAAGGTCATAATGTTATAATATAGTAGCAAAGTACAGTAAAAGCAGACCACCTCCATTAACAATTTCACTTACCTCACTTGAGCAGTTTACAGACAGACAGTGAATCTCATGAGATCAAAGAAAGAAGGAAAAAAAAAAAGATACCTGTGCACATATTTCCTCTGGTGATGAGGCACTAGCAAGCAGAACTGGCAGGTCCAGGGTATAAACTGGAAACTTTTCCAGGGCGTGTATGACTGCAGGGGCCAAGTGGGAGCTTTGCCCACGGTCTGGCTCTCCAGAGAGCAAGAGCCTTGGCCTGTGACACCTTGGCTGGTGAGAAGCATTTCTGGAACAAAATTAGAAAATAGCAAGTTTAAAACACATAGTGATGAATAAAGACATAAATGTTAATTTGCTCTGTTTCAAGTTTCTCTTGAGAGAAGACACAAGCAGCATAATCTCTTTCCAAAGACACAGCAAGCTGAAGATTCTGAACCTAAAAGGGGACAGGCATTTACCTCTTGAAGTCAAGGAAGTTTTTCTTCTTTCGACAAGTCTTTTCAGGAAAAGTCTCCTCATCTTCAAAGGCTGAAAGTGACTCCTCATCACTCCAGATGAAATCGCTTTGTAAAGTAGCATTCATATCATCTGGAAGACAAGAAGGGTTTGTTAACTTGCCTGGATAGTCTGCATGTCTCACTCTAATACAGCTTCCAAAGCAGCCCCAAAACCCACTGATCTTCTCTTTCTCCCTTGGATGGGCTCACACTAAATGCGATTTTTGAAGACTTGATCCTACCACAGGTCTAAAGAGATTGCTCAAGGCTCTACAAAGTTCGCCTAAGTCTTATGTTTTGCAAAAGTTATATTTCTTTATTGGGAAAAAGTCCCTTTTTTGCCCCAAGAACAAAGAAATGTGATTATCAGCAACAACTCCTGTACTTGCTAGACACCCACACAACCCACCAGGCTGTGTGTGTCTGGAATCTGTGTCCCACAGTAAAAGTATGGGAATTAAGTGAATGTGATGGCCACCAACTGGCCTTTGTCTCAAGACTCCTAAGCCAGGGTGTGTAGATCAACACATCTTCTGCATAAAGATCCTCCAAGATCACTCAGGGAGGAGAAGGTAGAAGCAGAGAAGAGAGAGGGGAAATAATTATGGATCACCTAGCATCTCTGCTTGCATTTGTTGTGGCTTTCTGCCTGTTCTACCAATAAAAATGAACCTAGCAAGTCTCCAGGTAGAAAAGCCAGCAGGATGTTGCCAGGAAATCTGATGCATGTGATCTCACACATCGCACAGTGTGATCCACAAATACTTCAATTCATATGAGGTGAAATGATGATAGCTAAAACAACAAGTAGTTTTAACCAGCTGTACATGTTATGGTCCTGCCTTGCTGCTGGTCCTTCTTTAGGACAAGTTCTGCGTGGGGAAATACTCTCTGCAGGACTCGTAAAGTTCTCTGAAAAGTCTTATTAAGCAGTGGTTTAAAAATGGGTGATAATGCCTGTCCGGGCAAAGCCGCAAACCTCTGTGAAACTGGTACAATTCTTTCCATAGCCATGAAAAAATCTTTTGCTGTTATTTTAATTGAAGAGACATCTAGCTGCAGTTTCTCAGGGGTTCTGTGTATCTGAGGGTAGCGGCGTCGCAAAGCACGGAGGGCGGCTTCAGCACATGCGGACTTGATATCAGCACCACAGTATCCTAATAAAACAGAACATCAAATGGAGCATTATGTCAGGCTGTGGCAACACAGAAAGGTCAAGGTGCCAAAGTGCAACATGCAAAGACTTTGCATGCAGGTTAAAACAGTCTAATAGGAAATGTGAAAAGTGTTGCTGCACTACAGAGGTTTTGTTAGCCACCCTGCACGCTTACAAACCAGCCAGACTTTTCTCCTGAACCTTCTAAGCAAAACTTTTCTCCCGAGGAAGTTGCCCCAAAAGCCACTTGCTGTTTGGAGAGACAGAAAGTAAAGCAATAAGTGGATGGAAGTGTCTCACTCTGATGGCTTTGAGGACACGCAGCTGGCTCCCTGGCTAGTTGTGCAGCGAGGTGCAAGAGCCTGGTTCCCCCCTGCCACGCGCCACGAGCTGAAACTCCTGCAGACTCAGTCACATGCAGGAACTCGCTTCATTTTTGAACTTACCAGCAGCTTTTTCAGCCAGCTCATCAAGGAACGTGTCACGTGGTTTAGGGGTCCAGTTTCGTGTGTGAATCTTGAAAATCTCTTTTCTAGCCTAGAAACAAAGTGCTTGCATTATAGCTTGTCTTGAGTCAAAAGGCAGAGGCAGAACCCCTAGTATTAATAGATTAAGGCAAGTGATACTCCCTTTTTATAGCACCACAAACCAGGTCTTCTATCATGCCAAGGCCTTTGCTTACATTTTGAACCTGTGTATACTCAAGATTTTATACATTTTAAATAAATTATTTTTACTACTAAAAAAAAAAAAAAACTCAACAATGCCCAAATGTTTGTAGCACAGAAAAAATATATTGATGCCTCAGTGTATCCTCCCCTAGACAGCTGAATTAGAGTTTTGTAAAGGTGTGTTACCTTGGGGGCTGAATTTTGAATTTCTCTTCCGGATAAAGCAGCAGAAAAATCACCATCTCTTTTAACACTGCAACATGCTCAGAAAGACCACCCACACCAAACTGGACCTAAAGATCAAGTCAACAGAATAAGTTTACACCTTAAAGTAAGCTGCAGCCTACAGAAGGTTCCATCAGAAACCCTGGAAAAATCCCTCTAACACAATGAGTTAAAATCACTAACGGCCATGTCCATTTGCATGGCACTGGCATCAGCCAGACTTGCTCTCATGCTTGTTCGAGCCTCGTGAACCCCCTTTCAGTCGTCTTTCCAAACGTTAATGGGAAGACACTTGACTGCAATTAAAAAGAAAGTCTCCTCCTAACTGAAGGGAAAGCTGGAAGACTTTTATTTTTAAGCGTTGGAAAGCAAATGTGTGTAACAAAAGACAGGCATTTCAGAAACATCTGCCTGAAAACATATTTCCTAAATACTTAATACAACAAATGATATTAAAAGATATTAAGTAGCAAAAATGCTTTTTCTGTATTTTTAACTTCATGCTAGAGTGGGTTTCGTTCTAAATAAGCTAAAGAAGCAGGCCCCAAAAAATCCCCATGGCAGCTGGCCATTATTATCATTATTATTATTATTATTTATTTCTTTTTCTAATTATTTCTTTTTAATTTTTATTATTTTTGTTCTTCTTTCAGGGGTGTCCCGCAGCCCTCGGTGCGAGTGATGTTGAGGGCAAGAAAGCATGTGTGTGGGTGCAGGGGAAGAACCACACACCTAGGGGGGAAATCCGGGCTCCTTTAATGTCCCCCTTCTTTCTACATTCCTGTGTTACAGCTTAAGTGTCGTGTGTTCTTTCCCAGCCAGCTCAGGCCCAAAAATGACCCCCAGCGGCCACTGCAGATTATTATTATTATTAATATTAATATTATTTCTTCTTATTATTATTTCCTCTTATTATTATTATTTCCTCTTATTATTATTACTTCATATTGTTATTATTTCTTCTTTTTATTATTATTATTTTACTTTTTCTATCCACCCCAAATCCCTCCCGGTCCCGCTCTACCCGCCCGTGTTTCCAGGGCGACAGTAAAGGCCGTTCCGCAACCGGCTCCGCTGTGTCCATGGGGACCGCGGGGGACCGGCAACTGCCTCCCGGTGCCGCACGGTTCCGCCACAACCCGGCATGGAGGGGAGGGGTGCACTGCGCATGTCCCATTGTGAGCTCATCCATTGTGATGTCGTCCATTGTGAGGTCATCCATTGTGATGTCATTAGAGGCCCATTGTGAGGTCGTCAATTGTGAGGTCATCCATTGTGAGGTCTTCCATTGTGAGGTGGCAAGAGTCCCATTGTGAGGTCATCCATTGTGATGTCGTCCATTGTGAGGTCATCCACTGTGAGGTCATCCATTGTGATCTCATTAGAGGCCCATTGTGAGGTCATCCAATGTGAGGTCATCCACTGTGAGGTCATCCATTGTGATGTCACTAGGGACCCATTGTGAGGTCATCCATTGTGAGGACATCCATTGTGAGGTCTTCCATTGTGAGGTCACAAGAGTCCCATTGTGAGGTCATCCATTGTGATGTCGTCCATGGTGAGGTCATCCATTGTGATGTCTTCCATTGTGAGGTTATCCATTGTGAGGTCACAAGAGTCCCATTGTAAGGTCATCCATTGTGATGTTGTCCATTGTGAGGTCAGCCACTGTGATGTCATTAGAGGCCCATTGTGAGGTCTTCCATTGTGAGGTCATCCGTTCTGATGTCGTCCACTGTGAGGTCATCCATTGTGATGCCTTCCATTGTGAGGTCATCCACAGTGAGGTCAATAGAGACCCATTGTGAGGTCATCCATTGTGAGGTCATCCATTGTGAGGTCATCCATTGTGAGGTCACAAGAGCCCCATTGTGAGGTCATCCATTGTGATGTCGTCCATTGTGAGGTCATCCATAGTGATGTCATTAGAGGCCCATTGTGAGGTCATCCATTGTGATGTTGTCCATTGTGAGGTCTTCCATTGTGATGTCACAAGAGTCCCATTGTGAGGTCATCCATTGTGATGTCGTCCATTCTGAGGTCATCCATTGTGATGTCATTAGAGGCCCATTGTGAGGTCATCCATTGTGAGGTCTTCCATTGTGCGGTCTTCCATTGTGAGGTCTCAAGAGTCCCACTGTGAGGTCATCCGTTGTCATGTTGTCCATTGTGAGGTCATCCATTGTGAGGTCATCGCTTGTGAGGTCACAAGAGTCCCACTGTGAGGTCATCCGTTGTGATGTTGTCCATTGTGAGGTCATCCATTGTGAGGTCATCGCTTGTGAGGTCACAAGAGTCCCATTGTGAGGTCATCCGTTGTGATGTTGTCCATTGTGAGCTCATCCATTGTGAGGTCATCGCTTGTGAGGTCACAAGAGTCCCATTGTGAGGTCATCCATTGTGAGGTCATGCATTGTGAGGTCATGCATTGTGAGGTCTTCCATTGTGAGGTCACAAGAGTCCCATTGTGAAGTCATCCATTGTGATGTAGCCCGCTGTGAGGTCATCTATTGTGAGGTGTTCTATTGTGAGGTCACAAGTGTCCCATTGTGAGGTCATCCATTGTGATGTCATTAGAGACCCATGGTGAGGTCGTCCATTGTGATGTCGTACATTGTGAGGTCTTCCATTGTGAGGTTACAAGAGTCCCATTGTGATGTAGTCCATTGTGATGTCATTAGAGACCCATTTTGAGGTCGTCCATTGTGATGTCGTCCATTGTGAGGTCTTCCATTGTGAGGTCACAAGAGTCCCATTGTGAGGTCATCCATTGTGCTGTCGTGCATTGTGAGGTCATCCATTGTGAGGTCATTAGAGGACCATTGTGAGGTTGTCCATTGTGATGTCCTGCACTGTGAGGTCTTCCATTGTGAGGTCACAAGAGTCCCATTGTGAGGTCATCCATTGTCATGTTGTCCATTGTGAGGTCATCCATTGTGAGGTGATTAGAGGCCCATTGTAAGGTCATCCATTGTGAGGTCATCCATTGTGTTGTCATGAGAGGGCTAGAACAATGGAAGACCTCACAATGGAAGACCTCACAATGGAAGTCCTCACAGTGGATGACCTCACAATGGACGACCTCACAATGGGCCTCTAATGACATCACAATGGATGACCTCATAATGCAAGACCTCACAATGGATTACCTCACTATGGACGACAAAACAATGGATGACCTCACAATGGACGACATCACAATGGATGACCTCACAATGGACGACATCACATTGGATGACCTTACAATGGGACTCTTGTAACCTCATAATGGATGACCTCACAATAGATGACCTCACAATGGACGACCTAACAATGGGGCTCTAATGACATCCCAATGGATGACCTCACAATGGATGACATCACAATGGATGACCTCACAATGGGGCTCTTGTGACCTCACAATGGAAGACCTCACAATGGATGACCTCATAATGGACGACCGCACAATGGGCCTCTAATGACATCACAATGGATGACGTCACAATGGACGACATCACAAAGGATGACCTAACAATGGGACTCTTGGGACCTCACAATGGAAGACGTCACAATGGATGACCTCACAATAGACGACCTCACAATGTGTCTCTAAGGACATCACAATGGAGGACCTCACAATGAAGGACATCACAATGGATGACCTCACAATGGGCCTCTAATGACATCACAATGGATGACCTCACAAAGGATGACCTCACAATGGACGACATCACAATGGATAACCTCACAATGGGACACTTGTGACCTCACAATGGATGAACTCACAATGGATGACCTCACAATGGATGACCTCACAATGGGCCTCTAATGACATCACAGTGGATGACGTCACAATGGACGACATCACAATGGATGACCTCACAATGGGACTCTTGCCACCTCACAATGGATGACCTCACAATGGACGACATCACAATGGATGACCTCACAATGGATGACCTCACAATGGAAGACCTCACAATGGACGACCTCACAATGGGTCTCTAGTGACATCACAATGGATCACCTCACAACGGATGACATCACAATGGATGACCTAACAATGGGACTCTTGTTACCTCACAATAGAACACCTCACAAAGGATGACCTCACAATGGATGACCTCACAATGGATGACCTCACAATGCATGACCTCACAATGCATGACCTCACAATGCATGACCTCACAATGCATGACCTCACAATGGGCCTCTTGTGACCTCACAATGGATGACCTCACAATGGGACTCTTGTGACCTCGCAATGGATGACCTCACAATGGAAGACATCACAATGGATGACCGCACAATGGGACTCTTGAGACCTCACAATGGAAGACCTCACAATGGATGAACTCACAATGGAAGACCTCACAATGGATGACCTCACAATGGACGACATCACAATGGACGACCTCACAATGGGCCTCTAATGACATAAGAATGGATGACCTCACAATGGGAGACATCACAATGGATGACCTCACAATGTGACTCTTGTGACCTCACAATGGAAGACCTCACAATGGATGACCTCACAATGGGCCTCTAATGACATCACAATGGATCACCTCACAATGGATGACATCACAATGGATGACCTCCCAATGGGACTCTTGTGACCTCTCAATGGAAGACCTAACAATGCATGACCTCACAATGGACGACATCACAATGCATGACCTCACAATGGGACTCTTGTGACCTCACAATGCAAGACTTCACAATGCATGACCTCATAATGGACGACCTCACAATGGGCCTCTAATTACATCATAATGGATGATCTCACAATGGACGACATCACAATGGAAGACCTTATAATGGTACTCTTGTGACCTCACTATGGATGACCTCACAATGGAAGACATCACAAGAGATGACCTCACAATAGACGACATCGCAAGGGATGACCTTACAATGGGACTCTTGTGACCTCACAATGGAAGACCTCACACTAGATGACGTCACAATGGATGACCTCATAATGGGCCTCTTGTGACCTCACAATGGAAGACCTCACAATGGATGACCTCACAATGGACGACCTCACAATGGGCCTCTAATGACATCACAATGGATGACCTCACAATGGACGACATCACAATGGATGACCTCACAATGGGATTCTAGTGACCTCACAATGGAAGACCTCAAAATGGATGACATCACAATGGATGACATCACAATGGGCCTCTAATGACATCACAATGGATGACCTCACAATGGACGACATCACAATGCATGACCTCACAATGGGACTCTTGTGACCTCACAATGGAAGACCTCACAATGCATGACCTCATAATGGATGACCGGACAATGGGCCTCTAATGACATCACAATGGATGACCTCACAATGGACGACATCACAATGGATGACCTCACAATGGGACTCTTGTGACCTCACAATGGAAAACCTCACAATGGATGGCATCACAGTGCATGACCTCACAATGGGACTCTTGTGACCTCAGAATGGATGACCTCACAATGGAAGACCTCACAATGGATGACTTCACAATGGACGACATCAGAATGGATGACCTCTCAATGAGACTCTTGTGACCTCACAAAGGAAGACCTCACAATGGACGACATCACACTGGATGAACTCACAATGGAATTCTTGTGACCTCACAATGGATGACCTCACAATGGACGACATCACGATGGATGACCTCACAATGGGCCTCTGATGACATCACAGTGGATGACGTCACAATGGACGACATCACAATGGATGACCTCACAATGGGACTCTTGTGACCTCACAATGGACGACATCACAATGGATGACCTCACAATGGGTCTCTAATGACATCACAATGGATCACCTCACAACGGATGACATCACAATGGATGACCTCACAATGGGACTCTTGTGACCTCACAATAGAACACCTCACAAAGGATGACCTCACAATGGGCCTCTAATGACATCAGAATGGATGACCTCACAATGGATGACCTCACAATGGGCGACATCAAAATGGATGACCTCACAATGGGAATCTTGTGACCTCACAATGGAAAACCTCACAATGGATGATCTCACAATGCATGACCTCACAATGGACGACATCACAATGGATGACCTCACAATGGGACTCTTGTGACCTCACAATGGAAGACCTCACAATGGATGACCTCACAATGGACGACCTCACAATGGGCCTGTAATGACATCAGAGTGGATGACGTCACAATGGACGACATCACAATGGATGACCTCACAATAGGACTCTTGTGACCTCACACTGGATGACCTCACAATGGACGACATCACAATGGATGACCTCAAAATGGGACTCTTCTGACCTGACAATAGAAGACCACACAATGGATGACCTCACAATGGATGACCTGACAATGGGCCTCTAATGACATCACAATGGATGACCTCACAATGGACGACATCACAATGGACGACATCACAATGGACGACCTCACAATGGGACTCTTGTGACGTCGCAATGGTTGACCTCACAATGGAAGACATCACAATGGATGACCGCACAATGGAAGACATCACAATGGATGACCTGACAATGGGACTCTTGAGACCTCACAATGGAAGACCTCACAATGGATGACCTCACAAAGGATGACTTCGCAATGGACGACATCACAATGGATGACCTTACAATGGGACTCTTGTGACCTCACAATGGAAGACCTAACAATGGATGACCTCAAAATGGATGACCTCACAATGGGTCTCTAGCGACATCACAATGGATGATCTCACAGTGGACGACATCACAATGGATGACCTCACAATGGGAATCTAATGACATCACAGTGGATGACCTCACAATGGGACTCTTGTGACCTCACAATGGAAGACCTCACAATGGATGAGCTCACAATGGATGACCTCACAATGTACGAAATCACAATGGATGACCTCACAATGGGACTCTTGCGACCTCACAACAGAACATCTCACAATGGATGACCTCACAATGGAAGACCTCAAAATGCATGACCTCATATTGGACGACCTCACAATGGGTCTCTAATGACCTCACAATGGACGACATCACAATGGATGACCTCAAAATGGGACTCTTCTGACCTGACAATAGAAGACCACACAATGGATGACCTCACAATGGATGACCTGACAATGGGCCTCTAAGGACATCACAATGGATGACCTCACAATGGACGACATCACAATGGATGACTTCACAATGAGACTCTTCCAACCTCACATTGGAAGACCTAACAATGGACGACCTCACAATGGATGACCTCACAATGGGAGTCTTGTTACCTCACAATAGAACACCTCACAAAGAATGACCTCACAATGGACGACATCACAATGGATGACCTCACAATGGACGACCTCACAATGGGCCTCTAATGACATCACAGTGGATGACCTCACAATGGACGTCATCACAATGGATCACCTCACAATGGGACTCTTGTGACCTCACAATGGATGACCTCACAATGGACGACATCATAACGCACGACCTCATAATGGGCCTCTAATGACATTACAATGGATGACCTCACAATGGACGACATCACAATGGACAACCTCACAATGGGACTCTTGAGACCTCACAATGGATGACCTCGCAATGGAAGACATCACAATGGACAACCTCACAATGGGAATCTAAAGACATCACAATGGATGACCTCACAATGGGACTCTTGTGACCTCACAATGGAAGACCTCACAATGGATGACCTCACAATGGGACTCTTGCGACCTCACAATAGAACATCTCACAATGGATGACCTCACAATGTACGACATCACAATGGATGACCTCACAATGGGACTCTTGCGACCTCACAATAGAACATCTCACAATGGATGACCTCACAATGTACGACATCACAATGGATGACCTCACAATGGGACTCTTGCGACCTCACAAAAGAACATCTCACAATGGATGACCTCACAATGGAAGACCTCAAAATGCATGACCTCATACTGGACGACCTCACAATGGGTCTCTAATGACCTCACAATGGATGACCTCACAATGGATGACCTCACAATGGGTCTGTAGTCACATCACAATGGATGACCTCACAATGGGACCCTTACGACCTAACAAGAGAACATCTCACAATGGATGACCTCACAATGGACGACATGACAATGGATGACCTCACAATGGGACTCTTGTGACCTCACAATGGAAGACCTCACAATTGATGACCTCACAATGGGTCTCTAATGACATCACAATGGATGACCTCACAATGGATGACATCACAATGGATGACCCCACAATGGATGACCTCTTGTGACCTCACAATAGAACACCTCACAGTGGATGACCTCACAATGGAAGACGTCACAATGGATGACCTCACAATAGATGACCTCACAATGTGCCTCTAATGAAATCACACTGGATGACCTCACAATGGACGACATCACAATGGATGACCTCAAAATGGGACTCTTCTGACCTGACAATAGAAGACCACACAATGGATGACCTCACAATGGATGACCTGACAATGGGCCTCTAATGACATCACAATGGATGACCTCACAATGGACGACATCACAATGGACGACCTCACAATGGGACTCTTGTGACGTCGCAATGGTTGACCTCACAATGGAAGACATCACAATGGATGACCGCACAATGGAAGACATCACAATGGATGACCTGACAATGGGACTCTTGAGACCTCACAATGGAAGACCTCACAATGGATGACCTCACAAAGGATGACTTCGCAATGGACGACATCACAATGGATGACCTTACAATGGGACTCTTGTGACCTCACAATGGAAGACCTAACAATGGATGACCTCAAAATGGATGACCTCACAATGGGTCTCTAGCGACATCACAATGGATGATCTCACAGTGGACGACATCACAATGGATGACCTCACAATGGGAATCTAATGACATCACAGTGGATGACCTCACAATGGGACTCTTGTGACCTCACAATGGAAGACCTCACAATGGATGAGCTCACAATGGATGACCTCACAATGTACGAAATCACAATGGATGACCTCACAATGGGACTCTTGCGACCTCACAACAGAACATCTCACAATGGATGACCTCACAATGGAAGACCTCAAAATGCATGACCTCATATTGGACGACCTCACAATGGGTCTCTAATGACCTCACAATGGACGACACCACAATGGATGACCTCAAAATGGGACTCTTCTGACCTGACAACAGAAGACCACACAATGGATGACCTCACAATGGATGACCTGACAATGGGCCTCTAAGGACATCACAATGGATGACCTCACAATGGACGACATCACAATGGATGACTTCACAATGAGACTCTTCCAACCTCACATTGGAAGACCTAACAATGGACGACCTCACAATGGATGACCTCACAATGGGAGTCTTGTTACCTCACAATAGAACACCTCACAAAGAATGACCTCACAATGGACGACATCACAATGGATGACCTCACAATGGACGACCTCACAATGGGCCTCTAATGACATCACAGTGGATGACCTCACAATGGACGTCATCACAATGGATCACCTCACAATGGGACTCTTGTGACCTCACAATGGATGACCTCACAATGGACGACATCATAACGCACGACCTCATAATGGGCCTCTAATGACATTACAATGGATGACCTCACAATGGACGACATCACAATGGACAACCTCACAATGGGACTCTTGAGACCTCACAATGGATGACCTCGCAATGGAAGACATCACAATGGACAACCTCACAATGGGAATCTAAAGACATCACAATGGATGACCTCACAATGGGACTCTTGTGACCTCACAATGGAAGACCTCACAATGGATGACCTCACAATGGGACTCTTGCGACCTCACAATAGAACATCTCACAATGGATGACCTCACAATGTACGACATCACAATGGATGACCTCACAATGGGACTCTTGCGACCTCACAATAGAACATCTCACAATGGATGACCTCACAATGTACGACATCACAATGGATGACCTCACAATGGGACTCTTGCGACCTCACAAAAGAACATCTCACAATGGATGACCTCACAATGGAAGACCTCAAAATGCATGACCTCATACTGGACGACCTCACAATGGGTCTCTAATGACCTCACAATGGATGACCTCACAATGGATGACCTCACAATGGGTCTGTAGTCACATCACAATGGATGACCTCACAATGGGACCCTTACGACCTAACAAGAGAACATCTCACAATGGATGACCTCACAATGGACGACATGACAATGGATGACCTCACAATGGGACTCTTGTGACCTCACAATGGAAGACCTCACAATTGATGACCTCACAATGGGTCTCTAATGACATCACAATGGATGACCTCACAATGGATGACATCACAATGGATGACCCCACAATGGATGACCTCTTGTGACCTCACAATAGAACACCTCACAGTGGATGACCTCACAATGGAAGACGTCACAATGGATGACCTCACAATAGATGACCTCACAATGTGCCTCTAATGAAATCACAATGGATGACCTCACAATGGACGACATCACAATGGACGACATCACAATGGATGACCTCACGATGGATGACCTCACGATGGATGACCTCACGATGGATGACCTCACGATGGATGACATCACGATGGATGACCTCACGATGGGCCTCTAATGACATCACAATGGATGACCTCACAATGGACGACATCACAATGGATGATCTCACAATGGGCCTCTAATGACATCACAATGGATGACCTCACAATGGATGACCTTACAATGGATGACCTCACAACGGGACTCTTGTGAGCTGACAATGTGAGACCTGCCAATGGATGACCTCACAATGGACGACATCACAATGGATGACCTTACAATGGGACTCTTGTGACCTCACAATGGAAGACCTAACAATGGATGACCTCACAATGGATGACCTCACAATGGGTCTCTAGCGACATCACAATGGATGACCTCACAGTGGACGACATCACAATGGATGACCTCACAATGGGACTCTTGTGACCTCACAATGGAAGACTTCACAATGGATGACCTCATAATGGACGACGTAACAATAAGCATCTAATGACCTCACAATGGATGACATCACAATGGATGACCTCACAATGGACGACATCACAATGGATGACCTCACAATGGGCCTTTAATGACATCACAATGGATGACCTCACAATGGATGACCTCACAATGGGACTCTTGTGACCTCACAATGGAAGACCTAAAAATGGATGACCTCACGATGGATGACCTCACAGTGGATCTCTAGTGACATCACAATGGATGACCTCACAATGGATGACATCACAATGGATGACCCCACAATGGATGACCTCTTGTGACCTCACAATAGAACACCTCACAGTGGATGACCTCACAATGGAAGACGTCACAATGGATGACCTCACAATAGATGACCTCACAATGTGCCTCTAATGAAATCACAATGGATGACCTCACAATGGACGACATCACAATGGACGACATCACAATGGATGACCTCACGATGGATGACCTCACGATGGATGACCTCACGATGGATGACATCACGATGGATGACATCACGATGGATGACATCACGATGGATGACCTCACGATGGGCCTCTAATGACATCACAATGGATGACCTCACAATGGACGACATCACAATGGATGATCTCACAATGGGCCTCTAATGACATCACAATGGATGACCTCACAATGGATGACCTTACAATGGATGACCTCACAACGGGACTCTTGTGAGCTGACAATGTGAGACCTGCCAATGGATGACCTCACAATGGACGACATCACAATGGATGACCTTACAATGGGACTCTTGTGACCTCACAATGGAAGACCTAACAATGGATGACCTCACAATGGATGACCTCACAATGGGTCTCTAGCGACATCACAATGGATGACCTCACAGTGGACGACATCACAATGGATGACCTCACAATGGGACTCTTGTGACCTCACAATGGAAGACTTCACAATGGATGACCTCATAATGGACGACGTAACAATAAGCATCTAATGACCTCACAATGGATGACATCACAATGGATGACCTCACAATGGACGACATCACAATGGATGACCTCACAATGGGCCTTTAATGACATCACAATGGATGACCTCACAATGGATGACCTCACAATGGGACTCTTGTGACCTCACAATGGAAGACCTAAAAATGGATGACCTCACGATGGATGACCTCACAGTGGATCTCTAGTGACATCACTATGGATGACCTCACAGTGGACGACATTACAATGGATGACCTCACAATGGGCCTTCAATGACATCACAATGGATGACCTCACAATGGATGACCTCACAATGGGCCTCTAATGACATCACAATGGATCACCTCACAATGGATGACCTCACAATGGATGACCTCACAATGGACAACATCACAATGGATGACCTCACAATGGGACTCTTGTGACCTCACAATAGAGGACCACACAATAGATGACCTCACAATGGATGACCTCACAATGGGCCTTTAATGACATCACAATGGATCACCTCACAATGGATGACATCACAATGGATGACCTCACAATGGGACTCTTGTGAGCTGACAATGTGAGACCTGCCAATGGAAGACCTCACAATGGACGACATCACAATGGATGACCTCACAATGGGACTCTTGTGACCTCACAATGGAAGACCTCACAATGGATGACCTCATAATGGACGACCTCACAATGGGTCTCTTGTGAGCTCAGAATGGATGACCTCACAATGGACGACATCACAATGGACGACCTCACAATGGGACTCTTGTGACATCGCAATGGTTGACCTCACAATGGAAGACATCACAATGGATGACCGCACAATGGAAGACATCACAATGGATGACCTGACAATGGGACTCTTGAGACCTCACAATGGAAGACCTCACAATGGATGACCGCACAAAGGATGACTTCACAATGGATGACATCACAATGGATGACCTTACAATGGGACTCTTGTGACCTCACAATGGAAGACCTAACAATGGATGACCTCACAATGGATGACCTCACAATGGGTCTCTAGCGACATCACAATGGATGACCTCACAGTGGACGACATCACAATGGATGACCTCACAATGGGACTCTTGTGACCTCACAATGGAAGACCTCACACTAGATGACGTCACAATGGATGACCTCATAATGGGTCTCTTGTGACCTCACAATGGAAGACCTCACAATGGATTACCTCACAATGGACGACCTCACAATGGGCCTCTAATGACATCACAATGGATGACCTCACAATGGACGACATCACAATGGATGACCTCACAATGGGATTTTTGTGAACTTACAATGGAAGACCTCAAAATGGATGACCTCACAATGGATGACCTCACAATGGGCCTCTAATGACATCACAATGGATGACCTCACAATGGACGACATCACAATGGATGACCTCACAATGGGATTTTTGTGAACTTACAATGGAAGACCTCACAATGCATGACCTCATAATGGATGACCTCACAATGGGCCTCTAATGACATCACAATGGATCACCTCACAATGGACGACACCACAATGGATGACCTCACATTGGGACTCTTGTGACCTCACAATGGAAGACCTCACAATGGATGACCTCACAATGGATGACCTCACAATGGATGACCTCACAATGGGCCTCTAATGACATCACAATGGATGACCTCACAATGGGACTCTTGTGACCTCACAATGAAAGACCTCACAATGGATGACCTCACAATGGATGACCTCACAATGGGCCTCTAATGACATCACAGTGGATGACCTCACAATGGACGACATCACAATGGATGACCTCACAATGGGACTCTTGTGACCTCACAAAGGAAGACCTCACAATGGACGACATCACACTGGATGACCTCACAATGGAATTCTTGTGACCTCACAATGGATGACCTCACAATGGACGACATCACAATGGATGACCTCACAATGGGCCTCTGATGACATCACAGTGGATGACGTCACAATGGACGAATTCACAATGCATGACCTCAAAATGGGACTCTTGTGACCTCACAATGGATAACCTCACAATGGACGACATCACAATGGATGACCTCACAATGGGTCTCTAATGACATCACAATGGATCACCTCACAACGGATGACATCACAATGGATGACCTCACAATGGGACTCTTGTTACCTCACAATAGAACACCTCACAAAGGATGACCTCACAATGGGCCTCTAATGACATCAGAATGGATGACCTCACAATGGATGACCTCACAATGGGCGACATCAGAATGGATGACCTCACAATGGGAATCTTGTGACCTCACAATGGAAAACCTCACAATGGATGACCTCACAATGCATGACCTCACAATGGACGACATCACAATGGATGACTTCACAATGGGACTCTTGTGACCTCACAATGGAAGACCTCACAATGGATGACCTCAAAATGGACGACCTCACAATGGGTCTGTAATGACATCACAGTGGATGACGTCACAATGGACGACATCACAATGGACGACCTCACAATAGGACTCTTGTGACCTCACACTGGATGACCTCACAATGGACGACATCACAATGGATGACCTCACAATAGGACTCTTGTGACCTCACACTGGATGACCTCACAATGGACGACATCACAATGGATGACCTCAAAATGGGACTCTTCTGACCTGACAATAGAAGACTACACAATGGATGACCTCACAATGGATGACCTGACAATGGCCCTCTAATGACATCACAATGGATTACCTCACAATGGACGACATCACAATGGATGACTTCACAATGAGACTCTTCTAACCTCACATTGGAAGACCTAACAATGGACGACCTCACAATGGATGACCTCACAATGGGAGTCTTGTTACCTCACAATAGAACATCTCACAAAGAATGACCTCACAATGGACGACATCACAATGGATGACCTCACAATGGACGACCTCACAATGGGTCTCTAATGACATCACAATGGATGACCTCACAATGGACGTCATCACAATGGATCACCTCACAATGGGACTCTTGTGACCTCACAATGGATGACCTCACAATGGACGACATCATAACGAACGACCTTACAATGGGACTCTAATGACATTACAATGGATCACCTCACAATGGACGACATCACAATGGACAACCTCACAATGGGAATCTAATGACATCACAATGGATGACCTCACAATGGGACTCTTGTGACCTCACAATGGAAGACCTCACAATGGATGAGCTCACAATGGATGACCTCACAATGTACGACATCACAATGGATGACCTCACAATGGGACTCTTCCGACCTCACAATAGAACATCTCACAATGGATGACCTCACAATGGAAGACCTCAAAATGCATGACCTCATATTGGACGACCTCACAATGGGTCTCTAATGACATCACAATGGATGACCTCACAATGGATGACCTCACAATGGATGACCTCACAATGGGTCTCTAATGACATCACAATGGATGACCTCACAATGGACAACATCACAATGGATGACCTCAAAATGGGACTCTTGTGACCTCACAATAGAAGACCTCACAATTGATGACCTCACAATGGGTCTCTAATGACATCACAATGGATGACCTCACAATGGATGACATCACAATGGATGACCCCACAATGGATGACCTCTTGTGACCTCACAATAGAACACCTCACAGTGGATGACCTCACAATGGACGACATCACAATGGATGACCTTACAATGGGCCTCTAATGACATCACAATGGACGACCTCACAATGGACAACCTCACAATGGACGACATCACAATGGACGACATCACAATGGACGACATCACAATGGACGACCTCACAATGGACGACCTCACAATGGATGACCTCACAATGGGTCTGTGGTGACATCACAATGGATGACCTCACAATGGGACTCTTGCGACCTCACAATAGAACATCTCACAATGGATGACCTCAAAATGGAAGACCTCAAAATGCATGACCTCATGTTGGACCACCTGACAATGGGTCTCTAGTGACATCACAATGGATGACCTCGCAATGGATGACCTCACAGTGGATGACCTCACAGTGGGTCTGTAGTCACATCACAATGGATGACCTCACAATGGGACTCTTGCGACGTCACAATAGAACATCTCACAATGGATGACCTCACAATGGACGACATGAGAATGGATGACCTCACAATGGGACTCTTGTGACCTCACAATGGAAGACCTCACAATTGATGACCTCACAATGGGTCTCTAATGACATCACAATGGATGACCTCACAATGGATGACCCCACAATGGATGACCTCTTGTGACCTCACAATAGAACACCTCACAATGGATGACCTAACAATGGACGACATCACAATGGATGACCTCACAATGAGGCTCTAATGACATCACAATGGATGACCTCACAATTGACGACCTCACAATGGGTCTCTAATGACATCACAATGGATGACCTCACAATGGATGACCCCACAATGGATGACCTCTTGTGACCTCACAATAGAACACCTCACAATGGATGACCTAACAATGGACGACATCACAATGGATGACCTCACAATGGGACTCTTGTGACCTCACAATGGAAGACCTCACAATGGATGACCTCACAATGGACGACCTCACAATGGGCCTCTAATGACATCACAGTGGATGACCTTACAATGGACGACATCACAATGGATGACCTCACAATGGGACTCTTGTGACCTCACAATGGAAGACCTCAGAATGGACGACATCACAATGGATGACCTCCCAATGGGAATCTTGTGACCCCACAATGGAAGACCTCACAATGGATGACCTCACAATGGGCCTCTAATGAAATCACAATGGATCACCTCACAATGAATGACATCACAATGGATGACCTCACAATGGGCCTCTAATGAAATCACAATGGATCACCTCACAATGGATGACATCACAATGGATGACCTCAGAATGGGTCTCTAGTGACATCACAATGGAAAACCTCACAATGGATGACCTCACAATGGATGACCTCACAATGGGACTCTTGTGACCTCACAATGGAAGACCTAAAAATGGATGACCTCACAGTGGATCTCTAGTGACATCACTATGGATGACCTCACAGTGGACGACATTACAATGGATGACCTCACAATGGGACTCTTGTGACCTCACAATGGAAGACTTCACAATGCATGACCTCATGACAATGGATGACCTCACAATAGGCCTCTAATCACATCACAATGGATGACCTCACAATGGACGACATCACAATGGATGACCTTACAATGGGATTCTTGTCACCTCACAATGGATGACCTCAGAATGGACGAAATCACAATGGATGACCTCACAATGGGACTCTAATGACATCACAGTGGATGACCTCACAATGGATGACCTCACAATGGATGACCTCACAATGGATGACCTCACAATGGGTCTCTAATGACATCACAATGGATCACCTCACAACGGATGACATCACAATGGATGACCTCACAATGGGACTCTTGTTACCTCACAATAGAACACCTCACAAAGGATGACCTCACAATGGACCTCTAATGACATCAGAATGGATGACCTCACAATGGATGACCTCACAATGGGCGACATCAAAATGGATGACCTCACAATGGGAATCTTGTGACCTCACAATGGAAAACCTCACAATGGATGACCTCACAATGCATGACCTCACAATGGACGACATCACAATGGATGACCTCACAATGGGACTCTTGTGACCTCACAATGGAAGACCTCACAATGGATGACCTCACAATGGACGACCTCACAATGGGCCTGTAATGACATCACAGTGGATGACGTCACAATGGACGACATCACAATGGATGACCTCACAATAGGCCTCTTGTGACCTCACACTGGATGACCTCACAATGGACGACATCACAATGGATGACCTCAAAATGGGACTCTTCTGACCTGACAATAGAAGACCACACAATGGATGACCTCACAATGGATGACCTGACAATGGGCCTCTAATGACATCACAATGGATGACCTCACAATGGACGACATCACAATGGATGACCTCACAATGAGACTCTTCTAACCTCACATTGGAAGACCTAACAATGGACGACCTCACAATGGATGACCTCACAATGGGAGTCTTGTTACCTCACAATAGAACACCTCACAAAGAATGACCTCACAATGGACGACATCACAATGGATGATCTCACAATGGACGACCTCACAATGGGCCTCTAATGACATCACAGTGGATGACCTCATAATGGACGTCATCACAATGGATCACCTCACAATGGGACTCTTGTGACCTCACAATGGATGACCTCACAATGGAAGACATCATAACGCACGACCTCACAATGGGCCTCTAATGACATTACAATGGATGACCTCACAATGGACAACATCACAATGGATGACCTTACAATGGGACTCTTGTGACCTCACAATGGATGACCTCACAATGGAAGACATCACAATGGACAACCTCACAATGGGAATCTAATGACATCACAATGGATGACCTCACAATGGGACTCTTGTGACCTCACAATGGAAGACCTCACAATGGATGAGCTCACAATGGATGACCTCACAATGTACGACATCACAATGGATGACCTCACAATGGGACTCTTCCGACCTCACAATAGAACATCTCACAATGGATGACCTCACAATGGAAGACCTCAAAATGCATGACCTCATATTGGACGACCTCGCAATGGGTCTCTAATGACATCACAATGGATGACCTCACAATGGATAACCTCACAATGGGTCCGTAGTCACATCACAATGGATGACCTCACAATGGGACCCTTGCGACCTAACAATAGAACATCTCACAATGGATGACCTCACAATGGACGATATGACAATGGATGACCTCACAATGGGACTCTTGTGACCTCACAATGGAAGACCTCACAATTGATGACCTCACAATGGGTCTCTAATGACATCACAATGGATGACCTCACAATGGATGACATCACAATGGATGACCCCACAATGGATGACCTCTTGTGACCTCACAATAGAACACCTCACAGTGGATGACCTCACAATGGACGACATCACAATGGATGACCTTACAATGGGCCTCTAATGACATCACAATGGACGACCTCACAATGGACGACCTCACAATGGACGACCTCACAATGGACGACCTCACAATGGATGACCTCACAATGGGTCTGTGGTGACATCACAATGGATGACCTCACAATGGGACTCTTGCGACCTCACAATAGAACATCTCACAATGGATGACCTCAAAATGGAAGACCTCAAAATGCATGACCTCATGTTGGACCACCTGACAATGGGTCTCTAGTGACATCACAATGGATGACCTCGCAATGGATGACCTCACAGTGGATGACCTCACAGTGGGTCTGTAGTCACATCACAATGGATGACCTCACAATGGGACTCTTGCGACGTCACAATAGAACATCTCACAATGGATGACCTCACAATGGACGACATGAGAATGGATGACCTCACAATGGGACTCTTGTGACCTCACAATGGAAGACCTCACAATTGATGACCTCACAATGGTCTCTAATGACATCACAATGGATGACCTCACAATGGATGACCCCACAATGGATGACCTCTTGTGACCTCACAATAGAACACCTCACAATGGATGACCTAACAATGGACGACATCACAATGGATGACCTCACAATGAGGCTCTAATGACATCACAATGGATGACCTCACAATTGATGACCTCACAATGGGTCTCTAATGACATCACAATGGATGACCTCACAATGGATGACCCCACAATGGATGACCTCTTGTGACCTCACAATAGAACACCTCACAATGGATGACCTAACAATGGACGACATCACAATGGATGACCTCACAATGGGACTCTTGTGACCTCACAATGGAAGACCTCACAATGGATGACCTCACAATGGACGACCTCACAATGGGCCTCTAATGACATCACAGTGGATGACCTCACAATGGACGACATCACAATGGATGACCTCACAATGGGACTCTTGTGACCTCACAATGGAAGACCTCAGAATGGACGACATCACAATGGATGACCTCCCAATGGGAATCTTGTGACCCCACAATGGAAGACCTCACAATGGATGACCTCACAATGGGCCTCTAATGAAATCACAATGGATCACCTCACAATGAATGACATCACAATGGATGACCTCACAATGGGCCTCTAATGAAATCACAATGGATCACCTCACAATGGATGACATCACAATGGATGACCTCAGAATGGGTCTCTAGTGACATCACAATGGAAAACCTCACAATGGATGACCTCACAATGGATGACCTCACAATGGGACTCTTGTGCCCTCACAATGGAAGACCTAAAAATGGATGACCTCACAGTGGATCTCTAGTGACATCACTATGGATGACCTCACAGTGGACGACATTACAATGGATGACCTCACAATGGGACTCTTGTGACCTCACAATGGAAGACTTCACAATGCATGACCTCATGACAATGGATGACCTCACAATAGGCCTCTAATCACATCACAATGGATGACCTCACAATGGACGACATCACAATGGATGACCTCACAATGGGATTCTTGTCACCTCACAATGGATGACCTCAGAATGGACGAAATCACAATGGATGACCTCACAATGGGACTCTAATGACATCACAGTGGATGACCTCACAATGGATGACCTCACAATGGATGACCTCACAATGGATGACCTCACAATGGGTCTCTAATGACATCACAATGGATCACCTCACAACGGATGACATCACAATGGATGACCTCACAATGGGACTCTTGTTACCTCACAATAGAACACCTCACAAAGGATGACCTCACAATGGGCCTCTAATGACATCAGAATGGATGACCTCACAATGGATGACCTCACAATGGGCGACATCAAAATGGATGACCTCACAATGGGAATCTTGTGACCTCACAATGGAAAACCTCACAATGGATGACCTCACAATGCATGACCTCACAATGGACGACATCACAATGGATGACCTCACAATGGGACTCTTGTGACCTCACAATGGAAGACCTCACAATGGATGACCTCACAATGGACGACCTCACAATGGGCCTGTAATGACATCACAGTGGATGACGTCACAATGGACGACATAACAATGGATGACCTCACAATAGGCCTCTTGTGACCTCACACTGGATGACCTCACAATGGACGACATCACAATGGATGACCTCAAAATGGGACTCTTCTGACCTGACAATAGAAGACCACACAATGGATGACCTCACAATGGATGACCTGACAATGGGCCTCTAATGACATCACAATGGATGACCTCACAATGGACGACATCACAATGGATGACCTCACAATGAGACTCTTCTAACCTCACATTGGAAGACCTAACAATGGACGACCTCACAATGGATGACCTCACAATGGGAGTCTTGTTACCTCACAATAGAACACCTCACAAAGAATGACCTCACAATGGACGACATCACAATGGATGATCTCACAATGGACGACCTCACAATGGGCCTCTAATGACATCACAGTGGATGACCTCATAATGGACGTCATCACAATGGATCACCTCACAATGGGACTCTTGTGACCTCACAATGGATGACCTCACAATGGACGACATCATAACGCACGACCTCACAATGGGCCTCTAATGACATTACAATGGATGACCTCACAATGGACGACATCATAACGCACGACCTCACAATGGGCCTCTAATGACATTACAATGGATGACCTCACAATGGACAACATCACAATGGATGACCTTACAATGGGACTCTTGTGACCTCACAATGGAAGACCTCACAATGGATGAGCTCACAATGGATGACCTCACAATGTACGACATCACAATGGATGACCTCACAATGGGACTCTTCCGACCTCACAATAGAACATCTCACAATGGATGACCTCACAATGGAAGACCTCAAAATGCATGACCTCATATTGGATGACCTCGCAATGGGTCTCTAATGACATCACAATGGATGACCTCACAATGGATGACCTCACAATGGGTCCGTAGTCACATCACAATGGATGACCTCACAATGGGACCCTTGCTACCTAACAATACAACATCTCACAATGGATGACCTCACAATGGACGATATGACAATGGATGACCTCACAATGGGACTCTTGTGACCTCACAATGGAAGACCTCACAATTGATGACCTCACAATGGGTCTCTAATGACATCACAATGGATGACCTCACAATGGATGACATCACAATGGATGACCCCACAATGGATGACCTCTTGTGACCTCACAATAGAACACCTCACAGTGGATGACCTCACAATGGACGACATCACAATGGATGACCTTACAATGGGCCTCTAATGACATCACAATGGACGACCTCACAATGGACGACCTCACAATGGACGACCTCACAATGGACGACATCACAATGGATGACCTCACAATGGGTCTGTGGTGACATCACAATGGATGACCTCACAATGGGACTCTTGCGACCTCACAATAGAACATCTCACAATGGATGACCTCAAAATGGAAGACCTCAAAATGCATGACCTCATGTTGGACCACCTGACAATGGGTCTCTAGTGACATCACAATGGATGACCTCACAATGGATGACCTCACAGTGGATGACCTCACAGTGGGTCTGTAGTCACATCACAATGGATGACCTCACAATGGGACTCTTGCGACGTCACAATAGAACATCTCACAATGGATGACCTCACAATGGACGACATGAGAATGGATGACCTCACAATGGGACTCTTGTGACCTCACAATGGAAGACCTCACAATTGATGACCTCACAATGGGTCTCTAATGACATCACAATGGATGACCTCACAATGGATGACCCCACAATGGATGACCTCTTGTGACCTCACAATAGAACACCTCACAATGGATGACCTAACAATGGACGACATCACAATGGATGACCTCACAATGAGGCTCTAATGACATCACAATGGATGACCTCACAATTGATGACCTCACAATGGGTCTCTAATGACATCACAATGGATGACCTCACAATGGATGACCCCACAATGGATGACCTCTTGTGACCTCACAATAGAACACCTCACAATGGATGACCTAACAATGGACGACATCACAATGGATGACCTCACAATGGGACTCTTGTGACCTCACAATGGAAGACCTCACAATGGATGACCTCACAATGGACGACCTCACAATGGGCCTCTAATGACATCACAGTGGATGACCTCACAATGGACGACATCACAATGGATGACCTCACAATGGGACTCTTGTGACCTCACAATGGAAGACCTCAGAATGGACGACATCACAATGGATGACCTCCCAATGGGAATCTTGTGACCCCACAATGGAAGACCTCACAATGGATGACCTCACAATGGGCCTCTAATGAAATCACAATGGATCACCTCACAATGAATGACATCACAATGGATGACATCACAATGGACGACATCACAATGGATGACCTCACAATGGGACTCTTGTGACCTCACAATGGAAGACCTCAGAATGGACGACATCACAATGGATGACCTCCCAATGGGAATCTTGTGACCCCACAATGGAAGACCTCACAATGGATGACCTCACAATGGGCCTCTAATGAAATCACAATGGATCACCTCACAATGAATGACATCACAATGGATGACCTCACAATGGGCCTCTAATGAAATCGCAATGGATCACCTCACAATGGATGACATCACAATGGATGACCTCAGAATGGGTCTCTAGTGACATCACAATGGAAAACCTCACAATGGATGACCTCACAATGGATGACCTCACAATGGGACTCTTGTGCCCTCACAATGGAAGACCTAAAAATGGATGACCTCACAGTGGATCTCTAGTGACATCACTATGGATGACCTCACAGTGGACGACATTACAATGGATGACCTCACAATGGGACTCTTGTGACCTCACAATGGAAGACTTCACAATGCATGACCTCATGACAATGGATGACCTCACAATAGGCCTCTAATCACATCACAATGGATGACCTCACAATGGACGACATCACAATGGATGACCTTACAATGGGATTCTTGTCACCTCACAATGGATGACCTCAGAATGGACGAAATCACAATGGATGACCTCACAATGGGCCTCTAATGACATCAGAATGGATGACCTCACAATGGATGACCTCACAATGGGCGACATCAAAATGGATGACCTCACAATGGGAATCTTGTGACCTCACAATGGAAAACCTCACAATGGATGACCTCACAATGCATGACCTCACAATGGACGACATCACAATGGATGACCTCACAATGGGACTCTTGTGACCTCACAATGGAAGACCTCACAATGGATGACCTCACAATGGACGACCTCACAATGGGCCTGTAATGACATCACAGTGGATGACGTCACAATGGACGACATCACAATGGATGACCTCACAATAGGCCTCTTGTGACCTCACACTGGATGACCTCACAATGGACGACATCACAATGGATGACCTCAAAATGGGACTCTTCTGACCTGACAATAGAAGACCACACAATGGATGACCTCACAATGGATGACCTGACAATGGGCCTCTAATGACATCACAATGGATGACCTCACAATGGACGACATCACAATGGATGACCTCACAATGAGACTCTTCTAACCTCACATTGGAAGACCTAACAATGGACGACCTCACAATGGATGACCTCACAATGGGAGTCTTGTTACCTCACAATAGAACACCTCACAAAGAATGACCTCACAATGGACGACATCACAATGGATGATCTCACAATGGGACTCTTGTGACCTCACAATGGATGACCTCACAATGGACGACATCATAACGCACGACCTCACAATGGGCCTCTAATGACATCACAGTGGATGACCTCATAATGGACGTCATCACAATGGATCACCTCACAATGGGACTCTTGTGACCTCACAATGGATGACCTCACAATGGACGACATCATAACGCACGACCTCACAATGGGCCTCTAATGACATTACAATGGATGACCTCACAATGGACGACATCATAACGCACGACCTCACAATGGGCCTCTAATGACATTACAATGGATGACCTCACAATGGACAACATCACAATGGATGACCTTACAATGGGACTCTTGTGACCTCACAATGGATGACCTCACAATGGAAGACATCACAATGGACAACCTCACAATGGGAATCTAATGACATCACAATGGATGACCTCACAATGGGACTCTTGTGACCTGACAATGGAAGACCTCACAATGGATGAGCTCACAATGGATGACCTCACAATGGGACTCTTGTGACCTCACAATGGAAGACCTCACAATGGATGAGCTCACAATGGATGACCTCACAATGTACGACATCACAATGGATGACCTCACAATGGGACTCTTCCGACCTCACAATAGAACATCTCACAATGGATGACCTCACAATGGAAGACCTCAAAATGCATGACCTCATATTGGACGACCTCGCAATGGGTCTCTAATGACATCACAATGGATGACCTCACAATGGATGACCTCACAATGGTTCCGTAGTCACATCACAATGGATGACCTCACAATGGGACCCTTGCGACCTAACAATAGAACATCTCACAATGGATGACCTCACAATGGACAATATGACAATGGATGACCTCACAATGGGACTCTTGTGACCTCACAATGGAAGACCTCACAATTGATGACCTCACAATGGGTCTCTAATGACATCACAATGGATGACCTCACAATGGATGACATCACAATGGATGACCTCACAATGGATGACCTCACAATGGGTCTGTGGTGACATCACAATGGATGACCTCACAATGGGACTCTTGTGACCTCACAATAGAACACCTCACAGTGGATGACCTCACAATGGACGACATCACAATGGATGACCTTACAATGGGACTCTTGTGACCTCACAATGGAAGACGTCACAATGGATGACCTCACAATAGATGACCTCACAATGTGCCTCTAATGACATCACAATGGATGACCTCACAATGGACGACATCACAATGGATGACCTCACAATGGATGACCTCACAATGGATGACCTCACAATGGGTCTGTGGTGACATCACAATGGATGACCTCACAATGGGACTCTTGCGACCTCACAATAGAACATCTCACAATGGATGACCTCACAATGGAAGACCTCAAAATGCATGACCTCATGTTGGACGACCTGACAATGGGTCTCTAGTGACATCACAACGGAGGACCTCACAATGGATGACCTCACAATGGATGACCTCACAATGGGTCTGTAGTGACATCACAATGGAAGACTTCACAATGCATGACCTCCTAATGGACGACGTCACAATAAGCCTCTAATGACCTCACAATGGACGACATCACAATGGATGACCTCACAATGGATGACCTCACAAGGGCCTCTAATGACATCACAATGGATGACCTCACAATGGATGACCTCACAATGGATGACCTCACAATGGGCCTCTAATGACATCACAATGGATGACCTCACAATGGACAACATCACAATGGATGACCTCACAATGGGACTCTTGTGACCTCACAATAGAGGACCACACAATAGATGACCTCACAATGGATGACCTCACAATGGGCCTCTAATGACATCACAATGGATCAATTCACAATGGATGACATCACAATGGATGACCTCACAATGGGAATCTTGTGACCTCACAATGGAAGACCTAACAATGGATGACCTCACAATGGACGACATCACAATGGATGACCTCACAATGGGACTCTTGTGACCTCACAATGCAAGACTTCACAATGCATGACCTCATAAAGGACCACCTCACAATGGGCCTCTAATGACATCAAAATGGATGATCTCACACTGGATGACCTCACAATGGATGACCTCATAATGGGCCTCTTGTGACCTCACAATGGAAGACCTCACAATGGATTACCTCACAATGGATGACCTCACGATGGGCCTCTAATGACATCACAATGGATGACCTCACAATGGACGACATCACAATGGATGATCTAACAATGGGCCTCTAATGACATCACAATGGATGACCTCACAATGGATGACCTCACAATGGGCGACCTCACAATGGGCGACCTCACAATGGGCGACCTCACAATGGGCGACCTCACAATGGGCGACCTCACAATGGGACTCTTGTGACCTCACAATGGAAGACCTCACAATGGACGACATCACAATGGATGACCTCACAATGGGCCTTTAATGACATCACAATGGATCACCTCACAATGGATGACCTCAGAATGGATGACCTCACAATGGGCCTCTAATGACATCACAATGGATGACCTCACAATGGACAACATCACAATGGATGACCTCACAATGGGACTCTTGTGACCTCACAATAGAGGACCACACAATAGATGACCTCACAATGGATGACCTCACAATGGGCCTCTAATGACATCAGAATGGATGACCTCACAATGGACGACATCACAATGGATGACCTCACAATGGGACTCTTGTGACCTCACAATGGAAAATCTCACAATGGATGACCTCCCAATGGGACTCTTGTGACCTCACAATGGAAGACTTAACAATGCATGACCTCATAATGGACGACCTCACAATGGGCCTCCAATGACATCACAATGGATGACCTCACAATGGACGACATCACAATAGATGACCTCACAATGGGACTCTTGTGACCTCACAATGGAAAATCTCACAATGGATGACCTCAGAATGGATGACCTCACAACGCATGACCTCACAATGAGCGACATCACAATGGATGACATCACAATGGGACTCTTCTGACCTCACAATGGAAAAGCTCACAATGGATGACCTCACGATGCATGACGTCACAATGGACGACATCACAATGGACGACGTCACAATGGGTCTCTAGTGACCTCACAATGGACGACCTCACAATGGGCCTCCTGTGACCTCACAATGGGCCTTTACTGACCTCAAAATACAGATTGAAACCAAAAGCATTAAAATAATATGAAAGAGATCAACAAGAATACAAATAAGAACAATCTCCTTAACAATAACAGGAACATTAACAAGAACATAAGCAACAAAAAACACTACTTGAAAAATCAAGAAAGAAACATTTCCATACCACGTTCATGACGGCGTCTGTGGGCCCAGCACTTGCTGGCAGCAGCCAGGGTGAAGGGGCCCGTGGCCTGCAAGGGCCAAGGAGCCGTTGGCATTCGCAGCCCCGAGAGCAGGGCTCTCTGTGCCAGGGGTCTCTCTGTGCCGAGCGGTGGGGCCCGGAGCAGGCAGTGCCGGGCCTGCCCGCAGCAGCCTCCTTCCCCCGGCAGCCCCTCTGGCAGGGACGCGGGGAGCCCAGTGCCAAGCGGAGCAGAGAACAGGGCAAGGGCAGCGGTGCCAGCGCCGAGGGGGGCGCGGGGCTTTGGGGCCTCCCTTGGGAGGCGTCGCGCAGGCTGCCCCGGAGCCCCGCAGCTGCCCCGCACCCTGTGGGCACCACGAGTGGCCCTGGTGCTGCGCAGACCTGCTGCTCACCTGGCCTTGCTGCTGCGTGGCCAGCGCTGGGGCCACTGCTCCACGGAGCCCTGGGGAGCATCGGTGTTCCCGTGGCGATAACTGCCCCTCTGGAATGTTCCGTACTTGCCGGGGGGTGACAGCAGCGGCAGGGGCCAGGGGGCCGCCGTGAGGAAGGCTGCTGCTGTGCTGGGCTCCTCCTGGCACGGATGAGCCCGGTGGCGGAGAGCAACGTGCGGCCTCGGCCTTGCTGGCTGCCAAGGAGGGCTCCTCAGGCAGCGCCCTGGCACGGCTGCCGCCTGCCTGCCCACAGGCCGGGCTCCGCTCGGGGCTCTGCTTTGAGCCCTGCATCGTGGTGGGCTCCACGTTGTTGCTCTACCCTTTAGGACTTCTTGACCCAGGCCTCCCATCTATCAGCTCCACGTGTCTTATCTCTAGACACTTGACGCCTTGACATCCCGTCTCTGCAAGGACTGGGATATCTCCATACAATTTACGACTCCTTAGCCTCCGCATCCCGTCTCCGAGAAGACCGGGATCTCTTATCTCCACCTGATTTACGGCTTTTTCACCTTGGGATCCTGCTTCTGGGAGGACTGTGGCATCAGCTCCAGGTGTTCTATCTCCACCAGCACGAGGCCCAAATGATGCTCTGCAGCGTCTACGGAGCGGCGCTGGCACTGGAGCTGGAGGAAGAGGAGCACCAGAGCACGCACAAAGGGGCAGACTCTGCAAGAACGGACACATAAAAGCAGCACGGATTTCCCCCTCTGCCGCTGTGTGCTATTTCCCTCCCAGGTGTGTGGTTCATCCCCTGCACCCACTCGCACGCTTTCTGGCCCTCAACATCCCTTGCACCGAGGGCTGCGGGACAGCGCCTGCACCCAGGCACCTGTGCCCGCACCCAGGCGCAGCCAGCGACACTCAGCTGCACTGGGGTGGTGGCAACCACAATCCTGCTGCATCTCTCCCGCTTGCTTCTCTTTTCCTTCCTTTTCCGTTCTTTTCCGCCCTGGCCTATTGTGCGTATGAGAATAAAACTTACAAGCTTTTTTGACATTTGACCCAGTTTGTGTTTTAATCTCGCTCTTGGGATCGTATCAAAACCTGCCCTGACACCGCGGCTTCCACCGCGGTCGAGGGAGGTGATCCTGCCTCTCTACTCAGCCCTGGTGAGGCCGCATCTGGAGTACTGTGTCCAGTTCTGGGCTCCACAGTACAAGAGGGATGTGGAGCTGCTGGAGAGAGTCCAGCGCAGGGCTACAAGGATGATCAGGGGCCTGGAACATCTGCCCTATGAGGAGAGGCTGAGGGAGCTGGGCCTGTTCAGCCTGGAGAAGAGAAGGCTGAGAGGGGATCTAATCAGTGTATATAAATACCTCAAGGGAGGGAGTGCAGAGGACGGTCATGGTCTCTTTTCAGTGGTGGCCACTGATAGGACTAGAGGAAATGGCCGGAAACTGAAACATCAAAAATTCCATAGGAACTTAAGGAAAAATTTCTTAACAGTGAGGGTGACAGAGCACTGGAACAGGCTGCCCAGAGAGGTTGTGGAGTCTCCTTGTCTGGAGATCTTCAAAACCCGCTTGGATGCAGTCCTGTGCCACGTGCTTTAGGTGTCCCTGCGTATGCAGGGGGGTTGGACTAGATGATCTCTAGAGGTCCCTTCCAACCCTAAGCATTCTATGATTCTATGATTCTATGATCTCTGCAGACACACGCACTCCCTCGCCCCCACGTTAGTCGTCCCACTGCTTTTCCCACCGGCCCGGCCCTGGGTCCCGCACCGCCCCCCCCCGCCCACACCACCACTTTACTGGATCGGGATGGTTCTTTTCCGCCAAAATGCCGCGGCGGGGGTGCTCGTCCGCTGACGGGGCCTCCTCAGCTTTCCTTATCCTCGTGCTTTTCGCTCTCTTTTGGCCGTTTTTCGGCCATCTTTCACGGCCGCTTCTCGGCTCGCGGCTGCGCCAGCGGCGCCTCATGGCGGAAGGGCACTGCGCGTGCGCGGGGGCGGGGATTGCGGTTCCTGCCCACTGCGCACGCGCCCTCTCGGTAGCCGCGGGCGGGCGGGGGAAGGAGGGAGTCCTCCCGGGGTGGGGGGGCGGCCACGTGGCCCCGGGAGGCGGTTGCCCCCCCCTGCGGTCGCCATGGACGCAGCGGAGCCGGTTGCGCAATGGCCTTTATGGTCGCCCTGGAAACACGGGCGGGGCGAAGGGGAGAGGGGGACCAGGAGGGATTTGGGGTGGATAGAAAAAGGAAAATAATAAAAATAATAAGAATAATTAGAGTAAGAAGAAGAAGATGAAGATGAAGAAGAAATAATAATAATAATAATAATAATAATAATAATAATAATAATAATAATAATAATAATAATAATAATAATAATACTATGACAAGGAAAACTAAGGCGCGGTTGGAACGCAATCTGGCAAGGGACGTTAAAAAAAAAACAACAAAAACATCTTCAAATACATTAACAGCAAAAGGAAGATCAGGGAAAACGTGGGTCCTCTGGCGGACGAAATGGGCACCCTGGTTACAAATAACACAGAAAAAGCAGAGTTCTGAATGCCTTCTTTGCTTTGGTGTTTACCAAGGGCAGCCCTTTAGAGCCCCAGGCCCTAGGGACAAGAGAAGAAGCCGGGGAAGACTTGCCCTGGGTAGAGGAAGATTGGGTCAGAGAGCACCTAAGGAACCTCGATACCCACAAATCCATGGGCCCTGATGGGATGCACCCCAGAGTGCTGCAGGAGCTTGCAGAGGTCATAGCTAAGCCGCCCTCCATCATCTTTGAAAGATCCTGGAGAACCGGGGAGGTGCCAGAAGACCGGAAGAAGGCCAATGTCACGCCAGTCTTCAAAAAAGGCAAGAAGGAGGACCCAGGTAACTACAGGCCAGTGAGCCTCACCTCCATCCCTGGAAAAGTGATGGAACGGCTCATACTGGCCGTTGTCTCCAGGCACATGGAGGACAAGAAGGTGCTCAAGAGTAGTCAGCATGGATTCACCAAGGGGAAATCTTGCTTGACTAATCTGATAGCCTTCTGTGATGAAATGACCAGCTGGATAGATGAGGGGAGAGCGGTGGATGTCGTCTATCTCGACTTCAGCCAGGCTTTTGACACCGTCCCTCACAACATCCTCCTGGGCAAGCTCCGGAAGTGTGGGATAGATGAGTGCACAGTGAGGTGGATTAGGAACTGGCTGGATGGCAGAGCTGTCACGGAACGAGTGGTGGTGGGGGGGGCTGAGTGACACAATGCACTTCACTCGTGGGAAAGAAATAGGTTTTATTGGTAATGACAATGGTTTCACGAGATTCTATGGCAAGGTCACTTATTAGTTACTGCATGGAGGTTCAAGATATACACAGAATTATCAAGGACACCCTCCCGTTGGGTCACGAGGTTCAGACTGGACCCCCTTGCTTTCCAAACTCCTTCTGAGAGGAATCTGGGTGCGGCTGGATCCAGTCCTAGTCCCAGACCTGGTCAACGGTTTATGTCTAAGGGATTTGTGCACAGTTACAAAGTAAGGTTTACAAATTCAGAAAGAGAAAGGCGCGCTATAGTCACTTACCACGAATCTGTAGTGGAAAGGATCTCTTAACCTCGAGGAGTATCCTTGAGAGGCGTCCCTGCTCAAGAGGAGATCCCAGCGTGCAGCCCGCTGCCATGCAAGGAGAGCTCAATGGGCTCTTGGGCTGTTGGGCTGTATTTGTGGGATAAGATGATTGACTGATAGTCATTCTTTCAATTCAGAAATGACTGTTGGCTGATATACTCACAGTTAGCCTTATCTCTCCATCAGGATAGGGCCATCAGGACTGTTATTGATGGTTGATGTCTGGGTGGGGGAAGAAATCAGGGAAGCAACTACCAGGATCAGATAATGTGGTAGTTAACACCTGAACAGGGCTACCTGTGAGAAGTCAGGATGAGCTGGGGAAGGAGCATATCCGTCACAAGAGCTCAGAGGGTGGTGATCAGTGGTGCAGAGTCTGGTTGGAGGCCTGTAGCTAGCGGGGTCCCCCAGAGGTCAGTCCTTGGTCCTGTCCTGTTCAATTTATTCATCAATGACCTGGATGAAGGCACAGAGTGCTCCCTCAGCAAGTTTGCTGATGACACCAAACTGGGAGGAGTAGCCGATACCCCAGAGGACTGCGCTGCCATCCAGAAAGACCTGGACAGACTGGACAGTGAAAAACCTCATGAAATTCAACAAGGCCAAGTGCAAGGTTTTGTACCTGGGGAGGAATAACCCCAGACACCAGTACAGGCTGGGGACTGACCTTCTGGAGAGCAACTCTGCAGAGAAAGACCTGGGTGTCATGGTGGACGACAAGTTGACCATGAGGCAGCAGTGTGCTCTGGTGGCCAAGAAGGCCAATGGGATCCTGGCGTGCATTAAGAAGAGCATCTCCAGCAGGTCGAGGGAGGGGATCCTGCCCCTCTACTCAGCCCTGGTGGGGCCACATCTGGAGTATTGTGTCCAGTTCTGGGCCCCACAGTACAAGAGGGATGTGGAGCTGCTGGAGAGAGTCCAGCGCAGGGCCACAAGGATGATCAGGGGCCTGGAACATCTGCCCTATGAGGAGAGACTGAGGGAGCTGGGCCTGTTCAGCCTGGAGAAGAGAAGGCTGAGAGGGGATCTAATCGGTGTATAAAAGTACCTCAAGGGAGGGAGTAAAGAGGATGGTGCTGGTCTCTTTTCAGTGGTGGCCACCGACAGAACTAGAGCTAATGGCCACAAACTGAAGCACCAAAAGTTCCACAGGAACTTAAGGAAAAGTTTTTTAACAGTGAGGGTGACAGAGCGCTGGAACAGACCGCCCAGAGAGGTTGTGGAGTCTCTTTCTCTGGAGATCTTCAAAACCTGCTTGGATGCAGTCCTGTGCCACGTGCTCTAGGTGACCCTGCGTGTGCAGGGGGGTTGGACTAGATGTTCTCTAGAGGTCCCTTCCAACCTTAAGCATTCTATGCTTCTATGAAACAGCAGAAGTCAGATTCTGCAATTCTGCAATAAAAGGCACGGCCAAACACTGCCATGCACACGCACAGTGTGCATTCATGCACCAAGTTGATGACAGAGGGATTGCCACATTGTTATTCTGACATATTTCTACTTCAGCATTTTTAAGTTATAAGTCTTCTGCAAGAAATAGTCTTGCAGATGAAATGAGAATGACACGACTTTGCGGGTCGCCAGTGGGAATGACACAGAAGGGTGGTCGCCATGGGAATGACACGGTGCAGGGGTCGCCATGGGAATGACATGACAGGGGGATCACAATGGGAATGACATGTCGGGGGCGGATCACAATGGGAATTACATGGCAGGGTGGTCGCAAAGGGAATGACACGGTGCAGGGGTTGCCATGGGAATGACATGTCGGGAGGAGGTCACAATGGAATTTATATGGCAGGGTGGTCGCCAATGGGAATGACACAGTGGACTGGGCTGTCTACGTACCAGGCTAGAGGCTGGGGCTGGGCTGAGGCGCCGGCGGAGAGGAGGCCAGAGGGGAGCCCAGCGCAGGCCGGCACGCTGGTAGAGAGGGCAGAGCAGAGCAGCGGGTGGAGGGCCGGGCTGGGGGAGGAAGCTCCGGGCAGGCTTCGGTGAGGGCCGGAGTAGGGCATCATCGGCCCAAGGCTGATGACCTGGAGGAAGGGATGGAGTGCTCCCTCAGCAAGTTTGCTGATGCTACCAAATTGGGAGGAGTAGCTGATATCCTAGAGGGCTGCGCTGCCATGCAGAGGGACCTGGACAGACTAGGTGGTGAGAAAACTTATGAAATTCAGCAAGGGCAAGTGCAAGGTCCTGCACCTGGGGAGGATTAACCCCAGTCACCAGTACAGGCTGGGGACTGACCTTCTGGAGAACAGCTCTGCAGAGAAGGACCTGAGTGACAAGTCGACCATGAGGCAGCAATGTGTCCGTGGCCAAGAAGGCCAATGGGACCCTGGGGTGCGTTAAGAAGAGCATCTCCAGCAGGTCGAGGGAGGTGATTCTGCCCCTCTACTCGGGCCTGGGGAGGCCGTATCTGGAGAACCGTGTCCAGTTCTGGGCTCCGCAGTCCAGAACTCCCTCCGCAGAGGGATGTGGAGCTACTGGAGAGAGTCCAGCACAGAGCTACAAGGATGATGAGGGGCCTGGAGCATCTGCCCTATGAGGAGAGACTGAGAGAGCTGGGCCTGTTCAGCCTGAAGAAGAGAAGGCTGAGAGGGGAACTGATCACTGTATAGAAATACCTCAAGAGAGGCAGTGAGGAGGAACGGGCGGCCTCTTTTCAGTGGTGGCCACTGGCAGTACTAGAGGAAAGGGCCACAAACTGAAACATGAGAAGTTCCACAGGAACTTAAGGAAAATTTTCTTGACAGTGAGGGTGACAGAGCACTGGAACAGGTTGCCAAGAGACATTTTGGAGTCTCCTTCCTTGGAGATCTTCAAAACCAACTTGGACGCAATCCTGTGCCACATGCTCTGCATGACCCTGCGTGTGCAGGGGGGTTGGACTGGATGATCTCTAGAGGACCCTTCCAACCTTAACGATTCTATGATTCTATGATAGGTAGGCTTAGGCTAGGTGAGGCTGGGCTTCACGCTGCCAAAAGTCCTTGGAACGAGTGGAAGGCACCACCTGCTGATTGTTATAACCCTGTGACTTACAGGCAAAGAGACTTTCCCTTTGTGCTTCTTTTGCTGACCTCTTCCTTTCATAGAGCTGGTCAGCACCAGTGGGACAATCTTGCGTGGGGGTCAACCTACATCTCTGAGATAGTAACATGCTTCTGGTTGTTGCTAGCGCTGCTGCTGCGACGCTAGTTTCAATCGTGCGGCTATTCAAGCTGGAACGGACAGGACACCCCTCTCGCTGGGATTACAAATTCTGAGCAGGCAGCACCACTTTGCACTTCAGGGAACGCTTGGGATTTTGTGTTTCCTTCTTTCCTTCCTTCCTTCCTTGCTTCCTCCCTTCCTTCCTTTTTTCTCAGCTGCCAAACATTCACTTCTAAATGCAGCTCTCGTCACAGAATTGAATATTGCATTTCTTTAGCCCTTAGACTTTGGGTGGTATTTACAGACTCTATGGCCAACTGATTCTCTCACATTTAGCTGGTTACAAAACTGGAGACAAGAGTACTGAGAACGGCACAGGGTTTTGAATAAGAGGGCTGCTAAACAGCAACTGTAAGGTAAAGTCCATAACTGTTTGTTATGGACTAGAAGTCTTGGACTGGGAATCTTTGCCAGTTTTTGAATTCTTTGCAGCTTTTCTTTTGTGCCTTCTTAGAAGTGCACGAGAGGGTTTAAACTGACACGGGCCAGTAGAGCTTGCAAATTTCTTGCAAGCTTCAGGCAAGGAAGAGCTTCAAAGCAGGAGAAATGCATGAGCTGAAAATGATGGTGAAATAAAATATCGGAAATGGCTGGAATTGTTTGACATTGAGAATGGGGAGGTTCAGCACAAAACCACGAAGAAACTTAAGGGAATGAAGAAGAGATGAAGTGAAGCAACATACAGATTTACTAGAGAAGAAAAGAGAAGAAATGCAGAATTTGAAAACGATTGTGAAATGCAATGCCAGGAATAGTTGGAATTGTCCCACAGTTGAAAACGGCAAGCTTCAGCACAAAGCCCCGAACAAACTCAATGGAATGAAGAAGAGATTATCTGAGGCAACATACAGATTTACTAGAGAAGAAAAGAGAAGAAATAGAGAATTTGAAACGATTGTGAAATACAATACGAGGAAGGGTTGAATTGTCCAACACCTGACAACAGACAGGTTCAGCACAAAGCCACAAAGAAAGTGAACAGAATGAAGAAGAGATTAGCTGATAAAACATTCAGATTTACTGAAGAAGAAAGCAGAAGAAATAGAGAATGTGAAAACAACTGTGATACACAATACCAGTAATAGTTGGAATTGTCAAACACCTGACAACAGGGAGGTTCAGCACAAAACCACGAAGAAACTCATTGGAGTGAAGAAGCGATTACCTGAGGCAACATTTCGATTTACTAGAGAAGAAAACAGAAGGAATGCAGAATTTGAAAACAATGTCAAATACAATAGTAGTAAAGGTTGGAATTGTCCAACACCTAACAACAGACAGGTTCAGCAAAAAACCACGAAGAAAATGAACGGAATGAAGAAGAGATTAGCTGATGAAACATTCAGATTTACTGAAGAACAAAGCAGAAGAAATAGTGACTTTGAAAACAATTGTGATATACAATACCAGGAAGGGTTGGAATTGTCCAACATCTGACAACAGAGAGGTTCAGCACAAAGCCATGAAGAAGAGACGACCTGAAGCAACATTCAGTTTTAATAAACTGGAAAGCCAAGGAAATGCAGATTTTGAAAACAATTTTGAAATACAATGCCAGGAATAGTTGGAATTGTCCAACAATTGAGAATGGGGAGGTTCAGCACAAAGCCACGAAGAAACTCATTGGAGTGAAGAAGAGATTAACTAAGGCAACATTCCGATTTACTAGATAAGAAAACAGAAGAAATGCAGTATTTGAAAATGAATGTGAAATACAATACCAGGATAATTGGAATTGTCCAACACCTGACAACAGACAGGTTCATCACAAAGCCACGAAGAAGAGGTGACCTGAAGCAACATTCAGTTTTAATGAACAGGTAAGCCAAGGAAATGCAGATTTTGAAAACGCTTGTGAATTACAATGCCAGGAATGGTTGGAATTGTCCAACACTTGAGAACGGCGAGGTTCAGCACAAAACCACGAAGAAACTCTTTGGAGTGAAGAAGAGATTAACTGAAGCAACATACAGATTTACTAGAGAAGATAACAGAAGAAATGCAGAATTTGAAAACAATGTCAAATACAATAGTAGTAAAGGTTGGAATTGTCCAACACCTAACAACAGACAGGTTCAGCAAAAAACCACAAAGAAAGTGAATGGAATGAAGAAGAGATTAGCTGATGAAACATTCAGATTTACTGAAGAAGAAAGCAGAAGAAATAGTGACTTTGAAAACAATTGTGATATACAATACCAGGAAGGGTTGGAATTGTCCAACACCTGACAACAGAGAGGTTCAGCACAAAGCCATGAAGAAGAGACGACCTGAAGCAACATTCAGTTTTAATAAACTGGAAAGCCAAGGAAATGCAGATTTTGAAAACAATTTTGAAATACAATGCCAGGAATAGTTGGAATTGTCCAACAATTGAGAATGGGGAGGTTCAGCACAAAGCCACGAAGAAACTCATTGGAGTGAAGAAGAGATTAACTAAGGCAACATTCCGATTTACTAGATAAGAAAACAGAAGAAATGCAGTATTTGAAAATGAATGTGAAATACAATACCAGGATAATTGGAATTGTCCAACACCTGACAACAGACAGGTTCATCACAAAGCCACGAAGAAGAGGTGACCTGAAGCAACATTCAGTTTTAATGAACAGGTAAGCCAAGGAAATGCAGATTTTGAAAACGCTTGTGAATTACAATGCCAGGAATGGTTGGAATTGTCCAACATTTGAGAACGGCGAGGTTCAGCACAAAACCACGAAGAAACTCTTTGGAGTGAAGAAGAGATTAACTGAAGCAACATACAGATTTACTAGAGAAGATAACAGAAGAAATGCAGAATTTGAAAACAATGTCAAATACAATAGTAGTAAAGGTTGGAATTGTCCAACACCTAACAACAGACAGTTTCAGCAAAAAACCACAAAGAAAGTGAATGGAATGAAGAAGAGATTAGCTGATGAAACATTCAGATTTACTGAAGAAGAAAGCAGAAGAAATAGTGACTTTGAAAACAATTGTGATATACAATACCAGGAAGGGTTGGAATTGTCCAACACCTGACAACAGAGAGGTTCAGCACAAAGGCACGAAGAAGAGACGACCTGAAGCAACACTCAGTTTTAATAAACAGAAAGCCAAGGAAATGCAGATTTTGAAAACGATTGTGAAATACAATGCCAGGAATAGTTGGAATTGTCCAACAATTGAGAATAGGGAGGTTCAACACGAAGCCACGAAGAAACTCATTGGAGTGAAGAAGAGATTTACTGAGGCAACTTTCCGATTTACTAGAGAAGAAAACAGAAGAAATGCAGAATTTGAAAACAATTGTCAAATAGAATACCAGGAAGGGTTGGAATTGTCCAACACCTGCCACAGGGATGTTCAGCACAAAGCCATGAAGAAGAGATGAACTGAAGCAGCATTTAGATTTACTAAAGAGGAGAGCAGAGTAAATGCAGAATTTGAACATGATATTTTCTATGTTTTCTTTCAAGGTAGTATGCTGACCTACTAAAGGAAACTCTTAAAGAACCCTGAAAGAGTTCCAATCTTAAAATATCTTCATTACCTTTTTCTTAATTACAGTTGCTGAGACAGGGGCTTTAGTAATTAGAGGACAAGGAAGGGAACTTCTTTCAGTAACTCCTGAGGTTGAAAATATCATCTACTTACCTACTGTAGCAATTCTGCCCCACAGTCCTCATTTCAGTAGATCACACATTTGAGTCTCCTCCTTAATGTCACTGACTTGACACTCATTCCCACTGGGATTTTAGCAAGAACATCATGCTACTTTACTACGGCAAGAAAGAATCACAGTAAGTTGTTTTTTTTTTTCCCTTTCATCTGGGCCAGAAGAAGAAGAACAGAAGTTACTGGTTTCTATTCCACAAATTTGATGTCAAAGGGAAAAAAGAAAATCCACAAATTCAGATATTTCTCTAGTACATACCAACAACTTTTAAGGAGAGTTATGTATTTCTCCAAAATTATTTTGCTACATTCACTTAAGTGGAGCCTGCTTTAGATGCTGGGAATAGCAGGTAGCCAAAGAAAATATAATCTCTAAAAGAATAATTTCTTTTAAGAATAACTTATTATTCATATAGCTTATATTATTTATATTGCCTATATACAGACAATCATCAGGAGGTTTTTTCTTAAACCTAATTCTCAAAAGAAAAAAAAATCCCCACCAAAATTCTTCCCTCAAATAACTTCCCCCTCAAAATAATTCCCTTTCAACACCCCTCAAGAACATTCCTAACAAATAATTTTCCATAAAGAAACATGGTTCTTGGCCAAAAAGCGGAAAAAGCAGGACTGGCAGCAAAGTGCAGTGGACCTTAGAACCACAGAAACATCAGTCAAGACAGCTGAGCATGGATGGCCATGATGCCTAAAATCTGGACTTCTCAGTTGAAGGAAAAGGATGGAAAGCCCCGGATAACTCTCCTTAGAGCTGTAACGGTATCTGCGGTTGGGTCAGGAGAATAAATGCTGGGTCTGTGGGAGTCCAGGAGGATATGAAGACTAGCCATGGGTGCCAGCCCTATGGAACCCAGGTGCTTAGTTAATAACTTATGCAGAGTTCACTATGCTTCTGAAGATGGGTGTAGAGGTTTGTAAAAACAAATATTGAAAAAAAAGAGAGGGAGAGCGCTATTTCAAGGCGCCCCTTCTGCAGGTCTGTGTACTTTATCCTCCCAGAAGTTGGACACAAGGGTGTAGTGCAGCTCAAAGAAAGCTACGGCAGAACTGCTCTGGCCTATAAACTACTGCTCTCAACCACTGCACAGATAAACCGCTAGCTTTCCTGCCAAAGGATGAAGTTAGCTTAGCTACTAATGCAGCAGGTCCTCGTTCTGAAATTGTGTCTAAAGGGGCAAGTCTTGCAGTCACCCGTTGAAGGAGTTATGATTCTCACAAATAACCTTTGGCAGGGATTGGCAGCACAGTGGCTTCTCCACTGCACAGAGGAATTAGACACTGGACAAACGCTGCCTTTGAGTGTGGAACTATACATTTGAATGCCTGGGATGTGTGCGCCCTCACATTTACCCTCTATCATTTCTCCTACGTCACTTCTCATATCTGAACAGGCTTCTCCATCTTCTCGGGTTGTTAGTGGACAGATGCCCTGTGAGAAAGCAAGGAGAGGAAGACATTGAAAAGGAAATTAAACAGATTCATGTAGCCTCAAAGGCTTTCACTCTTTCACCCCACCCTTGCCCTAAATGTTATTATTTGTTGGGCAAATGTTTTCTATTTGCTTATCATCTACCTGCTATCATCCAGGAAAAGGGAAAGAAGCAAAACTTTCTTTCAAGATTAATTTCCCGAGCTGAAGTTAGAGAGGAGCGCAACATGTAAGTAGAGAGTAGAAGCAAGACATAGAGCCAATTTAAAGTTGTCTCCCCTCCAAAGAGGAGAAACTCCACACATCTCTCCATGAGGACACACGTCCCTACCAGTATTGGCTACTGGGATTAAAAGAGCAGCAACATGAAAAGCACAGAATGGAAAAGAATATGCGTGCACGCACCCATACATGCACACAGAACTTAGAAGCCCTCAGGCTTCTGAGAGCCACGAGAAGCCCAGGGCAATGTGTTCTGTCTAGGAAAGCTTCCGGCAGCACACAGGACCTTAACATATTGTATTCCATTAAATGCAGCCTTGCAACACTGGGGCTGGGAGACCGCCCCTGCACACAACCTTGCTCTGCAGGAGCAGGGCTCTTCACAGGCAGCTCAATATTGTAAACAAATCTGCAGAGAAAGACCTGGGTGTCATGGTGGACGACAAGTTGACCATGAGGCAGCAGTGTGCTCTTGTGACCAAGAAGGCCAATGGGATCCTGGGGTGCATTAACAAGAGCGTCTCCAGCAGGTCGAGGGAGGGGATCCTGCCCCTCTACTCAGCCCTGGTGAGGCCACATCTGGAGTATTGTGTCCAGTTCTGGGCCCCACAGTACAAGAGGGATGTGGAGCTGCTGGAGAGAGTCCAGCGCAGGGCCACAAGGATGATGAGGCGCCTGGAACATCTGCCCTATGAGGAGAGGCTGAAGGAGCTGGACCTCTTTAGCCCGGAGAAGAGAAGGCTGAGAGGGGATGTCATCAGTGTCTAGAAGTAGCTCAAGGGAGGGAGTGAGGAGGATGGTGCTGGCCTCTTTTCAGTAGTGGCCACTGACAGAACGAGAGGTAATGGCCACAAACTGAAGCACCAAAAGTTCCACAGGAACTTAAGGACAAATTTTTTAACAGTGAGGGTGACAGAGCACTGGAACAGACCGCCCGGAGAGGTTGTGGAGTCTCCTTCTCTGGAGATCTTCAAAACCCGCTTGGATGCAGTCCTGTGCCACGTGCTCTAGGTGACCCTGCGTGTGCAGGGGGGTTGGACTAGATGTTCTCTAGAGGTCCCTTCCAACCTTAAGCATTCTATGCTTCTATGAAACAGCAGAAGTCAGATTCTGCAATAAAAGGCACGGCCAAACACTGCCATGCACACGCACAGTGTGCATTCATGCACCAAGTTGATGACAGAGGGATTGCCACATTGTTATTCTGACATATTTCTACTTCAGCATTTTTAAGTTATAAGTCTTCTGCAAGAAATAGTCTTGCAGATGAAATGAGAATGACACGACTTTGCGGGTCGCCAGTGGGAATGACACAGAAGGGTGGTCACCATGGGAATGACACGGCGCAGGGGTCGCCATGGGAATGACACGGCGCAGGGGTCGCCATGGGAATGACATGACAGTGGGATCACAATGGGAATGACATGTCGGGGGCGGATCACAATGGAATTTACACAGCAGGGTGGTCGCCAATGGGAATGACACAGTGGACTGGGCTGTCTACGTACCAGGCTAGAGGCTGGGGCTGGGCTGAGGCGCCGGCGGAGAGGAGGCCAGAGGGGAGCCCAGCGCAGGCCGGCACGCTGGTAGAGAGGGCAGAGCAGAGCAGCGGGTGGAGGGCCGGGCTGGGGGAGGAAGCTCCGGGCAGGCTTCGGTGAGGGCAGGAGCAGGGTATCATCGGCCCAGGGCTGATGACCTGGAGGAAGGGATGGAGTGCTCCCTCAGCAAGTTTGCTGATGCTACCAAGCTGGGAGGAGTAGCTGATACCCTAGAGGGCTGCGCTGCCATGCAGAGGGACCTGGACAGACTAGGTGGTGAGAAAACTTATGAAATTCAGCAAGGGCAAATGCAAGGTCCTGCACCTGAGAAGGATTAACCCCAGTCACCAGTACAGGCTGGGGACTGACCTTCTGGAGAGCAGCTCTGCAGAGAAGGACCTGAGTGACAAGTCGACCATGAGGCAGCACTGTGTCCGTGGCCAAGAAGGCCAATGGGACCCTGGGGTGCGTTAAGAAGAGCATCTCCAGTAGGTCGAGGGAGGTGATTCTGCCCCTCTACTCAGGCCTGGGGAGGCCGTATCTGGAGAACCGTGTCCAGTTCTGGGCTCCGCAGTCCAGAACTCCCTCCGCAGAGGGATGTGGAGCTACTGGAGAGAGTCCAGCACAGAGCTACAAGGATGATGAGGGGCCTGGAGCATCTGCCCTATGAGGAGAGACTGAGAGAGCTGGGCCTGTTCAGCCTGAAGAAGAGAAGGCTGAGAGGGGAACTGATCACTGTATAGAAATACCTCAAGAGAGGCAGTGAGGAGGAACGGGCGGCCTCTTTTCAGTGGTGGCCACTGGCAGTACTAGAGGAAAGGGCCACAAACTGAAACATGAGAAGTTCCACAGGAACTTAAGGAAAATTTTCTTGACAGTGAGGGTGACAGAGCACTGGAACAGGTTGCCAAGAGACATTTTGGAGTCTCCTTCCTTGGAGATCTTCAAAACCAACTTGGACGCAATCCTGTGCCACATGCTCTGCATGACCCTGCGTGTGCAGGGGGGTTGGACTGGATGATCTCTAGAGGACCCTTCCAACCTTAACGATTCTATGATTCTATGATAGGTAGGCTTAGGCTAGGTGAGGCTGTGCTTCAGGCTGCCAAAAGTCCTTGGAACGAGTGGAAGGTACCACCTGCTGATTGTTATAACCCTGTGACTTACAGGCAAAGAGACTTTCCCTTTGTGCTTCTTTTGCTGACCTCTTCCTTTCATAGAGCTGGTCAGCACCAGTGGGAGAATCTTGCGTGGGGGTCAACCTACATCTCTGAGATAGTAACATGCTTCTGGTTGTTGCTAGCGCTGCTGCTGTGACGCTAGTTTCAATCGTGAGGCTGTTCAAGTTGGAATGGACAGGATGCCATTGAGAAGGGCCCAAAGGAACATCATGGTGTCACATCAGGTTCCACTGGATCTGAAACTCGTCGCGTATGATGAGCTCTCTTCAGGGAAAGTACTTAGTTTTTCCTGGTTGGAGTTACAGGTCTCTCTGAAATGAGTTCAACTGGAAGGAGCCACCTTTCATGCCTTGAATTCATCTCAACTTGGAGCCAGAAAGAGCTCAGGTCAACTACGTAGCACAAAGGGCTGGCATGCTCCAAGCTGATCTTTGTGCACAGCCAAAACTGCAGAGAAGCTACTTCTTCTCAGACATAAATATGTAAATTCGACAAATTTCACCCCACGCGCTAATATTTTAAGGAATTTCTATTTCCAAAGCTAGACTTTATTGCAGCCCTTTTGCCCCAAGTATCAAGTGATTCTTCCCCTGCAAAACAAAATTGATAGGACAGAGACCCTAGCAGTAAGTTTCTCAGCTCAGAGCGAGGAGGCTCTCTGCAATGTGGCAGCTCTAGCAAGCCGGCACAGTGGCAGCTCCTGACAAAAGACTTGCTGCAGCGCCGAGCCTCTAAAGGGCTCCTCGAGCATCCTCAGCAGCTCTGAGCGCCGGCACCTCCTCTGCACTCGCAGCACGTGCAAGCCGCAGTCCTGCTCACCACGGCCTGCAGACCCTGTCCTGCGCCCACTGCTCAGCTCCCCGGAGGCTCTCGCTGGGATTACAAATTCCGAGCCAGCAGCACCACTCTGCACTTCAGGGAACGCTTGGGATTTTGTATTTCCTTCTTTCCTTCCTTCCTTCCTTGCTTCCTCCCTTCCTTCCTTTTTTCTCAGCTGCCAAACATTCACTTCTAAATGCAGCTCTCGTCACAGAATTGATAGGGAATATTGCATTTCTTTAGCCCTTAGACTTTGGGTGGTATTTACAGACTCTATGGCCAACTGATTCTCTCACATTTAGCTCGTTACAAAACAGGAGACAAGAGCACTGAGAACGGCACAGGGTTTTGAATAAGAGGGCTGCTAAACAGCAACTGTAAGGTAAAGTCCATAACTGTTTGTTATGGACTAGAAGTCTTGGACTGAGAATCTTTGCCAGTTTTTGAATTCTTTGCAGCTTTTCTTTTGTGCCTTCTTAGAACTGCACGAGAGGTTTTAAATTGACATGGGACAGTAGAGCTTACAAATTTCTTGCAAGCTTCAGGCAAGGAAGAGCTTCAAAGCAGGAGAAATGCATGAGCTGAAAATGATGGTGAAATAAAATATCGGAAATGGCTGGAATTGTTCGACATTGAGAATGGGGAGGTTCAGCACAAAACCACGAAGAAACTTAAGGGAATGAAGAAGAGATGAAGTGAAGCAACATACAGATTTACTAGAGAAGAAAAGAGAAGAAATGCAGAATTTGAAAACGATTGTGAAATGCAATGCCAGGAATACTTGGAATTGTCCCACATCTGACAACAGGGAGGCTCAGCACAAATCCATGAAGAAGAGAGGACCTGAAGCAACATTCAGTTTTAATAAGCAGGAAAGACAAAGAAATGCAGATTTTGAAAACGATTGTGAAATACAATGCCAGGATTAGTGGGAATTGTCCCACAGTTGAGAATGGCAAGTTTTAGCACAAAGCCCCGAAGAAACTCAACGGAATGAAGAAGAGATTAACTGAGGCAACATACAGATTTACTAGAGAAGAAAAGAGAAGAAATAGAGAATTTGGAAACGATTGTGAAATACAATACGAGGAAGGGTTGGAATTGTCCAACACCTGACAACAGACAGGTTCAGCACAAAGCCATGAAGAAGGGACGACCTGAAGCAACATTCAGTTTTAATAAACAGGAAAGCCAAGGAAATGCAGATTTTGAAAACAGATGTCAAATACAATAGCAGTAAGGGTTGGAATTGTCCAACAATAGAGAATGGGGAGGTTCAGCACAAAGCCCCGAAGAAACTCAACACACTGAAGACGAGATTAACTGAGGCAAACTACAGATTTACTAGTGAAGAAAAGCGTAGAAATAGAGAATTTGAAAGCAATTGTGATATACAATGTCAGGAAGGGTTGGAATTGTCCAACACTTAAAAATGGGGAGGTTCAGCAAAAGCCACGTAGAAGAGATGAACTGAAACAACATTCTGATTTACTAAACAAGGAAGCAGAAGAAATGAAAAATATTAAAGCTATTGGGAAATACAATACCAGTAATAGTTGGAATTGCCCAACACCTGACAACAGGGAGGTTCAACACAAAACCACGAAGAAACTCATTGGAGCGAAGAAGCGATTAACTGAGGCAACATTCCGATTTACTAGAGAAGAAAACAGAAGAAATGCAGAATTTGAAAACAATGTCAAATACAATAGTAGTAAAGGTTGTAATTGTCCAACACCTAACAACAGACAGGTTCAGCAAAAAACCACGAAGAAAATGAACGGAATGAAGAAGAGATTAGCTAATGAAACATTCAGATTTACTGAGGAAGAAAGCAGAAGAAATAGTGACTTTGAAAACAATTGTGATATACAATACCAGGAAGGGTTGGAATTGTCCAACACCTGACAACAGAGAGGTTCATCACAAAGTCATGAAAAAGAGACGACCTGAAGCAACATTCAGTTTTAATAAACAGGAAAGCCAAGGAAATGCAGATTTTGAAAAAAAATTTGAAATACAATGCCAGGAATAGTTGGAATTGTCCAACAATTGAGAATGGGGAGGTTCAGCACAAAGCCACGAAGAAACTCATTGGAGTGAAGAAGAGATTAACTGAGGCAACATTCCGATTTACTAGAGAAGAAAACAGAAGAAATGCAGAATTTGAAAACAATGTCAAGTACAATAGTAGTAAAGGTTGGAATTGTCCAACACCTGACAACAGACAGGTTCAGCACAAAACCACGAAGAAACTCATTGGAGTGAAGAAGAGATTAACTGAAGCAACATTCTGATTTACTAGAGAAGAAAACAGAAGAAATTCAGAATTTAAAATGATTGTGAAATACAATACCAGGAATGGTTGGAATTGTCCAACACCTGACAACAGAGAGGTTCAGCACAAAGCCACGAAGAAGAGGTGACCTGAAGCAACATTCAGTTTTAACAAAAAGGTAAGCCAAGGAAATGCAGATTTTGAAAACGCTTGTGAATTACAATGCCAGGAATGGTTGGAATTGTCCAACAATTGAGAATGGGGAGGTTCAGCACAAAACCACGAAGAAGAGACGACCTGAAGCAACATTCTGTTTTAAGAAACCGAAAAGCCAAGGAAATGCAGATTTTGAAAACGATTGTGAAATAAAATACCAGTAAGGGTTGGAATTGTCCAACACTTGACAACAGAGAGGTTTATCACAAAGCCACGAAGAAGAGACAACCTGAACCAACATTCAGTTTTAATAAACCGAAAAGCCATGGAAATGGAGATTTTGAAAACGATTGTGAAATACAATGCCAGGAATAGTTAGAATTGTCCAACAATTGAGAATAGGGATGTTCAGCACGAAGCCATGAAGAAACTCATTGGAGTGAAGAAGAGATGAACTGAAACAACATTCTGATTTACTAAACAAGGAAGCAGAAGAAATGAAAAATATTAAAGCTATTGGGAAATACAATACCAGTAATAGTTGGAATTGCCCAACACCTGACAACAGGGAGGTTCAACACAAAACCACGAAGAAACTCATTGGAGCGAAGAAGCGATTAACTGAGGCAACATTCCGATTTACTAGAGAAGAAAACAGAAGAAATGCAGAATTTGAAAACAATGTCAAATACAATAGTAGTAAAGGTTGTAATTGTCCAACACCTAACAACAGACAGGTTCAGCAAAAAACCACGAAGAAAATGAACGGAATGAAGAAGAGATTAGCTAATGAAACATTCAGATTTACTGAGGAAGAAAGCAGAAGAAATAGTGACTTTGAAAACAATTGTGATATACAATACCAGGAAGGGTTGGAATTGTCAAACACCTGACAACAGAGAGGTTCATCACAAAGTCATGAAAAAGAGACGACCTGAAGCAACATTCAGTTTTAATAAACAGGAAAGCCAAGGAAATGCAGATTTTGAAAAAAAATTTGAAATACAATGCCAGGAATAGTTGGAATTGTCCAACAATTGAGAATGGGGAGGTTCAGCACAAAGCCACGAAGAAACTCATTGGAGTGAAGAAGAGATTAACTGAGGCAACATTCCGATTTACTAGAGAAGAAAACAGAAGAAATGCAGAATTTGAAAACAATGTCAAATACAATAGTAGTAAAGGTTGGAATTGTCCAACACCTGACAACAGACAGGTTCAGCACAAAACCACGAAGAAACTCATTGGAGTGAAGAAGAGATTAACTGAAGCAACATTCTGATTTACTAGAGAAGAAAACAGAAGAAATTCAGAATTTAAAATGATTGTGAAATACAATACCAGGAATGGTTGGAATTGTCCAACACCTGACAACAGAGAGGTTCAGCACAAAGCCACGAAGAAGAGGTGACCTGAAGCAACATTCAGTTTTAATAAAAAGGTAAGCCAAGGAAATGCAGATTTTGAAAACGCTTGTGAATTACAATGCCAGGAATGGTTGGAATTGTCCAACAATTGAGAATGGGGAGGTTCAGCACAAAACCACGAAGAAGAGACGACCTGAAGCAACATTCTGTTTTAAGAAACCGAAAAGCCAAGGAAATGCAGATTTTGAAAACGATTGTGAAATAAAATACCAGTAAGGGTTGGAATTGTCCAACACTTGACAACAGAGAGGTTTATCACAAAGCCACGAAGAAGAGACAACCTGAACCAACATTCAGTTTTAATAAACCGAAAAGCCATGGAAATGGAGATTTTGAAAACGATTGTGAAATACAATGCCAGGAATAGTTAGAATTGTCCAACAATTGAGAATAGGGATGTTCAGCACGAAGCCATGAAGAAACTCATTGGAGTGAAGAAGAGATTAACTGAGACAACACTCCGATTTACTAGAGAAGAAAACAGAAGAAATGCAGAATTTGAAAACAATTGTCAAATACGATACCAGGAAGGGTTGGAATTGTCCAACACCTGCCACAGGGATGTTCAGCACAAAGCCATGAAGAAGAGATGAACTGAAGCAGCATTTAGATTTACGAAAGAGGAGAGCAGAGTAAATGCAGAATTTGAACATGATATTTTCTATGTTTTCTTTCAAGGTAGTATGCTGACCTACTAACGGAAACTCTTAAAGAACTCTGAAAGAGGTCCAATCTTAAAATGTCTTCATTACCTTTTTCTTAATTACAGTTGCTGAGACAGGGGCTTTAGTAATTAGAGGACAAGGATAGGGAACTTCATTCAGTAACTCCTGAGGTTGAAAATATCATCTACTTACCTACTGTAGCAATTCTGCCCCACAGTCCTCTCATTTCAGTAGATCACACATTTGAGTCTCTTCCTCATTGTCACTGCCTTGACACTCATTCCCACTGGGATTTTAGCAAGAACATCATGCTACTTTACTACGGCAAGAAAGAATCACGGTAAGTTTTTTTTTTTTTTTTTTTTCCCTTTCATCTGGGCCAGAAGAAGAAGAACAGAAGTTACTGGTTTCTATTCCACAAATTTGATGTCAAAGGGAAAAAAGAAAATCCACAAATTCAGATATTTCTCTAGTACATACCAACAACTTTTAAGGAGAGTTATGTATTTCTCCAAAATTATTTTGCTACATTCACTTAAGTGGAGCCTGCTTTAGATGCTGGGAATAGCAGGTAGCCAAAGAAAATATAATCTCTAAAAGAATAATTTCTTTTAAGAATAACTTATTATTCATATAGCTTATATTATTTATATTGCCTATATACAGACAATCATCAGGAGGTTTTTTCTTAAACCTAATTCTCAAAAGAAAAAAAAATCCCCACCAAAATTCTTCCCTCAAATAACTTCCCCCTCAAAATAATTCCCTTTCAACACCCCCCAAGAACATTCCTAACAAATAATTTTCTATAAAGAAACACTAAAAAAAAATCCGTTCCAAAAAACTATGCCTGACCAAATATTTCCTTCTGATTTTTTTTTCCCATCCAGATCATTTTATCCTATGAAAAAATCACACAAAACACACACACAACTTTTATTTTTTGACAAAACCCTTTCCCTTCCAATAAGGTTTTCCCCTCCAAAGGCTGTTGCAGATGGCTCGGGATTGGGCAATAATCACGCAAAATCAGGTGGCTACGTCAAGCATTATTTCAGGTGAAAGCACATAAACGGAGGAGCAAAATACGGATAGTTGCTCACAACTTAGTACTTGCTAGCAGGATACTGAGCCTGAACATCCTCTCGAGCTGGTGGATTGGAGGGTTGCTGACAGGCTCCCAACTTGGCGGGCGTCCCTGTGGAGACAACGTAGACCTCGGTGTTCGGTGTCTCCCCGTTCCCCTTCCCGCACTGTCTTTTTACGCACGGTGCCTCCTGCCCCATAGGGCCAGTACGTGCCAGGAGGCAGGCCGGGGGGCGGACAAACTCCACCCTCAGCCACATAACCTTCCCTCCCGGGTGCGCAAGCGCGCATACCGGTAGGGGGTCCCAGCCCTCAGTCTGAGGGTCCTGCCTTCCTCATCTTCCTCCTCCTCCTGGTGCGGCTGACCTTCAAACTGGGTTAGAGCACATCTGCGGTTAAGCTGGCTGCAAGCCCGGTCCAGCAGCCACCTTCAACTGGTTTTGGACGGAGTCGGCTGTGAACGTGGCTGAGCAGCCGCCTCCGTGTTCCTTATCGTTCCGCCCAAATGGGCAAACATCTTATTTCTCAAGGTCTGGATTCTGTTTCGCACAATAGTCTTATGACCTTACAGAGCATAAATAATCATAAAAATATCTACCTCCTATACATGCCGCCCCGTGATCTGTAGAGGTCAATCTATTGTAGCGAAGCACCCGAAGAGATAACATTTTCATAGCAGTTTCAACCATACCTCGTGTCAGCATCATTACACAAGGGATACAGTACATAACACAGACAAATACAGCAAATAGAAATAATAGCCCCAATAGCAGTTTCTGTAGCCATGGCCAACCCCACTTCCACTGTCCGAATGCATTCCAGTCATCAGCATCTCTCAGTTGATGAGTCAGATCCTGTAAGGCCTGGATCTGGCAAGGTATAGACTTGGAGTGGTCGCTTGGATTCATATAGCACATGCCTCCTACCTCTTCACACCCATGGCCATCCATAAGCAATAACATATCTATGGCAGTGTGGTCTTGTACAGTTGCGTGCTGAATCGAGTCCACTTCTACTCACAATGAGGACAAAGCTCTCGTTGTAGCATTGCTGGACTTTGCTAGCCAGCATCCCAGTCTGCACAACGTGGTCAATGCTTGCTCGGCAGCGATCCCCGGAGCCAATGGCAACGCTATAATATTTTTCTCTGTTGTCCCAAAGTCATTTATGTTGGTAGAGGCGATAGACACAGACAGATGCAACCATTTTAAGGGAAAGTTCCTTCAAGGTATCATGATTGCCCTGGGGATTCAAGGGGACTTGCATACCCCTTGGCATCTCCAGAGCTCTGGTACAGTGCGAAGGATGAATGGGAACATTAAAAGGCATCTTCTAAAATTGGTGTTAGAAGCTAAAACACCATGGAGACAACTTCTACCATTCAAGAATGAGAACAAAACCTAGGGGAGACATTTAACTGTTCTCCTTTGAAAGAATATTCGAGATTCCCCACCCTACTAACACCCAAGCTGCCGGGAATGTAAAGATGAGTGATCAATATGTGGGCAGAATACTTTCCCGTGTAAAGGATCTCCAACAGGAAGTCCAGCTCGCACAGATCCTGCCCTTGGATTTTGCAGTACCAGGAGATCGGGTCTTGGTCAAAAAGCAGAAAAAGCACCACTGGCAGCAAAGTGCAGTGGACCTTAGAACCACAGAAACATCAGTCAAGACAGCTGAGCATGGATGGCCATGATGCCTAAAATCTGGACTTCTCAGTTGAAGGAAAAGGATGGAAAGCCCCGGATAACTCTCCTTAGAGCTGTAACGCTGTCTGGGGTTGGGTCAGGAGAATAAATGCTGGGTCTGTGGGAGTCCAGAAGGATATGAAGACTAGCCATGGGTGCCAGCCCTATGGAACCCAGGTGCTTAGTTAATAACTTATGCAGAGTTCACTATGCTTCTAAAGATGGGTGTAGAGGTTTGTAAAAACAAATATTGAAAAAAAAGAGAGGGAGGGATTGAGCAGAATACACAAGTTTGTGTATTCACAAATAAGGGGACTTCCCCACAGTCTTTGGCTGATGAGTGGGACAAAGGAATATATGCAGGAGAGGAGACTGAGCGGAGCCATGAGTGAGTGGGACAGGAGAGCATATGCCAAAAGGAGGGTGAGCTCAGGTTGAGAGCAGATGGAAGGAGGCAGGAGTTTGGTGTAGGCAGGCCGGGAAGGATGTAACTTCTGAGCACCTTGGCCAACGGGGAAAAGGAGAGGGCGTCCCTCACTCGAGAAAGTAGGATAAAAGGGGGCTGCATCCTCCAGCAGTTGGAGAGACCCCACAGGAATATGCCCGGTGGACTCTTCCTTTATTCAAATAAAGTTTTAAGATTCCTCTGTCTCCTTTTTGGACATGCAGCTCTTGACAGTGAGATTTTCTGCACACAAGTTACTTACACTGTTGTTTTGCAGAATTAAATTAGCCTGTTAGTAACCACTGTTAATAAAGGGAACATTAAATCCACTCACATTCTCAATATTGAACAATGCTGACCATAATAGAACGGGAATGTAAAAGATCTTTGTGCAAGTATTCTGAGAGACCAAATTATCAAGTGGATATAGAACTGTATGTAACAACCATACTTAGAAAAGCATTTATAGAGTCTAGTGAAAAATGAGCTTCAAGCTGAACAAATTCTGCAAGGCATTGAAATATCAAAGAAAAAGACAGCTTTCAAGCCATGAATTTGAAGGAAAACTAACATTTTGCAGAGGCCTTTTCTGATACTTCTATGCCTCTTTTTCATCATAGTTCTTCTTGATAACATTCAGATCTATTTTTAAAATAAACTCTTTTTTTCTTTTTTTTTTTCTTGATAATGTGCCAATATTTTGTGAGAGAATTAATTATTCCTGAAGTGATTTAAAAGACTCAAATACTTTGTCATCTTTTTCCCCCCAAAATCCTTCCCATTCTGGCATGATGCATGTCACGTGCCTAAAAGTGTGGAGAACTACAGCATAAATCCAAAAATTATCTTCATTTCCTGATATACAGAAATAACATCAAGCTAGAAGAACGCTTCTGCATTAACAGGATAACTGAAAAAACACTGTAATGATATCCATTTAAAAGGAATTCTAGAACAGCAGTTACTGAATTCCATTCATTACAAATAACACTATAAAGCCATGAATTGGAATCAATTTACACGCTGACACCTGAGAAATGTATTGTTTGTATTTTTCCATCCAGTGCCAAGTGCATAGAGGTATTTTCTTTCATTCATTTCTCAAAAATACAAACATCTCTTCCTTGAAATTCTGTAAATTTGATGGCTTCACAAGTATACGCAAAATAATTTTCACAAGCTTGTTATGCACTGTTAGCAATGTTCTTCATGTGTAGATTTTATTGAGTATTTCATTGTTAAATTTCTACAAGCAGTAAAAAAGAGACCTGATTTACAGTGTTTCCATATCTGTTGCAGAAGAACAAATACTGGCATTGTGTCATTAATACAGAACTTCAATACAGAACTGCTGCTTGTTAAAAAAAACGCCCTATATAAATTGCCCTATATAGATAACAAAATACATAAAAAATACATGAAGAACACTGGTAGGTTACAGGAAAGATGTGTTGTCTTACAAGCAGCTCCGAAAGCATGAGATAAGTAGGGATCATAAATATGGATCAGTACAGGGTGATCCATAGGCCTCCTATCAGGGCCAGCTGCCAGGCCCCAGAAGCCCACGCACCCCAAGGCCCTTGAGGCAGCCCCAAGTGCTTCTAGGGCTGCCTTTAACCAAGCAAGCTTGTGGTATGTCTGTTTTCAGTTTTCTTTAGAACAAGGTAGGGAACTTTCTCCCCTCACTGCTGTGAGGGAAGCGGAGCTTGATGGGCAGTTGTGGGCAGTATTTCCACTTGCCTGGTTGCTGTGTGTGGGTCCACTCTGACAGCCTCACTCCACGCACAGCTCCTGGACAGTGTTGGCAGTCAGTTGTGCTGTGATGGGACTGTTCAGCTCCTGAAGCCTTCAAGAGCTTTTGCAGAAGGTCTCGTGCTATTTTCAACTCGTGTTGTCTCCATTTTGTTTTCAGCATCTGCTGGATTCTGTCACTAAGAGGACAAGGACCTTCAACATCTTTTACCTAGAAAAAAATATACGCTCTCTTCTGCCAGTGCATTTACAAGCACCGGAACGATTATGACAAAACTAAACTCAATATGGTAAATTTTATATATGTTTTCTAATGGTTATATATAGTATTCTGTCATGGTTACAGAGTCTGCATGCCCTCTGAATATCATGCTTATTTCATATTCATTGCTTTAGTGCTTAGCTGTCATGTTATAAGACTTACTTATTTCCATCTGGAAGACATTTACCCATATTGCAAAACCATTGTTATATTTGGCATAACACTTTTCAGTTTCAGCAGGAAAAAGAGATTGGACTTGAAGACAACGGTTCCACCCACCCAGCTCCTTCAAAGCAATTAACCTTGGAGACTGTGGATGGCTGTTCTTGCTATCCACAAGTGTATCCAAGGTGTAGGGGGACCATGAAAGGAGGGTGCTCTTCTCAGTCTGTTACTTCCTCTTTCTCCCCCTCCTACAAGCAGGCAAACATTTGCAGATGTCTTCAGGAGGCATCCACCACCCAAGCTGGGCAATCCCAGTGTTGATTTGGTTTAGAGATGCTGGAAATGGAGTGTTCGGGTCCAAAGAAGCCATGAGCCCACTCGTCCCTGAGGCACCTGTGTGTGAGAATAGATGAAATTCTTGGTCCCTCTGCAGTTTACCTTGAAAAGAAGGAGCCTCTTTGCTTAGGCACTGGTATCTCCATCTCTTCCCTCACATCTGATTGAGAGGTAGAACGGACACTCTGTTCTCACTGTGCACAAATGGGGATATTTTGGATTCAGGGAGGTCACGCCTGACAGACGTTCCCTTCTCACCTGGTATAATGCCACGTACTAGCTTGAGAAGGGAAAATATTGATGTTATCCCAGCACTTGTGGGCTTCTGGAACTTAAAGTTGGAATGCTCAAACTAAATGTGCCTGGATTTCTTTGTTTCCTCCCTTTTTCTTTAGCTGTAAGTACAGTTCTCTCTTCTTCTGAGTGCACTGGGCAAGTAGCAAAGGTAAATTAATTATGGAGCATCCAGCAAGTAACTTTCTCAGCTTTTAGCTGTGGTTGCTCAGGGAGGATCTCTTCCGACCTGTTTTAACAAATGTTGCTCCAGGCTCTGTGTCCTCTACTCTTTTGGACACATAGGGATGTCTCTGAAGCTACAGAGAATAGAGAAGCATTGTGATGCTTTTAGCACATGATATAGCTAAATATCACCAACAGGGGAATATATTTACAGATGCTTTAACTTTGTGTGAAGAAAGAAACTATCAGGTTCTTAAACTATTATTTGTGCTTATTGATAATTCTTCTTTTCTTTATTATCAGGAAATGAAGAAAATCATTAGGAACTTCTACTGTGCTTCATAATGTGATCTTGAGAACACTTCCACTTTATTTAAAATAAAATTTTAATTGCATTCTCTTATTAGCTGTGTATAGTTCAGTAAAGAGTACTTTTAAATATATTACATACATACAGATATGGATGTATAAGGCATAAATGTATATAAAATCTATATAAAACAAATTAAGATATATTTTATAGCTGTATTATAATTATAAATATTACATATTTTAATAGATATAAATATATAAAATACATATAAAATAAGTCTTAAGATATGTTTTTATACATCCATATTTATAAAACAAATATATATTTTTTATTGTTTGAATTGTATTGTTTTAATAAAAACCTATTTTAAGTGAAACAGCATTCAAGTTTGTCTGTTTTAATTGTAGAATAATTTCAGCAGTAAAAATCTTCCTTGTTCCTGGTATATTAAGTAGATCATGGGAAAGTTTACCTCCTTCTTGGTTTATCAGTTATATAACTGAGGCAAACAAGAAAAATGCATAGGGAAGAAAACAGGAAGCTCTCATCTTGCCCTGGCTTGATCTCCAACTTAGCTGGCTGCTGCCTTCGATTGACAAGACTGGTCTGTATGGATCTTAGAGAATAGGACGGTTTTCCTTTTTTTTTAAAAAAAAAAAAAGAAAAAAAAACAGAAGTCAACAAACTGTGCAGTAGGGGTGAAGCTGAGAAATTATGAGAATGATGCCTGAAAGTAGCTTCTGAGAAGCCCGAGAGAGTACACACTGAACACGTCCAGTTTTGCTTCCCTCCTCGTTTGCTTTTTCTGTTTCTCCTCTAGTTGGGCTCTGCAGGCTACATTGCTGGGATGGTAAATGGCCCACAAGAGCAAGCAAGCGTTGGCTCTGCTTCCCAGGCCGAGCTAAGGAGCTTCTCCCACCCCTGAGACACGAGGCCTCACCTGCAGAGTGTACAAATTCACTTCTTAACCATTACTAGAGCTACTTGTCTCATATATTCTGGGTAAATCAGGGCAAAGCGTGTGCCAGATAAGCTCTGTGTTTTATATCTCAGTTGTTTTCTTGGATGGGTTACAGATGCAGGCTTTGTCCAGGCTTCACTTAAGCGTGGAAAATAAAATGTCCAGATTTCTAAAGTGGATGCCTGTAAGTTAAGTGAAGGCAATTCTTGTCTATTGGTGCTTTGTGTGAAAGCCACGGGCCTGCACGTGCTTGCACCACTGGGCACCAGGAAGGTTTCCTTGCATCTCCAGGGAGAGGAGAGGGAAAAAATTATAGAAGCAAAAATCTGTTTCTTAGCCCTTGAAGATGGTGTTGAAATCCTGACATCTTAAATGCACCTTTCACCAGGGAGTCGCTGTTGGTTCATTCTGTGGTAACAGGGAAACTTCTTACACTGAAAAAGAAGGGACAGGGTGGGAAAGGCAGACCCAGAAACAATCTTCTGGTAACGCTTTTGCACTTCAAACTTTTGGTTCAACTTTTTTTGTACTGCTGCTCTCAGCAGGAAACTGTTGCTATGGTGTTTTAGAAGTGTATGTGTATAAATGGGCAAATAGCGGTGGTCTTCCCTCATGTGATGCTATGGGGGTGATCCTTCCTAAAAGTCACTCTTTGTTTCTTCCTACCTCTGCTGCTGTTCCCAGAGTTGGGTGTCTGACCTCAAAACCGCATAACCCTGTTAAAAACAGCGAGGAGAAGCACATCACTGCAGGAAGAGCGCGGGGCAAGAGCTAAAACTAAACCCTAAACTAAATCCTAAAACTCACCCTGTGAGTGCGTATTGACGGAAGAGGTCCTCTCAGCTCTCAACAGGTATATACAGAAATGTTTTTTGGATCTGTATGGCTTTTCCCACCCTAAATCTTTAATTCTGGGCCAGTTCGTTAAAGGCCGTGGGTGATGGACCTGGGCCCTCCCAAACTCCCCTCCCTGCTGACAGACGCGGGGGAACTGCTGCAATCTCGGACTCGTGACGGGACAGCCATTTTTTGAAAACGGAATTATATAAAAGCACAATAAAGAACATGTATCATGCTGCTATTGCACATGGCATGGGACATAACACCTAGCAATGCTCAATGTCCAACTGTGCAATCTTTGCATGTAAGTTTTAGTCGTCGTGCCATCTTTATCTCTAGCATCTCTTTATCTCTATCTTTATCTATTATCTTTATCTATTATTTTTATCTCTAACATCTCTTTATCTAGCCACTTCCTAAGCTGATCTTAGGTCAAGACTGCCTGTGTGTAAATGGGAAGAGTCCTGCATTATAGCAAATCTACCCAACCCTGCTTTTTATGCTGGGGTCAGCGTTGTACTGCACAAAGCTTCCTTTTTCAGGTGAAACTTCTAATTGTGAACAGAGTTGCTGCATTAAGAAAGAGGTATTTCTTACATTCTAACTACTCTATGAGCAGTTCTTCTAGCGCTATTTATTTTTCTTTCATATAGGTTTTTTTTTAAAAAAAATGAAATGCTTGATGTTATTAGCTGCCCTGTAGATAGGGGCCTTCAGTAGTAGGCCCCTGCAGTGGGCATGGGAGGCAGGGGCTCCCCTTAGAGTGGGCCAAAGAACTGGATGTGTGAATATTGGAGAATTTTTGGGCAAAAGTCGTCTCTCTCTTCCTGTTAAGGTAAGGCGTAAAAGGGGTGCATGCTTTGGGAAGAGTTCCTGTTAGTGTTTTTGGCGGGGGTGGGGGGGGCTTAATTTGGCTGCCTAGCCGAGGCGTCCGGCCTCGGGGAATTCTGTGTGCGTGGGCGAGCTCAGCTCAGCACTTAGTGCCCAGCTTGGCCTGCAGCGGTGCCGGCAGGCTGGAGTTAACGCTCCGCTTCCCGCTGGGAGAGGCTGGTTTCAGAGCTGGTGCGTGAGCAGGGTGGGCAGAGCAGGGGGTCCGAGCGGTGCCCGCTTGTGGTTCTGGGATTCTTGGTGCCCGCCTGTGGTTATGGAGCTGACCCTGCTGCTTCTTGGTGGGGATGGGCTCTTGCTTTTTCTCTTTGAGTAGAGGGTTATAAACTCCGTGTTTTCAGGGGAACAACTGGGGAACAACAACAAAAAAACCCTATATGAAAAAAAAATAAATAGCGCTAGAAGAACTGTTCATAGAGTAGCTAGAATGCAAGAAATACCTCTTTCTTAACGCAGCCACTCTGTTTACAATTAGAAGTTTCACCTGAAAAAGGAAGCTTTGTGCAGTACAACACAGCATAAAAAGCAGGGTTGGGTGGCCTTAGGCCTAGATTTGCTATTATCCAGGACTCTGCCCTTTTATACATGGGCAGTCCTGACCTAAGATTAGCGTAGGAAGCAGAGCCAACGCTTGCTTGCTCTGGTGGGCCATTTAGCATCCCAGCAATGGAGCCTGCAGAGCCCAGCTAGAGGAGAAACACGAGGGCACCGACAAAGCAAACGAGGAGGGAAGCAAAACTGGACGTTTTCAGTGTGTACTCTCTCGGGCTTCTCAGAAGCTACTTTCAGGCATCATTCTCGTAATTTCTCAGCTTCACCCCTACTGCACAGTTTGTCTTTTTTTTTAAAAAAATGGAAAGCCATCCTATTCTCTAAGATCCATACAGACCCATCTTGTCAATCAAAGGCAGCAGCCAGCTAAGTTGGAGATCAAGCCAAGGCAAGATGGGAGCTTCCTGTTTTCTTCACTATGCATTTTTCTTGTTTGCCTCAGTTATATAACTGATAAACCAAAAAGGAGGTAAACTTTCCCATGATCTACTTAATATACCAGGAACAAGGAAGATTTCTAATGCTGAAATTATTCTACAATTAAAACAGACAAACTCGAACGCTGTTTTACTTAAAATAGGTTTTTATTAAAACAATATTTTTTTATTGTTTGAAATGTATATTTGCTTTATAAATATGGAGGTGTAAAAGACATATCTTAAAACTTATTTTAATAGATATAAATATATAAAATACATATAAAATATGTAATATATATAATTATAGTACAACTATTAAATATATCTTATTTGTTTTATATATATTTTATATATGTATATGCCTTATACATCCATATCTGTATGTATGTAATAAATATATTTACAAGTACTCTTTACTGAACCATACACAGCTAACAAGAGAATGCAATTAAAATTTTATTTTAAATAAAGTAGAAGTGAAGTGTTCTGAAGATCACATTATGAAGCACAGTAGAAGTTCCTAATGATTTTCTTCATTTCCTGATAATAAAGAAAAGACAAATTATCAATAAGCACAAATAATAGTTTAAGAACCTGATAGATTCTTTCTTCACACAAAGTTAAAGCATCTGTAAATACATTCCCCTGTTGGTGATATTTAGCTATATCATGTGCTAAAAGCATCACAATGCTTTTTTTTTTTTTAAAGAAAAATGGAGGAAACAAAGAAATCCAGGCACATTTAATTTGAGCATTCCAACGTTAAGTTCCAGAAGCCCACAAGTGCTGGGATAACATCAATATTTTCCCTTCTCAAGCTAGTACGTGGCATTATACCAGGTGAGAAGGGAACGTCTGTCAGGCGTGACCTCCCTGAATCCAAAATATCCCCATTTGTGCACAGTGAGAACAGAGCGTCCGTTCTACCTCTCAATCAGATGTGAGGGAAGAGATGGAGATACCAGTGCCTAAGCAAAGAGGCTCCTTCTTTTCAAGGTAAACTGCAGAGGGACCAAGAATTTCATCTATTCTCACACACAAGCACCTCAGGGACGAGTGGGCTCATGGCTTCTTTGGACCTGAACACTCCATTTCCAGCATATCTAAACCAAATGAACACTGGGATTGCCCGCCTTGGGCGGTGGATGCCTCCTGAAGACATCTGTAAATGTTTGCCTGCTTGTAGGAGGGGGAGAAAGAGGAAGTAACAGACTGAGAAGAGCACCCTCCTTTCATGGTCCCCCTACACCTTGGATACACTTGTGGATAGCAAGACCAGCTATCCACAGTCTCCAAGGTTAATTGCTTTGAAGGAGCTGGGTGGGTGGAACTGTTGTCTTCAAGTCCAATCTCTTTTTCCTGCTGAAACTGAAAAGAGTTATGCCAAATATAACAATGGTTTTGCAATATGGATAAATGTCTTCCAAATGGAAATGGGTAAGTCTTATAACATGACAGCTAAGCACTAAAGCAATGAATATGAAATAAGCATGATATCCAGAGGGCATGCAGACTGTGTAACCATGACAGAATACTATATATAACCACTAGAAAACATATATAAAATTTACCATAATGAGCTTAGTTTTGTCATAATCGTTCCGGTGCTTGTAAATGTACTGGCTGAGGAGAGCGTACATTTTTTTCTAGGTAAAAGATGTTGAAGGTCCTTGTCCTCTTAGTGACAGAATCCAGCAGATGCTGAAAACAAAATGGAGACAACACGAGTTGAAAATAGCACGAGACCTTCTGCAAAAGCTCTTGAAGGCTTCAGGAGCTGAACAGTCCCATCACAGCACAACTGACTGCCAACACTGTCCAGGAGCTGTGCGTGGAGTGAGGCTGTCGGAGTGGACCCACACACAGCAACCAGGCAAGTGGAAATACTGCCCACAACTGCCCATCAAGCTCCGCTTCCCTCACAGCAGTGAGGGGAGAAAGTTCCCTACCTTGTTCTAAAGAAAACTGAAAACAGACATACCGCAAGCTTGCTGTAATCCACGACAACGGGGGGATCCGGCTCCTCAGGAATTCCCACCGGACTCTCATGACGTCCGGCCAGACACTCTTGACGCATGTAAGTCTCTGGGATGAAAACACTTTCTTAAGTCATGATTTCTCTTTTTCCAGAACATGGCTATCCATCAGCTATCCCACAAGTGGCATCCAATCTTTCCCTACCGTTCCCTGATATTTGTTCACTGAGAAATACTTGCCTTCTACTTTCTCCTCCATAACAAATAGGAACCAAGATCAAAAAGCAGTGGGAGTGAAAAGCCCAGGGTTGAGAGGAGAAAAAAGCAATAGTCAAAACGTTGCCATTACAGCAGTGCCTACTTAAGGAAGTTGAATGTTAAGAAAACCCATCTCCCATTTGAAGCAAGCATCAGGATGTGAGTCATCTCTGCCACATCGTGACTAAGTCTACACAGGCCGAGTTACAGCTCTTTATCCCAAGCTGCTCGTTATCAGAAAGAGGCACGTGCCATAAAAGAAAGCAAATGATTGTTGGTTTGCGAGGAGATAGAATTACAAAACTGATTTCAGAATCAGAAGAGCAGCAGCTTAAGAAAAATGACTTTGGTGGCATAATCAGAGGGACAGAATCTTAATGGAAGCAACACAGTGCAGTGATTTGTAAAGAAATAATAGAATGAAATTAAAGGAGGCTAATGTAAACCCCTCAACAACAAAATGGAGCTACCTGGTCTGCTGGACCTTTCGCTTACCTTTTGAATCACCCTCTTGGAAACTTGCTGTATTTTGGGAATCCAAAGTGTCATTTCAATTTCTTAGCCCTGAATTAGGAGAAAACTGGGCTCTTTTCTTTTCAGAGCCAGATTTAGTCACAGAGGCAAAATCTCTTGTTTTCTGTCTCATGTTTATTTTCATAGACATTTGTCTGTCGCCGTGGAAGACTATTGTGGCTTTCTTCCACACGAGAACCTCCTATGAACTCACCTTCAGTCTGGTGCATGCTAGAAGCACCGTTTTCCAGGAACTCTTCTCCCTCACTGTCTACTTCCTCTTGGTCTTCTCCACTTCTATTCACTTTACTCCACTGCAAAATCTTTCTCCTCTTTGTTTCACCACTGGAAGTGCAATTCTTCCTTTTGCGTTTTCTTTTGGACGGAACTGCAATAAGATATTAGAAAAAAACAACCCAAAATATAAGCAAAGCAGCTCCTCCTTTAAAATTTGCTCTTCTTATCTTCCTCGTATGTATGTCAAGTAAAACAATCAAAGAACTGAAAGTACTGACATATCTCACTACACATGTAGGTCTAAAGAAAAGGTTGCAAGTTCATGTGGTCCATTTGCTGTTAGATTTTTAAATTTATTCAAGACTTTAAACTAGATTTGAAGCGCAGAAAATTCCTACTTTAGCCTTGCTTTGCAGTCCTATTGTCTGCCTATTGGGTAAAGTTGCTTACTGTCTCATTACATGAACTAATAGAGATGAATAGCAAAAAAGCCTTTGGAGAAAAGCTCTTCTTCAAATCTCCTATAAAACCAGTAAAGATCAAAAGCAGAGTGAATGCTGGGAAGAGTTAAAAAGAGACCATTTCAAGAAAGTAACTGAAGGATAAAGAAAATTCTCAGTAAAGTTTTATGATTCAGATAACCTGTTTAAAACTGTTTTTGTCCTTATGCCTTCCAAAAAGGAAAACAAAAAAACCCCACCCTTCTTTCTATTTACAGAATATTGCACAAAACAGACGGGTGAAATCCTTGGCAAAGTTTCCACCGGCAGAAACCTTGTCACGAGAAGGATACCAATGGCATTAGCAATATCACCCAGAAAGACTGTTGGTGGGGAGAAAAAAAAGAAAAAAAAAATCTAAAAACAAAAAGCAACTTGCCATTAGGCAGTGGTGTAGGGCAGGCTCCAGGCATCACTGGCATCTCTATTCTTTCGTTACACTTGTTATCTTGTTTATTACATCCAGAAACAGAGGGCTGCTGTGGCATCACCTCGTAGTGAGATGGCACATCCTGTGAAGAGCTGCAGCCTTGCAATGAAGAACAGACAGCAAAACAGTTGGTCTCACGTTTCTACTTACAAATACTGAGGCAAGTCTTCAAATCCCGAGGGTTGGAATACATACCTCTTTTCTCACGAGACTCTTCAATTTCTTCACAAAGTTGACCCAAGTCTTTATCCATTTCTTCCTTCACTATGGCATGGGCAACATCTCTCAGAGCACAAACTTTGTCTCTAAGGAGACGATCTGAAAGTTGACAGTCAGAACTGAGTGTTTGCCACTAGCTAAGTGAAATCCTTGATTTGGATCATATGGAAAAGATGAACTCTTTTCCCAAAGAGGTTTTGCAAGCTATTTCAGTGAATAGTTTTGGCAGAAGAACATAAAAGTTAATAATGAAGGCAGAGGCACTACATCTTCATTAGCACCTATTGCACATAATTTCATCTCTAAATAATTTAACACTACATGAGTTTTTAAAGTGGCAAGAAATGCTCTCTGTGGATGTTTCAAGGGAGCTAATCCCAAGGCCATTGTAAAGAGACAACTCTTCTCAATCTATGCATTTTAAATGTTGTCTAAATGAGGGATAAAGAGCTATCCTCACCTCCAGCTTCTCTATCTGGCTTGTATTCTAAGGCACTGCTACAGATTAGATCAAGATCTTTCAGAAAATCTCCTGCAGTTATATATTGGTGCAAGTCAATTTTAGAGAGAATTGTTGAAAGGTCCATTGGCTGTTTAATAACTGTGATATAATCAGGTACTTACAAATTAAATAGATGGGTTCAGAGGTTTTATTAGACTTACACAGTATCTACCCACATTATTTTAATAAATTCAAATAATGACTTCTTACAAACCCTGAATATTTGTGACATTATGAGCAGAGAGTGGAATTAACCACTTAGCTGCTTGAAAAAGGAAGGGCTCTTTCAAAGGGCTTTGAAGAGACACACTGGAAGGGAGAAGAAAGGCAGCAGGAAGCTGGGGAGTGTGTGTGGGACAGCGAAGGGAACAGACATGCAGAGCAGGATTTGCTTCCTTCAGCTTCAGAACATCACAGTAAATACATTGGATTGAGCCACCCGAGCCAGGCTCTGCTCTGGGCAGCAGGAAATCCGCTGCCGGAATTGCCCTTTGGAAGTAGCTGCTCTAGGCATCTCCCTTAGGAGGAGATACCTGGAGCAGAGCTAATTCTGTCCTTACTGGGAGCGTGAGAGGAGCCTCAAGGCTAGTTTAGGTGAGGAGACCTCTATTTGTTTAGACTATTCACATGTCAAGAGCCTGGAAGGGAAAGACGAGGGATGCCCAGAGGAACAGGGCCCTTGCTGATACACAGCTGTATTAAAATTGCATCTGACTCTGAAGTATAAGTCTGTTAAGATGGGGGCACAGTCAGTAAATTAAATGAGTAAAAGAGGGACTTGGAAGTTTTGGGGGAAGATGAAACCACATGTCATTTATGGCTGATCCTGTACTGGGGAGCCAGAGACAAAATGGCAGGCGGAATCTTGAATTTTTTTTCAAACATCTGCTCTTCTCCTGTTCCCAGAGGAACCACTGACAGCCAACAAACACGTAGCAATACCTTTACGCTTTATTCAAACAGCCCCAAAGAAATCTGACTGTTTATTTCAGAGTTGTAGCATACCTACATATCAAAGTCTTTCCCCAGGCAAACTCTGGTAGCAGCTGGTCTGACTTTCTAGGAGGAAACCAGGGCTTCCAGTGACTACTCAAAAAAAGGACATTGAAGAGCCTCAGGGAGTCAGCAAAATAAAATACAAAACACTTTTTGCTCCTCAAAAATAAATCCTTCTAGTGCAGTGCTAAAGATAAGCCTTTCGCTAGAGCACACCAACACTGGGCAGTTAAAAATACACCCAGACAGTACAGTATTACAGACCCAGAGCAGTTTACTTCATCTGCATCAACAGGGTTTGTGAAGGTCTTGAAACGTCCGTCAGTAGCAAGTCTGAGAGTAACATCCCTTAAGAAAACGCTAAATGCACCAAGGGCCTCCTCCTCCTGCTCCTCTGCCCCTTGCGTTTCTCCCCGTGGTGGTTCCCGAGGTTCAGGCAGCGGCGCCACCGGCAGCACTTCCAGGGTCTGCCGAGCTTAAGGGAACCAGAAAAGTTTATTCCATCGGCAGCACTCAAATAGGAGCACACACAGAGTTACTGATAGGAAACCCACTACCAAAACAAATACTGTAAGGCTGTTAACATACAGTTAGCAAATTTTTATCTATAGAATAGGCTCACCTGCTTTCTTTCTAGATGCAGGAGGTTTAGCAGCTTGACTTATAATTAAGTCCTCAAAAAAGTTGCTTCTCTCTTCCTTAGCAGGCAACGGGATATCGAAAACTTCTTCATAATCTTCAATAAACAACTCCTGTATCTATGGCATGAGAAGGAAAGACATCTCAGGTAAAAGATCACTACGTCAAAAAGAGGATTTTTTAAATTAAGCTTAATAATGATCTGAATAATAATAATAATAATAATAATAATAATAATAACAACAATAATAATAATAATAATAATCTTATCTTCCTGGTGATCAAAGGCTAGATTTCTTTAGGTCAGGATGGCAAATAAAATATCTTGTTTGAGGAAAAGCTCTAGAATTTAAGCTCAGGGAATGGACGAGCAGAGATGCACTGACAGAGTGATGACATCCCCCACCTTTGAGGTTTCCTGCTGAAGTGGAAGCGAGTCCCTTGACTCACAAAACAACCGAGACAAACGTTCTCAGCGCTGCTTTGTGTCTAAGCAAATCTACATGATTCAGAAGGGTGCCCTAGTAATAAAAGGATCCATTTGCTTGAGGGAGGACAGTATTCGTATACTTAAAGGATTCATAAAACTAAACTGAATAGAAGAATTGGGAGAAGTGTTGATAGAAATACCTCATCTTGGAGATCCATGTACGATACGTTTGCTGTTGCAAGCAACAAATCCGGAGCAAATGTTGGAATGTTCTCTAGGAACGTTGTAAAGGTAGTTTTCAATGTAATGCCAGCTGTTTCCCATCACACATTGATCCGTGGAATATAAATTATAATTGGTGCTGTCCTCTGAGCTTCTCGTATAAACAAGTAAAATGAAAGCTTTGGTAACAGCAATGAACCAGCAGCACAGGCTGCTCATAAATAACTACACATCAAACTAGCCTAATAAAATAGAAGTTCAATAAAGAAGTCCAAAAAAAAAAAAAAAAAAAAAACACAAAAAGCCTCACCATGCAAAACTTATTAATAGTAGAGTAAAATTTCTGATTTGACTCAAAAATTGATAGAGCTACACAGAGATCCAGAATGCTGGATCTAATGTGAGGCCTCTAATGACCTCACAATGGACGACCTCACAATGGACGACCTCACAATGGGACTCTTGTCACCTCACAATGGAAGACCTCACAATGGATGACCACAAAATGGGCCTCTAACGACATCACAATGGATGACCTCACAATGGACGACATCACAATGGATGAGCTCTCAATGGGACTCTTATGACCTCACAATGGACGACCTCACAATGGGCCGCTAATGACTTCGCAATGGATGACGTAACAATGGATGACTTCACAATGCATGACCTCACAATGGGACTCTTGTCACCTCACAATGGAAGACCTGACAATGGATGACCTCATAATGGAGGACCTCACAATGGGCCTCTAATGACATCACAATGGATGACCTCACAATGGACGACGTCACAATGGGACTCTTGTGACCTCACAATGGATGACCTCACAATGGATGACCTCAGAATGGATGACCTCACAATGGGACTCTTTGGCCTCACAATGGAAGAGCTCACAATGGATGACCTCACAATGGACGACATCACAATGGGCCTTGAATGACATCACAATGGATGCCCTCACAATGGACGACCCCATAATGGATGACCTCACAAAGGACGACATCACAATGGATGAACTCACAATAGGAAGCTTGTGACCTCACAATAGAAAACTTCACCATGGATGACCTCACCATGGGCCTTTCATGACTTCACAATGGATGACATCACAATGGACGACCTCACAATGGGCCTCTAATGACATCACAATGGATGACCTCACAATGGACGACATCACAATGGACGACCTCACAATGGGACTCTTGTGACCTCACAATGGACGACCTCACAATGGATTATCTCACAATGGGCCTCTAATGACATCACAATGGATGACCTCACAATGGACGACATCACAATAGATGACCTCAAAATGGGACTCTTGTGACCTCACAATGGACGACCTCACAATGGACGACCTCACAATGGACGACCTCACAATGGGCCTCTAATGAGATCAAAATGGATGATCTCACAAAGGACGACCTCACAAAGGACGACCTCACAATGGACGACCTCACAATGGACGACCTCACAATGGGCCTCTAATGACATCACAATGGATGACGTCACAATGGACGACATCACAATGGACGACCTCGCAATGGGACTCTTGTGACCTCAAAATGGGTGATCTCACAATGGATGACCTCACAATGGCGCTCTAATGACATCACAATGGATGACCTCACAATGCGACTCTTGTGACCTCACAAAAAAGACCTCACAATGGATGACCTCACAATGGGACTCTTGTGACGTCACAATGGACGACCTCACAATGGAACATCACAATGGACGACCTCACAATGGACGACGTCACAATGGGACTCTTGTGACCTCACAAAGAAGACCTCACCATGGATGACCTCACCATGGATGACCTCACCCTGGGCCTTTCATGACCTCACCATGGATGACATCACAATGGACGACCTCACAATGGGCCTCTAATGACATCACGATGGATGACCTCACAATGGACGACATCACAATGGATGACCTCGCAATGGGACTCTTGTGACGTCACAATGGATGACCTCGCAATGGGACTCTTGTGACCTCACAATGGACGACCTCACAATGGACGACCTCACAATGGTCTCTAATAACATCACAATGGATGACGTCACTATGGACGACATCACAATGGAAGACCTCATAATGGGACTCTTGTGACCGCACACTGGACGACCTCACACTGGACGACCTCACAATGGACGACCTCACAATGGACGACCTCACAATGGACGACCTCACAATGGGACTCTTGTGACCTCACCATGGACGACCTCACCATGGACGACCTCACCATGGACGACCTCACCATGGGCCTCTAATAACATCACAATGGATGACCTCACTATGGACGACATCACAATGGAAGACCTCATAATGGGACTCTTGTGACCTCACCATGGACGACCTCACCATGGACGACCTCACCATGGGACTCTTGTGACCTCGCAAAGAAGACCTCACCATGGACGACCTCACCATGGACGACCTCACCATGGACGACCTCACCATGGACGACCTCACCATGGGACTCTTGTGACCTCGCAAAGAAGACCTCACCATGGACGACCTCACCATGGACGACCTCACCATGGACGACCTCACCATGGACGACCTCACCATGGACGACCTCACCATGGACCTCTTGTGACCTCGCAAAGAAGACCTCACCATGGACGACCTCACCATGGACGACCTCACCATGGACGACCTCACCATGGACGACCTCACCATGGACGACCTCACCATGGGCCTCTAATAACATCACAATGGATGACCTCACTATGGACGACATCACAATAGAAGACCTCATAATGGGACTCTTGTGACCTCACCATGGACGACCTCACAATGGACGACCTCACCATGGGACTCTTGTGACCTCACCATGGACGACCTCACCATGGACGACCTCACCATGGACGACCTCACCATGGGACTCTTGTGACCTCACCATGGACGACCTCACCATGGACGACCTCACCATGGGAGTCTTGTGACCTCACCATGGACGACCTCACCATGGACGACCTCACCATGGGAGTCTTGTGACCTCACCATGGACGACCTCACCATGGACGACCTCACCATGGACGACCTCACCATGGGACTCTTGTGACCTCGCAAAGAAGACCTCACCATGGACGACCTCACCATGGACGACCTCACCATGGACGACCTCACCATGGGACTCTTGTGACCTCGCAAAGAAGACCTCACCATGGACGACCTCACCATGGACGACCTCACCATGGGACTCTTGTGACCTCGCAAAGAAGACCTCACCATGGACGACCTCACCATGGACGACCTCACCATGGGACTCTTGTGACCTCGCAAAGAAGACCTCACCATGGACGACCTCACCATGGACGACCTCACCATGGACGACCTCACCATGGGACTCTTGTGACGTCACAAAGAAGACCTCACCATGGATGACCTCACCATGGATGACCTCACCATGGACCATATCACAATGGATGACCTCACAATGGGACTCTTGTGACGTCACAATGGACGACCTCACAATGGACGACCTCACAATGGACGACCTCACAATGGACGACCTCACAATGGGGCTCTAATGACATCACCATGGACGACCTCACCATGGACGACCTCACCATGGACGACCTCACCATGGACGACCTCACCATGGGACTCTTGTGACCTCACAAAGAAGACCTCACCATGGATGACCTCACCATGGATGACCTCACCATGGACCATATCACAATGGATGACCTCACAATGGGACTCTTGTGACGTCACAATGGACGACCTCACAATGGACGACCTCACAATGGACGACCTCACAATGGACGACCTCACAATGGGGCTCTAATGACATCACAATGGACGACCTCACAATGGACGGCCTCACAATGGACAGCCTCACCATGCGACTCTTGTGACCTCACAATGCACGGCCTCACAATGGACGACCTCACAATGGACGACCTCACAATGGACGACCTCACAATGGACGACCTCACAATGGACGACCTCACAATGGGACTCTTGTGACCTCACAAAGAAGACCTCACCATGGATGACCTCACCATGGATGACCTCACCATGGATGACCTCACCCTGGGCCTTTCATGACCTCACCATGGATGACATCACAATGGACGACCTCACAATGGGCCTCTAATGACATCACGATGGATGACCTCACAATGGACGACATCACAATGGATGACCTCGCAATGGGACTCTTGTGACGTCACAATGGACGACCTCACAATGGACGACCTCACAATGGTCTCTAATAACATCACAATGGATGACGTCACTATGGACGACATCACAATGGAAGACCTCATAATGGGACTCTTGTGACCGCACACTGGACGACCTCACACTGGACGACCTCACAATGGACGACCTCACAATGGGACTCTTGTGACCTCACCATGGACGACCTCACCATGGACGACCTCACCATGGGCCTCTAATAACATCACAATGGATGACCTCACTATGGACGACATCACAATGGAAGACCTCATAATGGGACTCTTGTGACCTCACCATGGACGACCTCACAATGGACGACCTCACAATGGGACTCTTGTGACCTCACCATGGACGACCTCACCATGGACGACCTCACCATGGGACTCTTGTGACCTCGCAAAGAAGACCTCACCATGGACGACCTCACCATGGACGACCTCACCATGGACGACCTCACCATGGGACTCTTGTGACCTCGCAAAGAAGACCTCACCATGGACGAGCTCACCATGGACGAGCTCACCATGGACGACCTCACCATGGGCCTCTAATAACATCACAATGGATGACCTCACTATGGACGACATCACAATAGAAGACCTCATAATGGGACTCTTGTGACCTCACCATGGACGACCTCACCATGGACGACCTCACCATGGACGACCTCACAATGGGACTCTTGTGACCTCACCATGGACGACCTCACCATGGACGACCTCACCATGGGACTCTTGTGACCTCACCATGGACGACCTCACCATGGACGACCTCACCATGGGACTCTTGTGACCTCACCATGGACGACCTCACCATGGACGACCTCACCATGGACGACCTCACCATGGGACTCTTGTGACCTCGCAAAGAAGACCTCACCATGGACGACCTCACCATGGACGACCTCACCATGGACGACCTCACCATGGACGACCTCACCATGGGACTCTTGTGACCTCGCAAAGAAGACCTCACCATGGACGACCTCACCATGGACGACCTCACCATGGACGACCTCACCATGGGCCTCTAATAACATCACAATGGATGACCTCACTATGGACGACATCACAATAGAAGACCTCATAATGGGACTCTTGTGACCTCACCATGGACGACCTCACCATGGACGACCTCACCATGGACGACCTCACCATGGACGACCTCACAATGGGACTCTTGTGACCTCACCATGGACGACCTCACCATGGACGACCTCACCATGGACGACCTCACCATGGGACTCTTGTGACCTCACCATGGACGACCTCACCATGGACGACCTCACCATGGACGACCTCACCATGGGACTCTTGTGACCTCACCATGGACGACCTCACCATGGACGACCTCACCATGGGACTCTTGTGACCTCGCAAAGAAGACCTCACCATGGACGACCTCACCATGGACGACCTCACCATGGACGACCTCACCATGGACGACCTCACCATGGGACTCTTGTGACCTCGCAAAGAAGACCTCACCATGGACGACCTCACCATGGACGACCTCACCATGGACGACCTCACCATGGACGACCTCACCATGGACGACCTCACAATGGGACTCTTGTGACGTCACAAAGAAGACCTCACCATGGATGACCTCACCATGGATGACCTCACCATGGACCATATCACAATGGATGACCTCACAATGGGACTCTTGTGACGTCACAATGGACGACCTCACAATGGACGACCTCACAATGGACGACCTCACAATGGACGACCTCACAATGGACGACCTCACAATGGGGCTCTAATGACATCACAATGGACGGCCTCACAATGGACGGCCTCACAATGGACGGCCTCACAATGGACGGCCTCACCATGCGACTCTTGTGACCTCACAATGCACGGCCTCACAATGGACGACCTCACAATGGACGACCTCACAATGGACGACCTCACAATGGACGACCTCACAATGGACGACCTCACAATGGGACTCTTGTGACCTCACAAAGAAGACCTCACCATGGATGACCTCACCATGGATGACCTCACCATGGATGACCTCACCCTGGGCCTTTCATGACCTCACCATGGATGACATCACAATGGACGACCTCACAATGGGCCTCTAATGACATCACGATGGATGACCTCACAATGGACGACATCACAATGGATGACCTCGCAATGGGACTCTTGTGACGTCACAATGGACGACCTCACAATGGACGACCTCACAATGGTCTCTAATAACATCACAATGGATGACGTCACTATGGACGACATCACAATGGAAGACCTCATAATGGGACTCTTGTGACCGCACACTGGACGACCTCACACTGGACGACCTCACAATGGACGACCTCACAATGGGACTCTTGTGACCTCACCATGGACGACCTCACCATGGACGACCTCACCATGGGCCTCTAATAACATCACAATGGATGACCTCACTATGGACGACATCACAATGGAAGACCTCATAATGGGACTCTTGTGACCTCACAATGGACGACCTCACAATGGACGACCTCACAATGGACGACCTCACAATGGACGACCTCACAATGGGACTCTTGTGACCTCACCATGGACGACCTCACCATGGACGACCTCACCATGGACGACCTCACCATGGGACTCTTGTGACCTCGCAAAGAAGACCTCACCATGGACGACCTCACCATGGACGACCTCACCATGGACGACCTCACCATGGGCCTCTAATAACATCACAATGGATGACCTCACTATGGACGACATCACAATAGAAGACCTCATAATGGGACTCTTGTGACCTCACCATGGACGACCTCACCATGGACGACCTCACCATGGACGACCTCACAATGGGACTCTTGTGACCTCACCATGGACGACCTCACCATGGACGACCTCACCATGGACGACCTCACCATGGGACTCTTGTGACCTCGCAAAGAAGACCTCACCATGGACGACCTCACCATGGACGACCTCACCATGGACGACCTCACCATGGGCCTCTAATAACATCACAATGGATGACCTCACTATGGACGACATCACAATAGAAGACCTCATAATGGGACTCTTGTGACCTCACCATGGACCACCTCACCATGGACCACCTCACCATGGACCACCTCACCATGGACCACCTCACCATGGACCACCTCACCATGGGACTCTTGTGACCTCACCATGCACCACCTCACCATGGACCACCTCACCATGGACCACCTCACCATGGACCACCTCACCATGGGACTCTTGTGACCTCGCAAAGAAGACCTCACCATGGACGACCTCACCATGGACCACCTCACCATGGACCACCTCACCATGGACCACCTCACCATGGACCACCTCACCATGGACCACCTCACCATGGGACTCTTGTGACCTCACCATGGACGACCTCACTACGGACAACCTCACCACGGACGACCTCACCACGGACGACCTCACCATGGGACTCTTGTGACGTCACCATGGACGACCTCACCATAGACGACCTCACCATGGACGACCTCACCATGGACGACCTCACCATGGACGACCTCACCATGGACGACCTCACCATGGGACTCTTGTGACCTCGCAAAGAAGACCTCACCATGGACGACCTCACCATGGGACTCTTGTGACGTCACCATGGACGACCTCACCATGGACGACCTCACCATGGACCATATCACAATGGATGACCTCACCATGGGACTCTTGTGACCTCACCATGGACGACCTCACCATGGACGACCTCACCATGGACGACCTCACCATGGGACTCTTGTGACGTCACCATGGACGACCTCACCATGGACGACCTCACCATGGGACTCTTGTGATGTCACCATGGACGACCTCACCATGCACGACCTCACCATGGACGACCTCACCATGGACCATATCACAATGGACGACCTCACCATGGGACTCTTTTGACCTCACCATGGACGACCTCACCATGGACGACCTCACCATCGGACTCTTGTGACCTCACCATGGATGACCTTACCATGGGACTCTTGTGACGTCACCATGGACGACCTCGCCATGGACGACCTCGCCATGGACGACCTCGCCATGGACGACCTCACCATGGGACTCTTGTGACCTCACCATGGACGACCTCACCATGGGACTCTTGTGACCTCACCATCGACGACCTCACCATCGACGACCTCACCATGGACGACCTCACCATGGACGACCTCACCATGGGACTCTTGTGACCTCACCATGGACGACCTCACCATGGACGACCTCACCATGGACGACCTCACCATGGGACTCTTGTGACCTCACCATGGACGACCTCACCATGGACGACCTCACCATGGACGACCTCACCATGGACCACCTCACCATGGACGACCTCACCATGGACCACCTCACCATGGGACTCTTGTGACCTCACCATGGACGACCTCACTACGGACAACCTCACCACGGACGACCTCACCACGGACGACCTCACCATGGGACTCTTGTGACGTCACCATGGACGACCTCACCATGGACGACCTCACCATGGACGACCTCACCATGGACGACCTCACCATGGACGACCTCACCATGGGACTCTTGTGACCTCGCAAAGAAGACCTCACCATGGACGACCTCACCATGGGACTCTTGTGACGTCACCATGGACGACCTCACCATGGACGACCTCACCATGGACCATATCACAATGGATGACCTCACCATGGGACTCTTGTGACCTCACCATGGACGACCTCACCATGGACGACCTCACCATGGGACTCTTGTGACGTCACCATGGACGACCTCACCATGGACGACCTCACCATGGGACTCTTGTGATGTCACCATGGACGACCTCACCATGCACGACCTCACCATGGACGACCTCACCATGGACCATATCACAATGGACGACCTCACCATGGGACTCTTTTGACCTCACCATGGACGACCTCACCATGGACGACCTCACCATCGGACTCTTGTGACCTCACCATGGATGACCTTACCATGGGACTCTTGTGACGTCACCATGGACGACCTCGCCATGGACGACCTCGCCATGGACGACCTCGCCATGGACGACCTCACCATGGGACTCTTGTGACCTCACCATGGACGACCTCACCATGGGACTCTTGTGACCTCACCATCGACGACCTCACCATCGACGACCTCACCATGGACGACCTCACCATGGACGACCTCACCATGGACGACCTCACCATGGGACTCTTGTGACCTCACCATGGACGACCTCACCATGGACGACCTCACCATGGGACTCTTGTGACCTCACCATGGACGACCTCACCATGGACGACCTCACCATGGACGACCTCACCATGGGACTCTTGTGACCTCACCATGGACGACCTCACCATGGACGACCTCACCATGGACGACCTCACCATGGACGACCTCACAATGCGACTCTTGTGACGTCACCATGGGCGACCTCACCATGGGCGACCTCACCATGGGCGACCTCACCATGGGCCTCTAATAACATCACAATGGATGACCTCACTATGGACGACATCACAATGGACGACATCACAATGGACGACCTCATAATGGGACTTTTGTGACCTCGCAATGGACGACCTCGCAATGGACGACCTCGCAATGGACGACCTCGCAATGGGACTCTTGTGACCTCACAATGGACGACCTCACAATGGACGACCTCACAATGGACGACCTCACAATGGGACTCTTGTGACCTCACAATGGATGACCTCACAATGGACGACCTCACAATGGGCGTCTAATGACATCACAATGGATGACCTCACAATGGACGACATCACAATGGATGACCTCGCAATGGGACTCTTGTGACCTCACAATGGACGACCTCACCATGGACGACCTCACCATGGACGACCTCACCATGGGCCTTTCATGACCTCACCATGGATGACCTCACAATGGACGACCTCACAATGGTCCTCTAATGACATCACAATGGATGACCTCACAATGGACGACATCACAATGGATGACCTCGCAATGGGACTCTTGTGACGTCACAATGGACGACCTCACAATGGACGACCTCACAATGGGACTTTTGTGACCTCACAATGGATGACCTCACAATGGACGACCTCACAATGGACGACCTCACTCTGGGCCTTTCATGACCTCACAATGGTGACATCACAATGGACGACCTCACAATGGGCCTCTAATGACATCACAATGGATGACATCACTATGGACGACATCACAATGGAAGACCTCACAATGGGACACTTGTGACCTCACAATGGAAGACCTCACAATGGATGACCTCAGAATGGGGCTCTAATGACATCACAATGGATGACCTCACAATGGACGACCTCACAATGGATGACCTCACCATGCGACTCTTGTGACCTCACAAAGAAGACCTCACCATGGATGACCTCACCATGGATGACCTCACCATGGATGACCTCACCATGGATGACCTCACCATGGACCATATCACAATGGATGACCTCACAATGGGACTCTTGTGACGTCACAATGGACGACCTCACAATGGACGACCTCACAATGGGGCTCTAATGACATCACAATGGACGACCTCACAATGGACGACCTCACAATGGACGACCTCACAATGGACGACCTCACAATGGGACTCTTGTGACCTCACAAAGAAGACCTCACCATGGATGACCTCACCATGGATGACCTCACCATGGATGACCTCACCATGGATGACCTCACCATGGATGACCTCACCCTGGGCCTTTCATGACCTCACCATGGATGACATCACAATGGACGACCTCACAATGGGCCTCTAATGACATCACGATGGATGACCTCACAATGGACAACATCACAATGGATGACCTCGCAATGGGACTCTTGTGACGTCACAATGGTTGACCTCGCAATGGGACTCTTGTGACCTCACAATGGACGACCTCACAATGGACGACCTGACAATGGTCTCTAATAACATCACAATGAATGACGTCACTATGGACGACATCACAATGGAAGACCTCATAAGGGGACTCTTGTGACCGCACACTGGACGACCTCACACTGGACGACCTCACAATGGACGACCTCACAATGGGACTCTTGTGACCTCACCATGGACGACCTCACCATGGACGACCTCACCATGGGCCTCTAATAACATCACAATGGATGACCTCACTATGGACGACATCACAATGGAAGACCTCATAATGGGACTCTTGTGACCTCACAATGGACGACCTCACAATGGACGACCTCACAATGGACGACCTCACAATGGGACTCTTGTGACCTCACCATGGACGACCTCACCATGGACGACCTCACCATGGGACTCTTGTGACCTCGCAAAGAAGACCTCACCATGGACGACCTCACCATGGACGACCTCACCATGGACGACCTCACCATGGGACTCTTGTGACCTCGCAAAGAAGACCTCACCATGGACGACCTCACCATGGACGACCTCACCATGGACGACCTCACCATGGGCCTCTAATAACATCACAATGGATGACCTCACTATGGATGACATCACAATAGAAGACCTCATAATGGGACTCTTGTGACCTCACAATGGACGACCTCACAATGGACGACCTCACAATGGACGACCTCACAATGGACGACCTCACAATGGGACTCTTGTGACCTCACCATGGACGACCTCACCATGGACGACCTCACCATGGACGACCTCACCATGGGACTCTTGTGACCTCACCATGGACGACCTCACCATGGACGACCTCACCATGGACGACCTCACCATGGGACTCTTGTGACCTCACCATGGACGACCTCACCATGGACGACCTCACCATGGGACTCTTGTGACCTCGCAAAGAAGACCTCACCATGGACGACCTCACCATGGACGACCTCACCATGGACGACCTCACCATGGACGACCTCACCATGGACGACCTCACCATGGGACTCTTGTGACCTGGCAAAGAAGACCTCACCATGGACGACCTCACCATGGACGACCTCACCATGGACGACCTCACCATGGACGACCTCACCATGGGACTCTTGTGACCTCGCAAAGAAGACCTCACCATGGACGACCTCACCATGGACGACCTCACCATGGACGACCTCACCATGGACGACCTCACCATGGACGACCTCACCATGGGACTCTTGTGACCTCGCAAAGAAGACCTCACCATGGACGACCTCACCATGGACGACCTCACCATGGACGACCTCACCATGGGACTCTTGTGACCTCGCAAAGAAGACCTCACCATGGACGACCTCACCATGGACGACCTCACCATGGACGACCTCACCATGGGACTCTTGTGACCTCGCAAAGAAGACCTCACCATGGATGACCTCACCATGGACGACCTCACCATGGACCATATCACAATGGATGACCTCACAATGGGACTCTTGTGACGTCACAAAGAAGACCTCACCATGGATGACCTCACCATGGATGACCTCACCATGGACCATATCACAATGGATGACCTCACAATGGGACTCTTGTGACGTCACAATGGACGACCTCACCATGGACGACCTCACCATGGACGACCTCACCATGGACGACCTCACCATGGGGCTCTAATGACATCACAATGGACGACCTCACCATGGACGACCTCACCATGGACGACCTCACCATGGACGACCTCACCATGGGACTCTTGTGACCTCACAAAGAAGACCTCACCATGGATGACCTCACCATGGATGACCTCACCATGGATGACCTCACCATGGATGACCTCACCATGGATGACCTCACCATGGACCATATCACAATGGATGACCTCACAATGGGACTCTTGTGACGTCACAATGGACGACCTCACCATGGACGACCTCACCATGGACGACCTCACCATGGACGACCTCACCATGGGGCTCTAATGACATCACAATGGACGACCTCACAATGGACGGCCTCACAATGGACGGCCTCACCATGCGACTCTTGTGACCTCACAATGCACGGCCTCACAATGGACGACCTCACAATGGACGACCTCACAATGGACGACCTCACAATGGACGACCTCACAATGGGACTCTTGTGACCTCACCATGGATGACCTCACCATGGATGACCTCACCATGGATGACCTCACCCTGGGCCTTTCATGACCTCACCATGGATGACATCACCATGGACGACCTCACAATGGGCCTCTAATGACATCACGATGGATGACCTCACAATGGACGACATCACAATGGATGACCTCGCAATGGGACTCTTGTGACGTCACAATGGACGACCTCACAATGGACGACCTCACAATGGACGACCTCACAATGGGACTCTTGTGACCTCACCATGGACGACCTCACCATGGACGACCTCACCATGGGCCTCTAATAACATCACAATGGATGACCTCACTATGGACGACATCACAATGGAAGACCTCATAATGGGACTCTTGTGACCTCAGAATGGACGACCTCACAATGGACGACCTCACAATGGACGACCTCACAATGGGACTCTTGTGACCTCACCATGGACGACCTCACCATGGACGACCTCACCATGGGACTCTTGTGACCTCGCAAAGAAGACCTCACCATGGACGACCTCACCATGGACGACCTCACCATGGACGACCTCACCATGGGACTCTTGTGACCTCACCATGGACGACCTCACCATGGACGACCTCACCATGGACGACCTCACCATGGGACTCTTGTGACCTCGCAAAGAAGACCTCACCATGGACGACCTCACCATGGACGACCTCACCATGGACGACCTCACCATGGACGACCTCACCATGGACGACCTCACCATGGACGACCTCACCATGGGACTCTTGTGACCTCGCAAAGAAGACCTCACCATGGACGACCTCACCATGGACGACCTCACCATGGACGACCTCACCATGGACGACCTCACCATGGACGACCTCACCATGGGACTCTTGTGACCTCGCAAAGAAGACCTCACCATGGACGACCTCACCATGGACGACCTCACCATGGACGACCTCACCATGGACGACCTCACCATGGACGACCTCACCATGGGACTCTTGTGACCTCGCAAAGAAGACCTCACCATGGACGACCTCACCATGGACGACCTCACCATGGACGACCTCACCATGGACGACCTCACCATGGACGACCTCACCATGGGACTCTTGTGACCTCGCAAAGAAGACCTCACCATGGACGACCTCACCATGGACGACCTCACCATGGACGACCTCACCATGGACGACCTCACCATGGACGACCTCACCATGGACGACCTCACCATGGGACTCTTGTGACCTCGCAAAGAAGACCTCACCATGGACGACCTCACCATGGACGACCTCACCATGGACGACCTCACCATGGACGACCTCACCATGGGACTCTTGTGACCTCGCAAAGAAGACCTCACCATGGACGACCTCACCATGGACGACCTCACCATGGACGACCTCACCATGGGACTCTTGTGACCTCACAATGGAAGACCTCAGAATGGAAGACATCACAATGCACGACCTCACAATGGGCCTGTAATGACATCATAATGGATGACCTCACAATGTACGACATCACAATGGATGACCTCACAATGGGACTCTTCTGACCTCACAATGGAAGACCTACCAATGGATGACCTCACAATGGATGACCTCACAATGGATGACCTCACAATGGGTATCTAGTGACATCACAATGGATGACCTCACAATGGACGACATCACAATGGATGACCTCACAATGGGACTCTTGTGACCTCACAATGGATCACATCACAATGAATGACCTCATAATGGACGACATCACAATAGGCCTCTAATGACCTCACAATGGACGACCTCAAAATGGATGACCTCACAATGGATGACCTCACAATGGATGACCTCACAATGGGCCTCTAATGACATCACAATGGATCACCTCACAATGGATGATCTCACAATGGAAGACCTCACAAGGCATGACCTCATATTGGACGACCTCACAATGGGCCTCTTGTGACCTCACAATGGATGACCTCACAATGGACGACATCACAATGGATGACCTCACAATGGATGATGTCACAATGGATGACCTCACAATGGGAGTCTTGTGACCTCACAATGGAAGACCTAACAATGGATGACCTCACAAAGGATGACCTCACAATGGGTCTCTAGTGACATCACAATGGATGACGTTACAGTGGACGACATCACAATGGATGACTTACAAAGGGACTCTTGTGACCTCACAATGGAAGACTTCACAATGCATGACCTCATAATGGACGACGTCACAATAAGCCTCTAATGACCTCACAATGGATGACATCACAATGGATGACCTCACAATGGAAGACCTCATAATGCATGACCTCATAATGGACGACCTCACAATGGGCCTGTAATGACATCACAGTGGATGACCTCACAATGGAAGACATCACAATGGACAACCTCACAATGGGTCTCTAATGACATCACAATGGAAGACCTCACAATGGGACTCTTGCAACCTCACAATAGAACATCTCACAATGGATGACCTCACAATGGACGACATCACAATGGATGACCTCAGAATGGATGACCTCAGAATGGATGACCTCACAATGGGACTCTTGTGACCTCACAATGGAAGACCTCACAATGGACGACCTCACAATGGGCCTCTAATGACATCACAGTGGATGACCTCACAATGGACGACATCACAATGGAGGACCTCACAATGGGACTCTTGTGACCTCACAAAGGAAGACCTCACAATGTACGACATCACAATGGATGACCTCACAAACGGACTCTTTTGATCTCACAATGGAAGACCTCACAATGCATGACCTCATAATGGACGAGCTCACAATGGGCCTCTTGTGACCTCACAATGGATAACCTCACAGTGGATGACATCACAATGGATGACCTCACAATGGGACTCTTGTGACCTCACAATGGATGACCTCAGAATGGAGGACCTCACAATGGAGGACCTCACAATGGAGGACCTCACAATGGGCCTCTAATGAAATCACAATGGATCACCTCACAATGGATGACATCAAAATGGATGACCTCACAATAGGACTCTTGTGACCTCACAATGGATGACCTCAGAGTGGAAGACATCACAATGCACGACCTCACAATGGGCCTGTAATGACATGATAATGGATGACCTCACAATGGACGACATCACAATGGAGGACCTCACAATGAGACTCTTCTGACCTCACAATGGAAGACCTACCAATGGACGACCTCACAATGGACGACCTCACAATGGACGACCTCACAATGGACGACCTCACAATGGACGACCTCACAATGGGCCTCTTGTGACCTCACAATGGATGACCTCACAATGGACGACATCACAATGGATGACCTCACAATGGATCACATCACAATGAATGACCTCATAATGGACGACATCACAATAGGCCTCTAATGACAGCACAATGGATGACCTCACAATGGACGACCTCACAATGGAAGACCTCACAAGGCATGACCTCATATTGGACGACCTCACAATGGGCTCTTGTGACCTCACAATGGATGACCTCACAATGGACGACATCACAATGGATGACCTCACAATGGGACTCTTGTGACCTCGCAATGGATGACCTCACAATGGAAGACATCACAATGGATGACCGCACAATGGAAGACCTCACAATGGACGACCTCACAATGGGCCTCTAATGACATCATAATGGATGACCTCACAATGGACGACATCACAATGGATGACCTCAGAATAGGATTCTTGTGACCTCACAATGGAAGACCTCACAATGGACGACATCACAGTGCATGATCTCACAGTGGGACACTTGTGACCTCAACAATGGATGACCTCACAATGGAAGACCTCACAATGGAAGACCTCACAATGGGCCTCTAATGACATCACAATGGATCACCTCACAATGGACGACATCACAATGGATGTCCTCAGAATGGGACTGTTGTGACCTCACAATGGAAAATCTCACAATGGATTACCTCACAATGGACGACCCCACAAAGGGCGACATCACAATGAGCGACATCACAATGGATGACCTCACAATTGGACTTTTGTGACCTCACAATAGAAGACCACACAATGGATGACGTCACAATGGATGACCTCACAATGGGCCTCTAATGACATCACAATGGATGACCTCACAATGGACGACATCACAATGGATGACCTCACAATGGGACTCTTGTGACCTCACAATCGAAAATCTCACAATGGATGACCTCAGAATGGTTGACCTCACAACGCATGACCTCACAATGGGCGACATCACAATGGATGACCTCACAATGGGATTCTTGTGACCTCACAATGGATGACCTCACAAACGACAACCTCACAATGGGCCTCTAATGACATCACAGTGGATGACCTCACTAGGGAAGACCTCGCAATGGATGACCGCACAATGGAGGACATCACAATGGATGACCTCACAATGGGACTCTTGTGACCTCACAATAGAAGACCACACAATGGATGACCTCAGAATGGGCCTCTAATGACATCACAATGGATGACCACACAATGGGAGATATCACAATGGATGACCTCACAATGGGACTCTTGTGACCTCACAATGGAAGACCTCACAATGGATGACCTCACAATGGGCCTCTAATGACATCAGAATGGATCACCTCACAATGGATGACATCACAATGGATGACCTCACAATGGTACTCCTGTGACCTCACAATGGAAGATCTAACAATGGATGACCTCACAATGGACGACATCACAATGGATGACCTCACAATGGGCCTCTAAAGACATCACAATGGATGACCTCACAATGGACGACATCACAATGGATGACCTCACAATGGATGACATCAGAATGGATGACCTCACCATGGGACTCTTGTGACCTCACAATGGATGACCTCACAATGGAAGACATCACAATGGATGACCTCACAATGGATGACCTCACAATGGATGACCTCACAATGGATGACCTCACAATGGGACTCTTGTGACCTCACAATGGATGACCACACAATGGAAGACTTCACAATGGATGACCTCACAATGGGACTCTTGTTACCTCACAATAAAACACCTCAAAATGGATGACCTCACAATGGACGACATCACAATGGATGACCTCAAAATTGGATTCTTGTGACCTCACAATGGAAGACCTCAAAATGGATGACCTCACAATGGACGACCTCAGAATGGGCCTCTAATGACATCACAATGGATGACCTCACAATGGAAGACATCAAAATGGATGACCTCACAATGGGGCTCTTGTGACCTCACAATGGAAGACCTCACAATGGACGACCTCACAATGGGCCTCTAATGACATCATAATGGATGACCTCACAATGGACGACATCACAATGGATGACCTCAGAATGGGATTCTTGTGACCTCAAAATGGAAGACCTCACAATGGACGACATCACAGTGCATGACCTCACAATGGGACTCTTGTGACCTCACAATGGATGACCTCGCAATGGAAGACCTCACAATGAATGACTTCACAATGGACGACATCACAATGGATGACCTCACAATGGGATTCTTGTGACCTCACAATGGAAGACCTCACAATGGAAGACCTCACAATGGAAGACCTCACAATGGAAGACCTCACAATGGGCCTCTAATGACATCACAATAGATCACCTCACAATGGACGACATCACAATGGATGTCCTCAGAATGGGACTCTTGTGACCTCACAATAGAAAATCTCACAATGGATTACCTCACAATGGACGACCCCACAAAGGGCGATATCACAATGAGCGACATCACAATGGATGACCTCAAAATGGGACTCTTTTGACCTCACAATAAAAAATCTCACAATGGATGACCTCACAATGGACGACATGACAATGGATGACCTCACAATGGGACTCTTGTGACCTCACAATGGATGACCTCACAATGGAAGACATCACAATGGATGACCTCACAATGGGACTCTTGTGACCTCACAATGGATGACGTCACAATGGATGACCTCACAATGGACGAACTCACAATGGGCATCTAATGACATCACAGTGGATGACCTGACAATGGACGACATCACAATGGATCACCTCACAATCGCACTCTTGTGACCTCACAATGGCTGACCTCATAATGGGTCTATAATGACATCACAATGGATGACCTCACAATGCACGACCTCATAATGGACGACCTCACAATGGGCCTCTAATGACATCACAATGGATGACCTCACAATGGACGACATCACAATGGATGAACTTACAATGGGACTCTGGTGACCTCACAATGGATGACCTCACAATGGGACTCTTGTGACCTCACAATAGAACACCTTCAAAATGGATGACCCCACAATGGACGACATCACAATGGATGACCTCACAATTGGATTCTTGTGACCTCACAATGGAAGACCTCAAAATGGATGACCTCACAATGGGCCTCCAATGACATCACAATGGGTGACCTCACAATGGATGACCTCACAATGGATGACCTCACAATGGGACTCTTGTGACCTCACAATAGAACACCTCAAAATGTATGACCTCAGAATGGACGACATCACAATGGATGACCTCACAATGGGACTCTTGTGACCTCACAATGGAAGACCTCACAATGGATGACCTCACAATGGGCCTCTAATGACATCACAGTGGATGACCTCACAATGGACGACATCACAATGGATGACCTCACAATGGGACTCTTGTGACCTCACAATGGATGACCTCACAATGGGACTCTTGTGACCTCACAATGGATGACGTCACAATGGAAGACATAACAATGGATGACCTCACAATGGGTCTCTAATGACATCACAATGGATGACCTCACAATGCATGACCTCATATGGACGACCTCACAATGGGCCTCTAAAGACATCACAATGGATTACCTCACAATGGACGACATCACAATAGATGAGCTTACAATGGGACTCTTGTGACCTCACAATGGATGACCTCACAGTGGAAGACATCACAATGGATGAGTTCACAATGGACGACATCACAATGGATAACCTCACAATCTGACTCTTGTGACCTCACAATGGAATACCTCACAATGGATGACCTCACAATGGGCAACATCGCAATGGATGACCTCACAATGGGACTCTTGTGAACTCACAATGGAAGACCTCACAATGGACGACCTCACAATAGGCCTCTAATGACATCACAGTGGATGACATCATAATGGACGACATCACAATGGACGACCTCACAATGGGACTCTTGTGACCTCACAATGGAAGACCTCACAATGAACGACCTCACAATAGGCCTCTAATGACATCACAGTGCATGACCTCATAATGGAAGACCTCACAATGGATGACCTCACAATGGGACTCTTGTGACCTCACAATGGAGGACCTCACAATGGATGCCCTCACAATGGACGACCTCACAATGGGTCTCTAGTGACCACACAATGGAAAACCTCACAGTGGATGACATCACAATGGATGACCTCACAATGGGACTCTTGTGACCTCACAATGGATGACCTCACAATGGAGGACCTCACAAAGGACCTCACCAAAAGCATTAAAATAATATGAAACAGATCAACAAGAATACAAATAAGAACAATCTCCTTAACAATAACAGGAACATTAACAAGAACATAAGCAACAAAAAACACTTCTTGAAAAATCAAAAAAGAAACATTTCCATACCACGTTCGTGACGGCGTCTGTGGGCCCAGCACTTGCTGGCAGCAGCCAGGGTGAAGGGGCCCGTGGCCTGCAAGGGCCAAGGAGCCGTTGGCATTCGCAGCCCCGAGAGCAGGGCTCTCTGTGCCAGGGGTCTCTCTGTGCCGAGCGGTGGGGCCCGGAGCAGGCAGTGCCAGGCCTGCCCGCAGCAGCCTCCTTCCCCCGGCAGCCCCTCTGGCAGGGACGCGGGGAGCCCAGTGCCAAGCGGAGCAGAGAACAGGGCAAGGGCAGCGGTGCCAGCGCCGAGGGGGGCGCGGGGCTTTGGGGCCTCCCTTGGGAGGCGTCGCGCAGGCTGCCCCGGAGCCCCGCAGCTGCCCCGCACCCTGTGGGCACCACGAGTGGCCCTGGTGCTGCGCAGACCTGCTGCTCACCTGGCCTTGCTGCTGCGTGGCCAGCGCTGGGGCCACTGCTCCACGGAGCCCTGGGGAGCATTGGTGTTCCCGTGGCGATAACTGCCCCTCTGGAATGTTCCGTATTGCCGGGGGGTGACAGCAGCGGCAGGGGCCAGGGGGCCGCCGTGAGGAAGGCTGCTGCTGTGCTGGGCTCCTCCTGGCACGGATGAGCCCGGTGGCAGAGAGCAACGTGCGGCCTCGGCCTTGCTGGCTGCCAAGGAGGGCTCCTCAGGCAGCGCCCTGGCACGGCTGCCGCCTGCCTGCCCACAGGCCGGGCTCCGCTCGGGGCTCTGCTTTGAGCCCTGCATCGTGGTGGGCTCCACGTTGTTGCTCTACCCTTTAGGACTTCTTGACCCAGGCCTCCCATCGATCAGCTCCACGTGTCTTATCTCTAGACACTTGACGCCTTGACATCCCGTCTCTGCAAGGACTGGGATATCTCCATACAATTTACGACTCCTTGGCCTCCGCATCCCGTCTCCGAGAAGACCGGGATCTCTTATCTCCATACGATTTACAACTTTTTCACCTTGGGATCCTGCTTCTGAGAGGACTGTGGCATCAGCTCCAGGTGTTCTATCTCCATCAGCACGAGGCCCAAATGATGCTCTGCAGTGTCTACGGAGCGGCGCTGGCACTGGAGCTGGAGGAAGAGGAGCACCAGAGCACGCACAAAGGGGCAGACTCTGCAAGAACGGAGACATAAAAGCAGCACGGATTTCCCCCTCTGCCGCTGTGTGCTATTTCCCTCCCAGGTGTGTGGTTCATCCCCTGCACCCACTCGCACGCTTTCTGGCCCTCCACATCCCTTGCACCGAGGGCTGCGGGACAGCGCCTGCACCCAGGCACCTGTGCCCGCACCCAAGCGTAGCCAGTGACACTCAGCTGCACTGGGGTGGTGGCAACTACAATCCTGCTGCATCTCTCCCGCTTGCTTCTCTTTTCCTTCCTTTTCCCTTCTTTTCCGCCCTGGCCTATTGTGCGTATGAGAATAAAACTTACAAGCTTTTTTGACATTTGACCCAGTTTGTGTTTTAATCTCGCTCTTGGGATCGTATCAAAACCTGCCCTGACACCGCGGCTTCCATCTCTGCAGACACACGCACTCCCTCGCCCCCACGTTAGCCGTCCCACTGCTTTTCCCACCGGCCCGGCCCTGGGTCCCGCACCGCCCCCCCCCGCCCACACCACCACTTTACTGGATCGGGATGGTTCTTTTCCGCCAAAATGCCGCGGCGGGGGTGCTCGTCCGCTGACGGGGCCTCCTCAGCTTTCCTTATCCTCGTACTTTTCGTTCTCTTTTGGCCGTTTTTCGCGGCCGCTTCCCGGCTCGCGGCTGCGCCGGCGGCGCCTCATGGCGGAAGGGCACTGCGCGTGCGCGGGGGCGGGGATTGCGGTTCCTGCCCACTGCGCACGCGCCCTCTCGGTAGCCGCGGGCGGGCGGGGGAAGGAGGGAGTCCTCCCGGGGTGGGGGGGCGGCCACGTGGCCCCGGGAGGCGGTTGCCCCCCCCTGCGGTCGCCATGGACGCAGCGGAGCCGGTTGCGCAATGGCCTTTATGGTCGCCCTGGAAACACGGGCGGGGCGAAGGGGAGAGGGGGACCAGGAGGGATTTGGGGTGGATAGAAAAAGGAAAATAATAAAAATAATAAGAATAATTAGAGTAAGAAGAAGAAGATGAAGATGAAGAAGAAATAATAATAATAATAATAATAATATTAATAATACTATGACAAGGAAAACTAAGGCGCGGTTGGAACGCAATCTGGCAAGGGACGTTAAAAAAAAAACAACAAAAACATCTTCAAATACATTAACAGCAAAAGGAAGATCAGGGAAAACGTGGGTCCTCTGGCGGACGAAATGGGCACCCTGGTTACAAATAACACAGAAAAAGCAGAGTTCTGAATGCCTTCTTTGCTTTGGTGTTTACCAAGGGCAGCCCTTTAAAGCCCCAGGCCCTAGGGACAAGAGAAGAAGCCGGGGAAGACTTGCCCTGGGTAGAGGAAGATTGGGTCAGAGAGCACCTAAGGAACCTCGATACCCACAAATCCATGGGCCCTGATGGGATGCACCCCAGAGTGCTGCAGGAGCTGGCAGAGGTCATAGCTAAGCCGCCCTCCATCATCTTTGAAAGATCCTGGAGAACCGGGGAGGTGCCAGAAGACTGGAAGAAGGCCAATGTCACGCCAGTCTTCAAAAAAGGCAAGAAGGAGGACCCAGGTAACTACAGGCCAGTCAGCCTCACCTCCGTCCCTGGAAAAGTGATGGAACGGCTCATACTGGCTGTTGTCTCCAGGCACATGGAGGACAAGAAGGTGCTCAAGAGTAGTCAGCATGGATTCACCAAGGGGAAATCTTGCTTGACTAATCTGATAGCCTTCTGTGATGAAATGACCAGCTGGATAGATGAGGGGAGAGCGGTGGATGTCGTCTATCTCGACTTCACCAAGGCTTTTGACACCGTCCCTCACAACATCCTCCTGGGCAAGCTCCGGAAGTGTGGGATAGATGAGTGCACAGTGAGGTGGATTAGGAACTGGCTGGATGGCAGAGCTGTCACGGAACGAGTGGTGGTGGGGGGGGCTGAGTGACACAATGCACTTCACTCGTGGGAAAGAAATAGGAATAGGTTTTATTGGTAATGACAATGGTTTCACGAGATTCTATGGCAAGGTCACTTATTAGTTACTGCATGGAGGTTCAAGATATACACAGAATTATCAAGGACACCCTCCCGTTGGGTCACGAGGTTCAGACTGGACCCCCTTGCTTTCCAAACTCCTTCTGAGAGGAATCTGGGTGCGGCTGGATCCAGTCCTAGTCCCAGACCTGGTCAACGGTTTATGTCTAAGGGATTTGTGCACAGTTACAAAGTAAGGTTTACAAATTTAGAAAGAGAAAGGCGCGCTATAGTCACTTACCACGAATCTGTAGTGGAAAGGATCTCTTAACCTCGAGGAGTATCCTTGAGAGGCGTCCCTGCTCAAGAGGAGATCCCAGCGTGCAGCCCGCTGCCATGCAAGGAGAGCTCAATGGGCTCTTGGGCTGTTTCCGTATTTGTGGGATAAGATGATTGACTGATAGTCATTCTTTCAATTCAGAAATGACTGTTGGCTGATATACTCACAGTTAGCCTTATCTCTCCATCAGGATAGGGCCATCCGGACTGTTATTGATGGTTGATGTCTGGGTGGGGGAAGAAATCAGGGAAGCAACTACCAGGATCAGATAATGTGGTAGTTAACACCTGAACAGGGCTACCTGTGAGAAGTCAGGATGAGCTGGGGAAGGAGCATATCCGTCACAAGAGCTCAGAGGGTGGTGATCAGTGGTGCAGAGTCTGGTTGGAGGCCTGTAGCTAGCGGGGTCCCCCAGGGGTCAGTCCTTGGTCCTGTCCTGTTCAATTTATTCATCAATGACCTGGATGAAGGCACGGAGTGCTCCCTCAGCAAGTTTGCTGATGACATGAAACTGGGAGGAGTAGCCGATACCCCAGAGGACTGCACTGCCATCCAGAAAGACCTGGACAGACTGGACAACTGGACAGTGAAAAACCTCATGAAATTCAACAAGGCCAAGTGCAAGGTTCTGCACCTGGGGAGGAATAACCCCAGACACCAGTACAGGCTGGGGACTGACCTTCTGGAGAGCAACTCTGCAGAGAAAGACCTGGGTGTCATGGTGGACGACAAGTTGACCATGAGGCAGCAGTGTGCTCTGGTGGCCAAGAAGGCCAATGGGATCCTGGCGTGCATTAAGAAGAGCATCTCCAGCAGGTCGAGGGAGGGGATCCTGCCCCTCTACTCAGCCCTGGTGAGGCCACATCTGGAGTACTGTGTCCAGTTCTGGGCCCCACAGTATAAGAGGGATGAGGAGCTGCTGGAGAGAGTCCAGCGCAGGGCCACAAGGATGATGAGGGGCCTGGAACATCTGCCCTATGAGGAGAGGCTGAGGGAGCTGGGCCTGTTCAGCCTGGAGAAGAGAAGGCTGAGAGGGGATCTAATCGGTGTATAAAAGTACCTCAAGGGAGGGAGTAAAGAGGATGGTGCTGGTCTCTTTTCAGTGGTGGCCACCGAGAGAACGAGAGGTAATGGCCACAAACTGAAGGACCAAAAGTTCCACAGGAACTTAAGGACAAATTTTTTAACGGTGAGGGTGACAGAGCGCTGGAACAGACCGCCCGGAGAGGTTGTGGAGTCTCCTTCTCTGGAGATCTTCAAAACCCGCTTGGATGCAGTCCTGTGCCACGTGCTCTAGGTGACCCTGCGTGTGCAAGGGGGTTGGACTAGATGTTGTCTAGAGGTCCCTTCCAACCTTAAGCGTTCTATGCTTCTATGAAACAGCAGAAGTCAGATTCTGCAATTCTGCAATAAAAGGCACGGCCAAACACTGCCATGCACACGCACAGTGTGCATTCATGCACCAAGTTGATGACAGAGGGATTGCCACATTGTTATTCTGACATATTTCTACTTCAGCATTTTTAAGTTATAAGTCTTCTGCAAGAAATAGTCTTGCAGATGAAATGAGAATGACACGACTTTGCGGGTCGCCAGTGGGAATGACACAGAAGGGTGGTCGCCATGGGAATGACACGGTGCAGGGGTCGCCATGGGAATGACATGACAGGGGGATCACAATGGGAATGACATGTCGGGGGCGGATCACAATGGGAATTACATGGCAGGGTGGTCACAAAGGGAATGACACGGTGCAGGGGTCGCCATGGGAATGACATGTCGGGGGTGGTCACAATGGAATTTACATGGCAGGGTGGTCGCCAATGGGAATGACACAGTGGACTGGGCTGTCTACGTACCAGGCTAGAGGCTGGGGCTGGGCTGAGGCACCGGCGGAGAGGAGGCCAGAGGGGAGCCCAGCGCAGGCCGGCACGCTGGTAGAGAGGGCAGAGCAGAGCAGCGGGTGGAGGGCCGGGCTGGGGGAGGAAGCTCCGGGCAGGCTTCGGTGAGGGCCGGAGTAGGGCATCATCGGCCCAAGGCTGATGACCTGGAGGAAGGGATGGAGTGCTCCCTCAGCAAGTTTGCTGATGCTACCAAACTGGGAGGAGTAGCTGATACCCTAGAGGGCTGCGCTGCCATGCAGAGGGACATGGACAGACTAGGTGGTGAGAAAACTTATGAAATTCAGCAAGGGCAAGTGCAAGGTCCTGCACCTGGGGAGGATTAACCCCAGTCACCAGTACAGGCTGGGGACTGACCTTTTGGAGAGCAGCTCTGCAGAGAAGGACCTGAGTGACAAGTCGACCATGAGGCAGCAATGTGTCCGTGGCCAAGAAGGCCAATGGGACCCTGGGATGCGTTAAGAAGAGCATCTCCAGTAGGTTGAGGGAGGTGATTCTGCCCCTCTACTCAGCCCTGGGGAGGCCGTATCTGGAGAACCGTGTCCAGTTCTGGGCTCCGCAGTCCAGAACTCCCTCCGCAGAGGGATGTGGAGCTACTGGAGAGAGTCCAGCACAGGGCTACAAGGATGGTGAGGGGCCTGGAGCATCTGCCCTATGAGGAGAGACTGAGAGAGCTGGGCCTGTTCAGCCTGAAGAAGAGAAGGCTGAGAGGGGAACTGATCACTGTATAGAAATACCTCAAGAGAGGCAGTGAGGAGGAACGGGCGGCCTCTTTTCAGTGGTGGCCACTGGCAGAACTAGAGGAAAGGGCCACAAACTGAAACATGAGAAGTTCCACAGGAACTTAAGGAAAATTTTCTTGACAGTGAGGGTGACAGAGCACTGGAACAGGTTGCCAAGAGACATTTTGGAGTCTCCTTCCTTGGAGATCTTCAAAACCAACTTGGACGCAATCCTGTGCCACATGCTCTGCATGACCCTGCGTGTGCAGGGGGGTTGGACTGGATGATCTCTAGAGGACCCTTCCAACCTTAACGATTCTATGATTCTATGATAGGTAGGCTTAGGCTAGGTGAGGCTGTGCTTCAGGCTGCCAAAAGTCCTTGGAACGAGCGGAAGGCACCACCTGCTGATTGTTACAACCCTGTGACTTACAGGGAAAGAGACTTTCCCTTTGTGCTTCTTTTGCTGACCTCTTCCTTTCATAGAGCTGGTCAACACCAGTGGGAGAATCTTGCGTGGGGGTCAACCTACATCTCTGAGATAGTAACATGCTTCTGGTTGTTGCTAGCGCTGCTGCTGCGACGCTAGTTTCAATCGTGAGGCTGTTCAAGTTGGAATGGACAGGACGCCATTGAGAAGGGCCCAAAGGAACATCATGGTGTCACATCAGGTTCCATTGGATCTGAAACTCGTCGCGTATGATGAGCTCTCTTCAGCGAAAGTACTTAGTTTTTCCTGGTTGGAGTTACAGGTCTCTCTGAAATGAATTCAACTGGAAGGAGCCACCTTTCATGCCTTGAATTCATCTCAACTTGGAGCCAGAAAGAGCTCAGGTCAACTACGTAGCACAAAGGGCTGGCATGCTCCAAGCTGATCTTTGTGCACAGCCAAAACTGCAGAGAAGCTACTTCTTCTCAGACATAAATATGTAAATTCGACAAATTTCACCCCACGCGCTAATATTTTAAGGAATTTCTATTTCCAAAGCTAGACTTTATTGCAGCCCTTTTGCCCCAAGTATCAAGTGATTCTTCCCCTGCAAAACAAAATTGATAGGACAGAGACCCTAGCAGCAAGTTTCTCAGCTCAGAGCGAGGAGGCTCTCTGCAATGTGGCAGCTCTAGCAAGCCGGCACAGTGGCAGCTCCTGACAAAAGACTTGCTGCAGCGCCGAGCCCCTATAGGGCTCCTCGAGCATCCTCAGCAGCTCTGAGCGCCGGCACCTCCTCTGCACTCGCAGCACGTGCAAGCCGCAGTCCTGCTCGCCACGGCCTGGAGACCCTGTCCTGCGCCCACTGCTCAGCTCCCCGGAGGCTCTCGCTGGGATTACAAATTCCGAGCCAGCAGCACCACTCTGCACTTCAGGGAACGCTTGGGATTTTGTATTTCCTTCTTTCCTTCCTTCCTTCCTTGCTTCCTCCCTTCCTTCCTTTTTTCTCAGCTGCCAAACATTCACTTCTAAATGCAGCTCTCGTCACAGAATTGATAGGGAATATTGCATTTCTTTAGCCCTTGGACTTTGGGTGGTATTTACAGACTCTATGGCCAACTGATTCTCTCACATTTAGCTCGTTACAAAACAGGAGACGAGAGCACTGAGAACGGCACAGGGTTTTGAATAAGAGGGCTGCTAAACAGCAACTGTAAGGTAAAGTCCATAACTGTTTGTTATGGACTAGAAGTCTTGGACTGAGAATCTTTGCCAGTTTTTGAATTCTTTGCAGCTTTTCTTTTGTGCCTTCTTAGAACTGCACGAGAGGTTTTAAATTGACATGGGACAGTAGAGCTTGCAAATTTCTTGCAAGCTTCAGGCAAGGAACAGCTTCAAAGCAGGAGAAATGCTTGAGCTGAAAATGATGGGGAAATAAAATATCGGAAATGGCTGGAATTGTTCGACATTGAGAATGGGGAGGTTCAGCACAAAACCACGAAGAAACTTAAGGGAATGAAGAAGAAATGAAGCAACATACAGATTTACTAGAGAAGAAAACAGAAGAAATGCAGAATTTGAAAACGATTGTGAAATGCAATGCCAGGAATAGTTGGAATTGTCCCACATCTGACAACAGGGAGGCTCAGCACAAATCCATGAAGAAGAGAGGACCTGAAGCAACATTCAGTTTTAATAAGCAGGAAAGACAAAGAAATGCAGATTTTGAAAACGATTGTGAAATACAATGCCAGGATTAGTGGGAATTGTCCCACAGTGGAGAATGGCAAGTTTTAGCACAAAGCCCCGAAGAAACTCAACGGAATGAAGAAGAGATTAACTGAGGCAACATACAGATTTACTAGAGAAGAAAAGAGAAGAAATAGAGAATTTGAAAACGATTGTGAAATACAATACGAGGAAGGATTGGAATTGTCCAACACCTGACAACAGACAGGTTCAGCACAAAGCCATGAAGAAGGGACGACCTGAAGCAACATTCAGTTTTAATAAACAGGAAAGCCAAGGAAATGCAGATTTTGAAAACAGATGTCAAATACAATAGCAGTAAGGGTTGGAATTGTCCAACAATTGAGAATGGGGAGGTTCAGCACAAAGCCCCGAAGAAACTCAACGCACTGAAGATGAGATTAACTGAGGCAACATACAGATTTGCTAGGGAAGAAAAGCGTAGAAATAGAGAATTTGAAAGCAATTGTGATATACAATGTCAGGAAGGGTTGGAATTGTCCAACACCTGACAACAGACAGGTTCAGCACAAAGCCACGAAGACAGTGAACGGAATGAAGAAGAGATTAGCTGATGAAACATTCAGATTTACTGAAGAAGAAAGCAGAAGAAAGAGAGAATGTGAAAACAATTGTGATATACCATACCAGGAATGGTTGGAATTGTCCAACACCTAAAAATGGGGAGGTTCAGCACAAAGCCACGTAGAAGAGATGAACTGAAACAACATTCTGATTTACTAAACAAGGAAGCAGAAGAAATGGAAAATATTAAAGCTATTGGGAAATACAATACCAGTAATAGTTGGAATTGTCAAACACCTGACAACAGGGAGGTTCAACACCAAACCACGAAGAAACTCATTGGAGCGAAGAAGCGATTAACTGAGGCAACATTCCGATTTACTAGAGAAGAAAACAGAAGAAATGCAGAATTTGAAAACAATGTCAAATACAATAGTAGTAAAGGTTGGAATTGTCCAACACCTAACAATAGACAGGTTCAGCAAAAAACCACGAAGAAAGTGAACGGAATGAAGAAGAGATTAGCTGATGAAACATTCAGATTTACTGAGGAAGAAAGCAGAAGAAATAGTGCCTTTGAAAACAATTGTGATATACAATACCAGGAAGGGTTGGAATTGTCCAACACCTGACAACAGAGAGGTTCAGCACAAAGCCACGAAGAAGAGGTGACCTGAAGCAACATTAAGTTTTAATAAAAAGGTAAGCCAAGGAAATGCAGATTTTGAAAACGCTTGTGAATTACAATGCCAGGAATGGTTGGAATTGTCCAACAATTGAGAATGGGGAGGTTCAGCACAAAACCACGAAGAAGAGACGACCTGAAGCAACATTCAGTTTTAATAAACAGGAAAGCCAAGGAAATGCAGATTTTGAAAACAATTTTGAAATACAATGCCAGGAATAGTTGGAATTGTCCAACAATTGAGAATGGGGAGGTTCAGCACAAAGCCACGAAGAAACTCATTGGAGTGAAGAAGAGATTAACTGAGGCAACATTCCGATTTACTAGAGAATAAAACAGAAGAAATGCAAAATTTGAAAACAATGTCAAATCCAATAGTAGTAAAGGTTGGAATTGTCCAACACCTGACAACAGACAGGTTCAGCACAAAACCACGAAGAAACTCATTGGAGTGAAGAAGAGATTAACTGAAGCAAAATTCTGATTTACTAGAGAAGAAAACAGAAGAAATTCAGAATTTAAAATGATTGTGAAATACAATACCAGGAATGGTTGGAATTGTCCAACACCTGACAACAGAGAGGTTCAGCACAAAGCCACGAAGAAGAGGTGACCTGAAGCAACATTCAGTTTTAATAAAAAGGTAAGCCAAGGAAATGCAGATTTTGAAAACGCTTGTGAATTACAATGCCAGGAATGGTTGGAATTGTCCAACAGTTGAGAACGGCAAGGTTCAGCACAAAACCACGAAGAAACTCATTGGAGTGAAGAAGAGATTAACTGAAGCAACATACAGATTTACTAGAGAAGATAACAGAAGAAATGCGGAATTTGAAAATAATTGTCAAATTATTGTCAAATTGTCAATACCAGGAAGGGTTGGAATTGTCCAACACCTGACAACAGACAGGTTCAGCACAAAGGCACGAAGAAGAGACGACCTGAAGCAACATTCAGTTTTAATAAACAGGAGAGCCAAGGAAATGCAGATTTTGAAAACGATTTTGAAATACAATGCCAGGAATAGTTGGAATTGTCCAACAATTGAGAATGGGGAGGTTCAGCACAAAGCCACGAAGAAACTCACTGGAGTGAAGAAGAGATTAACTGAGGCAACATTCCAATTTGCTAGAGAAGAAAACAGAAGAAATGCAGATTTTGAAAACAACTGTCAAATATGATACCAGGAAGGGTTGGAATTGTCCAACACCTGCCACAGGGATGTTCAGCACAAAGCCATGAAGAAGAGATGAACTGAAGCAGCATTTAGATTTACGAAAGAGGAGAGCAGAGTAAATGCAGAATTTGGACATGATATTTTCTATGTTTTCTTTCAAGGTAGTATGCTGACCTACTAAAGGAAACTCTTAAAGAACTCTGAAAGAGGTCCAATCTTAAAATGTCTTCATTACCTTTTGCTTAATTACAGTAGCTGAGACAGGGGCTTTAGTAATTAGAGGACAAGGATAGGGAACTTCATTCAGTAACTCCTGAGGTTGAAAATATCATCTACTTACCTACTGTAGCAATTCTGCCCCACAGTCCTCATTTCAGTGGATCACACATTTGAGTCTCCTCCTTTATGTCACTGCCTTGACACTCATTCCCACTGGGATTTTAGCAAGAACATCATGCTACTTTACTACGGCAAGAAAGAATCACGGTAAGTTTTTTTTTTTTTTTTCCCTTTCATCTGGGCCAGAAGAAGAAGAACAGAAGTTACTGGTTTCTATTCCACAAATTTGATGTCAAAGGGAAAAAAGAAAATCCACAAATTCAGATATTTCTCTAGTACATAAAGGAGAGTTATCTATTTCTCCAAAATTATTTTGCTACGTTCACTTAAGTGGAGCCTGCTTTAGATGCTGGGAATAGCAGGTAGCCAAAGAAAATATAATCTCTAAAAGAATAATTTCTTTTAAGAATAACTTATTATTCATATAGCTTATATTATTTATATTGCTTATATACAGACAATCATCAGGAGGTTTTTTCTTAAACCTAATTCTCAAAAGAAAAAAAAATCCCCACCAAAATTCTTCCCTCAAATAACTTCCCCCTCAAAATAATTCCCTTTCAACACCCCCCAAGAAAATTCCTAACAAATAATTTTCCATAAAGAAACACTAAAAAAAAATCCGTTCCAAAAAACTATACCTGACCAAATATTTCCTTCTGATTTTTTTTCCCATCCAGATCATTTTATCCTCTGAAAAAATCACACAAAACACACACACAACTTTTATTTTTTGACAAAACCCTTTCCCTTCCAATAAGGTTTTCCCCTCCAAAGGCTGTTGCAGATGGCTCGGGATTGGGCAATAATCACGCAAAATCAGGTGGCTACGTCAAGCATTATTTCAGGTGAAAGCACATAAACAGAGGAGCAAAATACGGATAGTTGCTCACAACTTAGCACTTTCTAGCAGGATACTGAGCCTGAACATCCTCTCGAGCTGGTGGATTGGAGGGTTGCTGACAGGCTCCCAACTTGGCGGGCGTCCCTGCGGAGACAACATAGACCTCGGTGTTCGGTGTCTCCCCGTTCCCCTCCCCGCACTGTCTTTTTACGCACGGTGCCTCCTGCCCCGTAGGGCCAGTACGTGCCAGAAGGCAGGCCGGGGGGCGGACAAACTCCATCCTCAGCCACATAACCTTCCCTCCCGGGTGCGCAAGCGCGCATACTGGTAGGGGGTCCCAGCCCTCAGTCTGAGGGTCCTGCCTTCCTCATCTTCCTCCTCCTCCTGGTGCGGCTGACCTTCAAACTGGGTTAGAGCACATCTGCGGTTAAGCTGGCTGCAAGTCCGGTCCAGCAGCCACCTTCAACTGGTTTTGGACGGAGTCGGCTGTGAACGTGGCTGAGCAGCCGCCTCCGTGTTCCTTATCGTTCCGCCCAAATGGGCAAATATCTTATTTCTCAAGGTCTGGATTCTGTTTCGCACAATAGTCTTATGACCTTACAGAGCATAAATAATCATAAAAATATCTACCTCCTATACATGCCGCCCCGTGATCTGTAGAGGTCAACCTATTGTAGCGAAGCACCCGAAGAGATAACATTTTCATAGCAGTTTCAACCATACCTCGTGTCAGCATCATTACACAAGGGATACAGTACATAACACAGACAAATACAGCAAATAGAAATAATAGCCCCAATAGCAGTTTCTGTAGCCATGGCCAACCCCACTTCCACTGTCCGAATGCATTCCAGTCATCAGCATCTCTCAGTTGATGAGTCAGATCCTGTAAGGCCTGGATCTGGCAATGTATAGACTTGGAGTGGTCGCTTGGATTCATATAGCACATGCCTCCTACCTCTTCACACCCATGGCCATGCATAAGCAATAACATATCTATGGCAGTGTGGTCTTGTACAGTTGCGTGCTGAATCGAGTCCACTTCTACTCACAATGAGGACAAAGCTGTCGTTGTAGCATTGCTGGACTTTGCTGGCCAGCATCCCAGTCTGCACAACGTGGTCAATGCTTGCTTGGCAGCGATCCCCGGAGCCAATGGCAACGCTATAATATTTTTCTCTGTTGTCCCAAAGTCATTTAGGTTGGTAGAGGCGATAGACACAGACAGATGCAACCATTTTAAGGGAAAGTTCCTTCAAGGTGTCATGATTGCCCTGGGGATTCAAGGGGACTTGCATACCCTTTGGCATCTCCAGAGCTCTGGTACAGTGCAAAGGATGAATGGGAACATTAAAAGGCATCTTCTAAAATTGGTATGAGAAGCTAAGATGCCATGGAGACAACTTCTACCATTCAAGAATGAGAACAAAACCTAGGGGAGACATTTAACTGTTCTCCTTTGAAAGAATATTCGAGATTCCCCACCCTACTAACACCCAAGCTGCCGGGAAGGTAGAGATGAGTGATCAATATGTGGGCAGAATACTTTCCCGTGTAAAGGATCTCCAACAGGAAGTCCAGCTCGCACAGATCCTGCCCTTGGATTTTGCAGTACCAGGAGATCGGGTCTTGGTCAAAAAGCAGAAAAAGCACCACTGGCAGCAAAGTGCAGTGGACCTTAGAACCACAGAAACATCAGTCAAGACAGCTGAGCATGGATGGCCATGATGCCTGAAATCTGGACTTCTCAGTTGAAGGAAAAGGATGGAAAGCCCCGGATAACTCTCCTTAGAGCTGTAACGCTGTCTGGGGTTGGGTCAGGAGAATAAATGCTGGGTCTGTGGGAGTCCAGGAGGATATGAAGACTAGCCATGGGTGCCAGCCCTATGGAACCCAGGTGCTTAGTTAATAACTTATGCAGAGTTCACTATGCTTCTAAAGATGGGTGTAGAGGTTTGTAAAAACAAATATTGAAAAAAAAGAGAGGGAGGGATTGAGCAGAATACACAAGTTTGTGTATTCACAAATAAGGGGACTTCCCCACAGTCTTTGGCTGATGAGTGGGACAAAGGAATATATGCAGGAGAGGAGACTGAGCGGAGCCATGAGTGAGTGGGACAGGAGAGCATATGCCAAAAGGAGGGTGAGCTCAGGTTGAGAGCAGATGGAAGGAGGCAGGAGTTTGGTGTAGGCAGGCCGGGAAGGATGTAACTTCTGAGCACCTTGGGCAACGGGGAAAAGGAGAGGGCGTCCCTCACTCGAGAAAGTAGGATAAAAGGGGGCTGCATCCTCCAGCAGTTGGAGAGACCCCACAGGAATATGCCCGGTGGACTCTTCCTTTATTCAAATAAAGTTTTAAGATTCCTCTGTCTCCTTTTTGGACATGCAGCTCTTGACAGTGAGATTTTCCGCACACAAGTTACTTACACTGTTGTTTTGCAGAATTAAATTAGCCTGTTAGTAACCACTGTTAATAAAGGGAACATTAAATCCACTCACATTCTCAATATTGAACAATGCTGACCATAATAGAACGGGAATGTAAAAGATCTTTGTGCAAGTATTCTGAGAGACCAAATTATCAAGTGGATATAGAACTGTATGTAACAACCATACTTAGAAAAGCATTTATAGAGTCTAGTGAAAAATGAGCTTCAAGCTGAACAGATTCTGCAAGGCATTGCAATATCAAAGAAAAAGACAGCTTTCAAGACATGAATTTGAAGGAAAACTAACATTTTGCAGAGGCCTTTTCTGATACTTCTATGCCTCTTTTTCATCATAGTTCTTCTTGATAACATTCAGATCTATTTTTAAAATAAACTCTTTTTTTCTTTTTTTTTCTTGATAATGTGCCAATATTTTGTGAGAGAAGTAATTATTCCTGAAGTGATTTAAAAGACTCAAATACTTTGTCATCTTTTTCCCCCCAAAATCCTTCCCATTCTGGCATGATGCATGTCACGTGCCTAAAAGTGTGGAGAACTACAGCATAAATCCAAAAATTATCTTCATTTCCTGATATATAGAAATAACATCAAGCTAGAAGAACGCTTCTGCATTAACAGGATAACTGAAAAAACACTGTAATGATATCCATTTAAAAGGAATTCTAGAACAGCAGTTACTGAATTCCATTCATTACAAATAACACTATAAAGCCATGAATTGGAATCAGTTTACACGCTGACAGGCTGACACAAATGTATTGTTTGTATTTTTCCATCCTGTGCCAAGTGCATAGAGGTATTTTCTTTCATTCATTTCTCAAAAATACAAACATCTCTTCCTTGAAATTCTGTAAATTTGATGGCTTCACAAGTATACGCAAAATAATTTTCACAAGCTTGTTATGCACTGTTAGCAATGTTCTTCATGTGTAGATTTTATTGAGTATTTCATTGTTAAATTCCTACAAGCAGTAAAAAAGAGACCTGATTTACAGTGTTTCCATATCTGTTGCAGAAGAACAAATACTGGCATTGTGTCATTAATACAGAACTTCAATACAGAACTGCTGCTTGTTAAAAAAAATGCCCTATATAAATTGCCCTATATAAATAACAAAATACATAAAAAATACATGAAGAACAAAATACCCAGACAACAGGTTCATTTCTATGTCCACATTTCTGCTTCCATAGGGGAATCTGAAAGTCATAAGTAATTTTAAATAAAGATTAACACAAGTGGTTCTTTGCCAGGCGACACATCGCACCCGCTTATACCTGTGCTGCAGAAAAAAAAACAAAACAAAACAAAAAAAAACCCACAAAACCACAGCCATCAGTTTTGACATTTCCAGAGCACTCAGCAGCCAACAGCACCCTCTAAATACACCATTCTGCTACACTGGCAGGTTACAGGAAAGATGTGTTGTCTTACAAGCAGCTCCGAAAGCATGAGATAACTAGGGATCATAAATATGGATCAGTACAGGGTGATCCATAGGCCTCCTATCAGGGCCAGCTGCCAGGCCCCAGAAGCCCACGCACCCCAAGGCCCTTGAGGCAGCCCCAAGTGCTTCTAGGGCTGCCTTTAACCACAACCCACCGGCCTCCTCTCACTGGAGGTGAAAACTGCACAGAATTCCTCCAGGGGGTACTGATCCCAGCTTCGGGTGTAGCCACACAGCTTCCAAACACCTTCCTCACCCCGCCGCCCCATTTCATGACCTCGCTGCCATTTCATGTCCCCGCCGCTCTGCGCAGGGGCAGATGCTCCTGAAGTTGTCTTCATGTGAAAATCTTTTATTCTGAGGAGAAAACAGGAGCTAAAAATGTTTTCATATCTGAAAGCCTGTTGTCATCTCAGGACTCACTGATTTAGAAAGAAAATACATGGGTGCATCACAGGGTAAATGAATAGAAGAAATTACTTGCTGGGAGGCTGCTTGAACACTGGCTCGTGTTGCCAGGAAAGACTGTGGTGGGGTCTCAGTCCCTGGATATCTGAGAATGGCTGAGGTCGGAAGGGACCTCTAGGGATCGTCTAGTCCAACCCCGCTGCTCAAACAGGGTCAAAGCTGACAGGACCTGGCCCCGGTGACCTGGGCAGGGGGCTCCAGCCCTGTTTAATACTTGCCTTGTGTCCTTTTTTTTTTTTTCAATAGAGAGAGGAAAGCAAAATGGTGTTTTCCCTACTAAGGGCAACTTTTCCATTGGCGGTGTGGAATAGCACTGTTTCTGGGTATGGGGCAGGCCGCATAGTGTTGGCCCATCCCATTTACAACCCATCTCCGCGGGTGCACAAGGCCGGAGCTCTCCATACCGGGAAGCTGCAGCCATCCCATGGCTATTCCAGGGAACCGCGAAGGACCCGGGACACCGAGCGCAGGGGCGGCGCCTTTAAGGGGTGGTTCTGGGAGAGCCCCGCCTCCCAGCAAAAAAGGGCAGGGTCGGGGCCCCCCTCAGCCAATCAGGCGCCGGCAAAACAGGGGGGCCCCAATTTGGAGGCGCGCTAAGGTGTGAGAGTGGCGCTGCGCTGTGTCCCTCCGCCGCGAGCCGGGACTAGCGGCCGCGGAGAAAAGAGTCCGCGGGGGGAGGCGGCCGGCGGCGCTCGGCGGGGGCAGGCGGGAGCGGCGCGGAGCGGCGGGAGCGGCGGGAGCGGCGGGAGCGGCGGGCAGGAGGCGGCGCGGCCGCGAGTGGAGCGGAGCGGGGCACGGCGCGGCGGAGGGATCCGTGGGGAGGGCCACGGCTGCGGCGGAGGGGAGGGCACCGCACCAGAACTCGCGGTGTCGCCGCGTGTTACCCTGCGCCATGGCGGTGCCGCCGTCCCGCCGGGCAGTGACGGCAGCGACCAGTTTACCCCGCTGCGCGGTGGCCCTCGCGCCCGGGCCCGCCGCCGTTGCGGATGGCGCCAGGGATGCGGCTGCAGCGGAGGAACCAGAGCCGAGAGCGCAGGAGCAGGGGGTGAGCGCGGCGGGAGGGCGCAGGCGGCTGCAGGAGGGCGGCCCGGAGCGCGGGAAGGGGCCGGCAGCAGCCCCAGGGCAACCCCTCGCCCCCCGCCTCCAGCTGTGGGACCCCTGGGACAGGGCCGCCCGCAAGGGAAACCTGTGACACAGTCCAGGGAAATGTGTAGAGTTACCCCCTGGGGTGCTTTTAAAACAAAGCAGTGTTTAGAAATCATCTTTACTTTGTACTTAATTATGTCAGTCATTTGCATAGCGCAAAATGGTTAATGTTATTTTTTTTTTAAACAGCCTAAGGGCAAAACCTTGGAAATCACCAGCTTGCATGGTTCTCAAGGGGGTTACATATCCGTGCTGTCTACATCCCTGTGTTGTTACCACTTGTAAGCGAACAATTTCAGGTGGAAAAGATCATTGTATTTTAATGCATCTTTCAAAATCTGCCAGCCCCCCGTGTTCCTCACAGGCGAGGCTCTTCCCACTGGGATGTTCCACATCGCCGTGGTGACGGAGGGCCCCAACGGATCCAGACGCAAACCGTGCTCTTCCGCGGAGCCCTGCCCTGGAGCCCTGCGTGTCTGCCCATTAATTTTCGGAAAGACAACTTAAAGGGGATTGACACGGATCCAGTGAACATGAGTGCAACTGTGGGTGGCATCAGGGCAATGCAGATAGATAGTGCGGTAAGTGATTTAAGTTGTTGTGTTAGAGGGATTTTTCCAGGGTTTCTGATGGAACCTTTTGTAGGCTGCAGCTTTCTTTAATGTGTGAAATTATTCTGTTGAATTGATCTTTAGGTGCGATTTGATGGGGTGGGTGGTCTTTCCAACCACATTGCAGCCCTAAAAGAGATGGTGCTTTTTCCAATGCTTTACCCAAAAGTCTTTGAGAAACTCCAAATTCAGCCGCCAAGGTAACACAGCTTTACAAAATGCTAATTCCGCTGTTTTGGGGAGGATATTACACTGAGGCGTCAATATATTTGTTTGTGCTTCAAACATTTGGGCATGTTTTTTTAGTAGTGAAAATAATTTATTTAAAATGTAACACTGAGAACACTGGTGTTCTCTTTCCCAGTGCCTCTGTACTTTGGATTGGAGAGTTGAAATCTTGGAGATGTGTTGGGGAAGATTTAAAAAAACGAACAAAACCCCCAAAATCCTCAAACCACAATTTTTTTCCCCACCAAAACCGCAGAGGAGGTTGCACAAGATAATGGCTCAGGTTCAGAGGGAAACAGAGGCAGGCTGAGAACACGTCACTCCATCAGCTCAGTTGTTAGAGATCTCTGTTGCTCTAAAAATCTGCTCCAGTGATGTTGCAACCACAGCGCGTTTCACGCGTTTCCTCGTAGGGTAGCACTGTTTTACTTACGTCGTATTCCTGCATCCCTGTTCTATTCCAGGCCCATAAATTTAGTCCTTCCATCATTTTCTACACATAATGTGCTTTATCTTTGTGGAAAGAAGACCAAAACCTGTTTATATATGAAATATTATCCTGCAAACCTGTAGATCAATTATAATAAATTTCATGTGACTTTAAGCAATAGTTTAAAGGCATTCACTAAGCTTGATATCAGCATAACGTTTAAGTGACCTTCTCTATTTTTGAGAGCCTTAAAATGAGCCCTCTCGCTCATCAGCATCTTAATGAGCAAAAGCTTGTCCTTTCTCAGGGATCACTAGAGAAAATAATGCATAATTTAACAAAATTTACTAGTGCAGCAAAATAGCTTTTTTTTTTTTTTTTTTTTTTTTTTTTTTTCCTGCTAGCTCAGTTGTATCAACACTGCTGGCCCTTATGGATGGGTTGGATACCAGAGGAGAAGTCGTCGTCATTGGAGCCACCAACAGGCTGGATTGGATAGATCCTGCGCGACGCAGAGCCGGGCGCTTTGAGCGAGAATTCCTTTTTAAACTGCCAGATAAAGAGGTAGGAACTTGTATTCAATCCTGGTGCTCATCCAGCAAATCCTTCTTGCTGACAAAGCCGTGTCACAACACGGTGTCGTGGAGCAGGTAAGCGGGAATGCAGCCCCGTGCAGCTCACACACAGGAGCAATATCCTGAGAGACCGTCCTGGTGCGGAGGGTGGACACGGTACGAAAGAAGAGGTACAAGCCCTAGGGAACTCCGTTATCTCAAATAAAACCAAGTTTAAAATCAGCTTTTCACTAAGATCACCGTTTCTCAGCAATGAAAAAATGTGTGTATATAGCAACCCAAATTATTAAAAAAGGAAAAGAAATTCCACATGAAGCTGGTTTTTGTTCTTTTGTTCTGGCTATCGCTACTTAGCCAGCATATCTAGACTATTGTTAGGTTTTGTTTGTTTGTTTTAATTAGCACTTTTTGGGGAAAAGGATAAAGTGGAGTATGACTGGAAGCAAGTGAAAATGCACAAAACAGTATATTTAAGGAAACTGTATATTTAACATAAACATTTGTCTCCTGTTTCCATCCGTTTTCTGGATCAGTGATACTAGCTGGAATCACAGCTGCTCTTTGTGGCAATTGTAGCAGTTTGAAACAATGCTAAGACTATTTTGCGCGAACGAACTGACAGACGAGCAAACTAATGAATCTGTCATCATGATATCTTGCTACATTTGAGATAATTTTCTTTGAGGAAATACCTTTCTTTTCCAGTTAAGTTTTCTGTTGTTCTTTTTCCCAAAGATCGTTAGGTCTCATACTTGTCAAAACTTAATAATCACTTGCCTTTATCTGTTAATACCACAGATTCTGCCTCTGCCTTTTGACTCAAGATAAGCTATAATGCAAGCACTCTATTTCTAGGCTAGAAAAGAGATTTTCAAGATTCGTACACGAAACTGGACCCCTCAACCATGTGACATGTTCCTTGATGAGCTGGCTGAAAAATCTGCCGGTAAGTTCAAAAATCAAGCGAGTTCCTGCATGTTACTAAGTCTGCAGGAGTTGCAGCTTGTGGCACATGGCAGGTGGGAACCAGGGTGTTGCACCTTGCTGCAGAACTAGCCAGGGAGCCAGCTGTGTGTCCTCAAAGCCATCAGAGTGAGATGATTCCAACCACTTACTGTTTTATTTTCTGTCTCTCCAAACAGCGAGTGGCTTTTGGGGCATCCTCCTTGGGAGAAAAGTTTGGCTTAGAAGGTTCAGGAGAAAAGTCTGGCTGATTTGTAACCATGCAAACCAGCTAACAAAACCTCTGTAGTGCAGCAACACTTTTCACATTTCCTATTAGACTGTTCTTAACGTGCATGCAAAGTCTTCGCGTGTTGCACTTTGGCACCTTGACCTTTCTGTGTTGCCACAGCCTGACATAATGCTCCATTTGATGTTCTGTTTTATTAGGATACTGTGGTGCTGATATCAAGTCCGCATGTGCTGAAGCCGCCCTCCGTGCTTTGCGACGCCGCTACCCTCAGATATACAGAAGCCCTGAGCAACTGCAGCTAGATGTCTTTTCAATTAAAATAACAGCAAAAGATTTTTTCATGGCTATGGAAAGAATTGTACCAGCTTCACAGAGGTCTGCGGCTTTGCTCAGACAAGCATTATCACCCATTTTTAAACCACTGCTTAATAAGACTTTTCAGAGAATTTTACGAGTCCTGCAGAGAGTATTTCCCCACGCAGAACTTGTCCTAAAGAAGGACCAGCAGCAAGACAGGACCATAACATGTACAGCTGGTTAAAACTACTTGTTGTTTTAGCTATCATCATTTCACCTCATATGAATTGAAGTATTTGTGGATCACACTGTGCGATGTGTGAGATCACATGCATCAGATTTCCTGGCAACATCCTGCTGGCTTTTCTACCTGGAGACTTGCTAGGTTCATTTTTATTGGTAGAACAGGCAGAAAGCCACAACAAATGCAAGCAGAGATGCTAGGTGATCCATAATTATTTCCCCTCTCTCTTCTCTGCTTCTACCTTCTCCTCCCTGAGTGATCTTGGAGGATCTTTATGCAGAAGATGTGTTGATCTACACACCCTGGCTTAGGAGTCTTGAGACAAAGGCCAGTTGGTGGCCATCACATTGACTTAATTCCCATACTTTTACTGTGGGACACAGATTCCAGACACACAGCCTCGTGGGTTGTGTGGGTGTCTAGCAAGTACAGGAGTTGTTGCTGATAATCACATTTCTTTGTTCTTGGGGCAAAAAAGGGACTTTTTGCCAATAAAGAAATATAACTTTTGCAAAACATAAGACTTAGGCGAGGTTTGTAGAGCCTTGTGCAATCTCTTTAGACCTGTGGTAGGATCAAGTCTTCAAAAATCGCATTTAGTGTGAGCCCATCCAAGGGAGAAAGAGAGATAAGTGGGTTTTGGGGCTGCTTTGGAAGCTGTATTAGAGTGAGACATGCAGACTATCCAGGCAAGTTAACAAACCCTTCTTGTCTTCCAGATGATACGAACGCTACTTTACAAAGCGATTTCATCTGGAGTGATGAAGAGTCACTTTCAGCCTTTGAAGATGAGGAGACTTTTCCTGAAAAGACTTGTCGAAAGAAGAAAAACTTCCTTGACTTCAAGAGGTAAATGCCTGTCCCCTTTTAGGTTCAGAATCTTCAGCTTGTTGTGTCTTTGGAAAGAGATTATGCTGCTTGTGTCTTCTCTCAAGAGAAACTTGAAACAGAGCAAATTAACATTGATGTCTTTAATCATCACTATGTGTTTTAAACTTGCTATTTTCTAATTTTGTTCCAGAAATGCTTCTCACCAGCCAACGTGTCACAGGCTAAGGCTCTTGCTCTCTGGAGAGCCAGACCGTGGGCAAAGCTCCCACTTGGCCCCCGCAGTCATACACGCCCTGGAAAAGTTTCCAGTTTATACCCTGGACCTGCCAGTTCTGTTTGCTAGTGCCTCATCACCAGAGGAAATATGTGCACAGGTATCTTTTTTTTTTTCCTTCTTTCTTTGATCTCATGAGATTCACTGTCTGTCTGTAAACTGCTCAAGTGAGGTAAGTGAAATTGTTAATGGAGGTGGTCTGCTTTTACTGTACTTTGCTACTATATTATAACATTTTGACCTTTGATGAGAGATGGACACGTAAGCACAGATGTTCTATTGAGTCGTGCGGCTCTTTAGAAGTTAACTTACATGTAAGCAGTCTTGCAATCAGGCAGCAATCTGGATCTCTGTCTGTGTAGCTCTCCCAATTTTTGAGTCAAATCAGAAATTTTACTCTACTATTAATAAGTTTTGCATGGTGAGGTTTTTTTGTTTGTTTATTTGTTTATTGGTACGTTGCCTTTATGCACTTCTATTTTATTAGGCCAGTTTGATGTGTAGTTATTTATGAGCAGCCTGTGCTGCTGGTTCATTGCTCTTACCAAAGCTTTCATTTTACTAGTTTATCCGAGAAGCTCAGAGCAAGTATATCACCAAGTATAATTTATATTCCACGGATCGATGTATGGTGGGAAACAGCTGGCGTTGCGTTGAAAACTACTTTTACAACGTTATTAGAGAACATTCCAGCATTTGCTCCGGTTTTGTTGCTTGCAACAGCAAACGTATCGTACATGGATCTCCAAGATGAGGTATTTCTGTCAACACTTTTCCTAATTCTTCTATTCAGTTTAATTTTATGAATCTTTTAAGTATACAAATACTGTCCTCCCTCAAGAAAATGGATCCTTTTATTACGAGGGCACCCTTCTGAATCATGTAGATTTGCTTAGACACAAAACAGCGCTGAGAACGTTTGTCTCGGTTGTTTTGTGAGTCAAGGGACTCGCTTCCACTTCAGCAGGAAACTTCAAAGGTGGGGGATGTCATCACTCTGTCAGTGCATCGTGTGCTCGTCCATTCCCTGAGCTTAAATTCTAGAGTTTTTCCTCAAAGAAGATATTTTATTTGCCATCCTGACCTAAAGAAATCTAGCCTTTGATCACCAGGAAGATAACATTATTATTATTATTATTATTATTATTATTATTATTATTATTCAGATCATTATTAAGCTTAATTTAAAAAATCCTCTTTTTGATGTAGTGATCTTTTACCTGAAATGTCTTTCCTTCTCATGCCATAGATACAGGAGTTGTTTATTGAAGATTATGGAGAAGTTTTCGATATCCCATTGCCTGCTAAGGAAGAGAGAAGCAACTTTTTTGAGGACTTAATTTTAAGTCAAGCTGCTAAACCTCCTGCATCTAGAAGGAAAGCAGGTGAGCCTATTCTATAGATGAAAATTTGCTAACTGTATGTTAACAGCCTTACAGTATTTGTTTTGGTAGTGGGTTTCCTATCAGTAACTCTGTGTGTGCTCCTATTTGAGTGCTGCCGATGGAATAAACTTTTCTGGTTCCCTTAAGCTCGGCAGGCCCTGGAAGTGCTGCCGGTGGCGCCGCCGCCTGAACCTCGGGAACCACCACAGGGAGAAACGCAAGGGGCAGAGGAGCAGGAGGAGGAGGCCCTTGGTGCACTTAGCGTTTTCTTAAGGGATGTTACTCTCAGACTTGCTACTGACGGACGTTTCAAGGCCTTCACAAACCCTGTTGATGCAGATGAGGTAAACTGCTCTGGGTCTGTAATACTGTACTGTCTGGGTGTAGTTTTAAGTGCCCAGTGTTGGTGCGCTCTAGCGAAAGGCTTATCTTTAGCACTGCACTAAAAGGATTTCTTTTTGAGGAGCAAAAAGTGTTTTGTATTTTATTTTGCTGACTCCCTGAGGCTCTTCAGTGTCCTTTTTTTGAGTAGTCACTGGAAGCCCTGGTTTCCTCCTAGAAAGTCAGAGCAGCTACCACCAGAGTTTGCCTGGGGAAAGACTTTGATATGCAGGTATGCTACAACTCTGAAATAAACAGTCAGATTTCTTTGGGGCCGTTGGAATAAAGCCTAAAGGTATTGCTACGTGTTTGTTGGCTCTCAGTGGTCCCTCTGGGAACAGGAGAAGAGCAGATGTTTGAAAAAAAATTGAAGATTCCGCCTGCCATTTTGTCTCTGGCTCCCCAGTACAGGATCAGCCATAAATGACATGTGGTTTCATCTTCCCCCAAAACTTCCAAGTCCCTCTTTTTCTCATTTAATTTACTGGCTGTGCTCCCATCTTAACAGACTTATACTTCAGAGTTAGTTGCAATTTTAATACAGCTGTGTATCAGCAAGGGCCCTGTTCCTCTGGGCATCCCTCGTCTTTCCCTTCCAGGCTCTTGACATGTGAATAGTCTAAACAAATAGAGGTGTCCTCACCTAAACTAGCCTTGAGGCTCCTCTCAAGCTCCCAGTAAGGACATAATTAGCTCTGCTCCAGGTATCTCCTCCTAAGGGAGATGCCTAGAGCAGCTGCTTCCAAAGGGCAATTCCGGCAGCGGATTTCCTGCTGCCCAGAGCAGAGCCTGGCTCGGGTGGCTCAATCCAGTGTATTTACTGCAATGTTCTGAAGCTGAAGGACGCAAATCCTGCTCTGCATGTCTGTTCCCTTCGCTGTCCCACACACACTCCCCAGCTTCCTGCTGCCTTTCTTCTCCCTTCCAGTGTGTCTCTTCAAAGCCCTTTGAAAGAGCCCTTCCTTTTTCAAGCAGCTAAGTGGTTAATTCCACTATCTGCTCATAATGTCACAAATATTCAGGGTTTGTAAGAAGTCATTTATTTGAATTTATAAAAATAATGTGGGTAGATACTGTGTAAGTCTAATAAAACCTCTGAACCCATCTATTTAATTTGTAGGTACCTGATTATATCACAGTTATTAAACAGCCAATGGACCTTTCAACAATTCTCTCTAAAATTGACTTGCACCAATATATAACTGCAGGAGATTTTCTGAAAGATCTTGATCTAATCTGTAGCAGTGCCTTAGAATACAAGCCAGATAGAGAAGCTGGAGGTGAGGATAGCTCTTTATCCCTCATTTAGACAACCTTTAAAATGCATAGATTGAGAAGAGTTGTCTCTTTACAATGGCCTTGGGATTAGCTCCCTTGAAACATCCACAGAGAGCATTTCTTGCCACTTTAAAAATTGGTGTAGTGTTAAATTATTTAGCGATGAAATTATGTGCAATAGGTGCTAATGAAGATGTAGTGCCTCTGCCTTGATTATTAACTTTTATATTCTTCTGCCAAAATTATTCACTGAAATAGCTTTCAAAACCTCTTTGGGAAAAGAGTTCATCCTTTCCATATGATCCAAATCAAGGATTTCACTTAGCTAGTGGCAAACACTCAGTTCTGACTGTCAACTTTCAGATCGTGTCCTTAGAGACAAAGCTTGTGCTCTGAGAGATGTTGCCCATGCCGTAGTGAAGGAAGAAATGGATAAAGACTTGGAACAACTTTGTGAAGAAATGAAAGAGTCTCGTGAGAAAAGAGGTATGTATTCCAACCCTCGGTATTTGAAGACTTGCCTCAGTATTTGTAAGTAGAAACGTGAGACCAACTTTTTTGCTGTCCGTTCTTCATTGCAAGGCTGCAGCTCTTCACAGGATGTGCCATCTCACTACGAGGTGATGCCACAGCAACCCTCTGTTTCTGGATGTAATAAACAAGATAACAAGTGTAACGAAAGAATAGAGATGCCAGTGATGCCTGGAGCCTGCCCTACACCACTGCCTAATGGCAAGTTGCTTTTTCTTTTTAGAATTTTTTTTTCTTTTTTTCTCCCCACCAACAGGCTTTCTGGGTGTTACTGCTAATGCCATTGATATCCTTCTTGTGACAAGGTTTTTGCCAGTGGAAACTTTGCCAAGGATTTCACACGTCTGTTTTGTGCAATATTCTGTAAATAGAAAGAAGGGTGGGGTTTTTTGTTTTCCTTTGTGGAAGGCATAAGGACGAAGACTGTTTTAAACAGGTTATCTGAATCATAAAACTTTACTGAGAATTTTCTTTATCCTTCAGTTACTTTCTTGAAATGGTCTCTTTTTAACTCTTCCCAGCATTCACTCTGCTTTTGATCTTTACTGGTTTTATAAGAGATTTGAAGAAGAGCTTTTCTCCAAAGGCTTTTTTGCTATTCATCTCTATTAGTTCATGTAATGAGACAGTAAGCAACTTTGCAGTCCTATTGTCTGCCTATTGGGTAAAGCAAGGCTAAAGTAGGAATTTTCTGCGCTTAAAAGCTTCAAATCTAGTTTAAAGTCTTGAATAAATTTAAAAATCTAACAGCAAATGGACCGCATGAACTTGCAACCTTTTCTTTAGACCTACATGTGTAGTGAGATTTGTCAGTACTTTCAGTTCTTTGATTGTTTTACTTGACATACATACAAGGAAGATAAGAAGAGCAAATTTTAAAGGAGGAGCTTCTTTGCTTATATTTTGGGTTGTTTTTTCCTAATATCTTATTGCAGTTCCGTCCAAAAGAAAACGCAAAAGGAACAATTGCACTTCCAGTGGTGAAACAAAGAGGAGAAAGATTTTGCAGTGGAGTAAAGTGAATAGAAGTGGAGAAGACCAAGAGGAAGTAGAGAGGGAGGGAGAAGAGTTCCTGGAAAACGGTGCTTCTAGCATGCAGCAGACTGAAGGTGAGTTCATAGGAGGTTCTCGTGTGGAAGAAAGCCACAATAGTCTTCCACGGCGACAGACAAATGTCTATGAAAATAAACATGAAACAGAAAACAAGAGATTTTTCCTCTGTGACTAAATCTGGCTCTGAAAAGAAAAGAGCCCAGTTTTCTCACAATTCAGGGCTCAGAAATTGAAATGACGCTTTGGATTCCCAAAATACAGCAAGTTTCCAAGAGGGTGATTCAAAAGGTAAGCGAAAGGTCCAGCAGACCAGGTAGCTCCATTTTGTTGTTGAGGGGTTTACATTAGCCTCCTTTAATTTCATTCTATTATTTCTTTACAAATCACTGCACTGTGTTGCTTCCGTTAAGATTCTGTCCCTCTGATTATGCAACCAAACTAATTTTCTTAAGCTGCTGCTCTTCTGATTCTGAAATCAGTTTTGTAATTCTATCTCCTCGCAAACCAACAATCATTTGCTTTCTTTTATGGCACGTGCATCTTTCTGATACGGAGCAGCTTGGGATAAAGAGCTGTAACTCGGCCTGTGTAGACTTAGTCACGATGTGGCAGAGATGACTCACATCCTAATGCTTGCTTCAAATGGGAGATGGGTTTTCTTAACATTCAACTTCCTTAAGTAGGCACTGCTGTAATGGCAATGTTTTGACTATTGCTTTTTTCTCCTCTCAACCCTGGGCTTTTCACTCCCACTGCTTTTTGATCTTGGTTCCTATTTTCTATGGAGGAGAAAGTAGAAGGCAAGTATTTCTCAGTGAACAAATATCAGGGAACGGTAGAGAAAGATTGGATGCCACTTGTGGGATAGCTGATGGATAGCCATGTTCTAGAAAAAGAGAAATCATGACTTAAGAAAGTGTTTTCATCCCAGAGACTTACATGCGTCATGAGAGTCTGGCCGGACGTCATGAGAGTCCGGTGGGAATTCCTGAATTACCTAGAAAAAATATACGCTCTCCTCAGCCAGTGCATTTACAAGCACCAGAATTATTATGACAGAACTAAACTCATTATGGTAAATTTTATATATGTTTTCTAGTGGTTATATATAGTATTCTGTCATGGTTACACAGTCTGCATGCCCTCTGGATATCATGCTTATTTCATATTCATTGCTTTAGTGCTTAGCTGTCATGTTATAAGACTTACCCATTTCCGTTTGGAAGACATTTACCCACATTGCAAAACCATTGTTATATTTGGCATAACTCTTTTCAGTTTCAGCAGGAAAAAGAGATTGGACTTGAAGAACTTCTTTACTGTGAGGGGGACAGAGCACTGCAACAGGTTGCCAAGAGAGGTTGTGGAGTCTCCTTCCCTGGAGATCTTCAAAACTTGCTTGGATGCAGTCCTGTGCCACGTGCCCTAGGTGTCCCTGCTGGAGCAGGGGTGTTGGACTAGACGATCTCTAGAGGTCCCTTCCAACCTCAACCACTCTGTGATTCTGTGACAACGGTTCCACCCACCCAGTTCCTTCAAAGCAATTAACCTTGGAGACTGTGGATAGCTGTTCTTGCTATCCACAAGTGTATCCAGGGTGTAGGGGGACCATGAAAGGAGGGTGCTCTTCTCAGTCTGTTACTTCCTCTTTCTCCCCCTCCTACAAGCAGGCAAACATTTGCAGATGTCTTCAGGAGGCATCCACCACCCAAGCTGGGCAATCCCAGTGTTGATTTGGTTTAGAGATGCTGGAAATGGAGTGTTCAGGTCCAAAGAAGCCATGAGCCCACTCGTCCCTGAGGCGCTTGTGTGTGAGGATAGATAAAATTCTTGGTCCCTCTGCAGTTTACCTTGAAAAGAAGGAGCCTCTTTGCTTAGGCACTGGTATCTCCATCTCTTCCCTCACATCTGATTGAGAGGTAGAACGGACGCTCTGTTCTCACTGTGCACAAATGGGGATATTTTGGATTCAGGGAGGTCACGCCTGACAGACGTTCCCTTCTCACCTGGTATAATGCCACGTACTAGCTTGAGAAGGGAAAATATTGATGTTATCCCAGCACTTGTGGGCTCCTGGAACTTAATGTTGGAATGCTCAAATTAAATGTGCCTGGATTTCTTTGTTTCCTCCCTTTTTCTTTAGCTCTAAGTACAGTTCTCTCTTCTTCTGAGTGCACTGGGCAAGTAGCAAAGGTAAATTAATTATGGAGCATCCAGCAAGTAACTTTCTCAGCTTTTAGCTGTGGTTGCTCAGGGAGGATCTCTTCCGACCTGTTTTAACAACTGTTGCTCCAGGCTCTGTGTCCTCTACTCTTTTGCACACATAGGGATATCTCTGAAGCTACAGAGAATAGAGAAGCATTGTGATGCTTTTAGCACATGATATAGCTAAATATCACCAACAGGGGAATGTATTTACAGATGCTTTAACTTTGTGTGAAGAAAGAAACTATCAGGTACTTAAACTATTATTTGTGCTTATTGATAATTTGTCTTTTCTTTATTATCAGGAAATGAAGAAAATCATTAGGAACTTCTACTGTGCTTCATAATGTGATCTTCAGAACACTTCACTTCTACTTTATTTAAAATAAAATTTTAATTGCATTCTCTTGTTAGCTGTGTATAGTTCAGTAAAGAGTACTTCTAAATATATTGCATACATGCAGATATGGATGTATAAGGCATATATGTATATAAAATATATATAAAACAAATTAAGATATATTTTATAGCTGTATTATAAATATTACATATATTAATAGATATAAATATATAAAATACATATAAAATAAGTCTTAAGATATTTTTTTATACATCCATATTTATAAAACAAATATATATTTTTTATTGTTTGAATTGTATTGTTTTAATAAAAACCTATTTTAAGTGAAGCAGCATTCGAGTTTGTCTGTTTTAATTGTAGAATAATTTCAGCAGTAAAAATCTTCCTTGTTCCTGGTATATTAAGTAGATCATGGGAAAATTTACCTCCTTGGTTTATCAGTTATATAACTGAGGCAAACAAGAAAAATGCATAGGGAAGAAAACAGGAAGCTCCCATCTTGCCTTGGCTTGATCTCCAACTTAGCTGGCTGCTGCCATCAATTGACAAGACTGGTCTGTATGGATCTTAGAGAAGGTAGGATGGTTTTCCTTTTTTTTTTTTTTAATAATAATAAAAAAACCAGAAGTCAACAAACTGTGCAGTAGGGGTGAAGCTGAGAAATTACGAGAATGATGCCTGAAAGTAGCTTCTGAGAAGCCCGAGAGAGTACACACTGAAAACGTCCAGTTTTGCTTCCCTCCTCGTTTGCTTTTTCTGTGTCCTCGTGTTTCTCCTCTAGTTGGGCTCTGCAGGCTACATTGCTGGGATGCTAAATGGCCCACAAGAGCAAGCAAGCGTTGGCTCTGCTTCCCAGGCCGAGCTAAGGAGCTCCTCCCACCCCTGAGACACGAGGCCTCACCTGCAGAGTGTACAAATTCACTTCTTAACCATTACTACAGCTACTTGTCTCATATCTTCTGGGTAAATCAGGGCAAAGCATGTGCCAGGTAAGCTCTGTGTTTTATATCTGAGTTGTTTTCTTGGATGGGTTACAGATGCAGGCTTTGTCCAGGCTTCACTTAAGCGTTGAAAATAAAATGTCCAGATTTCTAAAGTGGATGCCTGTAAGTGAAGTGAAGGCAATTCTTGTCTATTAGTGCTTTGTGTGAAAGCCACGGGCCTGCACGTGCTTGCACCACTGGGCACCAGGAAGGTTTCCTTGCATCTCCAGGGAGAGGAGAGGGAAAAAATTATAGAAGCAAAAATCTGTTTCTTAGCCCTTGAAGATGGTGTTGAAATCCTGACATCTTAAATGCACCTTTCACCAGGGAGTTGCTGTTGGTTCATTCTGTGGTAACAGGGAAACTTCTTACACTGAAAAAGAAGGGACAGGGTGGGAACGGCAGACCCAGAAACAATCTTCTGGTAAAGCTTTTGCACTTCAAACTTTTGGTTCAACTTTTTTTGTACTGCTGCTCTCAGCAGGAAACTGTTGCTATGGTGTTTTAGAAGTGTATGTGTATAAATGGGCAAATAGCGGTGGTCTTCCCTCATGTGATGCTATGGGGGTGATCCTTCCTAAAAGTCACTCTTTGTTTCTTCCTACCTCTGCTGCTGTTCCCAGGGTTGGGTGTCTGACCTCAAAACCGCATAACCCTGTTAAAAACAGCGAGGAGAAGCACATCACTGCAGGAAGAGCGCGGGGCAAGAGCTAAAACTAAACCCTAAACTAAATCCTAAAACTCACCCTGTGAGTGCGTATTGACGGAAGAGGTCCTCTCAGCTCTCAACAGGTATATACAGAAATGCTTTTTGGATCTATATGGCTTTTCCCACCCTAAATCTTTAATTCTGGGCCAGTTCGTTAAAGGCCGTGGGTGGTGGGCCTGGGCCCTCCCAAACTCCCCTCCCTGCTGACAGAGGTGGGGGAACTGCTGCAATCTTGGACTCATGACGGGACAGTCATTTTTTGAAAACGGAATTATATAAAAGCACAATAAAGAACATGTATCATGCTGCTATTGCACATGGCATGGGACATAACACCTAGCAATGCTCAATGTCCAACTGTGCAATCTTAATCATAGAATCATAGAATGCTTAGGGTTGGAAGGGACCTCTAGAGATCATCTCGTCCAACCCCCCTGCATATGCAGGGTCACCTAGAGCACGTGGCACAGGACTGCATCCAAGCGGGTTTTGAAGATCTCCAGAGAAGGAGACTCCACAACCTCTCTGGGCAGCCTGTTCCAGCGCTCTGTCACCCTCACTGTTAAGAACTTTTTCCTTAAGTTCCTATGGAATTTTTGGTGTTTCAGTTTCCGGCCATTTCCTCTAGTCCTATCAGTGGCCACCACTGAAAAGAGACCATCACCGTCCTCCTCACTCCCTCCCTTGAGGTATTTATATGCACTGATTAGATCCCCTCTCAGCCTTCTCTTCTCCAGCTGAACAGGCCCAGCTCCCTCAGCCTCTCATCATAGGGCAGATGTTCCAGGCCCCTCATCATCCTTGTGGCCCTGCGCTGGCCTCTCTCCAGCAGCTCCACATCCCTCTTGTCCTGTGGAGCCCAGAACTGGACACAATACTCCAGATGTGGACTCACCAGGGCTGAGTAGAGGGGCAGGATCCCCTCCCTCGACCTGCTGGAGACGCTCTTCTTAATGCAGCCCAGGATCCCATTGGCCTTCTTGGCCACAAGAGCACACTGCTGCCTCATGGTCAACTTGTCGTCCACCATGACACCCGGGTCTTTCTCCGCAGAGCTGCTCTCCAGAAGGTCAGTCCCCATCCTGTACTGGTGTCTGGGGTTATTCCTCCCCAGGTGCAGGACCTTGCACTTGGCCTTGTTGAATTGCATGAGGTTTTTCACCGCCCAGTTGTCCAGTCTGTCCAGGTCCCTCTGGATGGCAGCGCAGCCCTCTGGGGTATCGGCTACTCCTCCCAGTTTGGTGTCATCAGCAAACTTGCTGAGGGAGCACTCTGTGCCTTCATCCAGGTCATTGATGAATAAATTGAACAGGACTGGACCAAGGACTGACCCCTGGGGGACTCCGCTAGCCGCAGGCCTCCAACAAGACTCTGCACCGCTGATCACCACTCTCTGGGCCCTGCCATCCAGCCAGTTCCTAATCCACCTCACTGTCCACTCATCTATCCCACACTTCCGGAGCTTGCCCAGGAGGATGTTGTGAGGGACGGTGTCAAAAGCCTTGGTGAAGTCGAGATAGACGACATCCACCGCTCTCCCCTCGTCTATCCAGCCGGTCATTTCATCATAGAAGGCTATCAGGTTAGTCAAGCAAGATTTCCCCTTGGTGAATCCATGCTGACTACTCCTGAGCACCTTCTTGTCCTCCATGTGCCTGGAAACAACGGCCAGTATGAGCCATTCCATCACTTTTCCGGGGACGGAGGTGAGGCTGACCTTTGCATGTAAGTTTTAGTCGTCATGCCATCTTTATCTCTAGCATCTCTTTATCTCTAGCATCTCTTTATCTCTAGCATCTCTTTATCTCTAGCATCCCTTTATCTCTAGCATCTCTTTATCTCTATCTTTATCTATTATCTTTATCTCCATCTATTATTATTATCTCTAATATCTCTTTATCTAGCCGCTTCCTAAGCTGATCTTAGGTCAAGACTGCCTGTGTGTAAATGGGAAGAGTCCTGCATTATAGCAAATCTACCCCATCCTGCTTTTAATGCTGGGGTCAGCGTTGTACTGCACAAAGCTTCCTTTTTCAGGTGAAACTTCTAATTGTGAACAGAGTTGCTGCATTAAGAAAGAGGTATTTCTTACATTCTAGCTACTCTATGAACAGTTCTTCTAGCAGTATTTATTTTTCTTTCATATAGGGTTTTTTTTTTAAAAAAAAATGAAATGCTTGATGTTATTAGCTGCCCTGTAGATAGGGGCCTTCAGTAGTTCATATGAAAAAGGACCACAAGTTTTTAGTACGCACATCCTCTGCTACTTTCCATTTCACCCACAGCAGGTTCAAGCAAGAAGAACAAGAACAGGAGGAAGAAAGCAACTGCAAGATGGTAGAGGGAGTTCTGCTGGTAGAGTAGGCAGGTTTCATTCCAGGAAAAGAAAAGGAGAACCTGCAGGATTCTCTAGCTCACCCACTAAGAGAGAGGGATACACTGCTGAGAATAGGAATATACAACCAGGGAGACCCTACTGGCAGGGAACTTGATTGTCAAATGAGAGGCTCTTGCAAAAAGGAGGAGCACTAGATGAAAGTACATAGACAAATTGGCATAACTCAGTCCTCAGCGCTGCCCTCGCGTGCCCACAAATCAGCGCTGCTGCTCTGGCGCATCTAGAAAGCAGAACTGTGAGCGGAGGGGCCAGTAGTGCGGCCGCTCTGACAGCTCCTCGAGGGTGGCGCACGGCATGGGAAGCTCCTGCAAACAGCAGGTTCAGAGCGGGAGGCAGCCTTGTTCTTGGAGCCGCCCTTGAAGATGCTGCCTGCATCAGCCCAGGTAGGACTGGAGGAAACAGCCATAGCAACATGAAAGCACAGGATCTCATTATTGAGACGCTACTGGCTGTTAGACTGCAGCCACTGTTTTCAAGAAACAAAAGCAGAGACCAAAGCACAACCGCAGGCAGCAGCACCCGCGGGGCAGGAGAGCGCGTGGGGCCCCGCGCGGGTCGGTACCGCAGAGCGGCCGGGAGGAGGCGGCGCGCATGCGCCCTGCGCTGCGCAGGCTCCCTGCTGCCCCCCGCGCTCAAGGAGCGAGACGGCCATGGGGAGTGCGCGCATGCGCCCTGCGCGCCGCCGGGCTCGCTGCTGCCCTCGCGTGCCGGGGCGGAGGGGCTGCAGGAGCGGGGGTGTGCGTGTGTGCAGCGCCTCGGGCGGCCCTGTGTGGCGCAGGGCGCATGCGCAGCGGCCGGCAGGTGTGCAGGTGTCCCTGGAGGGCTGCGCTCGGGCCCCGGGACGGGAGGAGGCGGAGGGAGGCTGGGGAGCAGTGAGAGCAGGGGCAGTGCTGGTGGAGGACGTGGCCGCAGGAATATATTCCCTGGAAAAGTGACTTTCATCGACATTTTCATTTCACATTCCCATGCCAAATGAAAGGGGTGGAAGCGTGTCTGAGGCGGATGTCATGTGTGAAGCGGATGGAGGCGTTTCTCCTGTTGCCATTGCCCTGTGTTCCGCGCGCCCGCATGCCCATACGGCGGGGACGTGGGGGCTGCTGCGCCCCGATGGTGAGGCGTAGCGCCGCGCGGGCCGCAGCTCCTGGCTGCGCTGTGGGGGCTGCGGGCAGGGCGGCCCCCGGTGAGCGAGCAGGGCTGGGAGGGCCGGGCCACGGCCTGGCCACGACTCCTGGTTCCCGGGGCCGAGAGGCCGAGGAACAGGAACGTGCGTGACGCGGCTGGGTTAGCGCCTGCGGCGCCTGGGGTGGGCTCGGGGGAGCGCAGCCCTGTGCCATGCAGGGGAGCGACTCTGGCGTGTGCTCGGCCTCCGGAGCGAGCTGAGGTCTGACGCAGCGTGACGGGCAGGCTTAGTGTTAAGAGCAGGAGAAAGCCTAGAGCTCTGTGGGGAGCGGTGCCAGAAAGGGCTGCCTGAGGAAATGCAGCGCGGTATCCAGCCTGGTCCTGGGACGCCCTTTAGCTTGGAGGCAGTCGGGGAGTGGTGGCCTCAGCCTCCGGAGCGAGCTGGGGTTTGGCGTTCGGGGCCACGTGGGTGATTGTCGCTCTTTTCTTCCGAGCCGCCTCTCGGCTCCCTCCGTACATGCAGGACGCAGCCTTTCCGGGATAACCCTGCTGCGCGGGCACCCATGGAGCGCACGAGCATCTAAGGGCCGACCTGTCGGCAGCGCTAGTGCTGAGGAGTGTGCTCGGCCGTAGGGCAGTGGCTGCAAAAGTGAGTTTGCTCTAGCAGAGAATGGGGCTTACACAGATCCGAGCAGCAGCTCCGGAGCCAAAAGGGCTGTTTGCCCAGTACTAACTGGGAAAAGCAGTAAGCACTTTAGTGTTGTAAGGCTTTTAGAGGGGAAATTGATTTTGGAAGGGAAATGATTTTGACAGAGAAAGAAAATAGGAGTGGGTGGGTAACTTTTTCAGAGGATAAAATATTTGGAGGGAAACCAAATCACAGGGAGACATTTGAGGGGGGGAACATTTTTTGGAAGGAATATTTTTCAGGGAATTTTTAAAGGAGGAATGGGAAAATTGTTTGGGGGAAACTTTCTTGTGGGTTGTTGAGAGATAATTATTTTGGTGGGGGGAAGTTATTTGAGGGAAGAATTTTGGTGCAGGTTTTTTTTTTTTTTTTATGAGAATTAGGTTTAAGAAAAAGCTCCTGATATTTGGGTATGTAAAGGCAATATAAATAATATAGGCTCTATAAATAATATTTTGAAGGAAAGGTATTCTTTTGGAGATGGTGTTTTCTTTGGCTTTGTTTTGTATTCCCAACATCTAAAGTACGCTCCACTTAAGTGAACGTAACAAAATAATTTTGGAGAAATATATAACTCTTCCTAAAAGTTGTTGCTATGTACTAGGCAAATATCTGAATTTGGGGATTTTGTTTCTTTCCCTTTGGCAACTCTGTTGTCAAAGAGAAGCCAATAACTACTGCTGTTCTTCTCCTGAGCCAGATAAAAATAAAAGCTTTCTCGTGGTTCTTTCTTGTAGTTGTAAGGTAGCATTATGTTCTTGCTGAAATGAGTGGAATTGTTGGAATGAGTGTCAAAGCAGTGAAATTAAGGAGGAGACCCCCAAATGTGTGATCTCCTGAAATGAGGGCTGGGGAGCAGCATTGCTCTGGTGAGGCAGTAGATGGTATTTCCAACCTCTGGAGTTGGTGGAAACAGTTCCCTGTCCTTGTCCTTTGAATTACTGAATCCCATGTGTCAGAAATTCTAATGAAGAAAAAGGTAACGAAGACCTTTGAAGTTTGGCTGGCCTTCAGTGTTCTTTAAGTGTTTCCTTTAGTAGGTCCAGACACTATGAAAGAAAAAGCAGAAAATATACCAATGCTTCCTCTTGCAAAGCTGGCACAACTGCACCGTTTAAATAGCAATGTTGAGGGTGTTAGTAATCTTAGTGCCTTGAGTCATTTTGTTCTTCCTTTACAGAGCTCCTCTAGCCACCAGTAAATTCTGCTGGGAGGCTCCATGGGGGAGATTTCCTACAGAAGGGATGAGGGAAGACTACTTTGGGAACGGGAGGAATGCGCCGTTGTGGCCTGCTCAGTGCCAGGACACAGCTGGGGCCTTCGCTAGCGGTGTTTTTATTTTCGCATGGCCCAGTTTGAGCTGTTTCTGCTGATGCCAAAGGAAGTCGTGCGGGTGGAGCGCCGCCAGCTCAGCAGGGCCGGTCAAGCAAAGAGCAGGAGAGAGCAGATGAGAGCCGGGCACGGCTCGGTGGGGGTCAGGCCCCAGCCCACGGGGAAGAGGTTCTTCCAGGTCTGCAGTGGTCATGGGAGGCAGGAGCTCCCCTTAGAGTGGGTCAAAGAATTGGATGTGTGAATATTGGAGAATTTTGGGGCAAAAGTCGTCTCTCTCTTCCTGTTAAGGTAAGGCGTAAAAGGGGTGCGTGCTTTGGGAAGAGTTCCTGTTAGTGTTTTTGGCGGGGGTGGGGGGGGCTTAATTTGGCTGCCTAGCCGAGGCGTCCGGTCTCGGGGAATTCTGTGTGCGTGGGCGAGCTCAGCTCAGCACTTAGTGCCCAGCTTGGCCTGCAGCGGTGCCGGCAGGCTGGAGTTAACGCTCCGCTTCCCGCTGGGAGAGGCTGGTTTCAGAGCTGGTGCGTGAGCAGGGTGGGCAGAGCAGGGGGTCCGAGCGGTGCCCGCTTGTGGTTCTGGGATTCTTGGTGCCCGCCTGTGGTTATGGAGCTGACCCTGCTGCTTCTTGGTGGCGATGGGCTCTTGCTTTTTCTCTTTGAGTAGAGGGTTATAAACTCCGTGTTTTCAGGGGAACAACTGGGGAACAACAACAACAAAAAAACCCGCTATGAAAAAATAAATACTGCTAGAAGAACTGTTCATAGAGTAGCTAGAATGCAAGAAATACCTCTTTCTTAACGCAGCCACTCTGTTTACAATTAGAAGTTTCACCTGAAAAAGGAAGCTTTGTGCAGTACAACACAGCATAAAAAGCAGGGTTGGGTGGCCTTAGGCCTAGATTTGCTATAATGCAGGACTCTGCCCTTTTATACATGGGCAGTCCTGACCTAAGATTAGCGTAGGAAGCAGAGCCAACGCTTGCTTGCTCTGGTGGGCCATTTAGCATCCCAGCAATGGAGCCTGCAGAGCCCAGCTAGAGGAGAAACACGAGGGCACCGACAAAGCAAACGAGGAGGGAAGCAAAACTGGACGTGTTCAGTGTGTACTCTCTCGGGCTTCTCAGAAGCTACTTTCAGGCATCAATCTCGTAATTTCTCAGCTTCACCCCTACTGCACAGTTTGTCTTTTGTATTTTTTAAAAAATGGAAAGCCATCCTATTCTCAAAGATCCATACAGACCCATCTTGTCAATCGAAGGCAGCAGCCAGCTAAGTTGGAGATCAAGCCAGGGCAAGATGGGAGCTTCCTGTTTTCTTCCCTATGCATTTTTCTTGTTTGCCTCAGTTATATAACTGATAAACCAAGAAGGAGGTAAACTTTCCCATGATCTACTTAATATACCAGGAACAAGGAAGATTTCTAATGCTGAAATTATTCTACAATTAAAACAGACAAACTCGAATGCTGTTTTACTTAAAATAGGTTTTTATTAAAACAATATTTTTTTATTGTTTGAAATGTATATTTGCTTTATAAATATGGAGGTGTAAAAGACATATCTTAAAACTTATTTTAATAGATATAAATATATAAAATACATATAAAATATGTAATATATATAATTATAGTACAACTATTAAATATATCTTATTTGTTTTATATATATTTTATATACGTATATGCCTTATACATCCATATCTGTATGTATGTAATAAATATATTTACAAGTACTCTTTACTGAACCATACACAGCTAACAAGAGAATGCAATTAAAATTTTATTTTAAATAAAGTAGAAGTGAAGTGTTCTGAAGATCACATTATGAAGCACAGTAGAAGTTCCTAATGATTTTCTTCATTTCCTGATAATAAAGAAAAGACAAATTATCAATAAGCACAAATAATAGTTTAAGAACCTGATAGATTCTTTCTTCACACAAAGTTAAAGCATCTGTAAATACATTCCCCTGTTGGTGATATTTAGCTATATCATGTGCTAAAAGCATCACAATGCTTTTTTTTTTTTTTAAAGAAAAATGGAGGAAACAAAGAAATCCAGGCACATTTAATTTGAGCATTCCAACGTTAAGTTCCAGAAGCCCACAAGTGCTGGGATAACATCAATATTTTCCCTTCTCAAGCTAGTACGTGGCATTATATCAGGTGAGAAGGGCAGGTGTCTGGCAGGTGTGACCTCCCTGAATCCAAAATATCCCCATTTGTGCACAGTGAGAACAGAGCGTCCGTTCTACCTCTCAATCAGATGTGAGGGAAGAGATGGAGATACCAGTGCCTAAGCAAAGAGGCTCCTTCTTTTCAAGGTAAACTGCAGAGGGACCAAGAATTTCATCTATTCTCACACACAAGCACCTCAGGGACGAGTGGGCTCATGGCTTCTTTGGACCCGAACACTCCATTTCCAGCATATCTAAACCAAATGAACACTGGGATTGCCCGGCTTGGGTGGTGGATGCCTCCTGAAGACATCTGCAAATGTTTGCCTGCTTGTAGGAGGGGGAGAAAGAGGAAGTAACAGACTGAGAAGAGCACCCTCCTTTCATGGTCCCCCTACACCTTGGATACACTTGTGGATAGCAAGACCAGCTATCCACAGTCTCCAAGGTTAATTGCTTTGAAGGAACTGGGTGGGTGGAACCGTTGTCTTCAAGTCCAATCTCTTTTTCCTGCTGAAACTGAAAAGAGTTATGCCAAATATAACAATGGCTTTGCAATATGGGTAAATGTCTTCCAGATGGAAATGGGTAAGTCTTATAACATGACAGCTAAGCACTAAAGCAATGCATATGAAATAAGCATGATATCCAGAGGGCATGCAGACTCTGTAACCATGACAGAATACTATATATAACCATTAGAAAACATATATAAAATTTACCATATTGAGTTTAGTTTTGTCATAATCGTTTCGGTGCTTGTAAATGCACTGGCTGAGGAGAGGATATATTTTTTTCTAGGTAAAAGATGTTGAAGGTCCTTGTCCTCTTAGTGACAGAATCCAGCAGATGCTGAAAACAAAATGGAGACAACACGAGTTGAAAATAGCACGAGACCTTCTGCAAAAGCTCTTGAAGGCTTCAGGAGCTAAACAGTCCCATCACAGCACAACTGACTGCCAACACTGTCCAGGAGCTGTGCGTGGAGTGAGGCTGTCGGAGTGGACCCACACACAGCAACCAGGCAAGTGGAAATACTGCCCACAACTGCCCAGCAAACTCCGCCTCCCTCACAGCAGTGCGGGGAGAAAGTTCCCTACCTTGTTCTAAAGAAAACTGAAAACAGACATACCGCAAGCTTGCTGTAATCCACGACAACGGGGGGATCCGGCTCCTCAGGAATTCCCACCGGACTCTCATGACATCCGACCAGACTCTCTTGACGCATGTAAGTCTCTGGGATGAAAACACTTTCTTAAGTCATGATTTCTCTTTTTCTAGAACATGGCTATCCATCAGCTATCCCACAAGTGGCATCCAATCTTTCTCTACGGTTCCCTGTTATTTGTTCACTGAGAAATACTTGCCTTCTACTTTCTCCTCCATAGCAAATAGGAACCAAGATCAAAAAGCAGTGGGAGTGAAAAGCCCAGGGTTGAGAGGAGAAAAAAGCAATAGTCAAAACGTTGCCATTACAGCAGTGCCTACTTAAGGAAGTTGAATGTTAAGAAAACCCATCTCCCATTTGAAGCAAGCATTAGGATGTGAGTCATCTCTGCCACATCGTGACTAAATCTACACAGGCCGAGTTACAGCTCCTTATCCCAAGCTGCTCGTTATCAGAAAGATGCACGTGCCATAAAAGAAAGCAAATGATTGTTGGTTTGCGAGGAGATAGAATGACAAAACTGATTTCAGAATCAGAAGAGCAGCAGCTTAAGAAAAATGACTTTGGTGGCATAATCAGAGGGACAGAATCTTAATGGAAGCAACACAGTGCAGTGATTTGTAAAGAAATAATAGAATGAAATTAAAGGAGGCTAATGTAAACCCCTCAACAACAAAATGGAGCTACCTGGTCTGCTGGACCTTTCGCTTACCTTTTGAATCACCCTCTTGGAAACTTGCTGTATTTTGGGAATCCAAAGCGTCATTTCAATTTCTTAGCCCTGAATTGTGAGAAAACTGGGCTCTTTTCTTTTCAGAGCCAGATTTAGTCACAGAGGAAAAATCTCTTGTTTTCTGTCTCATGTTTATTTTCATAGACATTTGTCTGTCGCCGTGGAAGACTATTGTGGCTTTCTTCCACACGAGAACCTCCTATGAACTCACCTTCAGTCTGCTGCATGCTAGAAGCACCGTTTTCCAGGAACTCTTCTCCCTCCCTCTCTACTTCCTCTTGGTCTTCTCCACTTCTATTCACTTTACTCCACTGCAAAATCTTTCTCCTCTTTGTTTCACCACTGGAAGTGCAATTCTTCCTTTTGCGCTTTCTTTTGGACGGAACTGCAATAAGATATTAGAAAAAAACAACCCAAAATATAAGCAAAGCAGCTCCTCCTTTAAAATTTGCTCTTCTTATCTTCCTCGTATGTATGTCAAGTAAAACAATCAAAGAACTGAAAGTACTGACAAATCTCACTACACATGTAGGTCTAAAGAAAAGGTTGCAAGTTCATGCGGTCCATTTGCTGTTAGATTTTTAAATTTATTCAAGACTTTAAACTAGATTTGAAGCGCAGAAAATTCCTACTTTAGCCTTGCTTTGCAGTCCTATTGTCTGCCTATTGGGTAAAGTTGCTTACTGTCTCCTTACATGAACTAATAGAGATGAATAGTAAAAAAGCCTTTGGAGAAAAGCTCTTCTTCAAATCTCTTATAAAACCAGTAAAGATCAAAAGCAGAGTGAATGCTGGGAAGAGTTAAAAAGAGACCATTTCAAGAAAGTAACTGAAGGATAAAGAAAATTCTCAGTAAAGTTTTATGATTCAGATAACCTGTTTAAAACTGTTTTTGTCCTTATGCCTTCCACAAAGGAAAACAAAAAAACCCCACCCTTCTTTCTATTTACAGAATATTGCACAAAACAGACGGGTGAAATCCTTGGCAAAGTTTCCACCGGCAGAAACCTTGTCACGAGAAGGATACCAATGGCATTAGCAATATCACCCAGAAAGCCTGTTGGTCGGGAGAAAAAAAGAAAAAAAAATCTAAAAAGAAAAAGCAACTTGCCATTAGGCAGTGGTGCAGGGCAGGCTCCAGGCATCACTGGCATCTCTATTCTTTCGTTACACTTGTTATCTTGTTTATTACATCCAGAAACAGAGGGTTGCTGTGGCATCACCTCGTAGTGAGATGGCACATCCTGTGAAGAGCTGCAGCCTTGCAATGAAGAACGGACAGCAAAAAAGTTGGTCTCACATTTCTACTTACAAATACTGAGGCAAGTCTTCAAATCCCGAGGGTTGGAATACATACCTCTTTTCTCACGAGACTCTTTCATTTCTTCACAAAGTTGTTCCAAGTCTTTATCCATTTCCTCCTTCACTTCATGGGCAGCATCTCTCAGGGCACAAGCTTTGTCTCTAATGAGACGATCAGTTGACAGTCAGAACTGAGTGTTTGCCACTAGCTAAGTGAAATCCTTGATTTGGATCATATGGAAAAGATGAACTCTTTTCCCAAAGAAGTTTTGCAAGCTATTTCAGTGAATAGTTTTGGCAGAAGAACATAAAAGTTAATAATCAAGGCAGAGGCACTACATCTTCATTAGCACCGATTGCACATAATTTCCTCTCTAAATAATTTAACATTACACCAGTTTTTAAAGTGGCAAGAAATGCTCTCTGTGGATGTTTCAAGGGAGCTAATCCCAAGGCCATTGTAAAGAGACAACTCTTCTCAATCTATGCATTTTAAATGTTGTCTAAATGAGGGATAAAGAGCTATCTTCACCTCCAGCTTCTCTATCTGGCTTGTATTCTAAGGCACTGCTACAGATTAGATCAAGATCTTTCAGAAAATCTCCTGCAGTTATATATTGGTGCAAGTCAATTTTAGAGAGAATTGTTGAAAGGTCCATTGGCTGTTTAATAACTGTGATATAATCAGGTACCTCCAAATTAAATAGACGCGTTCAGAGGTTGTATTAGACTTACACAGTATCTACCCACATTATTTTAATAAATTCAAATAAATGACTTCTTACAAACCCTGAATATTTGTGACATTATGAGCAGAGAGTGGAATTAACCACTTAGCTGCTTGAAAAAGGAAGGGCTCTCTCAAAGGGCTTTGAAGAGACACACTGGAAGGGAGAAGAAAGGCAGCAGGAAGCTGGGGAGTATGTGTGGGACAGCGAAGGGAACAGACATGGAGAGCAGGATTTGCTTCCTTCAGCTTCAGAACATCGCAGTAAATACACTGGATTGAGCCACCCGAGCCAGGCTCTGCTCTGGGCAGCAGGAAATCCGCTGCCGGAATTGCCCTTTGGAAGCAGCTGCTCTAGGCATCTCCCTTAGGAGGAGATATCTGGAGCAGAGCTAATTATGTCCTTACTGGGAGCGTGAGAGGAGCCTCAAGGCTAGTTTAGGCGAGGAGACCTCTGTTTGTTTAGACTATTGACATGTCAAGAGCCTGGAAGGGAAAGACGAGGGATGCCCAGAGGAACAGGGCCCTTGCTGATACACAGCTGTATTAAAATTGCAACTAACTCTGAAGTATATGCCCCCATCTTAACAGGCTAATTCAGTAAATTAAATGAGAAAAAGAGGGACTTGGAAGTTTTGGGGGAAGATGAAACCACATGTCATTTATGGCTGATCCTGTACTGGGGAGCCAGAGACAAAATGGCAGGCGGAATCTTCAATTTTTTTTGCAAACATCTGCTCTTCTCCAGTTCCCAGAGGAACCACTGACAGCCAACAAACACGTGGCGAGAGCTTTAGACTTTATTCCAACAGCCCCAAAGAAAGCTGACTGTTTATTTCAGAGTTGTAGCATACCTACATATCAAAGTCTTTCCCCAGACAAACTCTGGTGGTAGCTGCTCTGACTTTCTAGGAGGAAACCAGGGCTTTTCTCCCGAGGAAGTTGCCCCAAAAGCCACTCGCTGTTTGGAGAGACAGAAAGTAAAGCAATAAGTGGATGGAAGTGTCTCACTCTGATGGCTTTGGGGACACGCAGCTGGCTCCCTGGCTAGTTGTGCAGCGAGGTGCAAGAGCCTGGTTCCCCCCTGCCACGCGCCACGAGCTGAAACTCCTGCAGACTCAGTCACATGCAGGAACTCGCTTCATTTTTGAACTTACCAGCAGCTTTTTCAGCCAGCTCATCAAGGAACGTGTCACGTGGTTTAGGGGTCCAGTTTCGTGTGTGAATCTTGAAAATCTCTTTTCTGGCCTAGAAACAAAGTGCTTGGATTATAGCTTGTCTTGAGTCAAAAGGCAGAGGCAGAACCCCTAGTATTAATAGATTAAGGCAAGTGATACTCCCTTTTTAAAGCACCACAAACCAGGTCTTCTATCATGCCAAGGCCTTTGCTTACATTTTGAACCTGTGTATACTCAAGATTTTATACATTTTAAATAAATTATTTTTACTACTAAAAAAAAAAAAAAACCTCAACAATGCCCAAATGTTTGAAGCACAGAAAAAAATATATTAATGACCTCACAGTGGGACTCTTCTGACCTCACAATGGAAGGCCTAGCAATGCATGACCGCACAGTGGACGACCTCTCAATGGGACTCTTGTGACCTCAGAATGGAAGACCTCACAATGGACGACAACACAATGGACTACATCACAATGGGCCCCTAATGACATCACAATGGATGACCTCACAATGGAAGAACTCACAATGGATGACCTCACAATGGGACTCTTGTGACCTCACAATGGAAGACCTCACAATAGATGACCTCACAATGGGTCTCTAATGTCATCACAATGGATGACCTCACAATGGACGACATCACAATGGATGACCTCACAATGGGACTCTTGCGACCTCACAATGGAAGACCTCACAATGGACGACAACACAATGGATGACCTCGCAATGGGACTCCTGTGACCTCACAATGGAAGACCTCACAATGGACGACATCACAATGGATGACGTTACAATGGGACTCTTGGGACCTCACAATGGAAGACGTCACAATGGATGACCTCACAATGGACGACCTCACAAAGGGACTCTAATGACATCACAATGGATGACTTCACAATGGATGACCTCACAATAGGCGACATCAAAATGGATGACCTCACAATGGGAATCTTGCGACCTCACAATGGAAAACCTCACAATGGATGACCTCACAATGCATGACCTCACAATGGACGACATCACAATGGATGACCTCACAATGGGACTCTTGTGACCTCACAATGCAAGACCTCACAATGGATGACCTCACAATGGACGACCTCACTATGGCCCCTAATGACATCACAGTGGATAACGTCACAATGGACGACATCACAATGGATGACCTCACAATGGGACTCTTGTGACCTCACAATGGATGACCTAACAATGGACGACATCACAATGGATGACCTCACAATGGGACTCTTCTGACCTCACAATGGAAGCCCACACAATGGATGACCTCACAATGCATGACCTCACAATGGGCCTCTAATGACATCACAATGGATGACCTCACAATGGACGACATCACAATGGATGTCTTCACAATGAGACTCTTGTAACCTCACATTGGAAGACCTCACAATGGACGACATCACAATGGATGTCTTCACAATGAGACTCTTGTAACCTCACATTGGAAGACCTCACAATGGACGACCTAACAATGGGTCTCTAATGACATCACAATGTATGACCTCACAATGGACGACATCACAATGGATGACCTCACAATGGGATTCTTGTGATCTCACAATGGAAGACCTCACAATGGATGACCTCACAATGGACGACATCACATTGGATGACCTTACAATGGGACTCTTGTGACCTCACAATGGACGACCTAACAATGGGGCTCTAATGACATCCCAATGGATGACCTCACAATAGACGACATCACAATGGATGACCTCACAATGGGACTCTTGTGAACTCACAATGGAAGAACTCACAATGGATGACTTCATAATGGACAACGTCACAATGGGCCTCTAATGACATCACAATAGACGACCTCACAATGGACGACATCGCAATGGATGACCTAACAATGGGACTCTTGGGACCTCACAATGGATGACCTCACAATGGATGACGTCACAATGGGACTCTTGTGACCTCACAAGAGATGACCTCACAATGGATGACCTCACAACGGACGCCATCACAATGGATGACCTCACAAAGGGACTCTTGTGACCTCACAATGGAAGACCTCAGAATGGATGACCTCACAATGGATGACCTCACAGTGGACGTCATCACAATGGATGACCTCACAATGGCATTCATGTGACCTCACAATGGAAGACCTCACAATGGATGACCTCATAATGGACGACCTCACAATGGGCCTCTAATGACATCACAATGGACGACATCACAATGGATGACCTAACCATGGGACTCTTGGGACCTCACAATGGAAGACGTCACAATGGATGACCTAACAATGGACGACATCACAATGGGCCTCTATTGACATCACAATGGATGACCTCACGATGGACGACATCACAATGGATGACCTCACAATGGGACTCTTGTGACCTCACAATAGATGACCTCACAATGGACGACATCATAATGCACGACCTCACAATGGGCCTCTAATGACATCACAGTGGATGACCTCACAATTAGACGACATCACAATGGATGACCTCACAATGGGACTCTTGTGACCTCACAATGGAAGACCTCACAATGGATGACCTCACAATGGACGACATCACAATGGACGACATCACAATGGGTCTCTATCGACATCAGAATGGATGACCTCACGATGGACGACATCACAATGGATGACGTCACAATGGGACTCTTGTGACCTCACAATAGAACACCTCACAATGGATGACCTCACAATGGACGACAACACAATGGGCCTCTAATGACATCACAATGGATGACCTCACAATGGATGACATCACAATGGATGACCTCACAATGGGACTCTTGTGACCTCACAATGCATGACCTCAGAATGGACGACATCACAATGGATGACCTCACAATGGGACTCTTGTGACCTCACAATGGAAGACCTCACAATGGATGACCTCACAATGGGCGTCTAATGAAATCACAATGGATGACTTCACAATGGACGACATCTCAAAGGATGACCTCACAATGGGACTCTTGTGACCTCACAATGGAAGACCTCTGAATGGATGACCTCACAATGTGTCTCTAGTGACATCACAATGGATGACCTCACAATGGGACTCTTGTGACCTCACAATGGACGACATCTCAAAGGATGACCTCACAATGGGATTCTTGTGACCTCACAATGAAAGAACTCAAAATGCATGACCTCATAATGGACGACCTCACAATGGGCCTCTTGTGACCTCACAATGGACGATATCACAATGGATGACCTCACAATGGGACTCCAATGACATCACAATGGATCACCTCACAATGGAAGACCTCACAATGGATGACCCCACAATGGATGACCTCACAATGGGTCTCTAGTGACATGAGAATGGATGAACTCACAGTGGATGACATCACAATGGATGACCTCACAATGGGACTCTTGTGACCTCACAATGGAAGACCTCACAATGGATGACCTCACAATGGATGACCTCACAATGGATGACCTCACAATGGATGACCTCACATTGGGGCTCTTGTGACCTCACAATGGATGACCTCACAATGGACGACATGGCAACGGATGACCTCACAATGGGACTCTTGTGACCTCACAATGGAAGACCTCACAATGGATGACCTCACAATGGACGACCTCACAATGGGTCTCTAATGACATCACAGTGGATGACGTCAAAATGGACGACATCACAATGGATGACCTCACAATGGGACTCTTGTGACCTCACAATGGATCACCTCACACTGGACGACATCACAATGGATGATCTCACAATGGGACTCTTCTGACCTCACAATAGAAGACCACACAATGGATGACCTCACAATGGGGATCTAATGACATCACAGTGGATGACCTCACAATGGACGACATTACAATGGATGACCTCACAATGTGACTCTTGTGACCTCACAATGGAAGACTTCGCAATGGAAGACATCACAATGGATGACCTGACAATTGGACTCTTGAGACCTCACAATGGATGACCTCACAATGGACGACCTCACAATGGACGACCTCACAATGGACGACCTCACAATGGGCCTCTAATGACATCACAGTGGATGAGGTCACAATGGATGACCTCACAATGGGACTCTTGTGACCTCACAATGGATGACCTCACAATGGAAAACATCACAATGGATGACCTCACAATGGGACTCTTGTGACCTCACAATAGAAGACCACACAATGGATGACCTCACAATGGATGACCTCACAATGGGCCTCTAATGACATCACAATGGATGACCTCCCAATGGATGACATCACAATGGATGACTTCACAATGAGACTCTTGTGACCTCACATTGGAAGACCTCACAATGGACGACCTCACAAACGGACGACCTCACAATGGGTCTCTAATGACACCACAATGGATCACCTCACAACGGATGACATCACAATCGATGACCTCACAATGGGACTCTTGTTACCTCACAATAGAGAACCTAACAAAGGATGACCTTACAATGGACGACATCACAATGGATGAACTCACAATGGGATTCTTGTGACCTCATAATGGAAGACCTCACAATGGATGACCTCACAATGGACGACATCACAATGGGCCTCTAATGACATCACAATGGATGACCTCACAATGGACGACATCACAATGGATGATCTCACAATGGGACTCTTCTGACCTCACAATAGAAGACCACACAATGGAAGACCTCACAATGGAAGACATCACAGTGGATGACCTGACAATTGGACTCTTGAGACCTCACAATGGACGACCTCACAATGGACGACCTCACAATGGACGACCTCACAATGGACGACCTCACAATGGGCCTCTAATGACATCACAGTGGATGACGTCACAATGGATGACCTCACAATGGGACTCTTGTGACCTCACAATGGATGACCTCACAATGGAAAACATCACAATGGATGACCACACAATGGGACTCTTGTGACCTCACAATGGGACTCTTTTGACCTCACAATAGAAGACCACACAATGGAAGACCTCACAATGGATGACCTCACAATGGGCCTCTAATGACATCACAATGGATGACCTCCCAATGGATGACATCACAATGGATGACTTCACAATGAGACTCTTGTGACCTCACATTGGAAGACCTCACAATGGACGACCTCACAAACGGACGACCTCACAATGGGTCTCTAATGACACCACAATGGATCACCTCACAACGGATGACATCACAATCGATGACCTCACAATGGGACTCTTGTTACCTCACAATAGAGCACCTCACAAAGGATGACCTTACAATGGACGACATCACAATGGATGACCTCACAATGGACGACATCACAATGGGCCTCTAATGACATGACAATGGATGACCTCACAATGGACGACATCACAATGGATGACCTCACAATGAGACCCTTGTGACCTCACAATGGAAGACCTCACAATGGATGACCTCACAATGGACGACATCACAATGGATGACCTCACAATGCGACTCTTGTGACCTTACAATGGATGACCTCACAATGGACGACATCAGAATGGATGACCTCACAATGAGACCCTTGTGACCTCACAAGAGAAGAACACACAATGGATAACCTCACAATGGATGACCTCACAATGGGCGTCTAATAACATCACAATGGATGACCTCACAATGGGACTCTTGTGACCTCACAATGGATGACATCACAATGGATGACCTCACAATGGATGACCTCACAATGGAACTCTTGTGACCTCACAATGGAAGACCTCACAATGGATGACCTCAGAATGGACAACATCACAATTGCTGCCCTCACAATGGGACTCTTGTGACTTCACAATGGAAGACCTCACAATGGATGACCTCACAATGGATGACCTCACAATGGGTGTCTACTGACATCACAATGGATGACATCACAGTGGATGACATCACAATGGATGACCTCACAATGGGACTCTTGTGACCTCACAATGGAAGACCTCACAATGGATGACCTCACAATGGACGACATCACAATGGATGACCTCACAATGCGACTCTTGTGACCTCACAATGGAAGACCTCACAATGGACGACCTCACAATGGACGACCTCCCAATGGATGACATCACAATGGATGACTTCAAAACGAGACTCTTGTGACCTCACATTGGAAGACCTCACAATGGACGACCTCACAAACGGACGACCTCACAATGGGTCTCTAATGACACCACAATGGATCACCTCACAACGGACGACATCACAATCGATGACCTCACAATGGGACTCTTGTTACCTCACAATAGAGCACCTCACAAAGGATGACCTTACAATGGACGACATCACAATGGATAACCTCAAAATGGGACTCTTCAGACCTCACTATAGAAGACCACACAATGGATGACCTCACAATAGAAGACCTCACAATGGGCCTCTAATGACATCACAATGGATGACCTCACAATGGACGACATCACAATGGATGACTTCACAATGAGACTCTTGTAACCTCACATTGGAAGACCTCACAATGGACGACCTAACAATGGGTCTCTAACGACATCACAATGGATGACCTCACAATGGATGACCTCACATTCGATGACCTCACAATGGGAGTCTTGTTACCCCCCAATAGAACACATCACAAAGAATGACCTCACAATGGACGACATCACAATGGATGACCTCACAATGGACGACCTCACAATGGGCCTCTAATGATATCACAGTGGATGACCTCACAATGGACGAAATCACAATGGATGACCTCACAATGGGACTCTTGTGACCTCACAATGGATGACCTCACAATGGAAGACCTCACAATGGAAGACCTCACAATGGAAGACCTCACAATGGACGACCTCACAATGGGCCTCTAATGACATCACAGTGGATGACGTCACAATGGATGACCTCACAATGGGACTCTTGTGACCTCACAATGGATGACCTCACAATGGAAAACATCACAATGGATGACCACACAATGGGACTCTTGTGACCTCACAATGGGACTCTTGTGACCTCACAATAGAAGACCACACAATGGATGACCTCACAATGGATGACCTCACAATGGGCCTCTAATGACATCACAATGGATGACCTCCCAATGGATGACATCACAATGGATGACTTCACAATGAGACTCTTGTGACCTCACATTGGAAGACCTCACAATGGACGACCTCACAAACGGACGACCTCACAATGGGTCTCTAATGACACCACAATGGATCACCTCACAATGGACGACATCACAATGGATGACCTCACAATGGACGACATCACAATGGGCCTCTAATGACATCACAATGGATGACCTCACAATGGACGACATCACAATGGATGACCTGACAATGAGACCCTTGTGACCTCACAAGAGAAGAACACACAATGGATAACCTCACAATGGATGACCTCACAATGGGCCTCTAACGACATCACAATGGATGACCTCACAATGGATGACCTCACAATAGACGACCTCACAATGCGCCTCTAATGACATCGCAATAGATGACCTAACAATGGACGACATCACAATGGATGATCTCACAATGGGCCTTTAATGACATCACAATGGATGACCTCACAATGGAAGACCTCACAATGGACGACATCACAATGGATGACTTCACAATGGGACTCTTGTGACTTCACAATGGATGACCTCACAATGGACGACATCACAATGGATAACCTCACAATGGGACTCTTCTGACCTCACAATAGAAGACCACACAATGGATGACCTCACAATGGGCCTCTAATGACATCACAATGGATGACCTCACAGTGGACGACATCACAATGGATGACTTCACAATGAGACTCCTGTAACCTCACATTGGAAGACCTCACAATGGACGACCTCACAATGGGTCTCTAATGACATCACAATGGATGACCTCACAATGGATGACCTCACAATGGATGACCTCACAATGGATGACCTCACAATGGGAGTCTTGTTACCTCACAATAGAACACATCACAAAGAATGACCTCACAATGGACGACATCACAATGGATGACCTCACAATGGACGACCTCACAATGGGCCTCTAATGACATCACAGTGGATGACCTCACAATGGACGACATCACAATGGAAGACATCACAATGGATGACCTCACAATGGACGACATCACAATGGATGATCTCACACTGGGGCTCTTGTGGCCTCACAAAGGACGACCTCACAATGGATGACCTCACAATGGGTGTCTAGTGACATCACAATGGATGACCTCACAGTGGACGACATTACAATGGAAGACATCACAATGGGACTCTTGTGACCTCACAATGGAAGACCTCACAGTGGACGACATTACAATGGATGACCTCACAATGGGACTCTTGTGACCTCACAATGGAAGACCTCATAATGCGGGACCTCATAATGGACGACCTCACAATGGGCCTCTAATGACATCACAATGGATGACCTCACAATGGAAGACATAACAATGGACGACCTCACAGTGGGTCTCTAATGACATCACAATGGATGACCTCACAATGGGACTCTTGCAACCTCACAATAGAACACCTCACAATGCATGACCTCACAATGGACGACATCACAATGGATGACCTCACAATGGACCTCTAATGACATCACAATGGATCACCTCACAAGGGATGACCTCACAATGGATGACCTGACAATGGGACTCTTGAGACCTCACAAGGGATGACCTCACAATGGACGACATCACAATGGATGACCTCACAATGGGAGTCTTCTGACCTCACAATAGAAGAATACACAATGGATGACCTCACAATGGACGAAATTACAATGGATGACCTTACAATGGGACTATTGTGACCTCACAATGGATGAGCTCACAATGGACGACATCAGAATGGATGACCTCACAATGGGACTCTTGTGACCTCACAATGGAAGACCTCACAATGGAGGACCTCACAATGGGCCTCTTGTGACCTCAGAAGGGATGACCTCACAATGGATGACCTCAGAATGGATGACTTCACAATGGGCCTCTTGTGACCTCACAATGGAAGAACTCACAATGGATGACCTCACAATTGATGACCTCACAATGGGCCTCTAATGACATCACAATGGATCACCTCACAAGGGATGACCTCACAATGGATGACCTCACAATGGGACTTTTGAGGCCTCACAATGGAAGACCTGACAGTGGATGACCTCACAATGGACTACATCACAATGGATGACCTCACAATGGGACTCTTGCTACCTCGCAATGGATGACCTCACAATGGATGACCGCACAATGGATGACCTGACAATAGGCCTCTAATGACATCACAATGAAGACCTCACTATGGACATCACCATGGATGACCTCACAATGAGACTCTTGTGACCTCACAATGGAAGACCTCACAATGCATGACCTCATAATGGACGACATCACAATGGATGACCTCACAATGGGACTCTTGTGACCTCACAATGGATGACCACACAATGGAAGACATCACAATGGACGACCTCACAATGAGTCTCTAATGACATCACAAAGGATGATCTCACAATGGGACTCTTGTGACCTCACAATGGAAGACCAAACAATGGATGACCTCGCAATGGATGACCTCACAATGGGCCTCTAATGACAATACAATGGATGACCTCAGAATGGACGACATCACAATGGATGACCTAACAATGTGACTCTTTGTGACCTCACAATGGATGACCTCACAATGGATGACCTCACAATGGGCCTCTAATGACATCACAATGGATGACCTCACAATGGGACTCTTGTGACCTCACAATTGAAGACCTCACAATGGATGACCTCATAATGGGACTCTTGTGACCTCACAATGGAAGACCTTACAATGGATGACCTCACAATGGGACTATTGTGACCTCACAATGGAAGACCTCACAATGCATGACCTCATAATGGACGACCTCACAATGGGCCTCTAATGACATCACAGTGGATGACCTCACAATGGAGGACATCACAGTGCATGACCTCACAATGGGACTCTTGTGACCTCACAATGGATGACCTCACAATGGAAGACCTCCCAATGGAAGACTTCACAATGCGCGACATCACGATGGATGACCTCACAATGGGACTCTTGTGACCTCACAATGGAAGACCTCACAATGGATGACGTCACAATTGATGACCTCACAATGGGCCTCTGATGACATCGCAATAGATGACCTCACAATGGACGACATCACAATGGATGACATCACAATGGGCCTCTAATGAAATCACAATGGATGACCTCACAATGCATGACCTCACAATGGATGACCTCTCAATGGGATTCTTGTGACCTCACAATGGAAGACCTCACAATGGACGACATCACAATGGATGACCTCGCAATGGGCCTCTAATGACATCACAATGCATGACCTCCCAATGGACGACATCACAATGGATGACTTCACAATGAGACTATTGTAACCTCACATTGGAAGACCTCACAATGGACGACCTCACAATGGATGACCTCACAATGGATGACCTCACAATGGGAGTCTTGTTACCTCACAATAGAACACATCACAAAGAATCACCTCACAATGGACGACATCACAATGGATGACCTCACAATGGACGACCTCACAATGGGCCTCTAATGATATCACAGTGGATGCCCTCACAATGGACGAAATCACAATGGATGACCTCACAATGAGACTCTTGTGACCTCCCAATGGATGACCTCACAATGGACGACATCACAATGGACGACCTCACAATGGGACCCTAATGACCTCACAATGGATGACCTCACAATGGACGACATCACAATGGATGACCTCACAATGGGCCTCTAATGACATCACAATGCATGACCTCCCAATGGACGACATCACAATGGATGACTTCACAATGAGACTCTTGTAACCTCACAATGGACGACCTCACAATGGACGACCTCACAATGGGTCTCTAATGACATCACAATGGATGACCTCACAATGGATGACCTCACAATGGATGACCTCACAATGGGAGTCTTGTTACCTCACAATAGAACACATCACAAAGAATGACCTCACAATGGACGACATCACAATGGATGACCGCACAATGGGACTCTTGTGACCTCACAATGGAAGACCTCACAATGGAAGACCTCACAATGGATCACCTCACAATGGATCACCTCACAATGGGTGTCTAGTGACATCACAATGGATGACCTCACAGTGGACGACATTACAATGGATGACCTCACAATGGGACTCTTGTGACCTCACAATGGAACACCTCACAATGCATGACCTCATAATGGACGACCTCACAATGGGCCTCTAATGACATCACAATGGATGACCTCACAATGGAAGACATCACAATAGACGACCTCAGAGTGGGTCTCTAATGACATCACAATGGATGACCTCACAATGGGACTCTTGCAACCTCACAATAAAACACCTCACAATGCATGACCTCACAATGGACGACATCACAATGGATGACCTCACAATGGGACTCTTGTCACCTCACAATAGAAGACCTCACAAAGGATGACCTCACAATGGGCCTGTAATGAAATCACAATGGATCACCTCACAATGGATGACATTACAATGGATGACCTCACAATGGGACTCTTGTGACCTCACAATGGATGACCTCACAATGGATGACCTCACAATGGATGACCTCACAATGGGACTCTTGTGACCTCACAATGGAAGACCTCACAATGGATGACCTCACAATGGATCTCTAGTGACATCACAATGGATGACCTCACAGTGGACAACATTACAATGGATGACCTCACAATGGGACTCTTGTGACCTCACAATGGAAGACTTCACAATGCATGACCTCATCACAATGGATGACCTCACAATAGGCCTCTAATGACATCACAATGGATGACCTCACAAAGGACGACATCACATTGGATGACCTTACAATGGGATTCTTGTGACCTCACAATGGATGACCTCATAATGGAAGACATCACAATGCACGACCTCACAATGGGCCTCTAATGACATCACAGTTGATGACCTCACAATGGACGACCTCACAATGGATGACCTCACAATGGGACTCTTGTGACCTCACAATGGACGACCTCACAATGGACGACCTCACAATGGGCCTCTAATGACATCACAATGGATCACCTCACAATGGATGACCTCACAATGGATGACCTCACAATGGGACTCTAATGACATCATAATGGATGACCTTACAACGGACGACATCACAATGGATGACCTCACAATGGGACTCTTGTGACCTCACAATGGACGACAGCACAATGGATGACCTCACAATGGGACTCTTGTGACCTGACAAAGGAAGACCTCACAATGGAAGACATCAGAATGGATGACCTCACAATGGAATTCTTGTGACCTCAGAATGGAAAAGCTCACAATGGAAGACCTCACAATGGACAACCTCATAATGGACGACCTCACAATGGGCCTCTAATGACATCACAATGGATGGCCTCAAAATGGAAGACATCACAATGGACGACCTCACAAGGGGTCTCTAATGACATCACAATGGATGACCTCACAATGTGACTCTTGCGACCTCACAATACAACATCTCACAATGGATGACCTCACAATGGACGACATCACAATGGATGACCTCACAATGGGACTCTTGTGACCTCACAATGGAAGACCTCACAATGGATGACCTCACAATGGACGACCTCACAATGGGCCTCTAATGACATCACAGTCGATGACGTCACAATGGACGACATCACAAGGGATGACCTCACAATGGGACTCTTGTGACCTCACAATGGAAGACCTCACAACGCATGACCTCATAATGGACGACCTCACAACGGGCCTCTTGTGACATCACAATGGATAACCTTACAGTGGACGACATCACAATGGATGACCTCACAATTGGACTCTTGTGACCACACAATGGATGACCTCACAATGGACGACATCACAATGGATGACCTCACAATGGGACTCTTGTGACCTCACAATGGAAGACCTCACAATGGATGACATCACAATGGGTCTCTAGTGACATCACAATGGATGACCTCACAATGGATGACATCAAAATGGATGACCTCACAATAGGACTCTTGTGACCTCACAATGGATACCCTCACAATGGATGACCTCACAATGGACGACATCACAATGGATGACCTCACAATGGGACTCTTGTGACATCACAATGGAGGACCTCACAATGTATGACCTCATAATGGACGACCTCACAATGGGCCTCTTGTGACCTCACAATGGATGACCTCACAATGGACGATATCACAATGGATGACCTCACAATGGGACTCTTGTGACCTCGCAATGGATGACCTCACAATGGAAGACATCACAATGGATGACCGCACAATGGAAGACATCACAATGGATGACCTGACAATGGGACTCTTGAGACCTCACAATGGATGACCTCACAATGGACGACCTCACAATGGACGACCTCACAATGGGACTCTTGTGACCTCACAATGGAAGACCTCACAATGGATGACCTCACAATGCACGACCTCACAATGGGTCTCTAATGACATCACAGTGGATGACGTCACAATGGACGACATCACAATGGATGACCTCACAATGGGCCTTGTGACCTCACAATGGATCACCTCACAATGGACGACATCACAATGGATGATCTCACAATGGGACTCTTCTGACCTCACAATAGAAGACCACACAATGGGCGACCTCACAATGGGCCTCTAAAGACATCAAAATGGATCACTTCACAATGGACGACATCACAATGGATGACCTCACGATGGGACTCATGTGACCTCACAATGGAAGACCTCACAATGGATGACCTCACAATGGACGACATCACAATTGCTGCCCTCACAACGGGACTCTTGTGACCTCACAATGGAAGACCTCACAATGGATGACCTCACAATGGACGACCTCACAGTGGGCCTCCCGTGACCTCACAATGGGCCTTTACTGACCTCAAAATATAGATTGAAACCAAAAGCATTAAAATAATATGCAAGAGATCAACAAGAATACAAATAAGAACAATCTCCTTAACAATAACAGGAACATTAACAAGAACATAAGCAACAAAAAACACTACTTGAAAAATCAAGAAAGAAACATTTCCATACCACGTTCATGACGGCGTCTGTGGGCCCAGCGCTTGCTGGCAGCAGCCAGGGTGAAGGGGCCCGTGGCCTGCAAGGGCCAAGGAGCCGTTGGCATTCGCAGCCCCGAGAGCAGGGCTCTCTGTGCCAGGGGTCTCTCTGTGCCGAGCGGTGGGGCCCGGAGCAGGCAGTGCCGGGCCTGCCTGCAGCAGCCTCCTTCCCCCGGCAGCCCCTCTGGCAGGGACGCGGGGAGCCCAGTGCCAAGCGGAGCAGAGAACAGGGCAAGGGCAGCGGTGCCAGCGCTGAGGGGGGCGCGGGGCTTTGGGGCCTCCCTTGGGAGGCGTCGCGCAGGCTGCCCCGGAGCCCCGCAGCTGCCCCGCACCCTGTGGGCACCACGAGTGGCCCTGGTGCTGCGCAGACCTGCTGCTCACCTGGCCTTGCTGCTGCGTGGCCAGCGCTGGGGCCACTGCTCCACGGAGCCCTGGGGAGCATCGGTGTTCCCGTGGCGATAACTGCCCCTCTGGAATGTTCCGTACTTGCCGGGGGGTGACAGCAGCGGCAGGGGCCAGGGGGCCGCCGTGAGGAAGGCTGCTGCTGTGCTGGGCTCCTCCTGGCACGGATGAGCCCGGTGGCAGAGAGCAACGTGCGGCCTCGGCCTTGCTGGCTGCCAAGGAGGGCTCCTCAGGCAGCGCCCTGGCACGGCTGCCGCCTGCCTGCCCACAGGCCGGGCTCCGCTCGGGGCTCTGCTTTGAGCCCTGCATCGTGGTGGGCTCCACGTTGTTGCTCTGCCCTTTAGGACTTCTTGACCCAGGCCTCCCATCGATCAGCTCCACGTGTCTTATCTCTAGACACTTGACGCCTTGACATCCCGTCTCTGCAAGGACTGGGATATCTCCATACAATTTACGACTCCTTGGCCTCCGCATCCCGTCTCCGAAAAGACCGGGATCTCTTATCTCCATACGATTTACGACTTTTTCACCTTGGGATCCTGCTTCTGAGAGGACTGTGGCATCAGCTCCAGGTGTTCTATCTCCACCAGCACGAGGCCCAAATGATGCTCTGCAGCGTCTACGGAGCGGCGCTGGCACTGGAGCTGGAGGAAGAGGAGCAACAGAGCATGCAGAAAGGGGCAGACTCTGCAAGAACGAAGACATAAAAGCAGCACGGATTTCCCCCCTCCGCCGCTGTGTGCTATTTCCCCCCAGGTGTGTGGTTCATCCCCTGCACCCACTCGCACGCTTCTTGGCCCTCAACATCCCTTGCACCGAGGGCTGCGGGACAGCGCCTGCACCCAGGCACCTGTGCCCGCACCCAAGCGCAGCCAGCGACACTCAGCTGCACTGGGGTGGTGGCAACTACAATCCTGCTGTGTCTCTCCCGCTTGCTTCTCTTTTCCTTCCTTTTCCCTTCTTTTCCGCCCTGGCCTATTGTGCGTATGAGAATAAAACTTACAAGCTTTTTTGACATTTGACCCAGTTTGTGTTTTAATCTCGCTCTTGGGATCGTATCAAAACCTGCCCTGACACCGCGGCTTCCATCTCTGCAGACACACGCACTCCCTCGCCCCCACGTTAGTCGTCCCACTGCTTTTCCCACCGGCCCGGCCCTGGGTCCCGCACCGCGCCCCCCCCCGCCCACACCACCACTTTACTGGGTCGGGATGGTTCTTTTCCGCCAAAATGCCGCGGCGGGGGTGCTCGTCCGCTGACGGGGCCTCCTCAGCTTTCCTTATCCTCGTGCTTTTCGTTCTCTTTTGGCCGTTTTTCGCGGCCGCTTCTCGGCTCGCGGCTGCGCCGGCGGCGCCTCATGGCGGAAGGGCACTGCGCGTGCGCGGGGGCGGGGATTGCGGTTCCTGCCCACTGCGCACGCGCCCTCTCGGTAGCCGCGGGCGGACGGGGGAAGGCGGGAGTCCTCCCGGGGTGGGGGGGCGGCCACGTGGCACCGGGAGGCGGTTGCCCCCCCCTGCGGTCGCCATGGACGCAGCGGAGCCGGTTGCGCAACGGCCTTTATGGTCGCCCTGGAAACACAGGCGGGGAGAAGGGGAGAGGGGGACCGGGAGGGATTTGGGGTGGATAGAAAAAGGAAAATAATAAAAATAATAAGAATAATTAGAGTAAGAAGAAGAAGAAGAAGATGAAGAAGAAATAATAATAATAATAATAATAATAATAATAATAATAATAATAATAATAATAATAATACTATGACAAGGAAAACTAAGGCGCGGTTGGAACGCAATCTGGCAAGGGACGTTAAAAAAAAAACAACAAAAACATCTTCAAATACATTAACAGCAAAAGGAAGATCAGGGAAAACGTGGGTCCTCTGGCGGACGAAATGGGCACCCTGGTTACAAATAACACAGAAAAAGCAGAGTTCTGAATGCCTTCTTTGCTTTGGTGTTTACCAAGGGCAGCCCTTTAAAGCCCCAGGCCCTAGGGACAAGAGAAGAAGCCGGGGAAGACTTGCCCTGGGTAGAGGAAGATTGGGTCAGAGAGCACCTAAGGAACCTCGATACCCACAAATCCATGGGCCCTGATGGGATGCACCCCAGAGTGCTGCAGGAGCTGGCAGAGGTCATAGCTAAGCCGCCCTCCATCATCTTTGAAAGATCCTGGAGAACCGGGGAGGTGCCAGAAGACTGGAAGAAGGCCAATGTCACGCCAGTCTTCAAAAAAGGCAAGAAGGAGGACCCAGGTAACTACAGGCCAGTCAGCCTCACCTCCGTCCCTGGAAAAGTGATGGAACGGCTCATACTGGCTGTTGTCTCCAGGCACATGGAGGACAAGAAGGTGCTCAAGAGTAGTCAGCATGGATTCACCAAGGGGAAATCTTGCTTGACTAATCTGATAGCCTTCTGTGATGAAATGACCAGCTGGATAGATGAGGGGAGAGCGGTGGATGTCGTCTATCTCGACTTCACCAAGGCTTTTGACACCGTCCCTCACAACATCCTCCTGGGCAAGCTCCGGAAGTGTGGGATAGATGAGTGCACAGTGAGGTGGATTAGGAACTGGCTGGATGGCAGAGCTGTCACGGAACGAGTGGTGGTGGGGGGGGCTGAGTGACACAATGCACTTCACTCGTGGGAAAGAAATAGGAATAGGTTTTATTGGTAATGACAATGGTTTCACGAGATTCTATGGCAAGGTCACTTATTACTTACTGCATGGAGGTTCAAGATATACACAGAATTATCAAGGACACCCTCCCGTTGGGTCACGAGGTTCAGACTGGACCCCCTTGCTTTCCAAACTCCTTCTGAGAGGAATCTGGGTGCGGCTGGATCCAGTCCTAGTCCCAGACCTGGTCAACGGTTTATGTCTAAGGGATTTGTGCACAGTTACAAAGTAAGGTTTACAAATTTAGAAAGAGAAAGGCGCGCTATAGTCACTTACCACGAATCTGTAGTGGAAAGGATCTCTTAACCTCGAGGAGTATCCTTGAGAGGCGTCCCTGCTCAAGAGGAGATCCCAGCGTGCAGCCCGCTGCCATGCAAGGAGAGCTCAATGGGCTCTTGGGCTGTTTCCGTATTTGTGGGATAAGATGATTGACTGATAGTCATTCTTTCAATTCAGAAATGACTGTTGGCTGATATACTCACAGTTAGCCTTATCTCTCCATCAGGATAGGGCCATCCGGACTGTTATTGATGGTTGATGTCTGGGTGGGGGAAGAAATCAGGGAAGCAACTACCAGGATTAGATAATGTGGTAGTTAACACCTGAACAGGGCTACCTGTGAGAAGTCAGGATGAGCTGGGGAAGGAGCATATCCGTCACAAGAGCTCAGAGGGTGGTGATCAGTGGTGCAGAGTCTGGTTGGAGGCCTGTAGCTAGCGGGGTCCCCCAGGGGTCAGTCCTTGGTCCTGTCCTGTTCAATTTATTCATCAATGACCTGGATGAAGGCACGGAGTGCTCCCTCAGCAAGTTTGCTGATGACACGAAACTGGGAGGAGTAGCCGATACCCCAGAGGACTGCACTGCCATCCAGAAAGACCTGGACAGACTGGACAACTGGACAGTGAAAAACCTCATGAAATTCAACAAGGCCAAGTGCAAGGTTCTGCACCTGGGGAGGAATAACCCCAGACACCAGTACAGGCTGGGGACTGACCTTCTGGAGAGCAACTCTGCAGAGAAAGACCTGGGTGTCATGGTGGACGACAAATTGACCATGAGGCAGCAGTGTGCTCTTGTGGCCAAGAAGGCCAATAGGATCCTGGTGTGCATTAAGCAGAGCGTCTCCAGCAGGTCGAGGGAGGGGATCCTGCCCCTCTACTCAGCCCTGGTGAGGCCACATCTGGAGTACTGTGTCCAGTTCTGGGCCCCACAGTATAAGAGGGATGTGGAGCTGCTGGAGAGAGTCCAGCGCAGGGCCACAAGGATGATGAGGGGCCTGGAACATCTGCCCTATGAGGAGAGGCTGAGGGAGCTGGGCCTGTTCAGCCTGGAGAAGAGAAGGCTGAGAGGGGATCTAATCGGTGTATAAAAGTACCTCAAGGGAGGGAGTAAAGAGGATGGTGCTGGTCTCTTTTCAGTGGTGGCCACCGAGAGAACGAGAGGTAATGGCCACAAACTGAAGCACCAAAAGTTCCACAGGAACTTAAGGACAAATTTTTTAACGGTGAGGGTGACAGAGCGCTGGAACAGACCGCCCGGAGAGGTTGTGGAGTCTCCTTCTCTGGAGATCTTCAAAACCCGCTTGGATGCAGTCCTGTGCCACGTGCTCTAGGTGACCCTGCGTGTGCAGGGGGGTTGGACTAGATGTTCTCTAGAGGTCCCTTCCAACCTTAAGCATTCTATGCTTCTATGAAACAGCAGAAGTCAGATTCTGCAATTCTGCAATAAAAGGCACGGCCAAACACTGCCATGCACACGCACAGTGTGCATTCATGCACCAAGTTGATGACAGAGGGATTGCCATTTTGTTATTCTGACATATTTCTACTTCAGCATTTTTAAGTTATAAGTCTTCTGCAAGAAATAGTCTTGCAGATGAAATGAGAATGACACGACTTTGCGGGTCGCCAGTGGGAATGACACAGAAGGGTGGTCGCCATGGGAATGACACGGTGCAGGGGTCGCCATGGGAATGACACGGCGCAGGGGTCACAATGGGAAAGACATGACAGGGGGATCACAATGGGAATGACATGTCGGGGGCGGATCACAATGGGAATTACATGGCAGGGTGGTCGCAAGGGGAATGACACGGTGCAGGGGTCGCCATGGGAATGACATGTCGGGGGTGGTCACAATGGAATTTACATGGCAGGGTGGTCGCCAATGGGAATGACACAGTGGACTGGGCTGTCTACGTACCAGGCTAGAGGCTGGGGCTGGGCTGAGGCGCCGGCGGAGAGGAGGCCAGAGGGGAGCCCAGCGCAGGCCGGCACACTGGTAGAGAGGGCAGAGCAGAGCAGCGGGTGGAGGGCCGGGCTGGGGGAGGAAGCTCCGGGCAGGCTTCGGTGAGGGCCGGAGTAGGGCATCATCGGCCCAGGGCTGATGACCTGGAGGAAGGGATGGAGTGCTCCCTCAGCAAGTTTGCTGATGCTACCAAACTGGGAGGAGTAGCTGATACCCTAGAGGGCTGCGCTGCCATGCAGAGGGACCTGGACAGACTAGGTGGTGAGAAAACTTATGAAATTCAGCAAGGGCAAGTGCAAGGTCCTGCACCTGAGAAGGATTAACCCCAGTCACCAGTACAGGCTGGGGACTGACCTTCTGGAGAGCAGCTCTGCAGAGAAGGACCTGAGTGACAAGTCGACCATGAGGCAGCACTGTGTCCGTGGCCAAGAAGGCCAATGGGACCCTGGGGTGCGTTAAGAAGAGCATCTCCAGCAGGTCAAGGGAGGTGATTCTGCCCCTCTACTCAGGCCTGGGGAGGCCGTATCTGGAGAACCGTGTCCAGTTCTGGGCTCCGCAGTCCAGAACTCCCTCCGCAGAGGGATGTGGAGCTACTGGAGAGAGTCCAGCACAGAGCTACAAGGATGAAGAGGGGCCTGGAGCATCTGCCCTATGAGGAGAGACTGAGAGAGCTGGGCCTGTTCAGCCTGAAGAAGAGAAGGCTGAGAGGGGAAATGATCACTGTATAGAAATACCTCAAGAGAGGCAGTGAGGAGGAACGGGTGGCCTCTTTTCAGTGGTGGCCACTGGCAGAACTAGAGGAAAGGGCCACAAACTGAAACATGAGAAGTTCCACAGGAACTTAAGGAAAATTTTTTTGACAGTGAGGGTGACAGAGCACTGGAACAGGTTGCCAAGAGACATTTTGGAGTCTCCTTCCTTGGAGATCTTCAAAACCAACTTGGACGCAATCCTGTGCCACATGCTCTGCATGACCCTGCGTGTGCAGGGGGGTTGGACTGGATGATCTCTAGAGGACCCTTCCAACCTTAACGATTCTATGATTCTATGATAGGTAGGCTTAGGCTAGGTGAGGCTGGGCTTCACGCTGCCAAAAGTCCTTGGAACGAGTGGAAGGCACCACCTGCTGATTGTTATAACCCTGTGACTTACAGGCAAAGAAACTTTCCCTTTGTGCTTCTTTTGCTGACCTCTTCCTTTCATAGAGCTGGTCAGCACCAGTGGGAGAATCTTGCGTGGGGGTCAACCTACATCGCTGAGATAGTAACATGCTTCTGGTTGTTGCTAGCGCTGCTGCTGCGACGCTAGTTTCAATCGTGCGGCTATTCAAGCTGGAACGGACAGGACACCCCTCTCGCTGGGATTACAAATTCTGAGCAGGCAGCACCACTTTGCACTTCAGGGAACGCTTGGGATTTTGTGTTTCCTTCTTTCCTTCCTTCCTTCCTTCCTTGCTTCCTCCCTTCCTTCCTTTTTTCTCAGCTGCCAAACATTCACTTCTAAATGCAGCTCTCGTCACAGAATTGATAGGGAATATTGCATTTCTTTAGCCCTTAGACTTTGGGTGGTATTTACAGACTCTATGGCCAACTGATTCTCTCACATTTAGCTGGTTACAAAACTGGAGACAAGAGCACTGAGAACGGCACAGGGTTTTGAATAAGAGGGCCGCTAAACAGCAACTGTAAGGTAAAGTCCATAACTGTTTGTTATGGACTAGAAGTCTTGGACTGGGAATCTTTGCCAGTTTTTGAATTCTTTGCAGCTTTTCTTTTGTGCCTTCTTAGAAGTGCACGAGAGGGTTTAAACTGACACGGGCCAGTAGAGCTTGCAAATTTCTTGCAAGCTTCAGGCAAGGAAGAGCTTCAAAGCAGGAGAAATGCATGAGCTGAAAATGATGGGGAAATAAAATATCGGAAATGGCTGGAATTGTTCGACATTGAGAATGGGGAGGTTCAGCACAAAACCACGAAGAAACTTAAGGGAATGAAGAAGAGATGAAGTGAAGCAACATACAGATTTACTAGAGAAGAAAACAGAAGAAATGCAGAATTTGAAAACGATTGCAAAATGCAATGCCAGGAATAGTTGGAATTGTCCCACATCTGACAACAGGGAGGCTCAGCACAAATCCATGAAGAAGAGAGGACCTGAAGCAACATTCAGTTTTAATAAGCAGGAAAGACAAAGAAATGCAGATTTTGAAAACGATTGTGAAATACAATGCCAGGAATAGTTGGAATTGTCCCACAGTTGAAAACGGCAAGCTTCAGCACAAAGCCCCGAAGAAACTCAACGGAATGAAGAAGAGATTATCTGAGGCAACATACAGATTTACTAGAGAAGAAAAGAGAAGAAATAGAGAATTTGAAAACAATTGTGAAATACAATACGAGGAAGGGTTGGAATTGTCCAACACCTGACAACAGACAGGTTCAGCACAAAGCCACAAAGAAAGTGAACAGAATGAAGAAGAGATTAGCTGATAAAACATTCAGATTTACTGAAGAAGAAAGCAGAAGAAATAGAGAATGTGAAAACAACTGTGATACACAATACCAGTAATAGTTGGAATTGTCCAACACCTGACAACAGGGAGGTTCAGCACAAAACCACGAAGAAACTCATTGGAGTGAAGAAGCGATTACCTGAGGCAACATTTCGATTTACTAGAGAAGAAAACAGAAGGAATGCAGAATTTGAAAACAATGTCAAATAAAATAGTAGTAAAGGTTGGAATTGTCCAACACCTAACAACAGACAGGTTCAGCAAAAAACCACAAAGAAAGTGAACGGAATGAAGAAGAGATCAGCTGATGAAACATTCAGATTTACTGAAGAACAAAGCAGAAGAAATAGTGACTTTGAAAACAATTGTGATATACAATACCAGGAAGGGTTGTAATTGTCCAACACCTGACAACAGAGAGGTTCAGCACAAAGCCACGAAGAAGAGATGACCTGAAGCAACATTCAGTTTTAATAAACAGGAAAGCCAAGGAAATGCAGATTTTGAAAACAATTTTGAAATACAATGCCAGGAATAGTTGGAATTGTCCAACAATTGAGAATGGGGAGGTTCAGCACAAAGCCACGAAGAAACTCATTGCAGTGAAGAAGAGATTAACTAAGGCAACATTCCGATTTACTAGATAAGAAAACAGAAGAAATGCAAATTTTTAAAACAATTGTCAAATACAATAGTAGTAAAGGTTGGAATTGTCCAACACCTGACAACAGACAGGTTCAGCACAAAACCACAAAGAAACTCATTGGAGTGAAGAAGAGATTAACTGAAGCAACATTCTGATTTACTAGAGAAGAAAACAGAAGAAATGCAGTATTTGAAAATGAATGTGAAATACAATACCAGGAATAATTGGAATTGTCCAACACCAGACAACAGAGTTGTTCATCACAAAGCCACGAGGAAGAGGTGACCTGAAGCAACGTTCAGTTTTAATAAACAGGTAAGCCAAGGAAATGCAGATTTTGATAACGCTTGTGAATTACAATGCCAAAAATGGTTGGAATTGTCCAACAGTTGAGAATGGTGAGGTTCAGCACAAAACCACGAAGAAACTCATTGGAGTGAAGAAGAGATTAACTGAAGCAACATACAGATTTACTAGAGAAGATAACAGAAGAAATGCGAAATTTGAAAATAATTGTCAAATTATTGTCAAATTGTCAATACCAGGAAGGGTTGGAATTGTCCAACACCTGACAACAGAGAGGTTCAGCACAAAGGCACGAAGAAGAGACGACCTGAAGCAACATTCAGTTTTAATAAACAGGAAAGCCAAGGAAATGCAGATTTTGAAAACAATTTTGAAATACAATGTCAGGAATAGTTGGAATTGTCCAACAATTGAGAATGGGGAGGTTCAGCACAAAGCCACGAAGAAACTCAACGCACTGAAGACGAGATTAACTGAGGCAACATACAGATTTACTAGGGAAGAAAAGCGTAGAAATAGAGGATTTGAAAGCAATTGTGATATACAATGTCAGGAAGGGTTGGAATTGTCCAACACCTGACAACAGACAGGTTCAGCACAAAGCCACGAAGAAAGTGAACGGAAGGAAGAAGAGATTAGCTGATGAAACATTCAGATTTACTGAAGAAGAAAGCAGAAGAAAGAGAGAATGTGAAAACAATTGTGATATACCATACCAGGAATGGTTGGAATTGTCCAACACCTAAAAATGGGGAGGTTCAGCACAAAGCCACGTAGAAGAGATGAACTGAAACAACATTCTGATTTACTAAACAAGGAAGCAGAAGAAATGGAAAATATTAAAGCTATTGGGAAATACAATACCAGTAATAGTTGGAATTGTCCAACACCTGAAAACAGGGAGGTTCAACACAAAACCATGAAGAAACTCATTGGAGCGAAGAAGCGATTAACTGAGGCAACATTCTGATTTACTAGAGAAGAAAACAGAAGAAATGCAGAATTTGAAAACAATGTCAAATACAATAGTAGTAAAGGTTGTAATTGTCCAACACCTAACAATAGACAGGTTCAGCAAAAAACCACGAAGAAAGTGAACGGAATGAAGAAGAGATTAGCTGATGAAACATTCAGATTTACTGAGGAAGAAAGCAGAAGAAATAGTGACTTTGAAAACAATTGTGATATACAATACCAGGAAGGGTTGTAATTGTCCAACACCTGACAACAGAGAGGTTCATCACAAAGTCACGAAAAAGAGACGACCTGAAGCAACATTCAGTTTTAATAAACAGGAAAGCCAAGGAAATGCAGATTTTGAAAACAATTTTGAAATACAATGCCAGGAATAGTTGGAATTGTCCAACAATTGAGAATGGGGAGGTTCAGCACAAAACCACGAAGAAACTCATTGGAGTGAAGAAGCGATTACCTGAGGCAACATTTCGATTTACTAGAGAAGAAAACAGAAGGAATGCAGAATTTGAAAACAATGTCAAATAAAATAGTAGTAAAGGTTGGAATTGTCCAACACCTAACAACAGACAGGTTCAGCAAAAAACCACAAAGAAAGTGAACGGAATGAAGAAGAGATCAGCTGATGAAACATTCAGATTTACTGAAGAACAAAGCAGAAGAAATAGTGACTTTGAAAACAATTGTGATATACAATACCAGGAAGGGTTGTAATTGTCCAACACCTGACAACAGAGAGGTTCAGCACAAAGCCACGAAGAAGAGATGACCTGCAGCAACATTCAGTTTTAATAAACTGGAAAGCCAAGGAAATGCAGATTTTGAAAACAATTTTGAAATACAATGCCAGGAATAGTTGGAATTGTCCAACAATTGAGAATGGGGAGGTTCAGCACAAAGCCACGAAGAAACTCATTGCAGTGAAGAAGAGATTAACTAAGGCAACATTCCGATTTACTAGATAAGAAAACAGAAGAAATGCAAATTTTTAAAACAATTGTCAAATACAATAGTAGTAAAGGTTGGAATTGTCCAACACCTGACAACAGACAGGTTCAGCACAAAACCACAAAGAAACTCATTGGAGTGAAGAAGAGATTAACTGAAGCAACATTCTGATTTACTAGAGAAGAAAACAGAAGAAATGCAGTATTTGAAAATGAATGTGAAATACAATACCAGGAATAATTGGAATTGTCCAACACCAGACAACAGAGTTGTTCATCACAAAGCCACGAGGAAGAGGTGACCTGAAGCAACGTTCAGTTTTAATAAACAGGTAAGCCAAGGAAATGCAGATTTTGATAACGCTTGTGAATTACAATGCCAAAAATGGTTGGAATTGTCCAACAGTTGAGAATGGTGAGGTTCAGCACAAAACCACGAAGAAACTCATTGGAGTGAAGAAGAGATTAACTGAAGCAACATACAGATTTACTAGAGAAGATAACAGAAGAAATGCGAAATTTGAAAATAATTGTCAAATTATTGTCAAATTGTCAATACCAGGAAGGGTTGGAATTGTCCAACACCTGACAACAGAGAGGTTCAGCACAAAGGCACGAAGAAGAGACGACCTGAAGCAACATTCAGTTTTAATAAACAGGAAAGCCAAGGAAATGCAGATTTTGAAAACAATTTTGAAATACAATGTCAGGAATAGTTGGAATTGTCCAACAATTGAGAATGGGGAGGTTCAGCACAAAGCCACGAAGAAACTCAACGCACTGAAGACGAGATTAACTGAGGCAACATACAGATTTACTAGGGAAGAAAAGCGTAGAAATAGAGGATTTGAAAGCAATTGTGATATACAATGTCAGGAAGGGTTGGAATTGTCCAACACCTGACAACAGACAGGTTCAGCACAAAGCCACGAAGAAAGTGAACGGAAGGAAGAAGAGATTAGCTGATGAAACATTCAGATTTACTGAAGAAGAAAGCAGAAGAAAGAGAGAATGTGAAAACAATTGTGATATACCATACCAGGAATGGTTGGAATTGTCCAACACCTAAAAATGGGGAGGTTCAGCACAAAGCCACGTAGAAGAGATGAACTGAAACAACATTCTGATTTACTAAACAAGGAAGCAGAAGAAATGGAAAATATTAAAGCTATTGGGAAATACAATACCAGTAATAGTTGGAATTGTCCAACACCTGAAAACAGGGAGGTTCAACACAAAACCACGAAGAAACTCATTGGAGCGAAGAAGCGATTAACTGAGGCAACATTCTGATTTACTAGAGAAGAAAACAGAAGAAATGCAGAATTTGAAAACAATGTCAAATACAATAGTAGTAAAGGTTGTAATTGTCCAACACCTAACAATAGACAGGTTCAGCAAAAAACCACGAAGAAAGTGAACGGAATGAAGAAGAGATTAGCTGATGAAACATTCAGATTTACTGAGGAAGAAAGCAGAAGAAATAGTGACTTTGAAAACAATTGTGATATACAATACCAGGAAGGGTTGTAATTGTCCAACACCTGACAACAGAGAGGTTCATCACAAAGTCACGAAAAAGAGACGACCTGAAGCAACATTCAGTTTTAATAAACAGGAAAGCCAAGGAAATGCAGATTTTGAAAACAATTTTGAAATACAATGCCAGGAATAGTTGGAATTGTCCAACAATTGAGAATGGGGAGGTTCAGCACAAAGCCACGAAGAAACTCATTGGAGTGAAGAAGAGATTAACTGAGGCAACATTCCGATTTACTAGAGAAGAAAACAGAAGAAATGCAGAATTTGAAAACAATGTCAAATACAATAGTAGTAAAGGTTGGAATTGTCCAACACCTGACAACAGACAGGTTCAGCACAAAACCACGAAGAAACTCATTGGAGTGAAGAAGAGATTAACTGAAGCAAAATTCTGATTTACTAGAGAAGAAAACAGAAGAAATTCAGAATTTAAAATGATTGTGAAATACAATACCAGGAATGGTTGGAATTGTCCAACACCTGACAACAGAGAGGTTCAGCACAAAGCCACGAAGAAGAGGTGACCTGAAGCAACATTCAGTTTTAATAAAAAGGTAAGCCAAGGAAATGCAGATTTTGAAAACGCTTGTGAATTACAATGCCAGGAATGGTTGGAATTGTCCAACAATTGAGAATGGGGAGGTTCAGCACAAAACCACGAAGAAGAGACGACCTGAAGCAACATTCTGTTTTAAGAAACCGAAAAGCCAAGGAAATGCAGATTTTGAAAACGATTGTGAAATAAAATACCAGTAAGGGTTGGAATTGTCCAACACTTGACAACAGAGAGGTTTATCACAAAGCCACGAAGAAGAGACAACCTGAACCAACATTCAGTTTTAATAAACCGAAAAGCCATGGAAATGGAGATTTTGAAAACGATTGTGAAATACAATGCCAGGAATAGTTAGAATTGTCCAACAATTGAGAATAGGGATATTCAGCACGAAGCCATGAAGAAACTCATTGGAGTGAAGAAGAGATTAACTGAGACAACACTCCGATTTACTAGAGAAGAAAACAGAAGAAATGCAGAATTTGAAAACAATTGTCAAATATGATATCAGGAAGGGTTGGAATTGTCCAACACCTGCCACAGGGATGTTCAGCACAAAGCCATGAAGAAGAGATGAACTGAAGCAGCATTTAGATTTACGAAAGAGGAGAGCAGAGTAAATGCAGAATTTGAACATGATATTTTCTATGTTTTCTTTCAAGGTAGTATGCTGACCTACTAAAGGAAACTCTTAAAGAACTCTGAAAGAGGTCCAATCTTAAAATGTCTTCATTACCTTTTGCTTAATTACAGTTGCTGAGACAGGGGCTTTAGTAATTAGAGGACAAGGATAGGGAACTTCATTCAGTAACTCCTGAGGTTGAAAATATCATCTACTTACCTACTGCAATTCTGCCCCACAGTCCTCATTTCAGTAGATCACACATTTGAGTCTCCTCCTTAATGTCACTGCCTTGACACTCATTCCCACTGGGATTTTAGCAAGAACATCATGCTACTTTACTACGGCAAGAAAGAATCACGGTAAGTTTTTTTTTTTTTTTCCCTTTCATCTGGGCCAGAAGAAGAAGAACAGAAGTTACTGGTTTCTATTCCACAAATTTGATGTCAAAGGGAAAAAAGAAAATCCACAAATTCAGATATTTCTCTAGTACATACCAACAACTTTTAAGGAGAGTTATGTATTTCTCCAAAATTATTTTGCTACATTCACTTAAGTGGAGCCTGCTTTTGATGCTGGGAATAGCAGGTAGCCAAAGAAAATATAATCTCTAAAAGAATAATTTCTTTTAAGAATAACTTATTATTCATATAGCTTATATTATTTATATTGCCTATATACAGACAATCATCAGGAGGTTTTTTCTTAAACCTAATTCTCAAAAGAAAAAAAAATCCCCACCAAAATTCTTCCCTCAAATAACTTCCCCCTCAAAATAATTCCCTTTCAACACCCCCCAAGAAAATTCCTAACAAATAATTTTCCATAAAGAAACACTAAAAAAAAATACATTCCAAAAAACTATGCCTGACCAAATATTTCCTTCTGATTTTTTTTCCCATCCAGATCATTTTATCCTCTGAAAAAATCACACAAAACACACACACAACTTTTATTTTTTGACAAAACCCTTTCCCTTCCAATAAGGTTTTCCCCTCCAAAGGCTGTTGCAGATGGCTCGGGATTGGGCAATAATCACGCAAAATCAGGTGGCTACGTCAAGCATTATTTCAGGTGAAAGCACATAAACAGAGGAGCAAAATACGGATAGTTGCTCACAACTTAGCACTTGCTAGCAGGATACTGAGCCTGAACATCCTCTCGAGCTGGTGGATTGGAGGGTTGCTGACAGGCTCCCAACTTGGCGGGCGTCCCTGCGGAGACAACGTAGACCTCGGTGTTAGGTGTCTCCCCGTTCCCCTCCCCGCACTGTCTTTTTACGCACGGTGCCTCCCGCCCCGTAGGGCCAGTACGTGCCAGGAGGCAGGCCGGGGGGCGGACAAACTCCACCCTCAGCCACATAACCTTCCCTCCCGGGTGCGCAAGCGCGCATACTGGTAGGGAGTCCCAGCCCTCAGTCTGAGGGTCCTGCCTTCCTCATCTTCCTCCTCCTCCTGGTGCGGCTGACCTTCAAACTGGGTTAGAGCACATCTGCGGTTAAGCTGGCTGCAAGTCCGGTCCAGCAGCCACCTTCAACTGGTTTTGGACGGAGTCGGCTGTGAACGTGGCTGAGCAGCCGCCTCCGTGTTCCTTATCGTTCCGCCCAAATGGGCAAACATCTGATTTCTCAAGGTCTGGATTCTGTTTCGCACAATAGTCTTATGACCTTACAGAGCATAAATAATCATAAAAATATCTACCTCCTATACATGCCGCCCCATGATCTGTAGAGGTCAATCTATTGTAGCGAAGCACCCGAAGAGATAACATTTTCATAGCAGTTTCAACCATACCTCGTGTCAGCATCATTACACAAGGGATACAGTACATAACACAGACAAATACAGCAAATAGAAACAATAGCCCCAATAGCAGTTTCTGTAGCCATGGCCAACCCCACTTCCACTGTCCGAATGCATTCCAGTCATCAGCATCTCTCAGTTGATGAGTCAGATCCTGTAAGGCCTGGATCTGGCAATGTATAGACTTGGAGTGGTCACTTGGATTCATATAGCACATGCCTCCCACCTCTTCACACCCATGGCCATGCATAAGCAATAACATATCTATGGCAGCGTGGTCTTGTACAGTTGCGTGCTGAATCGAGTCCACTTCTACTCACAATGAGGACAAAGCTGTCGTTGTAGCATTGCTGGACTTTGCTAGCTGTGGGATTCCTGAAGGCCAGTGGTCATGCTGTGAGCAAGCCAGATAAGGGCAGAAGGGCGCCAGACCTAGATGAAAGGGCAGAAGGGCGCCAGGCCTAGCTGAAAGGGTGGAAGGACTGCTGACTAAGAGATAAGGAGATCTTGCGGAGAGTCAGATAAGGAGGCAAAGAGTTGACGCAAATAAGAGCTAACCTATCCTGAGCTCAAGCCTTGCAATATGCATGAACCTAATTAAGTTGTGTATAAGAGTGCACACTGAATGTTCAATAAACGAGTCTTGTCGATGACCATATGGTGTCGCAGTCTCCCTTTCTCCTACAAATGGTGACCCCGACGTGATGCAACGAAGGGCAATCCTCTCTCGGACAGAAAAGAAATCGGGAGAAGGACGCACCACGGTGGAGAAAGTAGGAGTTGGGTCCTCTGCAGCCAGGACGGTGCAAATCCGCCGAGCAAACGCTGGAAGGACGGCACCCCCGAAGATCATATAGATGGTTTCGGGCCATACACGCCACCGGAGCCTGGAGAGCTGCAACAGCGCGCTGACGTCAGGAATGGATAGGCAAGTGGCGTATGAATTATTTACCCATACCTTACAACAATGTAACGTACAGGGAATTGACTTAAAGAAAGAATTACCAGGATTATTAGCTTGGGGGTACGCAAAAGGTTGCTTTATGGTGAAGCAGGGATTGTGGAAGTCCTACGGAAATTTGGTGAATAGGCTTGTGCAATCCCTGGAGCAAGCTACTGATGAACAGGCCCTCTGCAAGCTTTTGATCTGGTGCAGAGAGAATGGGTTCAAAGCCGAGCCCCACCTAGTATTCAAATCCGATGTGAAAGCAAAAAGCAAAGTGGCCGCCGGAGTCACGGCAGCCTTTGCAAGCACTTCAGGACCGGGACCGCCACGCCACCGACAACGGCTGGTGTTTGGAGATCCATCGCCAAAACCCCCCGACCTGCACCTGCAGCACCTGCACCATCTGCGCCCCCACTTCCGGACCCCCTGTCGAGCCTGAGGAACAGCCCGGCTGGGTCCAGGACTTGTTGAATCGCCTTGAAAAATTAGAGAAGGGGGCCGGGGAAGAGAAGGCGAATAAGATCAAGGAGACTGACGTTGCTGAGGGCTTGACAACAGCCAGGGGGGAGGTGCAGGGGAATTTGATCTGTCTTTTAAAGTGGGGGTTGAAGAATTGTAATGCTTTAAGTGAGGACAGAAACCGTTATTAGGGCTATTATTTCTGTTTGCTATGTTCGTCTTTATTATGTGTTGTGTCCTTTGTATAATGATGCTGACACGAGGTATGGTTGAAAGGAGGAAATTTGTATGATCTGTAGAGTCATAATGGGATCTTGAGAAAGAAGATGTTTGCCTGCCCGGGAACTGCAAACATCCTCTAAACTAGTTTGAAGGTCAAACACCTGAGAGGGAGGAAGATGAGGAAGGCAGGAGCCTCAGACTGACAGCTGGGACCACTTACTGGTATGCGCATTTGCGCACCCAGGAGGGAAGGTTATGTGACTGAAGGCGGAGTTTGTCTGCCCCCCGGACTGCCTGCTGGCACGTACTGGCCCTACGTGGCAGGATGCACCGGGCTTAAACAGACAGTGCAGAGAGAGGGGGGGGTGAGACTCCTAATACTGAGATCCACGTTGTCTCCGCGGGGACGCCCGCTGAGTTAGGAGCCTGTCAGCAACCCTCTAATCTGCCAACTCGAGAAGATGTTCAGTCTCAGTATCCTGCCGACAAGTATTACCTCAAGAGTAGTTATTCATACATTGCTTATTAAAGGTGCTTTCACTTGAATAGAGGCTCGCAGTAGCCACATTGTTTTGGGTGATTATTGCCAAATCCCAAGCCCATTCGCACCTAATTGGCGACAAGGATCGGCTTTGGCAATTGAGACAGTGGAACTCACTAGTGAAGTGCACAGCTACGTGAGGTCGTGCCACTCGATAGAAACTGTGTTTGTGCTGTTTGTGTGTGTGGTCTTTAGATGTTGTGTAATGTGTATCAGTAGAGAGGGCTGAATAAGCACAACAAGAAAGTGCAGAATTTGAAAGCGGGAAAGCCAGGAATAACTCAGACTATGGCGTCCCCCCCACCAGTGGAGGAATGGGAGCTGTACTCTGACTTGTGTCCTTGGAAAGAGACTAGGGAAATACTTCTGCACAGGAAGTAAGAATGAAGAACCAAAAGCTGAAATACTGGCTACAAAACAAAAAAAAAAAAAAAAAAAAAAAAAGAGGGGGAGAATTGGGAATTTTTAAAATTTTTTGATTTATAGATATTGGAACCAGATGGGTGCCAGCGAAATGGGTGAGACCTTGGCTGGAAGCAAACTCGCCTAGATCAGATGTAGCAGGCAAGCAACCAGTACCCTAGCTGTGGAAAGTGTGAGCCTGCAGAAGGAAAACATGGGAGGAAGAAGTGTTGCTGTTGTTATTAGCTGTATGTTGTAGCTTTTAGGAGGTAGTATTGCTTTTAACGCTATTATAGGGGTTAATGCTGCTTTTAGCGCTAATGGAGATGTTATGCTTTTTAGGCAGATTGTTAATTATAACCAAATCAAGAGTTGTTGGCTTTGTGGAACAGCAGATCAACTCGATGCACCGGTGTTAGGTATTAAGTGTTGGGATGGTGTTGTTGATCCTATGTTGCATTCTACTAGTTGTGCCTTGCTTATTGAAATGTGTATCAAATATGATTGAGAATGCTGTAAAGAAGGTTTGGCTGGCTACAATCACCGAGCAAAACGGGTTTGATGATTCTACTAATCTTGTGCATTTTGGTGGTCGTTCCCTGCCTGATTAAGTGTCTGAGACAGACAGTAGACAAGGCGATCAAAGACATATTTTGGGTGAACCATCAAGAATCCTGGCTTGCTCAAAAACAAGAAGGGGGAATTGTGGGATTCCTGAAGGCCAGTGGTCATGCTGTGAGCAAGCCAGATAAGGGCAGAAGGGCGCCAGACCTAGATGAAAGGGCAGAAGGGCGCCAGGCCTAGCTGAAAGGGTGGAAGGACTGCTGACTAAGAGATAAGGAGATCTTGCGGAGAGTCAGATAAGGAGGCAAAGAGTTGACGCAAATAAGAGCTAACCTATCCTGAGCTCAAGCCTTGCAATATGCATGAACCTAATTAAGTTGTGTATAAGAGTGCACACTGAATGTTCAATAAACGAGTCTTGTCGATGACCATATGGTGTCGCAGTCTCCCTTTCTCCTACAGCTAGCCAGCATCCCAGTCTGCACAACGTGGTCAATGCTTGCTTGGCAGCGATCCCCGGAGCCAATGGCAACGCTATAATATTTTTCTCTGTTGTCCCAAAGTCATTTAGGTTGGTAGAGGCGATAGACACAGACAGATGCAACCATTTTAAGGGAACGTTCCTTCAAGGTGTCATGATTGCCCTGGGGATTCAAGGGGACTTGCATACCCCTTGGCATCTCCAGAGCTCTGGTACAGTGCAAAGGATGAATGGGAACATTAAAAGGCATCTTCTAAAATTGGTGTTAGAAGCTAAAACACCATGGAGACAACTTCTACCATTCAAGAATGAGAACAAAACCTAGGGGAGACATTTAACTGTTCTCCTTTGAAAGAATATTCGAGATTCCCCACCCTACTAACACCCAAGCTGCCGGGAAGGTAGAGATGAGTGATCAATATGTGGGCAGAATACTTTCCCGTGTAAAGGATCTCCAACAGGAAGTCCAGCTCGCACATATCCTGCCCTTGGATTTTGCAGTACCAGGAGATCGGGTCTTGGTCAAAAAGCAGAAAAAGCACCACTGGCAGCAAAGTGGAGTGGACCTTAGAACCACAGAAACATCAGTCAATACTGCTGAGCATGGATGGCCATGATGCCTGAAATCTGGACTTCTCAGTTGAAGGAAAAGGATGGCTCTAAGGATAACTCTCCTTAGAGCTGTAACACTGTCTGGGGTTGGGTCAGGAGAATAAATGCTGGGTCTGTGGGAGTCCAGGAGGATATGAAGACTAGCCATGGGTGCCAGCCCTATGGAACCCAGGTGCTTAGTTAATAACTTATGCAGAGTTCACTATGCTTCTAAAGATGGGTGTAGAGGTTTGTAAAAACAAATATTGAAAAAAAAGAGAGGGAGGGATTGAGCAGAATACACAAGTTTGTGTATTCACAAATAAGGGGACTTCCCCACAGTCTTTGGCTGATGAGTGGGACAAAGGAATATATGCAGGAGAGGAGACTGAGCGGAGCCATGAGTGAGTGGGACAGGAGAGCATATGCCAAAAGGAGGGTGAGCTCAGGTTGAGAGCAGATGGAAGGAGGCAGGAGTTTGGTGTAGGCAGGCCGGGAAGGATGTAACTTCTGAGCACCTTGGGCAACGGGGAAAAGGAGAGGGCGTCCCTCACTCGAGAAAGTAGGATAAAAGGGGGCTGCATCCTCCAGCAGTTGGAGAGACCCCACAGGAATATGCCCGGTGGACTCTTCCTTTATTCAAATAAAGTTTTAAGATTCCTCTGTCTCCTTTTTGGACATGCAGCTCTTGACAGTGAGATTTTCCGCACACAAGTTACTTACACTGTTGTTTTGCAGAATTAAATTAGCCTGTTAGTAACCACTGTTAATAAAGGGAACATTAAATCCACTCACATTCTCAATATTGAACAATGCTGACCATAATAGAACGGGAATGTAAAAGATCTTTGTGCAAGTATTCTGAGAGACCAAATTATCAAGTGGATATAGAACTGTATGTAACAACCATACTTAGAAAAGCATTTATAGAGTCTAGTGAAAAATGAGCTTCAAGCTGAACAAATTCTGCAAGGCATTGCAATATCAAAGAAAAAGACAGCTTTCAAGCCATGAATTTGAAGGAAAACTAACATTTTGCAGAGGCCTTTTCTGATACTTCTATGCCTCTTTTTCATCATATAGTTCTTCTTGATAACATTCAGATCTATTTTTAAAATAAACTCTTTTTTTCTTTTTTTTTTCTTGATAATGTGCCAATATTTTGTGAGAGAATTAATTATTCCTGAAGTGATTTAAAAGACTCAAATACTTTGTCATCTTTTTCCCCCCAAAATCCTTCCCATTCTGGCATGATGCATGTCACGTGCCTAAAAGTGTGGAGAACTACAGCATAAATCCAAAAATTATCTTCATTTCCTGATATACAGAAATAACATCAAGCTAGAAGAACGCTTCTGCATTAACAGGATAACTGAAAAAACACTGTAATGATATCCATTTAAAAGGAATTCTAGAACAGCAGTTACTGAATTCCATTCATTACAAATAACACTATAAAGCCATGAATTGGAATCAATTTACACGCTGACACCTGAGAAATGTATTGTTTGTATTTTTCCATCCTGTGCCAAGTGCATAGAGGTATTTTCTTTCATTCATTTCTCAAAAATACAAACATCTCTTCCTTGAAATTCTGTAAATTTGATGGCTTCACAAGTATACGCAAAATAATTTTCACAAGCTTGTTATGCACTGTTAGCAATGTTCTTCATGTGTAGATTTTATTGAGTATTTCATTGTTAAATTCCTACAAGCAGTAAAAAAGAGACCTGATTTACAGTGTTTCCATATCTGTTGCAGAAGAACAAATACTGGCATTGTGTCATTAATACAGAACTTCAATACAGAACTGCTGCTTGTTAAAAAAAACGCCCTATATAAATTGCCCTATATAGATAACAAAATACATAAAAAATACATGAAGAACAAAATACCCAGGCAATAGGTTCATTTCTATGTCCACATTTCTGCTTCCATAGGGGAATCTGAAAGTCATAAGTAATTTTAAATAAAGATTAACACAAGTGGTTCTTTGCCAGGCGACACATCGCACCCGCTTATACCTGTGCTGCAGAAAAAAAACAAAACAAAACAAAAAAAAAACCCCACAAAACCACAGCCATCAGTTTTGACATTTCCAGAGCACTCAGCAGCCAACAGCACCCTCTAAATACACCGTTCTGCTACACTGGCAGGTTACAGGAAAGATGTGTTGTCTTACAAGCAGCTCCGAAAGCATGAGATAAGTAGGGATCATAAATATGGATCAGTACAGGGTGATCCATAGGCCTCCTATCAGGGCCAGCTGCCAGGCCCCAGAAGCCCAGGCACCCCAAGGCCTTTGAGGCAGCCCCAAGTGCTTCTAGGGCTGCCTTTAACCACAACCCACCGGCCTCCTCTCACTGGAGGTGAAAACTGCACAGAATTCCTCCAGGGGTACTGATCCCAGCTTCGGGTGTAGCCACACAGCTTCCAAACACCTTCCTCACCCCGCCGCCCCATTTCATGACCTCGCTGCCATTTCATGTCCCCGCCGCTCTGCGCAGGGGCAGATGCTCCTGAAGTTGTCTTCATGTGAAAATCTTTTATTCTGAGGAGAAAACAGGAGCTAAAAATGTTTTCATATCTGAAAGCCTGTTGTCATCTCGGGACTCACTGATTTAGAAAGAAAATACATGGGTGCATCACAGGGTAAATGAATAGAAGAAATTACTTGCTGGGAGGCTGCTTGAACACTGGCTCCTGTTGCCAGGAAAGACTGTGGTGGGGTCTCAGTCCCTGGATATCTGAGAATGGTTGAGGTCGGAAGGGACCTCTAGGGATCGTCTAGTCCAACCCCGCTGCTCAAACAGGGTCAAAGCTGACAGGACCCGGTCCCGGTGACCTGGGCAGGGGGCTCCAGCCCTGTTTAATACTTGCCTTGTGTCCTTTTTTTTTTTTTCAATAGAGAGAGGAAAGCAAAATGGTGTTTTCCCCACTAAGGGCAACTTTTCCATTGGCGGTGTGGAATAGCACTGTTTCTGGGTATGGGGCAGGCCGCATAGTGTTGGCCCATCCCATTTACAACCCATCTCCGCGGGTGCACAAGGCCGGAGCTCTCCATACCGGGAAGCTGCAGCCATCCCATGGCTATTCCAGGGAACTGCGAAGGACCCGGGACACCGAGCGCAGGGGCGGCGCCTTTAAGGGGTGGTTCTGGGAGAGCCCCGCCTCCCAGCAAAAAAGGGCAGGGTCGGGGCCCCCCTCAGCCAATCAGGCGCCGGCAAAACAGGGGGGCCCCAATTTGGAGGCGCGCTAAGGTGTGAGAGTGGCGCTGCGCTGTGTCCCTCCGCCGCGAGCCGGGACTAGCGGCCGCGGAGAAAAGAGTCCGCGGGGGGAGGCGGCCGGCGGCGCTCGGCGGGGGCAGGCGGGAGCCGCGCGGGCTGGCGGCGCGGCGGGGAGCGGCGGGGAGCGGCGGGAGCGGCGGGCAGGAGGCGGCGCGGCCGCGAGTGGAGCGGAGTGGAGCGGGGCACGGCGCGGCGGAGGGATCCGTGGGGAGGGCCACGGCTGCGGCGGAGGGGAGGGCACCGCACCAGAACTCGCGGTGTCGCCGCGTGTTGCCCTGCGCCGTGGCGGTGCCGCCGTCCCGCCGGGCAGTGACGGCAGCGACCAGTTTACCCCGCTGCGCGGTGGCCCTCGCGCCCGGGCCCGTCGCCACTGCGGATGGCGCCAGGGATGCGGCTGCAGCGGAGGAACCAGAGCCGAGAGCGCAGGAGCAGGGGGTGAGCGCGGCAGGAGGGCGCAGGCGGCTGCAGGAGGGCGGCCCGGAGCGCGGGAAGGGGCCGGCAGCAGCCCCAGGGCAACCCCTCGCCCCCCGCCTCCAGCTGTGGGACCCCTGGGACAGGGCCGCCCGCAAGGGAAACCTGTGACACGCTCCAGGGAAATGTGTAGAGTTACCCCCTGGGGTGCTTTTAAAACAAAGCAGTGTTTAGAAATCATCTTTACTTTGTACTTAATTATGTCAGTCATTTGCATAGCGCAAAATGGTTAATGTTATTTTTTTTTTAAACAGCCTAAGGGCAAAACCTTGGAAATCACCAGCTTGCATGGTTCTCAAGGGGGTTACATATCTGTGCTGTCTACATCCCAGTGTTGTTACCACTTGTAAGCGAACAATTTCAGGTGGAAAAGATCATTGTATTTTAATGCATCTTTCAAAATCTGCCAGCCCCCCGTGTTCCTCACAGGCGAGGCTCTTCCCACTGGGATGTTCCGCATCGCCGTGGTGACGGAGGGCCCCAACGGATCCAGACGCAAACCGTGCTCTTCCGCGGAGCCCTGCCCTGGAGCCCTGCGTGTCTGCCCATTAATTTTCAGAAAGACAACTTAAAGGGGATTGACACGGATCCAGTGAACATGAGTGCAACTGTGGCTGGCATCAGCGCAATGCAGATAGATAGTGCGGTAAGCGATTTAAGTTGTTGTGTTAGAGGGATTTTTCCAGGGTTTCTGATGGAACCTTTTGTAGGCTGCAGCTTTCTTTAATGTGTGAAATTATTCTGTTGAATTGATCTTTAGGTGCGATTTGATGGGGTGGGTGGTCTTTCCGACCACATTGCAGCCCTAAAAGAGATGGTGCTTTTTCCAATGCTTTACCCAAAAGTCTTTGAGAAACTCCAAATTCAGCCGCCAAGGTAACACAGCTTTACAAAATGCTAATTCCGCTGTTTTGGGGAGGATATTACACTAAGGCATCAATATATTTGTTTGTGCTTCAAACATTTGGGCATTTTTATTTAGTAGTGAAAATAATTTATTTAAAATGTAACACTGAGAACACTGGTGTTCTCTTTCCCAGTGCCTCTGTACTTTGGATTGGAGAGTTGAAATCTTGGAGATGTGTTGGGGAAGATTTAAAAAAACAAACGAACAAAACCCCCAAAATCCTCAAACCACAATTTTTTCCCCACCAAAACCACAGGGGAGGTTGCACAAGATAATGGCTCAGGTTCAGAGGGAAACAGATGCAGGCTGAGAACACGTCACTCCGTCAGCTCAGTTGTTAGAGATCTCTGTTGCTCTAAAAATCTGCTCCAGGGATGTTGCAACCACAGCGCGTTTCACGCGTTTCCTCGTAGGGTAGCACTGTTTTACTTACGTCGTATTCCTGCATCCCTGTTCTATTCCAGGCCCATAAATTTAGTCCTTCCATCATTTTCTACACATAATGTGCTTTATCTTTGTGGAAAGAAGACCAAAACCTGTTTATATATGAAATATTATCCTGCAAACCTGTAGCTCATTATAATAAATTTCATGTGACTTTAAGCAATAGTTTAAAGGCATTCACTAAGCTTAATATCAGCATAACGTTTAAGTGACCTTCTCTATTTTTGAGAGCCTTAAAATGAGCCCTCTCGCTCATCAGCATCTTAATGAGCAAAAGCTTGTCCTTTCTCAGGGATCACTAGAGAAAATAATGCATAATTTAACAAAATTTACTAGTGCAGCAAAATAGCTTTTTTTTTTTTATTTTTTTCTGCTAGCTCAGTTGTATCAACACTGCTGGCCCTTATGGATGGGTTGGATACCAGAGGAGAAGTTGTCGTCATTGGAGCCACCAACAGGCTGGATTGGATAGATCCTGCGCGACGCAGAGCCGGGCGCTTTGAGCGAGAATTCCTTTTTAAACTGCCAGATAAAGAGGTAGGAACTTGTATTCAATCCTGGTGCTCATCCAGCAAATCCTTCTTGCTGACAAAGCCGTGTCAAAACACGGTGTCGTGGAGCAGGTAAGCGGGAATGCAGCCCCGTGCAGCTCACACACAGGAGCAATATCCTGAGAGACCGTCCTGGTGCGGCGGGTGGACACGGTACGAAAGAAGAGGGACAAGCCCTAGGGAACTCCGTTATCTCAAATAAAACCAAGTTTAAAATCAGCTTTTCACTAAGATCACTGTTTCTCAGCAATGAAAAAATGTGTGTATATAGCAACCCAAATTATTAAAAAAGGAAAAGAAATTCCACATGAAGCTGGTTTTTGTTCTTTTGTTCTGGCTATCGCTACTTAGCATATCTAGACTCTTGTTAGGTTTTGTTTGTTTGTTTTAATTAGCACTTTTTGGGGAAAAGGATAAAGTGGAGTATGACTGGAAGCAAGTGAAAATGCACAAAACAGTATATTTAAGGAAACTGTATATTTAACATAAACATTTGTCTCCTGTTTCCATCCGTTTTCTGGATCAGTGATACTAGCTGGAATCACAGCTGCTCTTTGTGGCAATTGTAGCAGTTTGAAACAATGCTAAGACTATTTTGCGTGAACGAACTGACAGAAGAGCAAACTAATGAATCTGTCATCATGATATCTTGCTACATTTGAGATAATTTTCTTTGAGGAAATACCTTTCTTTTCCAGTTAAGTTTTCTGTTGTTCTTTTTCCCAAAGATCGTTAGGTCTCATACTTGTCAAAACTTAATAATCACTTGCCTTTATCTGTTAATACCACAGATTCTGCCTCTGCCTTTTGACTCAAGATAAGCTATAATGCAAGCACTCTATTTCTAGGCTAGAAAAGAGATTTTCAAGATTCACACACGAAACTGGACCCCTAAACCATGTGACATGTTCCTTGATGAGCTGGCTGAAAAATCTGCCGGTAAGTTCAAAAATCAAGCGAGTTCCTGCATGTTACTAAGTCTGCAGGAGTTGCAGCTTGTGGCACATGGCAGGTGGGAACCAGGGTGTTGCACCTTGCTGCAGAACTAGCCAGGGAGCCAGCTGCGTGTCCTCAAAGCCATCAGAGTGAGACACTTCCATCCACTTATTGCTTTACTTTCTGTCTCTCCAAACAGCGAGTGGCTTTTGGGGCAACTTCCTCGGGAGAAAAGTTTTGCTTAGAAGGTTCAGGAGAAAAGTCTGGCTGGTTTGTAAGCGTGTAGGGTGGCTAACAAAACCTCTGTAGTGCAGCAACACTTTTCACATTTCCTATTAGACTGTTCTTAACGTGCATGCAAAGTCTTCGCGTGTTGCACTTTGGCACCTTGACCTTTCTGTGTTGCCACAGCCTGACATAATGCTCCATTTGATGTTCTGTTTTATTAGGATACTGTGGTGCTGATATCAAGTCCGCATGTGCTGAAGCCGCCCTCCGTGCTTTGCGACGCCGCTACCCTCAGATACAGAACCCCTGAGCAACTGCAGCTAGATGTCTTTTCAATTAAAATAACAGCAAAAGATTTTTTCATGGCTATGGAAAGAATTGTACCAGCTTCACAGAGGTCTGCGGCTTTGCTCAGACAAGCATTATCACCCATTTTTAAACCACTGCTTAATTAAGACTTTTCAGAGAATTTTACGAGTCCTGCAGAGAGTATTTCCCCACGCAGAACTTGTCCTAAAGAAGGACCAGCAGCAAGACAGGACCATAACATGTACAGCTGGTTAAAACTACTTGTTGTTTTAGCTATCATCATTTCACCTCATATGAATTGAGGTATTTGTGGATCACACTGTGCGATGTGTGAGATCACATGCATCACATTTCCTGGCAACATCCTGCTAGCTTTTCTACCTGGAGACTTGCTAGGTTCATTTTTATTGGTAGAACAGGCAGAAAGCCACAACAAATGCAAGCAGAGATGCTAGGTGATCCATAATTGCTTCCCCTCTCTCTTCTCCAGTTCTACCTTCTCCTCCCTGAGTGATCTTGGAGGATCTTTATGCAGAAGATGTGTTGATCTACACACCCTGGCTTAGGAGTCTTGAGACAAAGGGCCGTTGGTGGCCATCACATTCACTTAATTCCCATACTTTTACTGTGGGACACAGATTCCAGACACACAGCCTTGTGGGTTGTGTGGGTGTCTAGCAAGTACAGGAGTTGTTGCTGATAATCACATTTCTTTGTTCTTGGGGCAAAAAAGGGACTTTTTGCCAATAAGGAAATATAACTTTTGCAAAACATAAGACTTAGGTGAGGTTTGTAGAGCCTTGTGCAATCTCTTTAGACCTGTGGTAGGATCAAGTCTTCAAAAATCGCATTTAGTGTGAGCCCATCCAAGGGAGAAAGAGAGATAAGTGGGTTTTGGGGCTGCTTTGGAAGCTGTATTAGAGTGAGACATGCAGACTATCCAGGCAAGTTAACAAACCCTTCTTGTCTTCCAGATGATACGAACGCTACTTTACAAAGCGATTTCCTTTGAAGATGAGGAGACTTTTCCTGAAAAGTCTTGTCGAAAGAAGAAAAACTTCCTTGACTTCAAGAGGTAAATGCCTGTCCCCTTTTAGGTTCAGAATCTTCAGCTTGTTGTGTCTTTGGAAAGAGATTATGCTGCTTGTGTCTTCTCTCAAGAGAAACTTGAAACAGAGCAAATTAACATTGATGTCTTTAATCATCACTATGTGTTTTAAACTTCCTATTTTCTAATTTTGTTCCAGAAATGCTTCTCACCAGGCAACGTGTCACAGGCCAAGGCTCTTGCTCTCTGGAGAGCCAGACCGTGGGCAAAGCTCCCACTTGGCCCCTGCAGTCATACACGCCCTGGAAAAGTTTCCAGTTTATACCCTGGACCTGCCAGTTCTGCTTGCTAGTGCCTCATCACCAGAGGAAATATGTGCACAGGTATCTTTTTTTTTTTTTTTTTTTCCTTCTTTCTTTAATCTCATGAGATTCACTGTCTGTCTGTAAACTGCTCAAGTGAGGTAAGTGAAATTGTTAATGGAGGTGGTCTGCTTTTACTGTACTTTGCTACTATATTATAATATTTTGACCTTTGATGAGAGATGGACATGTAAGCACAGATGTTCTATTGAGTCGTGCGGCTCTTTAGAAGTTAACTTACATGTATGCAGTCTTGCAATCAGGCAGCAATCTGGATCTCTGTCTGTGTAGCTCTCAATTTTTGAGTCAAATCAGAAATTTTATTCTACTATTAAGTTTTGCATGGTGAGGTTTTTTTTGTTTGTTTATTTGTTTATTGGTACGTTGCCTTTATGCACTTCTATTTTATTAGGCCAGTTTGATGTGTAGTTATTTATGAGCAGCCTGTGCTGCTGGTTCATTGCTCTTACCAAAGCTTTCATTTTACTAGTTTATCCGAGAAGCTCAGAGCAAGTATATCACCAAGTATAATTTATATTCCACGGATCAATGTATGGTGGGAAACAGCTGGCGTTGCGTTGAAAACTACTTTTACAACGTTATTAGAGAACATTCCAGCATTTGCTCCGGTTTTGTTGCTTGCAACAGCAAACGTATCGTACATGGATCTCCAAGATGAGGTATTTCTGTCAACACTTTTCCCAATTCTTCTATTCAGTTCAGAAGCAACTTTTTTGAGGACTTAATTTTAAGTCAAGCTGCTAAACCTCCTGCATCTAGAAGGAAAGCAGGTGAGCCTATTCTATAGATAAAAATTTGCTAACTGTATGTTAACAGCCTTACAGTATTTGTTTTGGTAGTGGGTTTCCTATCAGTAACTCCGTGTGTGCTCCTATTTGAGTGCTGCGGATGGAATAAACTTTTCTGGTTCCCTTAAGCTCGGCAGGCCCTGGAAGTGCTGCCGGTGGCGCCGCCGCCTGAACCTCGGGAACCACCACAGGGAGAAACGCAAGGGGCAGAGGAGCAGGAGGAGGAGGCCCTTGGTGCACTTAGCGTTTTCTTAAGGGATGTTACTCTCAGACTTGCTACTGACGGACGTTTCAAGGCCTTCACAAACCCTGTTGATGCAGATGAGGTAAACTGCTCTGGGTCTGTAATACTGTACTGTCTGGGTGTATTTTTAAGTGCCCGGTGTTGGTGTGCTCTAGCGAAAGGCTTATCTTTAGCACTGCACTAAAAGGATTTCTTTTTGAGGAGCAAAAAGTGTTTTGTATTTTATTTTGCTGACTCCCTGAGGCTCTTCAATGTCCTTTTTTTGAGTAGTCACTGGAAGCCCTGGTTTCCTCCTAGAAAGTCAGAGCAGCTACCACCAGAGTTTGCCTGGGGAAAGACTTTGATATGCAGGTATGCTACAACTCTGAAATAAACAGTCAGCTTTCTTTGGGGCTGTTGGAATAAAGCCTAAAGGTATTGCTACGTGTTTGTTGGCTGTCAGTGGTTCCTCTGGGAACAAGAGAAGAGCAGATGTTTGAAAAAAAATTGAAGATTCCGCCTGCCATTTTGTCTCTGGCTCCCCAGTACAGGATCAGCCATAAATGACATGTGGTTTCATCTTCCCCCAAAACTTCCAAGTCCCTCTTTTACTCATTTAATTTACTGACTGTGCCTCCATCTTAACAGACTTATACTTCAGAGTTAGTTGCAATTTTAATACAGCTGTGTATCAGCAAGGGCCCTGTTCCTCTGGGCATCCCTCGTCTTTCCCTTCCAGGCTCTTGACATGTGAATAGTCTAAACAAATAGAGGTGTCCTCGCCTAAACTAGCCTTGAGGCTCCTCTCACGCTCCCAGTAAGGACAGAATTAGCTCTGCTCCAGATATCTCCTCCTAAGGGAGATGCCTAGAGCAGCTGCTTCCAAAGGGCAATTCCGGCAGCGGATTTCCTGCTGCCCAGAGCAGAGCCTGGCTCGGGTGGCTCAATCCAGTGTATTTACTGTGATGTTCTGAAGCTGAAGGAAGCAAATCCTGCTCTGCATGTCTGTTCCCTTCGCTGTCCCACACACTCCCCAGCTTCCTGCTGCCTTTCTTCTCCCTTCCAGTGTGTCTCTTCAAAGCCCTTTGAAAGAGCCCTTCCTTTTTCAAGCAGCTAAGTGGTTAATTCCACTATCTGCTCATAATGTCACAAATATTCAGGGTTTTTAAGAAGTCATTATTTGAATTTATTAAAATAATGTGGGTAGATACTGTGTAAGTCTAATACAACCTCTGAACCCATCTATTTAATTTGTAAGTACCTGATTATATCACAGTTATTAAACAGCCAATGGACCTTTCAACAATTCTCTCTAAAATTGACTTGCACCAATATATAACTGCAGGAGATTTTCTGAAAGATCTTGATCTAATCTGTAGCAGTGCCTTAGAATACAAGCCAGATAGAGAAGCTGGAGGTGAGGATAGCTCTTTATCCCTCATTTAGACAACATTTAAAATGTATAGATTGAGAAGAGTTGTCTCTTTACAATGGCCTTGGGATTAGCTCCCTTGAAACATCCACAGAGAGCATTTCTTGCCACTTTAAAAATTGGTGTAGTGTTAAATTATTTAGAGATGAAATTATGTGCAATAGGTGCTAATGAAGATGTAGTGCCTCTGCCTTCATTATTAACTTTTATGTTCTTCTGCCAAAATTATTCACTGAAATAGCTTGCAAAACCTCTTTGGGAAAAGAGTTCATCTTTTCCATATGATCCAAATCAAGGATTTCACTTAGCTAGTGGCAAACACTCAGTTCTGACTGTCAACTTTCAGATCGTCTCCTTAGAGACAAAGCTTGTGCTCTGAGAGATGTTGCCCATGAAGTGAAGGAGGAAATGGATAAAGACTTGGAACAACTTTGTGAAGAAATGAAAGAGTCTCGTGAGAAAAGAGGTATGTATTCCAACCCTAGGGATTTGAAGACTTGCCTCAGTATTTGTAAGTAGAAACGTGAGACCAACTTTTTTGCTGTCTGTTCTTCATTGCAAGGCTGCAGCTCTTCACAGGATGTGCCGTCTCACTACGAGGTGATGCCACAGCAGCCCTCTGTTTCTGGATGTAATAAACAAGATAACAAGTGTAACGAAAGAATAGAGATGCCAGTGATGCCTGGAGCCTGCCCTACACCACTGCCTAATGGCAAGTTGCTTTTTCTTTTTAGATTTTTTTTTTCTTTTTTTCTCCCCACCAACAGGCTTTCTGGGCGTTACTGCTAATGCCATTGATATCCTTCTTGTGACAAGGTTTTTGCCAGTGGAAACTTTGCCAAGGATTTCACACGTCTGTTTTGTGCAATATTCTGTAAATAGAAAGAAGGGTGGGGTTTTTTGTTTTCCTTTGTGGAAGGCATAAGGACAAAGACTGCTTTAAACAGGTTATCTGAATCATAAAACTTTACTGAGAATTTTCTTTATCCTTCAGTTACTTTCTTGAAATGGTCTCTTTTTAACTCTTCCCAGCATTCACTCTGCTTTTGATCTTTACTGGTTTTATAAGAGATTTGAAGAACTTTTCTCCAAAGGCTTTTTTGCTATTCATCTCTATTAGTTCATGTAATGAGACAGTAAGCAACTTTACCCAATAGGCAGACAATAGGACTGCAAAGCAAGGCTAAAGTAGGAATTTTCTGCGCTTAAAAGCTTCAAATCTAGTTTAAAGTCTTGAATAAATTTAAAAATCTAACAGCAAATGGACCGCATGAACTTGCAACCTTTTCTTTAGACCTACATGTGTAGTGAGATTTGTCAGTACTTTCAGTTCTTTGATTGTTTTACTTGACATACATACGAGGAAGATAAGAAGAGCAAATTTTAAAGGAGGAGCTTCTTTGCTTATATTTTGGGTTGTTTTTTCCTAATATCTTATTGCAGTTCCGTCCAAAAGAAAACGCAAAAGGAAGAATTGCACTTCCAGTGGTGAAACAAAGAGGAGAAAGATTTTGCAGTGGAGTAAAGTGAATAGAAGTGGAGAAGACCAAGAGGAAGTAGAGAGGGAGGGAGAAGAGTTCCTGGAAAACGGTGCTTCTAGCATGCTGCAGACTGAAGGTGAGTTCATAGGAGGTTCTCGTGTGGAAGAAAGCCACAATAGTCTTCCACGGCGACAGACAAATGTCTATGAAAATAAACATGAGACAGAAAACAAGAGATTTTTCCTCTGTGACTAAATCTGGCTCTGAAAAGAAAAGAGCCCAGTTTTCTCCCAATTCAGGGCTCAGAAATTGAAATGACACTTAGGATTCCCAGAATACAGCAAGTTTCCAAGAGGATGATTCGAAATGTAAGCGAAAGGTCCAGCAGACCAGTTAGCTCCATTTTGTTGTTGAGGGGTTTACATTAGCCTCCTTTAATTTCATTCTATTATTTCTTTACAAATCACTGCACTGTGTTGCTTCCGTTAAGATTCTGTCCCTCTGATTATGCCACCAAAGTCATTTTTCTTAAGCTGCTGCTCTTCTGATTCTGAAATCAGTTTTGTAATTCTATCTCCTGGCAAACCAACAATCATTTGCTTTCTTTTATGGCACGTGCATCTTTCTGATAACGAGCAGCTTGGGATAAAGAGCTGTAACTTGGCCTGTGTAGACTTAGTCACGATGTGGCAGAGATGACTCACATCCTAATGCTTGCTTCAAATGGGAGATGGGTTTTCTTAACATTCAACTTCCTTAAGTAGGCACTGCTGTAATGGCAACGTTTGACTATTGCTTTTTTCTCCTCTCAACCCTGGGCTTTTCACTCCCACTGCTTTTTGATCTTGGTTCCTATTTTTTATGGAGGAGAAAGTAGAAGGCAAGTATTTCTCAGTGAACAAATATCAGGGAACGGTAGAGAAAGATTGGATGCCACTTGTGGGATAGCTGATGGATAGCCATGTTCTGGAAAAAGAGAAATCATGACTTAAGAAAGTGTTTTCATCCCAGAGACTTACATGCGTCATGAGAGTCCGGTGGGAATTCCTGAATTACCTAGAAAAAACAGATACTCTCCTCCGCCAGTGCATTTACAAGCACCAGAATTATTATGACAGAACTAAACTCATTATGGTAAATTTTATATATGTTTTCTAGTGGTTATATATAGTATTCTGTCATGGTTACACAGTCTGCATGCCCTCTGGATATCATGCTTATTTCATATTCATTGCTTTAGTGCTTAGCTGTCATGTTATAAGACTTACCCATTTCCGTTTGGAAGACATTTACCCACATTGCAAAACCATTGTTATATTTGGCATAACTCTTTTCAGTTTCAGCAGGAAAAAGAGATTGGACTTGAAGAACTTCTTTACTGTGAGGGTGACAGAGCACTGCAACAGGTTGCCAAGAGAGGTTGTGGAGTCTCCTTCCCTGGAGATCTTCAAAACTTGCTTGGATGCAGTCCTGTGCCACGTGCCCTAGGTGTCCCTGCTGGAGCAGGGGTGTTGGACTAGACGATCTCTAGAGGTCCCTTCCAACCTCAACCACTCTGTGATTCTGTGACAACGGTTCCACCCACCCAGTTCCTTCAAAGCAATTAACCTTGGAGACTGTGGATAGCTGTTCTTGCTATCCACAAGTGTATCCAAGGTGTAGGGGGACCATGAAAGGAGGGTGCTCTTCTCAGTCTGTTACTTCCTCTTTCTCCCCCTCCTACAAGCAGGCAAACATTTGCAGATGTCTTCAGGAGGCATCCACCGCCCAAGCCGGGCAATCCCAGTGTTCATTTGGTTTAGATATGCTGGAAATGGAGTGTTCAGGTCCAAAGAAGCCATGAGCCCACTCGTCCCTGAGGCGCTTGTGTGTGAGGATAGATAAAATTCTTGGTCCCTCTGCAGTTTACCTTGAAAAGAAGGAGCCTCTTTGCTTAGGCACTGGTATCTCCATCTCTTCCCTCACATCTGATTGAGAGGTAGAAGGGATGCTCTGTTCTCACTGTGCACAAATGGGGATATTTTGGATTCAGGGAGGTCACGCCTGACAGACGTTCCCTTCTCACCTGGTATAATGCCACATACTAGCTTGAGAAGGGAAAATATTGATGTTATCCCAGCACTTGTGGGCTTCTGGAACTTAACGTTGGAATGCTCAAACTAAATGTGCCTGGATTTCTTTGTTTCCTCCCTTTTTCTTTAACTCTAAGTACAGTTCTCTCTTCTTCTGAGTGCACTGGGCAAGTAGCAAAGGTAAATTAATTATGGAGCATCCAGCAAGTAACTTTCTCAGCTTTTAGCTGTGGTTGCTCAGGGAGGATCTCTCCCGAACTGTTTTAACAACTGTTGCTCCAGGCTCTGTATCCTCTACTCTTTTGGACACATAGGGATGTCTCTGAAGCTACAGAGAATAGAGAAGCATTGTGATGCTTTTAGCACATGATATAGCTAAATATCACCAACAGGGGAATGTATTTACAGATGCTTTAACTTTGTGTGAAGAAAGAATCTATCAGGTTCTTAAACTATTATTTGTGCTTATTGATAATTTGTCTTTTCTTTATTATCAGGAAATGAAGAAAATCATTAGGAACTTCTACTGTGCTTCATAATGTGATCTTCAGAACACTTCACTTCTACTTTATTTAAAATAAAATTTTAATTGCATTCTCTTGTTAGCTGTGTATGGTTCAGTAAAGAGTACTTCTAAATATATTACATACATACAGATATGGATGTATAAGGCATATATGTATATAAAATATATATAAAACAAATTAAGATATATTTTATCGCTGTATTATATTACATATATTAATAGATATAAATATATAAAATACATATAAAATAAGTCTTAAGATATGTTTTTATACATATTTATAAAACAAATTTTTTTTATTGTTTGAATTGTATTGTTTTAATAAAAACCTATTTTAAGTGAAGCAGCATTCGAGTTTGTCTGTTTTAATTGTAGAATAATTTCAGCAGTAAAAATCTTCCTTGTTCCTGGTATATTAAGTAGATCATGGGAAAGTTTACCTCCTTCTTGGTTTATCAGTTATATAACTGAGGCAAACAAGAAAAATGTATAGGGAAGAAAACAGGAAGCTCTCATCTTGCCCTGGCTTGATCTCCAACTTAGCTGGCTGCTGCCATCAATTGACAAGACTGGTCTGCATGGATCTTAGAGAATAGGATGGTTTTCCTTTTTTTTAAAAAAAAATAATAATAAACAAAAAAACAGAAGACAACAAACTGTGCAGTAGGGGTGAAGCTGAGAAATTACGAGAATGATGCCTGAAAGTAGCTTCTGAGAAGCCCGAGAGAGTACACACTGAAAACGTCCAGTTTTGCTTCCCTCCTCGTTTGCTTTTTCTGTGTCCTCGTGTTTCTCCTCTAGTTGGGCTCTGCAGGCTACATTGCTGGGATGGTAAATGGCCCACAAGAGCAAGCAAGCGTTGGCTCTGCTTCCCAGGCCGAGCTAAGGAGCTTCTCCCACCCCTGAGACACGAGGCCTCACCTGCAGAGTGTACAAATTCACTTCTTAACCATTACTAGAGCTACTTGTCTCATATATTCTGGGTAAATCAGGGCAAAGCATGTGCCAGGTAAGCTCTGTGTTTTATATCTCAGTTGTTTTCTTGGATGGGTTACAGATGCAGGCTTTGTCCAGGCTTCACTTAAGCGTGGAAAATAAAATGTCCAGATTTCTAAAGTGGATGCCTGTAAGTTAAGTGAAGGCAATTCTTGTCTATTAGTGCTTTGTGTGAAAGCCACGGGCCTACACGTGCTTGCACCACTGAGCAGCAGGAAGGTTTCCTTGCATCTCCAGGGAGAGGAGAGGGAAAAAATTATAGAAGCAAAAATCTGTTTCTTAGCCCTTGAAGATGGTGTTGAAATCCTGACATCTTAAATGCACCTTTCACCAGGGAGTCGCTGTTGGTTCATTCTGTGGTAACAGGGAAACTTCTTACACTGAAAAAGAAGGGACAGGGTGGGAAAGGCAGACCCAGAAACAATCTTCTGGTAAAGCTTTTGCACTTCAAACTTTTGGTGTTTTAGAAGTGTATGTGTATAAATGGGCAAATAGCGGTGGTCTTCCCTCATGTGATGCTGTGGGGGTGATCCTTCCTAAAAGTCACTCTTTGTTTCTTCCTACCTCTGCTGCTGTTCCCAGAGTTGGGTGTCTGACCTCAAAACCGCATAACCCTGTTAAAAACAGCGAGGAGAAGCACATCACTGCAGGAAGAGCGCGGGGCAAGAGCTAAAACTAAACCCTAAACTAAATCCTAAAACTCACCGTGAGTGCGTATTGACGGAAGAGGTCCTCTCAGCTCTCAACAGGTATATACAGAAATGTTTTTTGGATCTGTATGGCTTTTCCCACCCTAAATCTTTAATTCTGGGCCAGTTCGTTAAAGGCCGTGGGTGGTGGGCCTGGGCCCTCCCAAACTCCCCTCCCTGCTGACAGACGTGGGGGAACTGCTGCAATCTCGGACTCGTGACGGGACAGCCATTTGTTGAAAACGGAATTATATAAAAGCACAATAAAGAACATGTATCATGCTGCTATTGCACATGGCATGGGACATAACACCTAGCAATGCTCAATGTCCAACTGTGCAATCTTTGCATGTAAGTTTTAGTCGTCATGCCATCGTTATCTCTAGCATCTCTTTATCTCTATCTTTATCTATTATCTTTATCTCTATCTATTATTTATATCTCTAATATCTCTTTATCTAGCCGCTTCCTAAGCTGATCTTAGGTCAAGACTGCCTGTGTGTAAATGGGAAGAGTCCTGCATTATAGCAAATCTACCCAATCCTGCTTTTTATGCTGGGGTCAGCGTTGTACTGCACAAAGCTTCCTTTTTCAGGTGAAACTTCTAATTGTGAACAGAGTTGCTGCATTAAGAAAGAGGTATTTCTTACATTCTAGCTACTCTATGAACAGTTCTTCTAGCAGTATTTATTTTTCTTTCGTATAGGGTTTTTTTTTTTTTTAAAAATGAAATGCTTGATGTTATTAGCTGCCCTGTAGATAGGGGCCTTCAGTAGTTCATATGAAAAAGAACCACATTTAGTACGCACATCCTCTGCTACTTTCCATTTCACCCACAGCAGGTTCAAGCAAGAAGAACAAGAACAGGAGGAAGAAAGCAACTGCAAGATGGTAGAGGGAGTTCTGCTGGTAGAGTAGGCAGGGTTCATTCCAGGAAAAGAAAAGGAGAACCTGCAGGATTCTCTATCTCACCCACTAAGAGAGAGGGATACACTGCTGAGAATAGGAATATACAACCAGGGAGACCCTACTGGCAGGGAACTTGATTGTCAAATGAGAGGCTTTTGCAAAAAGGAGGAGCACTAGATGAAGGTACGTAGACAAATTGGCATAACTCAGTCCTCAGTGCTGCCCTCGCGTGCCCACAAATCAGCGCTGCTGCTCTGGCGCATCTAGAAAGCAGAACTGTGAGCGGAGGGGGCAGGAGCGCGGCCGCTCTGACAGCTCCTCGAGGGTGGCGCACGGCATGGGAAGCTCCTGCAAACAGCAGGTTCAGAGCGGGAGGCAGCCTTGTTCTTGGAGCCGCCCTTGAAGATGCTGCCTGCATCAGCCCAGGTAGGACTGGGGGAAACAGCCATAGCAACATGAAAGCACAGGATCTCATTATTGAGACGCTACTGACTGTTAGACTGCAGCCACTGTTCTCAAGAAACAAAAGCAGAGACCAAAGCACAACCGCAGGCAGCAGCACCCGCGGGGCTGGAGAGCGCGTGGGGCCCCGCGTGGGTCGGTACCGCAGAGCGGCCGGGAGGAGGCGGCGCGCATGCGCCCTGCGCTGCGCAGGCTCCCTGCTGCCCCCCGCGCTCAAGGAGCGAGACGGCCATGGGGGGTGCGCGCATGCGCCCTGCGCGCCGCCGGGCTCGCTGCTGCCCTCGCGTGCCGGGGCGGAGGGGCTGCAGGAGCGGGGGTGTGCGTGTGTGCAGCGCCTCGGGCGGCCCTGTGTGGCGCAGGGCGCATGCGCAGCGGCCGGCAGGTGTGCAGGTGTCCCTGGAGGGCTGCGCTCGGGCCCCGGGACGGGAGGAGGCGGAGGGAGGCCGGGGAGCAGTGAGAGCAGGGGCAGCGCTGGTGGAGGACGTGGCCGCAGGAATATATTCCCTGGAAAAGTGACTTTCATCGACATTTTCATTTCACATTCCCATGCCAAATGAAGGGGGTGGAAGCGTGTCTGAGGCGGATGTCATGTGTGAAGCGGATGGAGGCGTTTCTCCTGTTGCCATTGCCCTGTGTTCCGCGCGCCCGCATGCCCATACGGCGGGGACGTGGGGGCTGCTGCGCCCCGATGGTGAGGCGTAGCCCCGCGCGGGCCGCAGCTCCTGGCTGCGCTGTGGGGGCTGCGGGCAGGGCGGCCCCCGGTGAGCGAGCAGGGCTGGGAGGGCCGGGCCACGGCCTGGCCACGACTCCTGGTTCCCGGGGCCGAGAGGCCGAGGAACAGGAACGTGCGTGACGCGGCTGGGTTAGCGCCTGCGGTGCCTGGGGTGGGCTCGGGGGAGCGCAGCCCTGTGCCATGCAGGGGAGCGACTCTGGCGTGTGCTCGGCCTCCGGAGCGAGCTGAGGTCTGACGCAGCGAGACGGGCAGGCTTAGTGTTAAGAGCAGGAGAAAGCCTAGAGCTCTGTGGGGAGCGGTGCCAGAAAGGGCTGCCTGAGGAAACGCAGCGTGGTATCCAGCCTGGTCCTGGGACGCCCTTTAGCTTGGAGGCAGTCGGGGAGTGATGGCCTCAGCCTCCGGAGCGAGCTGGGGTTTGGCGTTCGGGGCCACGTGGGTGATTGTCGCTCTTTTCTTCCGAGCCGCCTCTCGGCTCCCTCCATACATGCAGGACGCAGCCTTTCCGTGATAACCCTGCTGCGCGGGCACCCATGGAGCGCACGAGCATCTAAGGGCCGAGCTGTCGGCAGCGCTAGTGCTGAGGAGTGTGCTCGGCCGTAGGGCAGTGGCTGCAAAAGTGAGTTTGCTCTAGCAGAGAATGGGGCTTACACAGATCCGAGCAGCAGCTCCGGAGCCAAAAGGGCTGTTTGCCCAGTACTAACTGGGAAAAGCAGTAAGCACTTTAGTGTTGTAAGACTTTTAGAGGGGAAATTGATTTTGGAAGGGAAATGATTTTGACAGAGAAAGAAAATAGGAGTGGGTGGGTAACTTTTTCAGAGGATAAAATATTTGGAGGGAAACCAAATCACAGGGAGACATTTGGGGGGGGAACATTTTTTGGAAGGAATATTTTTCAGGGAATTTTTAAAGGAGGAATGGGAAAATTGTTTGGGGGAAACTTTCTTGTGGGTTGTTGAGAGATAATTATTTTGGTGGGGGGAAGTTATTTGAGGGAAGAATTTTGGTGCAGTTTTTTTTTTTTTTTAATGAGAATTAGGTTTAAGAAAAAGCTCCTGATATTTGGGTATGTAAAGGCAATATAAATAATATAGGCTCTATAAATAATATTTTGAAGGAAAGGTATTCTTTTGGAGATGGTGTTTTCTTTGGCTTTGTTTTGTATTCCCAACATCTAAAGTACGCTCCACTTAAGTGAACGTAACAAAATAATTTTGGAGAAATATATAACTCTTCCTAAAAGTTGTTGCTATGTACTAGGCAAATATCTGAATTTGGGGATTTTGTTTCTTTCCCTTTGGCAACTCTGTTGTCAAAGAGAAGCCAATAACTACTGCTGTTCTTCTCCTGAGCCAGATAAAAATAAAAGCTTTCTCGTGGTTCTTTCTTGTAGTTGTAAGGTAGCATTATGTTCTTGCTGAAATGAGTGGAATTGTTGGAATGAGTGTCAAAGCAGTGAAATTAAGGAGGAGACCCCAAATGTGTGATCTCCTGAAATGAGGGCTGGGGAGCAGCATTGCTCTGGTGAGGCAGTAGATGGTATTTCCAACCTCTGGAGTTGGTGGAAACAGTTCCCTGTCCTTGTCCTTTGAATTACTGAATCCCATGTGTCAGAAATTCTAATGAAGAAAAAGGTAACGAAGACCTTTGAAGTTTGGCTGGCCTTCAGTGTTCTTTAAGTGTTTCCTTTAGTAGGTCCAGATACTATGAAAGAAAAAGCAGAAAATATACCAATGCTTCCTCTTGGAAAGCTGGCACAAGCTGCACCGTTTAATTAGCAATGTTGAGGGTGTTAGTAATCTTCGTGCTTTGAGTCATTTTGTTCTTCCTTTACAGAGCTCCTATAGCCACCAGTAAATTCTGCTGGGAGGATCCGTCAGGGAGATTTCCTACAGAAGGGATGAGGGAAGACGGCTTTGGGAACGGGAGGAATGCGCCGTTGTGGCCTGCTCAGTGCCAGGACACAGCTGGGGCCTTCGCTAGCGGTGTTTTTATTTTCGCATGGCCCAGTTTGAGCTGCTTCTGCTGATGCCAAAGGAAGTCGTGCAGGTGGAGCGTCGCCAGCTCAGCAGGGCCGGTCAAGCAAAGAGCAGGAGAGAGCAGGTGAGAGCCGGGCACGGCTCGGTGGGGGTCAGGCCCCAGCCCACGGGGAAGAGGTTCTTCCAGGTCTGCAGTGGTCATGGGAGGCAGGAGCTCCCCTTAGAGTGGGTCAAAGAATTGGATGTGTGAATATTGGAGAATTTTGGGGCAAAAGTCGTCTCTCTCTTCCTGTTAAGGTAAGGCGTAAAAGGGGTGCGTGCTTTGGGAAGAGTTCCTGTTAGTGTTTTTGGCGGGGCGGGGGGGGACTTAATTTGGCTGCCTAGCCGAGGCGTCCGGCCTCGGGGAATTCTGTGTGCGTGGGCGAGCTCAGCTCAGCACTTAGTGCCCAGCGTGGCCTGCAGCGGTGCCGGCAGGCTGGAGTTAACGCTCCGCTTCCCGCTGGGAGAGGCTGGTTTCAGAGCTGGTGCGTGAGCAGGGTGGGCAGAGCAGGGGGTCCGAGCGGTGCCCGCTTGTGGTTCGGGGATTCTTGGTGCCCGCCTGTGGTTATGGAGCTGACCCTGCTGCTTCTTGGTGGGGATGGGCTCTTGCTTTTTCTCTTTGAGTAGAGGGTTATAAACTCCGTGTTTTCAGGGGAACAACTGGGGAACAACAACAACAAAAAAACCCGCTATGAAAAAATAAATACTGCTAGAAGAACTGTTCATAGAGTAGCTAGAATGCAAGAAATACCTCTTTCTTAACGCAGCCACTCTGTTTACAATTAGAAGTTTCACCTGAAAAAGGAAGCTTTGTGCAGTACAACACAGCATAAAAAGCAGGGTTGGGTGGCCTTAGGCCTAGATTTGCTATAATGCAGGACTCTGCCCTTTTATACATGGGCAGTCCTGACCTAAGATTAGCGTAGGAAGCAGAGCCAACGCTTGCTTGCTCTGGTGGGCCATTTAGCATCCCAGCAATGGAGCCTGCAGAGCCCAGCTAGAGGAGAAACACGAGGGCACAGAAAAAGCAAACGAGGAGGGAAGCAAAACTGGACGTGTTCAGTGTGTACTCTCTCGGGCTTCTCAGAAGCTACTTTCAGGCATCATTCTCGTAATTTCTCAGCTTCACCCCTACTGCACAGTTTGTCTTTTGTATTTTTTAAAAAATGGAAAGCCATCCTATTCTCTAAGATCCATACAGACCCATCTTGTCAATCGAAGGCAGCAGCCAGCTAAGTTGGAGATCAAGCCAGGGCAAGATGGGAGCTTCCTGTTTTCTTCACTATGCATTTTTCTTGTTTGCCTCAGTTATATAACTGATAAACCAAAAAGGAGGTAAACTTTCCCATGATCTACTTAATATACCAGGAACAAGGAAGATTTCTAATGCTGAAATTATTCTACAATTAAAACAGACAAACTCGAATGCTGTTTTACTTAAAATAGGTTTTTATTAAAACAATATTTTTTTATTGTTTGAAATGTATATTTGCTTTATAAATATGGAGGTGTAAAAGACATATCTTAAAACTTATTTTAATAGATATAAATATATAAAATACATATAAAATATGTAATATATATAATTATAGTACAACTATTAAATATATCTTATTTGTTTTATATATATTTTATATACGTATATGCCTTATACATGCATATCTGTATGTATGTAATAAATATATTTACAAGTACTCTGTACGTCTGTCAGGCGTGACCTCCCTGAATCCAAAATATCCCCATTCTTGCACAGTGAGAACAGAGCATCCGTTCTACCTCTCAATCAGATGTGAGGGAAGAGATGGAGATACCAGTGCCTAAGCAAAGAGGCTCCTTCTTTTCAAGGTAAACTGCAGAGGGACCAAGAATTTTATCTATCCTCACACACAAGCGCCTCAGGGACGAGTGGGCTCATGGCTTCTTTGGACCTGAACACTCCATTTCCAGCATATCTAAACCAAATCAACACTGGGATTGCCCGGCTTGGGTGGTGGATGCCTCCTGAAGACATCTGCAAATGTTTGCCTGCTTGTAGGAGGGGGAGAAAGAGGAAGTAACAGACTGAGAAGAGCACCCTCCTTTCACGGTCCCCCTACACCTTGGATACACTTGTGGATAGCAAGACCAGCTATCCACAGTCTCCAAGGTTAATTGCTTTGAAGGAGCTGGGTGGGAGGAACCGTTGTCTTCAAGTCCAATCTCTTTTTCCTGCTGAAACTGAAAAGAGTTATGCCAAATATAACAATGGCTTTGCAATATGGGTAAATGTCTTCCAGATGGAAATGGGTAAGTCTTATAACATGACAGCTAAGCACTAAAGCAATGAATATGAAATAAGCATGATATCCAGAGGGCATGCAGACTGTGTAACCATGACAGAATACTATATATAACCATTAGAAAACATATATAAAATTTACCATATTGAGTTTAGTTTTGTCATAATCGTTTCGGTGCTTGTAAATGTACTGGCTGAGAAGAGCGTATATTTTTTTCTAGGTAAAAGATGTTGAAGGTCCTTGTCCTCTTAGTGACAGAATCCAGCAGATGCTGAAAACAAAATGGAGACAACACGAGTTGAAAATAGCACGAGACCTTCTGCAAAAGCTCTTGAAGGCTTCAGGAGCTAAACAGTCCCATCACAGCACAACTGACTGCCAACACTGTCCAGGAGCTGTGCGTGGAGTGAGGCTGTCGGAGTGGACCCACACACAGCAACCAGGCAAGTGGAAATACTGCCCACAACTGCCCAGCAAACTCCGCCTCCCTCACAGCAGTGCGGGGAGAAAGTTCCCTACCTTGTTCTAAAGAAAACTGAAAACAGACATACCACAAGCTTGCTGTAATCCACCACAACGAGGGGATCCGGCTCCTCAGGAATTCCCACCGGACTCTCATGACGTCCGACCAGACTCTCTTGACGCATGTAAGTCTCTGGGATGAAAACACTTTCTTAAGTCATGATTTCTCTTTTTCTAGAACATGGCTATCCATCAGCTATCCCACAAGTGGCATCCAATCTTTCTCTACCGTTCCCTGTTATTTGTTCACTGAGAAATACTTGCCTTCTACTTTCTCCTCCACAGAAAATAGGAACCAAGATCAAAAAGCAGTGGGAGTGAAAAGCCCAGGGTTGAGAGGAGAAAAGAGCAATAGTCAAAACGTTGCCATTACAGCAGTGCCTACTTAAGGAAGTTGAATGTTAAGAAAACCCATCTCCCATTTGAAGCAAGCATTAAGATGTGAGTCATCTCTGCCACATCGTGACTAAATCTACACAGGCCGAGTTACAGCTCTTTATCCCAAGCTGCTCGTTATCAGAAAGATGCACGTGCCATAAAAGAAAGCAAATGATTGTTGGTTTGCGAGGAGATAGAATTACAAAACTGATTTCAGAATCAGAAGAGCAGCAGCTTAAGAAAAATGACTTTGGTGGCATAATCAGAGGGACAGAATCTTAACGGAAGCAACACAGTGCAGTGATTTGTAAAGAAATAATAGAATGAAATTAAAGGAGGCTAATGTAAACCCCTCAACAACAAAATGGAGCTACCTGGTCTGCTGGACCTTTCGCTTACCTTTTGAATCACCCTCTTGGAAACTTGCTGTATTTTGGGAATCCAAAGTGTCATTTCAATTTCTTTGCCCTGAATTGGGAGAAAACTGGGCTCTTTTCTTTTCAGAGCCAGATTTAGTCACAGAGGAAAAATCTCTTGTTTTCTGTCTCATGTTTATTTTCATAGACATTTGTCTGTTGCCGTGGAAGACTATTGTGGCTTTCTTCCACATGAGAACCTCCTATGAACTCACCTTCAGTCTGCTGCATGCTAGAAGCACCGTTTTCCAGGAACTCTTCTCCCTCCCTCTCTACTTCCTCTTGGTCTTCTCCACTTCTATTCACTTTACTCCACTGCAAAATCTTTCTCCTCTTTGTTTCACCACTGGAAGTGCAATTCTTCCTTTTGCGCTTTCTTTTGGATGGAACTGCAATGAGATATTAGAAAAAAACAACCCAAAATATAAGCAAAGAAGCTCCTCCTTTAAAATTTGCTCTTCTTATCTTCCTCGTATGTATGTCAAGTAAAACAATCAAAGAACTGAAAGTACTGACAAATCTCACTACACATGTAGATCTAAAGAAAAGGTTGCAAGTTCATGTGGTCCATTTGCTGTTAGATTTTTAAATTTATTCAAGACTTTAAACTAGATTTGAAGCGCAGAAAATTCCTACTTTAGCCTTGCTTTGCAGTCCTATTGTCTGCCTATTGGGTAAAGTTGCTTACTGTCTCATTACATGAACTAATAGAGATGAATAGCAAAAAAGCCTTTGGAGAAAAGCTCTTCTTCAAATCTCTTATAAAACCAGTAAAGATCAAAAGCAGAGTGAATAGTTAAAAAGAGACCATTTCAAGAAAGTAACTGAAGGATAAAGAAAATTCTCAGTAAAGTTTTATGATTCAGATAACCTGTTTAAAACTGTTTTTGTCTTTATGCCTTCCACAAAGGAAAACAAAAAAACCCCACCCTTCTTTCTATTTACAGAATATTGCACAAAACATATGGGTGAAATCCTTGGCAAAGTTTCCACTGGCAGAAACCTTGTCACAAGAAGGATACAGGCTGCCCAGAGAGGTTGTGGAGTCTCCTTCTCTGGAGATCTTCAAAACCCGCTTGGATGCAGTCCTGTGCCACGTGCTCTAGGTGTCCCTGCGTATGCAGGGCGGTTGGACTAGGTGATCTCTAGAGGTCCCTTCCAACCCTAAGCATTCTATGATTCTATGATTCTATGATACCAATGGCATTAGCAATATCACCCAGAAAGCCTGTTGGTGGGGAGAAAAAAAGAAAAAAAAATTCTAAAAAGAAAAAGCAACTTGCCATTAGGCAGTGGTCTAGGGCAGGCTCCAGGCATCACTGGCATCTCTATTCTTTCGTTACACTTGTTATCTTGTTTATTACATCCAGAAACAGAGGGCTGCTTGTGGCATCACCTCGTAGTGAGATAGCACATCCTGTGAAGAGCTGCAGCCTTGCAATGAAGAACAGACAGCAAAAAAGTTGGTCTCACGTTTCTACTTACAAATACTGAGGCAAGTCTTCAAATCCCGAGGGTTGGAATACATACCTCTTTTCTCACGAGACTCTTTCATTTCTTCACAAAGTTGTTCCAAGTCTTTATCCATTTCCTCCTTCACTATGGCATGGGCAACATCTCTCAGAGCACAAGCTTTGTCTCTAAGGAGACGATCTGAAAGTTGACAGTCAGAACTGAGTGTTTGCCACTAGCTAAGTGAAATCCTTGATTTGGATCATATGGAAAAGATGAACTCTTTTCCCAAAGAGGTTTTGCAAGCTATTTCAGTGAATAATTTTGGCAGAAGAACATAAAAGTTAATAATCAAGGCAGAGGCACTACATCTTCATTAGCACCTATTGCACATAATTTCATCTCTAAATAATTTAACACTACACCAATTTTTAAAGTGGCAAGAAATGCTCTCTGTGGATGTTTCAAGGGAGCTAATCCCAAGGCCATTGTAAAGAGACAACTCTTCTCAATCTATACATTTTAAATGTTGTCTAAATGAGGGATAAAGAGCTATCCTCACCTCCAGCTTCTCTATCTGGCTTGTATTCTAAGGCACTGCTACAGATTAGATCAAGATCTTTCAGAAAATCTCCTGCAGTTATATATTGGTGCAAGTCAATTTTAGAGAGAATTGTTGAAAGGTCCATTGGCTGTTTAATAACTGTGATATAATCAGGTACTTACAAATTAAATAGATGGGTTCAGAGGTTGTATTAGACTTACACAGTATCTACCCACATTATTTTAATAAATTCAAATAATGACTTCTTACAAACCCTGAATATTTGTGACATTATGAGCAGATAGTGGAATTAACCAGTTAGCTGCTTGAAAAAGGAAGGGCTCTTTCAAAGGGCTTTGAAGAGACACACTGGAAGGGAGAAGAAAGGCAGCAGGAAGCTGGGGAGTGTGTGTGGGACAGCGAAGGGAACAGACATGCAGAGCAGGATTTGCTTCCTTCAGCTTCAGAACATCGCAGTAAATACATTGGATTGAGCCACCCGAGCCAGGCTCTGCTCTGGGCAGCAGGAAATCCGCTGCCGGAATTGCCCTTTGGAAGTAGCTGCTCTAGGCATCTCCCTTAGGAGGAGATATCTGGGGCAGAGCTAATTATGTCCTTACTGGGAGCGTGAGAGGAGCCTCAAGGGTAGTTTAGGTGAGGAGACCTCTATTTGTTTAGACTATTGACATGTCAAGAGCCTGGAAGGGAAAGACGAGGGATGCCCAGAGGAACAGGGCCCTTGCTGATACACAGCTGTATTAAAATTGCAACTAACTCTGAAGTATAAGTCTGTTAAGATGGGGGCACAGTCAGTAAATTAAATGAGTAAAAGAGGGACTTGGAAGTTTTGCGGGAAGATGAAACCACATGTCATTTATGGCTGATCCTGTACTGGGGAGCCAGAGACAAAATGGCACGTGGAATCTTGAATTTTTTTTCAAACATCTGCTCTTCTCCTGTTCCCAGAGGAACCACTGACAGCCAACAAACACGTAGCAATACCTTTAGGCTTTATTCCAACAGCCCCAAAGAAAGCTGACTGTTAGTGCTAGAGCACACCAACACTGGGCAGTTAAAACTACACCCAGACAGTACAGTATTACAGACTCAGAGCAGTTTACCTCATCTGCACCAAGAGGGTTTGTGAAGACCTTGAAACGTCTGTCAGTAGCAAGTCTGAGAGTAACATCCCTTAAGAAAACGCTAAGTGCACCAAGGGCCTCCTCCTCCTGCTCCTCTGCCCCTTGCGTTTCTCCCTGTGGTGGTTCCCGAGGTTCAGGCGGCGGCGCCACCGGCAGCACTTCCAGGGCCTGCCGAGCTTAAGGGAACCAGAAAAGTTTATTCCATCGGCAGCACTCAAATAGGAGCACACACAGAGTTACTGATAGGAAACCCACTACCAAAACAAATACTGTAAGGCTGTTAACATACAGTTAGCAAATTTTTATCTATAGAATAGGCTCACCTGCTTTCTTTCTAGATGCAGGAGGTTTAGCAGCTTGACTTAAAATTAAGTCCTCAAAAAAGTTGCTTCTCTCTTCCTTAGCAGGCAACGGGATATCGAAAACTTCTCCATAATCTTCAATAAACAACTCCTGTATCTATGGCATGAGAAGGAAAGACATTTCAGGTAAAAGATCACTACATCAAAAAGAGGATTTTTTAAATTAAGCTTAATAATGATCTGAATAATAATAATAATAATAATCATCATCATCATCATTTAGGGAGGATAGTATTCGTATACTTAAAGGATTCATAAAATTAAACTGAATAGAAGAATTGGGAAAAGTGTTGATAGAAATACCTCATCTTGGAGATCCATGTATGATACCTTTGCTGTTGCAAGCACCAAATCCGGAGCAAATGCTGGAATGTTCTCTAGGAACGTTGTAAAGGTAGTTTTCAACGTAATGCCAGCCGTTTCCCATCACACATTGATCCGTGGAATATAAATTATACTTGGTGCTGTCCTCTGAGCTTCTCGTATAAACAAGTAAAATGAAAGCTTTGGTAACAGCAATGAAACAGCAGCACAGGCTGCTCATAAGTAACTACACATCAAAATGGCCTAATAAAATAGAAGTGCATTAAAAAAACAAACAAAAAAAAAAAAACAAAAAAAACCCCACAAAGCCTCACCATGCAAAGCTTATTAACAGTGAAGTAAAATTTCTGATTTAACTCAAAAATTGATAGAGCTACACAGACAGAGATCCAGAATGCTGGCTCTAATGTGAGGCCTCTAATGACCTCACAATGGACAACATCACAATAGACGACCTCACAATGGACGACCTCACAATGGGCCTCTAATGACATCACAATGGATGACCTCACAATGGACGACATCAAAATGGATGACCTCACACTGGGACTCTTGTGACCTCACAATGGAAGACCTCACAATGGATGACCACACAACGGCCCTGTAACGACATCACAATGGATGACCTCACAATGGATGACCTCACAATGGATGACGTCACAATGGGACTCTTATGACCTCACAATGGAAGACCTCACAATGGGCCTCTAATGACATCACAATGGATGACCTCACAAAGGACGACATCACAATGGATGACCTCACAATGGGACTCTTGTGACCTCACAATGGACGACATCACAATGGATGACCTCACAATGGGACTCTTGTGACATCACAATGCATGACCTCACAATGGATAACCTCACAATGGGACTCTTGTGACATCACAATGCATGACCTCACTATGGACGACATCACAATGGATGACATCACGATGGATGACATCACGATGGAACTCTTGTGACCCCACAATGGAGGCCCTCACAATGGAAGACCTCACAATGGATAACCTCACAATGGGCCTCTAATGACATCACAATGGATGACCTCACAATGGATGACATCACAAAGGATGACGTCACAATGAATGACCTCACAATGGGACTCTTGTGACCTCACAATGGGCCTCTAATGACATCGCAATTGAAGCCCTCAGAAAGGACGACCTCACAATGGACGACCTCACAATGGGCCTCTAATGACATCACAATGGATGACGTCACAATGGACGACATCACAATGGATGACCTCACAATGGGACTCTTGTGACCTCACAATGGAAGACCTGACAATAGACGACCTCACAATGGACGACCGCACAATGGGACTCTAATGACATCACAATGGATGACCTCACAATGGACGACATCACAATGGATGACCTCACAATGAGACTCTTGTGACCTCACAATGGAAGACCTCACAATGGATGACCTTACAATGGATGACCTCACAATGGGACTCTTGTGACCTCACAATGGACGACCTCACAATGGGCCTCTAATGACATCGCAATTGAAGCCCTTAGAAAGGACGACATCACAATGGATGACCTCACAATGGGCCTCTAATGACATCACAATGGATGACCTCACAATGGGACTCTTGTGACCTCACAATGGAAGACCTCACAATGGAGGACCTTACAATGCATGACCTCACAATGGGCCTCTAATGACATCGCAAGGGAAGCCCTCACAAAAGACGAGCTCACAATGGACGACTTCACAATGGACGACCTCACAATGGGCCTCTAATGACATCACAATAGATGACGGCACAATGGGACTCTTGTCACCTCACAATGGAAGACCTGACAATGGAAGACCTCACAATGGACGACCTCACAATGGGCCTCCAATGACATCAAAATGGATGACCTCACAATGGATGACATCACAATGGATGACCTCACAATGGGACTCTTGTGACCTCACAATGGAAGACCTCACAATGGATGACCTCACAATGGATGACCTCACAATGGGACTCTTATGACCTCACAATGGAAGACCTCACAATGGGCCTCTAATGACATCACAATGGATGGCATCACAATGGATGACCTCACAATGGATGACCTCACAATGGGACTCTTGTGACCTCACAAAGAAGACCTCACAATGGATGACCTCACAACGGAAGAAATCAAAATGGACGACGTCACAATGGACGACATCACAATGGACGACATCACAATGGATGACCTCACAATGGGACTCTTATGACCTCACAATGGAAGACCTCACAATGGGCCTCTAATGACATCACAATAAATGACCTCACAAGGGACGACATCACAACGGTGACCTCACAACGGAACTCTCCTGCCCTCAGAATGGATAACCTCACAATGGACGACCTCACAATGGGCCTCTAATGACATCACAATGGATGACCTCACAATGGGACTCTTATGACGTCACAATGGAAGACCTCACAATGGATGACCTCACAATGGGCCTGTAACGACATCACAATGGATGACCTCACAATGGACGACATCACAATGGATGACCTCACAATGGGACTCTTATGACCTCACAATGGAAGACCTCACAATGGGCCTCTAATGACATCACAATAAATGACCTCACAAGGGACGACATCACAATGGATGACATCACAATCGAACTCTTGTGACCTCACAATGTAGGCCCTCACAATGGAAGACCTCACAATGGACGACCTCACAATGGGCCTCTAATGACATCAAAATGGATGACCTCACAATGGACGACATCACAATGCATGACCTCACAATTGGACTCTTGTGACCTCACAATGGAAGACCTCACAATGGAAGACCTCACAATGGGCCTCTAATGACATCACAATGGATGACCTCACAAGGGACGACATCACAATGGATGACATCACAATGGAACTCTTGTGACCTCACAATGGAGGCCCTCACAATGGAACACCTCACAATGGACGACCTCACAATGGGCCTCTAATGACATCAAAATGGATGGTCTCACAAAGGACGAACTCACAATGGATGACATCACAAAGGATGACATCACAATGAATGACCTCACAATGGGACTCTTGTGACATCACAATGCATGACCTCACAATGGATAACCTCACAATGGGACTCTTGTGACATCACAATGCATGACCTCACGATGGACGACATCACGATGGATGACATCACGATGGATGACATCACGATGGATGACATCACGATGGATGACATCACGATGGATGACATCACAATGGATGACATCACAATGGAACTCTTGTGACCCCACAATGGAGGCCCTCACAATGGAAGACCTCACAATGGATGACCTTACAATGGGCCTCTAATGACATCAAAATGGATGGTCTCACAGAGGACGACCTCACAATGGACAACCTCACAATGGGCCTCTAATGACATCACAATGGATGACCTCACAATGGATGACATCACAAAGGATGACGTCACAATGAATGACCTCACAATGGGGCTCTTGTGACCTCACAATGGGCCTCTAATGACATCGCAATTGAAGCCCTCAGAAAGGACGACCTCACAATGGACGACCTCACAATGGGCCTCTAATGACATCACAATGGATGACGTCACAATGGACGACATCACAATGGATGACATCACAATGGGACTCTTGTGACCTCACAATGGAAGACCTGACAATGGATGACCTCACAATGGACGACCTCACTATGGGCCTCTAATGACATCACAATGGATGACCTCACAATGGACGACATCACAATGGATGACCTCGCAATGGGACTCTTGTGACCTCACAATGGAAGACCTCACAATGGGCCTCTAATGACATCACAATAAATGACCTCACAAGGGACGACATCACAATGGATGACATCACAATGGAACTCTTGTGACCTCACAATGTAGGCCCTCACAATGGAAGACCTCACAATGGACGACCTCACAATGGACCTCTAATGACATCAAAATGGATGACCTCACAATGGACGACATCACAATGCATGACCTCACAATTGGACTCTTGTGACCTCACAATGGAAGACCTCACAATGGGCCTCTAATGACATCACAATGGATGACCTCACAAGGGACGACATCACAATGGATGTCATCACAATGGAACTCTTGTGACCTCACAATGGAGGCACTCACAATGGAACACCTCACAATGGACGACCTCACAATGGGCCTCTAATGAATCAAAATGGATGGTCTCACAAAGGACGAACTCACAATGGATGACATCACAAAGGATGACATCACAATGAATGACCTCACAATGGGACTCTTGTGACCTCACAATGGACGACATGACAATCGATGACCTCACAATGGGACTCTTGTGACATCACAATGCATGACCTCACAATGGATAACCTCACAATGGGACTCTTGTGACATCACAATGCATGACCTTACAATGGATGACATCACGATGGACGACATCACGATGGACGACATCACGATGGATGACATCACGATGCATGACATCACGATGGAACTCTTGTGACCCCACAATGGAGGCCCTCACAATGGAAGACCTCACAATGGATAACCTCACAATGGGCCTCTAATGACATCAAAATGGATGGTCTCACAGAGGACGACCTCTCAATGGACAAGATCACAATGGGCCTCTAATGACATCACAATGGATGACCTCACAATGGATGACATCACAAAGGATGACGTCACAATGAATGACCTCACAATGGGACTCTTGTGACCTCACAATGGGCCTCTAATGACATCGCAATTGAAGCCCTCAGAAAGGACGACCTCACAATGGACGACCTCACAATGGGCCTCTAATGATATCACAATGGATGACGTCACAATGGACGACATCACAATGGATGACCTCACAATGGGACTCTTGTGACCTCACAATGGAAGACCTGACAATGGACGACCTCACAATGGACGACCTCACAATGGGCCTCTAACGACATCACCCTGGATGACCTCACAATGGACGACATCACAATGGAGGACCTCACAATGGGACTCTTACGACCTCACAATGGAAGACCTCACAATGGGCCTCTAATGACATCACAATAAATGACCTCACAAGGGACGACATCACAATGGATGACATCACAATGGAACTCTTGTGACCTCACAATGTAGGCCCTCACAATGGAAGACGTCACAATGGACGACCTCACAATGGACCTCTAATGACATCAAAATGGATGACCTCCCAATGGACGACATCACAATGCATGACCTCACAATTGGACTCTTGTGACCTCACAATGGAAGACCTCACAATGGAAGACCTCACAATGGGCCTCTAATGACATCACAATGGATGACCTCACAAGGGACGACATCACAATGGATGACATCACAATGGAACTCTTGTGACCTCACAATGGAGGCCCTCACAATGGAACACCTCACAATGGGCCTCTAATGACATCAAAATGGATGGTCTCACAAAGGACGAACTCACAATGGATGACATCACAAAGGATGACATCACAATGAATGACCTCACAATGGGACTCTTGTGACCTCACAATGGACGACATCACAATGGATGACCTCACAATGGGACTCTTGTGACATCACAATGCATGACCTCACAATGGACGACATCACGATGGACGACATCACGATGGATGACATCACGATGGATGACATCACGATGGAACTCTTGTGACCCCACAATGGAGGCCCTCACAATGGAAGACCTCACAATGGATAACCTCACAATGGGCCTCTAATGACATCAAAATGGATGGTCTCACAGAGGACGACCTCTCAATGGACAAGCTCACAATGGGCCTCTAATGACATCACAATGGATGACCTCACAATGGATGACATCACAAAGGATGACGTCACAATGAATGACCTCACAATGGGACTCTTGTGACCTCACAATGGGCCTCTAATGACATTGCAATTGAAGCCCTCAGAAAGGACGACCTCACAATGGACGACCTCACAATGGGCCTCTAATGACATCACAATGGATGACGTCACAATGGACGACATCACAATGGATGACCTCACAATGGGACTCTTGTGACCTCACAATGGAAGACCTGACAATGGACGACCTCACAATGGACGACCTCACAATGGGCCTCTAACGACATCACCCTGGATGACCTCACAATGGACGACATCACAATGGATGACCTCACAATGGGACTCTTATGACCTCACAATGGAAGACCTCACAATGGGCCTCTAATGACATCACAATAAATGACCTCACAAGGGACGACATCACAATGGATGACATCACAATGGAACTCTTGTGACCTCACAATGTAGGCCCTCACAATGGAAGACCTCACAATGGACGACCTCACAATGGACCTCTAATGACATCAAAATAGATGACCTCACAATGGACGACATCACAATGCATGACCTCACAATTGGACTCTTGTGACCTCACAATGGAAGACCTCACAATGGAAGACCTCACAATGGGCCTCTAATGACATCACAATGGATGACCTCACAAGGGACGACATCACAATGGATGACATCACAATGGAACTCTTGTGACCTCACAATGGAGGCCCTCACAATGGAACACCTCACAATGGACGACCTCACAATGGGCCTCTAATGACATCAAAATGGATGGTCTCACAAAGGACGAACTCACAATGGATGATATCACAAAGGATGACATCACAATGAATGACCTCACAATGGGACTCTTGTGACCTCACAATGCATGACCTCACAATGGACGACATCACGATGGATGACATCACGATGGATGACATCACGATGGATGACATCACGATGGATGACATCACAATGGAACTCTTGTGACCCCACAATGGAGGCCCTCAAAATGGAAGACCTCACAATGGAAAACCTCACAATGGGCCTCTAATGACATCAAAATGGATGGTCTCACAGAGGACGACCTCACAATGGACAACCTCACAATGGGCCTCTAATGACATCACAATGGATGACCTCACAATGGATGACATCACAAAGGATGACGTCACAATGAATGACCTCACAATGGGACTCTTGTGACCTCACAATGGGCCTCTAATGACATCGCAATTGAAGCCCTCAGAAAGGACGACCTCACAATGGATGACCTCACAATGGGACTCTTGTGACATCACAATGGATGACGTGACAATGGATGACGTGACAATGGACGACATCACAATGGATGACCTCACAATGGGACTCTTGTGACCTCACAATGGAAGACCTGACAATGGACGACCTCACAATGGACGACCTCACAATGGGCCTCTAATGACATCACAATGGATGACCTCACAATGGACGACATCACAATGGATGACCTCACAATGAGACTCTTGTGTCCTCACAATGGAAGACCTCACAATGGATGACCTTACAATGGATGACCTGACAATGGGACTCTTGTGACCTCACAATGGACGACCTCACAATGGGCCTCTAATGACATCGCAATTGAAGCCCTCAGAAAGGACGACATCACAAGGGATGACCTCACAATGGGCCTCTAATGACATCACAATGGATGACCTCACAATGGGACTCTTGTGACCTCACAATGGAAGACCTCACAATGGATGACCTCACAATGGAAGACCTCACAATGTGCCTCTAATGACATCACAATGGATGACCTCACAAAGGACGACATCACAATGGATGACCTCACAATGGGACTCTTGTTACCTCACAATGGACGACATCACAATGGATGACCTCACAATGAGACTCTTGTGACAACACAATGCATGACCTCACAATGGATAACCTCACAATGGGACTCTTGTGACATCACAATGCATGACCTCACAATGGACGACATCACGATGGACGACATGACGATGGATGACATCACGATGGATGACATCACGATGGAACTCTTGTGACCCCACAATGGAGGCCCTCACAATGGAAGACCTCACAATGGGCCTCTAATGACATCAAAATGGATGGTCTCACAGAGGATGACCTCACAATGGACAACCTCACAATGGGCCTCTAATGACCTCACAATCAATGACCTCACAATGGATGACATCACAAAGGATGACGTCACAATGAATGACCTCACAATGGGACTCTTGTGACCTCACAATGGGCCTCTAATGACATCGCAATTGAAGCCCTCAGAAAGGACGACCTCACAATGGACGACCTCACAATGGGCCTCTAATGACATCACAATGGATGACCTCACAATGGACGACATCACAATGGATGACCTCACAATGAGACTCTTGTGACCTCACAATGGAAGACCTCACAATGGATGACCTTACAATGGATGACCTCACAATGGGACTCTTGTGACCTCACAATGGAAGACCTCACAATGGAGGACCTTACAATGGATGACCTCACAATGGGCCTCTAATGACATCGCAATGGAAGCCCTTACAAAAGACGAACTCACAATAGACGACTTGCTCTGGTGTCATTGCTTTGATTGCTTTTTCCTGATCTTTGGTTAACATGAACCCACTTGGCATTTGCAGAGACCCAAGCGAAGCCGTATCAAAGTTCTCAGACACTGAATCTGCTCCGACCAGCGGCCCAAAATCTGACTCATCCAGGTTCCCGGCAGATTTTGCTTTGTTGTTGTATCCTAAAGCTTTGGACTGTAAAGTTCCAGATGTCCCCAGACTGTCTGTGGACTGTGCTCTTCGTAGTCCATCCTTAAACATATCATTTTCTGATTTATTGAAAGACTCGCCAGAAGACAGAAGCAAGTCTGCATCCAGTGAATGGACTGAGCCATGGGTGCTGTTTAAATGCACCTCTTCATTAGAGCATTGGGTAAGGGATTCCTCATGGGCTAGAGAACACGAAGCTTTCGTTTCATCATCTGAATCCTTTTGCTTCTGCTCCTTTCTTTTGCTAAGTCTCTGTTGATCATCTTCTTCCTGATCCTTTTTTTTCAGTTCCTCAACTTGTCGGAGCTGCTCAGAGGTCAGAACTATTTCCATACGTTGCATGTCCCTCATCAGCAAACGCTGAGACTCCAAGAACTGGTCATTGGCTTTTTGCCATGTGTGTTTCAATTGGTTGTGCTGTTGTCGTTCTTGCTCTAAGAGATGGCAGACTTCATGCAGTTCTTTCCGTAACTTCTCTGCATCTTCTTGCAGGACTGATTTTTGCGTATTGAGAACAGCCACATACATCTCTAAGTCTGTCCTACACGACTTTTCAGCTTCCAAATAATGGTTCAGTTCTTTAACCTTTGATGCTTCCAGCTCCTTTATTTTTTCTTCAGCTCCTGTCAGTTTTTCCTTTAGAGCTGCAATCTCCTTCTCCATAGGCATCACAACCGAACGAAGCTTCTCAGCATCTTCTTGTGCCTTTTTCATTTCATTTTCTAGATTTTCTTCTTCTTGACCTTCAGACAGCCGTCTTCTTAACTCCGCTATTTCCCGTTCCACATTTTCTCGGTATTGATTCCATTGAGCTCGTTCCTGCTCCAACCTGCGATGATACTGGAGCTCATAGTCACGAACAGTCTCTTTCATAATAGCTTGCAGTGAAGCTACTTCTTCTTGCCACTGTCTCTTCACTTCGTCAATAGCTTCCTGCTTTGTATTCTCAGATACAGTAGCTATAGCTTTGATGTTCTCCATTTCAGCATGAGCTTCCATCAGCTGTGTCCGCAGTTGTCCCAGATCATCTTGGGCTGCTTGCAGCACTGCACTTTGTCTTTTCAGGTCCTCTTCCTTAGCTAAGTATAACTCCTTAAATTTAGCTCTCTTTTGATTAAATTCTTGCTCAAGTTGCTGCTTTGTGCGCAGGAATTCAGCATTGACCTTTTCCAATTCTGCTACTCGTTGTAGAAGATCGACATCAGTCGGCGGGCCCGAGCTCGGGCCGGGCTGCGCCATGGCTCCGGCGCGGCCTCCTCCGCCCGCAGCCGCGGCCTCGGAGCGGGAACCGCTCCAGTCTTCAAAAAAGGCAAGAAGGAGGACCCAGGCAACTACAGGCCAGTCAGCCTCACCTCCGTCCCCGGAAAAGTGATGGAACGGCTCATACTGGCTGTTGTCTCCAGGCACATGGAGGACAAGAAGGTGCTCAAGAGTAGTCAGCATGGATTCACCAAGGGAAAATCTTGCCTGACTAACCTGATAGCCTTCTATGATGAAATGACCGGCTGGATAGATGAGGGGAGAGCGGTGGATGTCGTCTATCTCGACTTCACCAAGGCTTTTGACACCGTCCCTCACAACATCCTCCTGGGCAAGCTCCGGAAGTGTGGGATAGATGAGTGGACAGTGAGATGGATTAGGAACTGGCTGGATGGCAGGGCCCAGAGAGTGGTGATCAGCGGTGCAGAGTCTAGTTGGAGGCCTGTGGCTAGTGGGGTCCCCCAGGGGTCAGTCCTTGGTCCAGTCCTGTTCAATTTATTCATCAATGACCTGGATGAAGGCACAGAGTGCTCCCTCAGCAAGTTTGCTGATGATACCAAACTGGGAGGAGTAGCCGATACCCCAGAGGGCTGTGCTGCCATCCAGAGGGACCTGGACAGACTAGACAACTGGGCGGTGAAAAACCTCATGCAATTCAACAAGGCCAAGTGCAAGGTCCTGCACCTGGGGAGGAATAACCCCAGACACCAGTACAGGCTGGGGACCGAGCTTGTGGAGAGCAGCTCTGCAGAGAAAGACCTGGGTGTCATGGTGGACGACAAGTTGACCATGAGGCAGCAGTGTGCCCTCGTGGCCAAGAAGGCCAATGGGATCCTGGGCTGCATTAAGAAGAGCATCTCTAGCAGGTCGAGGGAGGTGATCCTGCCCCTCTACTCAGCCCTGGTGAGGCCGCATCTGGAGTACTGTGTCCAGTTCTGGGCTCCACAGTACAAGAGGGATGTGGAGCTGCTGGAGAGAGTCCAGCGCAGGGCTACAAGGATGATCAGGGGCCTGGAACATCTGCCCTATGAGGAGAGGCTGAGGGAGCTGGGCCTGTTCAGCCTGGAGAAGAGAAGGCTGAGAGGGGATCTAATCAGTGTATATAAATACCTCAAGGGAGGGAGTGCAGAGGACGGGGATGGTCTCTTTTCAGTGGTGGCCACTGATAGGACTAGAGGAAATGGCCGGAAACTGAAACATCAAAAATTCCATAGGAACTTAAGGAAAAATTTCTTAACAGTGAGGGTGACAGAGCACTGGAACAGGCTGCCCAGAGAGGTTGTGGAGTCTCCTTCTCTGGAGATCTTCAAAACCCGCTTGGATGCAGTCCTGTGCCACGTGCTTTAGGTGTCCCTGCGTATGCAGGGGGGTTGGACTAGATGATCTCTAGAGGTCCCTTCCAACCCTAAGCATTCTATGATTCTATGATTCTATGATTCTATGACTTCACAATGGACGACCTCACAATGGGCCTCTAATGACAGCACAATGGATGACGGCACAATGGACGACATCACAATGGATGACCTCACAATGGGACTCTTGTCACCTCACAATGGAAGACCTGACAATGGAAGACCTCACAATGGACGACCTCACAATGGGCCTCCAATGACATCAAAATGGATGACCTCACAATGGATGACATCACAATGGATGACCTCACAATGGGACTCTTGTGACCTCACAATGGAAGACCTCACAATGGGCCTCTAATGACATCACAATGGATGACCTCACAATGGATGACCTCACAATGGGACTCTTATGACCTCACAATGGAAGACCTCACAATAGGACTATTGTGACCTGACAATGGAAGACCTCACAATGGATGACCTTACAATGGATGACCTCACAATGGGCCTCTAATGACCTCACAATGGATGACCTCACAATGGATGACCTCACAATGGGATTCTTGTGACCTCACAATGGATGACCTCACAATGGGACTCCAATGACCTCACAATGGATGACCTCACAATGGATGACCTCACAATGGGACTCTTGTGACCTCACAAAGAAGACCTCACAATGGATGACCTCACAATGGACGACGTCACAATGGACGACGTCACAAAGGGACTCTCCTGCCCTCAGAATGGATGACCTCACAATGGACGACATCACAATGCATGACCTCACAATGGGAGTCTTGTGACCTCACAATGGAAGACCTCACAATGGGCTTCTAATGACATCACAATGGATGACCTCACAAGGGACGACATCACAATGGATGACATCACAATGGAACTCTTGTGACCTCACAATGGAAGCCCTCACAATGGAACACCTCACAATGGACAACCTCACAATGGGCCTCTAATGACATCAAAATGGATGGTCTCACAAAGGACGAACTCACAATGGATGACATCACAAAGGATGATGTCACAATGAATGACCTCACAATGGACGACCTCACAATGGACGAACTCACAATGGAGGACCTCACAATGGGACTCTTGTGACCTCACAATGGATGACGTCACCCTGGGCCTTTCATGACCTCACAATGGACGACATCACAATGGACGACCTCACAATGGGCCTCTAATGACATCACAATGGATGACCTCACAATGGACGACATCACAATGGATGACCTCAAAATGGGGTTATTGTGACCTCACAATAGAAGACCTCACAATGGATGACCTCACAAAGGACGACATCACAATGGATGACCTCACAATGGGACTCTTGTGACCTCACAATGGACGACATCACAATGGATGACCTCACAATGGGACTCTTGTGACATCACAATGCATGAACTCACCATGGACGACATCACAATGGATGACCTCACAATGGGACTCTTGTGACCTCACAATGGAAGACCTGACAATGGACGACCTCACAATGGACGACCTCACAATGGACGACCTCACAATGGGCCTCTAATGACATCACAATGGATGACCTCACAATGGACGACATCACAATGGATGACCTCACAATGAGACTCTTGTGTCCTCACAATGGAAGACCTCACAATGGATGACCTTACAATGGATGACCTCACAATGGGACTCTTGTGACCTCACAATGGACGACCTCACAATGGGCCTCTAATGACATCGCAATTGAAGCCCTCAGAAAGGACGACATCACAATGGACGACCTCACAATGGGCCTCTAATGACATCACAATGGATGACCGCACAATGGGACTCTGGTGATCTCACAATGGAAGACCTCACAATGGAGGACCTTACAATGGATCACCTCACAATGGGCCTCTAATGACATCGCAATGGATGACGGCACAATGGACGACATCACAATGGATGACCTCACAATGGGACTCTTGTCACCTCACAATGGAAGACCTGACAATGGAAGACCTCACAATGGACGACCTCACAATGGGCCTCCAATGACATCAAAATGGATGACCTCACAATGGATGACATCACAATGGATGACCTCACAATGGGACTCTTGTGACCTCACAATGGATGACCTCACAATGGAAGACCTCACAATGTGCCTCTAATGACATCAAAATGGATGACCTCACAAAGGACGACATCACAATGGATGACCTCACAATGGGACTCTTGTGACCTCACAATGGACGACATCACAATGGATGACCTCACAATGAGACTCTTGTGACAACACAATGCATGACCTCACAATGGATAACCTCACAATGGGACTCTTGTGACATCACAATGCATGACCTCACAATGGACGACATCACGATGGACGACATGACGATGGATGACATCACGATGGATGACATCACGATGGAACTCTTGTGACCCCACAATGGAGGCCCTCACAATGGAAGACCTCACAATGGGCCTCTAATGACATCAAAATGGATGGTCTCACAGAGGATGACCTCACAATGGACAACCTCACAATGGGCCTCTAATGACCTCACAATCAATGTCCTCACAATGGATGACATCACAAAGGATGACGTCACAATGAATGACCTCACAATGGGACTCTTGTGACCTCACAATGGGCCTCTAATGACATCGCAATTGAAGCCCTCAGAAAGGACGACCTCACAATGGACGACCTCACAATGGGCCTCTAATGACATCACAATGGATGACGGCACAATGGACGACATCACAATGGATGACCTCACAATGGGACTCTTGTCACCTCACAATGGAAGACCTGACAATGGAAGACCTCACAATGGACGACCTCACAATGGGCATCCAATGACATCAAAATGGATGACCTCACAATGGATGACATCACAATGGATGACCTCACAATGGGACTCTTGTGACCTCACAATGGAAGACCTCACAATGGATGACCTTAAAATGGATGACCTCACAATGGGCCTCTAATGACATCACAATGGATGACCTCACAATGGATGACCTCACAATGGGACTCTTATGACCTCACAATGGAAGACCTCACAATGGGCCTCTAATGACATCACAATGGATGACCTCACAATGGGACTATTGTGACCTGACAATGGAAGACCTCACAATGGATGACCTTACAATGGATGACCTCACAATGGGCCTCTAATGACCTCACAATGGATGACCTCACAATGGATGACCTCACAATGGGATTCTTGTGACCTCACAATGGATGACCTCACAATGGGACTCCAATGACCTCACAATGGATGACCTCACAATGGATGACCTCACAATGGATGACCTCACAATGGGACTCTTGTGACCTCACAAAGAAGACCTCACAATGGATGACCTCACAATGGACGACGTCACAATGGACGACGTCACAAAGGGACTCTCCTGCCCTCAGAATGGATGACCTCACAATGGACGACATCACAATGGATGACATCACAATGGAACTCTTGTGACCTCACAATGGAGGCCCTCACAATGGAACACCTCACAATGGACAACCTCACAATGGGCCTCTAATGACATCAAAATGGATGGTCTCACAAAGGACGAACTCACAATGGATGACATCACAAAGGATGATGTCACAATGAATGACCTCACAATGGACGACCTCACAATGGACGAACTCACAATGGAGGACCTCACAATGGGACTCTTGTGACCTCACAATGGATGACGTCACCCTGGGCCTTTCATGACCTCACAATGGACGACATCACAATGGACGACCTCACAATGGGCCTCTAATGACATCACAATGGATGACCTCACAATGGACGACATCACAATGGATGACCTCAAAATGGGATTATTGTGACCTCACAATAGAAGACCTCACAATGGATGACCTCACAAAGGACGACATCACAATGGATGACCTCACAATGGGACTCTTGTGACCTCACAATGGACGACATCACAATGGATGACCTCACAATGGGACTCTTGTGACATCACAATGCATGAACTCACCATGGACGACATCACAATGGATGACCTCACAATGGGACTCTTGTGACCTCACAATGGAAGACCTGACAATGGATGACCTCACAAAGGACGACATCACAATGGATGACCTCACAATGGGACTCTTGTGACCTCACAATGGACGACATCACAATGGATGACCTCACAATGGGACTCTTGTGACATCACAATGCATGAACTCACCATGGACGACATCACAATGGATGACCTCACAATGGGACTCTTGTGACCTCACAATGGAAGACCTGACAATGGATGACCTCACAAAGGACGACATCACAATGGATGACCTCACAATGGGACTCTTGTGACCTCAGAATGGACGACATCACAATGGATGACCTCACAATGGGACTCTTGTGACATCACAATGGAAGACCTCACAATGGAGGACCTTACAATGGATCACCTCACAATGGGCCTCTAATGACATCGCAATGGATGACGGCACAATGGACGACATCACAATGGATGACCTCACAATGAGACTCTTGTGACAACACAATGCATGACCTCACAATGGATAACCTCACAATGGGACTCTTGTGACATCACAATGCATGACCTCACAATGGATAACCTCACAATGGGCCTCCAATGACATCAAAATGGATGACCTCACAAAGGACGACATCACAATGGATGACCTCACAATGGGACTCTTGTGACCTCACAATGGACGACATCAGAATGGATGACCTCAAAATGAGACTCTTGTGACAACACAATGCATGACCTCACAATGGATAACCTCACAATGGGACTCTTGTGACATCACAATGCATGACCTCACAATGGACGACATCACGATGGACGACATGACGATGGATGACATCACGATGGATGACATCACGATGGAACTCTTGTGACCCCACAATGGAGGCCCTCACAATGGAAGACCTCACAATGGGCCTCTAATGACATCAAAATGGATGGTCTCACAGAGGATGACCTCACAATGGACAACCTCACAATGGGCCTCTAATGACCTCACAATCAATGACCTCACAATGGATGACATCACAAAGGATGACGTCACAATGAATGACCTCACAATGGGACTCTTGTGACCTCACAATGGGCCTCTAATGACATCGCAATTGAAGCCCTCAGAAAGGACGACCTCACAATGGACGACCTGACAATGGGCCTCTAATGACATCACAATGGATGACCTCACAATGGACGACATCACAATGGATGACCTCACAATGAGACTCTTGTGACCTCACAATGGAAGACCTCACAATGGATGACCTTACAATGGATGACCTCACAATGGGACTCTTGTGACCTCACAATGGAAGACCTCACAATGGAGGACCTTACAATGGAGGACCTCACTATGGGCCTCTAATGACATCGCAATGGAAGCCCTTACAAAAGACGAACTCACAATAGACGACTTCACAATGGACGACCTCACAATGGGCCTCTAATGACATCACAATGGATGACGGCACAATGGACGACATCACAATGGATGACCTCACAATGGGACTCTTGTCACCTCACAATGGAAGACCTGACAATGGACGACCTCACAATGGGCCTCCAATGACATCAAAATGGATGACCTCACAATGGATGACATCACAATGGATGACCTCACAATGGGACTCTTGTGACCTCACAATGGAAGACCTCACAATGGATGACCTCACAATGGGACTCTTATGACCTCACAATGGAAGACCTCACAATGGGCCTCTACTGACATCACAATGGATGACCTCACAATGGGACTATTGTGACCTGACAATGGAAGACCTCACAATGGATGAGCTTACAATGGATGACCTCACAATGGGCCTCTAATGACCTCACAATGGATGACCTCACAATGGATGACCTCACAATGGGATTCTTGTGACCTCACAATGGATGACCTCACAATGGGACTCCAATGACCTCACAATGGATGACCTCACAATGGATGACCTCACAATGGGACTCTTGTGACCTCACAAAGAAGACCTCACAATGGATGACCTCACAATGGACGACGTCACAATGGACGACGTCACAAAGGGACTCTCCTGCCCTCAGAATGGATGACCTCACAATGGACGACGTCACAATGGACGACGTCACAAAGGGACTCTCCTGCCCTCAGAATGGATGACCTCACAATGGACGACCTCACAATGGGCCTCTAATGACATCACAATGGATGACCTCACAAGGGACGACATCACAATGGATGTCATCACAATGGAACTCTTGTGACCTCACAATGGAGGCACTCACAATGGAACACCTCACAATGGAAAACGTCACAATGGATGACATCACAACGGATGACCTCACAACGGGACTCTCCTGCCCTCATAATGGATGACCTCACAATGGACGACATAACAATGGATGACCTCACAATGGGACTCTTGTGACCTCACAATGGAAGACCTCACAATGGAAGACCTCACAATGGAAGACCTAACAATGGGCCTCTAATGACATCACAATGGATGACCTCACAAGGGACGACATCACAATGGATGACATCACAATGGAACTCTTGTGACCTCACAATGGAGGCCCTCACAATGGAACACCTCACAATGGACAACCTCACAATGGGCCTCTAATGACATCAAAATGGATGGTCTCACAAAGGACGAACTCACAATGGATGAAATCACAAAGGATGATGTCACAATGAATGACCTCACAATGGACGACCTCACAATGGACGAACTCACAATGGAGGACCTCACAATGGGACTCTTGTGACCTCACAATGGATGACGTCACCCTGGGCCTTTCATGACCTCACAATGGACGACATCACAATGGACGACCTCACAATGGGCCTCTAATGACATCACAATGGATGACCTCACAATGGACGACATCACAATGGATGACCTCAAAATGGGATTATTGTGACCTCACAATAGAAGACCTCACAATGGATGACCTCACAAAGGACGACATCACAATGGATGACCTCACAATGGGACTCTTGTGACCTCACAATGGACGACATCACAATGGATGACCTCACAATGGGACTCTTGTGACATCACGATGCATGAACTCACCATGGACGACATCACAATGGATGACATGACAATGGAACTCTTGTGACCTCAAAATGGAGACCCTCACAAACGAAGACCTCAAAATGGACGACCTCACAAGGGATGACGTCACAATGGGACTCTTGTGACCTCACAATGGACGACCTCACAATGGGCCTCTAATGACATCGCAATGGAAGCCCTCACAAAAGACGACCTCACAATGGACGACCTCACAATTGGCCTCTAATGACAGCACAATGGATGACCCGACAATGGACGACATCACAATGGATGACCTCACAATGGAACTCTTGTCACCTCACAATGGAAGATCTGACAATGGATGACCTCACAATGGACGACCTCACAATGGGCCTCTAATGACATAACAATGGATGACCTCACAATGGACAACATCACAATAGATGACCTCACAATGGGACTCTTGTGACCTCACAATGGAAGATGTCACAGTGGATGACCTTACAATGGATGACCTCACAATGGGCCTCTAATGACATCACAATGGATGACCTCACAATGGATGACCTCACAATGGATGACCTCACAATGGGACTCTTGTGACCTCACAAAGAAGACCTCACAATGGATGACCTCACAATGGAAAACGTCACAATGGATGACATCACAACGGATGACCTCACAACGGGACTCTCCTGCCCTCATAATGGATGACCTCACAATGGACGACATAACAATGGATGACCTCACAATGGGACTCTTGTGACCTCACAGTGGAAGACCTCACAATGGATGACCTCACAAAGGACGACATCACAATGGATGACCTCACAATGGGACTCTTGTGACCTCACAATGGACGACATCACAATGGATGACCTCACAATGGGACTCTTGTGACATCACAATGCATGAACTCACCATGGACGACATCACAATGGATGACATGACAATGGAACTCTTGTGACCTCACAATGGAGACCCTCACAAACGAAGACCTCAAAATGGACGACCTCACAAGGGATGACCTCACAAGGGATGATGTCACAATGGGACTCTTGTGACCTCACAATGGAAGACCTCACAATGGGCCTCTAATGACATCACAATGGATGACCCCACAATGGACGACATCACAATGGATGACCTCACAATGGAACTCTTGTCACCTCACAATGGAAGATCTGACAATGGATGACCTCACAATGGACGACCTCACAATGGGCCTCTAATGACATAACAATGGATGACCTCACAATGGACAACATCACAATAGATGACCTCACAATGGGACTCTTGTGACCTCACAATGGAAGATCTCACAGTGGATGACCTTACAATGGATGACCTCACAATGGGCCTCTAATGACCTCACAATGGATGACCTCACAATGGATGACCTCACAATGGATGACCTCACAATGGAAAACGTCACAATGGATGACATCACAACGGATGACCTCACAACGGGACTCTCCTGCCCTCATAATGGATGACCTCACAATGGACGACCTCACAATGGGCCTCTAAAGACATCACAATGGATGACCTCACAATGGACGACATAACAATGGATGACATGAGAATGGAACTCTTGTGACCTCACAATGGAAGACCTCACAATGGATGACCACACAATGGGCCTGTAATCACATCACAATGGACGACATCACAATGGACGACCTCACAATGGGACTCTTATGACCTCACAATGGAAGACCTTACAATGGACGACATCACAATGGAGGCCCTCACAATGGAAGACCTCACAATGGACGACCTCACAATGGAACTCTTGTGACGTCACAATGGAGGCCCTCACAATGGACGACCTCACAATGGAGGCCCTCACACTGGACGACCTCACAGTGGGCCTCTAATGACATCACAATGGATGACCCCACAATGGACGACATCACAATGGATGACATGAGAATGGAACTCTTGTGACCTCACAATGGAGGCCCTAAAAATGGAAGACCTCACAATTGACGACCTGACAATGGGCCTCTAATGACATCAAAATGGATCACCTCACAATGGATGACATCACAAAGGATGACGTCACAATGGGACTCTTGTGACCTCACAATGGAAGACCTCACAATGGGCCTCTAATGACATCACAATGGATGACCTCACAATGGATGACCTCACAATGGGACTCTCGTGACCTCACAATGCAAGACCTCACAATGCATGTCCTTACAATGGATGACCTCACAATGGGTCTCTAATGACCTCACAATGGATGACCTCACAATGGATGACCTCACAATGGATGACCTCACAATGGATGACCTCACAATGGGACTCTTGTGATCTCACAAAGAAGACCTCACAATGGATGACCTCACAATGGATGACCTCACCATTGACGATATCACAATAGACGACCTCACAATGGGTCTCTTCTGACCTCACAATGGAAGACGTCACAATGGATGACCTCACAATGGGCCTCGAATTACATCACAATAGATGACCTCACAATGGATGACCTCACAATGGATGACCTCACCATTGACGATATCACAATAGACGACCTCACAATGGGTCTCTTCTGACCTCACAATGGAAGACGTCACAATGGATGACCTCACAATGGGCCTCGAATTACATCACAATAGATGACCTCACAATGGATGACCTCACAATGGATGACCTCACAAAGGACGAAATCACAATGGATGACCTCACAATGGGAAGCTTGTGACCTCACAATGGAAAATCTCACCATGAATGACCTCACAATGGATGAACTCACCATGGGCCTTTCATGACCTCACAATGGATGACATCACAATGGACCTCTAATGAGATCACAATGGATGACCTCACAATGGACGACATCACAATAGATGACCTCACAATGGGACTCTTGTGACGTCAGAATGGAAGACCTCACAATGGACGACCTCACAATGGACGACCTCACAATGGACGACCTCACAATGGGACTCTTGTGACCTCACAATGGAAGACCTCACAATGGGCCTCTAAAGACATCACAATGGATGACCTCACAAGGGACGACATCACAATGGATGACATCACAATGGAACTCTTGTGACCTCACAATGGAGGCCCTCACAATGGAACACCTCACAATGGACGACTTCACAATGGGCCTTTAATGACATCAAAATGGATGGTCTCACAAAGGACGAACTCACAATGGATGACATCACAAAGGATGACATCACAACGAATGACCTCACAATGGGACTCTTGTGACCTCACAATGGACGACATCACAATGGATGACCTCACAATGGGACTCTTGTGACATCACAATGCATGACCTCACAATGGATAACCTCACAATGGGACTCTTGTGACATCAAAATGGATGGTCTCACAGAGGACGACCTCAAAATGGACAACCTCACAATGGGCCTCTAATGACATCACAATGGATGACCTCACAATGGATGACATCACAAAGGATGACGTCACAATGAATGACCTCACAATGGGACTCTTATGACCTCACAATGGAAGACCTTACAATGGACGACATCACAATGGAGGCCCTCACAATGGAAGACCTCACAATGGACGACCTCACAATGGAACTCTTGTGACGTCACAATGGAGGCCCTCACAATGGACGACCTCACAATGGATGACCTCAAAATGGGCCTCTAATGACATCAAAATGGATGGTCTCACAGAGGACGACCTCACAATGGACAACCTCACAATGGGCCTCTAATGACATCACAATGGATGACCTCAAAATGGATGACATCACAAAGGATGACGTCACAATGAATGACCTCACAATGGGACTCTTGTGACCTCACAATGGGCCTCTAATGACATCGCAATTGAAGCCCTCAGAAAGGACGATCTCACAATGGACGACCTCACAATGGGCCTCTAATGACATCACAATGGATGACGTCACAATGGACGACCTCACAATGAACGACCTCACAATGTGCCTCTAATGACATCACAATGGATGACCTCACAATGGACGACATCACAATGGATGACCTCACAATGAGACTCTTGTGACCTCACAATGGAAGACCTCACAATGGATGACCTTACAATGGATGACATCACAATGGACGACCTCACAATGGGCCTCTAATGACATCGCAATTGAAGCCCTCAGAAAGGACGACATCACAATGGATGACCTTACAATGGGCCTCTAATGACATCACAATGGATGACCTCACAATGGGACTCTTGTGACCTCACAATGGAAGACCTCACAATGGAGGACCTTACAATGGATGACCTCACAATGGGCCTCTAATGACATCGCAATCGAAGCCCTCACAAAAGACGAGCTCACAATGGACAACTTCACAATGGACGACCTCACAATGGGCCTCTAATGACATCACAATGGATGACGGCACAATGGACGACATCACAATGGATGACCTCACAATGGGACTCTTGTGACCTCATAATGGAAGACCTCACAATGGATGACCTCACAATGGGCCTCTAATGACATCACAATGGATGACCTCACAAAGGACGACATCACAATGGATGACCTCACAATGGGACTCTTGTGACATCACAATGCATGACCTCACAATGGATAACCTCACAATGGGACTCTTGTGACATCACAATGCATGACCTCACGATGGACGACATCACGATGGATGACATTACGATGGATGACATCACGATGGATGACATCACAATGGAACTCTTGTGACCCCACAATGGAGGCCCTCACAATGGAAGACCTCACAATGGATGACCTCACAATGGGCCTCTAATGACATCAAAATGCATGGTCTTACAGAGGACGACCTCACAATGGACAAGCTCACAATGGGCCTCTAATGACATCACAATGGATGACCTCAAAATGGATGACATCACAAAGGATGACGTCACAATGAATGACCTCACAATGGGACTCTTGTGACCTCACAATGGGCCTCTAATGACATCGCAATTGAAGCCCTCAGAAAGGACGACCTCACAATGGACGACATCACAATGGGCCTCTAATGAAATCACAATGGATGACGTCACAATGGACGACATCACAATGGACGACCTCACAATGGAACTCTTGTGACGTCACAATGGAGGCCCTCACAATGGACGACCTCACAATGGATGACCTCAAAATGGGCCTCTAATGACATCAAAATGGATGGTCTCACAGAGGACGACCTCACAATGGACAACCTCACAATGGGCCTCTAATGACATCACAATGGATGACCTCACAATGGATGACATCACAAAGGATGACGTCACAATGAATGACCTCACAATGGGACTCTTGTGACCTCACAATGGGCCTCTAATGACATCGCAATTGAAGCCCTCAGAAAGGACGATCTCACAATGGACGACCTCACAATGGGCCTCTAATGACATCACAATGGATGACGTCACAATGGACGACCTCACAATGAACGACCTCACAATGTGCCTCTAATGACATCACAATGGATGACCTCACAATGGACGACATCACAATGGATGACCTCACAATGAGACTCTTGTGACCTCACAATGGAAGACCTCACAATGGATGACCTTACAATGGATGACATCACAATGGACGACCTCACAATGGGCCTCTAATGACATCGCAATTGAAGCCCTCAGAAAGGACGACATCACAATGGATGACCTTACAATGGGCCTCTAATGACATCACAATGGATGACCTCACAATGGGACTCTTGTGACCTCACAATGGAAGACCTCACAATGGAGGACCTTACAATGGATGACCTCACAATGGGCCTCTAATGACATCGCAATCGAAGCCCTCACAAAAGACGAGCTCACAATGGACGACTTCACAATGGACGACCTCACAATGGGCCTCTAATGACATCACAATGGATGACGGCACAATGGACGACATCACAATGGATGACCTCACAATGGGACTCTTGTGACCTCATAATGGAAGACCTCACAATGGATGACCTCACAATGGGCCTCTAATGACATCACAATGGATGACCTCACAAAGGACGACATCACAATGGATGACCTCACAATGGGACTCTTGTGACATCACAATGCATGACCTCACAATGGATAACCTCACAATGGGACTCTTGTGACATCACAATGCATGACCTCACGATGGACGACATCACGATGGATGACATCACGATGGATGACATCACGATGGATGACATCACGATGGATGACATCACAATGGAACTCTTGTGACCCCACAATGGAGGCCCTCACAATGGAAGACCTCACAATGGATGACCTCACAATGGGCCTCTAATGACATCAAAATGCATGGTCTTACAGAGGACGACCTCACAATGGACAAGCTCACAATGGGCCTCTAATGACATCACAATGGATGACCTCAAAATGGATGACATCACAAAGGATGACGTCACAATGAATGACCTCACAATGGGACTCTTGTGACCTCACAATGGGCCTCTAATGACATCGCAATTGAAGCCCTCAGAAAGGACGACCTCACAATGGACAACATCACAATGGGCCTCTAATGAAATCACAATGGATGACGTCACAATGGACGACATCACAATGGATGACCTCACAATGGGACTCTTGGGACCTCACAATGGAAGACCTGACAATGGACGACCTCACAATGGACGACCTCACAATGGGCATCTAATGACATCACAATGGATGACCTCACAATGGACGACATCACAATGGATGACCTCACAATGAGACTCTTGTGACCTCACAATGGAAGATCTCACAATGGATGACCTTACAATGCATGACGTCACAATTGGACTCTTGTGACCTCACAATGGAAGACCTCACAATGGAAGACCTCACAATGGGCCTCTAATGACATCACAATGGATGACCTCACAAGGGACGACATCACAATGGATGACATCACAATGGAACTCTTGTGACCTCACAATGGAGGCCCTCAAAATGGAACACCTCACAATGGACGACCTCACAATGGGCCTCTAATGACATCAAAATGGATGGTCTCACAAAGGACGACCTCACAATGGATGACATCACAAAGGATGATGTCACAATGAATGACCTCACAATGGGACTCTTGTGACCTCACAATGGACGACCTCACAATGGACGAACTTACAATGGACGACCTCACAATGGGACTCTTGTGACCTCACAATGGATGACGTCACCCTGGGCCTTTCATGACCTCACAATGGACGACATCACAATGGACGACCTCACAATGGGCCTCTAATGACATTACAATGGATGACCTCAAAATGGGATTATTGTGACCTCACAATAGAAGACCTCACAATGGATGACCTCACAATGGACGACATCACAATGGATGACCTCACAATGGGACTCTTGTGACATCACAATGCATGACCTCACCATGGACGACATCACAATGGATGACATGACAATGGAACTCTTGTGACCTCACAATGGAGGCCCTCACACTGGAAGACCTCACAATGGACGACCTCACAAGGGATGACCTCACAAGGGATGACGTCACAAGGGATGACGTCACAATGGGACTCTTGTGACCTCACAATGGACGACCTCACAATGGGCCTCTAATGACATCGCAATGGAAGCCCTCACAAAAGACGACCTCACAATGGACGACCTCACAATGGGTCTCTAATGACATCACAATGGATGACCCCACAATGGACGACATCACAATAGATGACCTCACAATGGAACTCTTGTCACCTCAGAATGGAATATCTGACAATGGATGACCTCACAAAGGACGACATCACAATGGATGACCTCACAATGGGCCTCTAATGACATCAAAATGGATGGTCTCACAAAGGACGAACTCACAATGGATGACCTCACAAAGGACGAAATCACAATGGATGACCTCACAATGGGAAGCTTGTGACCTCACAATGGATGACATCACAATGGACGACCTCACAATCGACCTCTAATGAGATCACAATGGATGACCTCACAATGGACGACATCACAATAGATGATCTCACAATGGGACTCTTGTGACGTCAGAATTGGAGACCTCACAATGGACGACCTCACAATGGATGACCTCACAATAGACGACCTCACAATGGGACTCTTGTGACCTCACAATTGATGACCTCACAATGGATGAACCTCACCCTGGGCCTTTCATGACCTCACAATGGACGACATCACAATAGACAACCTCGCAATGGGCCTCTAATGACATCACAATGGATGACCTCACAATGGAGGACCTCACAAAGGAGGACCTCACAAAGGAGGACCTCACAAAGGATGACCTCACAAAGGATGACCTCAGAATGGGTCTCTTTTGACCTCACAATGGAAGACGTCACAATGGATGACCTCACAATGGGCCTCGAATGACATCACAATGGAATACCTCACAATGGACGACCTCACAATGAATGACCTCACAAAGGACGACATCACAATGGGAAGCTTGTGACCTCACAATGGAAAACCTCACCATGAATGACCTCACAATGGATGACCTCACCATGGGCCTTTCATGACCAATCAAAGGATGACATCACAATGGAAGACCTCACAATGGGCCTCTAATGACATCACAATGGATGACCTCACAATGGACGACCTCACAATGGATGACCTCAAAATGGGATTATTGTGACCCCACAATAGAAGACCTCACAATGGATGACCTCACAATGGACGACATCACAATGGATGACCTCACAATGGGACTCTTGTGACCTCACAATGGAAGACCTCACAAAGGATGACCTCACAATGGACGACATCACAATGGGCCTCTAATGAAATCACAATGGATGACGTCACAATGGGACTCTTGTCACCTCACAATGGAAGACCTTACAAAGGATCATCTCAGAATAGACAACCTCGCAATGGGTCTCTAATGACATCACAATGGATGACCTCACAATGGACGACATCACAATGGACGACCTCACAATGAGACTCTTGTGACCTCACAATGGACGACCTCACAATGGGCTTCTAATGACATCTGAATTGAAGCCGTCAGAAAGGACGACATCACAATGGACGACTTCAAAATGGGGCCTCTAATGACATCACAATGGATGACCTCACAATGGGACTATTGTGACCTGACAATGGAAGACCTCACAATGGATGACCTTACAATGGATGACCTCACAATGGGCCTCTAATGAACTCACAATGGATTACCTCACAATGGAAGAGCTCACAATGGGATTCTTGTGACCTCACAATGGATGACCTCACAATGGGACTCCAATGACCTCACAATGGATGACCTCACAATGGATGACCTCACAATGGGACTCTTGTGACCTCACAAAGAAGACCTCACAATGGATGACCTCACAATGGACGACCTCACAAAGGGACTCTCCTGCCCTCAGAATGGATGACCTCACAATGGACGACCTCACAATGGGCCTCTAATGACATCACAATGGATGACCTCACAATGGACGACATCACAATGCATGACCTCACAATGGGAGTCTTGTGACCTCACAATGGAAGACCTCACAATGGAAGACCTCACAATGGGCCTCTAATGACATCACAATGGATGACCTCACAAGGGACGACATCACAATGGATGACATCACAATGGAACTCTTGTGACCTCACAATGGAGGCCCTCACAATGGAACACCTCACAATGGACAACCTCACAATGGGCCTCTAATGACATCAAAATGGATGGTCTCACAAAGGACGAACTCACAATGGATGACATCACAAAGGATGATGTCACAATGAATGACCTCACAATGGACGACCTCACAATGGACGAACTTACAATGGACGACCTCACAATGGGACTCTTGTGACCTCACAATGGATGACGTCACCCTGGGCCTTTCATGACCTCACAATGGACGACATCACAATGGACGACCTCACAATGGGCCTCTAATGACATCACAATGGATGACCTCACAATGGACGACATCACAATGGATGACCTCAAAATGGGATTATTGTGACCTCACAATAGAAGACCTCACAATGGATGACCTCACAAAGGACGACATCACAATGGATGACCTCACAATGGGACTCTTGTGACCTCACAATGGACGGCATCACAATGGATGACCTCACAATGGGACTCTTGTGACATCACAATGCATGAACTCACCATGGACGACATCACAATGGATGACATGACAATGGAACTCTTGTGACCTCACAATGGAGACCCTCACAAACGAAGACCTCAAAATGGACGACCTCACAAGGGATGACCTCACAAGGGATGACGTCACAATGGGACTCTTGTGACCTCACAATGGACGACCTCACAATGGGCCTCTAATGACATCGCAATGGACGACCTCACAATGGGCCTCTAATGACATCACAATGGATGACCCCACAATGGACGACATCACAATGGATGACCTCACAATGGAACTCTTGTCACCTCACAATGGAAGATCTGACAATGGATGACCTCACAATGGACGACCTCACAATGGGCCTCTAATGACATAACAATGGATGACCTCACAATGGACGACATCACAATAGATGACCTCACAATGGGACTCTTGTGACCTCACAGTGGAAGATCTCACAGTGGATGACCTTACAATGGATGACCTCACAATGGGCCTCTAATGACATCACAATGGATGACCTCACAATGGATGACCTCACAATGGAAAATGTCACAATGGATGACATCACAACGGATGACCTCACAACGGGACTCTCCTGCCCTCATAATGGATGACCTCACAATGGACGACCTCACAATGGGCCTCTAATGACATCACAATGGATGACCTCACAATGGACGACATAACAATGGATGACCTCACAATGGGACTCTTGTGACCTCACAATGGAAGACCTCACAATGGATGACCACACAATGGGCCTGTAATGACATCACAATGGATGACCTCACAATGGACGACATCACAATGGACGACCTCACAATGGGACTCTTATGACCTCACAATGGAAGACCTTACAATGGACGACATCACAATGGAGGCCCTCACAATGGAAGACCTCACAATGGACGACATCACAATGGAGGCCCTCACAATGGAAGACCTCACAATGGACGACCTCACAATGGAACTCTTGTGACGTCACAATGGAGGCCCTCACAATGGACGACCTCACAATGGACGACCTCACAATGGACGACCTCACAGTGGGCCTCTAATGACATCACAATGGATGACCCCACAATGGACGACATCACAATGGATGACATGAGAATGGAACTCTTGTGACCTCACAATGGAGGCCCTAACAATGGAAGACCTCACAATTGACGACGTGACAATGGGCCTCTAATGACATCAAAATGGATCACCTCACAATGGATGACATCACAAAGGATGACGTCACAATGGGACTCTTGTGACCTCACAAAGGACGACCTCACAATGGGCCTCTAATGACATCGCAATTGAAGCCCTCAGAAAGGACGACCTCACAATGGACGACCTCACAATGGATGACCTCACAATGGGACTCTTGTGACCTCACAATGGAAGACCTCACAATGGGCCTCTAATGACATCACAATGGATGACCTCACAATGGGACTCTTGTGACCTCACAATGGAAGACCTCACAATGGATGACCTTACAATGGATGACCTCACAATGGGCCTATAATGACATCACAATGGATGACCTCACAATGGATGACCTCACAATGGGACTCTCGTGACCTCACAATGGAAGACCTCACAATGCATGTCCTTACAATGGATGACCTCACAATGGGACTCTTGTGACCTCACAATGGAAGCCTTCACAATGGGCCTCTAATGACATCACAATGGATAACCTCACAATGGGACTCTTGTGACCTCACAATGGAAGACCTCACAATGGAAGACCTCACAATGGATGACCTCACAATGGGCCTCTAATGACATCAGAATGGATGACCTCACAATGGATGACCTCACAATGGATGACCTCACAATGGGACTCTCGTAACCTCACAATGGAGGACCTCAGAATGCATGACCTTAAAATGGATGACCTCACAATGGGCCTCTAATGACCTCACAATGGATGACCTCACAATGGAAGACCTCACAATGGGACTCTTGTGACCTCACAATGGAAGATCTCACAATGGACGACATCACAATGGATGACCTCACAATGGGACTCTTGTGACATCACAATGCATGACCTCACCATGGACGACATCACAATGGATGACATCACAATGGAACTCTTGTGACCTCAGAATGGAGGACCTCACAATGGACGACCTCAGAATGGGCCTCTAATGACATCAAAATGGATGATCTCACAAAGGACGACCTCACAAGGGATGACGTCACAAGGGATGACGTCACAAGGGATGACGTCACAAGGGATGACGTCACAAGGGGACTCTTGTGAGCTCACAATGGAGGCCCTGACAATGAAAGACCTCACAATGGACGAGCTCACAGTGGGCCTCTAATGACATCACAATGGATGACGGCACAATGGATGACCTCACAATGGACGACCTCACAATGGGCCTCTAATGACATCAAAATGGATGACGGCACAATGGATGACCTCACAATGGACGACCTCACAATGGGCCTCTAATGACATCACAATGGATGACCTCACAATGGACGACATCATAATGGATGACCTCACACTGGGACTCTTGTGACCTCACAATGGAAGACCTCACAATGGAAGACCTCACAATGGAAGACCTCACAATGGATGACCTCACAATGGGCCTGTAATGACCTCACAATGGATGACCTCACCATGGACGATATCACAATAGATGACCTCACAATGAGACTCTTGTGACGTCACAATGGACGACCTCACAATGGACGACCTCACAATGGACGACCTCACAATGGACGACCTCACAATGGGTCTCTTTTGACCTCACAATGGAAGACGTCACAATGGAGGACCTCACAATGGACAACCTCACAACGGGCCTCAAATGACATCAGAATGGACGACCTCACAGTGGACGACCTCACAGTGGACGACCTCACAGTGGACGACCTCACAGTGGGAAGCTTGTGAGCTCACAATGGAAAACCTCAGCATGTATGACCTCACAATGGATGACCTCACCATTGGCCTTTCATGACCTCACAATGGATGACCTCACAATGGACGACCTCACAATGGGCCTCTTGTGACCTCACAATGGAAGATCTCACAATGGACGACATCACAATGGACGACCTCACAATGGGACTCTTGTGACATCACAATGCATGACCTCACCATGGACGACATCACAATGGATGACATCACAATGGAACTCTTGTGACCTCAGAATGGAGGACCTCACAATGGACGACCTCAGAATGGGCCTCTAATGACATCAAAATGGATGATCTCACAAAGGACGACCTCACAAGGGATGACGTCACAAGGGATGACGTCACAAGGGATGACGTCACAAGGGGACTCTTGTGAGCTCACAATGGAGGCCCTGACAATGAAAGACCTCACAATGGACGAGCTCACAGTGGGCCTCTAATGACATCACAATGGATGACGGCACAATGGATGACCTCACAATGGACGACCTCACAATGGGCCTCTAATGACATCAAAATGGATGACGGCACAATGGATGACCTCACAATGGACGACCTCACAATGGGCCTCTAATGACATCACAATGGATGACCTCACAATGGACGACATCATAATGGATGACCTCACACTGGGACTCTTGTGACCTCACAATGGAAGACCTCACAATGGAAGACCTCACAATGGAAGACCTCACAATGGATGACCTCACAATGGGCCTGTAATGACCTCACAATGGATGACCTCACCATGGACGATATCACAATAGATGACCTCACAATGAGACTCTTGTGACGTCACAATGGACGACCTCACAATGGACGACCTCACAATGGACGACCTCACAATGGACGACCTCACAATGGACGACCTCACAATGGACGACCTCACAATGGGTCTCTTTTGACCGCACAATGGAAGACGTCACAATGGAGGACCTCACAATGGACAACCTCACAACGGGCCTCAAATGACATCAGAATGGACGACCTCACAGTGGACGACCTCACAGTGGACGACCTCACAGTGGGAAGCTTGTGAGCTCACAATGGAAAACCTCAGCATGTATGACCTCACAATGGATGACCTCACCATTGGCCTTTCATGACCTCACAATGGATGACCTCACAATGGACGACCTCACAATGGGCCTGTAATGACATCACAATGGACGACCTCACAATGGAGGACCTCACAATGGGACTCTTGTGACGTCACAATGGACGACCTCACAATGGACGACCTCACAATGGACGACCTCACAATGGACGACCTCACAATGGACGACCTCACAATGGACGACCTCACAATGGGCCTCCTGTGACCTCACAGTGGGCCTTTCCTGACCTCAAAATATAGATTGAAACCAAAAGTATGAAAAGAATATGGAACCGAACAACAAGAATAAAAATAAGAACCATCTCCTTAACAATAATAAGAACATTAACAAGAACATAAGCAACAAAAAACACTACTTGAAAAATCAAGAAAGAACCATTTCCATACCACGTTCATGACGGCGTCTGTGGGCCCAGCACTTGCTGGCAGCAGCCAGGGTGAAGGGGCTCGTGGCCTGCAAGGGCCAAGGAGCCGTTGGCATTCGCAGCCCCGAGAGCAGGGCTCTCTGTGCCAGGGGTCTCTCTGTGCCGAGCGGTGGGGCCCGGAGCAGGCAGTGCCGGGCCTGCCCGCAGCAGCCTCCTTCCCCCGGCAGCCCCTCTGGCAGGGACGCGGGGAGCCCAGTGCCAAGCGGAGCAGAGAACAGGGCAAGGGCAGCGGTGCCAGCGCCGAGGGGGGCGCGGGGCTTTGGGGCCTCCCTTGGGAGGCGTCGCGCAGGCTGCCCCGGAGCCCCGCAGCTGCCCCGCACCCTGTGGGCACCACGAGTGGCCCTGGTGCTGCGCAGACCTGCTGCTCACCTGGCCTTGCTGCTGCGTGGCCAGCGCTGGGGCCACTGCTCCACGGAGCCCTGGGGAGCATCGGTGTTCCCGTGGCGATAACTGCCCCTCTGGAATGTTCCGTACTTGCCGGGGGGTGACAGCAGCGGCAGGGGCCAGGGGGCCGCCGTGAGGAAGGCTGCTGCTGTGCTGGGCTCCTCCTGGCACGGATGAGCCCGGTGGCAGAGAGCAACGTGCGGCCTCGGCCTTGCTGGCTGCCAAGGAGGGCTCCTCAGGCAGCGCCCTGGCACGGCTGCCGCCTGCCTGCCCACAGGCCGGGCTCCGCTCGGGGCTCTGCTTTGAGCCCTGCATCGTGGTGGGCTCCACATTGTTGCTCTGCCCTTTAGGACTTCTTGACCCAGGCCTCCCATCGATCAGCTCCACGTGTCTTATCTCTAGACACTTGACGCCTTGACATCCCGTCTCTGCAAGGACTGGGATATCTCCATACAATTTACGACTCCTTGGCCTCCGCATCCCATCTCCGAGAAGACCGGGATCTCTTATCTCCACACAATTTATGACTTTTTCACCTTGGGATCCTGCTTCTGAGAGGACTGTGGCATCAGCTCCAGGTGTTCTATCTCCACCAGCACCAGGCCCAAATGATGCTCTGCAGCGTCTACGGAGCGGCGCTGGCACTGGAGCTGGAGGAAGAGGAGCACCAGAGCACGCACAAAGGGGCAGACTCTGCAAGAACGGAGACATTAAAGCAGCACGGATTTCCCCCCTCCGCCGCTGTGTGCTATATCCCCCCAGGTGTGTGGTTCATCCCCCGCACCCACTCGCACGCTTTCTGGCCCTCAACATCCCTTGCACCGAGGGCTGCGGGACAGCGCCTGCACCCAGGCACCTGTGCCCGCACCCAGGCGCAGCCAGTGACACTCAGCTGCACTGGGGTGGTGGCAACTACAATCCTGCTGCATCTCTCCCGCTTGCTTCTCTTTTCCTTCCTTTTCCCTTCTTTTCCGCCCTGGCCTATTGTGCGTATGAGAATAAAACTTACAAGCTTTTTTGACATTTGACCCAGGCTGTGTTTTAATCTCGCTCTTGGGATCGTATCAAAACCTGCCCTGACACCGCGGCTTTCATCTCTGCAGACACACGCACTCCCTCGCCCCCACGTTAGTCGTCCCACTGCTTTTCCCACCGGCCCGGCCCTGGGTCCCGCACCGCCCCCCCCCCGCCCACACCACCACTTTACTGGGTCGGGATGGTTCTTTTCCGCCAAAATGCCGCGGCGGGGGTGCTCGTCCGCTGACGGGGCCTCCTCAGCTTTCCTTATCCTCGTGCTTTTCGCTCTCTCTTGGCCGTTTTTCGCGGCCGCTTCTCGGCTCGCGGCTGCGCCGGCGGCGCCTCATGGCGGAAGGGCACTGCGCGTGCGCGGGGGCGGGGATTGCGGTTCCTGCCCACTGCGCACGCGCCCTCTCGGTAGCCGCGGGCGGGCGGGGAAGGAGGGAGTCCTCCCGGGGTGGGGGGGCGGCCACGTGGCACCGGGAGGCGGTTGCCCCCCCCCTGCGGTCGCCATGGACGCAGCGGAGCCGGTTGCGCAACGGCCTTTATGGTCGCCCTGGAAACACGGGCGGGGCGAAGGGGAGAGGGGGACTGGGAGGGATTTGGGGTGGATAGAAAAAGGAAAATAATAAAAATAATAAGAATAATTAGAGTAAGAAGAAGAAGATGAAGATGAAGAAGAAATAATAATAATAATAATAATAATAATATTATTAATAATACTATGACAAGGAAAACTAAGGTGCGGTTGGAACGCAATCTGGCAAGGGACGTTAAAAAAAAACAACAAAAACATCTTCAAATACATTAACAGCAAAAGGAAGATCAGGGAAAACTTGGGTCCTCTGGCGGACGAAATGGGCACCCTGGTTACAAATAACACAGAAAAAGCAGAGTTCTGAATGCCTTCTTTGCTTTGGTGTTTACCAAGGGCAGCCCTTTAAAGCCCCAGGCCCTAGGGACAAGAGAAGAAGCCGGGGAAGACTTGCCCTGGGTAGAGGAAGATTGGGTCAGAGAGCACCTAAGGAAACTTGATACCCACAAATCCATGGGCCCTGATGGGATGCACCCCAGAGTGCTGCAGGAGCTGGCAGAGGTCATAGCTAAGCCGCCCTCCATCATCTTTGAAAGATCCTGGAGAACCGGGGAGGTGCCAGAAGACTGGAAGAAGGCCAATGTCACGCCAGTCTTCAAAAAAGGCAAGAAGGAGGACCCAGGTAACTACAGGCCAGTGAGCCTCACCTCCGTCCCTGGAAAAGTGATGGAACGGCTCATACTGGCTGTTGTCTCCAGGCACATGGAGGACAAGAAGGTGCTCAAGAGTAGTCAGCATGGATTCACCAAGGGGAAATCTTGCTTGACTAATCTGATAGCCTTCTGTGATGAAATGACCAGCTGGATAGATGAGGGGAGAGCGGTGGATGTCATCTATCTCGACTTCAGCAAGGCTTTTGACACCGTCCCTCACAACATCCTCCTGGGCAAGCTCCGGAAGTGTGGGATAGATGAGTGCACAGTGAGGTGGATTAGGAACTGGCTGGATGGCAGAGCTGTCACGGAACGAGTGGTGGTGGGGGGGGCTGAGTGACACAATGCACTTCACTCGTGGGAAAGAAATAGGAATAGGTTTTATTGGTAATGACAATGGTTTCACGAGATTCTATGGCAAGGTCACTTATTAGTTACTGCATGGAGGTTCAAGATATACACAGAATTATCAAGGACACCCTCCCGTTGGGTCACGAGGTTCAGACTGGACCCCCTTGCTTTCCAAACTCCTTCTGAGAGGAATCTGGGTGCGGCTGGATCCAGTCCTAGTCCCAGACCTGGTCAACGGTTTATGTCTAAGGCATTTGTGCACAGTTACAAAGTAAGGTTTACAAATTCAGAAAGAGAAAGGCGCGCTATAGTCACTTACCACGAATCTGTAGTGGAGAGGATCTCTTAACCTCGAGGAGTATCCTTGAGAGGCGTCCCTGCTCAAGAGGAGATCCCAGCGTGCAGCCCGCTGCCATGCAAGGAGAGCTCAATGGGCTCTTGGGCTGTTTCCGTATTTGTGGGATAAGATGATTGACTGATAGTCATTCTTTCAATTCAGAAATGACTGTTGGCTGATATACTCACAGTTAGCCTTATCTCTCCATCAGGATAGGGCCATCAGGACTGTTATTGATGGTTGATGTCTGGGTGGGGGAAGAAATCAGGGAAGCAACTACCAGGATCAGATAATGTGGTAGTTACCACCTGAACAGGGCTACCTGTGAGAAGTCAGGATGAGCTGGGGAAGGAGCATATCCGTCACAAGAGCTCAGAGGGTGGTGATCAGTGGTGCAGAGTCTGGTTGGAGGCCTGTAGCTAGCGGGGTCCCCCAGGGGTCAGTCCTTGGTCCTGTCCTGTTCAATTTATTCATCAATGACCTGGATGAAGGCACAGAGTGCTCCCTCAGCAAGTTTGCTGATGATACCAAACTGGGAGGAGTAGCCGATACCCCAGAGGACTGCGCTGCCATCCAGAAAGACCTGGAGAGACTGGACAACTGGACAGTGAAAAACCTCATGAAATTCAACAAGGCCAAGTGCAAGGTTCTGCACCTGGGGAGGAATAACCCCAGACACCAGTACAGGCTGGGGACTGACCTTCTGGAGAGCAACTCTGCAGAGAAAGACCTGGGTGTCATGGTGGACGACAAGTTGACCATGAGGCAGCAGTGTGCTCTTGTGGCCAAGAAGGCCAATGGGATCCTGGTGTGCATTAAGAAGAGCATCTCCAGCAGGTCGAGGGAGGGGATTCTGCCCCTCTACTCAGCCCTGGTGAGGCCACATCTGGAGTACTGTGTCCAGTTCTGGGCCCCACAGTATAAGAGGGATGTGGAGCTGCTGGAGAGAGTCCAGCGCAGGGCCACAAGGATGATGAGGGGCCTGGAACATCTGCCCTATGAGGAGAGACTGAGGGAGCTGGGCCTGTTCAGCCCGGAGAAGAGAAGGCTGAGAGGGGATCTAATCGGTGTATAAAAGTACCTCAAGGGAGGGAGTAAAGAGGATGGTGCTGGTCTCTTTTCAGTGGCGGCCACTGACAGAACTAGAGCTAATGGCCACAAACTGAAGCACCAAAAGTTCCACAGGAACTTAAGGAAAAGTTTTTTAACAGTGAGGGTGACAGAGCACTGGAACAGACCGCCCGGAGAGGTTGTGGAGTCTCCTTCTCTGGAGATCTTCAAAGCCTGCTTGGATGCAGTCCTGTGCCACGTGATCTAGGTGACCCTGCGTGTGCAGGGGGGTTGGACTAGATGTTCTCTAGAGGTCCCTTCCAACCTTAAGCATTCTATGCTTCTATGAAACAGCAGAAGTCAGATTCTGCAATTCTGCAATAAAAGGCACGGCCAAACACTGCCATGCACACGCACAGTGTGCATTCATGCACCAAGTTGATGACAGAGGGATTGCCACATTGTTATTCTGACATATTTCTACTTCAGCATTTTTAAGTTATAAGTCTTCTGCAAGAAATAGTCTCGCAGATGAAATGAGAATGACACGACTTTGCGGGTCGCCAGTGGGAATGACACAGAAGGGTGGTTGCCATGGGAATGACACGGTGCAGGGGTCGCCATGGGAATGACACGGCGCAGGGGTCATAATGGGAAAGACATGACAGGGGGATCACAATGGGAATGACATGTCGGGGGCGGATCACAATGGGAATTACATGGCAGGGTGGTCGCAAAGGGAATGACACGGTGCAGGGGTTGCCATGGGAATGACATGTCGGGAGGAGGTCACAATGGAATTTACACAGCAGGGTGTTCGCCAATGGGAATGACACAGTGGACTGGGCTGTCTACGTACCAGGCTAGAGGCTGGGGCTGGGCTGAGGCGCCGGCGGAGAGGAGGCCAGAGGGGAGCCCAGCGCAGGCCGGCACACTGGTAGAGAGGGCAGAGCAGAGCAGCAGGTGGAGGGCCGGGCTGGGGGAGGAAGCTCTGGGCAGGCTTCAGTGAGGGCAGGAGTAGGGCATCATCGGCCCAGGGCTGATGACCTGGAGGAAGGGATGGAGTGCTCCCTCAGCAAGTTTGCTGATGCTACCAAACTGGGAGGAGTAGCTGATACCCTAGAGGGCTGCGCTGCCATGCAGAGGGACCTGGACAGACTAGGTGGTGAGAAAACTTATGAAATTCAGCAAGGGCAAGTGCAAGGTCCTGCACCTGGGGAGGATTAACCCCAGTCACCAGTACAGGCTGGGGACTGACCTTCTGGAGAGCAGCTCTGCAGAGAAGGACCTGAGTGACAAGTCGACCATGAGGCAGCAATGTGTCCGTGGCCAAGAAGGCCAATGGGACCCTGGGGTGCGTTAAGAAGAGCATCTCCAGCAGGTCGAGGGAGGTGATTCTGCCCCTCTACTCAGGCCTGGGGAGGCCGTATCTGGAGAACCGTGTCCAGTTCTGGGCTCCGCAGTCCAGAACTCCCTCCGCAGAGGGATGTGGAGCTACTGGAGAGAGTCCAGCACAGAGCTACAAGGATGATGAGGGGCCTGGAGCATCTGCCCTATGAGGAGAGACTGAGAGAGCTGGGCCTGTTCAGCCTGGAGAAGAGAAGGCTAAGAGGGGAACTGATCACTGTATAGAAATACCTCAAGAGAGGCAGTGAGGAGGAACGGGCGGCCTCTTTTCAGTGGTGGCCACTGGCAGAACTAGAGGAAAAGGCCACAAACTGAAACATGAGAAGTTCCACAGGAACTTAAGGAAAATTTTCTTGACAGTGAGGGTGACAGAGCACTGGAACAGGTTGCCAAGAGACAATTTGGAGTCTCCTTCCTTGGAGATCTTCAAAACCAACTTGGACGCAATCCTGTGCCACATGCTCTGCATGACCCTGCGTGTGCAGGGGGGTTGGACTGGATGATCTCTAGAGGACCCTTCCAACCTTAAGGATTCTATGATTCTATGATAGGTAGGCTTAGGCTAGGTGAGGCTGGGCTTCACGCTGCCAAAAGTCCTTGGAAGGAGTGGAAGGCACCACATGCTGATTGTTATAACCCTGTGACTTACAGGCAAAGAGACTTTCCCTTTGTGCTTCTTTTGCTGACCTCTTCCTTTCATAGAGCTGGTCAGCACCAGTGGGAGAATCTTGCGTGGGGGTCAACCTACATCTCTGAGATAGTAACATGCTTCTGGTTGTTGCTAGCGCTGCTGCTGCGACGCTAGTTTCAATCGTGCGGCTGTTCAAGTTGGAACGGACAGGACGCCCCTCTCGCTGGGATTACAAATTCTGAGCAGGCAGCACCACTTTGCACTTCAGGGAACGCTTGGGATTTTGTGTTTCCTTCTTTCCTTCCTTCCTTCCTTCCTTGCTTCCTCCCTTCCTTCCTTTTTTCTCAGCTGCCAAACATTCACTTCTAAATGCAGCTCTCGTCACAGAATTGATAGGGAATATTGCATTTCTTTAGCCCTTAGACTTTGGGTGGTATTTACAGACTCTATGGCCAACTGATTCTCTCACATTTAGGTGGTTACAAAACAGGAGACAAGAGCACTGAGAACGGCACAGGGTTTTGAATAAGAGGGCCGCTAAACAGGAACTGTAAGGTAAAGTCCATAACTGTTTGTTATGGACTAGAAGTCTTGGACTGGGAATCTTTGCCAGTTTTTGAATTCTTTGCAGCTTTTCTTTTGTGCCTTCTTAGAAGTGCACGAGAGGGTTTAAACTGACACGGGCCAGTAGAGCTTGCAAATTTCTTGCAAGCTTCAGGCAAGGAACAGCTTCAAAGCAGGAGAAATGCATGAGCCGAAAATGATGGTGAAATAAAATATCGGAAATGGCTGGAATTGTTCGACATTGAGAATGGGGAGGTTCAGCACAAAACCACGAAGAAACTTAAGGGAATGAAGAAGAGATGAAGTGAAGCAACATACAGATTTACTAGAGAAGAAAAGAGAAGAAATGCAGAATTTGAAAACGATTGTGAAATGCAATGCCAGGAATAGTTGGAATTGTCCCACATCTGACAACAGGGAGGCGCCGCACAAATCCATGAAGAAGAGAGGACCTGAAGCAACATTCAGTTTTAATAAGCAGGAAAGACAAAGAAATGCAGATTTTGAAAACGATTGTGAAATACAATGCCAGGAATAGTTGGAATTGTCCCACAGTTGAAAACGGCAAGCTTCAGCACAAAGCCCCGAAGAAACTCAACGGAATGAAGAAGAGATTATAAGAGGCAACATACAGATTTACTAGAGAAGAAAAGAGAAGAAATAGAGAATTTGAAAACGATTGTGAAATACAATACGAGGAAGGGTTGGAATTGTCCAACACCTGACAACAGACAGGTTCAGCACAAAGCCACAAAGAAAGTGAACGGAATGAAGAAGAGATTAGCTGATAAAACATTCAGATTTACTGAAGAAGAAAGCAGAAGAAATAGAGAATGTGAAAACAACTGTGATACACAATACCAGTAATAGTTGGAATTGTCAAACACCTGACAACAGGGAGGTTCAACACAAAACCACGAAGAAACTCATTGGAGTGAAGAAGCGATTACCTGAGGCAACATTTCGATTTACTAGAGAAGAAAACAGAAGGAATGCAGAATTTGAAAACAATGTCAAATACAATAGTAGTAAAGGTTGGAATTGTCCAACACCTAACAACAGACAGGTTCAGCAAAAAACCACAAAGAAAGTGAACGGAATGAAGAAGAGATTAGCTGATGAAACATTCAGATTTACTGAAGAACAAAGCAGAAGAAATAGTGACTTTGAAAACAATTGTGATATACAATACCAGGAAGGGTTGGAATTGTCCAACATCTGACAACAGAGAGGTTCAGCACAAAGCCACGAAGAAGAGATGACCTGAAGCAACATTCAGTTTTAATAAACTGGAAAGCCAAGGAAATGCAGATTTTGAAAACAATTTTGAAATACAATGCCAGGAATAGTTGGAATTGTCCAACAATTGAGAATGGGGAGGTTCAGCACAAAGCCACGAAGAAACTCATTGGAGTGAAGAAGAGATTAACTAAGGCAACATTCCGATTTACTAGATAAGAAAACAGAAGAAATGCAGATTTTGAAAACAATTCTCAAATCCAATAGTAGTAAAGGTTGGAATTGTCCAACACCTGACAACAGATAGGTTCAGCACAAAACCACGAAGAAACTCATTGGAGTGAAGAAGAGATTAACTGAAGCAACATTCTGATTTACTAGAGAAGAAAACAGAAGAAATGCAGTATTTGAAAATCAGTGTGAAATACAATACCAGGAATAATTGGAATTGTCCAACACCTGACAACAGAGTTGTTCATCACAAAGCCACGAAGAAGAGGTGACCTGAAGCAACATTCAGTTTTAATGAACAGGTAAGCCAAGGAAATGCAGATTTTGAAAACGCTTGTGAATTACAATGCCAGGAATGGTTGGAATTGTCCAACATTTGAGAACGGCGAGGTTCAGCACAAAACCACGAAGAAACTCATTGGAGTGAAGAAGAGATTAACTGAAGCAACATACAGATTTACTAGAGAAGAAAACAGAAGAAATGCAGAATTTGAAAACAATGTCAAATACAATAGTAGTAAAGGTTGGAATTGTCTAACACCTAACAACAGACAGGTTCAGCAAAAAACCACAAAGAAAGTGAATGGAATGAAGAAGAGATTAGCTGATGAAACATTCAGATTTACTGAAGAAGAAAGCAGAAGAAATAGTGACTTTGAAAACAATTGTGATATGCAATACCAGGAAGGGTTGGAATTGTCCAATACCTGACAACAGAGAGGTTCAGCACAAAGCCACGAAAAAGAGACGACCTGAAGCAACATTCAGTTTTAATAAACAGGAAAGCCAAGGAAATGCAGATTTTGAAAACAATTTTGAAATACAATGCCACGAATAGTTGGAATTGTCCAACACCTGACAACAGACAGGTTCAGCACAAAACCGCGAAGAAACTCATTGGAGTGAAGAAGAGATTAACTGAAGCAACATTCTGATTTACTAGAGAAGAAAACAGAAGAAATGCAGAATTTGAAAATGATTGTGAAATACAATACCAGGATAATTGGAATTGTCCAACACCTGACAACAGACAGGTTCAGCACAAAGCCGCGAAGAAGAGGTGACCTGAAGCAACATTCAGTTTTAATGAACAGGTAAGCCAAGGAAATGCAGATTTTGAAAACGCTTGTGAATTACAATGCCAGGAATGGTTGGAATTGTCCAACATTTGAGAATGGCGAGGTTCAGCACAAAACCACGAAGAAACTCTTTGGAGTGAAGAAGAGATTAACTGAAGCAACATACAGATTTACTAGAGAAGATAACAGAAGAAATGCGGAATTTGAAAAATATTGTCAAATTATTGTCAAATTGTCAATACCAGGAAGGGTTGGAATTGTCCAACACTTGACAACAGAGAGGTTCAGCACAAAGGCACGAAGAAGAGACGACCTGAAGCAACATTCAGTTTTAATAAACAGAAAGCCAAGGAAATGCAGATTTTGAAAACGATTGTGAAATACAATGCCAGGAATAGTTGGAATTGTCCAACAATTGAGAATAGGGAGGTTCAACACGAAGCCACGAAGAAACTCATTGGAGTGAAGAAGAGATTTACTGAGGCAACTTTCCGATTTACTAGAGAAGAAAACAGAAGAAATGCAGAATTTGAAAACAATTGTCCAATACGATACCAGGAAGGGTTGGAATTGTCCAACACCTGCCACAGGGATGTTCAGCACAAAGCCATGAAGAAGAGATGAACTGAAGCAGCATTTAGATTTACTAAAGAGGAGAGCAGAGTAAATGCAGAATTTCAACATGATATTTTCTATGTTTTCTTTCAAGGTAGTATGCTGACCTACTAAAGGAAACTCTTAAAGAACCCTGAAAGAGTTCCAATCTTAAAATATCTACATTACCTTTTTCTTAATTACAGTTGCTGAGACAGGGGCTTTAGTAATTAGAGGACAAGGAAGGGAACTTCTTTCAGTAACTCCTGAGGTTGAAAATATAATCTACTTACCTACTGTAGCAATTCTGCCCCACAGTCCTCATTTCAGTAGATCACACATTTGAGTCTCCTCCTTAATGTCACTGACTTGACACTCATTGCCACTGGGATTTTAGCAAGAACATCATGCTACTTTACTACGGCAAGAAAGAATCACAGTAAGTTGGTTTTTTTTTCCCTTTCATCTGGGCCAGAAGAAGAAGAACAGAAGTTACTGGTTTCTATTCCACAAATTTGATGTCAAAGGGAAAAAAGAAAATCCACAAATTCAGATATTTCTCTAGTACATACCAACAACTTTTAAGGAGATTTATCTATTTCTCCAAAATTAGTTTGCTACATTCACTTAAGTGGAGCCTGCTTTAGTTGCTGGGAATAGCAGGTAGCCAAAGAAAATATAATCTCTAAAAGAATAATTTCTTTTAAGAATAACTTATTATTCATATAGCTTATATTATTTATATTGCCTATATACAGACAATCATCAGGAGGTTTTTTCTTAAACCTAATTCTCAAAAGAAAAAAAAATCCCCACCAAAATTCTTCCCTCAAATAACTTCCCCCTCAAAATAATTCCCTTTCAACACCCCCCAAGAACATTCCTAACAAATAATTTTCCATAAAGAAACATGGTTCTTGGCCAAAAAGCGGAAAAAGCAGGACTGGCAGCAAAGTGCAGTGGACCTTAGAACCACAGAAACATCAGTCAAGACAGCTGAGCATGGATGGCCATGATGCCTAAAATCTGGACTTCTCAGTTGAAGGAAAAGGATGGAAAGTCCCGGATAACTCTCCTTAGAGCTGTAACGGTATCTGCGGTTGGGTCAGGAGAATAAATGCTGGGTCTGTGGGAGTCCAGGAGGATATGAAGACTAGCCATGGGTGCCAGCCCTATGGAACCCAGGTGCTTAGTTAGTAACTTATGCAGAGTTCACTATGCTTCTAAAGATGGGTGTAGAGGTTTGTAAAAACAAATATTGAAAAAAAAGAGAGGGAGGGCGCTATTTCAAGGCGCCCCTTCTGCAGGTCTGTGTACTTTATCCTCCCAGAAGCTGGACACAAGGGTGTAGTGCAGCTCAAAGAAAGCTACGGCAGAACTGCTCTGGCCTATAAACTACTGCTCTCAACCACTGCACAGATAAAGCGCTAGCTTTCCTGCCAAAGGATGAAGTTAGCTTAGCTACTAATGCAGCAGGTCCTCGTTCTGAAATTGTGTCTAAAGGGGCAAGTCTTGCAGTCACCCGTTGAAGGAGTTGTGATTCTCACAAATAACATTTGGCAGGGATTTGCAGCACAGTGGCTTCTCCACTGCACAGAGGAATTAGACACTGGACAAACGCTGCCTTTGAGTGTGGAACTATACATTTGAATGCCTGGGATGGGTGCGCCCTCACATTTACCCTCTATCATTTCTCCTACGTCACTTCTCATATCTGAACAGGCTTCTCCATCTTCTCGGGTTGTTAGTGGACAGATGCCCTGTGAGAAAGCAAAGAGAGGAAGACATTGAAAAGGAAATTAAACAGATTCATGTAGCCTCAAAGGCTTTCACTCTTCCCCCCCACCCTTGCCCTAAATGTTATTATTTGTTGGGCAAATGTTTTCTATTTGCTTATCATCTACCTGCTATCATCCAGGAAAAGGGAAAGAAGCAAAACTTTCTTTCAAGATTAATTTCCCTAGCTGAAGTTAGAGAGGAGCGCAACATCTAAGTAGAGAGTAGAAGCAAGACATAGAGCCAATTTAAAGTTGTCTCCCCTCCAAAGAGGAGAAACTCCACACGTCTCTCCATGAGGACACACGTCCCTACCAGTATTGGCTACTGGGATTAAAAGAGCAGCAACATGAAAAGCACAGAATGGAAAAGAATATGCGTGCACGCACCCATACATGCACACAGAACTTAGAAGCCCTCAGGCTTCTGAGAGCCATGAGAAGCTCAGGGCAATGTGTTCTGTCTAGGAAAGCTTCCGGCAGCACACAGGACCTTAACATATTGTATTCCATTAAATGCAGCCTTGCAACACTGGGGCTGGGGGACCGCCCCTGCACACAACCTTGGTCTGCAGGAGCAGGGCTCTTCACAGGCAGCTCAATATTGTAAACAAATCCGCAGAGAAAGACCCGGGTGTCATGCTGGGCGACAAGTTGACCATGAGGCAGCAGTGTGCCCTCGTGGCCAAGAAGGCCAATGGGATCCTGGGGTGCATTAACAAGAGCATCTCCAGCAGGTCGAGGGAGGAGATCCTGCCCCTCTACTCAGCCCTGGTGAGGCCACATCTGGAGTATTGTGTCCAGTTCTGGGCCCCACAGTATAAGAGGGATGTGGAGCTGCTGGAGAGAGTCCAGCGCAGGGCCACAAGGATGATCAGGGGCCTGGAACATCTGCCCTATGAGGAGAGGCTGAAGGAGCTGGACCTCTTCAGCCCGGAGAAGAGAAGGCTGAGAGGGGATGTCATCAGTGTCTAGAAGTACCTCAAAGGAGGGAGTGAGGAGGATGGTGCTGGCCTCTTTTCAGTAGTGGCCACTGTCAGAACGAGAGGTAATGGCCACAAACTGAAGCACCAAAAGTTCCACAGGAACTTAAGGACAAATTTTTTAACAGTGAGGGTGACAGAGCACTGGAACAGACCGCCCGGAGAGGTTGTGGAGTCTCCTTCTCTGGAGATCTTCAAACCCGCTTGGATGCAGTCCTGTGCCACGTGCTCTAGGTGACCCTGCGTGTGCAGGGGGGTTGGACTAGATGTTCTCTAGAGGTCCCTTCCAACCTTAAGCATTCTATGCTTCTATGAAACAGCAGAAGTCAGATTCTGCAATTCTGCAATAAAAGGCACGGCCAAACACTGCCATGCACACGCACAGTGTGCATTCATGCACCAAGTTGATGACAGAGGGATTGCCACATTGTTATTCTGACATATTTCTACTTCAGCATTTTTAAGTTATAAGTCTTCTGCAAGAAATAGTCTTGCAGATGAAATGAGAATGACACGACTTTGCGGGTCGCCAGTGGGAATGACACAGAAGGGTGGTCACCATGGGAATGACACGGTGCAGGGGTCGCCATGGGAATGACACGGCGCAGGGGTCGCCATGGGAATGACATGACAGTGGGATCGCAATGGGAATGACATGTCGGGGGCGGATCACAATGGTATTTACATGGCAGGGTGGTCGCCAATGGGAATGACACAGTGGACTGGGCTGTCTACGTACCAGGCTAGAGGCTGGGGCTGGGCTGAGGCGCCGGCGGAGAGGAGGCCAGAGGGGAGCCCAGCGCAGGCCGGCACACTGGTAGAGAGGGCAGAGCAGAGCAGCAGGTGGAGGGCCGGGCTGGGGGAGGAAGCTCCGGGCAGGCTTCGGTGAGGGCAGGAGTAGGGTATCATCGGCCCAGGGCTGATGACCTGGAGGAAGGGATGGAGTGCTCCCTCAGCAAGTTTGCTGATGCTACCAAACTGGGAGGAGTAGCTGATACCCTAGAGGGCTGCGCTGCCATGCAGAGGGACCTGGACAGACTAGGTGGTGAGAAAACTTATGAAATTCAGCAAGGGCAAATGCAAGGTCCTGCACCTGGGGAGGATTAACCCCAGTCACCAGTACAGGCTGGGGACTGACCTTCTGGAGAGCAGCTCTGCAGAGAAGGACCTGAGTGACAAGTCGACCATGAGGCAGCAATGTGTCCGTGGCCAAGAAGGCCAATGGGACTCTGGGGTGCGTTAAGAAGAGCATCTCCAGTAGGTCGAGGGAGGTGATTCTGCCCCTCTACTCAGGCCTGGGGAGGCCGTATCTGGAGAACCGTGTCCAGTTCTGGGCTCCGCAGTCCAGAACTCCCTCCGCAGAGGGATGTGGAGCTACTGGAGAGAGTCCAGCACAGGGCTACAAGGATGATGAGGGGCCTGCAGCATCTGCCCTATGAGGAGAGACTGAGAGAGCTGGGCCTGTTCAGCCTGAAGAAGAGAAGGCTGAGAGGGGAACTGATCACTGTATAGAAATACCTCAAGAGAGGCAGTGAGGAGGAACGGGCGGCCTCTTTTCAGTGGTGGCCACTGGCAGAACTAGAGGAAAAGGCCACAAACTGAAACATGAGAAGTTCCACAGGAACTTAAGGAAAATTTTCTTGACAGTGAGGGTGACAGAGCACTGGAACAGGTTGCCAAGAGACAATTTGGAGTCTCCTTCCTTGGAGATCTTCAAAACCAACTTGGACGCAATCCTGTGCCACATGCTCTGCATGACCCTGCGTGTGCAGGGGGGTTGGACTGGATGATCTCTAGAGGACCCTTCCAACCTTAAGGATTCTATGATTCTATGATAGGTAGGCTTAGGCTAGGTGAGGCTGTGCTTCAGGCTGCCAAAAGTCCTTGAAACGAGTGGAAGGTACCACCTGCTGATTGTTATAACCCTGTGACTTACAGGCAAAGAGACTTTCCCTTTGTGCTTCTTTTGCTGACCTCTTCCTTTCATAGAGCTGGTCAGCACCAGTGGGAGAATCTTGCGTGGGGGTCAACCTACATCTCTGAGATAGTAACATGCTTCTGGTTGTTGCTAGCGCTGCTGCTGCGACGCTAGTTTCAATCGTGCAGCTGTTCAAGTTGGAATGGACAGGACGCCATTGAGAAGGGCCCAAAGAAACATCATGGTGTCACATCAGGTTCCATTGGATCTGAAACTCGTTGCGTATGATGAGCTCTCTTCAGGGAAAGTACTTAGTTTTTCCTGGTTGGAGTTACAGGTCTCTCTGAAATGAATTCAACTGGAAGGAGCCACCTTTCATGCCTTGAATTCATCTCAACTTGGAGCCAGAAAGAGCTCAGGTCAACTACGTAGCACAAAGGGCTGGCATGCTCCAAGCTGATCTTTGTGCACAGCCAAAACTGCAGAGAAGCTACTTCTTCTCAGACATAAATATGTAAATTCGACAAATTTCACCCCACGCACTAATATTTTAAGGAATTTCTATTTCCAAAGCTAGACTTTATTGCAGCCCTTTTGGCCCAAGTATCAAGTGATTCTTCCCCTGCAAAACAAAATTGATAGGACAGAGACCCTAGCAGCAAGTTTCTCAGCTCAGAGCGAGGAGGCTCTCTGCAATGTGGCAGCTCTAGCAAGCCGGCACAGTGGCAGCTCCTGACAAAAGACTTGCTGCAGCGCCGAGCCTCTAAAGGGCTCCTCGAGCATCCTCAGCAGCTCTGAGCACCGGCACCTCCTCTGCACTCGCAGCACGTGCAAGCCGCAGTCCTGCTCACCACGGCCTGCAGACCCTGTCCTGCGCCCACTGCTCAGCTCCCCGGAGGCTCTCGCTGGGATTACAAATTCCGAGCCAGCAGCACCACTCTGCACTTCAGGGAACGCTTGGGATTTTGTATTTCCTTCTTTCCTTCCTTCCTTGCTTGCTTTCTCCCTTCCTTCCTTTTTTCTCAGCTGCCAAACATTCACTTCTAAATGCAGCTCTCGTCACAGAATTGATAGGGAATATTGCATTTCTTTAGCCCTTAGACTTTGGGTGGTATTTACAGACTCTATGGCCAACTGATTCTCTCACATTTAGGTGGTTACAAAACAGGAGACAAGAGCACTGAGAACGGCACAGGGTTTTGAATAAGAGGGCTGCTAAACAGCAACTGTAAGGTAAAGTCCATAACTGTTTGTTATGGACTAGAAGTCTTGGACTGAGAATCTTTGCCAGTTTTTGAATTCTTTGCAGCTTTTCTTTTGTGCCTTCTTAGAAGTGCACGAGAGGTTTTAAATTGACATGGGACAGTAGAGCTTGCAAATTTCTTGCAAGCTTCAGGCAAGGAAGAGCTTCAAAGCAGGAGAAATGCATGAGCTGAAAATGATGGGGAAATAAAATATCGGAAATGGCTGGAATTGTTCGACATTGAGAATGGGGAGGTTCAGCACAAAACCACGAAGAAACTTAAGGGAATGAAGAAGAGATGAAGTGAAGCAACATACAGATTTACTAGAGAAGAAAAGAGAAGAAATGCAGAATTTGAAAACGATTGTGAAATGCAATGCCAGGAATAGTTGGAATTGTCCCACATCTGACAACAGGGAGGCTCAGCACAAATCCATGAAGAAGAGAGGACCTGAAGCAACATTCAGTTCTAAAATGCAGGAAAGACAAAGAAATGCAGATTTTGAAAATGATTGTGAAATACAATGCCAGGATTAGTGGGAATTGTCCCACAGTGGAGAATGGCAAGTTTTAGCACAAAGCCCCGAAGAAACTCAACGGAATGAAGAAGAGATTAACTGAGGCAACATACAGATTTACTAGAGAAGAAAAGAGAAGAAATAGAGAATTTGAAAACGATTGTGAAATACAATACGAGGAAGGATTGGAATTGTCCAACACCTGACAACAGACAGGTTCAGCACAAAGCCATGAAGAAGGGACGACCTGAAGCAACATTCAGTTTTAATAAACAGGAAAGCCAAGGAAATGCAGATTTTGAAAACAGATGTCAAATACAATAGCAGTAAGGGTTGGAATTGTCCAACAATTGAGAATGGGGAGGTTCAGCACAAAGCCCCGAAGAAACTCAACGCACTGAAGACGAGATTACCCGAGGCAACATACAGATTTACTAGGGAAGAAAAGCATAGAAATAGAGAATTTGAAAGCAATTGTGATATACAATGTCAGGAAGGGTTGGAATTGTCCAACACCTGACAACAGACAGGTTCAGCACAAAGCCACGAAGAAAGTGAATGGAATGAAGAAGAGATTAGCTGATGAAACATTCAGATTTACTGAAGAAGAAAGCAGAAGAAAGAGAGAATGTGAAAACAATTGTGATATACCATACCAGGAATGGTTGGAATTGTCCAACACCTAAAAATGGGGAGGTTCAGCACAAAGCCACGTAGAAGAGATGAACTGAAACAACATTCTGATTTACTAAACAAGGAAGCAGAAGAAATGGAAAATATTAAAGCTATTGGGAAATACAATACCAGTAATAGTTGGAATTGTCCAACACCTGACAACAGGGAGGTTCAACACAAAACCATGAAGAAACTCATTGGAGCGAAGAAGCGATTAACTGAGGCAACATTCCAATTTACTAGAGAAGAAAACAGAAGAAATGCAGAATTTGAAAACAATGTCAAATACAATAGTAGTAAAGGTTGGAATTGTCCAACAGCTAATAATAGACAGGTTCAGCAAAAAACCACGAAGAAAGTGAACGGAATGAAGAAGAGATTAGCTGATGAAACATTCAGATTTACTGAGGAAGAAAGCAGAAGAAATAGTGACTTTGAAAACAATTGTGATATACAATACCAGGAAGGGTTGGAATTGTCCAACACTTGACAACAGAGAGGTTCATCACAAAGTCACGAAAAAGAGACGACCTGAAGCAACATTCAGTTTTAATAAACAGGAAAGCCAAGGAAATGCAGATTTTGAAAACAATTTTGAAATACAATGCCAGGAATAGTTGGAATTGTCCAACAATTGAGAATGGGGAGGTTCAGCACAAAGCCACGAAGAAACTCATTGCAGTGAAGAAGAGATTAACTGAGGCAACATTCCAATTTACTAGAGAAGAAAACAGAAGAAATGCAGAATTTGAAAACAATGTCAAATACAATAGTAGTAAAGGTTGGAATTGTCCAACACCTGACAACAGACAGGTTCAGCACAAAACCACGAAGAAACTCATTGGAGTGAAGAAGAGATTAACTGAAGCAAAATTCTGATTTACTAGAGAAGAAAACAGAAGAAATTCAGAATTTAAAATGATTGTGAAATACAATACCAGGAATGGTTGGAATTGTCCAACACCTGACAACAGAGAGGTTCAGCACAAAGCCACGAAGAAGAGGTGACCTGAAGCAACATTCAGTTTTAATAAAAAGGTAAGCCAAGGAAATGCAGATTTTGAAAACGCTTGTGAATTACAATGCCAGGAATGGTTGGAATTGTCCAACAGTTGAGAACGGCGAGGTTCAGCACAAAACCACGAAGAAACTCATTGGAGTGAAGAAGAGATTAACTGAAGCAACATACAGATTTACTAGAGAAGATAACAGAAGAAATGCGGAATTTGAAAATAATTGTCAAATTATTGTCAAATTGTCAATACCAGGAAGGGTTGGAATTGTCCAACAGTTGAGAATGGGGAGGTTCAGCACAAAACCACGAAGAAGAGACGACCTGAAGCAACATTCTGTTTTAATAAACAGGAGAGCCAAGGAAATGCAGATTTTGAAAACGATTTTGAAATACAATGCCAGGAATAGTTGGAATTGTCCAACAATTGAGAATGGGGAGGTTCAGCACAAAGCCACGAAGAAACTCATTGGAGTGAAGAAAAGATTAACTGAGGCAACATTCCAATTTGCTAGAGAAGAAAACAGAAGAAATGCAGATTTTGAAAACAACTGTCAAATATGATACCAGGAAGGGTTGGAATTGTCCAACACCTGCCACAGGGATGTTCAGCACAAAGCCATGAAGAAGAGATGAACTGAAGCAGCATTTAGATTTACTAAAGAGGAGAGCAGAGTAAATGCAGAATTTGAACATGATATTTTCTATGTTTTCTTTCAAGGTAGTATGCTGACCTACTAAAGGAAACTCTTAAAGAACTCTGAAAGAGGTCCAATCTTAAAACGTCTTCTTTACCTTTTGCTTAATTACAGTAGCTGAGACAGGGGCTTTAGTAATTAGAGGACAAGGATAGGGAACTTCATTCAGTAACTCCTGAGGTTGAAAATATCATCTACTTACCTACTGTAGCAATTCTGCCCCACAGTCCTCATTTCAGTAGATCACACATTTGAGTCTCCTCCTTAATGTCACTGCCTTGACACTCATTCCCACTGGGATTTTAGCAAGAACATCATGCTACTTTACTACGGCAAGAAAGAATCACGGTAAGTTTTTTTTTTTTTTTTCCCTTTCATCTGGGCCAGAAGAAGAACAGAAGTTACTGGTTTCTATTCCACAAATTTGATGTCAAAGGGAAAAAAGAAAATCCACAAATTCAGATATTTCTCTAGTACATACCAACAACTTTTAAGGAGAGTTATCTATTTCTCCAAAATTATTTTGCTACATTCACTTAAGTGGAGCCTGCTTTAGATGCTGGGAATAGCAGGTAGCCAAAGAAAATATAATCTCTAAAAGAATAATTTCTTTTAAGAATAACTTATTATTCATATAGCTTATATTATTTATATTGCCTATATACAGACAATCATCAGGAGGTTTTTTCTTAAACCTAATTCTCAAAAGAAAAAAAAATACCCACCAAAATTCTTCCCTCAAATAACTTCCCCCTCAAAATAATTCCCTTTCAACACCCCCCAAGAACATTCCTAACAAATAATTTTCCATAAAGAAACACTAAAAAAAAATCTGTTCCAAAAAACTATGCCTGACCAAATATTTCCTTCTGATTTTTTTTCCCATCCAGATCATTTTATCCTCTGAAAAAATCACACAAAACACACACACAACTTTTATTTTTCGACAAAACCCTTTCCCTTCCAATAAGGTTTTCCCCTCCAAAGGCTGTTGCAGATGGCTCGGGATTGGGCAATAATCACGCAAAATCAGGTGGCTACGTCAAGCATTATTTCAGGTGAAAGCACATAAACAGAGGAGCAAAATACGGATAGTTGCTCACAACTTAGTACTTGCTAGCAGGATACTGAGCCTGAACATCCTCTCGAGCTGGTGGATTGGAGGGTTGCTGACAGGCTCCCAACTTGGCGGGCGTCCCTGCGGAGACAACGTAGACCTCGGTGTTAGGTGTCTCCCCGTTCCCCTCCCCGCACTGTCTTTTTACGCACGGTGCCTCCTGCCCCGTAGGGCCAGTACGTGCCAGGAGGCAGGCCGGGGGGCGGACAAACTCCACCCTCAGCCACATAACCTTCCCTCCCGGGTGCGCAAGCGCGCATACCGGTAGGGGGTCCCAGCCCTCAGTCTGAGGGTCCTGCCTTCCTCATCTTCCTCCTCCTCCTGGTGCGGCTGACCTTCAAACTGGGTAAGAGCACATCTGCAGTTAAGCTGGCTGCAAGTCCGGTCCAGCAGCCACCTTCAACTGGTTTTGGACGGAGTCGGCTGTGAACGTGGCTGAGCAGCCGCCTCCGGGTTCCTTATCGTTCCGCCCAAATGGGCAAACATCTGATTTCTCAAGGTCTGGATTCTGTTTCGCACAATAGTCTTATGACCTTACAGAGCATAAATAATCATAAAAATATCTACCTCCTATACATGCCGCCCCGTGATCTGTAGAGGTCAATCTATTCTAGCGAAGCACCCGAAGAGATAACATTTTCATAGCAGTTTCAACCATACCTCGTGTCAGCATCATTACACAGGGATACAGTACATAACACAGACAAATACAGCAAACAGAAATAATAGCCCCAATAGCAGTTTCTGTAGCCATGGCCAACCCCACTTCCACTGTCCGAATGCATTCCAGTCATCAGCATCTCTCAGTTGATGAGTCAGATCCTGTAAGGCCTGGATCTGGCAATGTATAGACTTGGAGTGGTCGCTTGGATTCATATAGCACATGCCTCCTACCTCTTCACACCCATGGCCATCCATAAGCAATAACATATCTATGGCAGTGTGGTCTTGTACAGTTGCGTGCTGAATCGAGTCCACTTCTACTCTCAATGAGGACAAAACTGTCGTTGTAGCACTGCTGGACTTTGCTAGCCAGCATCCCAGTCTGCACAACGTGGTCAATGCTTGCTTGGCAGCGATCCCCGGAGCCAATGGCAACGCTATAATATTTTTCTCTGTTGTCCCAAAGTCATTTAGGTTGGTAGAGGCGATAGACACAGACAGATGCAACCATTTTAAGGGAAAGTTCCTTCAAGGTATCATGATTGCCCTGGGGATTCAAGGGGACTTGCATACCCCTTGGCATCTCCAGAGCTCTGGTACAGTGCGAAGGATGAATGGGAACATTAAAAGGCATCTTCTAAAATTGGTGTTAGAAGCTAAAACACCATGGAGACAACTTCTACCATTCAAGAATGAGAACAAAACCTAGGGGAGACATTTAACTGTTCTCCTTTGAAAGAATATTCGAGATTCCCCACCCTACTAACACCCAAGCTGCCGGGAAGGTAGAGATGAGTGATCAATATGTGGGCAGAATACTTTCCCGTGTAAAGGATCTCCAACAGGAAGTCCAGCTCGCACAGATCCTGCCCTTGGATTTTGCAGTACCAGGAGATCGGGTCTTGGTCAAAAAGCAGAAAAAGCACCACTGGCAGCAAAGTGGAGTGGACCTTAGAACCACAGAAACATCAGTCAAGACAGCTGAGCATGGATGGCCATGATGCCTAAAATCTGGACTTCTCAGTTGAAGGAAAAGGATGGAAAGCCCTGGATAACTCTCCTTAGAGCTGTAACGCTGTCTGGGGTTGGGTCAGGAGAATAAATGCTGGGTCTGTGGGAGTCCAGGAGGATATGAAGACTAGCCATGGGTGCCAGCCCTATGGAACACAGGTGCTTACTTAATAACTTATGCAGAGTTCACTATGCTTCTAAAGATGGGTGTAGAGGTTTGTAAAAACAAATATTGAAAAAAAAGAGAGGGAGGGATTGAGCACAATACACAAGTTTGTGTATTCACAAATAAGGGGACTTCCCCACAGTCTTTGGCTGATGAGTGGGACAAAGGAATATATGCAGGAGAGGAGACTGAGCGGAGCCATGAGTGAGTGGGACAGGAGAGCATATGCCAAAAGGAGGGTGAGCTCAGGTTGAGAGCAGATGGAAGGAGGCAGGAGTTTGGTGTAGGCAGGCCGGGAAGGATGTAACTTCTGAGCACCTTGGCCAACGGGGAAAAGGAGAGGGCGTCCCTCACTCGAGAAAGTAGGATAAAAGGGAGCTGCATCCTCCAGCAGTTGGAGAGACCCCACAGGAATATGCCCGGTGGACTCTTCCTTTATTCAAATAAAGTTTTAAGATTCCTCTGTCTCCTTTTTGGACATGCAGCTCTTGACAGTGAGATTTTCCGCACACAAGTTACTTACACTGTTGTTTTGCAGAATTAAATTAGCCTGTTAGTAACCATTGTTAATAAAGGGAACATTAAATCCACTCACATTCTCAATATTGAACAATGCTGACCATAATAGAATCGGAATGTAAAAGATCTTTGTGCAAGTATTCTGAGAGACCAAATTATCAAGTGGATATAGAACTGTATGTAACAACCATACTTAGAAAAGCATTTATAGAGTCTAGTGAAAAATGAGCTTCAAGCTGAACAAATTCTGCAAGGCATTGCAATATCAAAGAAAAAGACAGCTTTCAAGCCATGAATTTGAAGGAAAACTAACATTTTGCAGAGGCCTTTTCTGATACTTCTATGCCTCTTTTTCATCATAGTTCTTCTTGATAACATTCAGATCTATTTTTAAAATAAACTCTTTTTTTCTTTTTTCTTTCTTGATAATGTGCCAATATTTTGTGAGAGAATTAATTATTCCTGAAGTGATTTAAAAGACTCAAATACTTTGTCATCTTTTTCCCCCCAAAATCCTTCCCATTCTGGCATGATGCATGTCACTTGCCTAAAAGTGTGGAGAACTACAGCATAAATCCAAAAATTATCTTCATTTCCTGATATACAGAAATAACATCAAGCTAGAAGAACGCTTCTGCATTAACAGGATAACTGAAAAAACACTGTAATGATATCCATTTAAAAAGAATTCTAGAACAGCAGTTACTGAATTCCATTCATTACAAATAACACTATAAAGCCATGAATTGGAATCAATTTACACGCTGACACCTGAGAAATGTATTGTTTGTATTTTTCCATCCTGTGCCAAGTGCATAGAGGTATTTTCTTTCATTCATTTCTCAAAAATACAAACATCTCTTCCTTGAAATTCTGTAAATTTGATGGCTTCACAAGTATACGCAAAATAATTTTCACAAGCTTGTTATGCACTGTTAGCAATGTTCTTCATGTGTAGATTTTATTGAGTATTTCATTGTTAAATTCCTACAAGCAGTAAAAAAGAGACCTGATTTACAGTGTTTCCATATCTGTTGCAGAAGAACAAATACTGGCATTGTGTCATTAATACAGAACTTCAATACAGAACTGCTGCTTGTTAAAAAAAATGCCCTATATAAATTGCCCTATATAGATAACAAAATACATAAAAAATACATGAAGAACAAAATACCCAGACAATAGGTTCATTTCTATGTCCACATTTCTGCTTCCATAGGGGAATCTGAAAGTCATAAGTAATTTTAAATAAAGATTAACACAAGTGGTTCTTTGCCAGGCGACACATCGCACCCGCTTATACCTGTGCTGCAGAAAAAAAACAAAACAAAACAAAAAAAAACCGCTGCAGAAAAAAAACAAAACAAAACAAAAAAAAAACCCCACAAAACCACAGCCATCAGTTTTGACATTTCCAGAGCACTCAGCAGCCAACAGCACCCTCTAAATACACCATTCTGCTACACTGGCAGGTTACAGGAAAGATGTGTTGTCTTACAAGCAGCTCCGAAAGCATGAGATAAGTAGGGATCATAAATATGGATCAGTACAGGGTGATCCATAGGCCTCCTATCAGGGCCAGCTGCCAGGCCCCAGAAGCCCAGGCACCCCAAGGCCCTTGAGGCAGCCCCAAGTGCTTCTAGGGCTGCCTTTAACCACAACCCACCGGCCTCCTCTCACTGGAGGTGAAAACTGCACAGAATTCCTCCAGGGGGTACTGATCCCAGCTTCGGGTGTAGCCACACAGCTTCCAAACACCTTCCTCACCCCACCGCCCCATTTCATGACCTCGCTGCCATTTCATGTCCCCGCCGCTCTGCGCAGGGGCAGATGCTCCTGAAGTTGTCTTCATGTGAAAATCTTTTATTCTGAGGAGAAAACAGGAGCTAAAAATGTTTTCATATCTGAAAGCCTGTTGTCATCTCGGGACTCACTGATTTAGAAAGAAAATACATGGGTGCATCACAGGGTAAATGAATAGAAGAAATTACTTGCTGGGAGGCTGCTTGAACACTGGCTCGTGTTGCCAGGAAAGACTGTGGTGGGGTCTCAGTCCCTGGATATCTGAGAATGGCTGAGGTCGGAAGGGACCTCTAGGGATCGTCTAGTCCAACCCCGCTGCTCAAGCAGGGTCAAAGCTGACAGGACCTGGCCCCGGTGACCTGGGCAGGGGGCTCCAGCCCTGTTTAATACTTGCCTTGTGTCCTTTTTTTTTTTTCAATAGAGAGAGGAAAGCAAAATGGTGTTTTCCCCACTAAGGGCAACTTTTCCATTGGCGGTGTGGAATAGCACTGTTTCTGGGTATGGGGCAGGCCGCATAGTGCTGGCCCATCCCATTTACAACCCATCTCCGCGGGTGCACAAGGCCGGAGCTCTCCATACCGGGAAGCTGCAGCCATCCCATGGCTATTCCAGGGAACTGCGAAGGACCCGGGACACCGAGCGCAGGGGCGGCGCCTTTAAGGGGTGGTTCTGGGAGAGCCCCGCCTCCCAGCAAAAAAGGGCAGGGTCGGGGCCCCCCTCAGCCAATCAGGCGCCGGCAAAACAGGCGGGCCCAATTTGGAGGCGCGCTAAGCTGTGAGAGTGGCGCTGCGCTGTGTCCCTCCGCTCGCGGGCCGGGACTAGCGGCCACGGAGAAAAGAGTCCGCGGGGGGAGGCGGCCGGCGGCGCTCGGCGGAGGCAGGCGGGAGCCGCGGGGGCTGGCGGCGCGGCGAGGAGCGGCGGGGAGCGGCGGGAGCGGCGGGCAGGAGGCGGCGCGGCCGCGAGTGGAGTGGAGCGGAGCGGAGCGGAGCGGGGCACGGCGCGGCGGAGGGATCCGTGGGGAGGGCCACGGCTGCGGCGGAGGGGAGGGCACCGCACCAGAACTCGCGGTGTCGCCGCGTGTTGCCCTGCGCCATGGCGGTGCCGCCGTCCCGCCGGGCAGTGACGGCAGTGACCAGTTTACCCCGCTGCGCGGTGGCCCTCGCGCCCGGGCCCGCCGCCGCTGCGGATGGCGCCAGGGATGCGGCTGCAGCGGAGGAACCAGAGCCGAGAGCGCAGGAGCAGGGGGTGAGCGCGGCGGGAGGGCGCAGGCGGCTGCAGGAGGGCGGCCCGGAGCGCGGGAAGGGGCCGGCAGCAGCCCCAGGGCAACCCCTCGCCCCCCGCCTCCAGCTGTGGGACCCCTGGGACAGGGCCGCCCGCAAGGGAAACCTGTGACACGCTCCAGGGAAATGTGTAGAGTTACCCCCTGGGGTGCTTTTAAAACAAAGCAGTGTTTAGAAATCATCTTTACTTTGTACTTAATTATGTCAGTCATTTGCATAGCGCAAAATGGTTAATGTTATTATTTTTTTTTTTTAAACAGCCTAAGGGCAAAACCTTGGAAATCACCAGCTTGCATGGTTCTCAAGGGGGTTACATATCCGTGCTGTCTACATCCCAGTGTTGTTACCACTTGTAAGCGAACAATTTCAGGTGGAAAAGATCATTGTATTTTAATGCATCTTTCAAAATCTGCCAGCCCCCCGTGTTCCACACAGGCGAGGCTCTTCCCACTGGGATGTTCCGCATCGCCGTGGTGACGGAGGGCCCCAACGGATCCAGACGCAAACCGTGCTCTTCCGCGGAGCCCTGCCCTGGAGCCCTGCGTGTCTGCCCATTAATTTTCGGAAAGACAACTTAAAGGGGATTGACACGGATCCAGTGAACATGAGTGCAACTGTGGCTGGCATCAGCGCAATGCAGATAGATAGTGCGGTAAGCGATTTAAGTTGTTGTGTTAGAGGGATTTTTCCAGGGTTTCTGATGGAACCTTTTGTAGGCTGCAGCTTTCTTTAATGTGTGAAATTATTCTGTTGAATTGATCTTTAGGTGCGATTTGATGGGGTGGGTAGTCTTTCCGACCACATTGCAGCCCTAAAAGAGATGGTGCTTTTTCCAATGCTTTACCCAAAAGTCTTTGAGAAACTCCAAATTCAGCCGCCAAGGTAACACAGCTTTACAAAATGCTAATTCCGCTGTTTTGGGGAGGATATTACACTAAGGCATCAATATATTTGTTTGTGCTTCAAACATTTGGGCATTTTTTTTTAGTAGTGAAAATCATTTTAAATAAATTTAACACTGAGAACACTGGTGTTCTCTTTCCCAGTGCCTCTGTACTTTGGATTGGAGAGTTGAAATCTTGGAGATGTGTTGGGGAAGATTTAAAAAAACAAACGAACAAAACCCCCAAAATCCTCAAACCACAATTTTTTCCCCACCAAAACCACAGAGGAGGTTGCACAAGATAATGGCTCAGGTTCAGAGGGAAACAGATGCAGGCTGAGAACACGTCACTCCGTCAGCTCAGTTGTTAGAGATCTCTGTTGCTCTAAAAATCTGCTCCAGTGATGTTGCAACCACAGCGCGTTTCACGTGTTTCCTCGTAGGGTAGCACTGTTTTACTTACGTCGTATTCCTGCATCCCTGTTCTATTCCAGGCCCATAAATTTCGTCCTTCCATCATTTTCTACACATAATGTGCTTTATCTTTGTGGAAAGAAGACCAAAACCTGTTTATATATGAAATATTATCCTGCAAACCTGTAGCTCAATTATAATAAATTTCATGTGACTTTAAGCAATAGTTTAAAGGCATTCACTAAGCTTGATATCAGCATAACGTTTAAGTGACCTTCTCTATTTTTGAGAGCCTTAAAATGAGCCCTCTCGCTCATCAGCATCTTAATGAGCAAAAGCTTGTCCTTTCTCAGGGATCACTAGAGAAAATAATGCATAATTTAACAAAATTTAATAGTGCAGCAAAATAGCTTTTTTTTTTTTTTTTTTTTTTTTTTCTGCTAGCTCAGTTGTATCAACACTGCTGGCCCTTATGGATGGGTTGGATACCAGAGGAGAAGTCGTCGTCATTGGAGCCACCAACAGGCTGGATTGGATAGATCCTGCGCGACGCAGAGCCGGGCGCTTTGAGCGAGAATTCCTTTTTAAACTGCCAGATAAAGAGGTAGGAACTTGTATTCAATCCTGGTGCTCATCCAGCAAATCCTTCTTGCTGACAAAGCCGTGTCAAAACACGGTGTCGTGGAGCAGGTAAGCGGGAATGCAGCCCCGTGCAGCTCACACACAGGAGCAATATCCTGAGAGACCGTCCTGGTGCGGAGGGTGGACACGGTACGAAAGAAGAGGTACAAGCCCTAGGGAACTCCGTTATCTCAAATAAAACCAAGTTTAAAATCAGCTTTTCACTAAGATCACTGTTTCTCAGCAATGAAAAAATGTGTGTATATAGCAACCCAAATTATTAAAAAAGGAAAAGAAATTCCACATGAAGCTGGTTTTTGTTCTTTTGTTCTGGCTATCGCTACTTAGCCAGCATATCTAGACTATTGTTAGGTTTTGTTTGTTTGTTTTAATTAGCACTTTTTGGGGAAAAGGATAAAGTGGAGTATGACTGGAAGCAAGTGAAAATGCACAAAACAGTATATTTAAGGAAACTGTATATTTAACATAAACATTTGTCTCCTGTTTCCATCCGTTTTCTGGATCAGTGATACTAGCTGGAATCACAGCTGCTCTTTGTGGCAATTGTAGCAGTTTGAAACAATGCTAAGACTATTTTGCGTGAACGAACTGACAGACGAGCAAACTAATGAATCTGTCATCATGATATCTTGCTACATTTGAGATAATTTTCTTTGAGGAAATACCTTTCTTTTCCAGTTAAGTTTTCTGTTGTTCTTTTTCCCAAAGATCGTTAGGTCTCATACTTGTCAAAACTTAATAATCACTTGCCTTTATCTGTTAATACCACAGATTCTGCCTCTGCCTTTTGACTCAAGATAAGCTATAATGCAAGCACTCTATTTCTAGGCTAGAAAAGAGATTTTCAAGATTCGTACACGAAACTGGACCCCTCAACCATGTGACATGTTCCTTGATGAGCTGGCTGAAAAATCTGCCGGTAAGTTCAAAAATCAAGCGAGTTCCTGCATGTTACTAAGTCTGCAGGAGTTGCAGCTTGTGGCACATGGCAGGTGGGAACCAGGGTGTTGCACCTTGCTGCAGAACTAGCCAGGGAGCCAGCTGTGTGTCCTCAAAGCCGTCAGAGTGAGATGATTCCAACCACTTACTGTTTTATTTTCTGTCTCTCCAAACAGCGAGTGGCTTTTGGGGCATCCTCCTTGGGAGAAAAGTTTTGCTTAGAAGGTTCAGGAGAAAAGTCTGGCTGATTTGTAACCATGCAAACCAGCTAACAAAACCTCTGTAGTGCAGCAACACTTTTCACATTTCCTATTAGACTGTTCTTAACGTGCATGCAAAGTCTTCGCGTGTTGCACTTTGGCACCTTGACCTTTCTGTGTTGCCACAGCCTGACATAATGCTCCATTTGATGTTCTGTTTTATTAGGATACTGTGGTGCTGATATCAAGTCCGCATGTGCTGAAGCCGCCCTCCGTGCTTTGCGACGCCGCTACCCTCAGATATACAGAAGCCCTGAGCAACTGCAGCTAGATGTCTTTTCAATTAAAATAACAGCAAAAGATTTTTTCATGGCTATGGAAAGAATTGTACCAGCTTCACAGAGGTCTGCGGCTTTGCTCAGACAAGCATTATCACCCATTTTTAAACCACTGCTTAATAAGACTTTTCAGAGAACTTTACGAGTCCTGCAGAGAGTATTTCCCCACGCAGAACTTGTCCTAAAGAAGGACCAGCAGCAAGACAGGACCATAACATGTAGTTTTAACCAGCTGTACTTGTTGTTTTAGCTATCATCATTTCACCTCATATGAATTGAAGTATTTGTGGATCACACTGTGCGATGTGTGAGATCACATGCATCAGATTTCCTGGCAACATCCTGCTAGCTTTTCTACCTGGAGACTTGCTAGGTTCATTTTTATTGGTAGAACAGGCAGAAAGCCACAAGTGCAAGCAGAGACGCTAGGTAACCCATAATTGCTTCCCCTCTCTGTTCTCCGCTTCTACCTTCTCCTCCCTGAGTGATCTTGGAGGATCTTTATGCAGAAGATGTGTTGATCTACACACCCTGGCTTAGGAGTCTTGAGACAAAGGCCAGTTGGTGGCCATCACATTGACTTAATTCCCATACTTTTACTGTGGGACACAGATTCCAGACACACAGCCTCGTGGGTTGTGTGGGTGTCTAGCAAGTACAGGAGTTGTTGCTGATAATCACATTTCTTTGTTCTTGGGGCAAAAAAGGGACTTTTTGCCAATAAAGAAATATAACTTTTGCAAAACATAAGACTTAGGCGAGGTTTGTAGAGCCTTGTGCAATCTCTTTAGACCTGTGGTAGGATCAAGTCTTCAAAAATAGCATTTAGTGTGAGCCCATCCAAGGGAGAAAGAGAGATAAGTGGGTTTTGGGGCTGCTTTGGAAGCTGTATTAGAGTGAGACATGCAGACTATCCAGGCAAGTTAACAAACCCTTCTTGTCTTCCAGATGATACGAACGCTACTTTACAAAGCAATTTCATCTGGAGTGATGAAGAGTCACTTTCAGCCTTTGAAGATGAGGAGACTTTTCCTGAAAAGACTTGTCGAAAGAAGAAAAACTTCCTTGACTTCAAGAGGTAAATGCCTGTCCCCTTTTAGGTTCAGAATCTTCAGCTTGTTGTGTCTTTGGAAAGAGATTATGCTGCTTGTGTCTTCTCTCAAGAGAAACTTGAAACAGAGCAAATTAACATTTATGTCTTTAATCATCACTATGTGTTTTAAACTTGCTATTTTCTAATTTTGTTCCAGAAATGCTTCTCACCAGGCAACGTGTCACAGGCTAAGGCTCTTGCTCTCTGGAGAGCCAGACCGTGGGCAAAGCTCCCACTTGGCCCCCGCAGTCATACACGCCCTGGAAAAGTTTCCAGTTTATACCCTGGACCTGCCAGTTCTGTTTGCTAGTGCCTCATCACCAGAGGAAATATGTGCACAGGTATCTTTTTTTTTTTCCTTCTTTCTTTGATCTCATGAGATTCACTGTCTGTCTGTAAACTGCTCAAGTGAGGTAAGTGAAATTGTTAATGGAGGTGGTCTGCTTTTACTGTACTTTGCTACTATATTATAACATTTTGACCATTGATGAGAGATGGACACGTAAGCACAGATGTTCTATTGAGTCGTGCGGCTCTTTAGAAGTTAACTTACATGTAAGCAGTCTTGCAATCAGGCAGCAATCTGGATCTCTGTCTGTGTAGCTCTCTCAATTTTTGAGTCAAATCAGAAATTTTACTCTACTATTAATAAGTTTTGCATGGTGAGGTTTTTTTGTTTGTTTATTTGTTTATTGGTACGTTGCCTTTATGCACTTCTATTTTATTAGGCCAGTTTGATGTGTAGTTATTTATGAGCAGCCTGTGCTCCTGGTTCATTGCTCTTACCAAAGCTTTCATTTTACTAGTTTATCCGAGAAGCTCAGAGCAAGTATATCACCAAGTATAATTTATATTCCACGGATCGATGTATGGTGGGAAACAGCTGGCGTTGCGTTGAAAACTACTTTTACAACGTTATTAGAGAACATTCGAGCATTTGCTCCGGTTTTGTTGCTTGCAACAGCAAACGTATCGTACATGGATCTCCAAGATGAGGTATTTCTGTCAACACTTTTCCTAATTCTTCTATTCAGTTTAATTTTATGAATCTTTTAAGTATACAAATACTGTCCTCCCTCAAGCAAATGGATCCTTTTATTACGAGGGCACCCTTCTGAATCATGTAGATTTGCTTAGACACAAAACAGCGCTGAGAACGTTTGTCTCGGTTGTTTTGTGAGTCAAGGGACTCGCTTCCACTTCAGCAGGAAACTTCAAAGGTGGGGGATGTCATCACTCTGTCAGTGCATCGTGTGCTCGTCCATTCCCTGAGCTTAAATTCTAGAGCTTTTCCTCAAAGAAGATATTTTATTTGCCATCCTGACCTAAAGAAATCTAGCCTTTGATCACCAGGAAGATAACATTATTATTATTATTATTATTATTATTATTATTATTATTATTATTATTATTATTATTATTCAGATCATTATTAAGCTTAATTTAAAAAATCCTCTTTTTGATGTAGTGATCTTTTACCTGAAATGTCTTTCCTTCTCATGCCATAGATACAGGAGTTGTTTATTGAAGATTATGGAGAAGTTTTCGATATCCCATTGCCTGCTAAGGAAGAGAGAAGCAACTTTTTTGAGGACTTAATTTTAAGTCAAGCTGCTAAACCTCCTGCATCTAGAAGGAAAGCAGGTGGAATAAACTTTTCTGGTTCCCTTAAGCTCGGCAGGCCCTGGAAGTGCTGCCGGTGGCGCCGCCGCCTGAACCTCGGGAACCACCACAGGGAGAAACGCAAGGGGCAGAGGAGCAGGAGGAGGAGGCCCTTGGTGCACTTAGCGTTTTCTTAAGGGATGTTACTCTCAGACTTGCTACTGACGGACGTTTCAAGGCCTTCACAAACCCTGTTGATGCAGATGAGGTAAACTGCTCTGGGTCTGTAATACTGTACTGTCTGGGTGTAGTTTTAAGTGCCCAGTGTTGGTGCGCTCTAGCGAAAGGCTTATCTTTAGCACTGCACTAAAAGGATTTCTTTTTGAGGAGCAAAAAGTGTTTTGTATTTTATTTTGCTGACTCCCTGAGGCTCTTCAGTGTCCTTTTTTTGAGTAGTCACTGGAAGCCCTGGTTTCCTCCTAGAAAGTCAGAGCAGCTACCACCAGAGTTTGCCTGGGGAAAGACTTTGATATGCAGGTATGCTACAACTCTGAAATAAACAGTCAGATTTCTTTGGGGCCGTTGGAATAAAGCCTAAAGTTATTGCTACGTGTTTGTTGGCTCTCAGTGGTCCCTCTGGGAACAGGAGAAGAGCAGATGTTTGAAAAAAAATTGAAGATTCCGCCTGCCATTTTGTCTCTGGCTCCCCACTACAGGATCAGCCATAAATGACATGTGGTTTCATCTTCCCCCAAAACTTCCAAGTCCCTCTTTTTCTCATTTAATTTACTGGCTGTGCTCCCATCTTAACAGACTTATACTTCAGAGTTAGTTGCAATTTTAATACAGCTGTGTATCAGCAAGGGCCCTGTTCCTCTGGGCATCCCTCGTCTTTCTCTTCCAGGCTCTTGACATGTGAATAGTCTAAACAAATAGAGGTGTCCTCACCTAAACTAGCCTTGAGGCTCCTCTCAAGCTCCCAGTAAGGACATAATTAGCTCTGCTCCAGGTATCTCCTCCTAAGGGAGATGCCTAGAGCAGCTGCTTCCAAAGGGCAATTCCGGCAGCGGATTTCCTGCTGCCCAGAGCAGAGCCTGGCTCGGGTGGCTCAATCCAGTGTATTTACTGCGATGTTCTGAAGCTGAAGGACGCAAATCCTGCTCTGCATGTCTGTTCCCTTCGCTGTCCCACACACACTCCCCAGCTTCCTGCTGCCTTTCTTCTCCCTTCCAGTGTGTCTCTTCAAAGCCCTTTGAAAGAGCCCTTCCTTTTTCAAGCAGCTAAGTGGTTAATTCCACTATCTGCTCATAATGTCACAAATATTCAGGGTTTGTAAGAAGTCATTTATTTGAATTTATAAAAATAATGTGGGTAGATACTGTGTAAGTCTAATAAAACCTCTGAACGCGTCTATTTAATTTGTAGGTACCTGATTATATCACAGTTATTAAACAGCCAATGGACCTTTCAACAATTCTCTCTAAAATTGACTTGCACCAATATATAACTGCAGGAGATTTTCTGAAAGATCTTGATCTAATCTGTAGCAGTGCCTTAGAATACAAGCCAGATAGAGAAGCTGGAGGTGAGGATAGCTCTTTATCCCTCATTTAGACAACCTTTAAAATGCATAGATTGAGAAGAGTTGTCTCTTTACAATGGCCTTGGGATTAGCTCCCTTGAAACATCCACAGAGAGCATTTCTTGCCACTTTAAAAATTGGTGTAGTGTTAAATTATTTAGAGATGAAATTATGTGCAATAGGTGCTAATGAAGATGTAGTGCCTCTGCCTTGATTATTAACTTTTATATTCTTCTGCCAAAATTATTCACTGAAATAGCTTTCAAAACCTCTTTGGGAAAAGAGTTCATCCTTTCCATATGATCCAAATCAAGGATTTCACTTAGCTAGTGGCAAACACTCAGTTCTGACTGTCAACTTTCAGATCGTGTCCTTAGAGACAAAGCTTGTGCTCTGAGAGATGTTGCCCATGCCATAGTGAAGGAAGAAATGGATAAAGACTTGGAACAACTTTGTGAAGAAATGAAAGAGTCTCGTGAGAAAAGAGGTATGTATTCCAACCCTAGGGATTTGAAGACTTGCCTCAGTATTTGTAAGTAGAAACGTGAGACCAACTTTTTTGCTGTCTGTTCTTCATTGCAAGGCTGCAGCTCTTCACAGGATGTGCCATCTCACTACGAGGTGATGCCACAGCAGCCCTCTGTTTCTGGATGTAATAAACAAGATAACAAGTGTAACGAAAGAATAGAGATGCCAGTGATGCCTGGAGCCTGCCCTACACCACTGCCTAATGGCAAGTTGCTTTTTCTTTTTAGAATTTTTTTTTCTTTTTTTCTCCCCACCAACAGGCTTTCTGGGTGTTACTGCTAATGCCATTGATATCCTTCTTGTGACAAGGTTTTTGCCAGTGGAAACTTTGCCAAGGATTTCACACGTCTGTTTTGTGCAATATTCTGTAAATAGAAAGAAGGGTGGGGTTTTTTGTTTTCCTTTGTGGAAGGCATAAGGACGAAGACTGTTTTAAACAGGTTATCTGAATCATAAAACTTTACTGAGAATTTTCTTTATCCTTCAGTTACTTTCTTGAAATGGTCTCTTTTTAACTCTTCCCAGCATTCACTCTGCTTTTGATCTTTACTGGTTTTATAAGAGATTTGAAGAAGAGCTTTTCTCCAAAGGCTTTTTTGCTATTCATCTCTATTAGTTCATGTAATGAGACAGTAAGCAACTTTACCCAATAGGCAGACAATAGGACTGCAAAGCAAGGCTAAAGTAGGAATTTTCTGCGCTTAAAAGCTTCAAATCTAGTTTAAAGTCTTGAATAAATTTAAAAATCTAACAGCAAATGGACCGCATGAACTTGCAACCTTTTCTTTAGACCTACATGTGTAGTGAGATTTGTCAGTACTTTCAGTTCTTTGATTGTTTTACTTGACATACATACGAGGAAGATAAGAAGAGCAAATTTTAAAGGAGGAGCTTCTTTGCTTATATTTTGGGTTGTTTTTCCTAATATCTTATTGCAGTTCCGTCCAAAAGAAAACGCAAAAGGAAGAATTGCACTTCCAGTGGTGAAACAAAGAGGAGAAAGATTTTGCAGTGGAGTAAAGTGAATAGAAGTGGAGAAGACCAAGAGGAAGTAGAGAGGGAGGGAGAAGAGTTCCTGGAAAACGGTGCTTCTAGCATGCAGCAGACTGAAGGTGAGTTCATAGGAGGTTCTCGTGTGGAAGAAAGCCACAATAGTCTTCCACGACGACAGACAAATGTCTATGAAAATAAACATGAAACAGAAAACAAGAGATTTTTCCTCTGTGACTAAATCTGGCTCTGAAAAGAGCCCAGTTTTCTCACAATTCAGGGCAAAGAAATTGAAATGAGACTTTGGATTCCCAAAATACAGCAAGTTTCCAAGAGGGTGATTCTAAAGGTAAGCGAAAGGTCCAGCAGACCAGGTAGCTCCATTTTGTTGTTGAGGGGTTTACATTAGCCTCCTTTAATTTCATTCTATTATTTCTTTACAAATCACTGCACTGTGTTGCTTCCGTTAAGATTCTGTCCCTCTGATTATGCAACCAAACTAATTTTCTTAAGCTGCTGCTCTTCTGATTCTGAAATCAGTTTTGTAATTCTATCTCCTCGCAAACCAACAATCATTTGCTTTCTTTTATGGCACGTGCATCTTTCTGATAAGGAGCAGCTTGGGATAAAGAGCTGTAACTCGGCCTGTGTAGACTTAGTCACGATGTGGCAGAGATGACTCACATCCTAATGCTTGCTTCAAATGGGAGATGGGTTTTCTTAACATTCAACTTCCTTAAGTAGGCACTGCTGTAATGGCATTGTTTTGACTATTGCTTTTTTTCTCCTCTCAACCCTGGGCTTTTCACTCCCACTGCTTTTTGATCTTGGTTCCTATTTTCTATGGAGGAGAAAGTAGAAGGCAAGTATTTCTCAGTGAACAAATATCAGGGAACGGTAGAGAAAGATTGGATGCCACTTGTGGGATAGCTGATGGATAGCCATGTTCTAGAAAAAGAGAAATCATGACTTAAGAAAGTGTTTTCATCCCAGAGACTTACATGCGTCATGAGAGTCTGGCCGGACGTCATGAGAGTCCGGTGGGAATTCCTGAATTACCTAGAAAAAATATACGCTCTCCTCAGCCAGTGCATTTACAAGCACCAGAATTACTATGACAGAACTAAACTCATTATGGTAAATTTTATATATGTTTTCTAGTGGTTATATATAGTATTCTGTCATGGTTACACAGTCTGCATGCCCTCTGGATATCATGCTTATTTCATATTCATTGCTTTAGTGCTTAGCTGTCATGTTATAAGACTTACCCATTTCAATTTGGAAGACATTTACCCACATTGCAAAGCCATTGTTATATTTGGCATAACTCTTTTCAGTTTCAGCAGGAAAAAGAGATTGGACTTGAAGACAACGGTTCCACCCACCCAGCTCCTTCAAAGCAATTAACCTTGGAGACTGTGGATAGCTGTTCTTGCTATCCACAAGTGTATCCAAGGTGTAGGGGGACCGTGAAAGGAGGGTGCTCTTCTCAGTCTGTTACTTCCTCTTTCTCCCCCTCCTACAAGGAGGCAAACATTTGCAGATGTCTTCAGGAGGCATCCACCACCCAAGCCGGGCAATCCCAGTGTTGATTTGGTTTAGATATGCTGGAAATGGAGTGTTCGGGTCCAAAGAAGCCATGAGCCCACTCGTCCCTGAGGCACTTGTGTGTGAGAATAGATGAAATTCTTGGTCCCTCTGCAGTTTACCTTGAAAAGAAGGAGCCTCTTTGCTTAGGCACTGGTATCTCCATCTCTTCCCTCACATCTGATTGAGAGGTAGAAGGGATGCTCTGTTCTCACAGTGCAAAAATGGGGATATTTTGGATTCAGGGAGGTCACGCCTGACAGACGTTCCCTTCTCACCTGGTATAATGCCACGTACTAGCTTGAGAAGGGAAAATATTGATGTTATCCCAGCACTTGTGGGCTTCTGGAACTTAACGTTGGAATGCTCAAATTAAATGTGCCTGGATTTCTTTGTTTCCTCCCTTTTTCTTTAGCTCTAAGTACAGTTCTCTCTTCTTCTGAGTGCACTGGGCAAGTAGCAAAGGTAAATTAATTATGGAGCATCCAGCAAGTAACTTTCTCAGCTTTTAGCTGTGGTTGCTCAGGGAGGATCTCTTCCGAACTGTTTTAACAACTGTTGCTCCAGGCTCTGTATCCTCTACTGTTTTGCACACATAGGGATGTCTCTGAAGCTACAGAGAATAGAGAAGCATTGTGATGCTTTTAGCATATGATATAGCTAAATATCACCAACAGGGGAATGTATTTACAGATGCTTTAACTTTGTGTGAAGAAAGAAACTGTCAGGTTCTTAAACTATTATTTGTGCTTATTGATAATTTGTCTTTATTATCAGGAAATGAAGAAAATCATTAGGAACTTCTACTGTGCTTCATAATGTGATCTTCAGAACACTTCACGTATACTTTTATTTAAAATAAAATTTGATTCACCTGCAGCCCTCATGGGTTGACTCCTGCTCCCCAAAGGCTTCACCGCTGGCAGTACGGGCAAGCTGCCACCACGTCTCTAGCCGCCACTAGTGGGATCCCGCGATGCTTTGCTGACGCTTTTGCTCCTGTATGTAGGTACTCGTGCACCTCTCGGGCACGTGCAGCAGTCCAAAATTTCAATTGCATTCACTTGTTAGCTGTGTATAGTTCAGTAAAGAGTACTTCCAGATATATTACATACATACAGATATGGATGTATAAGGCATATATGTATATAAAATATATATAAAACAAATTAAGATATATTTTATAGCTGTATTATAAATATTACATATTTAATATGTATTTTATATATTTATATCTATTAAAATAAGTCTTAAGATATGTTTTATACATCCATATTTATAAAACAAATACATATTTTTTTATTGTTTGATTTGTATTGTTTTAAAATAGGTTTTTATTAAGTGAAACAGCATTTGAGTTTGTTTTAATTGTAGAATAATTTCAGCAGTAAAAATCTTCCTTGTTCCTGGTATATTAAGTAGATCATGGGAAAGTTTACCTCCTTCTTGGTTTATCAGTTATATAACTGAGGCAAACAAGAAAAATGCATAGGGAAAAAAACAGGAAGCTCTCATCTTGCCCTGGCTTGATCTCCAACTTAGCTGGCTGCTGCCATCAATTGACAAGACTGGTCTGTATGGATCTTAGAGAATAGGATGGTTTTCCTTTTTTTAAAATAAATAAATAAATAAATGAAACCAAACAACAGAAGACAACAAACTGTGCAGTAGGGGTGAAGCTGAGAAATTACGAGAATGATGCCTGAAAGTAGCTTCTGAGAAGCCCGAGAGAGTACACACTGAACACGTCCAGTTTTGCTTCCCTCGTCGTTTGCTTTTTCTGTGTCCTCATGTTTCTCGTCTAGTTGGGCTCTGCAGGCTACATTGCTGGGATGCTAAATGGCTCACAAGAGCAAGCAAGCGTTGGCTCTGCTTCCCAGGCCGAGCTAAGGAGCTTCTCCCACCCCTGAGACACGAGGCCTCACCTGCAGAGTGTACAAATTCACTTCTTAACCATTACTAGAGCTACTTGTCTCATATCTTCTGGGTAAATCAGGGCAAAGCATGTGCCAGGTAAGCTCTGTGTTTTATATCTGAGTTGTTTTCTTGGATGGGTTACAGATGCAGGCTTTGTCCAGGCTTCACTTAAGCGTGGAAAATAAAATGTCCAGATTTCTAAAGTGGATGCCTGTAAGTTAAGTGAAGGCAATTCTTGTCTATTAGTGCTTTGTGTGAAAGCCACGGGCCTGCACATGCTTGCACCACTGGGCACCAGGAAGGTTTCCTTGCATCTCCAGGGAGAGGAGAGGGAAAAAATTATAGAAGCAAAAATCTGTTTCTTAGCCCTTGAAGATGGTGTTGAAATCCTGACATCTTAAATGCACCTTTCACCAGGGAGTCGCTGTTGGTTCATTCTGTGGTAACAGGGAACCTTCTTACACTGAAAAAGAAGGGACAGGGCGGGAAAGGCAGACCCAGAAACAATCTTCTGGTAAAGCTTTTGCACTTCAAACTTTTGGTTCAACTTTTTTTGTACTGCTGCTCTCAGCAGGAAACTGTTGCTATGGTGTTTTAGAAGTGTATGTGTATAAATGGGCAAATAGCGGTGGTCTTCCCTCATGTGATGCTATGGGGGTGATCCTTCCTAAAAGTCACTCTTTGTTTCTTCCTACCTCTGCTGCTGTTCCCAGAGTTGGGTGTCTGACCTCAAAACCACATAACCCTGTTAAAAACAGCGAGGAGAAGCACATCACTGCAGGAAGAGCGCGGGGCAAGAGCTAAAACTAAACCCTAAACTAAATCCTAAAACTCACCCTGTGAGTGCGTATTGACGGAAGAGGTCCTCTCAGCTCTCAACAGGTATATGCAGAAATGTGTTTTGGATCTATATGGCTTTTCCCACCCTAAATCTTTAATTCTGGGCCAGTTCGTTAAAGGCTGTGGGTGGTGGGCCTGGGCCCTCCCAAACTCCCCTCCCTGCTGACAGACGCGGGGGAACTGCTGCAATCTCGGACTCGTGACGGGACAGCCATTTTTGAAAACGGAATTATATAAAAGCACAATAAAGAACATGTATCATGCTGCTATTGCACATGGCATGGGACATAACACCTAGCAATGCTCAATGTTCAACTGTGCAATCTTAATCATAGAATCATAGAATGCTTAGGGTTGGAAGGGACCTCTAGAGATCATCTAGTCCAATCCCCCTGCACACGCAGGGTCACCTAGAGCACGTGGCACAGGACTGCATCCAAGCGGGTTTTGAAGATCTCCAGAGAAGGAGACTCCACAACCTCTCTGGGCAGCCTGTTCCAGTGCTCTGTCACCCTCACTGTTAAGAAATTTCTCCTTAAATTCCTATGGAATTTTTGGTGTTTCAGTTTCCGGCCATTTCCTCTAGTCCTATCAGTGGCCACCACTGAAAAGAGACCATCACCGTCCTCCTCACTCGCTCCCTTGAGGTATTTATATACACTGATTAGATCCCCTCTCAGCCTTCTCTTCTCTGGGCTGAATAGGTCCAGCTCCCTCAGCCTCTCCTCATAGGGCAGATGTTCCAGGCCCCTCATCATCCTTGTGGCCCTGCGCTGGCCTCTCTCCAGCAGCTCCACATCCCTCTTGTCCTGTGGAGCCCAGAACTGGACACAATACTCCAGATGTGGCCTCACCAGGGCTGGGTAGAGGGGCAGGATCCCCTCCCTCGACCTGCTGGAGACGCTCTTCTTAATGCACCCCAGGATCCCATTGGCCTTCTTGGCCACAAGAGCACACTGCTGCCTCATGGTCAACTTGTCGTCCACCATGAAACCCAGGTCTTTCTCCGCAGAGCTGCTCTCCAGAAGGTTCGTCCCCAGCCTGTACTGGTGTCTGGGGTTATTCCTCCCCAGGTGCAGGACCTTGCACTTGGCCTTGTTGAATTGCATGAGGTTTTTTCACCGCGCAGTTGTCTAGTCTGTCCAGGTCCCTGTGGATGGCAGCGCAGCCCTCTGGGGTATCGGCTACTCCTCCCAGTTTCGTGTCATCAGCAAACTTGCTGAGGGAGCACTCCGTGCCTTCATCCAGGTCATTGATGAATAAATTGAACAGGACTGGACCAAGGACTGACCCCTGGGGCACCCCGCTAGCTACAGGCCTCCAACCAGACTCTGCACCGCTGATCACCACTCTCTGGGCCCTGCCATCCAGCCAGTTCCTAATCCACCTCACTGTCCACTCATCTATCCCACACTTCCGGAGCTTGCCCAGGAGGATGTTGTGAGGGACGGTGTCAAAAGCCTTGCTGAAGTCGAGATAAACGACATCCACCGCTCTCCCCTCGTCTATCCAGCCGGTCATTTCGTCATAGAAGGCTATCAGGTTAGTCAAGCAAGATTTCCCCTTGGTGAATCCATGCTGACTACTCTTGAGCACCTTCTTGTCCTCCATGTGCCTGGAGACAACGGCCAGTATGAGCCGTTCCATCACTTTTCCGGGGATGGAGGTGAGGCTGACCTTTGCATGTAAGTTTTAGTCGTCATGCCATCTTTATCTCTAGCATCTCTTTATCTCTAGCATCTCTTTATCTCTATCTTTATCTATTATCTTTATCTCTCTCTATTATTTATATCTCTAATATCTCTTTATTTAGCCACTTCCTAAGCTGATCTTAGGTCAAGACTGCCTGTGTGTAAATGGGAAGAGTCCTGCATTATAGCAAATCTACCCAATCCTGCTTTTTATGCTGGGGTCAGCGTTGTACTGCACAAAGCTTCCTTTTTTCAGGTGAAACTTCTAATTGTGAACAGAGTTGCTGCATTAAGAAAGAGGTATTTCTTACATTCTAGCTACTCTATGAACAGTTCTTCTAGCGCTATTTATTTTTCTTTCATATAGGGTTTTTTTAAAAAAATGAAATGCTTGATGTTATTAGCTGCCCTGTAGATAGGGGCCTTCAGTCGTTCATATGAAAAAGAGCCACAAGTTTTTAGTACGCACATCCTCTGCTACTTTCCATTTCACCCACAGCAGGTTCAAGCAAGAAGAACAAGAACAGGAGGAAGAAAGCAACTGCAAGATGGTAGAGGGAGTTCTGCTGGTAGAGTAGGCAGGGTTCATTCCAGGAAAAGAAAAGGAGAACCTGCAGGATTCTCTATCTCACCCACTAAGAGAGAGGGATACACTGCTGAGAATAGGAATATACAACCAGGGAGACCCTACTGGCAGGGAACTTGATTGTCAAATGAGAGGCTCTTGCAAAAAGGAGGAGCACTAGATGAAAGTATGTAGACAAATTGGCATAACTCAGTCCTCAGCGCTGCCCTCGCGTGCCCACAAATCAGCGCTGCTGCTCTGGCGCATCTAGAAAGCAGAACTGTGAGCGGAGGGGGCAGGAGCGCGGCCGCTCTGACAGCTCCTCGAGGGTGGCACACGGCATGGGAAGCTCCTGCAAACAGCAGGTTCAGAGCGGGAGGCAGCCTTGTTCTTGGAGCCGCCCTTGAAGATGCTGCCTGCATCAGCCCAGGTAGGACTGGGGGAAACAGCCATAGCAACATGAAAGCACAGGATCTCATTATTGAGACGCTACTGGCTGTTAGACTGCAGCCACTGTTCTCAAGAAACAGAAGCAGAGACCACAGCACAACCGCAGGCAGCAGCACCCGCGGGGCTGGAGAGCACGTGGGGCCCCGCGTGGGTCCCCGCGTGGGTCGGTACCGCAGAGCGGCCGGGAGGAGGCGGCGCGCATGCGCCCTGCGCTGTGCAGGCTCCCTGCTGCCCCCCGCGCTCAAGGAGCGAGACGGCCATGGGGGGTGCGCGCATGCGCCCTGCGCGCCGCCGGGCTCGCTGCTGCCCTCGCGTGCCGGGGCGGAGGGGCTGCAGGAGCGGGGGTGTGCGTGTGTGCAGCGCCTCGGGCGGCCCTGTGTGGCGCAGGGCGCATGCGCAGCGGCCGGCAGGTGTGCAGGTGTCCCTGGAGGGCTGCGCTCGGGCCCCGGGACGGGAGGAGGCGGAGGGAGGCCGGGGAGCAGTGAGAGCAGGGGCAGTGCTGGTGGAGGACGTGGCCGCAGGAATATATTCCCTGGAAAAGTGACTTTCATCGACATTTTCATTTCACATTCCCATGCCAAATGAAAGGGGTGGAAGCGTGTCTGAGGCGGATGTCATGTGTGAAGCGGATGGAGGCGTTTCTCCTGTTGCCATTGCCCTGTGTTCCGCGCGCCCGCATGCCCATACGGCGGGGACGTGGGGGCTGCTGCGCCCCGATGGTGAGGCATAGCGCCGCGCGGGCCGCAGCTCCTGGCTGCGCTGTGGGGGCTGCGGGCAGGGCGGCCCCCGGTGAGCGAGCAGGGCTGGGAGGGCCGGGCCACGGCCTGGCCACGACTCCTGGTTCCCGGGGCCGAGAGGCCAAGGAACAGGAACGTGCATGACGCGGCTGGGTTAGCGCCTGCGGTGCCTGGGGTGGGCTCGGGGGAGCGCAGCCCTGTGCCATGCAGGGGGGCGACTCTGGCGTGTGCTCGGCCTCCGGAGCGAGCTGAGGTCTGACGCAGCGAGACGGGCAGGCTTAGTGTTAAGAGCAGGAGAAAGCCTAGAGCTCTGTGGGGAGCGGTGCCAGAAAGGGCTGCCTGAGGAAACGCAGCGCGGTATCCAGCCTGGTCCTGGGACGCCCTTTAGCTTGGAGGCAGATCGGGGAGCGGTGGCCTCAGCCTCCGGAGCGAGCTGGGGTTTGGCGTTCGGGGCCACGTGGGTGATTGTCGCTCTTTTCTTCCGAGCCGCCTCTCGGCTCCCTCCATATGTGCAGGACGCAGCCTTTCCGTGATAACCCTGCTGCGCGGGCACCCATGGAGCGCACGAGCATCTAAGGGCCGAGCTGTCGGCAGCGCTAGTGCTGAGGAGTGTGCTCGGCCATAGGGCAGTGGCTGCAAAAGTGAGTTTGCTCTAGCAGAGAATGGGGCTTACACAGATCCGAGCAGCAGCTCCGGAGCCAAAAGGGCTGTTTGCCCAGTACTAACTGGGAAAAGCAGTAAGCACTTTAGTGTTGTAAGGCTTTTAGAGGGGAAATTGATTTTGGAAGGGAAATGATTTTGACAGAGAAAGAAACTAGGAGTGGGTGGGTAACTTTTTCAGAGGATAAAATATTTGGAGGGAAACCAAATCACAGGGAGACATTTGCGGAGGGAACATTTTTTGGAAGGAATATTTTTCAGGGAATTTTTAAAGGAGGAATGGGAAAATGGTTTGGGGGAAACTTTCTTGCAGGTTGTTGAGAGATAATTATTTCGGTGGGGGGAAGTTATTTGAGGGAAGAATTTTGGTGCAGTTTTTTTTTTTTTTATGAGAATTAGGTTTAAGAAAAAGCTCCTGATATTTGGGTATGTAAAGGCAATATAAATAATATAGACTCTATAAATAATATTTTGAAGGAAAGGTATTCTTTTGGAGATGGTGTTTTCTTTGGCTTTGTTTTGTATTCCCAACATCTAAAGTACGCTCCACTTAACTGAACGTAACAAAATAATTTTGGAGAAATATATAACTCTTCCTAAAAGTTGTTGCTATGTACTAGGCAAATATCTGAATTTGGGGATTTTGTTTCTTTCCCTTTGGCAACTCTGTTGTCAAAGAGAAGCCAATAACTACTGCTGTTCTTCTCCTGAGCCAGATAAAAATAAAAGCTTTCTCGTGGTTCTTTCTTGTAGTTGTAAGGTAGCATTATGTTCTTGCTGAAATGAGTGGAATTGTTGGAATGAGTGTCAAAGCAGTGAAATTAAGGAGGAGACCCCAAATGTGTGATCTCCTGAAATGAGGGCTGGGGAGCAGCATTGCTCTGGTGAGGCAGTAGATGGTATTTCCAACCTCTGGAGTTGGTGGAAACAGTTCCCTGTCCTTGTCCTTTGAATTACTGAATCCCATGTGTCAGAAATTCTAATGAAGAAAAAGGTAATGAAGACCTTTGAAGTTTGGCTGGCCTTCAGTGTTCTTTAAGTGTTTCCTTTAGTAGGTCCAGATACTATGAAAGAAAAAGCAGAAAATATACCAATGCTTCCTCTTGCAAAGCTGGCACAACTGCACCGTTTAAATAGCAATGTTGAGGGTGTTAGTAATCTTAGTGCCTTGAGTCATTTTGTTCGTCCGGCCTCGAGGAATTCTCTGTGCGTGGGCGAGCTCAGCTCAACACTTAGTGCCCAGTGTGGCCTGCAGCGGTGCCGGCAGGCTGGAGTTAACGCTCCGCTTCCCGCTGGGAGAGGCTGGTTTCAGAGCTGGTGTGTGAGCAGGGTGGGCAGAGCAGGGGGTCCGAGCGGTGCCCGCTTGTGGTTCTGGGATTCTTGGTGCCCGCCTGTGGTTATGGAGCTGCCCCTGCTGCTTCTTGGTGGCCATGGGCTCTTGCTTTTTCTCTTTGAGTAGAGGGTTATAAACTCCGTGTTTTCAGAGGAACAACTGGGGAACAACAACAACAAAAAAACCCTCTATGAAAAAATAAATACCGCTAGAAGAACTGTTCATAGAGTAGTTAGAATGCAAGAAATACCTCTTTCTTAATGCAGCCACTCTGTTTACAATTAGAAGTTTCACCTGAAAAAGGAAGCTTTGTGCAGTACAACACAGCATAAAAAGCAGGGTTGGGTGGCCTTAGGCCTAGATTTGCTATAATGCAGGACTCTGCCCTTTTATACATGGGCAGTCCTGACCTAAGATTAGCGTAGGAAGCAGAGCCAACGCTTGCTTGCTCTGGTGGGCCATTTAGCATCCCAGCAATGGAGCCTGCAGAGCCCAACTAGAGGAGAAACACAAGGGCACAGAAAAAGCAAACGAGGAGGGAAGCAAAACTGGACGTGTTCAGTGTGTACTCTCTCGGGCTTCTCAGAAGCTACTTTCAGGCATCATTCTCGTAATTTCTCAGCTTCACCCCTACTGCACAGTTTGTCTTTTGTATTTTTTAAAAAATGGAAAGCCATCCTATTCTCAAAGATCCATACAGACCCATCTTGTCAATCGAAGGCAGCAGCCAGCTAAGTTGGAGATCAAGCCAAGGCAAGATGAGAGCTTCCTGTTTTCTTCCCTATGCATTTTTCTTGTTTGCCTCAGTTATATAACTGATAAACCAAGAAGGAGGTAAACTTTCCCATGATCTACTTAATATACCAGGAACAAGGAAGATTTCTAATGCTGAAATTATTCTACAATTAAAACAGACAAACTCGAATGCTGTTTTACTTAAAATAGGTTTTTATTAAAACAATATTTTTTTATTGTTTGAAATGTATATTTGCTTTATAAATATGGAGGTGTAAAAGACATATCTTAAAACTTATTTTAATAGATATAAATATATAAAATACATATAAAATATGTAATATATATAATTATAGTACAACTATTAAATATATCTTATTTGTTTTATATATATTTTATATACGTATATGCCTTTATACACCCATATCTGTATGTATGTAATAAATATATTTACAAGTACTCTTTACTGAACCATACACAGCTAACAAGAGAATGCAATTAAAATTTTATTTTAAATAAAGTAGAAGTGAAGTGTTCTGAAGATCACATTATGAAGCACAGTAGAAGTTCCTAATGATTTTCTTCATTTCCTGATAATAAGGAAAAGACAAATTATCAATAAGCACAAATAATAGTTTAAGAACCTGATAGATTCTTTCTTCACACAAAGTTAAAGCATCTGTAAATACATTCCCCTGTTGGTGATATTTAGCTATATCATGTGCTAAAAGCATCACAATGCTTTTTTTTTAAAAGAAAAATGGAGGAAACAAAGAAATCCAGGCACATTTAATTTGAGCATTCCAACGTTAAGTTCCAGAAGCCCACAAGTGCTGGGATAACATCAATATTTTCCCTTCTCAAGCTAGTACGTGGCATTATACCAGGTGAGAAGGGAACGTCTGGCAGGTGTGACCTCCCTGAATCCAAAATATCCCCATTTGTGCACAGTGAGAACAGAGCGTCCGTTCTACCTCTCAATCAGATGTGAGGGAAGAGATGGAGATACCAGTGCCTAAGCAAAGAGGCTCCTTCTTTTCAAGGTAAACTGCAGAGGGACCAAGAATTTCATCTATTCTCACACACAAGCACCTCAGGGACGAGTGGGCTCATGGCTTCTTTGGACCCGAACACTCCATTTCCAGCATATCTAAACCAAATGAACACTGGGATTGCCCGGCTTGGGTGGTGGATGCCTCCTGAAGACATCTGCAAATGTTTGCCTGCTTGTAGGAGGGGGAGAAAGAGGAAGTAACAGACTGAGAAGAGCACCCTCCTTTCATGGTCCCCCTACACCTTGGATACACTTGTGGATAGCAAGAACAGCTATCCACAGTCTCCAAGGTTAATTGCTTTGAAGGAGCTGGGTGGGTGGAACCGTTGTCTTCAAGTCCAATCTCTTTTTCCTGCTGAAACTGAAAAGAGTTATGCCAAATATAACAATGGCTTTGCAATATGGGTATTTGTCTTCCAAATGGAAATGGGTAAGTCTTATAACATGACAGCTAAGCACTAAAGCAATGCATATGAAATAAGCATGATATCCAGAGGGCATGCAGACTGTGTAACCATGACAGAATACTATATATAACCATTAGAAAACATATATAAAATTTACCATATTGAGTTTAGATTTGTCATAATCGTTTCGGTGCTTGTAAATGCACTGGCTGAGGAGAGCATATATTTTTTTCTAGGTAAAAGATGTTGAAGGTCCTTGTCCTCTTAGTGACAGAATCCAGCAGATGCTGAAAACAAAATGGAGACAACACGAGTTGAAAATAGCACGAGACCTTCTGCAAAAGCTCTTGAAGGCTTCAGGAGCTAAACAGTCCCATTCACAGCACAACTGACTGCCAACACTGTCCAGGAGCTGTGCGTGGAGTGAGGCTGTCGGAGTGGACCCACACACAGCAACCAGGCAAGTGGAAATACTGCCCACAACTGCCCATCAAGCTCCGCTTCCCTCACAGCAGTGAGGGGAGAAAGTTCCCTACCTTGTTCTAAAGAAAACTGAAAACAGACATACCGCAAGCTTGCTGTAATCCACCACAACGGGGGGATCCGGCTCCTCAGGAATTCCCACCGGACTCTCATGACGTCCGACCAGACACTCTTGACGCATGTAAGTCTCTGGGATGAAAACACTTTCTTAAGTCATGATTTCTCTTTTTCCAGAACATGGCTATCCATCAGCTATCCCACAAGTGGCATCCAATCTTTCTCTACTGTTATTTGTTCACTGAGAAATACTTGCCTTCTACTTTCTCCTCCATAGCAAATAGGAACCAAGATCAAAAAGCAGTGGGAGTGAAAAGCCCAGGGTTGAGAGGAGAAAAAAGCAATAGTCAAAACGTTGCCATTACAGCAGTGCCTACTTAAGGAAGTTGAATGTTAAGAAAACCCATCTCCCATTTGAAGCAAGCATTAGGATGTGAGTCATCTCTGCCACATCGTGAGTAAGTCTACACAGGCCGAGTTACAGCTCCTTATCCCAAGCTGCTCGTTATCAGAAAGATGCACGTGCCATAAAAGAAAGCAAATGATTGTTGGTTTGCGAGGAGATAGAATTACAAAACTGATTTCAGAATCAGAAGAGCAGCAGCTTAAGAAAAATGACTTTGGTGGCATAATCAGAGGGACAGAATCTTAATGGAAGCAACACAGTGCAGTGATTTGTAAAGAAATAATAGAATGAAATTAAAGGAGGCTAATGTAAACCCCTCAACAACAAAATGGAGCTACCTGGTCTGCTGGACCTTTCGCTTACCTTTTGAATCACCCTCTTGGAAACTTGCTGTATTTTGGGAATCCAAAGTGTCATTTCAATTTCTTAGGCCTGAATTGGGAGAAAACTGGGCTCTTTTCTTTTCAGAGCCAGATTTAGTCACAGAGGAAAAATCTCTTGTTTTCTGTTTCATGTTTATTTTCATAGACATTTGTCTGTCGCCGTGGAAGACTATTGTGGCTTTCTTCCACACGAGAACCTCCTATGAACTCACCTTCAGTCTGGTGCATGCTAGAAGCACCGTTTTCCAGGAACTCTTCTCCCTCACTGTCTACTTCCTCTTGGTCTTCTCCACTTCTATTCACTTTACTCCACTGCAAAATCTTTCTCCTCTTTGTTTCACCACTGGAAGTGCAATTCTTCCTTTTGCGCTTTCTTTTGGATGGAACTGCAATGAGATATTAGAAAAAAACAACCCAAAATATAAGCAAAGAAGCTCCTCCTTTAAAATTTGCTCTTCTTATCTTCCTCGTATGTATGTCAAGTAAAACAATCAAAGAACTGAAAGTACTGACAAATCTCACTACACATGTAGGTCTAAAGAAAAGGTTGCAAGTTCATGCGGTCCATTTGCTGTTAGATTTTTAAATTTATTCAAGACTTTAAACTAGATTTGAAGCGCAGAAAAATTCCTACTTTAGCCTTGCTTTGCAGTCCTATTGTCTGCCTATTGGGTAAAGTTGCTTACTGTCTCATTACATGAACTAATAGAGATGAATAGCAAAAAAGCCTTTGGAGAAAAGCTCTTCTTCAAATCTCTTATAAAACCAGTAAAGATGAAAAGCAGAGTGAATGCTGGGAAGAGTTAAAAAGAGAGCATTTCAAGAAAGTAACTGAAGGATAAAGAAAATTCTCAGTAAAGTTTTATGATTCAGATAACCTGTTTAAAACTGTTTTTGTCCTTATGCCTTCCACAAAGGAAAACAAAAAAACCCACCCGTCTTTCTATTTACAGAATATTGCACAAAACAGATGGGTGAAATCCTTGGCAAAGTTTCCACCGGCAGAAACCTTGTCACAAGAAGGATATCAATGGCATTAGCAATATCACCCAGAAAGCCTGTTGGTGGGGAGAAAAAAAGAAAAAAAATCTAAAAAGAAAAAGCAACTTGCCATTAGGCAGTGGTGTAGGGCAGGCTCCAGGCATCACTGGCATCTCTATTCTTTCGTTACACTTGTTATCTTGTTTATTACATCCAGAAACAGAGGGTTGCTGTGGCATCACCTCGTAGTGAGATGGCACATCCTGTGAAGAGCTGCAGCCTTGCAATGAAGAACAGACAGCAAAAAAGTTGGTCTCACATTTCTACTTACAAATACTGAGGCAAGTCTTCAAATCCCGAGGGTTGGAATACATACCCCTTTTCTCACGAGACTCTTTCATTTCTTCACAAAGTTGTTCCAAGTCTTTATCCATTTCCTCCTTCACTTCATGGGCAGCATCTCGCAGGGCACAAGCTTTGTCTCTAATGAGACGATCTGAAAGTTGACAGTCAGAACTGAGTGTTTGCCACTAGCTAAGTGAAATCCTTGATTTGCATCATATGGAAAAGATGAACTCTTTTCCCAAAGAGGTTTTGCAACCTATTTCAGTGAATAGTTTTGGCAGAAGAACATAAAAGTTAATAATCAAGGCAGAGGCACTACATCTTCATTAGCACCTATTGCACATAATTTCATCTCTAAATAATTTAACACTACACCAGTTTTTAAAGTGGCAAGAAATGCTCTCTGTGGATGTTTCAAGGGAGCTAATCCCAAGGCCATTGTAAAGAGACAACTCTTCTCAATCTATGCATTTTAAATGTTGTCTAAATGAGGGATAAAGAGCTATCCTCACCTCCAGCTTCTCTATCTGGCTTGTATTCTAAGGCACTGCTACAGATTAGATCAATATCTTTCAGAAAATCTCCTGCAGTTATATATTGGTGCAAGTCAATTTTAGAGAGAATTGTTGAAAGGTCCATTGGCTGTTTAATAACTGTGATATAATCAGGTACCTACAAATTAAATAGACGCGTTCAGAGGTTTTATTAGACTTACACAGTATCTACCCACATTATTTTAATAAATTCAAATAATGACTTCTTAAAAACCCTGAATATTTGTGACATTATGAGCAGATAGTGGAATTAACCACTTAGCTGCTTGAAAAAGGAAGGGCTCTTTCAAAGGGCTTTGAAGAGACACACTGGAAGGGAGAAGAAAGGCAGCAGGAAGCTGGGGAGTGTGTGTGGGACAGCGAAGGGAACAGACATGCAGAGCAGGATTTGCTTCCTTCAGCTTCAGAACATCACAGTAAATACACTGGATTGAGCCACCCGAGCCAGGCTCTGCTCTGGGCTGCAGGAAATCCGCTGCCGGAATTGCCCTTTGGAAGCAGCTGCTCTAGGCATCTCCCTTAGGAGGAGATACCTGGAGCAGAGCTAATTATGTCCTTACTGGGAGCGTGAGAGGAGCCTCAAGGCTAGTTTAGGTGAGGACACCTCTATTTGTTTAGACTATTCACATGTCAAGAGCCTGGAAGGGAAAGATGAGGGATGCCCAGAGGAACAGGGCCCTTGCTGATACACAGCTGTATTAAAATTGCAACTAACTCTGAAGTATATGCCCCCATCTTAACAGGCTAATTCAGTAAATTAAATGAGAAAAAGAGGGACTTGGAAGTTTTGGGGGAAGATGAAACCACATGTCATTTATGGCTGATCCTGTACTGGGGAGCCAGAGACAAAATGGCAGGTGGAATCTTGAATTTTTTTTGCAAACATCTGCTCTTCTCCTGTTCCCAGAGGAACCACTGACAGCCAACAAACACGTGGCGAGAGCTTTAGGCTTTATTCCAACAGCCCCAAAGAAATCTGACTGTTTATTTCAGAGTTGTAGCATACCTACATATCAAAGTCTTTCCCCAGGCAAACTCTGGTGGTAGCTGCTCTGACTTTCTAGGAGGAAACCAGGGCTTCCAGTGACCACTCAAAAAAAGGACATGGAAGAGCCTCAGGGAGTCAGCAAAATAAAATACAAAACACTTTTTTCTCCTCCAAAAAGAAATCCTTTTAGTGCAGTGCTAAAGATAAGCCTTTCGCTAGAGCACACCAACACTGGGCACTTAAAACTACACCCAGACAGTACAGTATTACAGACCCAGAGCAGTTTACCTCATCTGCATCAACAGGGTTTGTGAAGGCCTTGAAACGTCCATCAGTAGCAAGTCTGAGAGTAACATCCCTTAAGAAAACGCTAAGTGCACCAAGGGACTCCTCCTCCTGCTCCTCTGCCCCTTGCGTTTCTCCCTGTGGTGGTTCCCGAGGTTCAGGCGGCGGCGTCACCGGCAGCACTTCCAGGGCCTGCCGAGCTTAAGGGAACCAGAAAAGTTTATTCCATCCGCAGCACTCAAATAGGAGCACACACAGAGTTACTGATAGGAAACCCACTACCAAAACAAATACTGTAAGGCTGTTAACATACAGTTAGCAAATTTTTATCTATAGAATAGGCTCACCTGCTTTCTTTCTAGATGCAGGAGGTTTAGCAGCTTCACTTAAAATTAAGTCCTCAAAAAAGTTGCTTCTCTCTTCCTTAGTAGGCAATGGGACATCAAAAGCTTTTCCATAATCTTCAATAAACAACTCCTGTATCTATGGCATGAGAAGGAAAGACATTTCAGGTACGAGATCACTACGTCAAAAAGAGGATTTTTTTAAATTGAGCTTAGTAATGATCTGAATAATAATAATAATAATAATAATAATAATAATAATAATAATAATAATAATAATAATAATGTTATCTTCCTGGTGATCAAAGGCTAGATTTCTTTAGGTCAGGATGGCAAATAAAATATCTTCTCTGAGGAAAAGCTCTAGAATTTAAGCTCAGGGAATGGACGAGCACACGATGCACTGACAGAGTGATGACATCCCCCACCTTTGAGGTTTCTTGCTGAAGTAGAAGAGAGTCCCTTGACTCACAAAACAACCGAGACAAACGTTCTCAGCGCTGTTTTGTGTCTAAGCAAATCTACATGATTCAGAAGGGTGCCCTCGTAATAAAAGGATCCATTTTCTTGAGGGAGGACAGTATTTGTATACTTAAAAGATTCATAAAATTAAACTGAATAGAAGAATTAGGAAAAGTGTTGACAGAAATACCTCATCTTGGAGATCCATGTACGATACGTTTGCTGTTGCAAGCAACAAATCCGGAGCAAATGCTGGAATGTTCTCTAATAACGTTGTAAAAGTAGTTTTCAATGCAACGCCAGCTGTTTCCCACCATACATCGATCCGTGGAATATAAATTATACTTGGTGCTGTGCTCTGAGCTTCTCGGATAAACTAGTAAAATGAAAGCTTTGGTAAGAGCAATGAACCAGGAGCACAGGCTGCTCATAAATAACTACGCATCAAACTGGCCTAATAAAATAGAAGTGCATACAGGCGAAGTACAAAAAACAAAAACAACCAACCAAAAAAAAATCCCAAAAAAAACAAAAAGCCCCACACACCTCACCATGCAAAACTTATTAATAGTAGAGTAAAATTTCTGATTTGACTCAAAAATTGAGAGAGCTACACAGACAGAGATCCAGATTGCTGCCTGATTGCAAGACTGCGTACATGTAAGTTAACTTCTAAAGAGCCGCACGACTCAATAGAACATCTGTGCTTACGTGTCCATCTCTCATCAAAGGACAAAATGTTATAATATAGTAGCAAAGTACAGTAAAAGCAGACCACCTCCATTAACAATTTCACTTACCTCACTTGAGCAGTTTACAGACAGACAGTGAATCTCATGAGATTAAAGAAAGAAGGAAAAAAAAAAAAAGATACCTGTGCACATATTTCCTCTGGTGATGAGGCACTAGCAAGCAGAACTGGCAGGTCCAGGGTATAAACTGGAAACTTTTCCAGGGCGTGTATGACTGCGGGGGCCAAGTGGGAGCTTTGCCCACGGTCTGGCTCTCCAGAGAGCAAGAGCCTTGGCCTGTGACACGTTGCCTAGTGAGAAGCATTTCTGGAACAAAATTAGAAAATAGCAAGTTTAAAACACATAGTGATGAATAAAGACATAAATGTTAATTTGCTCTGTTTCAAGTTTCTCTTGAGAGAAGACACAAGCAGCATAATCTCTTTCCAAAGACACAGCAAGCTGAAGATTCTGAACCTAAAAGGGGACAGGCATTTACCTCTTGAAGTCAAGGAAGTTCTTCTTCTTTCGACAAGTCTTTTCAGGAAAAGTCTCCTCATCTTCAAAGGCTGAAAGTGACTCTTCATCACTCCAGATGAAATCGCTTTGTAAAGTAGCGTTCATATCATCTGGAAGACAAGAAGGGTTTGTTAACTTGCCTGGATAGTCTGCATGTCTCACTCTAATACAGCTTCCAAAGCAGCCCCAAAACCCACTGATCTTCTCTTTCTCCCTTGGATGGGCTCACACTAAATGCTATTTTTGAAGACTTGATCCTACCACAGGTCTAAAGAGATTGCACACGGCTCTACAAACCTCGCCTAAGTCTTATGTTTTGCAAAAGTTATATTTCTTTATTGGCAAAAAGTCCCTTTTTTGCCCCAAGAACAAAGAAATGTGATTATCAGCAACAACTCCTGTACTTGCTAGACACCCACACAACCCACAAGGCTGTGTGTCTGGAATCTGTGTCCCACAGTAAAAGTATGGGAATTAAGTGAATGTGATGGCCACCAACTGGCCTTTGTCTCAAGACTCCTAAGCCAGGGTGTGTAGATCAACACATCTTCTGCATAAAGATCCTCCAAGATCACTCAGGGAGGAGAAGGTAGAAGCGGAGAACAGAGAGGGGAAATAATTATGGATCACCTAGCATCTCTGCTTGCATTTATTGTGGCTTTCTGCCTGTTCTACCAATAAAAATGAACCTAGCAAGTCTCCAGGTAGAAAAGCCAGCAGGATGTTGCCAGGAAATCTGATGCATGTGATCTCACACATCGCCCAGTGTGATCCACAAATACTTCAATTCATATGAGGTGAAATGATGATAGCTAAAACAACAAGTAGTTTTAACCAGCTGTACATGTTATGGTCCTGCCTTGCTGCTGGTCCTTCTTTAGGACAAGTTCTGCGTGGGGAAATACTCTCTGCAGGACTCGTAAAGTTCTCTGAAAAGTCTTATTAAGCAGTGGTTTAAAAATGGGTGATAATGCCTGTCCGGGCAAAGCCGCAGACCTCTGTGAAACTGGTACAATTCTTTCCATAGCCATGAAAAAATCTTTTGCTGTTATTTTAATTGAAGAGACATCTAGCTGCAGTTTCTCAGGGGTTCTGTATATCTGAGGGTAGCGGCGTCGCAAAGCACGGAGGGCGGCTTCAGGACATGCGGACTTGATATCAGCACCACAGTATCCTAATAAAACAGAACATCAAATGGAGCATTATGTCAGGCTGTGGCAACACAGAAAGGTCAAGGTGCCAAAGTGCAACACGCGAAGACTTTGCATGCAGGTTAAAACAGTCTAATAGGAAATGTGAAAAGTGTTGCTGCACTCCAGAGGTTTTGTTAGCCACCCTGCGCGCTTACAAACCAGCCAGACTTTTCTCCTGAACCTTCTAAGCAAAACTTTTCTCCCGAGGAAGTTGCCCCAAAAGCCACTCGCTGTTTGGAGAGACAGAAAGTAAAGCAATAAGTGGATGGAAGTGTCTCACTCTGGTGGCTTTGAGGACACGCAGCTGGCTCCCTGGCTAGTTGTGCAGCGAGGTGCAAGAGCCTGGTTCCCCCCTGCCGTGCGCCACGAGCTGAAACTCCTGCAGACTCAGTCACATGCAGGAACTCGCTTCATTTTTGAACTTACCAGCAGCTTTTTCAGCCAGCTCATCAAGGAACGTGTCACGTGGTTTAGGGGTCCAGTTTCGTGTGTGAATCTTGAAAATCTCTTTTCTAGCCTAGAAACAAAATGCTTGCATTATAGCTTGTCTTGAGTCAAAAGGCAGAGGCAGAACCCCTAGTATTAATAGATTAAGGCAAGTGATACTCCCTTTTTAAAGCACCACAAACCAGGTCTTCTATCATGCCAAGGCCTTTGCTTACATTTTGAACCTGTGTATACTCAAGATTTTATACATTTTAAATAAATTATTTTTACTACTAAAAAAAAAAAAAAACTCAACAATGCCCAAATGTTTGAAGCATAGAAAAAAATATATTAATGCCTCAGTGTAATATCCTCCCCTAGACAGCTGAATTAGAGTTTTGTAAAGGTGTGTTACCTTGGAGGCTGAATTTTGAATTTCTCTTCCGGATAAAGCAGCAGAAAAATCACCATCTCTTTTAACATTGCAATGTGCTCAGAAAGACCACCCACACCAAACTGGACCTAAAGATCAAGTCAACAGAATAAGTTTACACCTTAAAGTAAGCTGCAGCCTACAGAAGGTTCCATCAGAAACCCTGGAAAAATCCCTCTAACACAACGAGTTAAAATCACTTACGGCCCTGTCCATTTGCATGGCACTGGCATCAGCCAGACTTGCTCTTATGCTTGTTCGAGCCTCGTGAACCCCCTTTCAGTCGTCTTTCCAAACGTTAATGGGAAGACACTTGACTGCAATTAAAAAGAAAGTCTCCTTCTAACTGAAGGGAAAGCTGGAAGACTTTTATTTTTAAGCGTTGGAAAGCAAATGTGTGTAACAAAAGACAGGCATTTCAGAAACATCTGCCTGAAAACATATTTGCTAAATACTTAATACAACAAATGATATTAAAACATATTAAGTAGCAAAAATGCTTTTTCTGTATTTTTAACTTCATGCTAGAGTGGGTTTCGTTCTAAATAAGCTAAAGAAGCAGGCCCCAAAAAATCCCCATGGCAGCTGGCCATTATTATCATTATTATTATTTATTTCTTTTTCTAATTATTTCTTTTTAATTTTTATTATTTTTGTTCTTCTTTCAGGGGTGTCCCGCAGCCCTCGATGCGAGTGATGTTGAGGGCAAGAAAGCATGTGTGTGGGTGCAGGGGAAGAACCACACACCTAGGGGGGAAATCCGGGCTCCTTTTATGTCCCCCTTTCTTTCTACATTCCTGTGTCACAGCTTAAGTGTCGTGTGTTCTTTCCCAGCCAGCTCAGGCCCAAAAATGATCCCCAGCGGCCACAGCAGATTATTATTATTATTAATATTAATATTATTTCTTATTATTATTTCCTCTTATTATTATTATTTCCTCTTATTATTATTATTTCCTCTTATTATTATTACTTCATATTGTTATTATTTCTTCTTTTTATTATTATTATTTTACTTTTTCTATCCACCCCAAATCCCTCCCGGTCCCGCTCTTCCCGCCCGTGTTTCCAGGGCGACAGTAAAGGCCATTGCGCAACCGGCTCCGCTGTGTCCATGGGGACCGCGGGGGACCAGCAACCGCCTCCCGGTGCCGCGCGGTTCCGCCACACCCCGGCATGGAGGGGAGGGGTGCACTGCGCATGTCCCATTGTGAGCTCATCCATTGTGATGTCGTCCATTGTGAGGTCATCCATTGTGAGGTCATCCATTGTGAGGTCACTAGAGACCCATTGTGAGGTCATCCATTGTGAGGTCATCCATTGTGAGGTCATCCATTGTGAGGTCACAAGAGTCCCATTGTGAGGTCATCCATTGTGAGGTCATCCATTCTGAGGACATCCATTGTGATGTCATTAGAGGCCCATTGTGAGGTCTTCCATTGTGAGGTCGTCCATTGTGAGGTCTTCCATTGTGAGGTCACTAGAGAACCATTGTGAGGTCATCCATTGTGATGTCGTCCATTGTGAGGTCTTCCATTGTGAGGTCACAAGAGCCCCATTGTGAGGTCATCCATTGTGATGTCATCCATTGTGAGGTCATCCATTGTGATGTCGTCCATTGTGAGGTCGTCCATTGGGATGTCAGTAGGGGCCCATTGTTAGGTCGTCCATTGTGAGGTCTTCCATTGTGAGGTCACAAGAGCCCCATTGTGAGGTCATCCATTGTGATGTCGTCCGCTGTGAGGTCATCCATTGTGATGTCACTAGAGACCCATTGTGAGGTCATCCATTGTGAGGTCATCCATTGTGAGGTCATCCATTGTGAGGTCACAAGAGTCCCATTGTGAGGTCATCCATTGTGAGGTCATCCATTCTGAGGACATCCATTGTGATGTCATTAGAGGCCCATTGTGAGGTCATCCATTGTGATGTCGTCCATTGTGAGGTCATCCATTGTGAGGTCATTAGAGGCCCATTGTGATATCATCCAATGTGAGGTAATCCATTGTGAGGTCTTCCATTGTGAGGTCACAAGAGTCCCATTGTGAGGTCATCCATTGTGATGTCGTCCATTGTGAGGTCATCCATTGTGATGTCTTCCATTGTGAGGTCATCCATTGTGAGGTAACAAGAGTCCCACTGTGAGGTCATCCGTTGTGATGTTGTCCATTGTGAGGTCATTCATTGTGAGGTCTTCCATTGTGAGGTCACAAGAGTCCCATTGTGAGGTCATCCACTGTGATGTCTTCCATTGTGAGGTCATCCACTGTGATGTCATTAGAGGCCCATTGTGAGGTGGTCCATTGTGAGGTCATGCACTGTGAGTTCTTCCATTGTGAGGTCACAAGAGTCCCATTGTGAAGTCATCCATTGTGATGTAGCCCGCTGTGAGGTCATCCATTGTGAGGTGTTCTATTGTGAGGTCAGAAGAGTCCCATTGTGAGGTCATCCATTGTGATGTCATTAGAGACCCATTGTGAGGTCGTCCATTGTGATGTCTTCCATTATGAGGTCATCCATTGTGAGGTCACAAGAGTCCCATTGTGAGGTCATCCATTGTCATGTCGTCCATTGTGAGGTGATCCATTGGGATGTCATTAGAGGCCCATTGTGAGGTCATCCATTGTGAGGTCATCCATTGTGTTGTCATTAGAGGGCCAGAACAATGGAAGACCTCACAATGGAAGACCTCACAATGGAAGTCCTCACAATGGAAGTCCTCACAATGGAAGTCCTCACAATGGAAGTCCTCACAATGGAAGTCCTCACAATGGAAGTCCTCACAATGGATGACCTCACAATGGATGACCTCACAATGGATGACCTCACAATGGATGACCTCACAATGGATGACCTCACAATGGGCCTCTAATGACATCCCAATGGATGACCTCACAATGAACGACATCACAATGGATGACCTCACAATGGGACTCCTGTGACCTCACAATGGAAGAACTCAAAATGGATTACCTCACAATGGAAGACCTCACAATGTATGACCTCACAATGGGACTCTTCTGACCTCAAAATGGAAGGCCTAGCAATGGAGGACCTCACAATGGGCCTCTAATGACATGACAGTGGATGACCTCACAATGGATGACATCACAATGGATGACCTCACAATGGGACTCTTGTGACCTCACAAGAGATGACCTCACAATGGATGACCTAACAACGAACGTCGTCACAATGGATGACCTCACAATGGGATTCTTGTGACCTCACAATGGAAGACCTCACACTGGATGACCTCACAATGGATGACTTCTCAATGGGCCTCGAATGATATCACAATGGATGACTTCACAATGTACGAGATCACAATGGATGACCTCACAACGGATGACATCACAATGGATGACCTCACAATGGGATTCTTGTGATCTCAAAATAGAAGACGTCACAATGGATGACCTCACAATGGGCCTCTTGTGACCTCACAATGGCAGAATTCACAATGAATGACCTCATAATGGATGACCTCACAATGGGCCTCTAATGACATCACAAAGGAAGACCTCACAATGGACGACATCACAATGGATGACCTCACAATGGGATTCTTGTGATCTCACAATGGATGACCTCACAATGGGATTCTTGTGATCTCACAATGGAAGACCTCACAATGGATGACCTCACAATGGACGACATCACATTGGATGACCTCACAATGGGACTCTTGTGGCCTCACAATGGATGACCTCACAATGGGACTCTTGTGAACTTACAATGGATGACCTCACAATGGATGACCTAACAATGGATGACCTCACAATGGATGACCTCACAATGGGCCTCTAATGACATCACAAAGCAAGACCTCACAATGGACGACATCACAATGGATGACCTCACAATGGGATTCTTGTGATCTCACAATGGAAGACCTCACAATGGATGACCTCACAATGGACGACATCACATTGGATGACCTCACAATGGGACTCTTGTGACCTCACAATGGATGACCTCACAATGGAAAACCGCACAATGGATTACCTCACTATGGATGACCTCACAATGGGACTCTTGTGGCCTCACAATGGATGACCTCACAATGGGACTCTTGGGACCTCACAATGGAAGAGCTCACAATAGATGACCTCACAATGGACGACCGAACAATGGGGCTCTAATGACATCCCAATGGATGACCTCACAATGGACGACATCACAATGGATGACCTCACAATGGGACTCTTGTGAACTCACAATGGAAGACCTCACAATGGATGACCTCATAATGGACGACCTCACATTGGGCCTCTAATGACATCACAATGGAAGACCTCACAATGTACGACATCACAATGGATGACCTAACAATGGGACTCTTGGGACCCCACAATGGATGACATCACAATGGAAGACATCACAATGGGACTCTTGTGACCTCACAAGAGATGACCTCACAATGGATGACCTCACAACGGACGACATCACAATGGATGACCGCACAACGGGACTCTTGTGACCTCATAATGGAAGACCTCACAATGGATGACCTCACAATGGGTCTCTAGTGACATCTCAATGGATGACCTCACAGTGGACGTCATCACAATGGATGACCTCACAATGGCATTCATGTGACCTCACAATGGAAGACCTCACACTGGATCACCTCACAATGGATGACCTCACAATGGGCCTCTTGTGACCTCACAATGGAAGACCTCACAATGCATGACCTCATAATGGATGACCTCACAATGGGCCTCTAATGACATCACAATGGATGACCTCACAATGGACGACATCACAATGGATGACCTCACAAAGGGATTCTTGTGATCTCACAATGGAAGAGCTCACAATGGATGACCTCACAATGGACGACATCACATTGGATGACCTCACAATGGGACTCTTGTGACCTCACAAAGGATGACCTCACAATGGGGTTCTTGTGACCTCACAATGGAAGACCTCACAATAGATTACGTCCCAATGGACGACCTAACAATGGGGCTCTAATGACATCCCAATGGATGACCTCACAATGGACGACATCTTAATGGATGACTTCACAATGATACTCTTGTAACCTCACATTGGAAGACCTCACAATGGACGACCTCAAAATGGGTCTCTAATGACATCACAATGGATGACCTCACAATGGATGACCTCACAATGGATGACCTCACAATGGATGACCTCACAATGGGACTCTTGTTAACTCACAATAAAACACCTCACAAAGGATGACCTCACAATGGACGACATCACAATGGATGACCTCACAATGGGATTCTTGTGACCTCATAATGGAAGACCTCACAATGGATGACCTCATAATGGACGACCTGACAATGGGCCTCTTGTGACCTGACAATGGATGACCTCACAATGGATGACATCACAATGGATGACCTCACAATGGGCCTCTTCTGACCTCGCAATGGATGACCTCACAATGGAAGACATCACAATGGACGACCGCACAATGGAAGACATCACAATGGATGACCTGACAATGGGACTCTTGATACCTCACAAAGGAAGACCTCACAACGGATGACCTCAAAATGGATGACCTCACAATGGAAGACCTCACAATGGATGACCTCACAATGGACGACCTCACAATGGACGACCTCACAATGGACGACCTCACAATGGACGACCTCACAATGGGCCTCTAATGACATCACAGTGGATGACGTCACAATGGAAGACATCACAATGGATAACCTCACAATGAGACTCTTGTGACCTCACAATGGATGACCTCACAATGGACGACATCACAATGGATGACCTCACAGTGTGCCTCTTGTGACCTCACAATAGAAGACCACACAATGGATGACCTCACAATGGATGACCTCACAATGGATGACCTCACAATGGGCCTCTAATGACATCACAATGGATGACTTCACAATGAGACTCTTGTAACCTCACATTGGAAAAGCTCACAATGGACGAACTCACAATGGACGACCTCACAATGGGTCTCTAATGACATCACAATGGATCACCTCACAACGGATGACATCACAAAGGATGACCTCACAATGGGACTCTTGTTACCTCACAATAGAACACCTCACAAAGGATGACCTCACAATGGACGACATCACAATGGATGACCTCCGAATGGGATTCTTGTGACCTCACAACGGATGACAGCACAATGGATCATCTCACAATGAGACCCTTGTGACCTCACAATAGAAGAATACACAATGGATAACCTCACAATGGATGACCTCACAATGGACGACATCACAATCGATGACCTCACAATGGGACTCTTGTGACCTCACAATGGATGACCTCACAGTGGACGACATCATAACGGATGACTTCACAATGGGATTATTGTGACCTCACAATGGAAGACCTCACAATGCATGACCTCATAATGGACGACCTCACAATGGGCCTCTAATGACATCACAATGGATGACCCCACAATGGACGACATCACAGTGCATGACCTCACAATGGGACTCTTGTGACCTCACAATGGATGACCTCACAATAGAAGACCTCACAATGGATGACCTCACAATGGACGACCTCACAATGGGCCTCTAATGACATCACAGTGGATGACCTCACAATGGAGGAAATCACAATGGAAGACCTCACAATGGGAATCTTGTGACCTCTCAATGGATGACCTCACAATGGACGACATCATAATGCACGAGCTCACAATGGGCCTCTAATGACATCACATTGGATGACCTCACAATGGACGACATGACAATGGATGACCTCAGAATGAGCCTCTTGTGACCTCACAATGGAAGACCTCACAATGGATGACCTCACAATAGACGACATCACAATGGATGACCTCACAATGGGACTCTTGTGACCTCACAATGGAAGACCTAACAATGGAAGACCACAAAATGGATGACCTCACAATGGGTCTCTAGTGACATCACAGTGGAAGGCTTCACAATGCATGACCTCATAATGGATGACCTCACAATAGGCCTCTAATGACATCACAATGGATGACCTCACAATGGACGACATCACAATGGATGACCTCACAATGGAACTCTTGTGACCTCACAATGGAAGACCAAACAATGGATGACCTCACAATGGATGACCTCACAATGGGCCTCTAATGACAATACAATGGATGACCTCACAATGGACGACATAACAATGGGTGACCTAACAATGTGACTCTTTGTGACCTCACAATGGATGACCTCACAATGGATGACATCACAATGGGCCTCTAATGACATCACAATCGATGACCTCACAATGGGACTCTTGTGACCTCACAATGGAAGACCTCACAATGGATGACCTCATAATGGGACTCTTGTGACCTCACAATGGAAGACCTCACAATGCATGACCTCATAATGGACGACCTCACAATGGGCCTCTAATGGCATCAGAATGGATGACCCCACAATGGACAACATCACAGTGCATGACCTCATAATGGGACTCTTGTGACCTCACAATGGATGACCTGTCAATGGAAGACCTCAGAATGGATGACTTCACAATGGGCGACATTAAAATGGATGACCTCACAATGAGACTCTTGGGACCTCACAATGGAAGACCTCACAATGGATTACCTCACAATGGACGACCTCACTATGGCCCCTAATGACATCACAGTGGATGACGTCACAATGGACGACATGACAATGGATGACCTCACAATGGGACTCTTGTGACCTCACAATGGAAGACCTCACAATGGATGACCTCACAATGGACGACATCACAATGGGTCTCTACTGACATCACAATGGATGACCTCACAATGGACGACATTCACAATGGATGACCTCACAATGGGACTCTTGTGACCTCACAATAGATCACGTCACAATGGATGACCTCACAATGGACGACAACACAATGGGCCTCTAATGACATCACAGTGGATGACCTCACAATGGATGACATCAAAATGGATGACCTCACAATGGGACTCTTGTGACCTCACAATGGATGACCTCACAATGGACGACATCACAATGGATGACCTCACAATGGGACTCTTGTGACCTCACAATGGATGACCTCACAGTGGACGACATCACAATGGATGACCTCACAATGGGCCTCTAATGACATCACAAGGAAGACCTCACTATAGACCTCACCATGGATGACCTCACAATGAGACTCTTGTGACCTCACAGTGGAAGACCTCACAATGCATTACCTCATAATGGACGACCTCACCATGGGCCTCTAATGACATCACTATGGATGACCTGACAATGGACGACATCACAATGGATGACCTTACAATGGGACTCTTGTGACCTCACAATGGATGACCTCACAATGGATGACCTCACAATGGATGACCTCACAATGGATGACATCACAATGGATGACATCACAATGGGAGTCTTGTGACCTCACAATGGAAGACCTAACAATGGATGACCTCACAATGGATGACCTCACAATGGGTCTCTAGTGACATCACAATGGATGACCTCACAGTGGAGGACATCACAATGGATGACCTAACAATGGGACTCTCGTGACCTCACAATGGATCTAATCACAATGCATGACCTCATAATGGACGACATCACAATAGGCCTCTAATGACCTCACAATGGACGACCTCACAATGGACGACCTCACAATGGATGACCTCACAATGGACGACATCACAATGGATGACCTCACAATGGGACTCTTGTGAACTCACAATGGAAGACTTCACAATGCATGACCTCATAATGGACGACGTCAGAATAAGGCTCTAATGACCTCACAATGGATGACATCACAATGGATGACTTCACAATGGAAGACCTCACAATGCATGACCTCATAATGGACGACCTCACTATGGGCCTCTAATGACCTCACAATGGATGACCTCACAATGGAAGACATCACAATGGATGACCTCACAATGGGCCTCTAATGGAATCACAATGGATCACATCACAATGGATGACATCAAAATGGATGACCTCACAATAGGACTCTTGTGACCTCAAAATGGATAACCTCACAATGGATGACCTCAGAATGGAAGACATCACAATGCACGACCTCACAATGAGCCTCTAATGATATCATAATGGATGACCTCACAATGGACGACATCACCATGGACGACCTCACAATGGGACTCTTCTGACCTCACAATGGATGACCTCACAATGGATAACATCACAATGGATGACCTCACAATGGGACTCTTGTGACCTCACAATGGAAGACCTAACAATGGATGACCTCACAAAGGATGACCTCACAAAGGATGACCTCACAAAGGATGACCTCACAATGGGTCTCTAGTGACATCACAATGGATGACCTCACAATAGACGACATCACAATGGATGACCTCACAATGGGACTTTTGTGACCTCACAATGGAAGACTTCACAATGCATGACCTCATAATGGACGATGTCACAATAAGCCTCTAATGACCTCACAATGGATGACATCACAATGGATGACCTCAAAATGGAAGACATCACAATGGACGACCTCACAATGGGTCTCTAATGACATCACAATGGATGACCTCACAATGGGACTCTTGCGACCTCCCAATAGAACATCTCACAATGGATGACCTCACAATGGACGACATCACAATGGATGACCTCACAATGGATGACCTCACAATGGGACGCTTGTCACCTCACAATGGAAGACCTCACAATGGATTACCTCACAATGGACGACCTCACAATGGGCCTCTAATGACATCACAGTGGATGACCTCACAATGGACGACATCACAATGGATGACCTCACAATGGGACTCTTGTGACCTCACAATGGAAGACTTCAGAATGCATGACCTCATAATGGACGACCTCACAATGGGCCTCTTGTGACCTCACAATGGATAACCTCACAGTGGATGACATCACAATGGATGACCTCACAATGGGACTCTTGTGACCTCACAATGGATGACCTCAGAATGGAAGACATCACAATGCACGACCTCACAATGGGCCTGTAATGACATCATAATGGATGACCTCACAATGGACGACATCACAATCGATGACCTCACAATGGGACTCTTCTGACCTCACAATGGAAGACCTCACAATGGATGACATCACAATGGGAGTCTTGTGACCTCACAATGGAAGACCTACCAATGGATGACCTCACAATGGATGACCTCACAATGGGTCTCTAGTGACATCACAATGGATGACCTCACAGTGGAGGACATCACAATGGATGACCTCACAATGGGACTCTTGTGACCTCACAATGGATCAAATCACAATGCATGACCTCATAATGGACGACATCACAATAGGCCTCTAATGTCCTCACAATGGATGACCTCACAATGGACGACCTCACAATGGATGATCTCACAATGGATGACCTCACAATGGGCCTCTAATGACATCACAATGGATGACCTCACAATGGATGACCTCACAATGGACGACCTCACAATGGGACTCTTGTGACCTCACAATGGAAGACCTGACAATGGATGACCTCACAATGAACGACATCACAATGGACCACCTCACAATGGGACTCTTGTGACCTCACAATGGAAGACCTCACAATGCATGACCTCATATTGGACGACCTCACAATGGGCCTCTTGTGACCTCACAATGGATGACCTCACAATGGACGACATCACAATGGATGACCTCACAATGGGACTGTTGTCACCTTGCAATGGATGACCTCGCAATGGAAGACATCACAATGGATGACCTCACAATGGAATAGATCACAATGGATGACCTGACAATGGGACTCCTGAGACCTCACAAAGGAAGACCTCACAATGGATGACCTCCCAATGGATGACCTCACAATGGAAGACATTACAATGGATGACCTCACAATGGAAGACATCACAATGGATGACCTCACAATGGGCCTCTAATGAAATCACAATGGATCACATCACAATGGATGACATCACAATGGATGACCTAACAATGTGACTCTTTGTGACCTCACAATGGAAGACCACACAATGGATGACCTCAGAATGGAAGACATCACAATGCACAACCTCACAATGGGCCTCTAATGACATCATAATGGATGACCTCACAATGGACGACATCACAATGGATGACCTAACAATGTGACTCTTTGTGACCTCACAATGGAAGACCTCACAATGGATGACCTCACAATGGATGACATCACAATGGATGACCTCACAATGGGACTCTTGTGACCTCACAATGGAAGACCTAACAATGGATGACCTCACAAAGGATGACCTCACAATGGGTCTCTAGTGACATCACAATGGATGACCTCACAGTGGACGACATCACAATGGATGACCTCACAATGGGTCTCTAATGACATCACAATGGATGACCTCACAATGGGACTCTTGTGACCACACAATGGAAGACTTCACAATGCATTACCTCATAATGGACGACGTTACAATAAGCCTCGAATGACCTCACAATGGATGACATCACAATGGATGACCTCACAATGGAAGACCTCATAATGGACGACCTCACAATGGGTCTCTAATGACATCACAGTGGATGACCTCACAATGGAAGACATCACAATGGACGACCTCACAATGGGTCTCTAATAACATCACAATGGACGACCTCACAATGGGACTCTTGCAACCTCACAATAGAACATCTCACAATGGAGGACCTCACAATGGAGGACCTCACAATGGAGGACCTCACAATGGAGGACCTCACAATGGGACTCTTGTGACCTCACAATGGAAGACCTCACAATGCATGACCTCATAATGGACGAGCTCACAATGGGCCTCTTGTGACCTCACAATGGATAACCTCACAGTGGATGACATCACAATGGATGACCTCAGAATGGGATTCTTGTGACCTCAAAATGGATGACCTCACAATGGACGACATCAAAATGGATGACCTCACAATGGGACTCTTGTGACCACACAAGGGATGACCTCACAATGGAAGACATCACAATGGATGACCTCACAATAGCACTCTTGTGACCTCACAATGGATGACCTCACAATGGAAGACATCACAATGGGTGACATCACAATGGGTCTCTAGTGACATCACAATGGATGACCTCACAATGGATGACCTCACAATGGATGACCTCACAATGGTTCTCTAGTGACATCACAATGGATGACCTCACAATGGATGACATCAAAATAGATGACCTCACAATAGGATTCTTGTGACCTCACAATGGATACACTCACAATGGATGAACTCAGAATTGAAGACATCACAATGCACGACCTCACAATGGGCCTCTAATGACATCATAATGGATGACCTCACAATGGATGACATCACAATGGATAACCTCACAATGGGACTCTTGTGACCTCACAATGGAAGACCTCACAATGGATGACCTCACAATGGGTGACATCACAATGGGTCTCTAGTGACATCACAATGGATGACCTCACAATGGATGACATCAAAATAGATGACCTCACAATAGGATTCTTGTGACCTCACAATGGATACACTCACAATGGATGAACTCAGAATTGAAGACATCACAATGCACGACCTCACAATGGGCCTCTAATGAAATCACAATGGATCACCTCACAATGGATGACATCAAAATGGATGACCTCACAATAGCACTCTTGTGACCTCACAATGGATGACCTCACAATGGAAGACCTCACAATGGATGACCTCATAATGGGCCTCTAATGAAATCACCATGGATCACCTCACAATGGATGATATCAAAATGGATGACCTCACAATGGGCCTCTAATGAAATCACAATGGATCACCTCACAATGGATGACATCAAAATGGATGACCTCACAATAGCACTCTTGTGACCTCACAATGGATGACCTCACAATGGAAGACATCACAATGCACGACCTCACAATGGGCCTGTAATGACATCATAATAGATGACCTCACAATGGACGACATCACAATGGATGACCTCACAATGGGACTCCTCTGACCTCACAATGGAAGACCTCAGAATGGATGACCTCACATTGGATGACATCACAATGGGAGTCTTGTGACTTCACAATGGAAGACCTACCAATGGATGACCTCACAATGGGCCTCTAATGACATCACAATGGATCACCTCACAATGGACGACATCACAATGGATGACCTCAGAATGGGACTCTTGTGACCTCACAATGGACGACCTCACAATGGACGACCTCACAATGGACGACCTCACAATGGGATTCTTGTGACCTCACAATGGAAGACCTCACAATGGAAGACCTCACAATGGTCTCTAATGACATCACAATGGATCACCTCACAATGGACGACATCACAATGGATGACCTCAGAATGGGACTCTTGTGACCTCACAATGGAAAATCTCACAATGGATTACCTCACAATGGACGACCTCACAAAGGGCGACATCACAATGAGCGACATCACAATGGATGACCTCAATATGGGACTCTTTTGACCTCACAATGGAAAATCTCACAATGGATGACCTCACAATGGATGACCTCACAATGGGCCTCTAATGACATCACAATGGATGACCTCACAATGGACGACATCACAATGGATGACCTCACAATGGGACTCTTGCGACCTCACAATCGAAAATCTCACAATGGATGACCTCAGAATGGGTGGCCTCACAACGCATGACCTCACAATGGGCGACATCACAATGGATGACCTCACAATGGGATTCTTGTGACCTCACAATGGATGACCTCACAATCGACAACCTCACAATGGGCCTCTAATGACATCACAGTGGATGACCTCACTAGGGAAGACCTCACAATGGATGACCTCACAATGGGACTCTTGTGACCTCACAATGGATGAACTCACAATGGACAACATCACAATGGACGACCTCACAATGGGATTCTTGTGACCTCACAATAGAAGACCACACAATGGATGACCTCACAATGGGCCTCTAATGACATCACAGTGGATGACCTCACAATGGGAGATATCACAATGGATGACCTCACAATGTGACTCTTGTGACCTCACAATGGAAGACCTCACAATGGATGACCTCACAATGGGCCTCTAATGACATCACAATGGGTGACCTCACAATGGATGACCTTACAATGGATGACCTCACAATGGGACTCTTGTGACCTCACAATAGAACACCTCAAAATGGATGACCTCACAATGGACGACATCACAATGGATGATCTCACAATTGGATTCTTGTGACCTCACAATGGAAGACCTCACAATGGATGACCTCACAATGGATGACCTCACAATGGGCCTCTAATGACATCACAGTGGATGACCTCACAATGGAAGACATCACAATGGATGACCTCACAATGGCACTGTTGTGACCTCACAATGGATGACCTCACAATGGAAGACATCACAATGGATGACCTCACAATGGGTCTCTAATGACATCACAATGGATGACATCACAATAGATGAGCTTACAATGGGACTCTTGTGACCTCACAATGGATGACCTCACAATGGAAGACATCACAATGGATGAGTTCACAATGGACGACATCACAATGGATAACCTCACAATGTGACTCTTGTGACCTCACAATGGAAGACCTCACAATGGATGACCTCATAATGGACGACCTCACAATGGGCCTCTAATGACATCACAATGGATGACCTCACAATGGGCAACATCGCAATGGATGACCTCACAATGGGACTCTTGTGAGCTCACAATGGAAGACCTCACAATGGATGACCTCACAATGGGCTACATCACAATGGATGACCTCACAATGGGACTCTTCTGACCTCACAATGGAAAATCTCACAATGGATGACCTCACAATGCATGACCTTACAATGGACGACATCACAATGGATGACCTCACAATGGGACTCTTGTGACCTCACAATGGAAGACCTCACAATGGACGACCTCACAATAGGCCTCTAATGACATCACAGTGGATGACCTCACAATGGATGACCTCACAATGGATGACCTCACAATGGATGACCTCACAATGGGACTCTTGTGACCTCACAATGGATGACCTCACAATGGACAACATCACAATGGATGACCTCACAAAGGGACTCTTGGGACCTCACAATAGAAGACCAAACAATGGATGACCTCACAATGGATGACCTGAGATTGGGCCTCTAATGACATCACAATGGATGAACTCACAATGGACGACATCACAATGGATGACCTCACAATGGGACTCTTGTGACCTCACAATGGAAGACCTCACAATGGATGACCTCACAATGGACGACCTCACAATGGGCCTCTAGTGACCTCACAATGGACGACTTCACAACGGACGACCTCACAATGGGGCTCTCGTGACCTCACAATGGGCCTTTACTGACCTCAAAATACAGATTGAAACCAAAAGCATTAAAATAATATGAAAGAGATCAACAAGAATACAAATAAGAACAATCTCCTTAACAATAACAGGAACATTAACAAGAATATAAGCAACAAAAAACACTACTTGAAAAATCAAGAAAGAAACATTTCCATACCACATTCATGACGGCGTCTGTGGGCCCAGCACTTGCTGGCAGCAGCCAGGGTGAAGGGGCCCTTGGCCTGCAAGGGCCAAGGAGCCGTTGGCATTCGCAGCCCCGAGAGCAGGGCTCTCTGTGCCAGGGGTCTCTCTGTGCCGAGCGGTGGGGCCCGGAGCAGGCAGCGCCGGGCCTGCCCGCAGCAGCCTCCTTCCCCCTGCAGCCCCTCTGGCAGGGACGCGGGGAGCCCAGTGCCAAGCGGAGCAGAGAACAGGGCAAGGGCAGCGGTGCCAGCGCCGAGGGGGGCGCGGGGCTTTGGGGCCTCCCTTGGGAGGCGTCGCGCAGGCTGCCCCGGAGCCCCGCAGCTGCCCCGCACCCTGTGGGCACCACGAGTGGCCCTGGTGCTGCGCAGACCTGCTGCTCACCTGGCCTTGCTGCTGCGTGGCCAGCGCTGGGGCCACTGCTCCACGGAGCCCTGGGGAGCATCGGTGTTCCCGTGGCGATAACTGCCCCTCTGGAATGTTCCGTACTTGCCGGGGGGTGACAGCAGCGGCAGGGGCCAGGGGGCCGCCGTGAGGAAGGCTGCTGCTGTGCTGGGCTCCTCCTGGCACGGATGAGCCCGGTGGCAGAGAGCAACGTGCGGCCTCGGCCTTGCTGGCTGCCAAGGAGGGCTCCTCAGGCAGCGCCCTGGCACGGCTGCCTCCTGCCTGCCCACAGGCCGGGCTCCGCTCGGGGCTCTGCTTTGAGCCCTGCATCGTGGTGGGCTCCACGTTGTTGCTCTACCCTTTAGGACTTCTTGACCCAGGCCTCCCACCTATCAGCTCCACGTGTCTTATCTCTAGACACTTGACGCCTTGACATCCCGTCTCTGCAAGGACTGGGATATCTCCATACAATTTACGCCTCCTTGGCCTCCGCATCCCGTCTCCGAGAAGACCGGGATCTCTTATCTCCACCTGATTTACGGCTTTTTCACCTTGGGATCCTGCTTCTGGGAGGACTGTGGCATCAGCTCCAGGTGTTCTATCTCCACCAGCACGAGGCCCAAATGATGCTCTGCAGCGTCTACGGAGCGGCGCTGGCACTGGAGCTGGAGGAAGAGGAGCACCAGAGCATGCAGAAAGGGGCAGACTCTGCAAGAACGGACACATAAAAGCAGCACGGATTTCCCCCTCTGCCGCTGTGTGCTATTTCCCTCCCAGGTGTGTGGTTCATCCCCTGCACCCACTCGCACGCTTTCTGGCCCTCAACATCCCTTGCACCGAGGGCTGCGGGAGAGCGCCTGCACCCAGGCACCTGTGCCCGCACCCAAGCGCAGCCAGTGACACTCAGCTGTGCTGGGGTGGTGGCAACTACAATCCTGCTGCATCTCTCCCGCTTGCTTCTCTTTTCCTTCCTTTTCCCTTCTTTTACACCCTGTCCTATTGCGCGTATGAGAGTAAAACTTACAAGCTTTTTTGACATTTCACCCAGTTTGTGTTTTAATCTCACTCTTGGGATCGTATCGAAACCTGCCCCGGCCCCGTGGCTTTCATCTCTGCAGACACACGCACTCCCTCGCCCCCACGTTAGTCGTCCCACTGCTTTTCCCACCGGCCCGGCCCTGGGTCCCGCACCGCCCCCCCCCGCCCACACCACCACTTTACTGGGTCGGGATGGTTCTTTTCCGCCAAAATGCCGCGGCGGGGGTGCTCGTCCGCTGACGGGGCCTCCTCAGCTTTCCTTATCCTCGTGCTTTTCGCTCTCTTTTGGCCGTTTTTCGCGGCCGCTTCTCGGCTCGCGGCTGCGCCGGCGGTGCCTCATGGCGGAAGGGCACTGCGCGTGCGCGGGGGCGGGGATTGCGGTTCCTGCCCACTGCGCACGCGCCCTCTCGGTAGCCGCGGGCGGGCGGGGGAAGGAGGGAGTCCTCCCGGGGTGGGGGGGCGGCCACGTGGCACCGGGAGGCGGTTGCCCCCCCTGCGGTCGCCATGGACGCAGCGGAGCCGGTTGCGCAATGGCCTTTATGGTCGCCCTGGAAACACAGGCGGGGCGAAGGGGAGAGGGGGACCAGGAGGGATTTGGGGTGGGTAGAAAAAGGAAAATAATAAGAATAATAAGAATAATAAGACTAAGAAGAAGAAGAAGAAATAATAATAACAATAACAACAGTAATAATAATAACAACAACAATAACAATAATAATAATAATAATGTGAAAAGGAAAGCTAAGGCGCGGTTGGAACGCAATCTGGCAAGGGACGTTAAAATAACAAGAAAAACTTCTTCAAATACATTAACAGCAAAGGAAGATGAGGGAAAACATGGGTCCGCTGGCGGACGGGATGGGCACCCTGGTTGCAAATAACAGAAAAAGCAGAGTTGCTCAATGCCTTCTTTGCTTCGATGTTTACCAAGGGCAGCCCATTAGAGCCCCAGGCCATAGGGACAAGAGAAGAAGCTGGTGGAGAGGAAGACCTGTCCTGGGCAGAGGAAGATTGGGTCAGAGAGCACCTGAGGAACCTTGATACCCACCAATCCATGGGCCCTGATGGGATGCACCCCAGAGTGCTGCAGGAGCTGGCAGAGGTCATAGCTAAGCCACTCGCCACCATCTTTGAAAGATCCTGGAGAACGGGGGAGGTGCCGGAAGACTGGAAGAAGGCCAATGTCACGCCAGTCTTCAAAAAAGGCAAGAAGGAGGACCTGGGAGGCGTTTGTCTGAATTATGGAAATGCAAAAAGGCTGCTGATGGATGGTGGGTAATCCCAGACAGACAGGGTGTTGTGACTCCACCGATAATAAGGAAGTTGATGGCACATCCCCCCAAAAGCACACCCATGGGAATTGAGGCTGTGACTGAAACAGTGAAGGATTGCACAGCTGGGATCCATGGATAACGCCTGGAGCGTTATCCAATGCTGTGAAACCTGCACCAAGAAGAATCCCACTGTTCAAAGGAAAGTTCCTTCTCAGGAGGTAAAGAGAGGGCATTTTCAGGATGCCCTGTGTCCTTCCTGTGTCCAATGAACAAGGCAAAGGAGGTAGTAGAAGTGTTCTTTTTTAAGGAATTATAGCAAATTTGGGGGTATCAGAAGCTTACTCCAAGGATACCTTGGGTTGAAACACCTCATTTTATTACAAGAATTCTACAAATTAAATAAAAAATCCTACCAGGTACCCAAACTCCCAGGAGGAATGCATGCAAAAGGTATTGCAGACTTGCCGTTGCCCTTAATTTCTTTCTGAAAGATTTTGGCAAAGTTTTGGCAGGACACTGTCTTGGCCAGATCACCTGGCTCTCAGTACTTTGGAATATCTTTACCCACCATGAGATTTCATCTGTGTAAAAGCTGTGAATTCAGAGCCACTGAAGGAGGAGAGGGAGGACCTATTCAAATATTCGTGACAGTTCACACCGCAGTAAAGGTAGAGGATATTGAGCGGTGGGTTTCTTACACAAGGGCAAAAGCCTTACCTGGATATTATGGTGAGCCAACTAGGGACCCCGTGTATGTGATATGGAGCAGAATTACGTACTAATACTAGATATGGCAGTATGGAAGGATGTGAGCTGCGTAAATCTGGCATAATTATATTAAGCTGAGACTTTAAGGGAGTCCAAAATAGTTTTGAGATATGGTGACTGGAGGGATCAAAGCTGGAATACTGTTTCCATGCAGGGTGGACAAATCCTTCCCTTAATTCAAACCAAGGACCAGACCATAAGTATCACTACCATCTGGGAATATACTTTAGGGGGATAAAAGGAGTATGGTGTGTAGCCCAGCATAGATCTCTGGAGGAATGTTGTATCTCTCTTAGGGTGAGGCAGCTAAGAATTGAAGCTACTTGTATTAAACATGTATATTGGACTTGGGATGATACAGGAGGTCCCTGCCATTATGCTCACCATGGATGTTGCTCTTTTGGAGGAGACTTTTACTTGAAAACCTTACTTGGCAGATAGAAACATTAGCGAAGGCCACAGAGAAAGGATATTTGCTAGTAAATAAGCAGGTCCATGCAAACACAAGGATGATGCTTCAAAATCGTCTCACCCTAGATCTTTTACCAACTAAAAGCACGGAGTCTGTGGGTATCTGAAATTAAATTCACATCACTGTTGTTTTTACAGATCTAATGTCAAATAAAACAGATAGATAGAAAAAGTTGCCCAATAAGCCCGCGATCTTAGGAAAGGTATGGAAATAACTTGGTTAAATAAACTTTTAAGTGAAATATGAGAAATTTACCTCAGTGGAGGACTGTCATTGTTGCTAGATACCATTCTAATTTTAATAATTTTGATATTCATAACTTGTGTAATAGTTCTATGTCATCCATCAGTCATGGTATGCTGTTTTCAATGGTGCTGCAGAAGGAACCAAAAGTATTACCGGCATTAGCCAGTCTAGGTGAGACTCTCCAAGAGATCTTCCTTTGGAAGTCCCCAGGGTGGGAACTGTTACGAGAAGCCTCAGACAAGAATGCACCCAAGGACATAATTTCTGCTGCTGTTGCTGGTACCTCTTGAGAGCGTGCGGACAAAAAAGCTGACACTGTTTGAAGATGAAGAAAGGAGCGCCATATTTTCAAGAAACTATCTGAAACTGGGCAATGACATCAGAGTTCACAGAAAGGACAGAGAAAGCAATCACCAGCTGTCTTAAAAGAACACCTGGGACCACCAAAGGGACAGAGGCCACAGGCATGTGAGGACAGGGCCTATTATAATTAGCTGCAGTAAATAGAAAGATTGTGCATGATCATTCCGGGAAATTTCATGCGCGTGTGGATAATACAGAAATATTAGCTTTGGTTAAGGCACCTTATGGTGTGTGTGCTGGGAGAAGAGATCCCCCTTGCACCCAGCACTGCAAATAAACAAATCCTTCTTCTTAATGCTACCTGGGTGTTAAGGAGTTCATTATTCTGCCTTTTCAGTAATATGCCAAACAGAGTTGAATTAAAAAATGAAATCAGAACGGCAACTTATGGTATCTCTTCAATCACAGCATGACTATTTACTCGACATTCAGCAGAAAAACTAGTACCAATCTATGTAATTAAATGGTGAAATTAGAAGGTTCTCAAATAAGAGTCATGATGACGAGTACCAGTATACTGCTAAATAGAATAAAACTGATGTATTTACACAAAAGTGCAGATATTATATGCAGGAGAAGCTCTCATATGGGACTCACTGCTTGTACCTGGCAAATGTTAGCACATTTCTTCCTGATTGTGCAGGGGGTTCTCATCTTTGCAAGGAGTTTCCTTAGCGCAGAGTCCCGGGTTATGGGGAGGTGAAGGATTCTCACAGTCCAGCCCCAGGAGTTGATCAGGTGTCATTCCTCATCCTGGCTCAGCTTATAAGCGTTAGGCCCTGTCACTTATACCATTAGGGTGAAGAAGACATGGCTGTGATACAGTGATCCTCATAAGGCGATCCTTCCAGGATCTGCAGGCCAGTTGCATTAGATTCTCCTCTCCTTGCATCGTGAGTGAGTGGAGTTGTGCACTGTTATTGGCTGCCTCCACAAGTCTTTCGGGTTCCTTATTTGAGCAGTCCTTGAGAAGGACTCGCTCATTCCAGATGTATTAGTGGATGGAGGAATTTGAGTAAGGGAGATGAATTACCCTAGGCTTGAGGAGAAAAGTAGGTTGTTGACAGAGATTGTGTGTGGAATGTGTGAGTATTGGGGACAGCTTTTTAGAAGGGTAATGCTTCTAGGGGAAATGTGTAAGTAGCCCTGGTGCCTGTGCTGAGGAGGGATGAAAGGAAGCAGGGGCAATATTTGGGGGCTTCCCTAAGCATGCAGTGGCTAGTGATGTTAGCTCTGAGCCCAGTATTTTGTGGAGGGGAAAGAGCAGGGTGACCAAGGTGTGAGAAGTGTGGTGTAGCTGAATGACATTCTAAGTAGCAAGGGATAAACAGACATGGTATAAGGGTCAGAAGGAGAAAGAGAGAAGAATGAAAGAAAGAAAGGAGAGATATGGACCTGGGCTGCCTTAGCAAATATGAGGCAATCTTGGTGTGTCAGTTCACAGGCCTATGATCCCTGATTCCTTGGGGAGGTATCTGAGTCATGTATCATTGCTAGCGGAAATGTAGGATTAGCAATATGCTAGACTCTCTCCATTGGTTCCATGTGTCTCTGAGGAGGAGCCCAGCAGCTATCCCTGTCCCTAGCAAGCAATCTCCAGTACTCCAGAGGGGCCGTGGGTGGGTGAGGTCCTCCCCTCTTGTGCCCAGCCTGTCATCCCAGCTTCCCATCCCATCGCAGATGGGCACTTGCCTTCAGGAGCTTCCTCTGCACCCATCTCTCCGGCCTGTCCAGGGCTCTCAGAAGGGCAGCCCAGAGCTCTGCTGTAGCAGCCATTCCTCCCACTTGTGCATCAGCAGCCAACATGCGGAGGGAGCCTTCTGTGCCTTCATCCCTGTCAGTGCTGAGCAGGCTGAACAAGAGTGCAGCCAGTCCTGAGCCCTGGGCACGGCGCTATCCTCAGGCTGCTCAAAAGCCTCTGAGCTCTGCCCAATTCAGCCCCTTCTCAATGCACCTCACGGCCTCATCTAACCCTCACTGCCTGCTCTTACTGAGGAGACTGTGATGGGAGACAGTATCAAAGGGCTTGCTGAAGACAAGGGAGACAATATCCAGTGTCCTCCTCTCATCTCCCCAACCAGGCATTGACCTCCCCATCACAACATGACATGTGCCAACAACCTCCTTGTCTTCTTCCTTGCTTGTCCTGTTTTGTCAGGAACCATACACTGATTCCCTACAGGAGCAAGACATTCCACAGCCTGGCATTGGAGTGGATACACATTGCTGGCCTTTGCAGGCCTGGCCTTGGAGGCTCCCTTCCTTTCCAGAGAGCAATGCCTGCTCTCCTGAGGATGAGCTGGTCCTCTCCTGGCACTGCTTGAGTGAAGGCCTTTAGAAGGGGAGCGCCTGAGTGTGGAGCAGAGCTGCGGTCCCTGCTGCCTGTGGGGAATGCTCTTTGGTTCAGTGATGTCCTACACTCCTTTTCTCTGCCACAATTTTCTCCCAGAGAACCACCCTTGGAGGAAATAAAAGAAGAAAAAAGGTAGGAAAAAACAGAATAAAAACAAATAAAAAGAAAAATAATTGAAATAAAAAAAGAGGAAAAAATGATAAAAATAAAGAAGAGGAAAAGAAAAAAAGGAAAGGTAAAGAAGAAAAAAGTTAAGAAAAGAAAAAAGAAGCAGAGTAGAAAAACAGAAAAAGAAGAAGTGAAAAAGAATAAAAAAAGAAAAAGAGTGGAAAATGCGCTGCGGCATCCCAAGGGCCACGTGTGAAAGGAAATCCTAGAGGGAAACTTTGCTGGCACCCACTTGCCCCTAGGGTCTGAGAACTTAGGGCTACGCGCACACATCTGCAATGGGGATGATTTTTGTGCCTGACCTCACTTGGAAAGAACACAACACAAAAAAGAATTATGCAGGAATATATATTGAAACAACAACAAAAATAACAATAAACAATATTATAAACAATAACAACAATAAAACCAACAACAATATTAACAACAATAGATGCTACTATAAAAGTGAATACAGAAAAATCCAAAGAAGAAGTCATTGCTGGCGTCCCTGGGCCCAGCACTTCCCAGCAGCAGCCAGGGTGAAGGGGAGCTTGGTCTGCAAGGGAAAAGGAGGCGTGAGCAGGGCCGAGGAGCGGCTCGGGGGCTCCCGTGGAGCAGAGGCTCTTTGGCGGCTGCGTGGGCTCTTTGGCAGCAGCGCTGCCGTCATTGGTGCCCTGGCAGAGGCTTGGCGTGGCCAGCGCAGCCCAGAGGCCGGCAGAGGGGCTGAGGCAGCAGGTGCCCAGGCCTTGGGCGCTCCTGCGCCCTGTGCAGCTCTGCCCCGGCGCCGCGGCCCGCCAGAGCGCCCGCACACCTGGGCCAGGCTCCCGCGCGGCCCTGCTGCTCACCTGGCCTTGCTGCTGCGTGGCCAGTGCTGGGGCCACTGTGAGGCGCAGCCCTGGGAAGCATCCGTGTTCCCGTGGCGATAACTGCCCCTCTGGGATGTTCCACTGCTCTGTGGGGGGAGGAGGGCAGCGGCAGGGCCAGGGGGGCCGCCGTGAGGAAGGGTCTGTGTGTGCTGGACTCCCCCTGGCACTGCTGAGCCTGGCGGCAGAGAGCAGTGCGTGGCCTTGGGCTTGCTGGGTGCCAAGGAGGGCTCCTCACGCAGCCCCATGGCGCTGCTGGTGGCTGCCTGCCCAGAGGCCGGGCTGCACTTGGGGCTCTGCTCCCACCCCTGCAAGCAGCCTTGAATGCCTTGAACTTTCTTCTCCGCTCCCCTCCTGCCCTTACAGCCCGATGGACACAAGAAAGTTTTTTTCCATTATCGAGACGTGTTCCTCAGTAGCACAATGAGCACCAAGGGCAGTTGTGCCCTGGGGTCAGGGGTGCATGTGCTCAGCAGAGCCCTTGTGAGTTGGCAGTGGCCTGGGAGCCCCTGGTGCTGCTGGGCTCCTTCTCTTGTCCTGCCGCGCACCTTGCAGGCCCCCTGTGCTGTGGCTGAGAGCAGCCTTGGTGCGGCTCCTGCACTGCTGCCCCTGCCACGGCTTCCTAGGGCTGCAGAGGGCAGAGCAGGCACAAATGTGCCCTCAGCAGCAGCAGGGACCTGCAGCTGCTGCAGCCCTGCCCAGCACTGGGCTGCAATGCTCACTTCCTAACGGAACGAATTCCTGACGTTCAGGGTAGTACATGAAAGCCAAGGGCTGGTGGCACGGGGAATTGGCAGCAGGCATTTGGCTGCTGCCCTGGGAATGCTGGAGGGGAAGTGTGAAGCAGAGCAGTGTTCCCTGGAGGGAGGCGCGAGCAGAGGGCTGGGAAGTGAGCTCAGCCCTGTGGCTGTGAGGGCAAGTGCTGGGAGCCCCCTTGCCTGCGCGCATGATGCCTGCAGAGCCCAGGCGTGCGCAGTGCCCCCGGCGGCAGGAAAGGTGCTGGGAAGCCCTTGTCCCACGCAGGCTGCTTGCAGAGAAGCTGCGGCTCATCTGCCTCGCAACTCGGGCACAAGGGCCCTTGCGAGCAACATCCTTATTCTCTGGGCAGTTACTGCCCTTGCTCCGCACTCGTGTTGCTCTGGGCTTGGCTCTCTCTCCACTCGCATTGCACAGTTCCATCCTGAAGCTTTTGCATCCAGAGGCCGATCATGCTGCTCTCCTGGCACTAGCCCCTTCTCCGCAGTGCTTTCTTCTGATCTGTTTTGTAGGGCTCTTGTCTTGGCATGACCTAGTTGTTCCCGGTCGTTTTTCAGGGTGTCCTGGGCATCACTGACCAAGGTCTCAGCACATACTTTTAACTCTGAATGGATCTGCTGACTATTGCATTTGCAATGTGCTCCCCTGCAAGCGTGCTCCTTTCTTGGGATACATCAGCAGCATTTTGGGAGTGTTGTGAAACAACAGGGCATTTGTTTCTGCAGTGTGATGTTCAGAGGGTCCAGATGATCCTCCTTCTGTGACATGGCTTGAGGTAGGTGCCTAGTGTCCCTGCAGCTTTAGCTTACTCATAGTATCCATGACAAGCCTCAACATTTCTGAAAACTTGCAGCCAAAGCAACACTCAAAATGAGACGTTATGAACTGTTGCAAGATGGCTGCAAAGCTCTCAGCAGCCTCTCTGGTGGTTTTGTGCATAGAAGGCAGAGAAGCTGCTTAGTCAAACCTAGGCAGTTCTGATGCCACCCTCTGATTTCTCCCAATTCTCCCCCTCACGGAGCTATTGCGGCAATGTGCTGCTGCCTTTCCCATCTGCACAAGAGCCTGGGCTCAGAGGTATCTCACGAGCTGCATTCCCCTTGCTCCAACACATCACCCAGAAGGGCTGCTGCAATCTCTGTAGTCTCTCACCAGCAACACTTCTCCCCGCACATGTGGAGGAGGAATCTCCGAATGCTCTGCCGTTCCTTCACTACCAGACATCTCCCTGCGCAGCACCTAGGGAGCCCTCCCGAACACATGGAGCGACGGCTCCAGCTCTTTCACCCTCTCCAGCACTCACTCGAGCTGCTCTCCCCCAGCTCCTGCACTTTTCTCGGGCTAGTCCAGCTCCACGGGGTGTGGGTTTTAGTGTGCCATTCCTCCTTGGAGCACTTCTGCAACAGAGACCAGGAGGATGTGAGGAATGAATGGTGAACGAACTGGAGAGAGGAGATGGAAGAGGTAAAGTGATTGGAGCCACCCCTTAGCCCTCCTGTTGCCTGCCTTGTGTGTTGTCTGCTCTGCTTCCATGACACTTCTGCCTGTTATGGTGGACTTGTTGGCTCCTTCTCCAAGCCTGAATGTGCAGAAAGCTCAGTTTGCAACTAGAAACAAAAAGATTCTGTTCCTGGAGCTCCCTGCATTGTCATGCTTTCAAGAGGCCAGTGCCCAGGATGGAGAAGGGGTCCACCAGGAGAGAAGGGCTTCCCTCAGAACTCCCAGACGGTGTTTGGGGATGACTTTCCTCCCATTCCCAAATCCCGCACTCTTCATCAGCTCAGCATGGACCCAAACACTCGTTTCCAGGCCACAAGGGTTGTCCCACCAGCGCAGCCTTCCCTGCTCCTCCAGCTCCTGCCTTGCTGGGAGAAAACAAGGGAAGCCCCAACCCTCTGCAGCGCCAAGCGTCCCTGTGAACCCTGAGCTTTAGCTCCTTGTTGTGGCCCACGTGTCTTGTCGCGCTCTCTCCTGAGCGCGGCCAGGTGCTGCCTGTGCTGGCTGCAGTGGCGCAGCTTGCAGACGCCCCATGGCGAGATGAGGGCAGCAAGGAGGCGGCGCTCGTGGCGCTCCCGCGCAGGCTGCCTTGCCAGGAGGAGCGCTGGCCCCGCGGGAGCTGCTCCCCTGCGCGCGCGGCCCTGCCCAGCGCCGGGGGCCTTGGCTCCCAGCAGCCAGTGCGGAGCCGTGCTCCTCGCTGCGCCGCCTGGCCATGCACCCGCTGCTGCGGCAGCGCCGCACAGCCTCGCAAGAGCAGCTCGCAATGCCCGCAGCGAGCGCTGGGCTCCTCCTGCCCCTGCAGGGACAGCAGCACCGCAGCCCTGCACCGTGCACGTGCACGGGGCGGCTGCAGCCAGCGCTCTCCCAGCCTCCTCCTCCCATGGAAACTCCTCTGCTCACCTGCACGGACAACCCACTTGGCCATCCTTGCTCATGTAGCCTCCTCTCCTCAGCCTGCACAGGTTTTCTTTGTGTTTGGAGTATTCCCACAAATGGGGGTCCTGCAGACAGTTGTACTCATTCCCTAGTACCTGACAGGATCGATTCGCAATTTCAAAGTCATCAGATGGCCGGTGAAACTGTAAGATACATTGTACAAGGCAAGATCAGTGTAGAGCGGATGAGGAAATACACCAGGACACTTTGGAGCTTTGTCGGCCCATAGGGCACCCCTCCGCATGCTCTGAGCTTTAGGGTCATTTCTGGCTCAGTGCTTACTTCAACTCTAATCCATTGGGAATCATACCCAAAGGAAAACTTATTCTCTTTGGGAGACTCTTTAGGCAAGGAGAATCCCCAGCTCCACAGCTCCCATCTTGCAGTCGTGTCTAGAAGGATCCTTGTCCCATTTTCTGAACAGAGAACTCCCGGCATTTACAGCTTTGCAAAGACAGAGCTTGCGAGAAGTTTTTGGTCCCTGCAGAGAGTCTCTCAGGGCTGCATGAGCATTGCTGGCCCTGCTGGAAGGACCCCGTCCCCTGGCCGCCTTGCTGCCTGCTGCACGCAGGGCCCCACTGCGCACTTCTCCAGGGCCGCACACCAGGCTGCCTTTGGCTCTGCAAGATCCTGCCCGGGCACAGAGCTGCACTGGGACCTGCTCTCCCACCTCCTGGACACCACCTGTCTGGGTGTCCCTGCTGGAGCGGGAGGATGAACAAGGTCTCTGAAAGTCCTTTCCAGTCTGAGCCATCCTGGAAAGTGTAAAGCTAGAACATATCCCTCATGCAGGCAACGTGGAACTTCAGTGTTTCAGACCCAAACTGACACCTGAGCTCCTGCACTGGTATTTGTCCAGTGTAAGATGATTATTCCAATCTATCTTATGACCTGGAGTTTGCAATTGTTTTGTTCTTTTTATTTATTTATTTATTTATTTTTCTTGGCCACATCTGGATATGTTGTATGCTCTACCCCTTAGAAAACTCCTTGTAGTCCTTGAAAATGCAAACATTATTTTCCAGGGGTTCTCTGTAACATGACAAGATCTACATTTTTTTTTTCCTTGCACTGACCAAGAAAACCTGAAACGTTTTGACTCTTTCCTTTAGGAGGCCAAGGCAGGATGCCCCACACTCTCTCCTGAAGAGCTCTCAAATCTACCCGAACTGTCTCCTTATGTCTGCTGTGCAGCCCTTGAGTAGCTACTGCCCAGGAAGCAGCTTGATATTCCTGACAGAACAGAACATGCCTGCTTGTCCTGGATGGAACCTGGTTCAGCGGGTGGATTCACATGCCACGCTTGCCACCACGTGCTCTGCTGGTCACTGACTCCTTGGGAGATGATCTGCAAGTGTCCTCACTACTCCTCTAACCACATCGAGGGGAAAGGAAACAACGAAATCCTACCAAGTAATTAACCTGAGCAAACTCTGTGTCTCCTGGAAGTCAGGACGTTGAACAGCATCAGCTCAGTAATAAGGCAGCAGTGCAGTGATGGGAGGGTATGGAGAGAGAGGACACTCTGGCACTTAGCAAAGGCCGGGAATATTGTTCTGTTCTACAATCAAGCACATGTTTGTGTGCAGTGTCCAGGGGATCTCACTCCACAGATGCCCTGCAGACACGCGCCGTGCTCAGTAACACAGAGGAGAGGGGGAGCGCTGCAAGTGCCCTCTCCTTCCCTGATGAGCTCTGGAGAGGAGCGTCCCCAGCCCATGCCTGAAAACAGGTTGTGGTTGAACCCCTGTGTCCTCTGCTTTGCTGACTAGGTATAAGGTCTTCTGCAATGCTGGAGAAGCAGATGGTGCCTGCAGTGATGATCAGGAAAGTCACAAGAGCACAAGGATCTGCCGTGGTGTCTGGTCTCTGTGCCGCAAGGTGCCGAGGGACAGAGCAGCCTCCATCGTGGTCCCCAGCACAGGGCCCTTCCTGGCAGCAGCCCATTTCTGCACCAGCTGCCTCTGCGGACACTGCCCCCCGTGACGTCGTCCCTGAATGAGTCCAGCCCTGCAGGGCCCTGTGTCCCCAGGGGCTCGGGGAGCTCGGCCCTGCATCTCCAGGCCCCATGTCCTTGGGGCGCGACAGCTTCCCTTTGCCTGTGGCTTGGGCCCTGCGGGGACACGTTGTGTGTGGCACCCAGAGAGTTGAGAGCTGCCCCGCGGTGGGGCTGGGGCTCCTTCCCCTTTGGGCATCCCCAGGGCCACATGTGAATGGAAGTCCCAGAGGGACCTTTTTACTGTCGCCCCCTGTCCCTGGTGCCTGAAATCCTGGGGCTCCACAGACACACCTGCAGTGGGGATACTTTTTGCGCCTGTGCTCGATTGGAAAAAACATGCAACATATGAACAATCATACAGGAATATATATTTAAACAAGAACAAAAAAGACAAAAAAGACAACAAAAACAAAATAAGCGACAGCTTCCCTTTGCCTGTGGCTTGGGCACTGCGGGGACACGTTGTGTGCGGCACTTGGAGAGTTGAGAGCTGCCCCGTGATGGAGCTGGGGCTTCTTCCCTTTGCACATCCCGTGGGACACTTGTAAAGGTCAGGTGAAGGAAGGTTCTACAATTAGAGATTAATAGCAGGTTGATTTTTAATTGTCCTTGGAATAAGTATTTAATTTGACACATTTTCAGGATGTCCTGAGGCCTTCCCATGGCTCGTACACAGAATTGCTAACATCAGACGAGATAGAAGCACTGCTTGTACCTGGTAAATGCTAGCACATGTCTTCCTGAGTTTGCGAGGGTCTCTCATCCTTGCAAAGAGTTTCCTTAGCACAGGGTGCCAGGTTAAGGGGAAGTGAGGGATTCTCACAGTTCATCCTCAGGAGTTGTTCAGGTGTCATTCCCGATTCCTGCTCAACTTATCAGTGCTAGGCCCTGTCATTTACAGCATTAGAAGGAAGAAGACATGGCTGTGATATGGTCATCCTCATAAGGTGATCCTTCCAGAATCTTCAAGCAATTTGCGTAATATTCTCCGCTCCTTGAACCGCGAGTGAGTCGAGTTGTGCACTGTCAGTGGGTGCCTCCAGAAGACTTCCCAGTTCCCTACTTGAGCATTCCTTGAAAAGTACATGCAATTTCCAACACAGGTTTTTGTGGCATCAGCATCTGTTTGTGCTTTTTACACCCCCATTCCATACATATTGTTGGAGGAAGGAAGTGGAGTAGGGCAAGTGAATTAGCCTAGGCCTGAGGAGACAAGTATGTTGTCGTCAGAGATTTTGTGTGCAATGTGTGGGTGTTGGGGGTAGCTTTTTAGTAGCGTAATGCTGCTCGGCGAAATGTGTGAGCAGACGTGGTGCCTGTGCTGGGAAGGGGTGATAGGAAGCAGGGGGAATGTTTGTGTCTTCACTAAGAATGCAATGGTTAGTGGTTTTAGCTGAGGCCTGTGTTTTGTGGGAGGTTAATGAGCAGGGTGTCTCTGCTAGTAGCAAGGTATGAGGAGGCTGGTATAATTGTTGGGAGGGAATGAAACAGAGCAAGCTGGTGCTGTGAGGCTGCCCTCCTCATAGAGAGGGAAGGTTTTGTTCTGAAGTCATGCTGAACAGGACATGGTTGTGCAGAATGACACTGTAGGTAGCAAGGAATAAGCTTTATGAATAACTGTATGAAGGTGTGCCACAGGAATAAGCAGATATGGAATAAGAGTCAGACGGAGAAAGAGAGGACAAAGGAAGAAGGAAAGAAAGAAGGAAAGAAAAATGGAAAAAACGAAAGGAGAAAGAAAGAAAAAAGAAAAGAAGGAAAGAAAGTGAGAGACAGAGAAAGAGAGAAAGAAAGGGGGAGAGAAAGAGAGAGAAAGAAAGGGGAAAGAATGAGAGAGAGAGAAAAAGAAAAAAAAAGAGAGAGAGAGAAAAAAAAAGAAAGAAAAAAGAAAGAAAAGGAAAAAAGAAAAGAGAAAGGAAAAGAAAAAAGAAAGAAAAAGGAAAAAAGGGAAGAAAAAGAAAAAGGTAAAGAAGAGGAAGAAGAGAAGGGGAAAAATAATTAAACGAGAAAAGGAAAAGAGAAAAAGTAGAATAAGTAAAAAAAGAAGAAAAAGAAAATAGATGGCAAAGGGACTGTGGCATGGCCAGGGCCACATGTGAGGGGAAGTCTTGGGACCATTTCCTGGCCCTCGCTTGCCCCTAGGGTCTGAAATCTGAGTGCCACAAACGTACATCTTGGGTGGGGATGATTTTAGTGCTGGAGATCGCTTGGAAACAACACACAACACTTAATCAATGATACAGGAATATATATTTAAACAACAACAAAAATAACAGTATAATAAACAATAACGAGAAAAATTACAACAATATAATCAACAATAACAGCAATAAAAGGAACAACAATGTTAACAACAATAAATGCTAATAAAAAAGTGTATAGAGAAAAATCCAAATAAGAAGTATTTGCTGGCGTCCCTGGGCCCAGTGCTTCCTGGCAGCAGCCAGGGTGAAGGGGAGCTTGGCCTGCAAGGGAAAAGTTACAGTGAGGTTAATTTATTTCTCAGAGGTTTTCAGGCCAGGAGCAAGGATATGGCTATGAAGGTGACTGTGATGACATCTCATTTTGAGTCTCTGATAGACCAGCAGCTTGTATCTGGTGAAGAATTAACTTGGTGAAGTCACCCCTGTCGCAGCAGGCCTGCATATAGGCCTGCAGTGTTAGGAATCCCTGATTTTCGGGGTTTGTGTGCTGTAGGAATGACACCTGTCCGGCAGCAGGGAGCTTGCTTGAGTTGCCTGTGTGGTCTGTATTAGGTTTCTCTTCTCCATATGTACACCTGTTTTAATACCACCTTTGGGTCTGTAGCATGTCAGGGGGTTCCAGGTATGTTCTGACTGGGAACAATGGCTGTTGGACGAGACCGAAGTAATCTCACTCCCAAGGAAAGGCGTGAGAAAAACGTCCACAGAGGCCTCTTCTTGATAGCAGAACAGATTCAAGATCAAGATTCAATCAAATGTCCCACCCATGTGCCAGCTTCTGGCCTATCAGCTATCCTATGAGGAATGACATGAAAAGCACATGTCCCACCCATGCCCCTGTTGCTGGCCAATCAGGCACTCAGGCAGCAATGACCTCCCAATCAATATCCACGACATGGGCCTTCTGGGAAGGGAAGGTGAAGGAGTTAAATGCAGAGTGCACTGGAGAGGATAAGGACAGCATCCCCTGGAAGGGTAGCATAACAAAATAATGTGGAAAAAATTACACAATAATATTTGAAGCAGCTCATAAAATGTCCAAACATATCTCAATAAAAAAGCACTCATTTTGTTACAAAAAAAAAAAAAAAAAAAAAGTAAAATACCTAACCATAAGGTTAGAGCCTTAAAGCCTAGAGGCATGGAACTGTATGAAGTTGTGCCACAGCAACAGGTGGGGAGAGATGCAGCATCACTGATGAGAAACTGCACGGCACTTCTAGGACCTGCACCTGGTACCCATGAGCGCAAAGGCACCAGGAACAGCCCCTGCAGCCCCATCCCTGGGAGCAGGTCCTGGAGCTGCCACAGTGGCTGCACGCAGTGACACTGCTCGGGGAACCAAGGCCAGAGAGAAACCACCGTCTTCCTGGTTCGGTCGCTGCTGCAGGGAGAGCGCGGCGCAGGCTGCCGAGGCCACGTGGACTGTGGTTTGTGCACCTGCAGGCGAGGCTTTGATCTGCCGATCAGCCCCGGCAAGGGAATAACGGGCTCCTGGGTGAACACCCTGAGAGCTGGGGGGCTCTGAACGCCTGGGCTGCCCTGTCTGCCGTCAGAGGAGTGAAATGTCCCAGCTCCCTGCTCCTGACCAAGGCACCAGCACCAGGCTGTCCGAAAGGGGTGGACGAGACCGCACTCGCAGGATGTGTCTCTGGCCGTGGCTAAGAGACCTTTCACTGCTGCTGCTCCCAGCACAGCGGGGCTGTAGCAGGATCAGGGGCTGTTCCTCTTTCTTTCCCTTCCTGACACAGCCCATCCCAGGGACAATCCCAGCTCCACAGTTCTCATGGCGTGGGGAAAGCTGGACACTTGCACCTTGGGCACTCGGGCAAACACAGCATGTGAGATCCCCAAAGTTCCCAGTCACCTGAGTGGAATACAAAGTGTGACAGACCCATTTCCCCCTGTGGTCTGCCCTGTTCCACTGGGATGGGCCCCATGATGATGCCCCAGAGTAGTGACCAGGACATCCGCAGTGGAACCGTGCTGCATATATGGTCATGAACGGTGCTCGAGAAGTTCATTGGAGGGCTGGGCTGTGACTGAAGGGAGATAACCCCCGATAACGTCTAAAATGGTGCCTGCTGCTTCGATTGGCTCGTCTGGGAGCTGGGCCAGCACCTGCAGGTATATATCGGCCTCCCACCTTGTTGTCCTGCACAAGTCCCCAGGATCTGTGGCAGGGAGAGGTTGCATCAGGGCTCTGCCATCAGGGCAGGAGGCTGTGGATGGAGGCTCCACATCTCTTGGGTGCTGTGGCTGCTCGTCTGGGTGCAGCTGTGCTGGGGTAAGTGCTGGGTAAGTGTGGGGTAAGAGTGAGCCCTCCCCTGTAATTGAGGAGGGAATGAGAGTTGGAACGGAAGATGGGGATCATCTCAATGCTCCCTGGGGACCCGTAAAGCCCTGCAGGTGGTGGGTGCATTTGAGTGGTACCCATGGTGGATCGGGGGAAAGGAAGGGTCCCTGGGCATCCCAAGAGTGCAGAGGGGAGATGTCTCACACCCCAGAAGCTGGGACTCAGCCCTAGGACCCTACACAGTCACTGTGCTGGGGTCAGTGCCCTCCTAACTGGCCCCGTGTCTGTGTTTGAAGGTGCTGCAGAGCTGAGGCTGGAGGATGGAGACAGCCGCTGTGCTGGGAGAGTGGAGGTGAAACACCAAGGACAATGGGGGACCGTGTGTGGTGTTCATTCCTGGGACATGAAAGATGCTGCTGTAGTTTGTAAGCAGCTTGGCTGTGGATTTGCTCTCCATGCCTTCCCGTACGGATATTTTGGGCCAGGATCTGGCCAGATTTGGCTGTACTCTGTAAGCTGTCAAGGCACCGAGTCTGCCTTGTCTGAGTGCGCACGTGGTGGTCGGGGTAACCGCTACTGCGATCATGCTTGGGATGCCGGAGTTGTTTGTTCAGGTAAGGATTCATCCAGTTCCTCACCTCTGGAGTGGGGCCTGGGATCAGGGGACTAACCAGGCTGTGCCTTGAAGGAGCAGTGCGTGGGTACCAGCTCAGGCCCTGACATTGCCACTTTCACTGCACTGCTGCAGCTGCTGCTGTTCCTGGGGAAAGTCCCAGGTGAGCACACCACGGGGTGCACAGACCCCATCAGGATCCTGGGGGCTCAGCCCACCCTTGGGTGGTGCCTGAGGCTGAGAAATGAATCCCTCACCCTGTCCTACAGGTTCTAGGTCTCCATCAATCTCCTCAGGTTCTGCCAGGATATTCCTGGCAGTGCTGGGTGTCCCTGTGCCCCAGATCTCAGGATGACTTGCTCGGCACCCCATGGCTGGGGAAATGGTACAAGATGCCTGAGGGTCCTGCAGTCATTTTCCTCACAGACAGGAGTGCCTTGGCTGACCCAAAGGGGCTTTTCAGAGGGGACAAGAGCAGGGCCTGGGGCAGAGAAGCAGGGGGATGAACAGGGCACCCCTTGTCCAGGGCCCCCCCGTAAGGACCAGCCCCCCACAAGCTCTGGGTTGGTGTCTGTGGGGCCGCTCTCTGCTCCCTCCCATGTCACCACAGGCTCAGGCTGATCCTGCTGGGTCCCTGTCACTGACCCCTCCGACAGCGCAGGACACCCTGGGAACAGGGAGCATTTTGGGCTGTTCCAAGACAATTCCCCAGGCTGTCTGTGAGCTCTGCAGGGCTGAACAGGCTGCAGCAACCATTAGGGCTGCGGTGCTGGGGATCTGTGCTGGGCTGTGGGGCAGCAGCATTTCCCTGAGAAGTGCCTGTGGCTATGGGTAGGTGATTGAGACAAGCTCCAGAGCACTGTGTGGGTGTGAGAGGAGGTGCAGAGGATCTTGAAGGGTTTGTGTCATCAGAACCTACTGAGAGCTGCTGTTTGACGTTAATGGAATCCTTTGGATGTGGCTGCTATGGTATGTAACTGCCAGAAGCTTGTGGCAACTCCCTGTCATTGTGGGGTATTTAATTATTATTATTTTTTTTTCCCAGGATTTGTTCGGCTTGTTGGAGGAAACAGCCCCTGTTCAGGACGTGTGAAGATCACAGATGCAGACCAGTGGAAAACAGTCTGTGACTCACACTTTGATGTGAAAGCTGCTGGTGTGATCTGCAGGGAGTTGCAGTGTGGCGCTGCCCTGTCTGTCCATGGGGGAGCTCACTTTGGAGAGGGGGTCGGTCCCATTTGGGATGGAGAGCTGCAGTGTGTGGGGAATGAGCCCTTCCTCTCCTCCTGCCCCAGGAGATCCCTCAGCAACCCGACCTGCAGCCATGCCAACGACGCTGGTGTCACCTGCACACGTGAGCATTCAGGCAGGCAGTGTGAAATGCCACCCATAAGCTATGTGCTAAGAAACAGGGAGCAGGCTGTGAGGATGGCTTTGTGCTCTTGCACCCTCAGGTGCTGGAGGAGATGCCAAGGGGATAGAAGCCCTTTCTGCTCCTTCCACATCATTTTAAGATTACAGAGAACAACTGCACCTCACTTCCCTTCCTCTTTCCCCAGAGTACACAGGTTTCAGGCTGGTGAATGGCAGCACGGTGTGTTCAGGGCGAGTGGAGATTGAGGTGGAGGGGGCCTGGGGAACCCTCTGTGACTCTGGCTGGGACATCTCCGACGCTCATGTTCTCTGTCATCAACTCAACTGTGGATTTGCTGAGTCCATTCCTGCAGGAGGACACTTCGGGAGAGGAACAGGCCCTGTCTGGAGAGACACTTTCCACTGTAATGGGACCGAATCCCATTTGGGACAGTGCCCTGTGATTGCTCTTGGGGTGTCCCCATGCTTGTCTGACAACAATGCTGGTGTTTTTTGCTCAGGTGAGTTCTGGGAAAATGGATTAACTAATTTTGCCCCTTTTGTGTGACTTGGAAACACAAAGCAGGGGAGCTCCTGGCAGTGACAAACTGAATTTCCTGCTGGAGAAACTATGGGTTCCTATGGTGGGATTCAGAGAGCTTTGCCTGCTCCTGCAGAGCGCGTTTTCTTGGGGGAGATGAGAGCTGAGCAGGGAGCCGGCATCTCTGCTGCTCCAGGGCATCTAGTTCAGGCCTTGGGGCCACCACCAGGTCTGGGCTCCTCTGCTCTCTCCTGGGGCACAGGCCCAGGAGGGAACTGTGGGACACAGCTCCTCTCCCTGAAGCTGTGAAAGATCCTCTGCTCCCTCCTGCAGCCCATACCCCCATCCCAGACCATAACCTGATCCAACAGCCTGCGGGGACTGGACCATGAGTGCGCCCAGCAGGAGCAATTCCTGAGGCTGAGCAGCACCTTGGGGCTGGGATTTGCCCTTGCTCCTTGTCAATATGAACCTCAAACTTACCCTGTTTTGTAAAGAAGGCCCACATCCCTCCGCTTCTTGCTAAGGACACAAGCTCCTCATCCCAGATCCCTAGGGATGTAGAAGGGCAGAGCTGTCCCAGCAGGAGCCAGTCCCGGCTTGAGGATGGAGCAAGGCTACTGCTCACCCTGTCACACAGGCCTCGTACAGGCCACCATGGCCTGCTGCTGAAGCTGCTCCAGATTCATCAATAAGGGCATATCTGGTGGCTCAGGCATTTGGCTTGACCTCCAATGCTTTCCCATTTCCATCACTGAGATGATATTAGAGCTCAACAAGGTTTAGGGCCTGGAAAACAAAATCCCTTGGAGCACTCCCATCCTTGAGCTCCTCACTGTGAGCTGGATATGGATAGGTGAGCTCCAGGATGTCCAAGGGCATGAGAATGGGAAACAAGGCAGCATGCAGGTCATTTCCCCTCTCTCCGAGCAGGACTCTCTGGATCCCTGCGTCTGGTTGGTGGAGGGAGCCGCTGTGACGGGTGAGTGGAGATGCCCCTGAATGGGACATGGGTCCGAGTCCTGGATGACCAGTGGGACCTGAACGATGCCAGCGTGGTGTGCCAGCAGCTCCAGTGTGGAGAGGCAGAGCAAGCCTACAACCCGCCGAAGTCTGAGTGAGGGATGGGCCCCGTGGGGCTGAGAAGGGTCCAGCGTGCAGGGAAGGAGACTCACCTGACCCTCTGCAACACCTCCCTGCCTGCAGCAGCGCCTGCAGGAATTGCCGAGGACGTGGGGGTGGTTTGCTCGGGTGAGTTGCTCTGACGGTCCCCAATGTGCTGTGCTCCCAGGGCTGCGAGCCTCTGACAGCCGGGTTTCTCCTGGGTGCAGGGAGCCGGCTGGTCCGGCTGGTGCACAGGGCAGGGCGCTGCGCTGGGAGAGTGGAGATCTACTACAACGGCACCTGGGGGACCGTCTGTGACGACTCCTGGGACCTGCTGGATGCCACCGTTGTTTGCCACTAGCTGGGCTGCGGCGTGGCTGTGAATTTCACCGGCTCTGCTCATTACGGGGAAAGCTCTGGGCACATCTGGCTGGATGATGTGAACTGCTCCGGGGATGAAGCTGCTCTCTGGGAATGCCCGGCCAGGCCTTGGGGGCAGCACAACTGCAGGCACAAAGAGGATGCAGGAGTCGTCTGCTCAGGTCTGTGCGGGCAGCCGTGGTGGGAGCCTGGTGCTTCATGAGGAGGGGACGAGGGAGAAGCTGGACGTGGTGGAACAGCCCTGACTGCCCTGAGACCCCTTCCTGCCCGATCCTGGGGACACCCATGCACAGTCCCCACTGGACCTGCTCAGGGCTATAGGGAGAGCACAGGTGTCCCCACAGGTCAGGGGGAGGGTAGTGCTGCACATTGGATGCTTCTCTCTGCTCCCTTGGAGACCCAACCCAGGGAGGAGGGCAGGTTACCTGCTCGTGGGGCTGCTGTTGTCATCCTGGGTGCAGCTGCAGAGCAGGAAGAGAGATGTGGCTGTGCCTGTGCATGTCCCCTCCAAGTGCCATCAGAACAGTCCTTCCCTGGGTGCCCGTGACAGGCCCTGGGCTCTCTGCTCTGGGCCATGGGGAGGACAGCATGGACAGCCCAGGACAGGCATTCAGAGGGCTGCAGAACCCCACAGGCAAAGGCATGAGGACACCCTGCCCCATAACATCTGCTCCCCACCTGGCACCAGGCACCCAACCTCTGCAGGGACATCCCTGCTCTGAGGAGTCTGGGGCCCTGTGAGGGCCCAGCTGGGATAACATGTCCCCAAACAAGGGGACCAAGCACTGCCACTCACCAGAGCAATTCACAGCAGCATCTTCCTTGTGCTGGCAGGCACCGCTGTTGCCGCACTGCACCGTGCAGTCCCAGAGAGACCGCTCCGTCCCTCTGCACTTCACTTGCTGCAGCCAGATGGGACCCGTCCCCTCCCCAAACGCAGCCTCCCCCAGGGCAGACATGGCAGGGCCGCAGCCCAGCTGCCTGCAGGCCACCTCAGCGTCCTTCATGTCCCAGGAGTTGTCACACACTGTCCCCCAGGCGCCGCGGTGCCAAACCTCCACTCTGCCCGAGCAGCTGTCCTCTCCTCCCACGACACGAATCTTCTCCATCTCTGGAAAACACAGAACCCTCCATGTCATTGGGGTGGTTGGGAGGGCCTGGCCAGGTGAGAAGGGCACAGGGAGCAGCAGTTACCTGTGCAGCTCGTAGAGTTGGGGCACTCTGCCACCAGGGCTAGAGGGGTTTCTGGTCGTCTCCCTGTAGAAGGAAATGCTACAGTGAAGGAAGGGGCTGCTTTATGGGGGTCATGTGGACAGGATCAGGACTGACCTTGAACCTCCCAGCACCTCCCCCTGCTCATGGACAAAGGTGAACCCCCTTGATAATGCAGTGTGTAACAGTGCTGGACTCCAGGGTTACCCTGGCTGCTCACCCCAAGAGGTTTCCTGGTTAGCAGAGGAGTAGGAGCATGTCCCCAGGGGGAGGCTGTTTCTGAGCTCTGGTGCCAGGACTGCCCTGTGCACAGCCTGGTTCCTACATAACCTTGAGCCACCAGCACCGTGTTCTCTCTCCCCCTTTCCATTCCCTCAGCAAAGCATGGCCATGAGTGGAATGCTCTGCATGGAATTCCCAAGCTAAAAGGTGATTGTCTGGGCCCCATCTATTCACAACAGAGATCAACAGGCACCTCCAAGAGGTGTCCAAGGTGTAGTAGAGGAGATCACCAAGGTGAGGTGGAGGCTGCATGTGCCTCTTCCCCTCGTTGGCCATGCAGGTAGCTCAGGGCAGCTACTGCTCATGGATATGTTGTATTTGTGTCACTGACAGCAGAATGATCTCATATGGAAAGTAAAAGCCACTCCAGACCCCTTCTCAACATTATGCCTTGCTGAACAGGAAGCAAGACCTGCTGTGAGCTTTGTGCCCACATGGCTCCAGCATTACCATTGCAGGTGATGTGGGTCTCCTCGTTGGTCATCACAGGACTGTGGGTTCCAGGGATCAGAGGGGCACTGCCAAAAGGAGCTGATCTTCTTCCCACACTCAACATGATCCAGCCATGTATGACCAGATACCTTCCTATATGGCAGGTCTGTTTCAAGGAATCCTCCATCTTCACAGCCGAGCTGTTTGCACACCAGAGGCACGGTGCTCGAAGTTATCCAGTTGGAGCAAACACTCCCCCATGACCCGTTGTAGAAAACCTGCAGGCGCCCAGAGCAGCCATCACTGTTCTCCAGCCTCAAGGCCACAAACTCTGGAAGGAAAAACACGAAGCTAGGGGGGACAAGCTGGTCCTGGAGTGAGCAGACATAAACATAACAAGAATTCCTTAGGGCATTCTATGGCATCCATGAATAGGGAGGATTATTCTAAGAATCATAGAATGCTTAAGGTTGGAAGGGACTTTTAGAGGTCATCTAGTCCAATCACCCTGCACATGCAGGGTCACCTAGAGCATGTGACACAGGACTGCCTCCAAGCGGGTTTTGAAGATCTCCAGAGAAGGAGACTCCACAACCTCTCTGGGCAGCCTGTTCCAGGGCTCTGTCACCCTCATTGCCAATAAATTTTTCCTTAAGTTTCTGTGGAACTTTTGATGCTTTAGTTTTTGGCCATTTCCTCTAGTTCTATCAGTGGCCACCACTGAAAAGAGGCTAGTACCATCCTCCTCACTGCCTCCCTTGAGGTACTTCTAGACACTGCTCAGGTCCCCTCTCAGCCTTCTCTTCTCCAGGCTGAACAGGCCCAGCTCCCTCAGCCTCTCCTCATAGGGCAGATGTTCCAGGCCCCTGATCATCCTTGTGCCCCTGCACTGGACTCTCTCCAGCAGCTCCACATCACTCTTGTACTGTGGAGCCCAGAACTGGACACAATGCTCCAGACGTGGCCTCACCAGGGCTGAGTAGAGGGGCAGGATCACCTCCCTCGACCTGCTGGAGACGCTCTGCTTAACGCACCCCAGGATCCCATTGGCCTTCTTGGCCACGAGGGCAAATGCTGCCTCATGGTCAACTTGTCCACCACAACTCCCAGGTCTTTCTCCACAGAGCTGCTCTCCAGAAGGTCAGTCCCCAGCCTGTACTGCTGTCTGGGGTTATTCCTCCCCAGGTGCAGAACCCTGCACTTGGCCTTGTTGAATTTCATGAGGTTTTTCACCGCCCAGTTGTCCAGTCTGTCCAGGTCCCTCTGGATGGCAGCGCAGCCCTCTGGGGTATCAGCTACTGCTCCCAGTTTGGTATCATCAACAAACTTGCTGAGGGAGCACTCTGTGCCTTCATCCAGGTCATTGATGAATAAATTGAACAGGACTGGACCAAGGACTGACCGCTGGGGGACCCCACTAGCTACAGGCCTCCAACCAGACTCTGCACCGCTGATCACCACCTTCTGAGCTCTGCCGTCCGGCCAGTTCCTAATCCACCTCACTGTGCACTCATCTATTCCACATTGCCGGAGCTTGCCCAGGAGGATGTTGTGAGGGATGGTGTCAAAAACCTTGCTGAAGTCGAGATAGACGACATCCACCGCTCTCCCCTCATCTATCCAGCCAGTCATTCCATCATAGAAGGCTATCCGATTAGTCAAGCTTGATTTCCCCTTGGTAAATCCATGCTGACTACTCTTGAGCACCTTCTTGCCCTCCACGTGGTTCCAGTGCCTTCAGCAAGAAGCAGGGAGTCTTCTAGACATCCCAGGGCTCAGATAGTCAGAGAGTGTGAAGTGATGGGAAAAAAGGAAAGTGCAAAAAGAACACCGAGAGCTCAGTAATACCGAGAAAGCATGGGAAAAGAAGAAGAGGTTGGGGAAAAGATGAAAGGGTAGGAAAATCTTCACAAGTGTGGGAAAATGGTCACAAGCATGGGAGGGAATGTTTGTGAAAGAGAAGGAAAAAAAGTGAAAGCATGGAAAAATTATCAAAGTAGGAGAAAATGTGCGAAGAAGTGGCAAAGTATAAGAATACTAGTGAAAATGAATCTGTGGGGAAAACATCCAAAGCAGGAGAAAAATAGACCACGTGTGAAGCCTTGTGGGAGGATCCAGGGTCCCCCACATCTCCAGCGTGCCCTTGCCCTCGGAAGGCTTCTGCCTCCAGGGAGGAGGGACGCTCCTGCCTTCTTGTCACCGCCAGGTGCCTGCAATGTGCCCCTGCTCTGCTGCCTGTTGCTGAGGGTTCCCAAGGCAGCCCCACTGTCTGCAGACCCCTCTCCTACCATGGAGCAGGCCTGCCCGCGCGGTGCCTGGAGACCCCAGCAAGGCTGCACTTAGAGGTGAAGGACACTTGCAAGAGATGGCAATCAGGTCTTCCGGAGTGGGACGTTTCCACCTCTTGCAAATAACCATCCTCTGATGAGACCAGCTGCAATGCTGGCATCAATCTTCCTTCAGCGCTTAGACAGGGACCACTGTTGATTATTTCAGTCTATTCCAGTGAACATTCCCCAGCAGGAGGGAGCACGAGGGATGGAGAAATTCGTGAGTTCAGCTGGGCCTCTGCTCCTGAGCGGGTGTGCCGGATGGGCTTGGGATTCAGCAATAAAAACACATCTGAGGAGACAGACTTACTGACAAAAAACATAGGTACAAGTACAAAGGAATGGGAAACACTTACTTACTGAATAATACTTGCCAGCAGAACTATGAGACCACACATTTCTCCAAGAGAGCGGAGTGGAGAGGCTGGCAGGCTCTCAATCGTAGCAGGCATCCCTGCAGGGTACAACGTTCACCTCAGTGTTGGGAGTCTCCATCCCACTGGAGTCTGCCCTCATGTTTTATTCCCGGGGTGTCCTGTCACGTAAGGCCAGTACATGTCAGGAGGCTGCCCAGGGGCGGGCAAATATCCACCTTCCTGTTATAGAATCCTTTTAAGATGGTGCATGCACACATTCCAGAAGGGGGTCTCATTCCTCAGTGTGGTCGTCCTGCTTTCCTTATCCTTCTCATTCTCATATTCTCAAACTTCCTTAGACAGCATTTTGTAGTTAGGCTGGCAGCAAAGCAGCCTGAACAGCAGTTCTTGTTTCTCCTGAGCTAACAAACTTCTTTGTTTGTTTGGATAACATGTAACCGCTATGTGCTTTCCATTCTTCCTCAGAGATCTGGGTGTTACAATCTTCCTTTGTTGGTGGTCTCTGCTGAGCATTATTAAAGTTGAGTATTCTTCTTCCAGCCCCAGCCCCAGCCCCAGCACCGTCATTCTCACCCAGGCCAGGAGGAGGCGAAGCCTCGGGAGAAACAGAGCTGGGCTGTGCAGAAAGAATGGCAGGAGCGGGCTTTACCTTGGGGCCTGTGACAGAGGTGAACCAATCTCCAGGAAGGACAAGATGCCAGCAAATAAGTCCCTTGGCCTGAGTTCACAGCCTGAGGTCATCATTGGCCCAAGTCCCGTTCATGCCATCTAGGGGTGTGAAGAGTTTCAAGAGAGGGAGAGCTAGAACATTTTAAGGGTGCAGAGACCTTGGGGTGATGTGCTTCTCATTTATGAAGTAAGCTTGGCTGTAGACTGTTAGGACTTGGCTGAAGGACAGTGGTGGGATGCAGACTTGTGGGCACTGTTAAGAAACCTGAGTGCCCAAAACCGCTTGAAAGGGACACGTTTACTCTGTAGGTCACAGGGTGTATCTGCTAGAGACACGCGGCTGTGCTGGACGCCCCAGGCATCCAGCATGGCCTATTTCTGTGTCACTGAATCAAGTGCCTGAACAGAATGAGCTGAACTATTTCAATGTCAGCATCTGCTCGTGTCTCAGCTTCCTAGTGAGTAGAGCTCTGGTAGCAGTGGGCATCTGATAACATTTTGGGGGACCAAAGCAATTCCCTACCCGGTCCCAACACATGCTCTAGAAGAAAGTAGATACGGTGATCATAGCAATCAGACACTGGCACATGCCTTCAACCGCCTTTGACCCTTCCAGTGTCACGAAGGGTTTGTGTGTGTGCAGCTGACACCCACCCTGAACGACCAGTGATTGGGAGCATAGAGCAAGACCTCCCATCCAGGCATCCCCGCTGTGCTCACTTCAGCTTGGGCAAGGGGAATCCCACCTGCTGTGTGTTTCTGTGGAGCTCACCACAGAATACCATGGCAACCCAGGGGCTTCTAAACCAGCCTGGGAATCCCAAACCGGGTGACATCAACCAATACCTGAACACTGGGAAAGTGAGCTCTATTCTTGTATTTATTTATCTCACCTAGCTAAGAGCTGGGAAGAGGGGCTTCCTGAGTGGGACATTTTCAGCTCTTCCAAGCAATCATGCTCTGATGAAACAAACTACAGTGCTGACACCGGGCTTTCCTAGTGTTTAGAGAGGGATAATCAGGGATTATTTTAGTTGACTACAGTGCACATTTCCCAGGAGGAGGGAACACGAGGGACAGAGAAATTGGTGAGTTCAGCTGGGCCTCTGCTCCTGAGCGGGGCCAGGCTCCTGGGACGGAGGCAGCTTGTGGCAGCCTGGCAGCACTGCCCAGAGACAGCCGAGTGCAGGAGCAGCTCCTGTGCCAAGAGCAGCAGGGCTGCGGACACTGCCTGCTGCTGCGGACAGCAGAGGAGAGAAGGCAGCGAGAGGGGAATGGCAGTGTGGAGTGGGGGGACAGAGCAGAGCTCACTGAAGGAAGAAATCTTCACAAGCCCTTGTGTGGTAAGTCTCTAGCTGCAGGGCAATGCTGCTGAGGTTCCTGGAGGGATCTTCTGAACCCATCCCACCCCACAACTGATAGGACTTGTCCCTCTGGAGTATCCAGGACATGGCAGGAGAAGCAGCTGATCCAGCTCAGGGATTCCCTGATGCACCTTCACGGGGCAGAGCACGCTGTTCCTTTCTTCCAGGTATCGCTGCAGGGGTGTCAAGTGCTGGGTGTGCACACAGGTCTCTCCAGGTTTCTGAATCAGAGCAGCATCCCTGCACCTGAGGGAGCACCCTGGGCAGTGACTCTGCTGCCTGCAAGGGTCAGTGCTGCACAGAGAAGCTCTGGCAGGGCTGGCTCCCACTCAGCCAGGATCATCATCCTGTTGAGACTGTGCTGCCTTGGCTCACCTTGTTCATGTGCAGGACATGTCCCGAGAGTCTTTTCAAGAGGAAGATCAGAAGAAGGGTTACTTCCAAGGGCAGGAACTTTCCTTTTCCTGTCTGCACTTTCCGTTATCTCCCTAAATGCTGCAGGGAGAAAAGAGGAGTGTATTCTGTTTTGCCAAGGAAGTGGGACTCAAGCCTTCCCTCTCAGAAATCAATATGTCTGTGAGAAACTTTATAGAGCCTCTTCAACACACCTTAGTCTGCAGACAGCATCAGCATCACCTTTGTGCAATGTATTTTACTTGCTCCATTAAGTGCCTGCACGGCGATGCCCCTGGACAGTGCCCTGTCCCCAGAGGCTTGTGTAGGGCAGACTGAGCACACAAAGGTGATGTCTCTGTGAGCACAGTCTGACAAAAATTGTTGGGACAGAGTAAGGTGCCATTAGGGACTGCTGTGGGCAGCAGAGATGGTCAGGGAAGGAGAGGGAAGTGCCCACCATGATGGGAGGATGGATTTGGGGAAGTCATGCTCAGTCCTTCCAATGCAGACACCTTGCTCTGAGCAAGCCCTGCCACGTCTCCTCTGCCACCCAGCAGCCTCTCTGCCCTCACAGCCTTGGGGTCCAGGGTATAAGCCCACTCCACTGCAGCCAGATCCCTGGCAAAGGACAGGGACATTCCTCCTGCTATGGGCACATTTCCTGCTGCCCAATATAGAGGCTTCAGATGCATGGCCTGCAATGCCACCATCTGTGAGGTAGCATGCCCCACATAGGTGAGGTAAGGGTATTCCTGAGTGCCCCTCTGCCTGTCTTCCCTTTCTCCCCTTGGCAGAAGGATCGCAGGTTTGCTCCTTGTTTCCCCTCCTGTTCTTCTCTTGGGCTCCCTGGGGTTGCAGAGTCGCCAGATGCAGTTCAGACACCTACCCTGCAAGCTGTGGAAGAGAGGAATATGCATGGGAGTGAGGCGTCTCCAGTGCCCTCTAACCTGTGCAACTCCAGGAAATGCCGCCCATGGGTTTAGGAACTGAGCTAACTCGCCCTTAAGCAGAGTCCATCTTCAATGCAACTTCATTTGACCATTTTGCCTGTAATGTCTTAAGAGATTTGGAGGTGCCCTCAGGAGGGACATTGCTGCCTCCTGCCATCTCTGTGATGTCCAGGAGCCCTCTGAAGAATCTGTTACTGAGACTGAGAGTATGAAAAAGCAGTTTGGAAAGTGCATATGGGCAGCTGAAGAGAGCCCTGCATATTCTTGGCTAGAAGCGAAGCTTGGAGACCTCCCTCAGGTGCCCTGAGAAAGGGAGAGAAGTTGGAGATTGGAGATTTTGAAACTGGACTTGTCTGCTCTTAGGAGGGGCTGGGTTCTTTCTAGGGCAACTGATTAGGGTGATCATCATGCACCTCAATGAGGTTTGGGCACACAACAGCTGCAGTCAAGGCTAATAGGCAGAGGAGCTCTCCTCACTCTGCACAACATGATTATAAGTCCATTTTCTCACAATTTCCAGTAGAAATGCTGAAAAATTCTGCCTCTGAGGAACACTCTGCAGAGGTGAGAGGGGCATCCCAAAGAAAATACATGTCAAAATAAACGTTAAAAATCCCCAAACTGTACCCTCAATACACGTTCATTAGAAGTGGTGCTGTAGATACTGAAAAGCCCTTTTACAAACCAGGGGGATTTCACCGGAAAAATTGTGAATCTCAGAGCTCATCACCGCTCTTGTCTCCTTCCCACTACTATAGAGCTGGACAGACTTCTCTGGAGCCCATGGGGAGATGCCCCTGCTCCTCACAGCACATTCAGCCAACCACACTGAGGCTCAAGGAAGGGAGCTGCACAAAGAACTCCATGAAGAGGCACTGTGGTCAGTGCGTTAGAACTGGAACAGGTTAGGAGATATTTAACTTTAAAAATATGGGATAATTGCTCAATATCTTTTCTTTTCTGAACAATCCACAAAGCTTGGAGAGAGTGAAATGTCCAACATCTCCCTCAGCGAGTTCCTCCTCCTGGCATTTGCAGACACGCGGGAGCTGCAGCTCTTGCACTTCTCGCTCTTCCTGGCCATCTACCTGGCTGCCCTCCTGGCCAACGGCCTCATCATCACGGCCGTAGCCTGCGACCACCACCTCCACACCCCCATGTACTTCTTCCTCCTCAACCTCTCCCTCCTCGACCTTGGTTCCCTCTCCACGACTGTTCCCAAGGCCATGGCCAATTCCCTGTGGAACACAAGGGCCATTGCCTATTCAGAATGTGCTGCCCAGATCTTATTATTATTATTATTGTTTTCAGCAGAGTTTTCTCTTCTCACAGTCATGGCCTATGACCGCTACGTTGCCATCTGCAGACCCCTGCACTATGGGACCCTGCTGGGCAGCAGAGCCTGTGTCAGAATGGCTGCAGCTGCCTGGGGCAGTGGTTTCCTCAATGCTCTCCTGCACACTGGGAACACATTTTCCATTCCGCTCTGCCAAGGCAATGTGGTGGAGCAGTTCTTCTGTGAGATTCCCCAGATCCTCAAGCTTTCCTGCTCACACTCCTACCTCAGGGAAGCTGGGATTACTGTGCTTAGTGCCTGTTGTTTAGTCTTTGGGTGTTTCACTTTCACTGTGGTGTCCTATGTGCAGATCTTCACTGCTGTGCTGAGGATCCCCTCAGAGCAGGGCCGGCACAAAGCCTTTTCCATGTGTCTCCCGCACCTGGCTGTGGTGTCCTTGTTTCTGAGCACTGGTCTGTTTGCCTACCTGAAGCCCCCCTCCATCTCCTCCCTACTTCTAGATATGGTTGTGTCCATTCTGTACTCGGTGGTGCCCCCAGCAGTGAATCCCCTCATCTACAGCATGAGGAACAAGGAGCTCAAGGAGGCACTGAGAAAACTCACCCAGTGGGTACAAGGTCAGTGGTAACAACTGTTTCATTCACTCACCAGGATATCTGGCATCAAGGCCGTATTTTATCCATTTCCTTTTTTACTTCTCTCTTTTACATCCATCATAAAATAATAAATAATAAAATAAAGATATCTAGTTTTTGTCACGTCTGCACAGGAATCTCTCATTTAACACTTAAACCTAGACCATGACAAAGCAGGAAGCCAGCCTTCCCCCTTCACTAGCAGAGAGGGGGATTCTCTGAGTCGCTTCTTTGAGCTCCCTTGGATGTGCCCAGTGCAGGGAGGGGAGTTTCCCTCTGCAGCGTCTTTTCCAGCACTGACACCAAGGGACCTCTGGGGTACAGAGTCATGGCAGGACCAGGGCAGGTGAGCTGAGACCAGGGGTCCAGTGTTGTTTAGGAGATCTCAGCTCTCGTGCCTATGGTTAGAGTGTGATCTCAAATCTCTCTCATATGACAGAAATGGCAACCAAGAGTCAGCACAGGTTTCCATGGTTCCATGCAAAGCTCCAACACACAAAACTAAACATGAGTGAATTGAAGGAAAGTCTAGAGGCAGCCTTCCCGTGGCAGTTCATCTTCCCTGAAAACATATTCCAGGAGTTGAGCAGGACTTTCTCTAGTTAGAATTGTCCTCCTCATTTCCGTGCTGTCCTTCCATGCTTTATTCTGCAGATATGGCCCAGGAACTCTCATAACCTGGAAGAAAGAGGCTTGTTTTCCCTCATACCCTGGAAGAACAGGCAGGACCAGTCTTTGGGCTCCCTTAAGACACAGCTGGATTCCAGAATAACATTTACAGAATAAAAGGGGATCTTCCCTATGATGGTCCTGAATCTGGCCTCTCTTTAGGAACTGAAATCAAAAAATATGCCCAAGGCTGTGCAATCACAAATGGGGCTGCTCTTCTGCTTGTGAACTCCATGAGATCCAGGGGATGACCTCAGCATTCCAGGGTGATCTGTTAGCCTCAATCTAGGGTTCATCTCTCAGCAACCACTGCAGATAGATAGATAGGCAATGGTCTCTGCATTGCCTGTGCCAGGCTGCCCCACATGTGACTGTGCTGCTGAGAGAACCCCCAGGGGATCTCCAGGCACAGGGTTTGCCTGGGAGTGGGCACTGAGTGCAGCTTTAACAAAACAGGGATGACTCACAGTGCAGGGACCAGAAGGTACAGCACTAAACCCAGGTGCACATGGGGAAAGGAGGGCTCTGCAATCCCCAGGGAGGCAGTGGGGACCCAGGAGGCCCAGGGAAGGGGCAGTGGAGGGCGATTCCTGCACCCACAGTGAAACACCACAGCCTGGAGCTAGTGGCCACCCATAGACATTTCCTGCCATTGCAATATTGTGGGGGCACTCTGAGTACTGTCAGACCTCAGCCACCAGTATCTGTGGCCACAAGGGCACACTGATGGCTCATGGTCAATTTGTTGCCCACCACGATTCCCAGGTCGCTTTTTGTGGAACTGCTCTCCAACAGGTCAACCCCCAACCTGTCCTGGTGCATGGGGTTATTCTTCCCTAGCTGTAATACCCTGCACTTCCCCATGTTGAACTTCATGAGGCTCCTCTACCCCCAACTCTCCAGGCTGTCCAGGTCCCTCTCAATGCCTGCACAGACCTCTGGGTATCAGCCATTCCTCCCACTTTTCTATCCTCAGAAAACTTGCTAAGGGTGCACTCTGTCCCTTCAGGTCACTCATTAATAAACTGAACAGATTTTGACTGACTCCTGATACCAATAGTTGCAGGTCTCCAACTAGGCTCTGCGCCACTGATCACAACCCTAAAGCCGAAACACCAAACCAAGCTGCTCACATGGAGGTGACCTCACAGGTGCAAACCCACCACATCCCTGCTGCTGCCTGTGGCCTTCAGAGACAGCAGCTTCCTCAAACCCCTTCCCCACACAGGAACCACTGCTGCCCTCTCAGCTCCTCTCACCACAGAGACCCCCCACCGACCGCCCACGCCTGCCTACCTGCTGCCGGCCAATCAGGCACTCACAAAGACATGACGTCACAGCGCCGTCCCGCCCAGCTCTGTGTCCCTGCCCTCCAGGGCAGCAATGGCCTCCCCAGCCCTTCCCCACCAGGAGCCCAGCCCGGGCTCAGCAGCTGCTCCGCGGAGATGATCTCAGCAGCGCAGAGCCCCGCAGGGCCCGGCTGCTGCCCAATGAGGCGCTGCGGGAGCGGTGACCTCACAGTCACCAGGCAGAGCCAGCCCTGCTGCTGCCCAATCAGCTCTGCCCGCAGCGGGGATCTCCCAAGCAGCAGCCACGCCCTCTCCCTGCAGCTGGCCTATCAGGGGCTGCGGCAGCAGTGACCTCATCGCGCCCAGCGCAGCCATTGGCTGTGAGGCCTCGCGGGGCTCCTGGCTGTGCTGGGGGCTGTGCGGTGCCGGGGCAGGGAGGGGAGCCCAGCTCGGGGCTGCGGGTGCTGCGGGTGCTGGTGTGGGGGCCTGGGGGGCTGTGTGAGCTGCTGTGTTGGGCCCAGCCAGCACTGCCCACCCCAGCGTGGGGGAGAAGAGGGGCAGCCAGTGCCAGGGAAACCTGCCCTAGATTCTCTCCTTCTGCCCCCAGCGCCCACACAAGGGTTGGAGCTGCCCCACAGGAGCCTTGGGGCTCAGGGAAGCCCCAGCCCCAGGGGTTCTGGCTGCCACATTGTCCTCTGAGCAAGGTGGGACCCTCAGGCAGGACTCCTGCAACAGCCTCCAGCCCTGAGCAGCCACTGCCACAGCCCAGGATCCACAGGGGTCTTTGCAGTGACAGTTTCCGTGTGACACCTTGAGAAGGAGCTCCCGAAGCTGGGAGTCTTGGTGGAGAGCAGCAGGATCACTGGGAACAAGAACTGAGGTCCAGGCTGCGGGTGTTGATCCAGCAGTCCCCCTCTCGCTCATCAGTCCCCACCTCATTTCACTCCATCAGCAGTTTGTGAGGTGACCAGCTCCCTGCTCTGCAGCTGATGAAGCTGGTGAATATCCCTGCAACCTCCCTTCCTGCTCTGCCTCATCTCTGCATAATCTTGGGGACCATCTGACAGAAGAGAAACCCCATCTCCCTGGAATCCTGCCAGAGATGTGGCTTTCCAAGTCACTGCCAAAGGAAGGACTTCTTTGGGTTGCTTATTCAGTCTGTGGCAGCTCATGAGTGATGCTGTGAGTCCAGCTCTGCATGCCGAGGGTCTTGGCCAATTCTCTCCCCTGTCTCCTGTGCATCTACCTAAGTCTCCCATTCCCACATATCCTGTTTAAAGTGACAATTTGTAACATCCCCTTTAGGGCACTATCTGGACACATTGTGACTCCTCCTGATACTCTGTTCACTCAGAGACCCAGCGGCTGATTTGCCCTTTAGGGAGGTTAAAGCTTGGTCTGTCTCTCTGTAGTCTGCCCCATTAGCCAAGACCTTACTATATGTACAGATTGTATGAACCTAGCACACATTCAAAGAGTGTCATTATTTTCCATGAAACTATACTCTGCTTTATTTTTTTGTTTCTTTGTAACTAAAAGAAGATCCCCCTGTGCCTGTTGGCAGCCAGTTGTTTAAGTAAAGCAGGTGGGAATTGGGGCAGGTTAGCTGTAACATCGAGTACAGACGTAGGTGGACTAAGGCTGGCTTTCAACACGAGTGATTTAAATTCCCGGGAGGCTGATGAAGGAAATTGTAGGGCTGGGGAGCTGGGGAGGAAGATTGTGCATACAGCGCCTGATGTCGGGGACACTGCTTTTCCTACATGTACTGCCTTTATTAGGAGTCACTCTGGATGGCTATGAATTGAATGATGTGCTGTCACCTATTCTTTAGAATAATAATAGAAAACTTTAAAAAGATGAAATACTTGTATATGATTGTTGTCTTCAGCTTTCAGCTACACTCCCCAAACCTCTCCAATTAGCCATGGACACTTGAAGGAAATTGCAGGGAGAGTCCGGGTTTATCAGGGCTTTTTGCTTTTTAATGAGCTCCATGCAGTATTTGGAGCTGAGTTCATGAATTGCAGCTATTGAAAGGAGATTGATGAAATCACCGAAGAAGTCAAAGTCAAAAGGGAACCCTAAAGTTTTGTAGTGCACTAATGGATCCCACTGAGGCCATTAACTACAACAACTCACTAGGGGCTGATTATTGCTAAAAAATATAATCATTGGTAATAGTTAGGTAGAGAAAATACTCAGGTGACCCTGATGCTGAATACACCTTTGATGTGTTTTATTAAGGGAAATGGCCGAGCATAGGCAGAGATACCCTGGGAAGGAAGATCCTTTCCTCCATGTGTTGCCCATGTCTCTTCCTGGCATCAGTGTTTGGGTGAGGGTGTGCAGTGCCGAGTGCAGGACAAACACATGACACCTTTGCCCCCTTTATCCTTCTGGGGACCCTGGGAGAAGTCCTGATGATTCCTGGTAGGCCTTGGTAACAGACACAACAGCCATAGTCAAGAGGATAAAGAGCTCCATTCTGCTGGGGCCTTGGCAGCGCCCTTGGCCATTTCTACCACAGGTCATCGTATAGCTGCTCCTGTGTCCCTGCAGACTATAGACACCCAATCTGCTTCCACAGCAAGTTCTCACAAGAGGTTCTCCTTCCCTTCCTTGATGGCTTTTCCATCCTCAGTGTCTGTTTTTGAAACACAAAGCCATTGGTGGTGACAGACTCGCTTTCGGTGCCCTGTAGCACCACTGCTCTACCCTTCAAGGGATATTTCTTCATCCTCTTGAGAGCAGGACCAGTCCTTGTGGTTTTGTTCTGATTGCAAGTCAAGTTTGTTCAGTGTCTCGTGGCTCAACTGTGCTTTGGTAACGTCCACAAGCTGCTGTAGGTTCAGACAAGCCCTGGAAGCAGCAATCCTCTTCCCCAGTGACCCTCTTCATCCTGCTGGGCTGATTTTCAGCCAGAAATCCCTCTCAGCACACACCTCCCCATGCTGTGAAAGGCAGGAGTGCAGGACTGTAGAGGAAGGGCCGCATGCTGTGTGTGACAGCATGGCTTTCCATCCCATGGGTGACTGTGACATCACCCGCTAATCCCCGCTCCTGAACACCTTCCAAGGAGAAAAAGAGCTTAGTTCCAGTGCTGAGCTGTACAGGTGCTCTTCTTTCTCATCGTGCTCCTTTGCATGCCCCAAGCCCCCAACCCTTATGGCCCTAAGTAGCAAGTGTGTCTTACAAGCAGTATGCAAATTATTGCCTGATGACTTTTAAAAGAAGGGAAAGATGCCTCTTCTCTTGAAGCTCTCCAAGAAAAAGCAGCCCAGCCTGAACCACGCAATGCCTGTAACAAGACCAAGCAAAGTAGAGCAAGGTCCTTCATCTTTGAGGACCATCTTTGAGGACCTCTCCCTTTATGAGGCTCTACTCACAGGCCATCCCAGGGATATGCTGTCCCAGGAGGATCGCTGTGCTCTCCTGACACCTCCAGCTTCCCCTCCGTGAGAACAGCCGTCTGACACTGTGCCTTAATACGTAGGAGAGCTGTGCATGTGTAAATCCATGATCATTCAGCCTCTCTACTATCCTTGGACTCTGATAGGTGAATTCTCAAACCAGCCCTTGGTCTCTGAAAGATCATTACATGATTCTGAGCTCTGTGTTGCTGAACCGGTGGAGAATCCTGTGCAGCAGGCCCTTGAGGGGTGCAAGTCCTTGGGCCTATTCTTGATCCCAGCTTTGGAGGAAAAGCCCAGCTTTCATGCACTGTACTGGTAGAAATTACTTTATTACGGAGATAACTGTTAAGGAGCGAGTCCTTGTCTAGCATTCAACACAATTGAGGTTATCAGGTGAGACAGAGCAGACACCGTAAAAAGGGGAATGAATACAAGTAGTTGTGCAGCAACACGATAACAATTATTATCACTAGTAAAAGTCATAATAAAAATAACATGAAAAATAATGCTCAATGCAGTTACGGGACACAGAAAGAGTCATTTGTGGAGAGATGTGGAAAAATTACCACTGCTTAAAAAGGTCCATGAAATTACTTTCCTAATGGCATCCTTGAGCTCCTTGTTCCTCATGCTGTAGATGAGGGGGTTCACTGCTGGAGGCACCACCGAGTACAGAACGGCCACCACCAGATCCAGAGCTGGGGAGGAGATGGAGGGGGGCTTCAGGTAGGCAAATGCACATGTGCTTAGAAACAGGGAGACCACGGCCAGGTGTGGGAGGCACATGGAAAAGGCTTTGTGCTCGCCCTGCTCTGAGGGGATCCTCAGCACAGCAGTGAAGATCTGCACATAGGACACCACAATGAAACACTCAAAGCCTAACAGGCACTAACAACAATAATCCCAACTTCCCTGAGGTAGGAGTGTGAGCAGGAAAGCTTGAGGATCTGGGGTATCTCACAGAAGAACTGCTCCACCACATTGCCTTGGCAGATGGGTAGGGAAAATGTGTTCCCGGTGTGCAGGAGAGCATTGAGAAAGCCACTGGCCCAGGCAGCGGCTGCCATTCTGACACAAGCTCTGCTGCCCAGCAGGGTCCCATAGTGCAGGGGTCTGCAGATGGCAACGTAGCGGTCATAGGCCATGACGGTGAGGAGACAATACTCTACTGAAATTTAAAAAAAGAAGACAAACATCTGGGTTGCACATTCCAAATAGGAAATGGCCCTGGTGTCCCACAGAGAATTGTGCATGGATTTGGGGACAGTGGTGGAGATGCAGCCAAGGTCGAGGATGGAGAGGTTGAGGAGGAAGAAGTACATGGGGGTGTGGAGGCGGTGGTCGCAGGCTACGGCTGTGATGATGAGGCCTTTGGCCAGGAGGGCAGCCGGGTGGGTGGCCAGGAAGAGCGAGAAGTGCAAGAGCTGCAGCTCCCGCGTGTCTGCGAATGGCAGGAGGAGGAACTCGTTGAGGGAGCTGCTGTTGGACATTTCCTCCCCATACATATAGGGAATTCACCAAGGAACAAAACAGACAGCGACAAGTTAGGAGACACTCTTAAAAGGAAAATAAACAAATTAATGAAGTTTTCTTATCTATCTGTCTATTTGTCTCATTCCCAGATCTTTGAGGCTCCTGCCACTGCTAGGTAGAAAATGATGTTACTCTAAAAAGAGGACAGCTCCTGCTGAGAGCAGAGTCTGGTTTCAGAGTGCCCATCTCTGACCTTCTCACCCTTTCTACATGCACCTGAGGGAGGTCTCCACACTCCCCTTCTAGCAAACAACACATATAACCCTTTTTTGCTGCCCATTTACAGCCTCCCACCATCACTTCCATACTATCAGTATTTGCATAGGTTCTCCATGGGTCACAGAGATACCACAGATAGGCTGTGAGACAGCAGAGGCTTCCTGGAGGGCAGGTGGCAGCCTGCAGGACACCACAGGGTAACAGTCAAATGACTGTGATGATTTAAGATGCACTTTCCTTAAGGGACAGTCAACTCATTTCCCTGCACTGCATTTCCTGGAGCTCCACAGGACAGAATGGGGCTGTAGAGACCTCACTCCCTTGGAAATCCTTCTTTTCCACTACTTGTAGCTTTGGTGCCTAAACTGCAGCTGAATGCTCCCAACCACAGGAAGCAGAGAGCAAGAACAGGAGCAGCATGGACAGGAAAAGAATTAAGGAACAACACCATGACCCTGCTGCCAAGGGAGGCAAGGAGAGGGACAGAGAGGCATTCTGGAAAACCTTCACTTTACCAGCAGGGTATGGCACCTTGCAGAGGGGCACATTGCAGCACTGCCCCTCTCAGCCCTTTGGTGGGGAGGCAGCAAAGAGATGCCCCTCTCCTCTGCCACAGCTCTGGCTGCAGAGTTCAGCCAGAGTCCCATGCCCTGCAGTTCCTTCTCCTTCCCTGCCCATCTCTGCTGCCTGCAGCTGTCCCTGCTGGCAGCTCTTTCTCTGTCCCAGTGTCTTGTCCCTGTCACTGCTCAAAGATACCATGTCACTGCTCAAAGATACCCATGTCTGGGTGCTCAGTTCTGCCCTACAGAAACCTCTGGCCATGTCCAGGGCCAGCTCTGTGTTTGCAGGTTGGAATGAGCAGGTCACATAAAGTCCTAGGATGAGGCAAAGAAGATGCTGATGCTGCTTTTAGACTAAAGTGGGGATGAAGCAGCTCACCGAAATTTCTCACAGACCTTTTAATCTCTCAGAGGGAAGGTTTATGACTCCCAGCTCATTGCCAAAACAGAAAACTTGTTCCTTCATTCTCCCTATCGAAATGAGGAAAGTGAAAGTGCAGAGACCTGAAGGAAAGCTCCTTCTCCTTCAAGCAGCTCTTCTCTTGATTTTCCTCTTGAAAGGACCCCTCAGACATGTCCTGCACATGTGCTGGAGCTGTGAGCAGAACCTGACCCCTGCAGCACCTCTCAAAGGCAGAAAGAACCTGCCCTGCCAGGGATCTCTCTTCCCACCCAAAGCTTCTCCCCACAGCAGTACAGGGAGCTCCCTGGAGAGGCTGTGTGCTGACCCTCACAGGTGGCAGAGTCACTGCCCTGGGCAAACAGCACCATGGGGTACAGGGACACTGCTCTGAATCACAGCCCCAGGCAGACCTTGGTGCACTCCCTGCCTTCACAGCCCTACAGCCCTGTGTTCAAGTGGCATACCCAAGAGAAGCATACCCTCATCCTCTGACCATGTGTCAGGGAATCCCTGCTCTGAAGCATCTCCTCCTCCTGCCATGTCCTGCTTACTCCAGGAGAGAGACCATTAAAAATCCTCTGAGCCATGGTTTGGTTGGGGTGCAGAAACCCCTTCCAGGAACCTCAGCAGCATTGCCCTACAGACAGAGACTCACTGTTTCAAGGGCTGTGAAGATTTCCCCCACAATGAGCTCTGCTCCCGCTCCACCCTGCCGTTCCCCTCTCGCTGCCTTCTCTCCTCTGCTGTCCACAGCAGCAGGCAGTGCCCGCAGACCTGCTGCTCTTGGCACAGGAGCTGCTCCTGCACTCGGCTGTCTCTGGGCAGTGCTGCCAGGCTGCCACGAGCTGCCTCCGTCCCAGGAGCCTGGCCCTGCTCAGGAGCAGAGACCCAGCTGAACTCACCAATTTCTCTGTCCCTTGTGCCCCCTCCTCCTGGGGAATGTTCCCTCAAGCAAACTAAAATAATCATCTGTTTTCCTTTTCTTGTGAGTGGAGAGAGGTTCCAACATTGCAATTTATTTCATCAGAGGATGAGGAGCTATGAAAGTTGTGAATGTCCCACTCTGGAAGAATGACTTTCATCTCTCAACCAGACAGGGACATCTAGATGGGACAAAAGCCAACTCACTGAGACATGGTTCAGGTTTTAATTAGGCTTAATCAATTTGGGCATTACAGAATTCACACCCCGAGGCCTGGGTCTGAAGTGGTATTCAGATTATTCCTGTAAACTCCGCAGACGCCATTGGTGGGATTCCCCTTGCCAAAAACAAAGTGAGCACAACACAGAGGTGTGCATGTGTGCTCTAAGATCCCACTGTAATCATTGGAGATGGAAGAGTCAGTCTCTTACACACAGATATCTGGTGACAGTTGAAGAGACAGATGTGGTCCAAAGCAGATGTGCCACAGACAGGTGTGGTGTCAGTGTCTGCTTTCTCTGATGCAGGAATTGGGGGACCTGCATCATCCTAGAGGATGAGGTGAGGATCAAGTGGGGAATTGTCTTGGCTATCTGAAATGACCTCCTGGTGCCAAATACAACTAGAGTCTCACTCACTCCAGCTGAGGCATAGGAAGATTCCAGTATTATCCAGCAGCTCTTGTAATTCAGTGGAGACACTTGATTTGATAGCATTGAAAAGTGCTGGAAGAGCCTTGTCAGATGCCTGGATTGTCCAGCTCAACCATATGTCTCTAGCAGATTGGACCTACAGGGAAACTATCCCCTTTGGAGCACTTGCTGGACAAGTGCTGCAGGGAATCCTAGGGTTCCATCCTGAACCCAAACAAATGAAATCCAGCACTGCCTGTAGGGAAAGTCCATCCCATCTACATTCACGTGTGCTGCATAACTGAGAGGCACATCACACCAGAGTATCTTGAGATTCTTTGCTCTCTCAAACCCTTCTTGCTCTCCTCCCCTCAACGTCTGCTCACTCCATCATATTATATGAACAGGGACTGGGCTAATGAGGACCTCAGCGTGTCTGGATCACAGGCTCTCAAGGTGCATGGACATCTTCAGAGGCACCTTGTCCTTCCTGGAGATTTGTGCAAGAAGTCTGTCATAGGTCCAGTATAGTCACAGAGTTACCTCAGGCAGAACCCCCTTTCCTGCTGTTTCTCAATGGCCCAGCTCTGTGTCCTCCTGGCCTCAGACACTGCTGAATTCACTTTCTTAGTGGGAAGCTGCTTCCACCACTGCATTGTTCCTGCTATATATGACGGCATGGCTCTGCTCTGAACTGGGCCATTGCACATGCAGTGTCTTTGCCTCTTGGTAACAGGTTTCTCTGTGACCATTCTGTTCTCTGTGCCACAGCTGAAGCTCTATAGCCCAAATACATGCAAATGTAGGCTGCCTGAAGTAGAGGCAGGAGCATGTGAAGATGTGCAAGCTGTCACAGGCCTGAAATACCATTGGGATGATGATCAATGGAAGATGAGGGAGGATGCCTTTTGTGTGAAGGAGTAGATTGGATGTGTGGAGCTCTTCCTTGGAAGAGGCAAGTTTTGAAGTGAGAGCTTGTGGGTGAGCATCTCAAGAGGGAGCTCTCCTATTTCTCGGCAGTATAAAAAAAGTCTGTGGATCACTATCCCCCTATCACGACCTGGGAAGGCAAACTGCAGGGTGGAAGCAGTCTGGGAGACTTCTGGAGGGCATTAAGGAGAACTTTTTTGCACAGCTGCCAGATGGGCTGATAAGGACGATGCTTTCTGGTATCTGGACATTTCAAACCAGGACAAACTGATCAGGGATGGGATAGTCAGTGCCTGCCTTGCCTACTGTGACCATGAGAATCCAGAGTGCCTAATGCTGAGGGGAGTGCAGAAGGACAGTAGCAGAATGGAGACTGGGCTTCAGAAGAGCCAACTTCCTGGCCTGTTCAGGGGACTGGTGGGGGATCCTCGGGGAGGCAGCTCTCAAGGACATCAGAGCTCAGGAAAGCCAGCAGGTCTTTGAGGACAGACCTGCCAAGCATAAGGATGGGTCATTCCGATACTCACTAAAACTATCAGACAACTCAGGACACTCAAACCAGCAGATACCCCTTGGGTAGAGTGGGATCTCGTTACTTAGCTCCTGGCTAACAGGGCAATGTAGAGGAGAAAAAAAGGCAGAGGCAAAGGCAGAGGAATTTAGAAATATTGCCCAGCATCTCATTACAAGGACAAGTGCAGGGTCCTGCACCTGGGGAGGAATATCCCCAGACACCAGTATAGATTAGAGGTGGCCCTGCTGGAAAGCAACTCCACAGAGAGGGATTTGGGAATCCTGATTGACAAGTAGTTAAACATGAGTCAGCAATATGCCCTTATGGCCAAGAAAGCTAATGGGATCCTGGCATCTATCATATGAGGAAAGACTAAGCAAGGTGGGCCTGTTTAGTCTGGAGAAGAGAAGACTGAGAGGAGATCTGATCAACATGTAGAAGTAAGTACCTTAGGGGTGAATGAAGGGAGGATGGGGCCAAACTCTTCTTGGTGGTGGCCAGTGACAGGACAAGGAGTAATGGGTGCAATTTGAAACACAGGAAGTTCCATCTCCATGTGAGGAAGAACTTCACTGTGAGTGTGACAGAGCCCTGGAACAGGCTGCCCAGAGAGGTTGTGGAGTCTCTTCCTCTGGCGATCTTCAAAACCCGCCTGGACGCCACCCTGTGCCACATGCTCTAGGTGTCCCTGCTTAAGCAGGGCCATTAGACTAGATGAGCTCTAGAGGTCCCTTCCAATGTTAACCACTCTGTGATTCTGTGAACTTGCTGCTGGAGAGAGTGCCCATCATTTCCCTTACCACATCTTGCAGGGTGCAGTTCAGCCGAGTCTATATTAACTCACCCGTCAGAGAGGGAGGGGAATTACTACAGCACAAACAGCCTGGCAATCATCAATTACTAATGCCACTGCTCTTGTTACACCATGCTTACTTGGGCACTGGGTTCATTTAGCAGCCTGAAAGATCTTGCTGGACTCCCTGGTCCAATGGCAGCTGGCTGCAAGTCTCTGCTCCTTGTCCACGTTAGATGGAGAAGATCATGCTCTTAGCGGCACAAATTCCTGGTGCTAAGTGCTCCATCTCCCTCCTCTTGATTAAGGAGCTGCCTTTCTCCAGGGCTGCAGAGCTCCGCAGGTGTCAGCCCCTCCACGGGGTACCCTCAGCAAACCCTCTCGTCCCCGCCGCTGCTGCTGGCCCCTCACTGCTCTGGCAGCAGCGACCTCAGCGCCAGCACCCGCCGTGAGCCTCCTGCTGGCCCAGCAGCTCCTCGGGCAGGGGGACCTCGCTCGCGCACAGCCCAGCGTGGGCTGCTGCCGCCGCGGGCTGCAGGGACACCAGGTTCCTCGGCAGAGCCGCTCCGGCCAGGAAGGGGCTGCTGACGTCACAACCAGCTGCGCGGCCTGGCCTATCAGGGGCTGCGGCAGCAGTGACGTCACCAGCTGACGCCCACGCGTCAGCACAGAGCCAGCCCTGCAGAGAGCAGGGGCCTCCCAGCAGCATCCCCGCAATGGCCTCCATGTCCCTGCCCGCTGCTGAGACACCCCTGGCCTCACAGGCAGCACCTGCTGCTGCCCTGGCAGCTCCGTGCACACAAGGGACCTCCCCGCGTGTCTGCACCAGACCCCGCTGCCGGCTGCGCTGCTGCTGGGACAGGAGCGGCCTCAGAGCCCGTCCCCAGCCATGGGCCAGCGCTGGCCTCGCAGCTGCTCTGCCAGCAGGGACCTCCCAAGGAACTTCCCAGCCAGGCGCCTCTTGCTGGCCTGTCCGGGACTCAGCAAAGAGCAGAGCTCACGGTCACCCTCACAGACATGGATGGACCTGTTAATGCCTGGTGCTGCCCAGTCAGGAGCACAGACAATGTGACCCCCCCACCCCCCTCCAAGCAGTAGCAGTGCCGTGTGCCTGCTGCTGGCCTCCCAGGTGCTTACAAACACTGACTTGACCATCATCTGACTAGATGATCTCCAAACGTCCCCTGCAACCAGAGAAAGGTGCCTTCTCTCACTCAAGCCCCCTTGAAGCTTGCTTATGAGCCAGCAATGTCCCCTTGCTGCCAAGAAGGCCAGTGGTCTTCTGGGGTGTAGTAGGAAGACTGTTTCCAGTAGAACAAGGGAGGTCATCCTGCCTCTCTACTAAGTCCTGGGGAGGCCACCCCTTGAGTCCTGTGTCCAATGCTGGGCTCCGCAGTACAAGAGGGACATGAAGCTACTGGAGAGAGCCCAGCATAGGTCCCTCTATGTCTAAAGTTGATCAGGGAGCTGGAGCATCTCTCCTATGAGAAGAAGGTGAGAGAACTGGGCCTGTTTTAGCCTGGAGAAGAGAAGGCTGAGGGGGAATCTTATCAGGGCGTGCAAATAGCTGAAGGGAGGATGCCAAGAGCAGAAAAGGATGGCCCAGACTCTTTTTAGTGGTGACTAGTGATGGCAAAAGAGGCAACAGGCACAGGAAGTTCTGCCTGAATTTGAGGAAAAGCATCTTGACTGTGAAGGTGACAGAGCACTGGCATGGGTTGCCCAGAAAGGTTGTGGAGACTCCTTCTCTGCAGATATTCCAGACCTGCCTGGACAGGTTCCTGTGCAAGGTGCTGTAGGTGACACTGCTTGATCAAGGTGATTGAACTAGACCATCTGCCAAGGTCCTTCCAACCTCAACCCTTCCGTGATTCTATAGATGGTCTCCACTGGAATAGATCAGCTTTTTGAGCTGTAGGGATCTGCCTGTCCCTCAGCTTTATTGTGAGTGCTGCTCTAGTAGGATAGAAGGCATCCAGGGTCATTAGAGATGACCAAGGAAATTCCTGACCTAGCCTCCCGCTGAAGCTCTATCTCCAGTGATTCCATTAGGACCTTTAGGCCAGGAGCTTGTAAGCAGACCATGTGCATGCTTAGCCTGGTAAGGGGGAATCCCACCTGCCATGTATTTGTGGAGTTCATGAGTTAGCTGAATCCTTCTCCAAACCTGGCGCTTCTGAACAGACATGTGGAGCCCCAATAAGCCATCTGAATAAGTCATCTGAATCATATATGCACCAGGTGTCAACAAGCTCCCTTTTTACCCTGTCTGGGTGTCCTGCCTAGTTAAGAGATGTGAATCAGGACTTCCTGTGGGACATTTCTAACTTTGGTAGATAATCATCTGATGAAATAAACTGCAATGTTGGAATCTGTATCCCTGTACTCTTTAGAGAAGGAAAACAGGTTACTCGACTTGATGGAACATATCCCAGAGGGAGGAATCCCAAGGGACAGAGTAATTCCTGAATTCAGCTGGGCTGCAGCTTGTGGCAACCTGTCAGCACTGCCCAGAGACAGCCGAGTGCAGGAGCAGCTCCTGTGCCAAGAGCAGCAGGGCTGCGGGCACTGCCTGCTGCTGCGGACAGCAGAGGAGAGAGGACAGAGAGGTGAAAGGCAGCGTGGAGTGGGAGGGCAGAGGAGAGCTCATGGTGGGAGCAATCTGTGACACGGCAGGTCGCCGGCTGCAGGGTAATGCTACTGAGGTTTCTGGAGGGGTCTGCAGCACCCCTCCCAGCTGATGACTTTTTTTTTTTTTTTTGAGGGTTGTTCTCCCTGCTTCTACTTTGCATACAAGGAGATGCTTCAGAACAGAAATTCCCTGTCCCAGTATCACAAGGTCAGGGCATCATGGCTACTTCTTCTGGAGGTGGTGAAAGACAGTGAAGGCAATGTGGGCACATAGGTTCTTCAGAGCACTGTTCTTCAGAGCAGTGTCCATGTGCCCCAGGGTGCTGTGTGCCTGGGGCAGTGATTCTGTGAGGATCAGCACTCAGCCTGCCAGGGCGCTGCAGGGAGAAGCTCTGGATGGGAGGAGAGATCCCCCCGGGCAGGTTCATTCTCCTGCTGAGAGGCTGCTGTGTGGGGTCAGGGCTGCTCACAGCTCAGGCTCACCCACACAACACATCTGGAAGGGGCTTTGCAAGAGGACACTCTTGGGAAGCTTCTATGAAAGGGAAGGGAATATCCAGAGGCTAGGATTTTGTGTTGTATCTTTGACAAGGCAGCAAATGAATGGGACATTTTAGGTTTAGATGACTGAAGGAGAGTTGTGCAGTGCTGCTCTGAGGGATCAATAGGTCTGCGAGGACCTCAGAATATTCCTTCAACTGCCTTTTCACCTGTGGGCAGCAGCAATACCCCCTTTGCAGCTCTCCTCATTCTCGTTGTGCTTAGTCTCACTCTGCTCTCAAGGGGAAGGGCTCCAGGGCATTTCTGACCTCCTCTACAGTCAGATTTCCAGAACAGCAGAGCTGCCTCTCTCCTGCCATGTGCCCATTTCCCATTTATGGCACAGGGTCTGAGAACCACTGCCCTGGGAGTCCACACTGTCTGGGAGGTGCAACCTGGGGACGATGCTGCTCTGTCTCTCGACAGAGAGACTCCCTTGGCAGCAGTCACAGTGTTTCTCCTCGTTTCCCTGCCTCTCCTTTCTGCTCTTGTCCTGGCAGTCAGCTCGGGCTTTAGCTACAAATTCAGATGCTCACCCTGAGGTCCTGCCATGGATGTGTCTGAAGAGGGGCAATGTGCCCAGGGTGCTGGGCAGTGTCATTGGAGGGGCTGCAAAGGGGTTGACTCTTCCTTTAGGAGACCCTGTGACTGTCAGGACACGTGACTGTCTCTGTTGTCCTGCTGGGGTTGTGCGCTGCCCTCCAGAAGAGGATTCAGTGCACAGAGTTTTTCCCATGTCAGTAGCAGTGTCCTGTTCTCTCCATCACATATCCACCTTAAACTTGGAGGGAGAGGAAAGTTAAATGAGTGCTTTGAAAAGAGGCTTCTATGATCTCAACAGAGTCCAGGTTTGTCTGGAGGAACAACGCAGATGTACTCAAAAGCATTCCTTACTGTTCCCTAACCAGAAGAGAGCCCATTTCCATCTCCAATCTGCTTAGTGATCACATTTGCAGGAATAGAGACATCTGTCTATCTTCATGCCAATAAAGACATGCAAAGAACCTGATGAGATATGGTGGCAGAATCTAAAAATCTCCAAAATAAGAAGTTCTAAAACAGAATGCTAAAACCCCCTGCTGCACCCCACACTCTTTGGAAGTATGTGTGGTAATATGAAAAGACCCTTTATCTTAAAGGTGGATGTCCTGTGACATCAACTCTGAAATGGAGAGATATCAAAAACCAGTCCTTTATACACATTGGCGTAGAGTAACTCAGGCTCCGTCTCCTGCCAGAACATTCAGGTGGACCAGAGACTGAGAAGCTGACTGAAGGTGACAGTGAGAAGAAGGAATTACTGAGAGTTGGGACAGGGTCGAGAAGCATTTCTATGAAAAATGGAAAGTTTATTTCAGAGAAAATTCTTCTAAGCTAATACTGCCTTTTCTTCCCTACACAGTTTTCCTGAGTCCAATAGAACAAATGTCCAACAACAGCTCCCTCAACGAGTTCCTGCTCCTGCTGTTCTCAGAAACACGGGAGCTGCAGCTCTTGCACTTCTCGCTCTTCCTGGCCATCTACCTGGCTGCCCTCCTGGCCAATGGCCTCATCATCACAGCCGTAGCCTGCGACCACCGCCTCCACACCCCCATGTACTTCTTCCTCCTCAACCTCTCCCTCCTTCACCTTGGCTGCATACCACTCTCTACCACTGTTCCCAAATCCATGCCCAATTCTCTGTGGAACATCAGGGTCATTTCATACATGAAATGTGCTGGGGAACACATGTGCTGTGTAGGGAAAATCATTCTTTGGGCATTTGGAAGCATTTATAAATTTTAATACCTCTCTTTCTAGTGTTCCTCATGATTTACATGGTGATCATGTCTGTGAACACCCTCATCGTTGTGATGTTTGTGGCTGATTAGCACTTTTATAACCCATGTACCTTGGAAAATCTGCGAAAGTTCCACTGCCAAGTCCAAGATAATGTCTGGTGTCTATAGTGGAGAATCATAGAATCATAGAATGCTTAGGGTTGGAAGGGACCTCTAGGGATCATCTAGTCCAACCCCTCTGCACACGCAGGGTCGCCTAAAGCACATGGCACAGGACTGCGTCCAAGCGGGTTTTGAAGATCTCCAGAGAAGGAGACTCCACAACCTCTCTGGGCAGCCTGTTTCAGTGCTCTGTCATCCTCATATTTAACACGTTAAAAAACTCTTGTGTGACTTGGACAGAGTTTACCAAAAGTATGCTGCACTCCCAGGGTTTGAAGCCAGTATGATTCATAATTCTCTTTAAAAAAATCTTCTTTTCACATATTTACTGAATGAATTCACCATAATGAAATACATTAGAAATATTTCTAACAGAGCTTTGCTAATAATTCTAATTCTAACATTTCAATGTATAATTCCAAATTTTGCATGACTGTGTATTATGTGCATGCAGACAGTTATATATACCTTTTAAAAATTGAAGTTATCTGAAGTTATCTAAATGAGTTCCAGATTTTTTTTTTCTGGATGAAAATGCAGAACACAAACTTGTTTCTTCTAAACAAGATCTACCATACTGATACCTAATCCCAGTCTGGTCAGGGCTAACATAAATCAGGACAAAAACTAAAGCCAACAGGATGTCATGGGGTCAAATCAGTTTGAAATCTGAATGAAGACCACACACTTTTCATCCTTTAGAAACACTCACACCATTTTGTTGTTCCTTATTTTGGCAAATGAAATCAGACAAATCAATTTTACTCGCTGCTTCTAGCTAGACTTCACTCTATGGTTTTCATGACTAACACACAAACATTCATGGGTTAAACTGAAGTGAAAGAAAATTAAATTGAATGATTCTCTTCAAGGAAAATTCAGACAAGTTATAAACCTTCCAGTGCCATTTCCTTTGATGTTATGGAGGATTCTCAAATAGCAGTTTTGAGGTACCCTTCAAACTACACATTGGTATCATTTCTGTTTGGGTTCTTTATTCACTACATGGTGAACCCAGATATCTTTCTCAGTTTGATCAATGAATCAGGGGAGCACTTTTTCAGCCTGTGGACAGCAAAACAATATAGTCAACTGTCTCAATAGAAGAGGCCCCATCTGAGAACACACAGAACTCAGTGAACTAGTGATAGTTTGCATCTGGGGTGCATAGAAAAATTGAGAGTAATTCAAGCAATATCCCAGAGTCATTCAAGAAAGCGGAAAAAAAAAACTCAGGGAAAAAACTTCTCCATTCTATATTCACTGGGATATAAGAATCATTGGACAATATTGTATCTCAAAGTCACAGGGCAGTGCATAAAATATTATATATTTAAATAAAATTCACGTGTTTTAATGTATATTTTGCTGCAGTGAGGTTTTTTTTTAACTTTTTTTTTTTACTTTTTTTTGCCTTTTTTAGGCACCAGTCTATTTATATATTTTCCCTTTAGTGTTTAAATTTAGGTGAAAAATCCTTACAGAACACAGTCATTGTCATGAAATGTTTTTCCCTGTTTTGTTCAAACTGCTATAGTGAACTTTATTTGCATTTTCTCCTAGTGATATTTTTGAGTTTTGACTAATTAGCTTTGTTTCATTTTTTTTCCTTATTGTTTTAAATATTAGGATCATAATTTACTCTGTAAGTGACACTCAGATTTCTTCCACAGCTTCATATGGATGTTCATCATGCCCTTCAACCACTCACAGTCCATTTTAAATAGTTGCTTTATCCTCTTCATCTTGAAATAAAATCTTTAAAATCAAAGGCTGATAGTTAGGAGCCAGGATATTTGAACTGCATTGAAGTCTTGAGTTTTCCTTTTATTTCTGTGGACTTTGGATCAGTTTCTGCAATTGTCTTTGTTCATGTATAACTGCAAAGAAGAGATTCTCTTTCATTTACCAAAACCATAACTACTCAGATAAAAAAAAAAGTAAGTAATGTTATACATGTTATATAAAGTTATACATGTTCTATGATATTATAAGCTAAAGACTCATTATGTTTCTCCTTTTAGATCCCTGGTAAAGCTCTGAGTGGGTCTAGTCAATACATAGGAAATGTGTGGGTTTAACTAGGCTAAATCAATGCCTGCAGAAAACACGGTCAGAGACCACTCTTGTTAGAGTGTGTTGTTACAGACCCACAACACCAAGCCAAGCACGAGCCTGGGGTAATTCTGCCAAAGATGGAGGGCTAAATCAGGAGGCAAATTTGGCCCCTTATGTTTTGGAATCTGAGCTGTCACTGCCACATGGAGCCTGGATTGACTTATTAAGAGTTTGACGAGAGGCACTTGGTATTCTGCAAGAAAGATGGCATTTGCATATGTGTTGGGGATGAAGGAGTTATGGCGTTTCTATGGGTCATGTGAGGCTTTTATTTCATTCAGATCCCCACTGCTGCACAGCATGAACTGACTGAGCCCCAGAAGAGGTTAACTAGCACAACAGCCGTCATTTGTGAGGAGTGGGAAAGAGCCATGTGCTGCACCAGCTTCTTTTCAAGATGCCTGATTTTTTTTTTGTCTTCGTACTGGCACAAGGGCAAGCACCCAACATAGCTTGTCTTGAGGAGCTTGGCAGCACTCTCCTGTCCTGGCAAATTTGATGAAGCCAAATAAAGTAATCTGCACATTGTCTGTTCCTTTGCCTGAGTGACTTAAGTTTGAGAGGAAAACCAGAGAGGGGGAAGGGAAGGGAGAGCATAAGATTTTTGGATTTGGAGGCCTGATACCGTTTATATCGTAGGCATCTTGCTTTGGACAAACAAAGTGAAATTATCTATTGAAATATCACCTATTAAGCAGAAATTATTTTTCAAATAGCTCCCTCTTCCCCCATCCTCCTCCCCTCCTTTTTGAAGTCATCATTGCATAGATTTATTCTATTCAGCACTCACATTAGCAGATGTGAATGAAGGAATCTGACTGAGCCTGTCAAGGCAAAGAAAGCCATGAAAGAAGAGAGAGAAGAAACATTACACAACTATAATGGCAGCCACAATGGAAATATGCTGGCGTGAAAACAATTAATGCAATCAGTGCTCTAAGTTCACGGCTTCCCCTTAAACCAAGCAGCCCCTGGAAGCTGATCGAAACGTAAGGAAAACCCTGAGGAAAGCACCAGCAAAAAAGCTTTGCCGTGCATACAAAGCTGTTCAAGGAAGGGGCTTCAGCCACTGTTTTCCCTTCTTCACCTGCGGTTGCTGACATGTGCTCAAGGCTTGCTCAGAGACTGCCAGAGTTTACCTCCATGTTCAACCCTGGCCACTACACTACTGCGTACAAAACTGGACAAAATTCCAAAATGTTGAAATGAGCAGATCTGAGGATTTGAAAACATCCTCTTGAATCTCTTTTCAGACTAGTAAATTTTTCAAAGGCAGTCCCTTCCTGAAAATAGACACTGATGGGATTAAATACCAGCTCCCAGGAAAGAGGAAAGAACATTTGTAGAGGTTTCTAATTAGCTCAGTTGCAAGTACATCTACCTACAGCTGAATTAAAATGTCCCTAGGAGGAAATACTTGGATCTGGAGTCACACAGGAGTAGTTGGTACAACATAATATCTGCACACTTCTACTGTGCAGATATTCTACTGTGCCACTAGCGACTTGTGGTAACAATAAACAATAACTGGACCAAAAAAGTAACATAGTGCAAGCAACTCCTTACTAGCCTACATGACAACAGGTAAAACAGGATTAAAATTCATGACTTAATGTAGATATTTCTGTCTTCCAGGATTAATATAAACAAGACAAAGGAAGAGAAGAACATATATATATATGTGTGTGGTTTTTTTGTGTTGTTTTTGTTTTGTTTTGTTTTGTTTTCTGGGTTTGCTGGGTTCCTCAGGATTATATTTTTTAGTGTTCTATGGTGCAAAATCTTATTGGCTGTTGCGTTGTGATTAGAATTAGCAAGCAGGCAAATATTTTTTATTATGCAGCTTGCACGAGTGAAAAAATGCTGCTTCAACTAGTAACTGTGTCTTGGCTATGTGGTTCTTTATTGACGTAATGGTACCTGAGTGACATAATGGTATCTCCAATGGAAAAGACATCTTTCTGTGGCCCATCCCCTTACCAAAATGCAATTTTGCTAAGGGATGTTATAAAGCTGCTGCCCCCAGTGGCTCTGGGACCCAAAGACTCCTGTCTGGCCTTTGGAGGCCAGCCTGGTGCACCTAGGGGAGGCCTTTCCACCCTAAGCACAGCTGATGCTCTCCTGTCTTCAGATGCCACCACTAGTGAGACTCAGTGTGTATCTCTCTCTCACACACACCAGGTCACTCGGTTAACAGCTTGTCCCCCTCCTGCTACTGCTGCTGCCATGGGCACTATGACTTGTGATCCCCTGCTCCAGCTGCTGACACAGACCCTCACTCCCCTCTCCCACGATCCCCTCACTAACCTACATTCCCATATGCTGGCACAGCGACCCATGGTCCTGCTCCAGTAAGTGATGCTTCAACCTTCTCTTGCCCCATTTAAGAGCACAACAGGAGCCACTATCACCTGGGGGCTGACTCCACTTTCTGAACCCTGGCCGCTTATTCTTGTATCTCCACCTAGATCTTACAGTACTCTCAAAAAGGATATGAAAACTCAAGGTGTAAGAAAACAAACTGAGTCCTGGTTAAGGTGGATGGAAAGCTACCGCTGGATTAAAACCATTGCAGAAGGTCAGTATCTTGAAGGGTGAAATAATTGCAAAGTCAAGCTATTTCATGGACCATGGTGTGCCTCCACAGCCTTGAGTATTCAGTCAGCAGCTAAAGGCTACTGTCATTTTCCTGTCTGTATCTGTGATTCCACATTCCACCCAAATACTAAAGACAGTGGCTTGGGGAATCACTCGGTTGGCAGTTATGAATTCCAAATGGGCAGGCTGGCAGGCTGCATAGAGTTCTCCACTCCCCATATGGCATTATTTTATCAGTAGAACTAAAGAAAGATATTGATAAAGATTTTAAAGGACTGTGGATGGTAGCTGAGTGGAACAAATATTAGAAACCATTAGTTTCGGATAAAACAGTGATCAAAGCGATCCCAGTCACATGTGAAGAAGGCGAGGTGGTCTTAGAATGAGAGACCCTTTTCCAAAAGCTATTTTTCCAAGTCTACAGACTTGGAGAGAGGAGGAATTTGTGAAATGGACCAAGCTACATTGTCAAGGTGCTGCTACTTCAAACTTTGAAAATGAAACTATCAGAAAACACTGGGCAGTAAAGTTACAGAGAGTGACTGCAAGCCAATGTAAATGCTACCGGAGAACTCTTGTCTACAGGAAAAGGGGAAACCCTAAAAATATCATCAGGCATTGTTTGATGGAGAGCAAAACTAGCTGCTGTATTATTGATTATTGTCCATTTGTACCAAATGCCAGTATTGAAAGACATAATGTATTATGTGAGTTACCGGCAAGTGAATTTGCCTACACAAAGGTGCCTAGCATCACCTTAGAGGCCCCAGGATATTTGACATCCATACAGGGCTGGTAGATGTGGTGCAGAGCCTATGGGAGACCTTTGCCTTTCTGGAGAATCAGAGAGACACCAGCTAAGAGATCCCTGTAGCATTTCAAATGGCGTGACTTACACTTCTATATATGGACAGCTGAAACACATGAAAAGAACTGAATCCTTTCTTCTCAACTGGCTTTACGAAAAGATGAACTTCTTTGAAAAAAATAATCAGGTGAGTTGGAGGGAAAACCACTCCAACAAAGCTGTTTTTATTTAAGTATCCTTCTCCGCAACTTCTCTTTTCCAGCCAGATGAATGGGAATGCCTATTCCACCAATGTATATTCATCTTTCAGCATTGATACTGCCCAAGACCACATCCAATGACATGAGACCACATCCATATGTAGGGTGTTTCTGAAGGTATTCAAGCCATTGAGAATGAAAAGGAGATTTCTGCATAACACAGTCTAGAGCCAAAAGCTCCTCTGTTTAGATTTCCCACCGAATACTACCCCACAGAAGCTGCATGGCAAAACATATTCTGTTTCAGTCTTCTCTTTAGGGCATGTTTCACCTCCACATTTCTCAGCGTGTAAATCAAAGGGTTGAGCACTGACGTGACAACATTATACATAAGAGTGGCTATCATGTCCCTCTTGGGTGAATTCCTTGAGGAAGGTGGCACATAGTTAGAAATGGCAGGGACATAAAGTAAGGCGACTACTGTGAGATGGGAGATGCAAGTGGAGAAGGCTTTCTTCCTTCCCTCCATGGACCGGACTTTCAGTTGGAGGAAGGAAAATATGTACAGGTAAGAAAAAAGTGTGAAGACAAGAGGGCCTATCGCAAGGGCACCAGTGATGATGCTGAGAAGGTTGAGGTTGAGCTGGTTGCTGTTGCAAGCCAGTCTCACCAGAGGCTTGATGTCACAGAAGAAGTGGTGGATGCGGTTGGGGCCGCAGAAATGGAGCTGGGAGGTCATGACCGTGTGCATGAGAGCGTGGAGGAAGCCCATAGCCCAAGTGGCCGCAGCCAGCAGGAGGCAGGCCCGTGGGCTCATGAGCAGGGTGTAGCGCAGGGGGTTGCAGATGGCCACAAAGCGGTCATAGGCCATGACAGCCAGCAGGAAAGCTTCGCTGCTGCCCAGGAAGTGGAAGAAGTGGAGCTGGCTTAGGCAGCCCATGTAGGAAATGTCCTGGGGGTGCCCCAAGAGGAAGCCAGCCAGCATCTTGGGTACAGTAACTGTGGAGTAGAAAATATCCAGGCAGGAGAGGTTGCAGAGGAAAAAGTACATGGGGGTGTGTAGCCGGGACTCGCACACCACTACAATCATGATTGCCATATTCCCCAGCAGGCTAGACAGGTAGAGCAGCAAGAAGAGCATAAACAGGAATTGCTGCAGCCCTTGAACATTGCTCAGGCCAAGGAGGATGAACTTCCTCACCTCTGTGTGGTTCTCCATGCCTGCAGGGAAAGAGACACTAACTTAGCAGTAGCTTGCTATCTTTCCATCCTGAGCTACTCTACACATTCCCTAGAGCCCTCTTCTACAAGGTGCATCAGCAGCTGATGCCGCTTCATAAATCAGAAAGATCAGATACCAATCTGGGACACAGATTTGTATCAGATCTTGTGGAAAAGGGCACAGAAGAATTACTTGATCTCCCACTCCAGACCCTTCAACAAATGCTGGAATTGCTGTAAGCTCTAGGGTTGATAGTCACGCTATAATTGCCACCTGTGTACCAGCCCATTGAAAGGAATGGCATATTTGAAAACAGCAAGCAAAGAAAATTCTGGGGAAGGCAGGCAGCAAGGAAGGGAAAAAGGAAGGCTGGTTACCTAATGTCTGCATGAAGATTACTCTGAAATCCTGTAGGTTTTCCTTTTTTAAAAAAAGTAAAAAATCAAAGAAGAGTCCTGCAGTATGATTTCTTCTTCATTTCAGTTCCTAGCTGAATAAACGGTATCTTTCCCGAAGCTGAGAGAACTATAGCAGTGGAGTAGATGATATAATGCACTGCTGTCAAAGAGGATTAATTTTCATCCTTCCTTCTTTATATAGTACTCTCTGCCACTGAAGTGATCACATTTATTTCTGGCCAAGGAAAATTCCTGTCTCTTTGCTAACTCCTCTTGGGATCAAGCCTCTGAATCTTAGGGGGTTTACTTCAGAAAACACCAAGGCATAGCATTTCAGCGGCAGAGAAAGCTAATGATGTTGTGGGGAGTTGAACTGATAAAATGAGTTTTCCTCTAGCCACATCCTATTAATATTGGTAATGATTATTTGTACAGGAAGCTCCCATAAACAGGAGGAAGATGTAGAATAAAAATATATAAATATTAAAATATACAAGGATATAATGCCTAATTCTCAGAAAGATTATTTTTAATGTGGCTTTTTCGAAGAATTGTGTGACATCTTTTTGATGTTCCCAGGTATATTAAGTTGAATAGGTATCATGGTTTCATTGCTTCTGATACAACTACACAGTTAACCTGTTAAGCTCTCTATCTTAACATCCTTTCCTTTGATCCCTTTATAATCTTTTCTTTTCTTTTCTTTTTTCCTTTCTTTTCTCCTTTCCTTTCCTTTCCTTTCCTTTCCTTTCCTTTCCTTTCCTTTCCTTTCCTTTCCTTTCCTTTCCTTTCCTTTCCTTTCCTTTCCTTTCCTTTCCTTTCCTTTCCTTTCCTTTCCTTTCCTTTCCTTTCCTTTCCTTTCCTTTCCTCTTTTCTCTTTTCTTTTCTTTTCTTTTCTTTTCTTTTCTTTTCTTTTCTTTTCTTTTCTTTTCTTTTCTTTTCTTTTCTTTTCTTTTCTTTTCTTTTCTTTTCTTTTTTTTCTTTTTTTCTTTTCTTTTTTCTTTTCTGTTTTCTTCTCTTCTCCTTTCTCTTCTCTTCTCTTCTCTTCTCTTCTCTTCTCTTCTCTTCTCTTCTCTTCTCTTCTCTTCTCTTCTCTTCTCTTCTCTTCTCTTCCTTTTTTTCTTCTCTTTTCTTTTCTTCTAAAGATGATGATGACAAGTTATGTTAATTGTAAAAGTCCTCAAGTCCTCATGTGCTTATCATTTGCTGACATATTGTAGTAATGTTGCCACCCTCCCCACTCTGTCCCCCTAGCATCTCACCAGGGAAGTGCAAAAGCAATCAAAATAGAAGTATTTCACCACTGTCCAGCCCACAGCACAGGTTGTACGTGCATGGGGCCTCCAACTTATTCCCTTGTTGTCATTTCACTGGATACTAGGTAGGGACAGTGGCAATCTTGTTCATTCTTTCCTACGCATCACTGATCATATGATGAGGCATTTGGCTATTTATTGAACCCTGTATGATGCAGGTGCTTTTGCAGGAGGAGTTTGGGAGGTGGCCCATCCACCCAGGTCAAATCTCTTTAGCATGTGCCATTTGGGACCACATCTCGATATCCCTCCAACAAGCTCACCACAAAGAGAGATGGGCAAAAGCAAAATCCACCAGTACTCAAGACACAACAAGCTCATGTTGTCTGTCTGAAGAATTTTACTGTTGCCTTCACATAGAAATACATATTACATACAGTATGTAACCCATAGTATAACAAAATCACTTACTACATTAGACATCTGGAAGAAACTAAACATGCTTATTTATTCTAGTAAAGATGTGTAGAATATCTACTGAGGATTCAAGAGCTTTGCATGAGAAGAGCCTTGCTACTGTCTTCTGACGGTGGCAGGAGAGTCCCAGGTCGGCAAGGAGTCCGTCATTGCCCTCACACCACTTTCCACGTGCCCCAACTGGGAACCCCACGAACTCCACCTTGCTGGCTGTTCTCATTTGCCTCACTTGCTCCTCTAGATGTCGATGCTTTTGTGCCTTCTCCACAGCCACATCCCTCAGAGACGTTAAGCCACTCTCACAGCAAATGGTCACATCCACTACCTTCGCATGGAGTCCTTTCACCATTAGCAGGTCTGGCTTGAAGAGTTTGTTTCTGGAATCCCTGAGGTTGGCTTCTAAATATACCAGCCAGTCTTTTGGCCTCTTTGGCCAGCATTTCACGCAACATCTTCTGCCTTTTAATCCGTGCCTCTTGAACTGCAGGACAGTATCCAGTGATATGAGAACAAGTTTCCCATTCAGCAGGGCAATATCTGCATCCTCTTGGCGCCCCTTCATCCAGCTCTCCTGCCAAAAACTCCCATTGGGAAAGACATTGGCGCAGAGCTGGATCGCTGTTAGGATCTGCCAGTGGGGAATGCTCCAGTAATGCACAAGCCAATCATTACTGATTATGTTGTTCTCAAAGTTCGTAATCCCACAGACTTGTAACTCCAGATTGGCCCAATTTTCTAACCCTCTTTTTCTCCACTTGCTAGGTATTGGATGGATGACCCTGGGAGTCGGAGCCTCCCATTCGGACATTGTCTCAACACCCACCGGAGCGTCAGGAATCACTCTAGGAATCTCCTCCTATAGTGATGGAACATTGTCCGCTCTCCCTCCAGCTGCAATCCATGTCCTTCTCAACTCCTCTTGGATTCCTTCTTCCAGGACAATAGTTCTTGTGATGTTGTCACTGGAGTGAGCAATTCACTGCAGCCATTGAGCTCGAATATTAGGAATGTGGCTCGCCAGACACATAATTCCTAACCCACCGTCTGTAGTGCTGGCATACAAGATAGCATCGCATGTACTGGAGGGTAAATGAAGCCAGCCCTTCACCGCAGATCTCATTGCAAGGTCCAGGGAATGGAGGCTTGAGGCATTCACTCCACCATGATCTGCTGCAGACAGCAGGCGTGGGATTGCATAGCCCTTTAAGATCTGCACCTTCTGCAGTGGCTTTAATGGGGATGCCCCAATGTTCTTCTCTCAGGTGCCAAGCTTCTCCTGTAGCTCTGATCTGGACAGACCTGCCCATGGCTTCACTCCCACACCCAAAAATTCCTCAAAGCTCTCAGGCTCGATCATATCTAATGGAGTCCCCTGCACTTCCCATGGCGGGCAGTCACTAGTAGCGTAAGAGTCTATTCTGGGGCTAATAAGGAAACCGTGGCACATGGCAGCTTGCACTTTCAGTCCAGTAAGATGACAAAACTCCTCCACCACTCGCAGATTTCTTTGCATGCCTCCCTATGAGTCACTTAATAGCACCAGATCATCTGCTAATGCCAGTGATGATACAGAGTTGTTACCATACTTAAATCCATCCTTTTTCTTCTCCAGTTTGTACAGCAATGGACCTATTGCAAGGCTGAAGAGAAGAGGGGACATGGGATCTCCCATTTTCACTCTGGTGAGGATCTTAACTTTCTCCAAGCATGCCCCCCCAACAGCCAGCCATGTTCCACTTTTGCTATGCAGATCCCTGATGATGTTAATTATATGACCATCAATGCCTTTCAGTTGGAGAACCTGCAAGATATGTTGATGGTGAATTGAATTAAAGGCATTGGCCAGATTCACAAAGACAACTCCTAACATTTTATGATCTTTTTTGGCATGTTTGATTAACACTTGGAGGAGCTTGAGATTTTCCGAAAAGCATGAGCTTATGATAAACCCTCTTTGGCAGCTATTAATTAGGCATGCCCACTGCAACCATGCTGTCAAGATCCATTCGAACAGTCTTAATATTACTGACCCAATGGTAATGGGTTGCCAGTTGTTCATGTCCTCCACTTTATTTGGATTAGTGGATTTTGGTATTAAAATTGTCCGGCATTCTTTGATCCTATCTGGGATCTTCCCAGCCAGCAGCCAAAGATTGAATACTTCAGCCAAGTGACTTCCTTGAGGGTCATATCTAAGAATATCCCTCAAGCTGAGGCCATCTGGCCCAGGGATGGACCATTTATTCATCTCCTCCATGTTTTTCTGGACCTCCCTAGGAGAGATCAATTTCTTGAATGCAGAATTTTCTGCCTTTTCAGCAGCCTGGAAATTGCCAAGTCCAAGGAAATTGCCCACTTCCTCCCATTTCCTTCTGAACAAATCAGTATAACTTGATCATTGGAAAGGGGCACTTTAGTGCTTTGATTTTATCTAAAATAACACCAGCCAGATTCTTGTGATCTAATTGAAAAAGACGCTGGTATTGCAGATAGTGTCCCTGTCTCATGGCCCTTTGCTTCATCCACTTCCTCTCCTTTCTTGCAGGCATGGGTTCAAGTTGGCACTTCCTGCGTTGTTTCACATGGGATGTGACGAAATCCCCTTGAATTTGGAAAGGCACTCCATCCAGCTTGACAAAGCTGGGTGACAGCATCATTTGCGAAGAAGATGTTACTGTCCCAACCTCTACATCAAACACAAGGGAGCAGGGCAACAACAAAAGTCAGCATTTCCACAAGATACAGCAAGCTCTGTTGTCTGCGTGAAGGTTTTTACTCTTCCCTTCCAATGGAAGGCTTCATCTTCCAATCTTTGCTAAAAAATAGGAAATTTAAAATTCTTATCTGTACTCATGAGTATAGAAGAATATCCACCAAGGATAGGAGAGGCCAGGGCTGATTTGTTCCCCAATCCCTCACCTGTATTTCCTCTTCACACCCTCCACTCTCTCCATCTCAGTGTGTGTGTCCCTTCCATGCTCTGGATCAGCTCTTATTGGCAGCACCGAAGCCCTCCCTGCTGCCACCAGCTGCCGCCTCTTATCACTGATCTGCTTTGGCGTTTTTGTGGGCAAATGTTCACTAATCTGCTTATTAATAAAGCGCATATTCTTAAATCTCTCTTCAAGTTCGATCAATTGCGCCGTTTCCTCCTCAGACAAGCAGCTCTTATGCATACCTCTCAAACCCTGTCCCTTAGGGAGAGACTGCTCAGTCCGTTCCAGGTTCCTCATGATGGGATGCACATGTCTCTTGTGCTGAGAGAGGCCGCTTTTGGTCTTAAACTTCCGATCGCATTCCTCACACTGCCACGCTGGGACTTCCGAGGGTCCTTCTTCTGGTTCAGCTGGGGGCACACGGCACTTTGGGAAGTGACAGGCAATACTATGATGGTTCTCATTTGTTCTCCCACAACGGGAGCACTGATAAAGGACTCGTTGATGGCCATGGGTCCTCTTTAAATGTTCAGCTAGGGCTGCCATCTTCTCCACTCTGGTACCACAGCATGGACATGCTGGGTGGTCTTGTGGTAGCTGGAGGACTGATGTTCCCACCTCAGTTGCCTGGCCTGAGGCACCCAGGACAGCATCAGGCAAAGAGATTGCAGGCCCAGAGGCAGATGCTAGTTCACTGAGCTTCACCTCTTCCTCGGGGAGTGATTCTACCACTGTTCTCAGAGATGAGCCTCCGGCAGCCAACACGTCATGGACCTCTGGGTTAACATGGAACATAGGCTCAGCTCTAACAACCACAGGATGTGTCCTTGCAGTATCACTGGGCAATTCCTCAGCCTGCGTGCTCCCAGAAACAAAATTTATGACATGAGGTTTCACTGGTTTGGAAGGCATGTCTACAGAGGTTTGCATTAACTCAGAAGAACCAATCCCTCACATTCAACTGGGATGCCAAATTGAAGCCCCAAGGGAAAGGGCTATGACCTAGACATGAATAATCTTGGCTCAGATAATTTTGGAGTCACCTTGAGATACTACTGAGCAGCTGGTGATTTCTGGTCAGTAGGGAGAGAGTAACAAGACTGGGGCAGAGGCAAGCTTAGTCACCCAAAACTTGGGCTCCAGCGGGACCGGCCAGGAGGTGTTGCCTCTGCAGCAATGCCCAGTTAGTAACTATGGTCCCCTCCTAGGGGAGTCATAGTTACTCCTGCCATTTACCTGCACTTCTTTGAATTTCTTCACCTTTGCATTCATAATGCTGGGCAGAAATCACATTGCATCAACATCCATCATGGGCCTTCATGATGCTTTGTTTTAATTAAACAGTCAGATTCCCCTGGGCCACACCAGCACTAAGTCAGCTGCCAGCCACCAACCAAACTGGGGCACCAACTCAGGGACCCTACTTTCCCACTTGACTGGCAGCCACGTGATCAGCGGAGCATTCCCAGCCCCAACAGACATTTTACACACACTTTGGGTCACACCTTATATTCACGCAGGGCCTCCCACTTATTCTACAACTCTCACAACTCTTCACACCAGAAGAGAGTCAAGTTCAACAGCGTCTTCATTGCACACTCATTCATCCAATGCCTGTAACCATGGATGTGGTTTTCCTGGATAGTAGGGAGGGACAGTGACAAGGCCCCTCATTCATGCATGCATGCCGCTAGTTAGATGAGATGGCATATGGCTATGTAATGAAACCTGTATGAAGCAGGGTACCTTGCCGACCTCCTCAGAATGTCCGCCTAGAGTCAAGCTCAATAGCATCTCCTCCTTCCCTCCTTATTCCACCCAGCGCCTTCATGGTCATGGCGTTGCGGGATAGTACATGGGGAGAGTGGGAATCTCCATTGGTTCATCCATTCACGAACCTCCATAAATAAATCAGTTGAAATTTGGATCTTAAATGACCCCTGCACAAAGCAGAGTACCTTTTCTGGGTTTCATTTGGAGGGTGATCCTTTCCACAGGTCAAATCTGACCAAGCATGTGCCATTGGGGAACACTTTGCTCATCCCACCTTCAAGTTCCACCACAAACAGAAAGAAGGCAAAGTAAAACGGGAAGCTCATGAAGAATGAGCAAGCACCCTTTGTCTGCTCCGAGAATTTTTCTCTTCTCTTCACAAAGAAGGACTTTGTCTAAGAAAGGTGCTTCTTAAAAGGGTCCTTCTAGAACTCAACCATGCAGTTTGACACACTGCTCCACAAGCTGATGCTCCACAAGCTCCACAGCTGATGCTCTCACAGGAGCACTTTAAACCAAGAAGTGAGGGGCACTTGAAGCCAGAAATGAGAGGCCTTTGAGGTTCTCCTCAATCATATCTCCTGCCTCATCACAGAAGTGACAGAATGATCAGAGGAGAGATATTTCCCCTGCAGGAGGGCTGCAGCACACATTGCACCACTCAGGCCTCCCCCTTCTTCTATGCCACTCATGTCTCTTCACAGCATCAGACTAGAGTCAAGCTCAAGAGCACCTTCTTTCCACACTCCTTTCGCCTACCCCATTCCCTTGCTTGTGGTTTCGCTGCATAGCAGGTGGTGAGAGTGGGAAGCTCGTTCATGCCTGAATGTACTTCCCTCATTTGCTGATGTCACACCTGTGCATATAATGAACCCGGGCAGAAGCAGGGCATCTTTTACAGGTTTGGAATGGAAGGCGGTCCTTCCAGACAGCTCAAATTCAAACAGGTAATAGTCATTTGAGACCACATCTCACATCCTACCTAAAAGCTCCACCACAAACACAGAGGGACTAGAGCAAAATGGAGCAGTACAGAAAACAGAAAAAAATCCTGTTGTCTGTATGAAGACTATTTTGCTTGCCTTCATGAAAGTCAGAGAATGCTCTACCAAGTGGATCACCTTCTCTGACCAGGTGAACCGCCTAGTGGATGAGGGATAGGCTGTGACCACACTCTACTTAGACTTTAGTAAGGCCTTTGACACAGTCTCCCACTGCCTTCTCATGTAGAAGCTCCTAACTCCATAACGGGATTCATCAGAGGGATGATGGCAGTGAAGAAGATCGACACAGCTTCGTCTGCCACTAAACTCTTGGCTGGCCTGAGATAGATGAAAATGCAGTGTCCTAGGAACAGTGTCACAATTGTCAAGTGAGCAGCTGAAGGGGAACTTGGCAGGCCTGTAGTTTTGTTCCCCGAGCTCCTGCAGGTCTGTGCTGATGGTAAGGCCTTCGGGGGCTGCTTCAGCAGGTGCCGCAGACCATGTTAGTTGCCAAAGCAGCTGTGGCTCTGGGGCTGTAGCCTGTGGAGGGCTGGGGGCTGTTGTGAGAACCTGGCCCGAGGATCCTATCCATCTTGGGAGACAGAGTGTTGTGCGGGACTCATGGGTCTTGGTCATGCTACTGCCTTGAGACCCAAGGCTCCTTTGGGCAGAGGTCCCTCTGCTCAGGGAGTTGCAGTGTGGGGTCAGATCTGCCTGGGAAGGGGGAGGCCCTCTGGGGACTGGCTCTGGGTGGGAAGGGGTCCTTCCTCCAGGGGCTGCAGGTGTCCTGGCATTCCCACGGGTCTCTCAAGAGCTAGCCACCAATGCGGCCTTTCTTCTTGTTTGGCACAAGCTCTCTTTCTTCCTTCTGTATCCTCATGGGCCTCCAGTGGGCAGAACATAGCTTGAGAACATAGGTTGACACTCTCGCTCTGGGCCATGCCTGTCTTGACCAGAGAAAAGGAAGAAGAAAGGCCATTGGAAAGGCCCTCCAGGGCAGCCGTTTCTGAGATGACACTGGGCACTGCGACGCTGCTTTCTGCACCCTGGGACAAGCCTTGAGCAAGGGCAGGCGGGCTCCCGCAGGGAGAGGACATGATTGCGAGACACAAGCTATCCCCCATCAGTAGCCAAAAGCAAAGTTGGCATGCCTGTGGGGCAGCCCTGTGCAGCCTGGCAGCTCCTCCCTGCGGGCAGCTTCCTTGGCCCAAAGCAAGATCCTCCCCAGCTCCGGGAGACCATAGCATGGGGAAAACCTTGCCTAAATCCTGCTCTGAGACATGTCAATTCATATGCAGTGGGAAAGAAAGCGTCTTATGTTCTGGATGCAAAAATGGAAGAAGATGTTTTGTGAGTTACACACACCGGGGTTCAGCAGGCAGGAAGGCCTAAACTCCCTTCCCCGATGGGGGATGCTGCTGCCAGGATGCCTGCATCGCTCTTTATGGCTTGTGAAGAAACAGCCACTAGGGAGAGCCCTCCTCCTGTTCTAGCACAGAATGCCATTCTTCCTCCTGCTCTTCTCCACCTTCGAGTCCCTTTCAGGCTCGAGAGCATCTTGGATAAAGGAGCCGGATACTCGAGAAGCACCATATGCTCAAGGATCTTCTTGGGGTGGAATTGTCCAGGTGACTTCCTTAGGCAGAATCTCTTCACTTTTCTAGGAAAAGTCCCAACAGGACCTCCTGTCTCTCCTCCTGTACTGAGATCAAGGACCCATGCAGAAAGAGCCCCGATGCATAAAAACGCAATGGGACATTTGCAACAGGGCCCGACTCCAGCGCAGGGAGGACCTTCCCACCGCACTCTGCCTTTACTCTCTTCAAACACTCTGAGCACATGCACACACAAAAGCCATGCAGCTCCGGGCGCTGCCTATGGGAGCCACCTGTGCAAAACCAACTGCAGAGCTGCATGGGCCAGTCTCGAGCAGCATTTCCCAGGGCCACCGAGGAGCAGGGCCAGCACCCTCAAAACACCAGCAACACTGCAACGGGAACCACCCACTTTAATTCGCGCCAGTCCACAAAGACTGGAACACCCCTGAAGCACAGAAATATTAGACAGAATGGGCCAACGCCCCAAAACTGCCAGCATCCCCACAAACACCCCCTAATCTGGCAGTGCTTCCCCAAAAAGGCTGGAAATCCCAGCCCTGCCCCAGCACCCCGAGTCTTGGCCACCACACTGCACCAGCCACGAGGCCCACGGCGCCCAGGCCACGTGCAAAACTTCCACTGCCAGGATATGGGAGACAGCCATGGACTGGGACACGCTGCCTCACGCTGAGCCCAGGAGGCTGGCCAAACACCTGCAGACAGTGTGTGTGAGGAGCATGTTTCATATTCTCTTCAACACCATGACCGCCCAGAGCATGGCGAGCGCCAAAAGCTCTAGAATCATAGAATCACAGAAGCATTTTGGTTAGAAAACACTGTTTTAGATCACTGAGTTGACCTATAAACCGTTCAACAACATAACTGCTAAACAATGTCCCTAATAACCTCATCTACACATGCCTTGAATACTGCCAGCGACGGTGACTCCACCACGTCCCAGAGCAGCCTCTTCCAATGCCTGACTACTCTTTCCCTGCACAAATGCTTCCCAAGACTTTAAATGATCCTCCCCTGGCGCTACGTGAGGACACTTCCTGTTGTTCTAGCCATAGTAGTTCTGGGGAAGAGATGCACCTCCCACCTCACTACAACCTCCTTTCAGGGAGCTCTAGAGAGGGATAAGCTCTCCCTCGGTTCCCTCTTCTGCACACTAAATAACCCCAGCTGCCTCAGCAGCTCCTCAGAAGGTCTCCAGACCCTTCATCAACTTCATTGCACTTTGGACACATGCCAGCAGCTCCATGTCTTTCCTGTAGTGAGGGGCCCAAAACTGAACACAGTGATGGAGGTGCCGCCTCGCTAGCACCGAGTACAGGGGCACGATCACATCCCTGCTCCTGCTGCCTACACTCTTCCTCCCAGCTTGGTTTCTTCTGCAGCTTTCCTGAGGGTGCACTCAATCCCCTCATCCAGATCTTTATTAAAGATATTAAAGGGGACCAGCCCCAACACCCATCCCTGGGAACGCCGCTCGGGACCGCTCCCAAGCTGAATTTATCTCTATTCACCAGCACTCTCTTGGACTGCCCATCCAGCCAGTTCTTTACCCAGTGAACAGGACATCTCTCTCTAAGCCATGATCAGCCAGTTCCTCCAGGAGAAGGCAGTGGGAGACTGTGTCGAAGGCCTTACTAAAGTCTAAGTAGAGCGCGGCCACGGCCTTTCCTTCATGCACTAGGCAGGTCACCTGGTCAGAGAAGGTGATCTACTTGGTGAAGCAGACTCTGACTTTTATGAACACATGTTGGCTGGGCATCATCCTCTGCTTGTCATGCAGATGCTGTGTGATCACCCTCAAGATGATCTGCTCCATAACTTTCCGCAAAACGGAGCTCACGCTGACAGGCCTGTAGTTGCCCAGATCCTCCATCCGACCCTGCTTGCAGATGGACATCACATTGACCTTGCTGAGCACTCTTGAGGAAGGAGCTACTGCAGCGGCCCCTTTTTGATATTTCACAGCCCTTGGCACCCGTTAGACACACTGCTCATGTGTCTGTCCACAACCTCAGCCCCAACCTGCTGGCCTGAAGGCAGATGCCTGTGTGCCAGGGTGAGAGGGGACATCTCTCTCCTCCTTCCCTAGGTGTTTCAGCTGCTGCTCCCCTCATGCAGCCCCTGGTGACACGCGCTGAGGTCACACTGGCTTGTGCTGCATCACAAGGAGGTGACCCCAGCGACCGGCAGGCCCCTGTCACTTCCCTGCCAGGCACGCGCGCTGCTGGTCACTGCTCGGCGTGCTCTGCTCCACTGCTGCCCTTTGGAGCTTCTCGGCGATGAGGAGCACACACAGGAGGCAGTGAGAGTGCTCGGGGAAGCTCTCCCTCACGGGCTGAGAATAAGGGGCTCGTTGGAGAGAGAGGAGTCCTTGGCGAGGTCGCGGGAAGAGAATCCTTCTTCCCTGCTTGACCAGCGAACCAAGGACAGGTGGGAAGCCAAGATGGAGGGTTTCTGGACTCAGATCATCAGTCCGGTGTACTCCGTTTTGTTCCCTGTGCTCCTGCAGCTCTCTGCTGAGGGTAAGGGCTTTGGGCACTGCTTCAGCAGGTGCTGCAGAACATGTTAGTTGTCAAAGCAGCTGTGGCTACGGGGCTGTAGCCTGCAGAGGGCTGGGGGCTGTTGTAAGAGCCTGGCCCAAGGACCCTATCCTGCTTGGGAGACAGAGTGTTGTGCGGGACTCATGGTTCTTGGTTGTGCTGCTGCCCTGAGCCCCAAGCTCCTTTGGGCAGAGCTCCCTCTGCTCAGGGAATTGCAGTGTGGAGTCAGATCTGCCTGGGAAAGGGGAGGCCCCCTGGGGATTGGTTCTGGGTGGGAAAGGGTCCTTCCTCCAGGGGCTGCAGGTGTCCCGGCATTCCCACGGGTCTCTCAAGAGCCTGCCACCAATGCCGCCTCTCTTCTTGTTTGGTGCAAGCTCTGTTTCTTCCTCCTGTATCCTCGTGGGCCTCCAGTGGGCAGAACATAGCTTGAACTTGGAGATGGCAGGTGGCCGCTGCCCTTCTGCCAAACCCTTCCCTTGTCCCGCTTTCTTCTCTGCACCTCCATGGTGATCAGCGGGAAGCGGCAGCCTGCAACGGTGCCATAGGCCAGCTCGGCAGCTGGTGGAGTGGCTTTTTGGTTGATTTGAATGTGCGTGCCTCTGTCACCCCGGGAGGAGCAGCTTGCGCAGAGCTTGGAGCTGCCTGACACTTCTTTCCCTTGCTTCACAGAGATTGTCATGGTTTGGGATGCTGTTTCCCGTTACATCCTGCAGCAGCTTGTGATTGGCAAGGTGGGCTGGCGTCCTGATCCCCTCGCACTGCAGCCTTGCAGTTTCCCAGGCCGTCCTGGGCCCTGGGAACGATCCTTCCCCCAGCGCAATGGCAGCGCACTGCCACCGGCCAGTGTGCAGCAGAGCAGCTCCTTAGCAAACTTGGGGAGAAAGCACGTGCAGAGCTCGTGGGAGAAACCAGTCGGCACCTCGTGCACCTTCTCTTTTGCCTGTGGCCAGAACGGAGAGATCAAGCAGAGAGACAGAGGCAGTTTCCTCCCTTGGTGCTCTGGGAGAGCCCTGGCATCTTCTTGTGCTCTGAGATGCTAGGAAATACTGGGAGGACAGGGAGGGCCATATGTGCAGAGGAGGGTGAAGACAGCATCGCAGCAAGGAGCTCTCCTCCAAAGCTTTCCACAGTGCTCCTTATTGCAGCTGCAGCAGCAGCAGCAGGGAGAGCACAGAGCAGCCTGCCCGTGCTTGCAGAGTCCTCCCCTTTTCCACCAACACACTGCTTACTCGTCATGTTTTTGTCTTTTCCGTGTGCAGGGTGTCCTGCTGGAGGGTCTTGGCACCTTCTGTACAGTTGAAGAGCCATTGTACCTGGGTGCAGAAGAGGTGCTCTGGGTTCGAAGACCCATTTTCAAGTTGGGCATGCAGATGGTCTGGCCGCGTGGGCTCACGTGCCCCGAAGTGACTCTCCCTGGTGAGACAGCAGGGTCCACCCTCCGCTTCCCCTTGCCACTGTACCCGGGCTGGGAGTGTGCTCCCTGCGCTTTGCAGGGGCTGCCAGAAGCAGGCAATGCCCTCCACAATTAGGGGAACACACAGAGCTCCCCCTGCGCAACTCCCCACACAGAGAGCTCTTTCTTGGGAAGGACCTTCTCTGGAGTCTTCTGCTGCAAGTGTTGCAGCAAGCTGGGCTCTCTTGCCCTAACCTGCCCCCACTTTCATCTCTCTGCCACTCCCATGTCTTTCTCACCTAGTCCTGGAAATTGCGCCTGCTGCAGCACTGACACTGCTTGACTTCCTTGCAGACGACATCCAAATCGAGCCACTGAACTACCAGCTCTTGTCCCTGGTGACGTCCTTGCCACGGCGTGTGGTGGAAGCCTGTGTGGAAGAGACCATCCACTTATTCTCTTTCCACTTGGAGAACAAGCAGAATGTGGCCTTTGCCTTCCGGGACATTGGTGTGCTGAGCCGCCAGGGAGACACGCTCTGCATGATGTTTTACGCCAGCTGCATCCAACGGCTGGGGAGAAGGGCAAGCCTCTTTGCGGCCCTTCGCAGTGTAAGTTGCTCAGCTTCCCAGGCCTACTTCCATTGCTTTGGGAAATCTCCGTGGCCATCCTGCATGTGGCGGGCTACACAAACACCTTCCGCAGTGCGTGGCCCCCACCAAATTCCCCACTCCCAAGGAAAACACTCCCTGTCTTCCTGGATGCCTGTCTCTACTAAATGCTTGGTATGGCTATTGAGCACTTGCAAGTCTTTGCGGTGGAGCATCTCCACTCCACAACTGGGGGCTACTGTGCATGGCAGAGGACTCAGAAGAGGGATTTGCAGCGACAGGCTCCTCTTGTAGCAGGACGAGGGGCTGCTGCCTTTGTCAGCAGGCAGGGAGCTGCCTCAGAAACCTCCCAACGGGCCTGGGTTGTCTTGAAGATCCCTTGGGCAGCGGATCCTGCTGAGCCAAGTGGAAACATCGTTACTCCTGGCACCAGGTCTAGCCGAGTCCACGTGTTCCCCAGGTGAGTGCGTTTCCTCTGCAGCCCTTAGCTTTGCTGACAGGGCCGCCCCCTAGATGCTGCTCGCACTCTGCACTGCCCGTGCTCAGTGCCCACAAGAACTTAAGCCACGTCCTCTGCCTTTGGACAGACACTGGCAAAAACCCTCCAAGAAGCAGATGGCAGGCAAGGTGTTCTCCGACAACAGGGAGGAGCATTAGTGCCAGCAAGAGGCCAGGGGCAGACAGCCCCCTTTCTTCAAACCTGCCTTGTCTTCTGCTTTCCAGGTTTCAGCTTGTGGAGGAAGGCAGCCCAGAAGCCAAGGCTGCTCCCGCTGCCCCTCCACGCGCGCAGAAGAAGCCTGAGGTGCCCCAGTGTCCCAGGGCCAAGAGAGGTAAGGCCAAAGCTGCCGGCCTGCGGGGCACGTTGGTTCCCTGTCCCCCCACGCTGCCTCACAGCAGCCACCTGGAAAGGTGCTGCTCAGCAGGCTCTGCTCAAGAGCTTCCTCCCTTCCTCCTTGCAGAGTGGCAGCCTAGAAAGCTCCTGCGGCAGCGCAAGGAGCTGTGTCTGCCCATGCTGCCAAGCTGGGGGGCAGGCAGGAGGCGGCAAGGCCCCGAGAAGCAGCCTGCTGCCAGGTGAGAGCCTTGGCGGAGGCGGAAGGGACGAGGGCTGCGCTTGTTTGGACCTCTGCACCAGAGCGGGCCCCTTTGCACATGCTGGGCCTAGGGCCTCCAGAAGGCTCCCGACACATGCCCCACTTAAGGCTGTTCTCCTGCTGGAAGGCCAGCATGTAGCACTTTGCATGGGAGCCTCCCATGGCCTTAACTTTCCTCCAGTGTCAGGACGTTTTGGGGAGTCAAATGGAAATGCCTAGTGCAGGAGTGTTTATCCAGGAAGGAGTCCCTCGAGACTGCAGGGAATCCCATCCTTTTCCTTGTGGGATAAAATGCCCCCTGTCCTAAACCTCTTGCCTCTCATGGTGTCTTCTCAGCAACTTGATCAAACAAGCTGGGCACATGAAGGACCCTTTGGGGCAGAAGGAGGGGAAAGTGGAGCACCGCCCGCATCCTCCGGCTGCTCCTCGGACTTCTGCTGCCCGTGCTGCTCCCAGGGCTGCCGCACAGGTGTGTGATGGGATGTCGCGGAAAGGGCCCTGAGCGCAGGCTCCCTACCACCCCCAGTGGCCTCTTTGAGATGACTCCTGCAATGATGCAAATTGTCTCCACACTTGCAAGACTCTGGCTACTCATATAACTTCTGCAACACCTCTTCTGGGGTTTTGTTAATTGCAGAAATGGGTGGGTTTGCCCTCGAAGGCATTGGAAAGATGCCGGTGGCTCTTTCGTCCCTGATCAGTTAGGGCAGCAGAGAGCCATATTCCCACTGTGCTGACACAGGACAAGGAGCCAGGGGGCCTCAGGGCAGTGGTGGAAGAGAGGGGGAAGAGCAACAGCCAACAATTCCCCAATGTCCCAGTGTGGACCCTGCTTGAAAAGAGGCCCTATGGGATGCCTTTGACAGCCCTCAGAACAGGGTGCATCATCCAGGAAGCCAGCTCTTGTAGCCCGTTGAATCAGCTGCTTGTATAGCCTGAGCACGGCTCTGGAATGCTTAGGCGCCTCCTCTATGAGTGGGCTAGTGCTCTCTCCCCCGTTCTCTCCTCCCCGCTGAAACCATTTCTTATTCTTGCTCTTGCAATACAGATCCGAGTGCTGAAGCCTGCACGCCACCCTGAGCAGCACTGTTCCCCAGACAGAGGGGTGCCCCCTGACAAGTGAGTGTGCCCTGGCATGCCAGCTGCCAGGCAGGGCCTGGCACCATGGTGGCTCCTGACCCTGTGCAGGTGCTGGCACTCAGCTGCTGAGCACAGCAGATGACAGGCCCTCCTTTGAGCTGGTGGGGATGTGCAGGGGCTGAGGAGAGAAGAAGCCCCAAGGGACCCCCAGGGAGCAGCAGCAGGACTTTGTTGATCCTTTGCAGGTATCTCTCGCCACGAGCAAAGCAGACCTTGCAGCTCGTGGAATCCTACAAAGTCCTCCGGGATCGCTGGAGGGAGAAGGTGGTCCAAAACCGCCAGAGGCTGCAGCTGCAGGAGGAGGCTCGCCGGTAAGTGGCTCCCAAGGCAGGCAGGGTCCCTGCTCCTGCCAAGCCCTTTGTGCCAAGGCCTGGGGGAAAGAGGGTCTTTCGCTGCCCCCTACGCCAGGGCACACAAGTGCCCTTGGAGCTTGGCCTCCCCTGTGCCCGGCCCAGCCATCCCTTGCACGGAAATGGGGTGGGGCTGGGATGTGCCATTGGATTTCCAGGAGGCACCTGCATGTCATGACACACTCAGCAACTTTCTCCTGTTCCCCTCAGTGCTTCAGTGATGAGCAGCCTCCAGAAGAAAGAGCAGCGGGGCCACAAGCTGGACGCACCCGGGAGAAATGTCTTTTTCCCCCCAAAATAAACTCCCTTTCTGAGTTCATGTGAGCCTTTCTTTGGTGCGGTGTGAAGCTTACAAGTGGCACCAGGGCATCTTTGGAAGGGCAGGCAGGGGGCAGAGGACAGCAGGGAGAGCGTGGAGTCCCCATCCCGGGACACTCTCTCTCTAGGTCATGCCTGTCTTGAGCAGAGAAAAGGAAGAAGAAAGGCCATTGGAAGGGCCCTCCAGGGCAGCCGTTCCTGAGATGACGCTGGGCGCTGTGACACTGCTTTCTGTACCCTGGGACAGCCTTGAGCAAGGGCAGGCGGGCTTCCGCAGGGAGAGGATATGCTTGCGAGGCACAAGCTATCCCCCATCAGTAGCCAAAAGCAAAGTCGGCACGCCTGTGGGGCAGTCCTGCGCAGCCTGGCAGCTCCTCCCTGCGGGCAGCTTCCTTGGCTCTAAGAAAGACCCTTCCCAGCTCCAGGAGACCATAGCATGGGGAAAACCTTGCCTAAATCCTGCTCTGAGACATGTCAATTCATATGCAGTGGGAAAGGAAGCGTCTTATGTTCTGGATGCAAAAATGGAAGAAGATGTTTTGTGAGTAACACACACCGGGGTTCAGCAGGCAGGAAGGCCTAAACTCCCTCCCCCGCGATGCTGCTGCCAGGATGCCTGCATCGCTCTTTATGGCTGGCGAAGAAACAGACACTAGGGAGAGCCCTCCTCCAGTTCTAGCACAGAATGCCATTCTTCCTCCTGCTCTTCTCCAGCTCCTAGTCCCTTTCAGGCTCGAAAGCATCTTGGATAAAGGAGCCAGATACTCGAGAAGCACCATATGCTCAAGGATCTTCTTGGGGTGGAATTGTCCAGGTGACTTCCTTAGCCAGAAAGGTGCAGGGAATGGATTTAGAAAGTTAACTCTTCCTCTCAGGACTCACCAGCATGCGTTGCTGCCCTGGCAATGGGACGTCATGTCCAGATCAGCACACCAAGAAGCTCTTTCTCCCTTCCTGTTGGCAGATGATTGTGCAGCAGAGTGCATGTGCCCTAAGACATGCATGCCCACCATTCAGAGCAGTTGAACAGCCAGTTGCAAGCAAGGGAAGGAGACTGGTGCCCCTCAGAGAGCGGGGCTCCGTTGCCTCTGTGTGTGGCCACACAAATCCTGCGGTGCTCGGGCACAGGCATTTTGGGCCCTCTCTCTGCACCATGCAGAGCTCAGGAACTCTCCCTGTCTCACAGAGGGAGGAGATGCTGCTGGCCGGGGCCAGGTGCTCCGTCTGTCCTGCTGCCTAAGGGCCATTCCCAGCACCACAGGCCATTTCCTAGCAGCAACCGGAGTGTCTGGGGGCCTTGCAGCTCCTGGCCTCAGCCACTTGAGATGAGCCCAGGACACGCAAGATGGCAGCTGGGGCCCTTCCATGGACACAGAGCGGCACGGAGTGGCAGAAGCAGTCATCACTTTTCCAGGAAAAGTCTGACTCTCCTCCTGTACTGAGACCAAGGACCCATGCAGAAAGAGCCCCTCACACCTAAAAATGTAATGGGACATTTGCAACAGGGACCGACCCCAGCGCAGGGAGGACCTTCCCACCTCGCTCTGCCTTTCTTCCCTTCAATCACGCTGAGCACCTGTACACACAAAAGCCATGAAGCTCCAGGCGCTGCCTATGGGAGCCAGCCGTGCAAAACCAACTGCAGAGCTGCATGGGCCAGTCTCGAGCAGCATTTCCCAGGGCCTCCAAGGAGCAGGGCAGCATCCTCAAAACACCAGCAACACTGCAATGGGAACCACCCGCTTCAATTGGCACCAGTCCACAAAGACTGGAACATCCCTGAAGCACAGAAATATTCCACAAAATGGGCCAATGCCCCAGACTACCAGCATCCCCACAAACACCCCCCTAATCCGGCAGTGCTCCCCCCAGAAAAAAACATCTGCCCCAGCATCCCCAGTCTTGGCCATCACGCCACACCAGACACGAGGACCACAGCGCCCATGCCACGTGCACAACCTCCACTGCCGGGACATGGGGGACAGCCATGGAGTGGGACCCGCTGCCTCGCGCTGGGCCCAGGAGCCTGGGCAAACACCTGCAGACACTGTGTGTGAAGGGCATGTTCCCCTTCTGTTCCACACCAGCTCCGCCTTGATCATTGCTAGTGCCAAAACCTTAGAATCATAGAATCAGAGACCCGTTTTGGTTAGAAAACACCTTTTTAGATCACTGAGTTGAACTATAAACAGTTCAATACCACACCTGCTAAACCATGTCCTTAAGTACCTCATCCACACACGTCTTGAGTACTGCCAGGGACTGTGACTCCATGATGTTCCTGGGCAGCCTGTTCCAACACTTGGCTCGTCTTACCCTGTAGACATTCCTCCTACGGTCTTAACTGAACCTCCCGTGGTGCTGCTTGAGGCCATTTCCTCTTGTCCTAGCTGTGGTAATTCTGGAGAAGAGATGAACCCCCCCCCACCTCACTAAAATCTCCTTCCCTGGGAGGAATCGCCGCCTTCCCTGGGTGTTTCAGCTGCCGCTCCCCTCATGCAGCCCCTGGTGACACGCGCTGAGGTCACACTGGCTTGTGCTGCATCACAAGGAGGTGACCCCAGCGACCGGCAGGGCCCCGTCACTTCCCTGCCAGGCACGTGCGCTGCTGGTCACTGCTCGCCGTGCTCTGCTCCACTGCTGCCCTTTGGAGCTTCTCGGTGACGAGGAGCGCACACAGGAGGCAGTGAGAGTGCTCGGGGAAGCTCTCCCTCACGGGCTGAGAATAAGGGGCTCGTTGGAGAGAGAGGAGTCCTTGGCGAGGTCGCGGGAAGAGAATCCTTCTTCCCTGCTCGACCAGCAAACCAAGGACAGGGGGGAAGCCAAGATGGAGGGCTTCTGGACTCAGATCATCAGTCCGGCATACTCCGTTTTGTTCCCTGTGCTCCTGCAGCTCTCTGCTGAGGGTAAGGGCTTTGGGCGCTGCTTCAGCAGGTGCTGCAGACCATGTTAGTTGTCAAAGCAGCTGTGGCCCCGGGGCTGTAGCCTGCAGAGGGTTGGGGGCTGTTGTAAGAGCCTGGCCCAAGGACCCTATCCCGCTTGGGAGACAGAGTGTTGTGCGGGACTCATGGTTCTTGGTTGTGCTGCTGCCCTGAGCCCCAAGCTCCTTTGGGCAGAGCTCCCTCTGCTCAGGGAGTTGCAGTGTGGGGTCAGATCTGCCTGGGAAGGGGGAGGCCCTCTGGGGACTGGCTCTGGGTGGGAAGGGGTCCTTCCTCCAGGGGCTGCAGGTGTCCTGGCATTCCCACGGGTCTCTCAAGAGCTTGCCACCTATGCCGCCTCTCTTCTTGTTTGACGCAAGCTCTGTTTCTTCCTCCTGTATCCTCGTGGGCCTCCAGTGGGCAGAACATAGCTTGAGCTTGGAGATGGCATCCTTGGCCAGGAGGCAGGTGGCCGCTGCCCTTCTGCCAAACCCTTCCCTTGTCCTGCTTTCTTCTCTGCACCTCCATGGGGATCAGCGGGAGGCGGGCAGCCTGCAACGGTGCCATAGGCGAGCTCGGCAGCTGGCGGAGTGGCTTTTTGGTTGATTTGAATGTGCGTGCCTCTGTCACCCCGGGAGGAGCAGCTTGCGCAGAGCTTGGAGCTGCCTGACACTTCTTTCCCTTGCTTCACAGAGATTGTCATGGTTTGGGATGTTGTTTCCCGATACATCCTGCAGCAACTTGTGATCGGCAAGGTGGGCTGGCGTCCTGCTCCCCTCGCACTGCAGCATTGCAGTTTCCCAGGCCGTCCTGGGCCCTGGGAATGATCCTTTCCCCAGCGCCATGGCAGCGCACTGCCACCGGCCAGCGTGCGGCAGAGCAGCTCCTTAGCTAACTTGGGGAGAAAGCACGTGCAGAACTCGTGGGAGAAACCAGTCGGCACCTCGTGGGCCTACTCTTTTGCCTGTGGCCAGAACGGAGAGATCAAGCAGAGAAACAGAGGCAGTTTCCTCCCTTGGTGCTCTGGGAGAGCCCTGGCATCTTCCTGTGCTCTGAGATGCTAGGAAATACTGGGAGGACAGGGAGGGCCATGTGTGCAGAGGAGGGTGAAGACAACATTGCAGCAAGGAGCTCTTCTCCAAAGCTTTCCACAGTGCTCCTTATTGCAGCTGCAGCAGCAGCAGCAGGGAGAGCACAGAGCAGCCTGCCCGTGCTTGCAGAGTCCTCCCCTTTTCCACCAACACACTGCTTACTCGTCATGTTTTTGTCTTTTCCGTGTGCAGGGTGTCCTGCTGGAGGGTCTTGGCACCTTCTGTACAGTTGAAGAGCCATTGTACCTGGGTGCAGAAGAGGTGCTCTGGGTTCGAAGACCCATTTTCAAGTTGGGCATGCAGATGGTCTGGCCGCGTGGGCTCACGTGCCCCGAAGTGACTCTCCCTGGTGAGACAGCAGGGTCCACCCTCCGCTTCCCCTTGCCACTGTACCCAGGCTGGGAGTGTGCTCCCTGTGCTTTGCAGGGGCTGCCAGAAGCAGGCAATGCCCTCCACAATTAGGGGAACACACAGAGCTCCCCCTGCGCAACTCCCCACACAGAGAGCTCTTTCTTGGGAAGGACCTTCTCTGGAGTCTTCTGCTGCAAGTGTTGCAGCAAGCTGGGCTCTCTTGCCCTAACCTGCCCCCACTTTCATCTCTCTGCCACTCCCATGTCTTTCTCACCTAGTCCTGGAAATTGCACCTGCTGCAGCACTGACATTGTTTGACTTCCTTGCAGACGACATCGAAATCGAGCCACTGAACTACCAGCTCTTGTCCCTGGTGACGTCCTTGCCACGGCGTGTGGTGGAAGCCTGTGTGGAAGAGACCATCCACTTATTCTCTTTCCACTTGGAGAACAAGCAGAATGTGGCCTTTGCCTTCCGGGACATTGGTGTGCTGAGTCGCCAGGGAGACACGCTCTGCATGATGTTTTACGCCAGCTGCGTCCAACGGCTGGGGAGAAGGGCAAGCCTCTTTGCAGCCCTTCGCAGTGTAAGTTGCTCAGCTTCCCAGGCCTACTTCCATTACTTTGGGAAGCCTCCGTGGCCATCCTCCATGTGGCGGGCTACACAAACACCTTCCGCAGTGCGTGGCCCCCACCAAATTCCCCACTCCCAAGGAAAACACTCCCTGTCTTCCTGGATGCCTGTCTCTACTAAATGCTTGGCATGGCTATTGAGCACTTGCAAGTCTTTGCGGTGGAGCATCTCCACTCCACAACTAGGGCTAATGTGCATGGCAGAGGACTCAGAAGAGGGATTTGCAGCGACAGGCTCCTCCTGTAGCAGGACGAGGGGCTGCTGCCTTTGTCAGCAGGCAGGGAGCTGCCTCAGAAACCTCCCAACGGGCCCGGGCTGCCTTGCAGGTCCCTTGGGCAGCGGATCCTGCTGAGCCAAGCGGAAACATCGTTACTCCTGGCACCAGGTCTAGCCGAGTCCACGTGTTCCCCAGGTGAGTGCGTTTCCTCTGCAGCCCTTAGCTTTGCTGACAGGGCCGCCCCCTAGATGCTGCTCGCACTCTGCACTGCCCATGCTCACTGCTCTCAAGAATTTAAGCCACGTCCTCTGCCTTTGGACAGACACTGGCAAAAACCCTCCAAGAAGCCGATGGCAGGCAAGGTGTTCTCCGACAACAGGGAGGAGCATTAGTGCCAGCAAGAGGCCAGGGGCAGACAGCCCCCTTTCTTCAATCGTGCCTTGTCTTCTGCTTTCCAGGTTTCAGCTTGTGGAGGAAGGCAGCCCAGAAGCCAAGGCTGCTTCTGCTGCCCCTCCACGCACGCAGAAGAAGCCTGAGGTGCCCCAGTGTCCCAGGGCCAAGAGAGGTAAGGCCAAAACTGCCAGCCTGCGGGGCATGTTGGTTCCCTGTCCCCCCACGCTGCCTCACAGCAGCCACCTGGAAAGGTGCTTCTCAGCAGGCTCTGCTCAAGAGCTTCCTCCCTTCCTCCTTGCAGAGTGGCAGCCTAGAAAGCTCCTGCGGCAGCGCAAGGAGCTGTGTCTGCCCATGCTGCCAAGCTGGGGGGCAGGCAGGAGGCGGCAAGGCCCCGAGAAGCAGCCTGCTGCCAGGTGAGAGCCTTGGCGGAGGCGGAAGGGACGAGGGCTGCGCTTGTTTGGACCTCTGCACCAGAGCAGGCCCCTTTGCACATGCTGGCCCTACGGCCTCCAAAAGGCTCCCGACACACACCCCACTTAAGGCTGTTCTCCTGCTGGAAGGCAAGCGTGTAGCACTTTGCGTGGGAGCCTCCCATGGCCATAGCTTTCCTCCAGCGTCAGGATATCTTGGGGAGCCAAATGGAAATGCCTAGTGCAGGAGTGTTTATCCAGGAAGGAGTCCCTCGAGACTGCAGGGAATCCCATCCTTTTCCTTGTGGGATAAAATGCCCCCTGTCCTAAACCTCTTGCCTCTCATGGTGTCTTCTCAGCAACTTGAACAAACAAGCTGGGCACATGAAGGACCCTTTGGGGCAGAAGGAGGGGAAAGTGGAGCACCGCCCGCATCCTCCGGCTGCTCCTCGGACTTCTGCTGCCCGTGCTGCTCCCAGGGCTGCCGCACAGGTGTGTGATGGGATGTCGCGGAAAGGGCCCTGAGCGCGGGCTCCCTACCACCCCCAGTGGCCTCTTTGGGATGTGTCCTGCAATGATGCAAATTGTCTCCACACTTGCAAGACTCTGGCTACTCATATAACTTCTGCAACACCTCTTCTGGGGTTTTGTTAATTGCAGAAATGGGTGGGTTTGCCCTCGAAAGCATTGGAAAGATCCCGGTGCATCTTTCGTCCCTGATCAGTTAGGGCAGCAGAGAGCCATATTCCCACTGTGCTGACACAGGACAAGGAGCCAGGGGGGCTCAGGGCAGTGGTGGAAGAGAGGGGGAAGAGCAACAGCCAACAATTCCCCAATGTCCCAGTGTGGACCCTGCTTGAAAAGAGATCCTATGGGATGCCTTTGACAGCCCTCAGAACAGGGTGCATCATCCAGGAAGCCAGCTCTTGTAGCCCGTTGAATCAGCTGCTTGTATAGCCTGAGCACAGCTCTGGAAGGCTTAGGCGCCTCCTCTATGAATGGGCTAGTGCTCTCTCCCCCGTTCTCTCCTCCCCGCTGAAACCATTTCTTATTCTTGCTCTTGCAATACAGATCCGAGTGCTGAAGCCTGCACGCCACCCTGAGCAGCACTGTTCCCCAGACAGAGGGGTGCCCCCTGACAAGTGAGTGTGCCCTGGCATGCCAGCTGCCAGGCAGGGCCTGGCATCATGGTGGCTCCCAACCCTGTGCAGGTGCTGGCACTCAGCTGCTGAGCACGGCAGACGACAGGCCCTCCTTTGAGCTGGTGGGGATGTGCAGGGGCTGAGGAGAGAAGAAGCCCCAAGGGGCCCCCAGGGAGCAGCAGCAGGACTTTGTTGATCCTTTGCAGGTACCTCTCGCCACGAGCAAAGCAGACCTTGCAGCTCGTGGAATCCTACAAAGTCCTCCGGGATCGCTGGAGGGAGAAGGTGGTGCAAAACCGCCAGAGGCTGCAGCTGCAGGAGGAGGCTCGCCGGTAAGTAGCTCCCAAGGCAGGCAGGGTTCCTGCTCCTGCCAAGCCCTTTGTGCCAAGGCCCGGGGGAAAGAGGGTCTTTCGCTGCCCCCTACGCCAGGGCACACAAGTGCCCTTGGAGCTTGGCCTCGCCTGTGCCTGGCCCAGCCATCCCTTGCACGGAAATGAGGTGGGGGCTGGGATGTGCCACTGGATTTTCAGGAGGCACCTGCATGTCATGACACACTCAGCATCTTTCTCCTGTTCCCCTCAGTGCTTCAGTGATGTGCAGCCTCCAGAAGAAAGAGCAGCGGGGCCACAAGCTGGACGCATCCGGGAGAAATGTCTTTTCCCCCCAAAATAAACTCCCTTTCTGAGTTCATGTGAGCCTTTCTTTGGTGCGGTGTGAAGCTTGCAAGTGGCACCAGGGCATCTTTGGAAGGGCAGGCAGGGGGCACAGAGCAGCAGGGAGAGCCTGGAGCCCCCATCCCAGGACACTCTCGCTCTGGGCCATGCCTGTCTTGACCAGAGAAAAGGAAGAAGAAAGGCCATTGGAAAGGCCCTCCAGGGCAGCCGTTTCTGATATGACGCTAGGCGCTGTGACACTGCTTTCTGCACCCTGGGACAAGCCTTGAGCAAGGGCAGGCGGGCTGCTGCAGGGAGAGGACATGCTTGCGAGGCACAAGCTATCCCCCATCAGTAGCCAAAAGCCAAGTCGGCACGCCTGTGGGGCAGTCCTGCGCAGCCTGGCAGCTCCTCCCTGCGGGCAGCTTCCTTGGCTCTAAGAAAGACCCTTCCCAGCTCCGGGAGACCGTAGCATGGGGAAAACCTTGCCTAATCCTGCTCTGAGACATGCCAATTCATACTCAGTGAGAAACAAAGCGTCTTGTGTTCTGCATGGCAAAATAGAAGAAGATGTTTTGTGAGTTACACACACCCTGGTTCAGCAGGTGGGAAGGCCTAAACTCCCTCCCTGGATGGGGGATGCTGCCGCCAGGATGCCTGCATTGCTCTTTATGGCTTGCGAAGAAACAGCCACGAGGGAGAGTCTTCCTTCTTTTTTAGCGTGGAATGCCATTCTTCCTCCTGCTCTTCACCTTCGAGCCCCTTTCTGGCTCGAGAGCATCTTGGATAAAGGAGCCAGATACTCGAGAAGCACCATATGCTCAAGGATCTTCTTGGGGTGGAATTGTCCAGGCGACTTCCTTAGGCAGAAAGGTGCAGGGAATGGATTTGGAAAATTAACTCTTCCTCTCAGGACTCACCAGCATGCGCTGCTGCCCTGGCAATGGGACGTCATGTCCAGATCAGCACACCAAGAAGCTCTTTCTCCCTTCCTGTTGGCAGATGATTGTGCAGCAGAGTGCACGTGCCCTAAGACATGCATGCCCACCATTCAGAGCAGTTGAACAGCCAGTTGCAAGCAAGGGAAGGAGACTGGTGCCCCTCAGAGAGCGGGGCTCCGTTGCCTCAGTGTGTGGCCACACAAATCCTGCGGTGCTCGGGCACAGGCATTTTGGGCCCTCTCTCTGCACCATGCAGAGCTCAGGAACTCTCCCTGTCTCACAGAGGGAGGAGATGCTGCTGGCCGGGGCCAGGTGCTCCGTCTGTCCTGCTGCCTAAGGGCCATTCCCAGCACCACAGGCCATTTCCTAGCAGCAACCGGAGTGTCTGGGGGCCTTGCAGCTCCTGGCCTCAGCCACTTGAGATGAGCCCAGGACACGCAAGATGGCAGCTGGGGCCCTTCCATGGACACAGAGCGGCACGGAGTGGCAGAAGCGGTCATCACTTTTCCAGGAAAAGTCTGACTGTCCTCCTGTACTGAGACCAAGGACCCATGCAGAAAGAGCCCCTCACACCTAAAAATGTAATGGGACATTTGCAACAGGGACCGAACCCAGTGCAGAGAGGACCTTCCCACCTCGCTCTGCCTTTCTTCCCTTCTAACACGCTGAGCACTTGCGCACACAAAAGCCATGAAGCTCCAGGCGCTGCCTATGGGAGCCAGCCGTGCAAAACCAACTGCAGAGCTGCATGGGCCAGTCTCGAGCAGCATTTCCCAGGGCCTCCAAGGAGCAGGGCAGCATCCTCAAAACACCAGCAACACTGCAATGGGAACCACCTGCTTCAATTGGCACCAGTCCACAAAGACTGGAACATCCCTGAAGCACAGAAATATTCCACAAAATGGGCCAATGCCCCAGACTACCAGCATCCCCACAAACACCCCCCTAATCCGGCAGTGCTCCCCCCAGAAAAAAACATCTGCCCCAGCATCCCCAGTCTTGGCCATCACACTACACCGGGCATGAGGACCACGGCGCCCAGGCCACATGCACAACCTCCACTGCCGGGACATGGGGGACAGCCATGGAGTGGGACCCGCTGCCTCGTGCTGAGCCCAGGAGCCTGGGCAAACGCCTGCAGACACTGTGTGTGAAGGGCATGTTCCCCTTCTGTTCCACACCAGCTCCGCCTTGATCATTGCTAGTGCCCAAACCTTAGAATCATAGAATCAGAGACCTATTTTGGTTAGAAAACACCTTTTTAGATCACTGAGTTGAACTATAAACAGTTCAATACCACACCTGCTAAACCATGTCCTTAAGTACCTCATCCACACACGTCCTGAGCACTGCCAGGGACTGTGACTCCATGATGTTCCTGGGCAGCCTGTTCCAATGCTTGGCTCATCTTACACTGTAGACATTCCTCCTACGGTCTTAACTGAACGTCCCGTGGTGCTGCTTGAGGCCATTTCCTCTTGTCCTAGCTGTGGTAATTCTGGAGAAGAGATGGACCCCCCCCCACCTCACTACAATCTCCTTCCCTGGGAGGAATCGCCGCCTTCCCTGGGTGTTTCAGCTGCTGCTCCCCTCATGCAGCCCCTGGTGACACGCGCTGAGGTCACACTGGCTTGTGCTGCATCACAAGGAGGTGACCCCAGCGACTGGCAGGGCCCCGTCACTTCCCTGCCAGGCACGTGCGCTGCTGGTCACTGCTCGCCGTGCTCTGCTCCACTGCTGCCCTTTGGAGCTTCTCGGTGACGAGGAGCGCACACAGGAGGCAGTGAGAGTGCTCGGGGAAGCTCTCCCTCACGGGCTGAGAATAAGGGGCTCGTTGGAGAGAGAGGAGTCCTTGGCAAGGTCGCGGGAAGAGAATCCTTCTTCCCTGCTCGACCAGCAAACCAAGGACAGGGGGGAAGCCAAGATGGAGGGCTTCTGGACTCAGATCATCAGTCCGGCATACTCCGTTTTGTTCCCTGTGCTCCTGCAGCTCTCTGCTGAGGGTAAGGGCTTTGGGCGCTGCTTCAGCAGGTGCTGCAGACCATGTTAGTTGTCAAAGCAGCTGTGGCTCCTGGGCTGTAGCCTGCAGAGGGTTGGGGGCTGTTGTAAGAGCCTCGCCCAGGGGTCCTGTCCCGCTTGGGAGACAGAGAGTTGTGTGGGACTTATGGTTCTTGGTTGTGCTGCTGCCCTGAGCCCCAAGCTCCTTTGGGCAGAGCTCCCTCTGCTCAGGGAGTTGCAGTGTGGGGTCAGATCTGCCTGGGAAGGGGGAGGCCCCCTGGGGACTGGCTCTGGGTGGGAAGGGGTCCTTCCTCCAGGGGCTGCAGGTGTCCCGGCATTCCCACGGGTCTCTCAAGAGCCTGCCACCAATGCCGCCTCTCTTCTTGTTTGACGCAAGCTCTGTTTCTTCCTCCTGTATCCTCGTGGGCCTCCAGTGGGCAGAACATAGCTTGAGCTTGGAGATGGCATCCTTGGCCAGGAGGCAGGTGGCCGCTGCCCTTCTGCCAAACCCTTCCCTTGTCCCGCTTTCTTCTCTACACCTCCATGGGGATCAGCGGGAGGCGGGCAGCCTGCAACGGTGCCATAGACCAGCTCGGCAGCTGGTGGAGTGGCTTTTTGGTTGATTTGAATGTGCGTGCCTCTGTCACTCCGGAGGAGCAGCCTGCGCAGAGCTTGGAGCTGCCTGACACTTCTTTCCCTTGCTTCACAGAGATTGTCATGGTTTGGGATGTTGTTTCCCGATACATCCTGCAGCAACTTGTGATCGGCAAGGTGGGCTGGCGTCCTGCTCCCCTCGCACTGCAGCCTTGCAGTTTCCCAGGCTGTCCTGGGCCCTGGGAATGATCCTTCCTCCAGCGCAATGGCAGCGCACTGCCACCGGCCAGTGTGCGGCAGAGCAGCTCCTTAGCTAACTTGGAGAGAAAGCACGTGCAGAACTCGTGGGAGAAACCAGTCGGCACCTCGTGGGCCTACTCTTTTGCCTGTGGCCAGAACGGAGAGATCAAGCAGAGAAACAGAGGCAGTTTCCTCCCTTGGTGCTCTGGGAGAGCCCTGGCATCTTCTTGTGCTCTGAGATGCTAGGAAATACTGGGAGGACAGGGAGGGCCATATGTGCAGAGGAGGGTGAAGACAACATTGCAGCAAGGAGCTCTTCTCCAAAGCTTTCCACAGTGCTCCTTATTGCAGCTGCAGCAGCAGCAGCAGAGAGAGCACAGAGCAGCCTGCCCGTGCTTGCAGAGTCCTCCCCTTTTCCACCAACACACTGCTTACTCGTCATGTTTTTGTCTTTTCCGTGTGCAGGGTGTCCTGCTGGAGGGTCTTGGCACCTTCTGTACAGTTGAAGAGCCATTGTACCTGGGTGCAGAAGAGGTGCTCTGGGTTCGAAGACCCATTTTCAAGTTGGGCATGCAGATGGTCTGGCCGCGTGGGCTCACGTGCCCCGAAGTGACTGTCCCTGGTGAGACAGCAGGGTCCACCCTCCGCTTCCCCTTGCCACTGTACCCAGGCTGGGAGTGTGCTCCCTGTGCTTTGCAGGGGCTGCCAGAAGCAGGCAATGCCCTCCACAATTAGGGGAACACACAGAGCTCCCCCTGCGCAACTCCCCACACAGAGAGCTCTTTCTTGGGAAGGACCTTCTCTGGAGTCTTCTGCTGCAAGTGTTGCAGCAAGCTGGGCTCTCTTGCCCTAACCTGCCCCCACTTTCATCTCTCTGCCACTTCCATGTCTTTCTCACCTAGTCCTGGAAATTGCGCCTGCTGCAGCACTGACACTGCTTGACTTCCTTGCAGACGACATCCAAATCGAGCCACTGAACTACCAGCTCTTGTCCCTGGTGACGTCCTTGCCACGGCGTGTGGTGGAAGCCTGTGTGGAAGAGACCATCCACTTATTCTCTTTGCACTTGGAGAACAAGCAGAATGTGGCCTTTGCCTTCCGGGACATTGGTGTGCTGAGTCGCCAGGGAGACACGCTCTGCATGATGTTTTACGCCAGCTGCATCCAACGGCTGGGGAGAAGGGCAAGCCTCTTTGCGGCCCTTCGCAGTGTAAGTTGCTCAGCTTCCCAGGCCTACTTCCATTGCTTTGGGAAATCTCCGTGGCCATCCTCCATGTGGCGGGCTACACAAACACCTTCCGCAGTGCGTGTCCCCCCACCAAATTCCCCACTCCCAAGGAAAACACTCCCTGTCTTCCTGGATGCCTGTCTCTACTAAATGCTTGGCATGGCTACTGAGCACTTGCAAGTCTTTGCGGTGGAGCATCTCCACTCCACAACTAGGGCTAATGTGCATGGCAGAGGACTCAGAAGAGGGATTTGCAGCGACAGGCTTCTCCTGTAGCAGGACGAGGGGCTGCTGCCTTTGTCAGCAGGCAGGGAGCTGCCTCAGAAACCTCCCAACGGGCCCGGGCTGCCTTGCAGGTCCCTTGGGCAGCGGATCCTGCTGAGCCAAGCGGAAACATCGTTACTCCTGGCACCAGGTCTAGCCGAGTCCACGTGTTCCCCAGGTGAGTGCGTTTCCTCTGCAGCCCTTAGCTTTGCTGACAGGGCCGCCCCCTAGATTCTGCTCACACTCTGCACTGCCCATGCTCACTGCTCTCAAGAATTTAAGCCACGTCCTCTGCCTTTGGACAGACACTGGCAAAAACCCTCCAAGAAGCAGATGGCAGGCAAGGTGTTCTCCGACAACAGGGAGGAGCATTAGTGCCAGCAAGAGGCCAGGGGCAGACAGCCCCCTTTCTTCAAACCTGCCTTGTCTTCTGCTTTCCAGGTTTCAGCTTGTGGAGGAAGGCAGCCCAGAAGCCAAGGCTGCTTCTGCTGCCCCTCCACGCACGCAGAAGAAGCCTGAGGTGCCCCAGTGTCCCAGGGCCAAGAGAGGTAAGGCCAAAGCTGCCGGCCTGCGGGGCATGTTGGTTCCCTGTGCCCCCACGCTGCCTCACAGCAGCCACCTGGAAAGGTGCTGCTCAGCAGGCTCTGCTCAAGAGCTTCCTGCCTTCCTCCTTGCAGAGTGGCAGCCTAGAAAGCTCCTGCGGCAGCGCAAGGAGCTGTGTCTGCCCATGCTGCCAAGCTGGGGGGCAGGCAGGAGGCAGCAAGGCCCCGAGAAGCAGCCTGCTGCCAGGTGAGAGCCTTGGCGGAGGCGGAGGGGGCGAGGGCAGCGCTTGTTTGGACCTCTGCACCAGAGCGGGCCCCTTTGCACATGCTGGGCCTAGGGCCTCCAGAAGGCTCCCGACACATGCCCCACTTAAGGCTGTTCTCCTGCTGGAAGGCCAGCATGTAGCACTTTGCATGGGAGCCTCCCATGGCCTTAACTTTCCTCCAGTGTCAGGACGTTTTGGGGAGCCAAATGGAAATGCCTAGTGCAGGAGTGTTTATCCAGGAAGGAGTCCCTCGAGACTGCAGGGAATCCCATCCTTTTCCTTGTGGGATAAAATGCCCCCTGTCCTAAACCTCTTGCCTCTCATGGTGTCTTCTCAGCAACTCGATCAAACAAGCTGGGCACATGAAGGACCCTTTGGGGCAGAAGGAGGGGAAAGTGGAGCACCGCCCGCATCCTCCGGCTGCTCCTCGGACTTCTGCTGCCCGTGCTGTTCCCAGGGCTGCCGCACAGGTGTGTGATGGGATGTCGCGGAAAGGGCCCTGAGCGCGGGCTCCCTACAACGCCCAGTGGCCTCTTTGAGATGACTCCTGCAATGATGCAAATTGTCTCCACACTTGCAAGACTCTGGCTACTCATATAACTTCTGCAACACCTCTTCTGGGGTTTTGTTAATTTCAGAAATGGGTGGGTTTGCCCTCGAAAGCATTGGAAATATGCCGGTGCATCTTTCGTCCCTGATCAGTTAGGGCAGCAGAGAGCCATATTCCCACTGTGCTGACACAGGACAAGGAGCCAGGGGGGCTCAGGGCAGTGGTGGAAGAGAGGGGGAAGAGCAACAGCCAACAATTCCCCAATGTCCCAGTGTGGACCCTGCTTGAAAAGAGACCCTATGGGATGCCTTTGACAGCCCTCAGAACAGGGTGCATCATCCAGGAAGCCAGCTTTTGTAGCCTGTTGAATCAGCTGCTTGTATAGCCTGAGCACGGCTCTGGAACGCTTAGGCGCCTCCTCTATGAGTGGGCTAGTGCTCTCTCCCCCGTTCTCTCCTCCCCGCTGAAACCATTTCTTCTTCTTGCTCTTGCAATACAGATCCGAGTGCTGAAGCCTGCACGCCACCCTGAGCAGCACTGTTCCCCAGACAGAGGGGTGCCCCCTGACAAGTGAGTGTGCCCTGGCATGCCAGCTGCCAGGCAGGGCCTGGCACCATGGTGGCTCCCGACCCTGTGCAGGTGCTGGCACTCAGCTGCTGAGCACGGCAGACGACAGGCCCTCCTTTGAGCTGGTGGGGATGTGCAGGGGCTGAGGAGAGAAGAAGCCCCAAGGGGCCCCCAGGGAGCAGCAGCAGGACTTTGTTGATCCTTTGCAGGTATCTCTCGCCACGAGCAAAGCAGACCTTGCAGCTCGTGGAATCCTACAAAGTCCTCCGGGATCGCTGGAGGGAGAAGGTGGTCCAAAACCGCCAGAGGCTGCAGCTGCAGGAGGAGGCTCGCCGGTAAGTAGCTCCCAAGGCAGGCAGGGTCCCTGCTCCTGCCAAGCCCTTTGTGCCAAGGCCCGGGGGAAAGAGGGTCTTTCGCTGCCCCCTACGCCAGGGCACACAAGTGCCCTTGGAGCTTGGCCTCGCCTGTGCCTGGCCCAGCCATCCCTTGCACGGAAATGGGGTGGGGCTGGGATGTCCATTGGATTTCCAGGAGGCACCTGCATGTCATGACACACTCAGCAACTTTCTCCTGTTCCCCTCAGTGCTTCAGTGATGAGCAGCCTCCAGAAGAAAGAGCAGCGGGGCCACAAGCTGGACGCACCCGGGAGAAATGTCTTTTTCCCCCCAAAATAAACTCCCTTTCTGAGTTCATGTGAGCCTTTCTTTGGTGCGGTGTGAAGCTTACAAGTGGCACCAGGGCATCTTTGGAAGGGCAGGCAGGGGGCACGGAGTAGCAGGGGGAGCGTGGAGCCTCCATCCCGAGACACTCTCGCTCTGAGCCATGCCTGTCTTGACCAGAGAAAAGGAAGAAGAAAGGCCATTGGAAGGGCCCTCCAGGGCAGCCGTTCCTGAGATGACGCTGGGCGCTGTGACACTGCTTTCTGTACCCTGGGACAAGCCTTGAGCAAGGGCAGGCGGGCTGCCGCAGGGAGAGGATATGCTTGCGAGGCACAAGCTATCCCCCATCAGTAGCCAAAAGCCAAGTCGGCACGTCTGTGGGGCAGTCCTGCGCAGCCTGGCAGCTCCTCCCTGCGGGCAGCTTCCTTGGCTCTAAGAAAGACCCTTCCCAGCTCCGGGAGACCGTAGCATGGGGAAAACCTTGCCTAATCCTGCTCTGAGACATGCCAATTCATACACAGTGAGAAACAAAGCGTCTTGTGTTCTGCATGGCAAAATAGAAGAAGATGTTTTGTGAGTTACACACACCCTGGTTCAGCAGGTGGAAAGGCCTAAACTCCCTCCCTGGATGGGGGATGCTGCCGCCAGGATGCCTGCATTGCTCTTTATGGCTTGCGAAGAAACAGCCACGAGGGAGAGTCTTCCTTCTTTTTTAGCGTGGAATGCCATTCTTCCTCCTGCTCTTCACCTTCGAGCCCCTTTCAGGCTCGAGAGCATCTTGGATAAAGGAGCCAGATACTCGAGAAGCACCATATGCTCAAGGATCTTCTTGAGGTGGAATTGTCCAGGCGACTTCCTTAGGCAGAAAGGTGCAGGGAATGGATTTGGAAACTTAACTCTTCCTTTCAGGACTCACCAGCATGCCCTGCTCCCCTGGCAATGGAACGTCATATCCAGAGGAGCCCACCAAGATCTTTCTCCCTTCCTGTTGGCAGATGATTGTGCAGCAGAGTGCACGTGCCCTAAGACATGCATGCCCACCATTCAGAGCAGTTGAACAGCCAGTTGCAAGCAAGGGAAGGAGTCTGGTGCCCTGCAGAGAGCGGGGCTCTGTTGCCTCTGTGTGTGGCCACACAAATCCTGCAGTGCTTGGGCACAGGCATTTTGGGCCCTCTCTCTGCACCATGCAGAGCTCAGGAACTCTCCCTCTCGCACAAAGGGAGGAGATGCTGCTGGCCGGGGCCAGGTGCTCCGTCTGCCCTGCTGCCTAAGGGCCATTCCCAGCACCACAGGCCATTTCCTAGCAGCAACCGGAGTGTCTGGGGGCCTTGCAGCTCCTGGCCTCAGCCACTTGAGATGAGCCCAGGACACGCAAGATGGCAGCTGGGGCCCTTCCATGGACACAGAGCGGCACGGAGTGGCAGAAGCGGTCATCACTTTTCCAGGAAAAGTCTGACTGTCCTCCTGTACTGAGACCAAGGACCCATGCAGAAAGAGCCCCTCACACCTAAAAATGTAATGGGACATTTGCAACAGCGACCGAACCCAGTGCAGGGAGGACCTTCCCACCCTGCTCTGCCTTTCTTCCCTTCAAACACGCTGAGCACCTGTACACACAAAAGCCATGGAGCTCCGGGCACTGCCTATGGGAGCCAGCCATGCAAAACCAACTGCAGAGCTGCATGGGCCAGTCTCGAGCAGCATTTCCCAGGGCCTCCAAGGAGCAGGGCAGCATCCTCAAAACACCAGCAACACTGCAACCGGAAGCACCCGCTTCAATGGGCACCAGTCCACAAAGACTGGAACATCCCTGAAGCACAGAAATATTCCACAAAATGGGCCAATGCCCCAGACTACCAGCACCCCCACAAACACCCCCTAATCCGGCAGTGCTCCCCCCAGAAAAAACATCTGCCCCAGCATCCCCAGTCTTGGCCATCACACTACACCGGGCATGAGGACCACGGCGCCCAGGCCACATGCACAACCTCCACTGCCGGGACATGGGGGACAGCCATGGAGTGGGACCCGCTGCCTCGTGCTGAGCCCAGGAGCCTGGGCAAACGCCTGCAGACACTGTGTGTGAAGGGCATGTTCCCCTTCTGTTCCACACCAGCTCCGCCTTGATCATTGCTAGTGCCAAAACCTTAGAATCATAGAATGAGAGACCCGTTTTGGTTAGAAAACACCTTTTTAGATCACTGAGTTGAACTATAAACAGTTCAATACCACACCTGCTAAACCATGTCCTTAAGTACCTCATCCACACACGTCTTGAGTACTGCCAGGGACTGTGACTCCATGATGTTCCTGGGCAGCCTGTTCCAACGCTTGGCTACTCTTACCCTGTAGACATTCCTCCTACGGTCTTAACTGAACCTCCCGTGGTGCTGCTTGAGGCCATTTCCTCTTGTCCTAGCTGTGGTAATTCTGGAGAAGAGATGGACCCCCCCCCACCTCACTACAATCTCCTTCCCTGGGAGGAATCGCCGCCTTCCCTGGGTGTTTCAGCTGCCGCTCCCCTCATGCAGCCCCTGGTGACATGCGCTGAGGTCACACTGGCTTGTGCTGCATCACAAGGAGGTGACCCCAGCGACTGGCAGGGCCCCGTCACTTCCCTGCCAGGCACGTGCGCTGCTGGTCACTGCTCGCCGTGCTCTGCTCCACTGCTGCCCTTTGGAGCTTCTCGGTGACGAGGAGCGCACACAAGAGGCAGTGAGAGTGCTTGGGGAAGCTCTCCCTCACGGGCTGAGAATAAGGGGCTCGTTGGAGAGAGAGGAGTCCTTGGCGAGGTCGCGAGAAGAGAATCCTTCTTCCCTGCTTGACCAGCGAACCAAGGACAGGTGGGAAGCCAAGATGGAGGGCTTCTGGACTCAGATCATCAGTCCGGCGTACTCCGTTTTGTTCCCTGTGCTCCTGCAGCTCTCTGCTGAGGGTAAGGGCTTTGGGCGCTGCTTCAGCAGGTGCCGCAGACCATGTTAGTTGTCAAAGCAGCTGTGGCCCCGGGGCTCTAGCCTGCAGAGGGTTGGGGGCTGTTGTAAGAGCCTGGCCCAAGGACCCTATCCCGCTTGGGAGACAGAGTGTTGTGCGGGACTCATGGTTCTTGGTTGTGCTGCTGCCCTGAGCCCCAAGCTCCTTTGGGCAGAGCTCCCTCTGCTCAGGGAGTTGCAGTGTGGGGTCAGATCTGCGTGGGAAGGGGGAGGCCCTCTGGGGACTGGCTCTGGGTGGGAAGGGGTCCTTCCTCCAGGGGCTGCAGGTGTCCCGGCATTCCCACGGGTCTCTCAAGAGCCTGCCACCAATGCCGCCTCTCTTCTTGTTTGGTGCAAGCTCTGTTTCTTCCTCCTGTATCCTCGTGGGCCTCCAGTGGGCAGAACATAGCTTGAGCTTGGAGATGGCATCCTTGGCCAGGAGGCAGGTGGCCGCTGCCCTTCTGCCAAACCCTTCCCTTGTCCCGCTTTCTTCTCTGCACCTCCACGGGGATCAGCGGGAGGCGGGCAGCCTGCAACGGTGCCATAGGCCAGCTCGGCAGCTGGCGGATTGGCTTTTTGGTTGATTTGAATGTGCGTGGCTCTGTCACTCCGGGAGGAGAAGCTTGCGCAGAGCTTGGAGCTGCCTGACACTTCTTCCCCTTGCTTTACAGAGATTGTCATGGTTTGGGATGTTGTTTCCCGTTACATCCTGCAGCAACTTGTGATTGGCAAGGTGGGCTGGCGTCCTGCTCCCCTCGCCCTGCACCCTTGCAGTTTCCCAGGGCGTCCTGGGCCCTGGGAATGGTCCTTCCCCCAGTGCAATGGCAGCGCACTGCCACTGGCCAGCGTGCGGCAGAGCAGCTCCTTAGCTAACTTGGAGAGAAAGCACGTGCAGAACTCGTGGGAGAAACCAGGCGGCACCACGTGGGCCTACTCTTTTGCCTGTGGCCAGAACGGAGAGATCAAGCAGAGAAACAGAGGCAGTTTCCTCCCTTGGTGCTCTGGGAGAGCCCTGGCATCTTCTTGTGCTCTGAGATGCTAGGAAATACTTGGAGGACAGGGAGGGCCATATGTGCAGAGGAGGGTGAAGACAACATTGCAGCAAGCACCTCTCCTCCAAAGCTTTCTACAGTGCTTCTTATTACAGCTGCAGCAGCAGCAGCAGGGAGAGCACAGAGCAGCCTGCCCGTGCTTGCAGAGTCCTCCCCTTTTCCACCAACACACTGCTTACTCGTCATGTTTTTGTCTTTTCCGTGTGCAGGGTGTCCTGCTGGAGGGTCTTGGCACCTTCTGTACAGTTGAAGAGCCATTGTACCTGGGTGCAGAAGAGGTGCTCTGGGTTCGAAGACCCATTTTCAAGTTGGGCATGCAGATGGTCTGGCCGCGTGGGCTCACGTGCCCCGAAGTGACTCTCCCTGGTGAGACAGCAGGGTCCACCCTCCGCTTCCCCTTGCCACTGTAGCTGGGCTGGGAGTGTGCTCCCTGCGCTTTGCAGGGGCTGCCACAAGCAGGCAATGCCCTCCACAATAAGGGGAACACACAGAGCTCCCCCTGCGCAACTCCCCACACAGAGAGCTCTTTCTTGGGAAGGACCTCCTCTGCAGTCTTCTGCTGCAAGTGTTGCAGCAAGCTGGGCTCTCTTGCCCTAACCTGCCCCCACTTTCATCTCTCTGCCACTCCCATTATCTTTCTCACCTAGTCCTGGAAATTGCGCCTGCTGCAGCACTGACACTACTTGACTTCCTTGCAGACGACATCGAAATCGAGCCACTGAACTACCAGCTCTTGTCCCTGGTGACGTCCTTGCCACGGCGTGTGGTGGAAGCCTGTGTGGAAGAGACCATCCACTTATTCTCTTTCCACTTGGAGAACAAGCAGAATGCGGTCTTTGCCTTCCGGGACATTGGTGTGCTGAGCCGCCAGGGAGACACGCTCTGCATGATGTTTTACGCCAGCTGCATCCAACGGCTGGGGAGAAGGGCAAGCCTCTTTGCAGCCCTTCGCAGTGTAAGTTGCTCAGCTTCCCAGGCCTACTTCCATTGCTTTGGGAAGCCTCCGTGGCCATCCTCCATGTGGCGGGCTACACAAACACCTTCCGCAGTGCGTGTCCCCCACCAAATTCCCCACTCCCAAGGAAAACACTCCCTGTCTTCCTGGATGCCTGTCTCTACTAAATGCTTGGCATGCCTATTGAGCACTTGCAAGCCTTTGCTGTCCTTACTGTGGAGCATCTCCACTCCACAACTAGGGCTAATGTGCATGGCAGAGGACTCAGAAGAGGGATTTGCAGCGACAGGCTCCTCCTGTAGCAGGACGAGGGGCTGCTGCCTTTGTCAGCAGGCAGGGAGCTGCCTCAGAAACCTCCCAACGGGCCCGGGCTGCCTTGCAGGTCCCTTGGGCAGCGGATCCTGCTGAGCCAAGCGGAAACATCGATACTCCTGGCACCAGGTCTAGCCGAGTCCACATGTTCCCCAGGTGAGTGCGTTTCCTCTGCAGCCCTTAGCTTTGCTGACAGGGCCGCCCCCTAGATGCTGCTCGCACTCTGCACTGCCCATGCTCACTGCTCTCGAGAATTTAAGCCACGTCCTCTGCCTTTGGACAGACACTGGCAAAAACCCTCCAAGAAGCAGATGGCAGGCAAGGTGTTCTCCGACAACAGGGAGGAGCATTAGTGCCAGCAAGAGGCCAGGGGCAGACAGCCCCCTTTCTTCAAACCTGCCTTGTCTTCTGCTTTCCAGGTTTCAGCTTGTGGAGGAAGGCAGCCCAGAAGCCAAGGCTGCTCCCGCTGCCCCTCCACGCACGCAGAAGAAGCCTGAGGTGCCCCAGTGTCCCAGGGCCAAGAGAGGTAAGGCCAAAGCTGCCGGCCTGCGGGGCACGTTGGCTCCCTGTCCCCCCACGCTGCCTCACAGCAGCCACCTGGAAAGGTGCTGCTCAGCAGGCTCTGCTCAAGAGCTTCCTCCCTTCCTCCTTGCAGAGTGGCAGCCTAGAAAGCAACTACGGCAGCGCAAGGAGCTGTGTCTGCCCATGCTGCCAAGCTGGGGGGCGGGCAGGAGGCGGCAAGGCCCCGAGAAGCAGCCTGCTGCCAGGTGAGAGCCTTGGCGGAGGCGGAAGGGATGAGGGCTGCGCTTGTTTGGACCTCTGCACCAGAGCAGGCCCCTTTGCACATGCTGGGCCTAGGGCCTCCAGAAGGCTCCCGACACATGCCCCACTTAAGGCTGTTCTCCTGCTGGAAGGCCAGCATGTAGCACTTTGCATGGGAGCCTCCCATGGCCTTAACTTTCCTCCAGTGTCAGGACGTTTTGGGGAGCCAAATGGAAATGCCTAGTGCAGGAGTGTTTATCCAGGAAGGAGTCCCTCGAGACTGCAGGGAATCCCATCCTTTTCCTTGTGGGATAAAATGCCCCCTGTCCTAAACCTCTTGCCTCTCATGGTGTCTTCTCAGCAACTTGATCAAACAAGCTGGGCACATGAAGGACCCTTTGGGGCAGAAGGAGGGGAAAGTGGAGCACCGCCCGCATCCTCCGGCTGCTCCTCGGACTTCTGCTGCCCGTGCTGCTCCCAGGGCTGCCGCACAGGTGTGTGATGGGATGTCGCGGAAAGGGCCCTGAGCGCAGGCTCCCTACCACCCCCAGTGGCCTCTTTGAGATGACTCCTGCAATGATGCAAATTGTCTCCACACTTGCAAGACTCTGGCTACTCATATAACTTCTGCAACACCTCTTCTGGGGTTTTGTTAATTGCAGAAATGGGTGGGTTTGCCCTCGAAGGCATTGGAAAGATGCCGGTGGCTCTTTCGTCCCTGATCAGTTAGGGCAGCAGAGAGCCATATTCCCACTGTGCTGACACAGGACAAGGAGCCAGGGGGGCTCAGGGCAGTGGTGGAAGAGAGGGGGAAGAGCAACAGCCAACAATTCCCCAATGTCCCAGTGTGGACCCTGCTTGAAAAGAGACCCTATGGGATGCCTTTGACAGCCCTCAGAACAGGGTGCATCATCCAGGAAGCCAGCTCTTGTAGCCCGTTGCATCAGCTGCTTGTATAGCCTAAGCACGGCTCTGGAAGGCTTAGGCGCCTCCTCTATGAGTGGGCTAGTGCTCTCTCCCCCGTTCTCTCCTCCCCGCTGAAACCATTTCTTATTCTTGCTCTTGCGATACAGATCCGAGTGCTGAAGCCTGCACGCCACCCTGAGCAGCACTGTTCCCCACACAGAGGGGTGCCCCCTGACAAGTGAGTGTGCCCTGGCATGCCAGCTGCCAGGCAGGGCCTGGCACCATGGTGGCTCCCAACCCTGTGCAGGTGCTGGCACTCAGCTGCTGAGCACGGCAGACGACAGGCCCTCCTTTGAGCTGGTGGGGATGTGCAGGGGCTGAGGAGAGAAGAAGCCCCAAGGGGCCCCCAGGGAGCAGCAGCAGGACTTTGTTGATCCTTTGCAGGTATCTCTCGCCACGAGCAAAGCAGACCTTGCAGCTCGTGGAATCCTACAAAGTCCTCCGGGATCGCTGGAGGGAGAAGGTGGTCCAAAACCGCCAGAGGCTGCAGCTGCAGGAGGAGGCTCGCCGGTAAGTAGCTCCCAAGGCAGGCAGGGTCCCTGCTCCTGCCAAGCCCTTTGTGCCAAGGCCCGGGGGAAAGAGGGTCTTTCGCTGCCCCCTACGCCAGGGCACACAAGTGCCCTTGGAGCTTGGCCTCGCCTGTGCCTGGCCCAGCCATCCCTTGCACGGAAATGGGGTGGGGCTGGGATGTCCATTGGATTTCCAGGAGGCACCTGCATGTCATGACACACTCAGCAACTTTCTCCTGTTCCCCTCAGTGCTTCAGTGATGAGCAGCCTCCAGAAGAAAGAGCAGCGGGGCCACAAGCTGGACGCACCCGGGAGAAATGTCTTTTTCCCCCCAAAATAAACTCCCTTTCTGAGTTCATGTGAGCCTTTCTTTGGTGCGGTGTGAAGCTTACAAGTGGCACCAGGGCATCTTTGGAAGGGCAGGCAGGGGGCAGAGGACAGCAGGGAGAGCGTGGAGTCCCCATCCCGGGACACTCTCGCTCTAGGTCATGCCTGTCTTGAGCAGAGAAAAGGAAGAAGAAAGGCCATTGGAAGGGCCCTCCAGGGCAGCCGTTCCTGAGATGACGCTGGGCGCTGTGACACTGCTTTCTGTACCCTGGGACAAGCCTTGAGCAAGGGCAGGCGGGCTGCCGCAGGGAGAGGATATGCTTGTGAGGCACAAGCTATCCCCCATCAGTAGCCAAAAGCAAAGTCGGCACGCCTGTGGGGCAGTCCTGCGCAGCCTGGCAGCTCCTCCCTGCGGGCAGCTTCCTTGGCTCTAAGAAAGACCCTTCCCAGCTCCAGGAGACCATAGCATGGGGAAAACCTTGCCTAAATCCTGCTCTGAGACATGTCAATTCATATGCAGTGGGAAAGGAAGCGTCTCATGTTCTGGATGCAAAAATGGAAGAAGATGTTTTGTGAGTAACACACACCGGGGTTCAGCAGGCAGGAAGGCCTAAACTCCCTCCCCCGCGATGCTGCTGCCAGGATGCCTGCATCGCTCTTTATGGCTGGCGAAGAAACAGACACTAGGGAGAGCCCTCCTCCGGTTCTAGCACAGAATGCCATTCTTCCTCCTGCTCTTCTCCAGCTCCTAGTCCCTTTCTGGCTCGAAAGCATCTTGGATAAAGGAGCCAGATACTCGAGAAGCACCATATGCTCAAGGATCTTCTTGGGGTGGAATTGTCCAGGCGACTTCCTTAGGCAGAAAGGTGCAGGGAATGGATTTGGAAACTTAACTCTTCCTTTCAGGACTCACCAGCATGCCCTGCTCCCCTGGCAATGGAACGTCATGTCCAGATCAGCACACCAAGAAGCTCTTTCTCCCTTCCTGTTGGCAGATGATTGTGCAGCAGAGTGCACGTGCCCTAAGACATGCATGCCCACCATTCAGAGCAGTTGAACAGCCAGTTGCAAGCAAGGGAAGGAGTCTGGTGCCCCGCAGAGAGCGGGGCTCTGTTGCCTCTGTGTGTGGCCACACAAATCCTGCAGTGCTCGGGCACAGGCATTTTGGGCCCTCTCTCTGCACCATGCAGAGCTCAGGAACTCTCCCTCTCGCACAAAGGGAGGAGATGCTGCTGGCTGGAACCAGGTGCTCCGTCTGCCCTGCTGCCTAAGGGCCATTCCCAGCACCACAGGCCATTTCCTAGCAGCAACCGGAGTGTCTGGGGGCCTTGCAGCTCCTGGCCTCAGCCACTTGAGATGAGCCCAGGACACGCAAGATGGCAGCTGGGGCCCTTCCATGGACACAGAGCGGCACGGAGTGGCAGAAGCGGTCATCACTTTTCCAGGAAAAGTCTGACTCTCCTCCTGTACTGAGACCAAGGACCCATGCAGAAAGAGCCCCTCACACCTAAAAATGTAATGGGACATTTGCAACAGCGACCGACCCCAGCGCAGGGAGGACCTTCCCACCCTGCTCTGCCTTTCTTCCCTTCAAACACGCTGAGCACCTGTACACACAAAAGCCATGGAGCTCCAGGCGCTGCCTATGGGAGCCAGCCGTGCAAAACCAACTGGAGAGCTGCATGGGCCAGTCTCGAGCAGCATTTCCCAGGGCCTCCAAGGAGCAGGGCAGCATCCTCAAAACACCAGCAACACTGCAATGGGAACCACCTGCTTCAATTGGCACCAGTCCACAAAGACTGGAACATCCCTGAAGCACAGAAATATTCCACAAAATGGGCCAATGCCCCAGACTACCAGCATCCCCACAAACACCCCCCTAATCCGGCAGTGCTCCCCCCAGAAAAAAACATCTGCCCCAGCATCCCCAGTCTTGGCCATCACACCACACCAGACACGAGGACCACGGCGCCCATGCCACGTGCACAACCTCCACTGCCGGGACATGGGGGACAGCCATGGAGTGGGACCCGCTGCCTCGTGCTGGGCCCAGGAGCCTGGGCAAACGCCTGCAGACACTGTGTGTGAAGGGCATGTTCCCCTTCTGTTCCACACCAGCTCCGCCTTGATCATTGCTAGTGCCAAAACCTTAGAATCATAGAATGAGAGACCCGTTTTGGTTAGAAAACACCTTTTTAGATCACTGAGTTGAACTATAAACAGTTCAATACCACACCTGCTAAACCATGTCCTTAAGTACCTCATCCACACACGTCTTGAGTACTGCCAGGGACTGTGACTCCATGATGTTCCTGGGCAGCCTGTTCCAACACTTGGCTACTCTTACCCTGTAGACATTCCTCCTACGGTCTTAACTGAACCTCCCGTGGTGCTGCTTGAGGCCATTTCCTCTTGTCCTAGCTGTGGTAATTCTGGAGAAGAGATGAACCCCCCCCCACCTCACTACAATCTCCTTCCCTGGGAGGAATCGCCGCCTTCCCTGGGTGTTTCAGCTGCCGCTCCCCTCATGCAGCCCCTGGTGACATGCGCTGAGGTCACACTGGCTTGTGCTGCATCACAAGGAGGTGACCCCAGCGACTGGCAGGGCCCCGTCACTTCCCTGCCAGGCACGCGCGCTGCTGGTCACTGCTCGCCGTGCTCTGCTCCACTGCTGCCCTTTGGAGCTTCTCGGTGACGAGGAGCGCACACAGGAGGCAGTGAGAGTGCTCGGGGAAGCTCTCCCTCACGGGCTGAGAATAAGGGGCTCGTTGGAGAGAGAGGAGTCCTTGGCGAGGTCGCGGGAAGAGAATCCTTCTTCCCTGCTCGACCAGCAAACCAAGGACAGGGGGGAAGCCAAGATGGAGGGCTTCTGGACTCAGATCATCAGTCCGGCATACTCCGTTTTGTTCCCTGTGCTCCTGCAGCTCTCTGCTGAGGGTAAGGGCTTTGGGCGCTGCTTCAGCAGGTGCTGCAGACCATGTTAGTTGTCAAAGCAGCTGTGGCTCCTGGGCTGTAGCCTGCAGAGGGCTGGGGGCTGTTGTAAGAGCCTCGCCCAGGGGTCCTGTCCCGCTTGGGAGACAGAGAGTTGTGTGGGACTCATGGTTCTTGGTCGTGCTGCTGCCCTGAGCCCCAAGCTCCTTTGGGCAGAGCTCCCTCTGCTCAGGGAGTTGCAGTGTGGGGTCAGATCTGCCTGGGAAGGGGGAGGCCCTCTGGGGACTGGCTCTGGGTGGGAAGGGGTCCTTCCTCCAGGGGCTGCAGGTGTCCCGGCATTCCCACGGGTCTCTCAAGAGCCTGCCACCAATGCCGCCTCTCTTCTTGTTTGACGCAAGCTCTGTTTCTTCCTCCTGTATCCTCGTGGGCCTCCAGTGGGCAGAACATAGCTTGAGCTTGGAGATGGCATCCTTGGCCAGGAGGCAGGTGGCCGCTGCCCTTCTGCCAAACCCTTCCCTTGTCCCGCTTTCTTCTCTACACCTCCACGGGGATCAGCGGGAGGCGGGCAGCCTGCAACGGTGCCATAGACCAGCTCGGCAGCTGGTGGAGTGGCTTTTTGGTTGATTTGAATGTGTGTGCCTCTGTCACTCCGGGAGGAGCAGCCTGCGCAGAGCTTGGAGCTGCCTGACACTTCTTTCCCTTGCTTCACAGAGATTGTCATGGTTTGGGATGTTGTTTCCCGATACATCCTGCAGCAACTTGTGATCGGCAAGGTGGGCTGGCGTCCTGCTCCCCTCGCACTGCAGCCTTGCAGTTTCCCAGGCTGTCCTGGGCCCTGGGAATGATCCTTCCCCCAGCGCAATGGCAGCGCACTGCCACCGGCCAGCGTGCGGCAGAGCAGCTCCTTAGCTAACTTGGAGAGAAAGCACGTGCAGAACTCGTGGGAGAAACCAGTCGGCACCTCGTGGGCCTACTCTTTTGCCTGTGGCCAGAACGGAGAGATCAAGCAGAGAAACAGAGGCAGTTTCCTCCCTTGGTGCTCTGGGAGAGCCCTGGCATCTTCTTGTGCTCTGAGATGCTAGGAAATACTGGGAGGACAGGGAGGGCCATATGTGCAGAGGAGGGTGAAGACAACATTGCAGCAAGGAGCTCTTCTCCAAAGCTTTCCACAGTGCTCCTTATTGCAGCAGCAGCAGCAGCAGCAGAGAGAGCACAGAGCAGCCTGCCCGTGCTTGCAGAGTCCTCCCCTTTTCCACCAACACACTGCTTACTCGTCATGTTTTTGTCTTTTCCGTGTGCAGGGTGTCCTGCTGGAGGGTCTTGGCACCTTCTGTACAGTTGAAGAGCCATTGTACCTGGGTGCAGAAGAGGTGCTCTGGGTTCGAAGACCCATTTTCAAGTTGGGCATGCAGATGGTCTGGCCGCGTGGGCTCACGTGCCCCGAAGTGACTCTCCCTGGTGAGACAGCAGGGTCCACCCTCCGCTTCCCCTTGCCACTGTACCCAGGCTGGGAGTGTGCTCCCTGTGCTTTGCAGGGGCTGCCAGAAGCAGGCAATGCCCTCCACAATTAGGGGAACACACAGAGCTCCCCCTGCGCAACTCCCCACACAGAGAGCTCTTTCTTGGGAAGGACCTTCTCTGGAGTCTTCTGCTGCAAGTGTTGCAGCAAGCTGGGCTCTCTTGCCCTAACCTGCCCCCACTTTCATCTCTCTGCCACTCCCATGTCTTTCTCACCTAGTCCTGGAAATTGCGCCTGCTGCAGCACTGACACTGCTTGACTTCCTTGCAGACGACATCCAAATCGAGCCACTGAACTACCAGCTCTTGTCCCTGGTGACGTCCTTGCCACGGCGTGTGGTGGAAGCCTGTGTGGAAGAGACCATCCACTTATTCTCTTTCCACTTGGAGAACAAGCAGAATGTGGCCTTTGCCTTCCGGGACATTGGTGTGCTGAGTCGCCAGGGAGACACGCTCTGCATGATGTTTTACGCCAGCTGCATCCAACGGCTGGGGAGAAGGGCAAGCCTCTTTGCGGCCCTTCGCAGTGTAAGTTGCTCATCTTCCCAGGCCTACTTCCATTACTTTGGGAAGCCTCCGTGGCCATCCTGCATGTGGCGGGCTACACAAACACCTTCCGCAGTGCGTGGCCCCCACCAAATTCCCCACTCCCAAGGAAAACACTCCCTGTCTTCCTGGATGCCTGTCTCTACTAAATGCTTGGCATGGCTATTGAGCACTTGCAAATCTTTGCGGTGGAGCATCTCCACTCCACAACTAGGGCTAATGTGCATGGCAGAGGACTCAGAAGAGGGATTTGCAGCGACAGGCTCCTCCTGTAGCAGGATGAGGGGCTGCTGCCTTTGTCAGCAGGCAGGGAGCTGCCTCAGAAACCTCCCAACGGGCCCGGGCTGCCTTGCAGGTCCCTTGGGCAGCGGATCCTGCTGAGCCAAGCGGAAACATCGTTACTTCTGGCACCAGGTCTAGCCGAGTCCACGTGTTCCCCAGGTGAGTGCGTTTCCTCTGCAGCCCTTAGCTTTGCTGACAGGGCCGCCCCCTAGATGCTGCTCGCACTCTGCACTGCCCATGCTCACTGCTCTCAAGAATTTAAGCCACGTCCTCTGCCTTTGGACAGACACTGGCAAAAACCCTCCAAGAAGCAGATGGCAGGCAAGGTGTTCTCCGACAACAGGGAGGAGCATTAGTGCCAGCAAGAGGCCAGGGGCAGACAGCCCCCTTTCTTCAAACCTGCCTTGTCTTCTGCTTTCCAGGTTTCAGCTTGTGGAGGAAGGCAGCCCAGAAGCCAAGGCTGCTCCCGCTGCCCCTCCACGCACGCAGAAGAAGCCTGAGGTGCCCCAGTGTCCCAGGGCCAAGAGAGGTAAGGCCAAAGCTGCCGGCCTGCGGGGCACGTTGGCTCCCTGTCCCCCCACGCTGCCTCACAGCAGCCACCTGGAAAGGTGCTGCTCAGCAGGCTCTGCTCAAGAGCTTCCTCCCTTCCTCCTTGCAGAGTGGCAGCCTAGAAAGCAACTACGGCAGCGCAAGGAGCTGTGTCTGCCCATGCTGCCAAGCTGGGGGGCGGGCAGGAGGCGGCAAGGCCCCGAGAAGCAGCCTGCTGCCAGGTGAGAGCCTTGGCGGAGGCGGAAGGGATGAGGGCTGCGCTTGTTTGGACCTCTGCACCAGAGCAGGCCCCTTTGCACATGCTGGGCCTAGGGCCTCCAGAAGGCTCCCGACACATGCCCCACTTAAGGCTGTTCTCCTGCTGGAAGGCCAGCATGTAGCACTTTGCATGGGAGCCTCCCATGGCCTTAACTTTCCTCCAGTGTCAGGACGTTTTGGGGAGCCAAATGGAAATGCCTAGTGCAGGAGTGTTTATCCAGGAAGGAGTCCCTCGAGACTGCAGGGAATCCCATCCTTTTCCTTGTGGGATAAAATGCCCCCTGTCCTAAACCTCTTGCCTCTCATGGTGTCTTCTCAGCAACTTGATCAAACAAGCTGGGCACATGAAGGACCCTTTGGGGCAGAAGGAGGGGAAAGTGGAGCACCGCCCGCATCCTCCGGCTGCTCCTCGGACTTCTGCTGCCCGTGCTGCTCCCAGGCCTGCCGCACAGGTGTGTGATGGGATGTCACGGAAAGGGCCCTGAGCGCAGGCTCCCTACCACCCCCAGTGGCCTCTTTGAGATGACTCCTGCAATGATGCAAATTGTCTCCACACTTGCAAGACTCTGGCTACTCATATAACTTCTGCAACACCTCTTCTGGGGTTTTGTTAATTGCAGAAATGGGTGGGTTTGCCCTCGAAGGCATTGGAAAGATGCCGGTGGCTCTTTCGTCCCTGATCAGTTAGGGCAGCAGAGAGCCATATTCCCACTGTGCTGACACAGGACAAGGAGCCAGGGGGGCTCAGGGCAGTGGTGGAAGAGAGGGGGAAGAGCAACAGCCAACAATTCCCCAATGTCCCAGTGTGGACCCTGCTTGAAAAGAGACCCTATGGGATGCCTTTGACAGCCCTCAGAACAGGGTGCATCATCCAGGAAGCCAGCTCTTGTAGCCCGTTGCATCAGCTGCTTGTATAGCCTGAGCACGGCTCTGGAAGGCTTAGGCGCCTCCTCTATGAGTGGGCTAGTGCTCTCTCCCCCGTTCTCTCCTCCCTGCTGAAACCATTTCTTATTCTTGCTCTTGCGATACAGATCCGAGTGCTGAAGCCTGCACGCCACCCTGAGCAGCACTGTTCCCCACACAGAGGGGTGCCCCCTGACAAGTGAGTGTGCCCTGGCATGCCAGCTGCCAGGCAGGGCCTGGCACCATGGTGGCTCCCAACCCTGTGCAGGTGCTGGCACTCAGCTGCTGAGCACGGCAGACGACAGGCCCTCCTTTGAGCTGGTGGGGATGTGCAGGGGCTGAGGAGAGAAGAAGCCCCAAGGGGCCCCCAGGGAGCAGCAGCAGGACTTTGTTGATCCTTTGCAGGTATCTCTCGCCACGAGCAAAGCAGACCTTGCAGCTCGTGGAATCCTACAAAGTCCTCCGGGATCGCTGGAGGGAGAAGGTGGTCCAAAACCGCCAGAGGCTGCAGCTGCAGGAGGAGGCTCGCCGGTAAGTAGCTCCCAAGGCAGGCAGGGTCCCTGCTCCTGCCAAGCCCTTTGTGCCAAGGCCCGGGGGAAAGAGGGTCTTTCGCTGCCCCCTACGCCAGGGCACACAAGTGCCCTTGGAGCTTGGCCTCGCCTGTGCCTGGCCCAGCCATCCCTTGCACGGAAATGGGGTGGGGCTGGGATGTCCATTGGATTTCCAGGAGGCACCTGCATGTCATGACACACTCAGCAACTTTCTCCTGTTCCCCTCAGTGCTTCAGTGATGAGCAGCCTCCAGAAGAAAGAGCAGCGGGGCCACAAGCTGGACGCACCCGGGAGAAATGTCTTTTTCCCCCCAAAATAAACTCCCTTTCTGAGTTCATGTGAGCCTTTCTTTGGTGCGGTGTGAAGCTTACAAGTGGCACCAGGGCATCTTTGGAAGGGCAGGCAGGGGGCAGAGGACAGCAGGGAGAGCGTGGAGTCCCCATCCCGGGACACTCTCGCTCTAGGTCATGCCTGTCTTGAGCAGAGAAAAGGAAGAAGAAAGGCCATTGGAAGGGCCCTCCAGGGCAGCCGTTCCTGAGATGACGCTGGGCGCTGTGACACTGCTTTCTGTACCCTGGGACAAGCCTTGAGCAAGGGCAGGCGGGCTGCCGCAGGGAGAGGATATGCTTGTGAGGCACAAGCTATCCCCCATCAGTAGCCAAAAGCAAAGTCGGCACGCCTGTGGGGCAGTCCTGCGCAGCCTGGCAGCTCCTCCCTGCGGGCAGCTTCCTTGGCTCTAAGAAAGACCCTTCCCAGCTCCAGGAGACCATAGCATGGGGAAAACCTTGCCTAAATCCTGCTCTGAGACATGTCAATTCATATGCAGTGGGAAAGGAAGCGTCTCATGTTCTGGATGCAAAAATGGAAGAAGATGTTTTGTGAGTAACACACACCGGGGTTCAGCAGGCAGGAAGGCCTAAACTCCCTCCCCCGCGATGCTGCTGCCAGGATGCCTGCATCGCTCTTTATGGCTGGCGAAGAAACAGACACTAGGGAGAGCCCTCCTCCGGTTCTAGCACAGAATGCCATTCTTCCTCCTGCTCTTCTCCAGCTCCTAGTCCCTTTCAGGCTCGAAAGCATCTTGGATAAAGGAGCCAGATACTCGAGAAGCACCATATGCTCAAGGATCTTCTTGGGGTGGAATTGTCCAGGCGACTTCCTTAGGCAGAAAGGTGCAGGGAATGGATTTGGAAACTTAACTCTTCCTTTCAGGACTCACCAGCATGCCCTGCTCCCCTGGCAATGGAACGTCATGTCCAGATCAGCACACCAAGAAGCTCTTTCTCCCTTCCTGTTGGCAGATGATTGTGCAGCAGAGTGCACGTGCCCTAAGACATGCATGCCCACCATTCAGAGCAGTTGAACAGCCAGTTGCAAGCAAGGGAAGGAGTCTGGTGCCCCGCAGAGAGCGGGGCTCTGTTGCCTCTGTGTGTGGCCACACAAATCCTGCAGTGCTCGGGCACAGGCATTTTGGGCCCTCTCTCTGCACCATGCAGAGCTCAGGAACTCTCCCTCTCGCACAAAGGGAGGAGATGCTGCTGGCTGGAACCAGGTGCTCCGTCTGCCCTGCTGCCTAAGGGCCATTCCCAGCACCACAGGCCATTTCCTAGCAGCAACCGGAGTGTCTGGGGGCCTTGCAGCTCCTGGCCTCAGCCACTTGAGATGAGCCCAGGACACGCAAGATGGCAGCTGGGGCCCTTCCATGGACACAGAGCGGCACGGAGTGGCAGAAGCGGTCATCACTTTTCCAGGAAAAGTCTGACTCTCCTCCTGTACTGAGACCAAGGACCCATGCAGAAAGAGCCCCTCACACCTAAAAATGTAATGGGACATTTGCAACAGCGACCGACCCCAGCGCAGGGAGGACCTTCCCACCCTGCTCTGCCTTTCTTCCCTTCAAACACGCTGAGCACCTGTACACACAAAAGCCATGGAGCTCCAGGCGCTGCCTATGGGAGCCAGCCGTGCAAAACCAACTGGAGAGCTGCATGGGCCAGTCTCGAGCAGCATTTCCCAGGGCCTCCAAGGAGCAGGGCAGCATCCTCAAAACACCAGCAACACTGCAATGGGAACCACCTGCTTCAATTGGCACCAGTCCACAAAGACTGGAACATCCCTGAAGCACAGAAATATTCCACAAAATGGGCCAATGCCCCAGACTACCAGCATCCCCACAAACACCCCCCTAATCCGGCAGTGCTCCCCCCAGAAAAAAACATCTGCCCCAGCATCCCCAGTCTTGGCCATCACACCACACCAGACACGAGGACCACGGCGCCCATGCCACGTGCACAACCTCCACTGCCGGGACATGGGGGACAGCCATGGAGTGGGACCCGCTGCCTCGTGCTGGGCCCAGGAGCCTGGGCAAACGCCTGCAGACACTGTGTGTGAAGGGCATGTTCCCCTTCTGTTCCACACCAGCTCCGCCTTGATCATTGCTAGTGCCAAAACCTTAGAATCATAGAATGAGAGACCCGTTTTGGTTAGAAAACACCTTTTTAGATCACTGAGTTGAACTATAAACAGTTCAATACCACACCTGCTAAACCATGTCCTTAAGTACCTCATCCACACACGTCTTGAGTACTGCCAGGGACTGTGACTCCATGATGTTCCTGGGCAGCCTGTTCCAACACTTGGCTACTCTTACCCTGTAGACATTCCTCCTACGGTCTTAACTGAACCTCCCGTGGTGCTGCTTGAGGCCATTTCCTCTTGTCCTAGCTGTGGTAATTCTGGAGAAGAGATGAACCCCCCCCCACCTCACTACAATCTCCTTCCCTGGGAGGAATCGCCGCCTTCCCTGGGTGTTTCAGCTGCCGCTCCCCTCATGCAGCCCCTGGTGACATGCGCTGAGGTCACACTGGCTTGTGCTGCATCACAAGGAGGTGACCCCAGCGACTGGCAGGGCCCCGTCACTTCCCTGCCAGGCACGCGCGCTGCTGGTCACTGCTCGCCGTGCTCTGCTCCACTGCTGCCCTTTGGAGCTTCTCGGTGACGAGGAGCGCACACAGGAGGCAGTGAGAGTGCTCGGGGAAGCTCTCCCTCACGGGCTGAGAATAAGGGGCTCGTTGGAGAGAGAGGAGTCCTTGGCGAGGTCGCGGGAAGAGAATCCTTCTTCCCTGCTCGACCAGCAAACCAAGGACAGGGGGGAAGCCAAGATGGAGGGCTTCTGGACTCAGATCATCAGTCCGGCATACTCCGTTTTGTTCCCTGTGCTCCTGCAGCTCTCTGCTGAGGGTAAGGGCTTTGGGCGCTGCTTCAGCAGGTGCTGCAGACCATGTTAGTTGTCAAAGCAGCTGTGGCTCCTGGGCTGTAGCCTGCAGAGGGCTGGGGGCTGTTGTAAGAGCCTCGCCCAGGGGTCCTGTCCCGCTTGGGAGACAGAGAGTTGTGTGGGACTCATGGTTCTTGGTCGTGCTGCTGCCCTGAGCCCCAAGCTCCTTTGGGCAGAGCTCCCTCTGCTCAGGGAGTTGCAGTGTGGGGTCAGATCTGCCTGGGAAGGGGGAGGCCCTCTGGGGACTGGCTCTGGGTGGGAAGGGGTCCTTCCTCCAGGGGCTGCAGGTGTCCCGGCATTCCCACGGGTCTCTCAAGAGCCTGCCACCAATGCCGCCTCTCTTCTTGTTTGACGCAAGCTCTGTTTCTTCCTCCTGTATCCTCGTGGGCCTCCAGTGGGCAGAACATAGCTTGAGCTTGGAGATGGCATCCTTGGCCAGGAGGCAGGTGGCCGCTGCCCTTCTGCCAAACCCTTCCCTTGTCCCGCTTTCTTCTCTACACCTCCACGGGGATCAGCGGGAGGCGGGCAGCCTGCAACGGTGCCATAGACCAGCTCGGCAGCTGGTGGAGTGGCTTTTTGGTTGATTTGAATGTGTGTGCCTCTGTCACTCCGGGAGGAGCAGCCTGCGCAGAGCTTGGAGCTGCCTGACACTTCTTTCCCTTGCTTCACAGAGATTGTCATGGTTTGGGATGTTGTTTCCCGATACATCCTGCAGCAACTTGTGATCGGCAAGGTGGGCTGGCGTCCTGCTCCCCTCGCACTGCAGCCTTGCAGTTTCCCAGGCTGTCCTGGGCCCTGGGAATGATCCTTCCCCCAGCGCAATGGCAGCGCACTGCCACCGGCCAGCGTGCGGCAGAGCAGCTCCTTAGCTAACTTGGAGAGAAAGCACGTGCAGAACTTGTGGGAGAAACCAGTCGGCACCTCGTGGGCCTACTCTTTTGCCTGTGGCCAGAACGGAGAGATCAAGCAGAGAAACAGAGGCAGTTTCCTCCCTTGGTGCTCTGGGAGAGCCCTGGCATCTTCTTGTGCTCTGAGATGCTAGGAAATACTGGGAGGACAGGGAGGGCCATATGTGCAGAGGAGGGTGAAGACAACATTGCAGCAAGGAGCTCTTCTCCAAAGCTTTCCACAGTGCTCCTTATTGCAGCTGCAGCAGCAGCAGCAGGGAGAGCACAGAGCAGCCTGCCCGTGCTTGCAGAGTCCTCCCCTTTTCCACCAACACAGTGCTTACTCGTCATGTTTTTGTCTTTTCCGTGTGCAGGGTGTCCTGCTGGAGGGTCTTGGCACCTTCTGTACAGTTGAAGAGCCATTGTACCTGGGTGCAGAAGAGGTGCTCTGGGTTCGAAGACCCATTTTCAAGTTGGGCATGCAGATGGTCTGGCCGCGTGGGCTCACGTGCCCCGAAGTGACTGTCCCTGGTGAGACAGCAGGGTCCACCCTCCGCTTCCCCTTGCCACTGTACCCAGGCTGGGAGTGTGCTCCCTGTGCTTTGCAGGGGCTGCCAGAAGCAGGCAATGCCCTCCACAATTAGGGGAACACACAGAGCTCCCCCTGCGCAACTCCCCACACAGAGAGCTCTTTCTTGGGAAGGACCTTCTCTGGAGTCTTCTGCTGCAAGTGTTGCAGCAAGCTGGGCTCTCTTGCCCTAACCTGCCCCCACTTTCATCTCTCTGCCACTCCCATGTCTTTCTCACCTAGTCCTGGAAATTGCGCCTGCTGCAGCACTGACACTGCTTGACTTCCTTGCAGACGACATCCAAATCGAGCCACTGAACTACCAGCTCTTGTCCCTGGTGACGTCCTTGCCACGGCGTGTGGTGGAAGCCTGTGTGGAAGAGACCATCCACTTATTCTCTTTCCACTTGGAGAACAAGCAGAATGTGGCCTTTGCCTTCCGGGACATTGGTGTGCTGAGTCGCCAGGGAGACACGCTCTGCATGATGTTTTACGCCAGCTGCATCCAACGGCTGGGGAGAAGGGCAAGCCTCTTTGCGGCCCTTCGCAGTGTAAGTTGCTCATCTTCCCAGGCCTACTTCCATTACTTTGGGAAGCCTCCGTGGCCATCCTGCATGTGGCGGGCTACACAAACACCTTCCGCAGTGCGTGGCCCCCACCAAATTCCCCACTCCCAAGGAAAACACTCCCTGTCTTCCTGGATGCCTGTCTCTACTAAATGCTTGGCATGGCTATTGAGCACTTGCAAATCTTTGCGGTGGAGCATCTCCACTCCACAACTAGGGCTAATGTGCATGGCAGAGGACTCAGAAGAGGGATTTGCAGCGACAGGCTCCTCCTGTAGCAGGATGAGGGGCTGCTGCCTTTGTCAGCAGGCAGGGAGCTGCCTCAGAAACCTCCCAACGGGCCCGGGCTGCCTTGCAGGTCCCTTGGGCAGCGGATCCTGCTGAGCCAAGCGGAAACATCGTTACTCCTGGCACCAGGTCTAGCCGAGTCCACGTGTTCCCCAGGTGAGTGCGTTTCCTCTGCAGCCCTTAGCTTTGCTGACAGGGCCGCCCCCTAGATGCTGCTCGCACTCTGCACTGCCCATGCTCACTGCTCTCAAGAATTTAAGCCACGTCCTCTGCCTTTGGACAGACACTGGCAAAAACCCTCCAAGAAGCAGATGGCAGGCAAGGTGTTCTCCGACAACAGGGAGGAGCATTAGTGCCAGCAAGAGGCCAGGGGCAGACAGCCCCCTTTCTTCAAACCTGCCTTGTCTTCTGCTTTCCAGGTTTCAGCTTGTGGAGGAAGGCAGCCCAGAAGCCAAGGCTGCTCCCGCTGCCCCTCCACGCACGCAGAAGAAGCCTGAGGTGCCCCAGTGTCCCAGGGCCAAGAGAGGTAAGGCCAAAGCTGCCGGCCTGCGGGGCACGTTGGCTCCCTGTCCCCCCACGCTGCCTCACAGCAGCCACCTGGAAAGGTGCTGCTCAGCAGGCTCTGCTCAAGAGCTTCCTCCCTTCCTCCTTGCAGAGTGGCAGCCTAGAAAGCAACTACGGCAGCGCAAGGAGCTGTGTCTGCCCATGCTGCCAAGCTGGGGGGCGGGCAGGAGGCGGCAAGGCCCCGAGAAGCAGCCTGCTGCCAGGTGAGAGCCTTGGCGGAGGCGGAAGGGATGAGGGCTGCGCTTGTTTGGACCTCTGCACCAGAGCAGGCCCCTTTGCACATGCTGGGCCTAGGGCCTCCAGAAGGCTCCCGACACATGCCCCACTTAAGGCTGTTCTCCTGCTGGAAGGCCAGCATGTAGCACTTTGCATGGGAGCCTCCCATGGCCTTAACTTTCCTCCAGTGTCAGGACGTTTTGGGGAGCCAAATGGAAATGCCTAGTGCAGGAGTGTTTATCCAGGAAGGAGTCCCTCGAGACTGCAGGGAATCCCATCCTTTTCCTTGTGGGATAAAATGCCCCTGTCCTAAACCTCTTGCCTCTCATGGTGTCTTCTCAGCAACTTGATCAAACAAGCTGGGCACATGAAGGACCCTTTGGGGCAGAAGGAGGGGAAAGTGGAGGCACCGCCCGCATCCTCCGGCTGCTCCTCGGACTTCTGCTGCCCGTGCTGCTCCCAGGCCTGCCGCACAGGTGTGTGATGGGATGTCGCGGAAAGGGCCCTGAGCGCAGGCTCCCTACCACCCCCAGTGGCCTCTTTGAGATGACTCCTGCAATGATGCAAATTGTCTCCACACTTGCAAGACTCTGGCTACTCCTATAACTTCTGCAACACCTCTTCTGGGGTTTTGTTAATTGCAGAAATGGGTGGGTTTGCCCTCGAAGGCATTGGAAAGATGCCGGTGGCTCTTTCGTCCCTGATCAGTTAGGGCAGCAGAGAGCCATATTCCCACTGTGCTGACACAGGACAAGGAGCCAGGGGGGCTCAGGGCAGTGGTGGAAGAGAGGGGGAAGAGCAACAGCCAACAATTCCCCAATGTCCCAGTGTGGACCCTGCTTGAAAAGAGACCCTATGGGATGCCTTTGACAGCCCTCAGAACAGGGTGCATCATCCAGGAAGCCAGCTCTTGTAGCCCATTGCATCAGCTGCTTGTATAGCCTGAGCACGGCTCTGGAAGGCTTAGGCGCCTCCTCTATGAGTGGGCTAGTGCTCTCTCCCCCGTTCTCTCCTCCCCGCTGAAACCATTTCTTATTCTTGCTCTTGCGATACAGATCCGAGTGCTGAAGCCTGCACGCCACCCTGAGCAGCACTGTTCCCCACACAGAGGGGTGCCCCCTGACAAGTGAGTGTGCCCTGGCATGCCAGCTGCCAGGCAGGGCCTGGCACCATGGTGGCTCCCAACCCTGTGCAGGTGCTGGCACTCAGCTGCTGAGCACGGCAGACGACAGGCCCTCCTTTGAGCTGGTGGGGATGTGCAGGGGCTGAGGAGAGAAGAAGCCCCAAGGGGCCCCCAGGGAGCAGCAGCAGGACTTTGTTGATCCTTTGCAGGTATCTCTCGCCACGAGCAAAGCAGACCTTGCAGCTCGTGGAATCCTACAAAGTCCTCCGGGATCGCTGGAGGGAGAAGGTGGTCCAAAACCGCCAGAGGCTGCAGCTGCAGGAGGAGGCTCGCCGGTAAGTAGCTCCCAAGGCAGGCAGGGTCCCTGCTCCTGCCAAGCCCTTTGTGCCAAGGCCCGGGGGAAAGAGGGTCTTTCGCTGCCCCCTACGCCAGGGCACACAAGTGCCCTTGGAGCTTGGCCTCGCCTGTGCCTGGCCCAGCCATCCCTTGCACGGAAATGGGGTGGGGCTGGGATGTCCATTGGATTTCCAGGAGGCACCTGCATGTCATGACACACTCAGCAACTTTCTCCTGTTCCCCTCAGTGCTTCAGTGATGAGCAGCCTCCAGAAGAAAGAGCAGCGGGGCCACAAGCTGGACGCACCCGGGAGAAATGTCTTTTTCCCCCCAAAATAAACTCCCTTTCTGAGTTCATGTGAGCCTTTCTTTGGTGCGGTGTGAAGCTTACAAGTGGCACCAGGGCATCTTTGGAAGGGCAGGCAGGGGGCAGAGGACAGCAGGGAGAGCGTGGAGTCCCCATCCCGGGACACTCTCGCTCTAGGTCATGCCTGTCTTGAGCAGAGAAAAGGAAGAAGAAAGGCCATTGGAAGGGCCCTCCAGGGCAGCCGTTCCTGAGATGACGCTGGGCGCTGTGACACTGCTTTCTGTACCCTGGGACAAGCCTTGAGCAAGGGCAGGCGGGCTGCCGCAGGGAGAGGATATGCTTGCGAGGCACAAGCTATCCCCCATCAGTAGCCAAAAGCAAAGTCGGCACGCCTGTGGGGCAGTCCTGCGCAGCCTGGCAGCTCCTCCCTGCGGGCAGCTTCCTTGGCTCTAAGAAAGACCCTTCCCAGCTCCAGGAGACCATAGCATGGGGAAAACCTTGCCTAAATCCTGCTCTGAGACATGTCAATTCATATGCAGTGGGAAAGGAAGCGTCTCATGTTCTGGATGCAAAAATGGAAGAAGATGTTTTGTGAGTAACACACACCGGGGTTCAGCAGGCAGGAAGGCCTAAACTCCCTCCCCCGCGATGCTGCTGCCAGGATGCCTGCATCGCTCTTTATGGCTGGCGAAGAAACAGACACTAGGGAGAGCCCTCCTCCGGTTCTAGCACAGAATGCCATTCTTCCTCCTGCTCTTCTCCAGCTCCTAGTCCCTTTCAGGCTCGAAAGCATCTTGGATAAAGGAGCCAGATACTCGAGAAGCACCATATGCTCAAGGATCTTCTTGGGGTGGAATTGTCCAGGCGACTTCCTTAGGCAGAAAGGTGCAGGGAATGGATTTGGAAACTTAACTCTTCCTTTCAGGACTCACCAGCATGCCCTGCTCCCCTGGCAATGGAACGTCATGTCCAGATCAGCACACCAAGAAGCTCTTTCTCCCTTCCTGTTGGCAGATGATTGTGCAGCAGAGTGCACGTGCCCTAAGACATGCATGCCCACCATTCAGAGCAGTTGAACAGCCAGTTGCAAGCAAGGGAAGGAGTCTGGTGCCCCGCAGAGAGCGGGGCTCTGTTGCCTCTGTGTGTGGCCACACAAATCCTGCAGTGCTCGGGCACAGGCATTTTGGGCCCTCTCTCTGCACCATGCAGAGCTCAGGAACTCTCCCTCTCGCACAAAGGGAGGAGATGCTGCTGGCTGGAACCAGGTGCTCCGTCTGCCCTGCTGCCTAAGGGCCATTCCCAGCACCACAGGCCATTTCCTAGCAGCAACCGGAGTGTCTGGGGGCCTTGCAGCTCCTGGCCTCAGCCACTTGAGATGAGCCCAGGACACGCAAGATGGCAGCTGGGGCCCTTCCATGGACACAGAGCGGCACGGAGTGGCAGAAGCGGTCATCACTTTTCCAGGAAAAGTCTGACTCTCCTCCTGTACTGAGACCAAGGACCCATGCAGAAAGAGCCCCTCACACCTAAAAATGTAATGGGACATTTGCAACAGCGACCGACCCCAGCGCAGGGAGGACCTTCCCACCCTGCTCTGCCTTTCTTCCCTTCAAACACGCTGAGCACCTGTACACACAAAAGCCATGGAGCTCCAGGCGCTGCCTATGGGAGCCAGCCGTGCAAAACCAACTGGAGAGCTGCATGGGCCAGTCTCGAGCAGCATTTCCCAGGGCCTCCAAGGAGCAGGGCAGCATCCTCAAAACACCAGCAACACTGCAATGGGAACCACCTGCTTCAATTGGCACCAGTCCACAAAGACTGGAACATCCCTGAAGCACAGAAATATTCCACAAAATGGGCCAATGCCCCAGACTACCAGCATCCCCACAAACACCCCCCTAATCCGGCAGTGCTCCCCCCAGAAAAAAACATCTGCCCCAGCATCCCCAGTCTTGGCCATCACACCACACCAGACACGAGGACCACGGCGCCCATGCCACGTGCACAACCTCCACTGCCGGGACATGGGGGACAGCCATGGAGTGGGACCCGCTGCCTCGTGCTGGGCCCAGGAGCCTGGGCAAACGCCTGCAGACACTGTGTGTGAAGGGCATGTTCCCCTTCTGTTCCACACCAGCTCCGCCTTGATCATTGCTAGTGCCAAAACCTTAGAATCATAGAATGAGAGACCCGTTTTGGTTAGAAAACACCTTTTTAGATCACTGAGTTGAACTATAAACAGTTCAATACCACACCTGCTAAACCATGTCCTTAAGTACCTCATCCACACACGTCTTGAGTACTGCCAGGGACTGTGACTCCATGATGTTCCTGGGCAGCCTGTTCCAACACTTGGCTACTCTTACCCTGTAGACATTCCTCCTACGGTCTTAACTGAACCTCCCGTGGTGCTGCTTGAGGCCATTTCCTCTTGTCCTAGCTGTGGTAATTCTGGAGAAGAGATGAACCCCCCCCCACCTCACTACAATCTCCTTCCCTGGGAGGAATCGCCGCCTTCCCTGGGTGTTTCAGCTGCCGCTCCCCTCATGCAGCCCCTGGTGACATGCGCTGAGGTCACACTGGCTTGTGCTGCATCACAAGGAGGTGACCCCAGCGACTGGCAGGGCCCCGTCACTTCCCTGCCAGGCACGCGCGCTGCTGGTCACTGCTCGCCGTGCTCTGCTCCACTGCTGCCCTTTGGAGCTTCTCGGTGACGAGGAGCGCACACAGGAGGCAGTGAGAGTGCTCGGGGAAGCTCTCCCTCACGGGCTGAGAATAAGGGGCTCGTTGGAGAGAGAGGAGTCCTTGGCGAGGTCGCGGGAAGAGAATCCTTCTTCCCTGCTCGACCAGCAAACCAAGGACAGGGGGGAAGCCAAGATGGAGGGCTTCTGGACTCAGATCATCAGTCCGGCATACTCCGTTTTGTTCCCTGTGCTCCTGCAGCTCTCTGCTGAGGGTAAGGGCTTTGGGCGCTGCTTCAGCAGGTGCTGCAGACCATGTTAGTTGTCAAAGCAGCTGTGGCTCCTGGGCTGTAGCCTGCAGAGGGCTGGGGGCTGTTGTAAGAGCCTCGCCCAGGGGTCCTGTCCCGCTTGGGAGACAGAGAGTTGTGTGGGACTCATGGTTCTTGGTCGTGCTGCTGCCCTGAGCCCCAAGCTCCTTTGGGCAGAGCTCCCTCTGCTCAGGGAGTTGCAGTGTGGGGTCAGATCTGCCTGGGAAGGGGGAGGCCCTCTGGGGACTGGCTCTGGGTGGGAAGGGGTCCTTCCTCCAGGGGCTGCAGGTGTCCCGGCATTCCCACGGGTCTCTCAAGAGCCTGCCACCAATGCCGCCTCTCTTCTTGTTTGACGCAAGCTCTGTTTCTTCCTCCTGTATCCTCGTGGGCCTCCAGTGGGCAGAACATAGCTTGAGCTTGGAGATGGCATCCTTGGCCAGGAGGCAGGTGGCCGCTGCCCTTCTGCCAAACCCTTCCCTTGTCCCGCTTTCTTCTCTACACCTCCACGGGGATCAGCGGGAGGCGGGCAGCCTGCAACGGTGCCATAGACCAGCTCGGCAGCTGGTGGAGTGGCTTTTTGGTTGATTTGAATGTGTGTGCCTCTGTCACTCCGGGAGGAGCAGCCTGCGCAGAGCTTGGAGCTGCCTGACACTTCTTTCCCTTGCTTCACAGAGATTGTCATGGTTTGGGATGTTGTTTCCCGATACATCCTGCAGCAACTTGTGATCGGCAAGGTGGGCTGGCGTCCTGCTCCCCTCGCACTGCAGCCTTGCAGTTTCCCAGGCTGTCCTGGGCCCTGGGAATGATCCTTCCCCCAGCGCAATGGCAGCGCACTGCCACCGGCCAGCGTGCGGCAGAGCAGCTCCTTAGCTAACTTGGAGAGAAAGCACGTGCAGAACTCGTGGGAGAAACCAGTCGGCACCTCGTGGGCCTACTCTTTTGCCTGTGGCCAGAACGGAGAGATCAAGCAGAGAAACAGAGGCAGTTTCCTCCCTTGGTGCTCTGGGAGAGCCCTGGCATCTTCTTGTGCTCTGAGATGCTAGGAAATACTGGGAGGACAGGGAGGGCCATATGTGCAGAGGAGGGTGAAGACAACATTGCAGCAAGGAGCTCTTCTCCAAAGCTTTCCACAGTGCTCCTTATTGCAGCAGCAGCAGCAGCAGCAGAGAGAGCACAGAGCAGCCTGCCCGTGCTTGCAGAGTCCTCCCCTTTTCCACCAACACAGTGCTTACTCGTCATGTTTTTGTCTTTTCCGTGTGCAGGGTGTCCTGTTGGAGGGTCTTGGCACCTTCTGTACAGTTGAAGAGCCATTGTACCTGGGTGCAGAAGAGGTGCTCTGGGTTCGAAGACCCATTTTCAAGTTGGGCATGCAGATGGTCTGGCCGCGTGGGCTCACGTGCCCCGAAGTGACTGTCCCTGGTGAGACAGCAGGGTCCACCCTCCGCTTCCCCTTGCCACTGTACCCAGGCTGGGAGTGTGCTCCCTGTGCTTTGCAGGGGCTGCCAGAAGCAGGCAATGCCCTCCACAATTAGGGGAACACACAGAGCTCCCCCTGCGCAACTCCCCACACAGAGAGCTCTTTCTTGGGAAGGACCTTCTCTGGAGTCTTCTGCTGCAAGTGTTGCAGCAAGCTGGGCTCTCTTGCCCTAACCTGCCCCCACTTTCATCTCTCTGCCACTCCCATGTCTTTCTCACCTAGTCCTGGAAATTGCGCCTGCTGCAGCACTGACACTGCTTGACTTCCTTGCAGACGACATCCAAATCGAGCCACTGAACTACCAGCTCTTGTCCCTGGTGACGTCCTTGCCACGGCGTGTGGTGGAAGCCTGTGTGGAAGAGACCATCCACTTATTCTCTTTCCACTTGGAGAACAAGCAGAATGTGGCCTTTGCCTTCCGGGACATTGGTGTGCTGAGTCGCCAGGGAGACACGCTCTGCATGATGTTTTACGCCAGCTGCATCCAACGGCTGGGGAGAAGGGCAAGCCTCTTTGCGGCCCTTCGCAGTGTAAGTTGCTCAGCTTCCCAGGCCTACTTCCATTACTTTGGGAAGCCTCCGTGGCCATCCTGCATGTGGCGGGCTACACAAACACCTTCCGCAGTGCGTGGCCCCCACCAAATTCCCCACTCCCAAGGAAAACACTCCCTGTCTTCCTGGATGCCTGTCTCTACTAAATGCTTGGCATGGCTATTGAGCACTTGCAAATCTTTGCGGTGGAGCATCTCCACTCCACAACTAGGGCTAATGTGCATGGCAGAGGACTCAGAAGAGGGATTTGCAGCGACAGGCTCCTCCTGTAGCAGGATGAGGGGCTGCTGCCTTTGTCAGCAGGCAGGGAGCTGCCTCAGAAACCTCCCAACGGGCCCGGGCTGCCTTGCAGGTCCCTTGGGCAGCGGATCCTGCTGAGCCAAGCGGAAACATCGTTACTCCTGGCACCAGGTCTAGCCGAGTCCACGTGTTCCCCAGGTGAGTGCGTTTCCTCTGCAGCCCTTAGCTTTGCTGACAGGGCCGCCCCCTAGATGCTGCTCGCACTCTGCACTGCCCATGCTCACTGCTCTCAAGAATTTAAGCCACGTCCTCTGCCTTTGGACAGACACTGGCAAAAACCCTCCAAGAAGCAGATGGCAGGCAAGGTGTTCTCCGACAACAGGGAGGAGCATTAGTGCCAGCAAGAGGCCAGGGGCAGACAGCCCCCTTTCTTCAAACCTGCCTTGTCTTCTGCTTTCCAGGTTTCAGCTTGTGGAGGAAGGCAGCCCAGAAGCCAAGGCTGCTCCCGCTGCCCCTCCACGCACGCAGAAGAAGCCTGAGGTGCCCCAGTGTCCCAGGGCCAAGAGAGGTAAGGCCAAAGCTGCCGGCCTGCGGGGCACGTTGGCTCCCTGTCCCCCCACGCTGCCTCACAGCAGCCACCTGGAAAGGTGCTGCTCAGCAGGCTCTGCTCAAGAGCTTCCTCCCTTCCTCCTTGCAGAGTGGCAGCCTAGAAAGCAACTACGGCAGCGCAAGGAGCTGTGTCTGCCCATGCTGCCAAGCTGGGGGGCGGGCAGGAGGCGGCAAGGCCCCGAGAAGCAGCCTGCTGCCAGGTGAGAGCCTTGGCGGAGGCGGAAGGGATGAGGGCTGCGCTTGTTTGGACCTCTGCACCAGAGCAGGCCCCTTTGCACATGCTGGGCCTAGGGCCTCCAGAAGGCTCCCGACACATGCCCCACTTAAGGCTGTTCTCCTGCTGGAAGGCCAGCATGTAGCACTTTGCATGGGAGCCTCCCATGGCCTTAACTTTCCTCCAGTGTCAGGACGTTTTGGGGAGCCAAATGGAAATGCCTAGTGCAGGAGTGTTTATCCAGGAAGGAGTCCCTCGAGACTGCAGGGAATCCCATCCTTTTCCTTGTGGGATAAAATGCCCCCTGTCCTAAACCTCTTGCCTCTCATGGTGTCTTCTCAGCAACTTGATCAAACAAGCTGGGCACATGAAGGACCCTTTGGGGCAGAAGGAGGGGAAAGTGGAGCACCGCCCGCATCCTCCGGCTGCTCCTCGGACTTCTGCTGCCCGTGCTGCTCCCAGGCCTGCCGCACAGGTGTGTGATGGGATGTCGCGGAAAGGGCCCTGAGCGCAGGCTCCCTACCACCCCCAGTGGCCTCTTTGAGATGACTCCTGCAATGATGCAAATTGTCTCCACACTTGCAAGACTCTGGCTACTCATATAACTTCTGCAACACCTCTTCTGGGGTTTTGTTAATTGCAGAAATGGGTGGGTTTGCCCTCGAAGGCATTGGAAAGATGCCGGTGGCTCTTTCGTCCCTGATCAGTTAGGGCAGCAGAGAGCCATATTCCCACTGTGCTGACACAGGACAAGGAGCCAGGGGGGCTCAGGGCAGTGGTGGAAGAGAGGGGGAAGAGCAACAGCCAACAATTCCCCAATGTCCCAGTGTGGACCCTGCTTGAAAAGAGACCCTATGGGATGCCTTTGACAGCCCTCAGAACAGGGTGCATCATCCAGGAAGCCAGCTCTTGTAGCCCGTTGCATCAGCTGCTTGTATAGCCTAAGCACGGCTCTGGAAGGCTTAGGCGCCTCCTCTATGAGTGGGCTAGTGCTCTCTCCCCCGTTCTCTCCTCCCCGCTGAAACCATTTCTTATTCTTGCTCTTGCGATACAGATCCGAGTGCTGAAGCCTGCACGCCACCCTGAGCAGCACTGTTCCCCACACAGAGGGGTGCCCCCTGACAAGTGAGTGTGCCCTGGCATGCCAGCTGCCAGGCAGGGCCTGGCACCATGGTGGCTCCCAACCCTGTGCAGGTGCTGGCACTCAGCTGCTGAGCACGGCAGACGACAGGCCCTCCTTTGAGCTGGTGGGGATGTGCAGGGGCTGAGGAGAGAAGAAGCCCCAAGGGGCCCCCAGGGAGCAGCAGCAGGACTTTGTTGATCCTTTGCAGGTATCTCTCGCCACGAGCAAAGCAGACCTTGCAGCTCGTGGAATCCTACAAAGTCCTCCGGGATCGCTGGAGGGAGAAGGTGGTCCAAAACCGCCAGAGGCTGCAGCTGCAGGAGGAGGCTCGCCGGTAAGTAGCTCCCAAGGCAGGCAGGGTCCCTGCTCCTGCCAAGCCCTTTGTGCCAAGGCCCGGGGGAAAGAGGGTCTTTCGCTGCCCCCTACGCCAGGGCACACAAGTGCCCTTGGAGCTTGGCCTCGCCTGTGCCTGGCCCAGCCATCCCTTGCACGGAAATGGGGTGGGGCTGGGATGTCCATTGGATTTCCAGGAGGCACCTGCATGTCATGACACACTCAGCAACTTTCTCCTGTTCCCCTCAGTGCTTCAGTGATGAGCAGCCTCCAGAAGAAAGAGCAGCGGGGCCACAAGCTGGACGCACCCGGGAGAAATGTCTTTTTCCCCCCAAAATAAACTCCCTTTCTGAGTTCATGTGAGCCTTTCTTTGGTGCGGTGTGAAGCTTACAAGTGGCACCAGGGCATCTTTGGAAGGGCAGGCAGGGGGCAGAGGACAGCAGGGAGAGCGTGGAGTCCCCATCCCGGGACACTCTCGCTCTAGGTCATGCCTGTCTTGAGCAGAGAAAAGGAAGAAGAAAGGCCATTGGAAGGGCCCTCCAGGGCAGCCGTTCCTGAGATGACGCTGGGCGCTGTGACACTGCTTTCTGTACCCTGGGACAAGCCTTGAGCAAGGGCAGGCGGGCTGCCGCAGGGAGAGGATATGCTTGTGAGGCACAAGCTATCCCCCATCAGTAGCCAAAAGCAAAGTCGGCACGCCTGTGGGGCAGTCCTGCGCAGCCTGGCAGCTCCTCCCTGCGGGCAGCTTCCTTGGCTCTAAGAAAGACCCTTCCCAGCTCCAGGAGACCATAGCATGGGGAAAACCTTGCCTAAATCCTGCTCTGAGACATGTCAATTCATATGCAGTGGGAAAGGAAGCGTCTCATGTTCTGGATGCAAAAATGGAAGAAGATGTTTTGTGAGTAACACACACCGGGGTTCAGCAGGCAGGAAGGCCTAAACTCCCTCCCCCGCGATGCTGCTGCCAGGATGCCTGCATCGCTCTTTATGGCTGGCGAAGAAACAGACACTAGGGAGAGCCCTCCTCCGGTTCTAGCACAGAATGCCATTCTTCCTCCTGCTCTTCTCCAGCTCCTAGTCCCTTTCAGGCTCGAAAGCATCTTGGATAAAGGAGCCAGATACTCGAGAAGCACCATATGCTCAAGGATCTTCTTGGGGTGGAATTGTCCAGGCGACTTCCTTAGGCAGAAAGGTGCAGGGAATGGATTTGGAAACTTAACTCTTCCTTTCAGGACTCACCAGCATGCCCTGCTCCCCTGGCAATGGAACGTCATGTCCAGATCAGCACACCAAGAAGCTCTTTCTCCCTTCCTGTTGGCAGATGATTGTGCAGCAGAGTGCACGTGCCCTAAGACATGCATGCCCACCATTCAGAGCAGTTGAACAGCCAGTTGCAAGCAAGGGAAGGAGTCTGGTGCCCCGCAGAGAGCGGGGCTCTGTTGCCTCTGTGTGTGGCCACACAAATCCTGCAGTGCTCGGGCACAGGCATTTTGGGCCCTCTCTCTGCACCATGCAGAGCTCAGGAACTCTCCCTCTCGCACAAAGGGAGGAGATGCTGCTGGCTGGAACCAGGTGCTCCGTCTGCCCTGCTGCCTAAGGGCCATTCCCAGCACCACAGGCCATTTCCTAGCAGCAACCGGAGTGTCTGGGGGCCTTGCAGCTCCTGGCCTCAGCCACTTGAGATGAGCCCAGGACACGCAAGATGGCAGCTGGGGCCCTTCCATGGACACAGAGCGGCACGGAGTGGCAGAAGCGGTCATCACTTTTCCAGGAAAAGTCTGACTCTCCTCCTGTACTGAGACCAAGGACCCATGCAGAAAGAGCCCCTCACACCTAAAAATGTAATGGGACATTTGCAACAGCGACCGACCCCAGCGCAGGGAGGACCTTCCCACCCTGCTCTGCCTTTCTTCCCTTCAAACACGCTGAGCACCTGTACACACAAAAGCCATGGAGCTCCAGGCGCTGCCTATGGGAGCCAGCCGTGCAAAACCAACTGGAGAGCTGCATGGGCCAGTCTCGAGCAGCATTTCCCAGGGCCTCCAAGGAGCAGGGCAGCATCCTCAAAACACCAGCAACACTGCAATGGGAACCACCTGCTTCAATTGGCACCAGTCCACAAAGACTGGAACATCCCTGAAGCACAGAAATATTCCACAAAATGGGCCAATGCCCCAGACTACCAGCATCCCCACAAACACCCCCCTAATCCGGCAGTGCTCCCCCCAGAAAAAAACATCTGCCCCAGCATCCCCAGTCTTGGCCATCACACCACACCAGACACGAGGACCACGGCGCCCATGCCACGTGCACAACCTCCACTGCCGGGACATGGGGGACAGCCATGGAGTGGGACCCGCTGCCTCGTGCTGGGCCCAGGAGCCTGGGCAAACGCCTGCAGACACTGTGTGTGAAGGGCATGTTCCCCTTCTGTTCCACACCAGCTCCGCCTTGATCATTGCTAGTGCCAAAACCTTAGAATCATAGAATGAGAGACCCGTTTTGGTTAGAAAACACCTTTTTAGATCACTGAGTTGAACTATAAACAGTTCAATACCACACCTGCTAAACCATGTCCTTAAGTACCTCATCCACACACGTCTTGAGTACTGCCAGGGACTGTGACTCCATGATGTTCCTGGGCAGCCTGTTCCAACACTTGGCTACTCTTACCCTGTAGACATTCCTCCTACGGTCTTAACTGAACCTCCCGTGGTGCTGCTTGAGGCCATTTCCTCTTGTCCTAGCTGTGGTAATTCTGGAGAAGAGATGAACCCCCCCCCACCTCACTACAATCTCCTTCCCTGGGAGGAATCGCCGCCTTCCCTGGGTGTTTCAGCTGCCGCTCCCCTCATGCAGCCCCTGGTGACATGCGCTGAGGTCACACTGGCTTGTGCTGCATCACAAGGAGGTGACCCCAGCGACTGGCAGGGCCCCGTCACTTCCCTGCCAGGCACGCGCGCTGCTGGTCACTGCTCGCCGTGCTCTGCTCCACTGCTGCCCTTTGGAGCTTCTCGGTGACGAGGAGCGCACACAGGAGGCAGTGAGAGTGCTCGGGGAAGCTCTCCCTCACGGGCTGAGAATAAGGGGCTCGTTGGAGAGAGAGGAGTCCTTGGCGAGGTCGCGGGAAGAGAATCCTTCTTCCCTGCTCGACCAGCAAACCAAGGACAGGGGGGAAGCCAAGATGGAGGGCTTCTGGACTCAGATCATCAGTCCGGCATACTCCGTTTTGTTCCCTGTGCTCCTGCAGCTCTCTGCTGAGGGTAAGGGCTTTGGGCGCTGCTTCAGCAGGTGCTGCAGACCATGTTAGTTGTCAAAGCAGCTGTGGCTCCTGGGCTGTAGCCTGCAGAGGGCTGGGGGCTGTTGTAAGAGCCTCGCCCAGGGGTCCTGTCCCGCTTGGGAGACAGAGAGTTGTGTGGGACTCATGGTTCTTGGTCGTGCTGCTGCCCTGAGCCCCAAGCTCCTTTGGGCAGAGCTCCCTCTGCTCAGGGAGTTGCAGTGTGGGGTCAGATCTGCCTGGGAAGGGGGAGGCCCTCTGGGGACTGGCTCTGGGTGGGAAGGGGTCCTTCCTCCAGGGGCTGCAGGTGTCCCGGCATTCCCACGGGTCTCTCAAGAGCCTGCCACCAATGCCGCCTCTCTTCTTGTTTGACGCAAGCTCTGTTTCTTCCTCCTGTATCCTCGTGGGCCTCCAGTGGGCAGAACATAGCTTGAGCTTGGAGATGGCATCCTTGGCCAGGAGGCAGGTGGCCGCTGCCCTTCTGCCAAACCCTTCCCTTGTCCCGCTTTCTTCTCTACACCTCCACGGGGATCAGCGGGAGGCGGGCAGCCTGCAACGGTGCCATAGACCAGCTCGGCAGCTGGTGGAGTGGCTTTTTGGTTGATTTGAATGTGTGTGCCTCTGTCACTCCGGGAGGAGCAGCCTGCGCAGAGCTTGGAGCTGCCTGACACTTCTTTCCCTTGCTTCACAGAGATTGTCATGGTTTGGGATGTTGTTTCCCGATACATCCTGCAGCAACTTGTGATCGGCAAGGTGGGCTGGCGTCCTGCTCCCCTCGCACTGCAGCCTTGCAGTTTCCCAGGCTGTCCTGGGCCCTGGGAATGATCCTTCCCCCAGCGCAATGGCAGCGCACTGCCACCGGCCAGCGTGCGGCAGAGCAGCTCCTTAGCTAACTTGGAGAGAAAGCACGTGCAGAACTTGTGGGAGAAACCAGTCGGCACCTCGTGGGCCTACTCTTTTGCCTGTGGCCAGAACGGAGAGATCAAGCAGAGAAACAGAGGCAGTTTCCTCCCTTGGTGCTCTGGGAGAGCCCTGGCATCTTCTTGTGCTCTGAGATGCTAGGAAATACTGGGAGGACAGGGAGGGCCATATGTGCAGAGGAGGGTGAAGACAACATTGCAGCAAGGAGCTCTTCTCCAAAGCTTTCCACAGTGCTCCTTATTGCAGCTGCAGCAGCAGCAGCAGGGAGAGCACAGAGCAGCCTGCCCGTGCTTGCAGAGTCCTCCCCTTTTCCACCAACACAGTGCTTACTCGTCATGTTTTTGTCTTTTCCGTGTGCAGGGTGTCCTGCTGGAGGGTCTTGGCACCTTCTGTACAGTTGAAGAGCCATTGTACCTGGGTGCAGAAGAGGTGCTCTGGGTTCGAAGACCCATTTTCAAGTTGGGCATGCAGATGGTCTGGCCGCGTGGGCTCACGTGCCCCGAAGTGACTGTCCCTGGTGAGACAGCAGGGTCCACCCTCCGCTTCCCCTTGCCACTGTACCCAGGCTGGGAGTGTGCTCCCTGTGCTTTGCAGGGGCTGCCAGAAGCAGGCAATGCCCTCCACAATTAGGGGAACACACAGAGCTCCCCCTGCGCAACTCCCCACACAGAGAGCTCTTTCTTGGGAAGGACCTTCTCTGGAGTCTTCTGCTGCAAGTGTTGCAGCAAGCTGGGCTCTCTTGCCCTAACCTGCCCCCACTTTCATCTCTCTGCCACTCCCATGTCTTTCTCACCTAGTCCTGGAAATTGCGCCTGCTGCAGCACTGACACTGCTTGACTTCCTTGCAGACGACATCCAAATCGAGCCACTGAACTACCAGCTCTTGTCCCTGGTGACGTCCTTGCCACGGCGTGTGGTGGAAGCCTGTGTGGAAGAGACCATCCACTTATTCTCTTTCCACTTGGAGAACAAGCAGAATGTGGCCTTTGCCTTCCGGGACATTGGTGTGCTGAGTCGCCAGGGAGACACGCTCTGCATGATGTTTTACGCCAGCTGCATCCAACGGCTGGGGAGAAGGGCAAGCCTCTTTGCGGCCCTTCGCAGTGTAAGTTGCTCATCTTCCCAGGCCTACTTCCATTACTTTGGGAAGCCTCCGTGGCCATCCTGCATGTGGCGGGCTACACAAACACCTTCCGCAGTGCGTGGCCCCCACCAAATTCCCCACTCCCAAGGAAAACACTCCCTGTCTTCCTGGATGCCTGTCTCTACTAAATGCTTGGCATGGCTATTGAGCACTTGCAAATCTTTGCGGTGGAGCATCTCCACTCCACAACTAGGGCTAATGTGCATGGCAGAGGACTCAGAAGAGGGATTTGCAGCGACAGGCTCCTCCTGTAGCAGGATGAGGGGCTGCTGCCTTTGTCAGCAGGCAGGGAGCTGCCTCAGAAACCTCCCAACGGGCCCGGGCTGCCTTGCAGGTCCCTTGGGCAGCGGATCCTGCTGAGCCAAGCGGAAACATCGTTACTCCTGGCACCAGGTCTAGCCGAGTCCACGTGTTCCCCAGGTGAGTGCGTTTCCTCTGCAGCCCTTAGCTTTGCTGACAGGGCCGCCCCCTAGATGCTGCTCGCACTCTGCACTGCCCATGCTCACTGCTCTCAAGAATTTAAGCCACGTCCTCTGCCTTTGGACAGACACTGGCAAAAACCCTCCAAGAAGCAGATGGCAGGCAAGGTGTTCTCCGACAACAGGGAGGAGCATTAGTGCCAGCAAGAGGCCAGGGGCAGACAGCCCCCTTTCTTCAAACCTGCCTTGTCTTCTGCTTTCCAGGTTTCAGCTTGTGGAGGAAGGCAGCCCAGAAGCCAAGGCTGCTCCCGCTGCCCCTCCACGCACGCAGAAGAAGCCTGAGGTGCCCCAGTGTCCCAGGGCCAAGAGAGGTAAGGCCAAAGCTGCCGGCCTGCGGGGCACGTTGGCTCCCTGTCCCCCCACGCTGCCTCACAGCAGCCAGCTGGAAAGGTGCTGCTCAGCAGGCTCTGCTCAAGAGCTTCCTCCCTTCCTCCTTGCAGAGTGGCAGCCTAGAAAGCAACTACGGCAGCGCAAGGAGCTGTGTCTGCCCATGCTGCCAAGCTGGGGGGCGGGCAGGAGGCGGCAAGGCCCCGAGAAGCAGCCTGCTGCCAGGTGAGAGCCTTGGCGGAGGCGGAAGGGATGAGGGCTGCGCTTGTTTGGACCTCTGCACCAGAGCAGGCCCCTTTGCACATGCTGGGCCTAGGGCCTCCAGAAGGCTCCCGACACATGCCCCACTTAAGGCTGTTCTCCTGCTGGAAGGCCAGCATGTAGCACTTTGCATGGGAGCCTCCCATGGCCTTAACTTTCCTCCAGTGTCAGGACGTTTTGGGGAGCCAAATGGAAATGCCTAGTGCAGGAGTGTTTATCCAGGAAGGAGTCCCTCGAGACTGCAGGGAATCCCATCCTTTTCCTTGTGGGATAAAATGCCCCCTGTCCTAAACCTCTTGCCTTTCATGGTGTCTTCTCAGCAACTTGAACAAACAAGCGGGGCACATGAAGGACCCTTTGGGGCAGAAGGAGGGGAAAGTGGAGCACCGCCCGCATCCTCCGGCTGCTCCTCGGACTTCTGCTGCCCGTGCTGCTCCCAGGCCTGCCGCACAGGTGTGTGATGGGATGTCGCGGAAAGGGCCCTGAGCGCAGGCTCCCTACCACCCCCAGTGGCCTCTTTGAGATGACTCCTGCAATGATGCAAATTGTCTCCACACTTGCAAGACTCTGGCTACTCCTATAACTTCTGCAACACCTCTTCTGGGGTTTTGTTAATTGCAGAAATGGGTGGGTTTGCCCTCGAAGGCATTGGAAAGATGCCGGTGGCTCTTTCGTCCCTGATCAGTTAGGGCAGCAGAGAGCCATATTCCCACTGTGCTGACACAGGACAAGGAGCCAGGGGGGCTCAGGGCAGTGGTGGAAGAGAGGGGGAAGAGCAACAGCCAACAATTCCCCAATGTCCCAGTGTGGACCCTGCTTGAAAAGAGACCCTATGGGATGCCTTTGACAGCCCTCAGAACAGGGTGCATCATCCAGGAAGCCAGCTCTTGTAGCCCGTTGCATCAGCTGCTTGTATAGCCTGAGCACGGCTCTGGAAGGCTTAGGCGCCTCCTCTATGAGTGGGCTAGTGCTCTCTCCCCCGTTCTCTCCTCCCCGCTGAAACCATTTCTTATTCTTGCTCTTGCGATACAGATCCGAGTGCTGAAGCCTGCACGCCACCCTGAGCAGCACTGTTCCCCACACAGAGGGGTGCCCCCTGACAAGTGAGTGTGCCCTGGCATGCCAGCTGCCAGGCAGGGCCTGGCACCATGGTGGCTCCCAACCCTGTGCAGGTGCTGGCACTCAGCTGCTGAGCACGGCAGACGACAGGCCCTCCTTTGAGCTGGTGGGGATGTGCAGGGGCTGAGGAGAGAAGAAGCCCCAAGGGGCCCCCAGGGAGCAGCAGCAGGACTTTGTTGATCCTTTGCAGGTATCTCTCGCCACGAGCAAAGCAGACCTTGCAGCTCGTGGAATCCTACAAAGTCCTCCGGGATCGCTGGAGGGAGAAGGTGGTCCAAAACCGCCAGAGGCTGCAGCTGCAGGAGGAGGCTCGCCGGTAAGTAGCTCCCAAGGCAGGCAGGGTCCCTGCTCCTGCCAAGCCCTTTGTGCCAAGGCCCGGGGGAAAGAGGGTCTTTCGCTGCCCCCTACGCCAGGGCACACAAGTGCCCTTGGAGCTTGGCCTCGCCTGTGCCTGGCCCAGCCATCCCTTGCACGGAAATGGGGTGGGGCTGGGATGTCCATTGGATTTCCAGGAGGCACCTGCATGTCATGACACACTCAGCAACTTTCTCCTGTTCCCCTCAGTGCTTCAGTGATGAGCAGCCTCCAGAAGAAAGAGCAGCGGGGCCACAAGCTGGACGCACCCGGGAGAAATGTCTTTTTCCCCCCAAAATAAACTCCCTTTCTGAGTTCATGTGAGCCTTTCTTTGGTGCGGTGTGAAGCTTACAAGTGGCACCAGGGCATCTTTGGAAGGGCAGGCAGGGGGCAGAGGACAGCAGGGAGAGCGTGGAGTCCCCATCCCGGGACACTCTCGCTCTAGGTCATGCCTGTCTTGAGCAGAGAAAAGGAAGAAGAAAGGCCATTGGAAGGGCCCTCCAGGGCAGCTGTTCCTGAGATGACGCTGGGCGCTGTGACACTGCTTTCTGTACCCTGGGACAAGCCTTGAGCAAGGGCAGGCGGGCTGCCGCAGGGAGAGGATATGCTTGTGAGGCACAAGCTATCCCCCATCAGTAGCCAAAAGCAAAGTCGGCACGCCTGTGGGGCAGTCCTGCGCAGCCTGGCAGCTCCTCCCTGCGGGCAGCTTCCTTGGCTCTAAGAAAGACCCTTCCCAGCTCCAGGAGACCATAGCATGGGGAAAACCTTGCCTAAATCCTGCTCTGAGACATGTCAATTCATATGCAGTGGGAAAGGAAGCGTCTCATGTTCTGGATGCAAAAATGGAAGAAGATGTTTTGTGAGTAACACACACCGGGGTTCAGCAGGCAGGAAGGCCTAAACTCCCTCCCCCGCGATGCTGCTGCCAGGATGCCTGCATCGCTCTTTATGGCTGGCGAAGAAACAGACACTAGGGAGAGCCCTCCTCCGGTTCTAGCACAGAATGCCATTCTTCCTCCTGCTCTTCTCCAGCTCCTAGTCCCTTTCAGGCTCGAAAGCATCTTGGATAAAGGAGCCAGATACTCGAGAAGCACCATATGCTCAAGGATCTTCTTGGGGTGGAATTGTCCAGGCGACTTCCTTAGGCAGAAAGGTGCAGGGAATGGATTTGGAAACTTAACTCTTCCTTTCAGGACTCACCAGCATGCCCTGCTCCCCTGGCAATGGAACGTCATGTCCAGATCAGCACACCAAGAAGCTCTTTCTCCCTTCCTGTTGGCAGATGATTGTGCAGCAGAGTGCACGTGCCCTAAGACATGCATGCCCACCATTCAGAGCAGTTGAACAGCCAGTTGCAAGCAAGGGAAGGAGTCTGGTGCCCCGCAGAGAGCGGGGCTCTGTTGCCTCTGTGTGTGGCCACACAAATCCTGCAGTGCTCGGGCACAGGCATTTTGGGCCCTCTCTCTGCACCATGCAGAGCTCAGGAACTCTCCCTCTCGCACAAAGGGAGGAGATGCTGCTGGCTGGAACCAGGTGCTCCGTCTGCCCTGCTGCCTAAGGGCCATTCCCAGCACCACAGGCCATTTCCTAGCAGCAACCGGAGTGTCTGGGGGCCTTGCAGCTCCTGGCCTCAGCCACTTGAGATGAGCCCAGGACACGCAAGATGGCAGCTGGGGCCCTTCCATGGACACAGAGCGGCACGGAGTGGCAGAAGCGGTCATCACTTTTCCAGGAAAAGTCTGACTCTCCTCCTGTACTGAGACCAAGGACCCATGCAGAAAGAGCCCCTCACACCTAAAAATGTAATGGGACATTTGCAACAGCGACCGACCCCAGCGCAGGGAGGACCTTCCCACCCTGCTCTGCCTTTCTTCCCTTCAAACACGCTGAGCACCTGTACACACAAAAGCCATGGAGCTCCAGGCGCTGCCTATGGGAGCCAGCCGTGCAAAACCAACTGCAGAGCTGCATGGGCCAGTCTCGAGCAGCATTTCCCAGGGCCTCCAAGGAGCAGGGCAGCATCCTCAAAACACCAGCAACACTGCAATGGGAACCACCTGCTTCAATTGGCACCAGTCCACAAAGACTGGAACATCCCTGAAGCACAGAAATATTCCACAAAATGGGCCAATGCCCCAGACTACCAGCATCCCCACAAACACCCCCCTAATCCGGCAGTGCTCCCCCCAGAAAAAAACATCTGCCCCAGCATCCCCAGTCTTGGCCATCACACCACACCAGACACGAGGACCACGGCGCCCATGCCACGTGCACAACCTCCACTGCCGGGACATGGGGGACAGCCATGGAGTGGGACCCGCTGCCTCGTGCTGGGCCCAGGAGCCTGGGCAAACGCCTGCAGACACTGTGTGTGAAGGGCATGTTCCCCTTCTGTTCCACACCAGCTCCGCCTTGATCATTGCTAGTGCCAAAACCTTAGAATCATAGAATGAGAGACCCGTTTTGGTTAGAAAACACCTTTTTAGATCACTGAGTTGAACTATAAACAGTTCAATACCACACCTGCTAAACCATGTCCTTAAGTACCTCATCCACACACGTCTTGAGTACTGCCAGGGACTGTGACTCCATGATGTTCCTGGGCAGCCTGTTCCAACACTTGGCTACTCTTACCCTGTAGACATTCCTCCTACGGTCTTAACTGAACCTCCCGTGGTGCTGCTTGAGGCCATTTCCTCTTGTCCTAGCTGTGGTAATTCTGGAGAAGAGATGAACCCCCCCCCACCTCACTACAATCTCCTTCCCTGGGAGGAATCGCCGCCTTCCCTGGGTGTTTCAGCTGCCGCTCCCCTCATGCAGCCCCTGGTGACATGCGCTGAGGTCACACTGGCTTGTGCTGCATCACAAGGAGGTGACCCCAGCGACTGGCAGGGCCCCGTCACTTCCCTGCCAGGCACGCGCGCTGCTGGTCACTGCTCGCCGTGCTCTGCTCCACTGCTGCCCTTTGGAGCTTCTCGGTGACGAGGAGCGCACACAGGAGGCAGTGAGAGTGCTCGGGGAAGCTCTCCCTCACGGGCTGAGAATAAGGGGCTCGTTGGAGAGAGAGGAGTCCTTGGCGAGGTCGCGGGAAGAGAATCCTTCTTCCCTGCTCGACCAGCAAACCAAGGACAGGGGGGAAGCCAAGATGGAGGGCTTCTGGACTCAGATCATCAGTCCGGCATACTCCGTTTTGTTCCCTGTGCTCCTGCAGCTCTCTGCTGAGGGTAAGGGCTTTGGGCGCTGCTTCAGCAGGTGCTGCAGACCATGTTAGTTGTCAAAGCAGCTGTGGCTCCGGGGCTGTAGCCTGCAGAGGGCTGGGGGCTGTTGTAAGAGCCTCGCCCAGGGGTCCTGTCCCGCTTGGGAGACAGAGAGTTGTGTGGGACTCATGGTTCTTGGTCGTGCTGCTGCCCTGAGCCCCAAGCTCCTTTGGGCAGAGCTCCCTCTGCTCAGGGAGTTGCAGTGTGGGGTCAGATCTGCCTGGGAAGGGGGAGGCCCTCTGGGGACTGGCTCTGGGTGGGAAGGGGTCCTTCCTCCAGGGGCTGCAGGTGTCCCGGCATTCCCACGGGTCTCTCAAGAGCCTGCCACCAATGCCGCCTCTCTTCTTGTTTGACGCAAGCTCTGTTTCTTCCTCCTGTATCCTCGTGGGCCTCCAGTGGGCAGAACATAGCTTGAGCTTGGAGATGGCATCCTTGGCCAGGAGGCAGGTGGCCGCTGCCCTTCTGCCAAACCCTTCCCTTGTCCCGCTTTCTTCTCTACACCTCCACGGGGATCAGCGGGAGGCGGGCAGCCTGCAACGGTGCCATAGACCAGCTCGGCAGCTGGTGGAGTGGCTTTTTGGTTGATTTGAATGTGTGTGCCTCTGTCACTCCGGGAGGAGCAGCCTGCGCAGAGCTTGGAGCTGCCTGACACTTCTTTCCCTTGCTTCACAGAGATTGTCATGGTTTGGGATGTTGTTTCCCGATACATCCTGCAGCAACTTGTGATCGGCAAGGTGGGCTGGCGTCCTGCTCCCCTCGCACTGCAGGCTTGCAGTTTCCCAGGCTGTCCTGGGCCCTGGGAATGATCCTTCCCCCAGCGCAATGGCAGCGCACTGCCACCGGCCAGCGTGCGGCAGAGCAGCTCCTTAGCTAACTTGGAGAGAAAGCACGTGCAGAACTCGTGGGAGAAACCAGTCGGCACCTCGTGGGCCTACTCTTTTGCCTGTGGCCAGAACGGAGAGATCAAGCAGAGAAACAGAGGCAGTTTCCTCCCTTGGTGCTCTGGGAGAGCCCTGGCATCTTCTTGTGCTCTGAGATGCTAGGAAATACTGGGAGGACAGGGAGGGCCATATGTGCAGAGGAGGGTGAAGACAACATTGCAGCAAGGAGCTCTTCTCCAAAGCTTTCCACAGTGCTCCTTATTGCAGCAGCAGCAGCAGCAGCAGAGAGAGCACAGAGCAGCCTGCCCGTGCTTGCAGAGTCCTCCCCTTTTCCACCAACACAGTGCTTACTCGTCATGTTTTTGTCTTTTCCGTGTGCAGGGTGTCCTGCTGGAGGGTCTTGGCACCTTCTGTACAGTTGAAGAGCCATTGTACCTGGGTGCAGAAGAGGTGCTCTGGGTTCGAAGACCCATTTTCAAGTTGGGCATGCAGATGGTCTGGCCGCGTGGGCTCACGTGCCCCGAAGTGACTGTCCCTGGTGAGACAGCAGGGTCCACCCTCCGCTTCCCCTTGCCACTGTACCCAGGCTGGGAGTGTGCTCCCTGTGCTTTGCAGGGGCTGCCAGAAGCAGGCAATGCCCTCCACAATTAGGGGAACACACAGAGCTCCCCCTGCGCAACTCCCCACACAGAGAGCTCTTTCTTGGGAAGGACCTTCTCTGGAGTCTTCTGCTGCAAGTGTTGCAGCAAGCTGGGCTCTCTTGCCCTAACCTGCCCCCACTTTCATCTCTCTGCCACTCCCATGTCTTTCTCACCTAGTCCTGGAAATTGCGCCTGCTGCAGCACTGACACTGCTTGACTTCCTTGCAGACGACATCCAAATCGAGCCACTGAACTACCAGCTCTTGTCCCTGGTGACGTCCTTGCCACGGCGTGTGGTGGAAGCCTGTGTGGAAGAGACCATCCACTTATTCTCTTTCCACTTGGAGAACAAGCAGAATGTGGCCTTTGCCTTCCGGGACATTGGTGTGCTGAGTCGCCAGGGAGACACGCTCTGCATGATGTTTTACGCCAGCTGCATCCAACGGCTGGGGAGAAGGGCAAGCCTCTTTGCGGCCCTTCGCAGTGTAAGTTGCTCAGCTTCCCAGGCCTACTTCCATTACTTTGGGAAGCCTCCGTGGCCATCCTGCATGTGGCGGGCTACACAAACACCTTCCGCAGTGCGTGGCCCCCACCAAATTCCCCACTCCCAAGGAAAACACTCCCTGTCTTCCTGGATGCCTGTCTCTACTAAATGCTTGGCATGGCTATTGAGCACTTGCAAATCTTTGCGGTGGAGCATCTCCACTCCACAACTAGGGCTAATGTGCATGGCAGAGGACTCAGAAGAGGGATTTGCAGCGACAGGCTCCTCCTGTAGCAGGATGAGGGGCTGCTGCCTTTGTCAGCAGGCAGGGAGCTGCCTCAGAAACCTCCCAACGGGCCCGGGCTGCCTTGCAGGTCCCTTGGGCAGCGGATCCTGCTGAGCCAAGCGGAAACATCGTTACTTCTGGCACCAGGTCTAGCCGAGTCCACGTGTTCCCCAGGTGAGTGCGTTTCCTCTGCAGCCCTTAGCTTTGCTGACAGGGCCGCCCCCTAGATGCTGCTCGCACTCTGCACTGCCCATGCTCACTGCTCTCAAGAATTTAAGCCACGTCCTCTGCCTTTGGACAGACACTGGCAAAAACCCTCCAAGAAGCAGATGGCAGGCAAGGTGTTCTCCGACAACAGGGAGGAGCATTAGTGCCAGCAAGAGGCCAGGGGCAGACAGCCCCCTTTCTTCAAACCTGCCTTGTCTTCTGCTTTCCAGGTTTCAGCTTGTGGAGGAAGGCAGCCCAGAAGCCAAGGCTGCTCCCGCTGCCCCTCCACGCACGCAGAAGAAGCCTGAGGTGCCCCAGTGTCCCAGGGCCAAGAGAGGTAAGGCCAAAGCTGCCGGCCTGCGGGGCACGTTGGCTCCCTGTCCCCCCACGCTGCCTCACAGCAGCCACCTGGAAAGGTGCTGCTCAGCAGGCTCTGCTCAAGAGCTTCCTCCCTTCCTCCTTGCAGAGTGGCAGCCTAGAAAGCAACTACGGCAGCGCAAGGAGCTGTGTCTGCCCATGCTGCCAAGCTGGGGGGCGGGCAGGAGGCGGCAAGGCCCCGAGAAGCAGCCTGCTGCCAGGTGAGAGCCTTGGCGGAGGCGGAAGGGATGAGGGCTGCGCTTGTTTGGACCTCTGCACCAGAGCAGGCCCCTTTGCACATGCTGGGCCTAGGGCCTCCAGAAGGCTCCCGACACATGCCCCACTTAAGGCTGTTCTCCTGCTGGAAGGCCAGCATGTAGCACTTTGCATGGGAGCCTCCCATGGCCTTAACTTTCCTCCAGTGTCAGGACGTTTTGGGGAGCCAAATGGAAATGCCTAGTGCAGGAGTGTTTATCCAGGAAGGAGTCCCTCGAGACTGCAGGGAATCCCATCCTTTTCCTTGTGGGATAAAATGCCCCCTGTCCTAAACCTCTTGCCTCTCATGGTGTCTTCTCAGCAACTTGATCAAACAAGCTGGGCACATGAAGGACCCTTTGGGGCAGAAGGAGGGGAAAGTGGAGCACCGCCCGCATCCTCCGGCTGCTCCTCGGACTTCTGCTGCCCGTGCTGCTCCCAGGCCTGCCGCACAGGTGTGTGATGGGATGTCGCGGAAAGGGCCCTGAGCGCAGGCTCCCTACCACCCCCAGTGGCCTCTTTGAGATGACTCCTGCAATGATGCAAATTGTCTCCACACTTGCAAGACTCTGGCTACTCATATAACTTCTGCAACACCTCTTCTGGGGTTTTGTTAATTGCAGAAATGGGTGGGTTTGCCCTCGAAGGCATTGGAAAGATGCCGGTGGCTCTTTCGTCCCTGATCAGTTAGGGCAGCAGAGAGCCATATTCCCACTGTGCTGACACAGGACAAGGAGCCAGGGGGGCTCAGGGCAGTGGTGGAAGAGAGGGGGAAGAGCAACAGCCAACAATTCCCCAATGTCCCAGTGTGGACCCTGCTTGAAAAGAGACCCTATGGGATGCCTTTGACAGCCCTCAGAACAGGGTGCATCATCCAGGAAGCCAGCTCTTGTAGCCCGTTGCATCAGCTGCTTGTATAGCCTGAGCACGGCTCTGGAAGGCTTAGGCGCCTCCTCTATGAGTGGGCTAGTGCTCTCTCCCCCGTTCTCTCCTCCCCGCTGAAACCATTTCTTATTCTTGCTCTTGCGATACAGATCCGAGTGCTGAAGCCTGCACGCCACCCTGAGCAGCACTGTTCCCCACACAGAGGGGTGCCCCCTGACAAGTGAGTGTGCCCTGGCATGCCAGCTGCCAGGCAGGGCCTGGCACCATGGTGGCTCCCAACCCTGTGCAGGTGCTGGCACTCAGCTGCTGAGCACGGCAGACGACAGGCCCTCCTTTGAGCTGGTGGGGATGTGCAGGGGCTGAGGAGAGAAGAAGCCCCAAGGGGCCCCCAGGGAGCAGCAGCAGGACTTTGTTGATCCTTTGCAGGTATCTCTCGCCACGAGCAAAGCAGACCTTGCAGCTCGTGGAATCCTACAAAGTCCTCCGGGATCGCTGGAGGGAGAAGGTGGTCCAAAACCGCCAGAGGCTGCAGCTGCAGGAGGAGGCTCGCCGGTAAGTAGCTCCCAAGGCAGGCAGGGTCCCTGCTCCTGCCAAGCCCTTTGTGCCAAGGCCCGGGGGAAAGAGGGTCTTTCGCTGCCCCCTACGCCAGGGCACACAAGTGCCCTTGGAGCTTGGCCTCGCCTGTGCCTGGCCCAGCCATCCCTTGCACGGAAATGGGGTGGGGCTGGGATGTCCATTGGATTTCCAGGAGGCACCTGCATGTCATGACACACTCAGCAACTTTCTCCTGTTCCCCTCAGTGCTTCAGTGATGAGCAGCCTCCAGAAGAAAGAGCAGCGGGGCCACAAGCTGGACGCACCCGGGAGAAATGTCTTTTTCCCCCCAAAATAAACTCCCTTTCTGAGTTCATGTGAGCCTTTCTTTGGTGCGGTGTGAAGCTTACAAGTGGCACCAGGGCATCTTTGGAAGGGCAGGCAGGGGGCAGAGGACAGCAGGGAGAGCGTGGAGTCCCCATCCCGGGACACTCTCGCTCTAGGTCATGCCTGTCTTGAGCAGAGAAAAGGAAGAAGAAAGGCCATTGGAAGGGCCCTCCAGGGCAGCCGTTCCTGAGATGACGCTGGGCGCTGTGACACTGCTTTCTGTACCCTGGGACAAGCCTTGAGCAAGGGCAGGCGGGCTGCCGCAGGGAGAGGATATGCTTGTGAGGCACAAGCTATCCCCCATCAGTAGCCAAAAGCAAAGTCGGCACGCCTGTGGGGCAGTCCTGCGCAGCCTGGCAGCTCCTCCCTGCGGGCAGCTTCCTTGGCTCTAAGAAAGACCCTTCCCAGCTCCAGGAGACCATAGCATGGGGAAAACCTTGCCTAAATCCTGCTCTGAGACATGTCAATTCATATGCAGTGGGAAAGGAAGCGTCTCATGTTCTGGATGCAAAAATGGAAGAAGATGTTTTGTGAGTAACACACACCGGGGTTCAGCAGGCAGGAAGGCCTAAACTCCCTCCCCCGCGATGCTGCTGCCAGGATGCCTGCATCGCTCTTTATGGCTGGCGAAGAAACAGACACTAGGGAGAGCCCTCCTCCGGTTCTAGCACAGAATGCCATTCTTCCTCCTGCTCTTCTCCAGCTCCTAGTCCCTTTCAGGCTCGAAAGCATCTTGGATAAAGGAGCCAGATACTCGAGAAGCACCATATGCTCAAGGATCTTCTTGGGGTGGAATTGTCCAGGCGACTTCCTTAGGCAGAAAGGTGCAGGGAATGGATTTGGAAACTTAACTCTTCCTTTCAGGACTCACCAGCATGCCCTGCTCCCCTGGCAATGGAACGTCATGTCCAGATCAGCACACCAAGAAGCTCTTTCTCCCTTCCTGTTGGCAGATGATTGTGCAGCAGAGTGCACGTGCCCTAAGACATGCATGCCCACCATTCAGAGCAGTTGAACAGCCAGTTGCAAGCAAGGGAAGGAGTCTGGTGCCCCGCAGAGAGCGGGGCTCTGTTGCCTCTGTGTGTGGCCACACAAATCCTGCAGTGCTCGGGCACAGGCATTTTGGGCCCTCTCTCTGCACCATGCAGAGCTCAGGAACTCTCCCTCTCGCACAAAGGGAGGAGATGCTGCTGGCTGGAACCAGGTGCTCCGTCTGCCCTGCTGCCTAAGGGCCATTCCCAGCACCACAGGCCATTTCCTAGCAGCAACCGGAGTGTCTGGGGGCCTTGCAGCTCCTGGCCTCAGCCACTTGAGATGAGCCCAGGACACGCAAGATGGCAGCTGGGGCCCTTCCATGGACACAGAGCGGCACGGAGTGGCAGAAGCGGTCATCACTTTTCCAGGAAAAGTCTGACTCTCCTCCTGTACTGAGACCAAGGACCCATGCAGAAAGAGCCCCTCACACCTAAAAATGTAATGGGACATTTGCAACAGCGACCGACCCCAGCGCAGGGAGGACCTTCCCACCCTGCTCTGCCTTTCTTCCCTTCAAACACGCTGAGCACCTGTACACACAAAAGCCATGGAGCTCCAGGCGCTGCCTATGGGAGCCAGCCGTGCAAAACCAACTGGAGAGCTGCATGGGCCAGTCTCGAGCAGCATTTCCCAGGGCCTCCAAGGAGCAGGGCAGCATCCTCAAAACACCAGCAACACTGCAATGGGAACCACCTGCTTCAATTGGCACCAGTCCACAAAGACTGGAACATCCCTGAAGCACAGAAATATTCCACAAAATGGGCCAATGCCCCAGACTACCAGCATCCCCACAAACACCCCCCTAATCCGGCAGTGCTCCCCCCAGAAAAAAACATCTGCCCCAGCATCCCCAGTCTTGGCCATCACACCACACCAGACACGAGGACCACGGCGCCCATGCCACGTGCACAACCTCCACTGCCGGGACATGGGGGACAGCCATGGAGTGGGACCCGCTGCCTCGTGCTGGGCCCAGGAGCCTGGGCAAACGCCTGCAGACACTGTGTGTGAAGGGCATGTTCCCCTTCTGTTCCACACCAGCTCCGCCTTGATCATTGCTAGTGCCAAAACCTTAGAATCATAGAATGAGAGACCCGTTTTGGTTAGAAAACACCTTTTTAGATCACTGAGTTGAACTATAAACAGTTCAATACCACACCTGCTAAACCATGTCCTTAAGTACCTCATCCACACACGTCTTGAGTACTGCCAGGGACTGTGACTCCATGATGTTCCTGGGCAGCCTGTTCCAACACTTGGCTACTCTTACCCTGTAGACATTCCTCCTACGGTCTTAACTGAACCTCCCGTGGTGCTGCTTGAGGCCATTTCCTCTTGTCCTAGCTGTGGTAATTCTGGAGAAGAGATGAACCCCCCCCCACCTCACTACAATCTCCTTCCCTGGGAGGAATCGCCGCCTTCCCTGGGTGTTTCAGCTGCCGCTCCCCTCATGCAGCCCCTGGTGACATGCGCTGAGGTCACACTGGCTTGTGCTGCATCACAAGGAGGTGACCCCAGCGACTGGCAGGGCCCCGTCACTTCCCTGCCAGGCACGCGCGCTGCTGGTCACTGCTCGCCGTGCTCTGCTCCACTGCTGCCCTTTGGAGCTTCTCGGTGACGAGGAGCGCACACAGGAGGCAGTGAGAGTGCTCGGGGAAGCTCTCCCTCACGGGCTGAGAATAAGGGGCTCGTTGGAGAGAGAGGAGTCCTTGGCGAGGTCGCGGGAAGAGAATCCTTCTTCCCTGCTCGACCAGCAAACCAAGGACAGGGGGGAAGCCAAGATGGAGGGCTTCTGGACTCAGATCATCAGTCCGGCATACTCCGTTTTGTTCCCTGTGCTCCTGCAGCTCTCTGCTGAGGGTAAGGGCTTTGGGCGCTGCTTCAGCAGGTGCTGCAGACCATGTTAGTTGTCAAAGCAGCTGTGGCTCCTGGGCTGTAGCCTGCAGAGGGCTGGGGGCTGTTGTAAGAGCCTCGCCCAGGGGTCCTGTCCCGCTTGGGAGACAGAGAGTTGTGTGGGACTCATGGTTCTTGGTCGTGCTGCTGCCCTGAGCCCCAAGCTCCTTTGGGCAGAGCTCCCTCTGCTCAGGGAGTTGCAGTGTGGGGTCAGATCTGCCTGGGAAGGGGGAGGCCCTCTGGGGACTGGCTCTGGGTGGGAAGGGGTCCTTCCTCCAGGGGCTGCAGGTGTCCCGGCATTCCCACGGGTCTCTCAAGAGCCTGCCACCAATGCCGCCTCTCTTCTTGTTTGACGCAAGCTCTGTTTCTTCCTCCTGTATCCTCGTGGGCCTCCAGTGGGCAGAACATAGCTTGAGCTTGGAGATGGCATCCTTGGCCAGGAGGCAGGTGGCCGCTGCCCTTCTGCCAAACCCTTCCCTTGTCCCGCTTTCTTCTCTACACCTCCACGGGGATCAGCGGGAGGCGGGCAGCCTGCAACGGTGCCATAGACCAGCTCGGCAGCTGGTGGAGTGGCTTTTTGGTTGATTTGAATGTGTGTGCCTCTGTCACCCCGGGAGGAGCAGCCTGCGCAGAGCTTGGAGCTGCCTGACACTTCTTTCCCTTGCTTCACAGAGATTGTCATGGTTTGGGATGTTGTTTCCCGATACATCCTGCAGCAACTTGTGATCGGCAAGGTGGGCTGGCGTCCTGCTCCCCTCGCACTGCAGCCTTGCAGTTTCCCAGGCTGTCCTGGGCCCTGGGAATGATCCTTCCCCCAGCGCAATGGCAGCGCACTGCCACCGGCCAGCGTGCGGCAGAGCAGCTCCTTAGCTAACTTGGAGAGAAAGCACGTGCAGAACTCGTGGGAGAAACCAGTCGGCACCTCGTGGGCCTACTCTTTTGCCTGTGGCCAGAACGGAGAGATCAAGCAGAGAAACAGAGGCAGTTTCCTCCCTTGGTGCTCTGGGAGAGCCCTGGCATCTTCTTGTGCTCTGAGATGCTAGGAAATACTGGGAGGACAGGGAGGGCCATATGTGCAGAGGAGGGTGAAGACAACATTGCAGCAAGGAGCTCTTCTCCAAAGCTTTCCACAGTGCTCCTTATTGCAGCAGCAGCAGCAGCAGCAGAGAGAGCACAGAGCAGCCTGCCCGTGCTTGCAGAGTCCTCCCCTTTTCCACCAACACACTGCTTACTCGTCATGTTTTTGTCTTTTCCGTGTGCAGGGTGTCCTGCTGGAGGGTCTTGGCACCTTCTGTACAGTTGAAGAGCCATTGTACCTGGGTGCAGAAGAGGTGCTCTGGGTTCGAAGACCCATTTTCAAGTTGGGCATGCAGATGGTCTGGCCGCGTGGGCTCACGTGCCCCGAAGTGACTGTCCCTGGTGAGACAGCAGGGTCCACCCTCCGCTTCCCCTTGCCACTGTACCCAGGCTGGGAGTGTGCTCCCTGTGCTTTGCAGGGGCTGCCAGAAGCAGGCAATGCCCTCCACAATTAGGGGAACACACAGAGCTCCCCCTGCGCAACTCCCCACACAGAGAGCTCTTTCTTGGGAAGGACCTTCTCTGGAGTCTTCTGCTGCAAGTGTTGCAGCAAGCTGGGCTCTCTTGCCCTAACCTGCCCCCACTTTCATCTCTCTGCCACTCCCATGTCTTTCTCACCTAGTCCTGGAAATTGCGCCTGCTGCAGCACTGACACTGCTTGACTTCCTTGCAGACGACATCCAAATCGAGCCACTGAACTACCAGCTCTTGTCCCTGGTGACGTCCTTGCCACGGCGTGTGGTGGAAGCCTGTGTGGAAGAGACCATCCACTTATTCTCTTTCCACTTGGAGAACAAGCAGAATGTGGCCTTTGCCTTCCGGGACATTGGTGTGCTGAGTCGCCAGGGAGACACGCTCTGCATGATGTTTTACGCCAGCTGCATCCAACGGCTGGGGAGAAGGGCAAGCCTCTTTGCGGCCCTTCGCAGTGTAAGTTGCTCATCTTCCCAGGCCTACTTCCATTACTTTGGGAAGCCTCCGTGGCCATCCTGCATGTGGCGGGCTACACAAACACCTTCCGCAGTGCGTGGCCCCCACCAAATTCCCCACTCCCAAGGAAAACACTCCCTGTCTTCCTGGATGCCTGTCTCTACTAAATGCTTGGCATGGCTATTGAGCACTTGCAAATCTTTGCGGTGGAGCATCTCCACTCCACAACTAGGGCTAATGTGCATGGCAGAGGACTCAGAAGAGGGATTTGCAGCGACAGGCTCCTCCTGTAGCAGGATGAGGGGCTGCTGCCTTTGTCAGCAGGCAGGGAGCTGCCTCAGAAACCTCCCAACGGGCCCGGGCTGCCTTGCAGGTCCCTTGGGCAGCGGATCCTGCTGAGCCAAGCGGAAACATCGTTACTCCTGGCACCAGGTCTAGCCGAGTCCACGTGTTCCCCAGGTGAGTGCGTTTCCTCTGCAGCCCTTAGCTTTGCTGACAGGGCCGCCCCCTAGATGCTGCTCGCACTCTGCACTGCCCATGCTCACTGCTCTCAAGAATTTAAGCCACGTCCTCTGCCTTTGGACAGACACTGGCAAAAACCCTCCAAGAAGCAGATGGCAGGCAAGGTGTTCTCCGACAACAGGGAGGAGCATTAGTGCCAGCAAGAGGCCAGGGGCAGACAGCCCCCTTTCTTCAAACCTGCCTTGTCTTCTGCTTTCCAGGTTTCAGCTTGTGGAGGAAGGCAGCCCAGAAGCCAAGGCTGCTCCCGCTGCCCCTCCACGCACGCAGAAGAAGCCTGAGGTGCCCCAGTGTCCCAGGGCCAAGAGAGGTAAGGCCAAAGCTGCCGGCCTGCGGGGCACGTTGGCTCCCTGTCCCCCCACGCTGCCTCACAGCAGCCACCTGGAAAGGTGCTGCTCAGCAGGCTCTGCTCAAGAGCTTCCTCCCTTCCTCCTTGCAGAGTGGCAGCCTAGAAAGCAACTACGGCAGCGCAAGGAGCTGTGTCTGCCCATGCTGCCAAGCTGGGGGGCGGGCAGGAGGCGGCAAGGCCCCGAGAAGCAGCCTGCTGCCAGGTGAGAGCCTTGGCGGAGGCGGAAGGGATGAGGGCTGCGCTTGTTTGGACCTCTGCACCAGAGCAGGCCCCTTTGCACATGCTGGGCCTAGGGCCTCCAGAAGGCTCCCGACGCATGCCCCACTTAAGGCTGTTCTCCTGCTGGAAGGCCAGCATGTAGCACTTTGCATGGGAGCCTCCCATGGCCTTAACTTTCCTCCAGTGTCAGGACGTTTTGGGGAGCCAAATGGAAATGCCTAGTGCAGGAGTGTTTATCCAGGAAGGAGTCCCTCGAGACTGCAGGGAATCCCATCCTTTTCCTTGTGGGATAAAATGCCCCCTGTCCTAAACCTCTTGCCTCTCATGGTGTCTTCTCAGCAACTTGATCAAACAAGCTGGGCACATGAAGGACCCTTTGGGGCAGAAGGAGGGGAAAGTGGAGCACCGCCCGCATCCTCCGGCTGCTCCTCGGACTTCTGCTGCCCGTGCTGCTCCCAGGCCTGCCGCACAGGTGTGTGATGGGATGTCGCGGAAAGGGCCCTGAGCGCAGGCTCCCTACCACCCCCAGTGGCCTCTTTGAGATGACTCCTGCAATGATGCAAATTGTCTCCACACTTGCAAGACTCTGGCTACTCCTATAACTTCTGCAACACCTCTTCTGGGGTTTTGTTAATTGCAGAAATGGGTGGGTTTGCCCTCGAAGGCATTGGAAAGATGCCGGTGGCTCTTTCGTCCCTGATCAGTTAGGGCAGCAGAGAGCCATATTCCCACTGTGCTGACACAGGACAAGGAGCCAGGGGGGCTCAGGGCAGTGGTGGAAGAGAGGGGGAAGAGCAACAGCCAACAATTCCCCAATGTCCCAGTGTGGACCCTGCTTGAAAAGAGACCCTATGGGATGCCTTTGACAGCCCTCAGAACAGGGTGCATCATCCAGGAAGCCAGCTCTTGTAGCCCGTTGCATCAGCTGCTTGTATAGCCTGAGCACGGCTCTGGAAGGCTTAGGCGCCTCCTCTATGAGTGGGCTAGTGCTCTCTCCCCCGTTCTCTCCTCCCCGCTGAAACCATTTCTTATTCTTGCTCTTGCGATACAGATCCGAGTGCTGAAGCCTGCACGCCACCCTGAGCAGCACTGTTCCCCACACAGAGGGGTGCCCCCTGACAAGTGAGTGTGCCCTGGCATGCCAGCTGCCAGGCAGGGCCTGGCACCATGGTGGCTCCCAACCCTGTGCAGGTGCTGGCACTCAGCTGCTGAGCACTGCAGACGACAGGCCCTCCTTTGAGCTGGTGGGGATGTGCAGGGGCTGAGGAGAGAAGAAGCCCCAAGGGGCCCCCAGGGAGCAGCAGCAGGACTTTGTTGATCCTTTGCAGGTATCTCTCGCCACGAGCAAAGCAGACCTTGCAGCTCGTGGAATCCTACAAAGTCCTCCGGGATCGCTGGAGGGAGAAGGTGGTCCAAAACCGCCAGAGGCTGCAGCTGCAGGAGGAGGCTCGCCGGTAAGTAGCTCCCAAGGCAGGCAGGGTCCCTGCTCCTGCCAAGCCCTTTGTGCCAAGGCCCGGGGGAAAGAGGGTCTTTCGCTGCCCCCTACGCCAGGGCACACAAGTGCCCTTGGAGCTCGGCCTCGCCTGTGCCTGGCCCAGCCATCCCTTGCACGGAAATGGGGTGGGGCTGGGATGTCCATTGGATTTCCAGGAGGCACCTGCATGTCATGACACACTCAGCAACTTTCTCCTGTTCCCCTCAGTGCTTCAGTGATGAGCAGCCTCCAGAAGAAAGAGCAGCGGGGCCACAAGCTGGACGCACCCGGGAGAAATGTCTTTTTCCCCCCAAAATAAACTCCCTTTCTGAGTTCATGTGAGCCTTTCTTTGGTGCGGTGTGAAGCTTACAAGTGGCACCAGGGCATCTTTGGAAGGGCAGGCAGGGGGCAGAGGACAGCAGGGAGAGCGTGGAGTCCCCATCCCGGGACACTCTCGCTCTAGGTCATGCCTGTCTTGAGCAGAGAAAAGGAAGAAGAAAGGCCATTGGAAGGGCCCTCCAGGGCAGCCGTTCCTGAGATGACGCTGGGCGCTGTGACACTGCTTTCTGTACCCTGGGACAAGCCTTGAGCAAGGGCAGGCGGGCTGCCGCAGGGAGAGGATATGCTTGTGAGGCACAAGCTATCCCCCATCAGTAGCCAAAAGCAAAGTCGGCACGCCTGTGGGGCAGTCCTGCGCAGCCTGGCAGCTCCTCCCTGCGGGCAGCTTCCTTGGCTCTAAGAAAGACCCTTCCCAGCTCCAGGAGACCATAGCATGGGGAAAACCTTGCCTAAATCCTGCTCTGAGACATGTCAATTCATATGCAGTGGGAAAGGAAGCGTCTCATGTTCTGGATGCAAAAATGGAAGAAGATGTTTTGTGAGTAACACACACCGGGGTTCAGCAGGCAGGAAGGCCTAAACTCCCTCCCCCGCGATGCTGCTGCCAGGATGCCTGCATCGCTCTTTATGGCTGGCGAAGAAACAGACACTAGGGAGAGCCCTCCTCCGGTTCTAGCACAGAATGCCATTCTTCCTCCTGCTCTTCTCCAGCTCCTAGTCCCTTTCAGGCTCGAAAGCATCTTGGATAAAGGAGCCAGATACTCGAGAAGCACCATATGCTCAAGGATCTTCTTGGGGTGGAATTGTCCAGGCGACTTCCTTAGGCAGAAAGGTGCAGGGAATGGATTTGGAAACTTAACTCTTCCTTTCAGGACTCACCAGCATGCCCTGCTCCCCTGGCAATGGAACGTCATGTCCAGATCAGCACACCAAGAAGCTCTTTCTCCCTTCCTGTTGGCAGATGATTGTGCAGCAGAGTGCACGTGCCCTAAGACATGCATGCCCACCATTCAGAGCAGTTGAACAGCCAGTTGCAAGCAAGGGAAGGAGTCTGGTGCCCCGCAGAGAGCGGGGCTCTGTTGCCTCTGTGTGTGGCCACACAAATCCTGCAGTGCTCGGGCACAGGCATTTTGGGCCCTCTCTCTGCACCATGCAGAGCTCAGGAACTCTCCCTCTCGCACAAAGGGAGGAGATGCTGCTGGCTGGAACCAGGTGCTCCGTCTGCCCTGCTGCCTAAGGGCCATTCCCAGCACCACAGGCCATTTCCTAGCAGCAACCGGAGTGTCTGGGGGCCTTGCAGCTCCTGGCCTCAGCCACTTGAGATGAGCCCAGGACACGCAAGATGGCAGCTGGGGCCCTTCCATGGACACAGAGCGGCACGGAGTGGCAGAAGCGGTCATCACTTTTCCAGGAAAAGTCTGACTCTCCTCCTGTACTGAGACCAAGGACCCATGCAGAAAGAGCCCCTCACACCTAAAAATGTAATGGGACATTTGCAACAGCGACCGACCCCAGCGCAGGGAGGACCTTCCCACCTCGCTCTGCCTTTCTTCCCTTCAATCACGCTGAGCACCTGTACACACAAAAGCCATGGAGCTCCGGGCGCTGCCTATGGGAGCCAGCCGTGCAAAACCAACTGGAGAGCTGCATGGGCCAGTCTCGAGCAGCATTTCCCAGGGCCTCCAAGGAGCAGGGCAGCATCCTCAAAACACCAGCAACACTGCAATGGGAACCACCTGCTTCAATTGGCACCAGTCCACAAAGACTGGAACATCCCTGAAGCACAGAAATATTCCACAAAATGGGCCAATGCCCCAGACTACCAGCATCCCCACAAACACCCCCCTAATCCGGCAGTGCTCCCCCCAGAAAAAAACATCTGCCCCAGCATCCCCAGTCTTGGCCATCACACCACACCAGACACGAGGACCACGGCGCCCATGCCACGTGCACAACCTCCACTGCCGGGACATGGGGGACAGCCATGGAGTGGGACCCGCTGCCTCGTGCTGGGCCCAGGAGCCTGGGCAAACGCCTGCAGACACTGTGTGTGAAGGGCATGTTCCCCTTCTGTTCCACACCAGCTCCGCCTTGATCATTGCTAGTGCCAAAACCTTAGAATCATAGAATGAGAGACCCGTTTTGGTTAGAAAACACCTTTTTAGATCACTGAGTTGAACTATAAACAGTTCAATACCACACCTGCTAAACCATGTCCTTAAGTACCTCATCCACACACGTCTTGAGTACTGCCAGGGACTGTGACTCCATGATGTTCCTGGGCAGCCTGTTCCAACACTTGGCTACTCTTACCCTGTAGACATTCCTCCTACGGTCTTAACTGAACCTCCCGTGGTGCTGCTTGAGGCCATTTCCTCTTGTCCTAGCTGTGGTAATTCTGGAGAAGAGATGAACCCCCCCCCACCTCACTACAATCTCCTTCCCTGGGAGGAATCGCCGCCTTCCCTGGGTGTTTCAGCTGCCGCTCCCCTCATGCAGCCCCTGGTGACATGCGCTGAGGTCACACTGGCTTGTGCTGCATCACAAGGAGGTGACCCCAGCGACTGGCAGGGCCCCGTCACTTCCCTGCCAGGCACGCGCGCTGCTGGTCACTGCTCGCCGTGCTCTGCTCCACTGCTGCCCTTTGGAGCTTCTCGGTGACGAGGAGCGCACACAGGAGGCAGTGAGAGTGCTCGGGGAAGCTCTCCCTCACGGGCTGAGAATAAGGGGCTCGTTGGAGAGAGAGGAGTCCTTGGCGAGGTCGCGGGAAGAGAATCCTTCTTCCCTGCTCGACCAGCAAACCAAGGACAGGGGGGAAGCCAAGATGGAGGGCTTCTGGACTCAGATCATCAGTCCGGCATACTCCGTTTTGTTCCCTGTGCTCCTGCAGCTCTCTGCTGAGGGTAAGGGCTTTGGGCGCTGCTTCAGCAGGTGCTGCAGACCATGTTAGTTGTCAAAGCAGCTGTGGCTCCTGGGCTGTAGCCTGCAGAGGGCTGGGGGCTGTTGTAAGAGCCTCGCCCAGGGGTCCTGTCCCGCTTGGGAGACAGAGAGTTGTGTGGGACTCATGGTTCTTGGTCGTGCTGCTGCCCTGAGCCCCAAGCTCCTTTGGGCAGAGCTCCCTCTGCTCAGGGAGTTGCAGTGTGGGGTCAGATCTGCCTGGGAAGGGGGAGGCCCTCTGGGGACTGGCTCTGGGTGGGAAGGGGTCCTTCCTCCAGGGGCTGCAGGTGTCCCGGCATTCCCACGGGTCTCTCAAGAGCCTGCCACCAATGCCGCCTCTCTTCTTGTTTGACGCAAGCTCTGTTTCTTCCTCCTGTATCCTCGTGGGCCTCCAGTGGGCAGAACATAGCTTGAGCTTGGAGATGGCATCCTTGGCCAGGAGGCAGGTGGCCGCTGCCCTTCTGCCAAACCCTTCCCTTGTCCCGCTTTCTTCTCTACACCTCCACGGGGATCAGCGGGAGGCGGGCAGCCTGCAACGGTGCCATAGACCAGCTCGGCAGCTGGTGGAGTGGCTTTTTGGTTGATTTGAATGTGTGTGCCTCTGTCACTCCGGGAGGAGCAGCCTGCGCAGAGCTTGGAGCTGCCTGACACTTCTTTCCCTTGCTTCACAGAGATTGTCATGGTTTGGGATGTTGTTTCCCGATACATCCTGCAGCAACTTGTGATCGGCAAGGTGGGCTGGCGTCCTGCTCCCCTCGCACTGCAGCCTTGCAGTTTCCCAGGCTGTCCTGGGCCCTGGGAATGATCCTTCCCCCAGCGCAATGGCAGCGCAATGCCACCGGCCAGCGTGCGGCAGAGCAGCTCCTTAGCTAACTTGGAGAGAAAGCACGTGCAGAACTCGTGGGAGAAACCAGTCGGCACCTCGTGGGCCTACTCTTTTGCCTGTGGCCAGAACGGAGAGATCAAGCAGAGAAACAGAGGCAGTTTCCTCCCTTGGTGCTCTGGGAGAGCCCTGGCATCTTCTTGTGCTCTGAGATGCTAGGAAATACTGGGAGGACAGGGAGGGCCATATGTGCAGAGGAGGGTGAAGACAACATTGCAGCAAGGAGCTCTCCTCCAAAGCTTTCCACAGTGCTCCTTCGTGCAGCTGCAGCAGCAGCAGCAGGGAGAGCACAGAGCAGCCTGCCCGTGCTTGCAGAGTCCTCCCCTTTTCCACCAACACAGTGCTTACTCGTCATGTTTTTGTCTTTTCCGTGTGCAGGGTGTCCTGCTGGAGGGTCTTGGCACCTTCTGTACAGTTGAAGAGCCATTGTACCTGGGTGCAGAAGAGGTGCTCTGGGTTCGAAGACCCATTTTCAAGTTGGGCATGCAGATGGTCTGGCCGCGTGGGCTCACGTGCCCCGAAGTGACTGTCCCTGGTGAGACAGCAGGGTCCACCCTCCGCTTCCCCTTGCCACTGTACCCAGGCTGGGAGTGTGCTCCCTGTGCTTTGCAGGGGCTGCCAGAAGCAGGCAATGCCCTCCACAATTAGGGGAACACACAGAGCTCCCCCTGCGCAACTCCCCACACAGAGAGCTCTTTCTTGGGAAGGACCTTCTCTGGAGTCTTCTGCTGCAAGTGTTGCAGCAAGCTGGGCTCTCTTGCCCTAACCTGCCCCCACTTTCATCTCTCTGCCACTCCCATGTCTTTCTCACCTAGTCCTGGAAATTGCGCCTGCTGCAGCACTGACACTGCTTGACTTCCTTGCAGACGACATCCAAATCGAGCCACTGAACTACCAGCTCTTGTCCCTGGTGACGTCCTTGCCACGGCGTGTGGTGGAAGCCTGTGTGGAAGAGACCATCCACTTATTCTCTTTCCACTTGGAGAACAAGCAGAATGTGGCCTTTGCCTTCCGGGACATTGGTGTGCTGAGTCGCCAGGGAGACACGCTCTGCATGATGTTTTACGCCAGCTGCATCCAACGGCTGGGGAGAAGGGCAAGCCTCTTTGCGGCCCTTCGCAGTGTAAGTTGCTCATCTTCCCAGGCCTACTTCCATTACTTTGGGAAGCCTCCGTGGCCATCCTGCATGTGGCGGGCTACACAAACACCTTCCGCAGTGTGTTTCCCCCCGCCAAATTCCCCACTCCCAAGGAAAACACTCCCTGTCTTCCTGGATGCCTGTCTCTACTAAATGCTTGGCATGGCTATTGAGCACTTGCAAATCTTTGCGGTGGAGCATCTCCACTCCACAACTAGGGCTAATGTGCATGGCAGAGGACTCAGAAGAGGGATTTGCAGCGACAGGCTCCTCCTGTAGCAGGATGAGGGGCTGCTGCCTTTGTCAGCAGGCAAGGAGCTGCCTCAGAAACCTCCCAACGGGCCCGGGCTGCCTTGCAGGTCCCTTGGGCAGCGGATCCTGCTGAGCCAAGCGGAAACATCGTTACTCCTGGCACCAGGTCTAGCCGAGTCCACGTGTTCCCCAGGTGAGTGCGTTTCCTCTGCAGCCCTTAGCTTTGCTGACAGGGCCGCCCCCTAGATGCTGCTCGCACTCTGCACTGCCCATGCTCACTGCTCTCAAGAATTTAAGCCACGTCCTCTGCCTTTGGACAGACACTGGCAAAAACCCTCCAAGAAGCAGATGGCAGGCAAGGTGTTCTCCGACAACAGGGAGGAGCATTAGTGCCAGCAAGAGGCCAGGGGCAGACAGCCCCCTTTCTTCAAACCTGCCTTGTCTTCTGCTTTCCAGGTTTCAGCTTGTGGAGGAAGGCAGCCCAGAAGCCAAGGCTGCTCCCGCTGCCCCTCCACGCACGCAGAAGAAGCCTGAGGTGCCCCAGTGTCCCAGGGCCAAGAGAGGTAAGGCCAAAGCTGCCGGCCTGCGGGGCACGTTGGCTCCCTGTCCCCCCACGCTGCCTCACAGCAGCCACCTGGAAAGGTGCTGCTCAGCAGGCTCTGCTCAAGAGCTTCCTCCCTTCCTCCTTGCAGAGTGGCAGCCTAGAAAGCAACTACGGCAGCGCAAGGAGCTGTGTCTGCCCATGCTGCCAAGCTGGGGGGCGGGCAGGAGGCGGCAAGGCCCCGAGAAGCAGCCTGCTGCCAGGTGAGAGCCTTGGCGGAGGCGGAAGGGATGAGGGCTGCGCTTGTTTGGACCTCTGCACCAGAGCGGGCCCCTTTGCACATGCTGGGCCTAGGGCCTCCAGAAGGCTCCCGACACATGCCCCACTTAAGGCTGTTCTCCTGCTGGAAGGCCAGCATGTAGCACTTTGCATGGGAGCCTCCCATGGCCTTAACTTTCCTCCAGTGTCAGGACGTTTTGGGGAGCCAAATGGAAATGCCTAGTGCAGGAGTGTTTATCCAGGAAGGAGTCCCTCGAGACTGCAGGGAATCCCATCCTTTTCCTTGTGGGATAAAATGCCCCCTGTCCTAAACCTCTTGCCTCTCATGGTGTCTTCTCAGCAACTTGATCAAACAAGCTGGGCACATGAAGGACCCTTTGGGGCAGAAGGAGGGGAAAGTGGAGCACCGCCCGCATCCTCCGGCTGCTCCTCGGACTTCTGCTGCCCGTGCTGCTCCCAGGCCTGCCGCACAGGTGTGTGATGGGATGTCGCGGAAAGGGCCCTGAGCGCAGGCTCCCTACCACCCCCAGTGGCCTCTTTGAGATGACTCCTGCAATGATGCAAATTGTCTCCACACTTGCAAGACTCTGGCTACTCCTATAACTTCTGCAACACCTCTTCTGGGGTTTTGTTAATTGCAGAAATGGGTGGGTTTGCCCTCGAAGGCATTGGAAAGATGCCGGTGCATCTTTCGGCCCTGATCAGTTAGGGCAGCAGAGAGCCATATTCCCACTGTGCTGACACAGGACTAGGAGCCAGGGAGGCTCAAGAGCAGAAGTGTAAGGGAGGGGGAAGAGCAACAGCCAACAATTCCCCAATGTCCCAGTGTGGACCCTGCTTGAAAAGAGACCCTATGGGATGCCTTTGACAGCCCTCAGAACAGGGCGTATCATCCAGGAAGCCAGCTCTTGTAGCCCGTTGCATCAGCTGCTTGTATAGCCTGAGCAGAGCTCTGGAACGCTTAGGCGCCTCCTCTATGAGTGGGCTAGTGCTCTCTCCCCCGTTCTCTCCTCCCCACTGAAACCTTTTCTTCTTCTTGCTCTTGCAATACAGATCCGAGTGCTGAAGCCTGCACGCCACCCTGAGCAGCACTGTTCCCCACACAGAGGGGTGCCCCCTGACAAGTGAGTGTGCACTGGCATGCCAGCTGCCAGGCAGGGCCTGGCACCATGGTGGCTCCTGACCCTGTGCAGGTGCTGCCACTCAGCTGCTGAGCACAGCAGACGACAGGCCCTCCTTTCAGCTGGTGGGGATGTGCAGGGGCTGAGGAGAGAAGAAGCCCCAAGGGGCCCCCAGGGAGCAGCAGCAGGACTTTGTTGATCCTTTGCAGGTATCTCTCGCCACGAGCAAAGCAGACCTTGCAGCTCCTGGAATCCTACAAAGTCCTCCGGGATCGCTGGAGGGAGAAGGTGGTCCAAAACCGCCAGAGGCTGCAGCTGCAGGAGGAGGCTCGCCGGTAAGTGGCTCCCAAGGCAGGCAGGGTCCCTGCTCCTGCCAAGCCCTTTGTGCCAAGGCCTGGGGGAAAGAGGGCCTTTCGCTGCCCCCTACGCCAGGGCACACAAGTGCCCTTGGAGCTTGGCCTCGCCTGTGCCTGGCCCAGCCATCCCTTGCACGGAAACGGGGTGGGGGCTGGGATGTGCCACTGGATTTTCAGGAGGCACCTGCATGTCATGACACACTCAGCATCTTTCTCCTGTTCCCCTCAGTGCTTCAGTGATGAGCAGCCTCCAGAAGAAAGAGCAGCGGGGCCACAAGCTGGACGTGTCCGGGAGAAATGTCTTTTTCCCCCCAAATAAACTCCCTTTCTGAGTTCATGTGAGCCTTTCTTTGGTGCAGTGTGAAGCTTGCAAGCAGCACCAGGGCAGCTTTGGAAGGGCAGCCAGGGGGCACAGGGTAGCAGGGGGAGCGTGGAGCCCCCATCCCGGGACACTCTCGCTCTGGGCCATGGGTGTCTTGACCAGAGAAAGGGAAGAAGAAAGGCCATTGAAAAGGCCCTCCAAGGCAGACGTTTCTTAGATGATGCTGGGCACTGTGACACTCCTTTCTGTACCCTGGGACAAGCCTTGAGCAAGGGCAGGCGGGCTCCTGCAGGGAGAGGACGTGCTTGCGAGGCACAAGCTATCCCCCATCAGTAGCCAAAAGCAAAGTCGGCACGTCTGTGGGGCAGTCCTGCGCAGCCTGGCAGCTCCTACCTGCGGGCAGCTTCCTTGGCTCTAAGAAAGACCCTTCCCAGCTCCGGGAGACCATATCATGGGGAAAACCTTGCCTAAATCCTGCTCTGAGACATGTCAATTCATATGCAGTGGGAAACAAAGCGTCTTATGTTCTGGATGGCAAAATGGAAGAAGATGTTTGGTGAGTTACACACACCGGGGTTCAGCAGGTGGGAAGGCCTAAACTCCTTCCCCGGATGGGGGATGCTGCTGCCAGGATGCCTGCATCGCTCTTTAGGGCTGGCGAAGAAACAGCCACGAGGGAGAGCCCTCCTCCAGTTCTAGCACAGAATGCCATTCTTCCTCCTGGTCTTCTCCACCTCTGAGTCCCTTTCAGGCTCGAGAGCATCTTGGATAAAGCAGCCGGATACTCGAAAAGCACCATATGCTCAAGGCTCTTCTTGGGGTGGAATTGCCCAGGTGACTTCCTTAGCCAGAAAGGTGCAGGGAATGGATTTGGAAACTTAACTCTTCCTCTCAGGACTCGCCAGCATGCCCTGCTCCCCTGGCAATGGGACGTCATATCCAGACGAGCCCACCAAGATCTTTCTCCCTTCCTGTTGGCAGATGATTGTGCAGCAGAGTGCACGTGCCCTAAGACATGCATGCCCACCATTCAGAACAGTTGTGCAGCCAGTTGCAAGCAAGGGAAGGAGACTGGCGCTCCGCAGAGAGCGGGGCTCTGTTGCCTCAGTGTGTGGCCACACAAATCCTGCAGTGCTCGGGCACAGGCATTTTGGACCCTCTCTCTGCACCATGCAGAGCACACGAGCTCTCCCTGTCTCACAGAGGGAGGAGATGCTGCTGGCCGGGGCCAGGTGCTCCATCTGTCCTGCTGCCTAAGGGCCATTCCCAGCACCACAGGCCATTTCCTAGCAGCAACCGGAGTGTCTGGGGGCCTTGCAGCTCCTGGCCTCAGCCACTTGAGATGAGCCCAGGACACGCAAGATGGCAGCTGGGGCCCTTCCATGGACACAGAGCGGCACGGAGTGGCAGAAGCAGTCATCACTTTTCCAGGAAAAGTCTGACTCTCCTCCTGTACTGAGACCAAGGACCCATGCAGAAAGAGCCCCTCACACCTAAAAATGTAATGGGACATTTGCAACAGGGACCGACCCCAGCGCAGGGAGGACCTTCCCACCTCGCTCTGCCTTTCTTCCCTTCAATCACGCTGAGCACCTGTACACACAAAAGCCATGGAGCTCCGGGCGCTGCCTATGGGAGCCAGCCGTGCAAAACCAACTGCAGAGCTGCATGGGCCAGTCTCGAGCAGCATTTCCCAGGGCCTCCAAGGAGCAGGGCCAGCACCCTCAAAACACCAGCAACACTGCAATGGGAACCACCCGCTTCAATTGGCACCAGTCCACAAAGACTGGAACATCCCTGAAGCACAGAAATATTCCACAAAATGGGCCAACACCCCAGACTACCAGCATCCCCACAAACACCCCCTAATCCGGCAGTGCTCCCCCCAGAAAAAACATCTGCCCCAGCATCCCCAGTCTTGGCCATCACACTACACCAGGCATGAGGACCACGGCGCCCAGGCCACGTGCACAACCTCCACTGCCGGAACATGGGGGACAGCCATGGAGTGGGACCCGCTGCCTCGTGCTGGGCCCAGGAGCCTGGGCAAACACCTGCAGACACTGTGTGTGAAGGGCATGTTCCCCTTCTGTTCCACACCAGCTCCGCCTTGATCATTGCTAGTGCCCAAACCTTAGAATCATAGAATCAGAGACCTGTTTTGGTTAGAAAACACCTTTTTAGATCACTGAGTTGAACTATAAACAGTTCAATACCACACCTGCTAAACCATGTCCTTAAGTACCTCATCCACACACGTCCTGAGCACTGCCAGGGACTGTGACTCCATGATGTTCCTGGGCAGCCTGTTCCAATGCTTGGCTCGTCTTACACTATAGACATTCCTCCTACGGTCTTAACTGAACCTCCCGTGGTGCTGCTTGAGGCCATTTCCTCTTGTCCTAGCTGTGGTAATTCTGGAGAAGAGATGAACCCCCCCCCACCTCACTAAAATCTCCTTCCCTGGGAGGAATCGCCGCCTTCCCTGGGTGTTTCAGCTGCCGCTCCCCTCATGCAGCCCCTGGTGACACGCGCTGAGGTCACACTGGCTTGTGCTGCATCACAAGGAGGTGACCCCAGCGACCGGCAGGGCCCCGTCACTTCCCTGCCAGGCACGCGCGCTGCTGGTCACTGCTCGCCGTGCTCTGCTCCACTGCTGCCCTTTGGAGCTTCTCGGTGACGAGGAGCGCACACAGGAGGCAGTGAGAGTGCTCGGGGAAGCTCTCCCTCACGGGCTGAGAACAAGGGGCTCGTTGGAGAGAGAGGAGTCCTTGGCGAGGTCACGGGAAGAGAATCCTTCTTCCCTGCTTGACCAGCGAACCAAGGACAGGTGGGAAGCCAAGATGGAGGGCTTCTGGACTCAGATCATCAGTCCGGCGTACTCCGTTTTGTTCCCTGTGCTCCTGCAGCTCTCTGCTGAGGGTAAGGGCTTTGGGCGCTGCTGCAGCAGGTGCCGCAGACCATGTTAGTTGTCAAAGCAGCTGTGGCTCCGGGGCTGTAGCCTGCAGAGGGCTGGGGGCTGTTGTAAGAGTCTGGTCCGAGGATCCTGTCCCGCTTGGGAGACAGAGTGTTGTGCGGGACTCATGATTCTTGGTCGTGCTGCTGCCCTGAGCCCCAAGCTCCTTTGGGCAGAGCTCCCTCTGCTCAGGGAGTTGCAGTGTGGGGTCAGATCTGCGTGGGAAGGGGGAGGCCCTCTGGGGACTGGCTCTGGGTGGGAAGGGGTCCTTCCTCCAGGGGCAGAAGGTGTCCCGGCATTCCCATGGGTCTCTCAAGAGCCTGCCACCAATGCCGCCTCTCTTCTTGTTTGGTGCAAGCTCTGTTTCTTCCTCCTGTATCCTCGTGGGCCTCCAGTGGGCAGAACATAGCTTGAGCTTGGAGATGGCATCCTTGGCCAGGAGGCAGGTGGCCGCTGCCCTTCTGCCAAACCCTTCCCTTGTCCCGCTTTCTTCTCTGCACCTCCATGGGGATCAGCGGGAGGTGGGCAGCCTGCAACGATGCCATAGGCCAGCTCGCAGCTGGCGGAGTGGCTTTTTGGTTGATTTGAATGTGCGTGCCTCTGTAACCCCGGGAGGAGAAGCTTGCGCAGAGCTTGGAGCTGCCTGACACTTCTTTCCCTTGCTTCACAGAGATTGTCATGGTTTGGGATGTTGTTTCCCGATACATCCTGCAGCAGCTTGTGATTGGCAAGGTGGGCTGGCGTCCTGCTCCCCTCGCCCTGCAGCATTGCAGTTTCCCAGGGCGTCCTGGGCCCTGGGAATGATCCTTCCCCCAGCGCCATGGCAGCGCACTGCCACCGGCCAGCATGCGGCAGAGCAGCTCCTTAGCTAACTTGGGGAGAAAGCACGTGCAGAGCTTGTGGGAGAAACCAGTCGGCACCTCGTGGGCCTTCTCTTTTGGCTGTGGCCAGAATGGAGAGATCAAGCAGAGAGACGGAGGCAGTTTCCTCCCTTGGTGCTCTGAGAGAGCTCCGGCATCTTCTTGTGCTCTGAGATGCTAGGAAATACTTGGAGGACAGGGAGGGCCATGTGTGCAGAGGAGGGTGAAGACAACATTGCAGCAAGGAGCTCTCCTCCAAAGCTTTCCACAGTGCTCCTTCGTGCAGCTGCAGCAGCAGCAGCAGGGAGAGCACAGAGCAGCCTGCCCGTGCTTGCAGAGTCCTCCCCTTTTCCACCAACACAGTGCTTACTCGTCATGTTTTTGTCTTTTCCGTGTGCAGGGTGTCCTGCTGGAGGGTCTTGGCACCTTCTGTACAGTTGAAGAGCCATTGTACCTGGGTGCAGAACAGGTGCTCTGGGTTCGAACACCCATTTTCAAGTTGGGCATGCAGATGGTCTGGCCGCGTGGGCTCACGTGCCCCGAAGTGAATCTCCCTGGTGAGACAGCAGGGACCACCCTCTGCTTCCCCTTGCCACTGTACCCGGGCTGGGAGTGTGCTCCCTGCGCTTTGCAGGAGCTGCCAGAAGCAGGCAATGCCCTCCACAGCTGGGGGAACACACAGAGCTTCCCCCACGCAAGCCCCCACACAGAGATCTCTTTCTTGGGAAGGACCTTCTCTGGAGTCTTCTGCTGCAAGTGTTGCAGCAAGTCGGGCTCTCTTGCCCTGACCTGCCCCCACTTTCATCTCTCTGCCACTCCCATGTCTTTCTCACCTAGTCCTGGAAATTGCACCTGCTGCAGCACTGACACTGTTTGACTTCCTTGCAGACGACATCCAAATTGAGCCACTGAACTACCAGCTCTTGTCCCTGGTGACGTCCTTGCCACGGCGTGTGGTTGAAGCCTGTGTGGAAGAGACCATCCACTTATTCTCTTTGCACTTGGAGAACAAGCAGAATGTGGTCTTTGCGTTCCGGGACTTGGGTGTGCTGAGCTGCCAGGGAGACACGCTCTGCATGATGTTTTACGACAGCTGCATCCAACGGCTGAGGAGAAGGGTAAGCCTCTTTGCGGCCCTTCGCAGTGTAAGTTGCTCAGCTTCCCAGGCCTACTTCCATTGCTTTGGGAAGCCTCCGTGGCCATCCTGCATGTGGTGGGCTACACAAACACCTTCCGCAGTGTGTTTCCCCCCGCCAAATTCCCCACTCCCAAGGAAAACACTGCCTGTCTTCCTGGATGCCTGTCTCTATTAAATGCTTGGCATGACTATTGAGCACTTGCAAGTCTTTGCTGTGGAGCATCTCCGCTCCACAATTAGGGGCTAATGTGCATGGCAGAGGACTCAGAAGAGGGATTTGCAGCAGCAGGCTCCTCCTGTAGCAGGATGAGGGGCTGCTGCCTTTGTCAGCAGGCAGGGAGCTGCCCTGGAAACCTCCCAACGGGCCTGGGTTGTCTTGCAGGTCCCTTGGCCAGCGGATCCTGTTGAGCCAAGCGGAAACATCGATACTCCTGGAACCAGGTCTAGCCGAGTCCACGTGTTCCCCAGGTGAGTGCGTTTCCTCTGCAGCCCTTAGCTTTGCTGACAGGGCCGGCCCCTAGATGCTGCTCGCACTCTGCACTGCCCATGCTCAGTGCTCACAAGAATTTAAGCCACGTCCTCTGCCTTTGGACAGACTCTGGCAAAAACCCTCCAAGAAGCAGATGGCAGGCAAGGTGTTCTCCGACAACAGGGAGGAGCATTAGTGCCAGCAAGAGGCCAGGGGCAGACAGCCCCCTTTCTTCAATCGTGCCTTGTCTTCTGCTTTCCAGGTTTCAGCTTCTGCAGGAAAGCAGCCCAGAAGCCAAGGCTGCTCCCGCTGCCCCTCCATGCACGCAGAAGAAGCCTGAGGTGCCCCAGTGTCCCAGGGCCAAGAGAGGTAAGGCCAAAGCTGCCGGCCTGCGGGGCACGTTGGCTCCCTGTCCCCCCACGCTGCCTCACAGCAGCCAGCTGGAAAGGTGCTGCTCAGCAGGCTCTGCTCAAGAGCTTCCTCCCTTCCTCCTTGCAGAATGGCAGCCTAGAAAGATCCTGCAGCAGCGCAAGGAGCTGTGTCTGCCCATGCTGCCAAGCTGGGGGGCAGGCAGGAGGTGGCAAGGCCCCGAGAAGCAGCCTGCTGCCAGGTGAGAGCCTTGGCGGAGGCGGAAGGGACGAGGGCTGCGCTTGTTTGGACCTCTGCACCAGAGCAGGCCCCTTTGCACATGCTGGGCCTAGGGCCTCCAAAAGGCTCCCGACACACACCCCACTTAAGGCTGTTCTCCTGCTGGAAGGCAAGCGTGTAGCACTTTGCGTGGGAGCCTCCCATGGCCATAGCTTTCCTCCAGCGTCAGGATATCTTGGGGAGCCAAATGGAAATGCCTAGTGCAGGAGTGTTTGTCCAGGAAGGAGTCCCTCAAGATTGCAGGGAATCCCATCCTTTTCCTTGTGGGAACAAATGCTCCCTGTCCTAAACCTCTTGCCTCTCATGGTGTCTTCTCAGCAACTTGATCAAACAAGTGGGGCACATGAAGGAGCCTTTGGGGCAGAAGGAGGGGAAAGTGGAGCACCGCCCACATCCTCCATCTGCTCCTCGGACTTCTGCTGCCCGTGCTGCTCCCAGGGCTGCCGCACAGGTGTGTGATGGGATGTCGCGGAAAGGGCCCTGAGCGCGGGCTCCCTACAACGCCCAGTGGGCTCTCTGGCATGTGTCCAGCAATGATGCAAATTATATCCACACTTGCAAGCATCTGCCTACTGATATAACATCTATAACGTCTTCTGGGGCTTTGTTAATCGCAGAAATGGGTGGGTTTGCCCTCGAAGGCATTGGAAAGATGCCGGTGCATCTTTCGGCCCTGATCAGTTAGGGCAGCAGAGAGCCATATTCCCACTGTGCTGACACAGGACTAGGAGCCAGGGAGGCTCAAGAGCAGAAGTGTAAGGGAGGGGGAAGAGCAACAGCCAACAATTCCCCAATGTCCCAGTGTGGACCCTGCTTGAAAAGAGATCCTATGGGATGCCTTTGACAGCCCTCAGAACAGGGCATATAATCCAGGAAGCCAGCTCTTGTAGCCCGTTGCATCAGCTGCTTGAATAGCCTGAGCACAGCTCTGGAACGCTTAGGCGCCTCCTCTATGAGTGGGCTAGTGCTCTCTCCCCCGTTCTCTCCTCCCCACTGAAACCTTTTCTTCTTCTTGCTCTTGCAATACAGATCCGAGTGCTGAAGCCTGCACGCCACCCTGAGCAGCACTGTTCCCCACACAGAGGGGTGCCCCCTGACAAGTGAGTGTGCCCTGGCATGCCAGCTGCCAGGCAGGGCCTGGCACCATGGTGGCTCCTGACCCTGTGCAGGTGCTGGCACTCAGCTGCTGAGCACAGCAGACGACAGGCCCTCCTTTGAGCTGGTGGGGATGTGCAGGGGCTGAGGAGAGAAGAAGCCCCAAGGGGCCCCCAGGGAGCAGCAGCAGGACTTTGTTGATCCTTTGCAGGTATCTCTCGCCACGAGCAAAGCAGACCTTGCAGCTCGTGGAATCCTACAAAGTCCTCCGGGATCGCTGGAGGGAGAAGGTGGTCCAAAACCGCCAGAGGCTGCAGCTGCAGGAGGAGGCTCGCCGGTAAGTGGCTCCCAAGGCAGGCAGGGTCCCTGCTCCTGCCAAGCCCTTTGTGCCAAGGCCTGGGGGAAAGAGGGCCTTTCGCTGCCCCCTACGCCAGGGCACACAAGTGCCCTTGGAGCTTGGCCTCGCCTGTGCCTGGCCCAGCCATCCCTTGCACGGAAATGAGGTGGGGGCTGGGATGTGCCACTGGATTTTCAGGAGGCACCTGCATGTCATGACACACTCAGCATCTTTCTCCTCTACCCCTCAGTGCTTCAGTGATGAGCAGCCTCCAGAAGAAAGAGCAGCGGGGCCACAAGCTGGAAGTGTCCGGGAGAAATGTCTTTTTCCCCCCAAATAAACTCCCTTTCTGAGTTCATGTGAGCCTTTCTTTGGTGCAGTGTGAAGCTTGCAAGCAGCACCAGGGCAGCTTTGGAAGGGCAGGCAGGGGGCACAGGGTAGCAGGGGGAGCGTGGAGCCTCCATCCCGGGACACTCTCGCTCTGAGCCATGCCTGTCTTGACCAGAGAAAAGGAAGAAGAAAGGCCATTGGAAAGGCCCTCCAGGGCAGCTGTTTCTGAGATGACGCTGGGCGCTGCAACACTGCTTTTTGCACCCTGGGACAAGCCTTGAGCAAGGGCAGGCGGGCTCCCGCAGGGAGAGGACGTGCTTGCGAGGCACAAGCTATCCCCCATCAGTAGCCAAAAGCAAAGTCGGCACGTCTGTGGGGCAGTCCTGCGCAGCCTGGCAGCTCCTACCTGCGGGCAGCTTCCTTGGCTCTAAGAAAGACCCTTCCCAGCTCCGGGAGACCATATCATGGGGAAAACCTTGCCTAAATCCTGCTCTGAGACATGTCAATTCATATGCAGTGGGAAACAAAGCGTCTTATGTTCTGGATGGCAAAATGGAAGAAGATGTTTGGTGAGTTACACACACCGGGGTTCAGCAGGTGGGAAGGCCTAAACTCCTTCCCCGGATGGGGGATGCTGCTGCCAGGATGCCTGCATCGCTCTTTAGGGCTGGCGAAGAAACAGCCACGAGGGAGAGCCCTCCTCCAGTTCTAGCACAGAATGCCATTCTTCCTCCTGGTCTTCTCCACCTCTGAGTCCCTTTCAGGCTCGAGAGCATCTTGGATAAAGGAGCCGGATACTCGAGAAGCACCATATGCTCAAGGCTCTTCTTGGGGTGGAATTGCCCAGGTGACTTCCTTAGCCAGAAAGGTGCAGGGAATGGATTTGGAAACTTAACTCTTCCTCTCAGGACTCGCCAGCATGCCCTGCTCCCCTGGCAATGGGACGTCATATCCAGACGAGCCCACCAAGATCTTTCTCCCTTCCTGTTGGCAGATGATTGTGCAGCAGAGTGCACGTGCCCTAAGACATGCATGCCCACCATTCAGAACAGTTGTGCAGCCAGTTGCAAGCAAGGGAAGGAGACTGGCGCTCCGCAGAGAGCGGGGCTCTGTTGCCTCAGTGTGTGGCCACACAAATCCTGCAGTGCTCGGGCACAGGCATTTTGGACCCTCTCTCTGCACCATGCAGAGCACACGAGCTCTCCCTGTCTCACACAGGGAGGAGATGCTGCTGGCCGGGGCCAGGTGCTCCATCTGTCCTGCTGCCTAAGGGCCATTCCCAGCACCACAGGCCATTTCCTAGCAGCAACCGGAGTGTCTGGGGGCCTTGCAGCTCCTGGCCTCAGCCACTTGAGATGAGCCCAGGACACGCAAGATGGCAGCTGGGGCCCTTCCATGGACACAGAGCGGCACGGAGTGGCAGAAGCAGTCATCACTTTTCCAGGAAAAGTCTGACTCTCCTCCTGTACTGAGACCAAGGACCCATGCAGAAAGAGCCCCTCACACCTAAAAATGTAATGGGACATTTGCAACAGGGACCGACCCCAGCGCAGGGAGGACCTTCCCACCTCGCTCTGCCTTTCTTCCCTTCAATCACGCTGAGCACCTGTACACACAAAAGCCATGGAGCTCCGGGCGCTGCCTATGGGAGCCAGCCGTGCAAAACCAACTGCAGAGCTGCATGGGCCAGTCTCGAGCAGCATTTCCCAGGGCCTCCAAGGAGCAGGGCCAGCACCCTCAAAACACCAGCAACACTGCAATGGGAACCACCCGCTTCAATTGGCACCAGTCCACAAAGACTGGAACATCCCTGAAGCACAGAAATATTCCACAAAATGGGCCAACACCCCAGACTACCAGCATCCCCACAAACACCCCCTAATCCGGCAGTGCTCCCCCCAGAAAAAACATCTGCCCCAGCATCCCCAGTCTTGGCCATCACACTACACCAGGCATGAGGACCACGGCGCCCAGGCCACGTGCACAACCTCCACTGCCGGGACATGGGGGACAGCCATGGAGTGGGACCCGCTGCCTCGTGCTGGGCCCAGGAGCCTGGGCAAACACCTGCAGACACTGTGTGTGAAGGGCATGTTCCCCTTCTGTTCCACACCAGCTCCGCCTTGATCATTGCTAGTGCCCAAACCTTAGAATCATAGAATCAGAGACCTGTTTTGGTTAGAAAACACCTTTTTAGATCACTGAGTTGAACTATAAACAGTTCAATACCACACCTGCTAAACCATGTCCTTAAGTACCTCATCCACACACGTCCTGAGCACTGCCAGGGACTGTGACTCCATGATGTTCCTGGGCAGCCTGTTCCAATGCTTGGCTCGTCTTACACTATAGACATTCCTCCTACGGTCTTAACTGAACCTCCCGTGGTGCTGCTTGAGGCCATTTCCTCTTGTCCTAGCTGTGGTAATTCTGGAGAAGAGATGAACCCCCCCCCACCTCACTAAAATCTCCTTCCCTGGGAGGAATCGCCGCCTTCCCTGGGTGTTTCAGCTGCCGCTCCCCTCATGCAGCCCCTGGTGACACGCGCTGAGGTCACACTGGCTTGTGCTGCATCACAAGGAGGTGACCCCAGCGACCGGCAGGGCCCCGTCACTTCCCTGCCAGGCACGCGCGCTGCTGGTCACTGCTCGCCGTGCTCTGCTCCACTGCTGCCCTTTGGAGCTTCTCGGTGACGAGGAGCGCACACAGGAGGCAGTGAGAGTGCTCGGGGAAGCTCTCCCTCACGGGCTGAGAACAAGGGGCTCGTTGGAGAGAGAGGAGTCCTTGGCGAGGTCACGGGAAGAGAATCCTTCTTCCCTGCTTGACCAGCGAACCAAGGACAGGTGGGAAGCCAAGATGGAGGGCTTCTGGACTCAGATCATCAGTCCGGCGTACTCCGTTTTGTTCCCTGTGCTCCTGCAGCTCTCTGCTGAGGGTAAGGGCTTTGGGCGCTGCTGCAGCAGGTGCCGCAGACCATGTTAGTTGTCAAAGCAGCTGTGGCTCCGGGGCTGTAGCCTGCAGAGGGCTGGGGGCTGTTGTAAGAGTCTGGTCCGAGGATCCTGTCCCGCTTGGGAGACAGAGTGTTGTGCGGGACTCATGATTCTTGGTCGTGCTGCTGCCCTGAGCCCCAAGCTCCTTTGGGCAGAGCTCCCTCTGCTCAGGGAGTTGCAGTGTGGGGTCAGATCTGCGTGGGAAGGGGGAGGCCCTCTGGGGACTGGCTCTGGGTGGGAAGGGGTCCTTCCTCCAGGGGCAGAAGGTGTCCCGGCATTCCCATGGGTCTCTCAAGAGCCTGCCACCAATGCCGCCTCTCTTCTTGTTTGGTGCAAGCTCTGTTTCTTCCTCCTGTATCCTCGTGGGCCTCCAGTGGGCAGAACATAGCTTGAGCTTGGAGATGGCATCCTTGGCCAGGAGGCAGGTGGCCGCTGCCCTTCTGCCAAACCCTTCCCTTGTCCCGCTTTCTTCTCTGCACCTCCATGGGGATCAGCGGGAGGTGGGCAGCCTGCAACGATGCCATAGGCCAGCTCGCAGCTGGCGGAGTGGCTTTTTGGTTGATTTGAATGTGCGTGCCTCTGTCACCCCGGGAGGAGAAGCTTGCGCAGAGCTTGGAGCTGCCTGACACTTCTTTCCCTTGCTTCACAGAGATTGTCATGGTTTGGGATGTTGTTTCCCGATACATCCTGCAGCAGCTTGTGATTGGCAAGGTGGGCTGGCGTCCTGCTCCCCTCGCCCTGCAGCATTGCAGTTTCCCAGGGCGTCCTGGGCCCTGGGAATGATCCTTCCCCCAGCGCCATGGCAGCGCACTGCCACCGGCCAGCATGCGGCAGAGCAGCTCCTTAGCTAACTTGGGGAGAAAGCACGTGCAGAGCTTGTGGGAGAAACCAGTCGGCACCTCGTGGGCCTTCTCTTTTGGCTGTGGCCAGAATGGAGAGATCAAGCAGAGAGACGGAGGCAGTTTCCTCCCTTGGTGCTCTGAGAGAGCTCCGGCATCTTCTTGTGCTCTGAGATGCTAGGAAATACTTGGAGGACAGGGAGGGCCATGTGTGCAGAGGAGGGTGAAGACAACATTGCAGCAAGGAGCTCTCCTCCAAAGCTTTCCACAGTGCTCCTTCGTGCAGCTGCAGCAGCAGCAGCAGGGAGAGCACAGAGCAGCCTGCCCGTGCTTGCAGAGTCCTCCCCTTTTCCACCAACACAGTGCTTACTCGTCATGTTTTTGTCTTTTCCGTGTGCAGGGTGTCCTGCTGGAGGGTCTTGGCACCTTCTGTACAGTTGAAGAGCCATTGTACCTGGGTGCAGAACAGGTGCTCTGGGTTCGAACACCCATTTTCAAGTTGGGCATGCAGATGGTCTGGCCGCGTGGGCTCACGTGCCCCGAAGTGAATCTCCCTGGTGAGACAGCAGGGACCACCCTCTGCTTCCCCTTGCCACTGTACCCGGGCTGGGAGTGTGCTCCCTGCGCTTTGCAGGGGCTGCCACAAGCAGGGAATGCCCTCCACAGCTGGGGGAACACACAGAGCTTCCCCCACGCAAGCCCCCACACAGAGATCTCTTTCTTGGGAAGGACCTTCTCTGGAGTCTTCTGCTGCAAGTGTTGCAGCAAGTCGGGCTCTCTTGCCCTGCCCTGCCCCCACTTTCATCTCTCTGCCACTCCCATGTCTTTCTCACCTAGTCCTGGAAATTGCACCTGCTGCAGCACTGACACTGTTTGACTTCCTTGCAGACGACATCCAAATTGAGCCACTGAACTACCAGCTCTTGTCCCTGGTGACGTCCTTGCCACGGCGTGTGGTTGAAGCCTGTGTGGAAGAGACCATCCACTTATTCTCTTTGCACTTGGAGAACAAGCAGAATGTGGTCTTTGCGTTCCGGGACTTGGGTGTGCTGAGCTGCCAGGGAGACACGCTCTGCATGATGTTTTACGACAGCTGCATCCAACGGCTGAGGAGAAGGGTAAGCCTCTTTGCGGCCCTTCGCAGTGTAAGTTGCTCAGCTTCCCAGGCCTACTTCCATTGCTTTGGGAAGCCTCCGTGGCCATCCTGCATGTGGTGGGCTACACAAACACCTTCCGCAGTGTGTTTCCCCCCGCCAAATTCCCCACTCCCAAGGAAAACACTGCCTGTCTTCCTGGATGCCTGTCTCTATTAAATGCTTGGCATGACTATTGAGCACTTGCAAGTCTTTGCTGTGGAGCATCTCCGCTCCACAATTAGGGGCTAATGTGCATGGCAGAGGACTCAGAAGAGGGATTTGCAGCAGCAGGCTCCTCCTGTAGCAGGATGAGGGGCTGCTGCCTTTGTCAGCAGGCAGGGAGCTGCCCTGGAAACCTCCCAACGGGCCTGGGTTGTCTTGCAGGTCCCTTGGCCAGCGGATCCTGTTGAGCCAAGCGGAAACATCGATACTCCTGGAACCAGGTCTAGCCGAGTCCACGTGTTCCCCAGGTGAGTGCGTTTCCTCTGCAGCCCTTAGCTTTGCTGACAGGGCCGGCCCCTAGATGCTGCTCGCACTCTGCACTGCCCATGCTCAGTGCTCACAAGAATTTAAGCCACGTCCTCTGCCTTTGGACAGACTCTGGCAAAAACCCTCCAAGAAGCAGATGGCAGGCAAGGTGTTCTCCGACAACAGGGAGGAGCATTAGTGCCAGCAAGAGGCCAGGGGCAGACAGCCCCCTTTCTTCAATCGTGCCTTGTCTTCTGCTTTCCAGGTTTCAGCTTCTGCAGGAAAGCAGCCCAGAAGCCAAGGCTGCTCCCGCTGCCCCTCCATGCACGCAGAAGAAGCCTGAGGTGCCCCAGTGTCCCAGGGCCAACAAAGGTAAGGCCAAAGCTGCCGGCCTGCGGGGCACGTTGGCTCCCTGTCCCCCCACGCTGCCTCACAGCAGCCAGCTGGAAAGGTGCTGCTCAGCAGGCTCTGCTCAAGAGCTTCCTCCCTTCCTCCTTGCAGAATGGCAGCCTAGAAAGCTCCTGCGGCAGCGCAAGGAGCTGTGTCTGCCCATGCTGCCAAGCTGGGGGGCAGGCAGGAGGCGGCAAGGCCCCGAGAAGCAGCCTGCTGCCAGGTGAGAGCCTTGGCGGAGGCGGAAGGGACGAGGGCTGCGCTTGTTTGGACCTCTGCACCAGAGCAGGCCCCTTTGCACATGCTGGGCCTAGGGCCTCCAAAATGCCCCCGACACACACCCCACTTAAGGCTGTTCTCCTGCTGGAAGGCAAGCGTGTAGCACTTTGCGTGGGAGCCTCCCATGGCCATAGCTTTCCTCCAGCGTCAGGATATCTTGGGGAGCCAAATGGAAATGCCTAGTGCAGGAGTGTTTGTCCAGGAAGGAGTCCCTCGAGATTGCAGGGAATCCCATCCTTTTCCTTGTGGGAACAAATGCTCCCTGTCCTAAACCTCTTGCCTCTCATGGTGTCTTCTCAGCAACTTGATCAAACAAGTGGGGCACATGAAGGAGCCTTTGGGGCAGAAGGAGGGGAAAGTGGAGCACCGCCCACATCCTCCATCTGCTCCTCGGACTTCTGCTGCCCGTGCTGCTCCCAGGGCTGCCGCACAGGTGTGTGATGGGATGTCGCGGAAAGGGCCCTGAGCGCGGGCTCCCTACAACGCCCAGTGGGCTCTCTGGCATGTGTCCAGCAATGATGCAAATTATATCCACACTTGCAAGCATCTGCCTACTGATATAACATCTATAACGTCTTCTGAGGCTTTGTTAATCGCAGAAATGGGTGGGTTTGCCCTCGAAGGCATTGGAAAGATGCCGGTGCATCTTTCGGCCCTGATCAGTTAGGGCAGCAGAGAGCCATATTCCCACTGTGCTGACACAGGACTAGGAGCCAGGGAGGCTCAAGAGCAGAAGTGTAAGGGAGGGGGAAGAGCAACAGCCAACAATTCCCCAATGTCCCAGTGTGGACCCTGCTTGAAAAGAGATCCTATGGGATGCCTTTGACAGCCCTCAGAACAGGGCATATAATCCAGGAAGCCAGCTCTTGTAGCCCGTTGCATCAGCTGCTTGAATAGCCTGAGCACAGCTCTGGAACGCTTAGGCGCCTCCTCTATGAGTGGGCTAGTGCTCTCTCCCCCGTTCTCTCCTCCCCACTGAAACCTTTTCTTCTTCTTGCTCTTGCAATACAGATCCGAGTGCTGAAGCCTGCACGCCACCCTGAGCAGCACTGTTCCCCACACAGAGGGGTGCCCCCTGACAAGTGAGTGTGCCCTGGCATGCCAGCTGCCAGGCAGGGCCTGGCACCATGGTGGCTCCTGACCCTGTGCAGGTGCTGCCACTCAGCTGCTGAGCACAGCAGACGACAGGCCCTCCTTTCAGCTGGTGGGGATGTGCAGGGGCTGAGGAGAGAAGAAGCCCCAAGGGGCCCCCAGGGAGCAGCAGCAGGACTTTGTTGATCCTTTGCAGGTATCTCTCGCCACGAGCAAAGCAGACCTTGCAGCTCGTGGAATCCTACAAAGTCCTCCGGGATCGCTGGAGGGAGAAGGTGGTCCAAAACCGCCAGAGGCTGCAGCTGCAGGAGGAGGCTCGCCGGTAAGTAGCTCCCAAGGCAGGCAGGGTCCCTGCTCCTGCCAAGCCCTTTGTGCCAAGGCCTGGGGGAAAGAGGGCCTTTCGCTGCCCCCTACGCCAGGGCACACAAGTGCCCTTGGAGCTTGGCCTCGCCTGTGCCTGGCCCAGCCATCCCTTGCACGGAAATGAGGTGGGGGCTGGGATGTGCCACTGGATTTTCAGGAGGCACCTGCATGTCATGACACACTCAGCATCTTTCTCCTCTACCCCTCAGTGCTTCAGTGATGAGCAGCCTCCAGAAGAAAGAGCAGCGGGGCCACAAGCTGGAAGTGTCCGGGAGAAATGTCTTTTTCCCCCCAAATAAACTCCCTTTCTGAGTTCATGTGAGCCTTTCTTTGGTGCAGTGTGAAGCTTGCAAGCAGCACCAGGGCAGCTTTGGAAGGGCAGGCAGGGGGCACAGGGTAGCAGGGGGAGCGTGGAGCCTCCATCCCGGGACACTCTCGCTCTGAGCCATGCCTGTCTTGACCAGAGAAAAGGAAGAAGAAAGGCCATTGGAAAGGCCCTCCAGGGCAGCTGTTTCTGAGATGACGCTGGGCGCTGCAACACTGCTTTTTGCACCCTGGGACAAGCCTTGAGCAAGGGCAGGCGGGCTCCCGCAGGGAGAGGACGTGCTTGCGAGGCACAAGCTATCCCCCATCAGTAGCCAAAAGCAAAGTCGGCACGTCTGTGGGGCAGTCCTGCGCAGCCTGGCAGCTCCTACCTGCGGGCAGCTTCCTTGGCTCTAAGAAAGACCCTTCCCAGCTCCGGGAGACCATATCATGGGGAAAACCTTGCCTAAATCCTGCTCTGAGACATGTCAATTCATATGCAGTGGGAAACAAAGCGTCTTATGTTCTGGATGGCAAAATGGAAGAAGATGTTTGGTGAGTTACACACACCGGGGTTCAGCAGGTGGGAAGGCCTAAACTCCTTCCCCGGATGGGGGATGCTGCTGCCAGGATGCCTGCATCGCTCTTTAGGGCTGGCGAAGAAACAGCCACGAGGGAGAGCCCTCCTCCAGTTCTAGCACAGAATGCCATTCTTCCTCCTGGTCTTCTCCACCTCTGAGTCCCTTTCAGGCTCGAGAGCATCTTGGATAAAGGAGCCGGATACTCGAGAAGCACCATATGCTCAAGGCTCTTCTTGGGGTGGAATTGCCCAGGTGACTTCCTTAGCCAGAAAGGTGCAGGGAATGGATTTGGAAACTTAACTCTTCCTCTCAGGACTCGCCAGCATGCCCTGCTCCCCTGGCAATGGGACGTCATATCCAGACGAGCCCACCAAGATCTTTCTCCCTTCCTGTTGGCAGATGATTGTGCAGCAGAGTGCACGTGCCCTAAGACATGCATGCCCACCATTCAGAACAGTTGTGCAGCCAGTTGCAAGCAAGGGAAGGAGACTGGCGCTCCGCAGAGAGCGGGGCTCTGTTGCCTCAGTGTGTGGCCACACAAATCCTGCAGTGCTCGGGCACAGGCATTTTGGACCCTCTCTCTGCACCATGCAGAGCACACGAGCTCTCCCTGTCTCACAGAGGGAGGAGATGCTGCTGGCCGGGGCCAGGTGCTCCATCTGTCCTGCTGCCTAAGGGCCATTCCCAGCACCACAGGCCATTTCCTAGCAGCAACCGGAGTGTCTGGGGGCCTTGCAGCTCCTGGCCTCAGCCACTTGAGATGAGCCCAGGACACGCAAGATGGCAGCTGGGGCCCTTCCATGGACACAGAGCGGCACGGAGTGGCAGAAGCAGTCATCACTTTTCCAGGAAAAGTCTGACTCTCCTCCTGTACTGAGACCAAGGACCCATGCAGAAAGAGCCCCTCACACCTAAAAATGTAATGGGACATTTGCAACAGGGACCGACCCCAGCGCAGGGAGGACCTTCCCACCTCGCTCTGCCTTTCTTCCCTTCAAACACGCTGAGCACCTGTACACACAAAAGCCATGGAGCTCCGGGCGCTGCCTATGGGAGCCAGCCGTGCAAAACCAACTGCAGAGCTGCATGGGCCAGTCTCGAGCAGCATTTCCCAGGGCCTCCAAGGAGCAGGGCCAGCACCCTCAAAACACCAGCAACACTGCAATGGGAACCACCCGCTTCAATTGGCACCAGTCCACAAAGACTGGAACATCCCTGAAGCACAGAAATATTCCACAAAATGGGCCAACACCCCAGACTACCAGCATCCCCACAAACACCCCCTAATCCGGCAGTGCTCCCCCCAGAAAAAACATCTGCCCCAGCATCCCCAGTCTTGGCCATCACACTACACCAGGCATGAGGACCACGGCGCCCAGGCCACGTGCACAACCTCCACTGCCGGGACATGGGGGACAGCCATGGAGTGGGACCCGCTGCCTCGTGCTGGGCCCAGGAGCCTGGGCAAACACCTGCAGACACTGTGTGTGAAGGGCATGTTCCCCTTCTGTTCCACACCAGCTCCGCCTTGATCATTGCTAGTGCCCAAACCTTAGAATCATAGAATCAGAGACCTGTTTTGGTTAGAAAACACCTTTTTAGATCACTGAGTTGAACTATAAACAGTTCAATACCACACCTGCTAAACCATGTCCTTAAGTACCTCATCCACACACGTCCTGAGCACTGCCAGGGACTGTGACTCCATGATGTTCCTGGGCAGCCTGTTCCAATGCTTGGCTCGTCTTACACTATAGACATTCCTCCTACGGTCTTAACTGAACCTCCCGTGGTGCTGCTTGAGGCCATTTCCTCTTGTCCTAGCTGTGGTAATTCTGGAGAAGAGATGAACCCCCCCCCACCTCACTAAAATCTCCTTCCCTGGGAGGAATCGCCGCCTTCCCTGGGTGTTTCAGCTGCCGCTCCCCTCATGCAGCCCCTGGTGACACGCGCTGAGGTCACACTGGCTTGTGCTGCATCACAAGGAGGTGACCCCAGCGACCGGCAGGGCCCCGTCACTTCCCTGCCAGGCACGCGCGCTGCTGGTCACTGCTCGCCGTGCTCTGCTCCACTGCTGCCCTTTGGAGCTTCTCGGTGACGAGGAGCGCACACAGGAGGCAGTGAGAGTGCTCGGGGAAGCTCTCCCTCACGGGCTGAGAACAAGGGGCTCGTTGGAGAGAGAGGAGTCCTTGGCGAGGTCACGGGAAGAGAATCCTTCTTCCCTGCTTGACCAGCGAACCAAGGACAGGTGGGAAGCCAAGATGGAGGGCTTCTGGACTCAGATCATCAGTCCGGCGTACTCCGTTTTGTTCCCTGTGCTCCTGCAGCTCTCTGCTGAGGGTAAGGGCTTTGGGCGCTGCTGCAGCAGGTGCCGCAGACCATGTTAGTTGTCAAAGCAGCTGTGGCTCCGGGGCTGTAGCCTGCAGAGGGCTGGGGGCTGTTGTAAGAGTCTGGTCCGAGGATCCTGTCCCGCTTGGGAGACAGAGTGTTGTGCGGGACTCATGATTCTTGGTCGTGCTGCTGCCCTGAGCCCCAAGCTCCTTTGGGCAGAGCTCCCTCTGCTCAGGGAGTTGCAGTGTGGGGTCAGATCTGCGTGGGAAGGGGGAGGCCCTCTGGGGACTGGCTCTGGGTGGGAAGGGGTCCTTCCTCCAGGGGCAGAAGGTGTCCCGGCATTCCCATGGGTCTCTCAAGAGCCTGCCACCAATGCCGCCTCTCTTCTTGTTTGGTGCAAGCTCTGTTTCTTCCTCCTGTATCCTCGTGGGCCTCCAGTGGGCAGAACATAGCTTGAGCTTGGAGATGGCATCCTTGGCCAGGAGGCAGGTGGCCGCTGCCCTTCTGCCAAACCCTTCCCTTGTCCCGCTTTCTTCTCTGCACCTCCATGGGGATCAGCGGGAGGTGGGCAGCCTGCAACGATGCCATAGGCCAGCTCGCAGCTGGCGGAGTGGCTTTTTGGTTGATTTGAATGTGCGTGCCTCTGTCACCCCGGGAGGAGAAGCTTGCGCAGAGCTTGGAGCTGCCTGACACTTCTTTCCCTTGCTTCACAGAGATTGTCATGGTTTGGGATGTTGTTTCCCGATACATCCTGCAGCAGCTTGTGATTGGCAAGGTGGGCTGGCGTCCTGCTCCCCTCGCCCTGCAGCATTGCAGTTTCCCAGGGCGTCCTGGGCCCTGGGAATGATCCTTCCCCCAGCGCCATGGCAGCGCACTGCCACCGGCCAGCATGCGGCAGAGCAGCTCCTTAGCTAACTTGGGGAGAAAGCACGTGCAGAGCTTGTGGGAGAAACCAGTCGGCACCTCGTGGGCCTTCTCTTTTGGCTGTGGCCAGAATGGAGAGATCAAGCAGAGAGACGGAGGCAGTTTCCTCCCTTGGTGCTCTGAGAGAGCTCCGGCATCTTCTTGTGCTCTGAGATGCTAGGAAATACTTGGAGGACAGGGAGGGCCATGTGTGCAGAGGAGGGTGAAGACAACATTGCAGCAAGGAGCTCTCCTCCAAAGCTTTCCACAGTGCTCCTTCGTGCAGCTGCAGCAGCAGCAGCAGGGAGAGCACAGAGCAGCCTGCCCGTGCTTGCAGAGTCCTCCCCTTTTCCACCAACACAGTGCTTACTCGTCATGTTTTTGTCTTTTCCGTGTGCAGGGTGTCCTGCTGGAGGGTCTTGGCACCTTCTGTACAGTTGAAGAGCCATTGTACCTGGGTGCAGAACAGGTGCTCTGGGTTCGAACACCCATTTTCAAGTTGGGCATGCAGATGGTCTGGCCGCGTGGGCTCACGTGCCCCGAAGTGAATCTCCCTGGTGAGACAGCAGGGACCACCCTCTGCTTCCCCTTGCCACTGTACCCGGGCTGGGAGTGTGCTCCCTGCGCTTTGCAGGAGCTGCCAGAAGCAGGCAATGCCCTCCACAGCTGGGGGAACACACAGAGCTTCCCCCACGCAAGCCCCCACACAGAGATCTCTTTCTTGGGAAGGACCTTCTCTGGAGTCTTCTGCTGCAAGTGTTGCAGCAAGTCGGGCTCTCTTGCCCTGACCTGCCCCCACTTTCATCTCTCTGCCACTCCCATGTCTTTCTCACCTAGTCCTGGAAATTGCACCTGCTGCAGCACTGACACTGTTTGACTTCCTTGCAGACGACATCCAAATTGAGCCACTGAACTACCAGCTCTTGTCCCTGGTGACGTCCTTGCCACGGCGTGTGGTTGAAGCCTGTGTGGAAGAGACCATCCACTTATTCTCTTTGCACTTGGAGAACAAGCAGAATGTGGTCTTTGCGTTCCGGGACTTGGGTGTGCTGAGCTGCCAGGGAGACACGCTCTGCATGATGTTTTACGACAGCTGCATCCAACGGCTGAGGAGAAGGGTAAGCCTCTTTGCGGCCCTTCGCAGTGTAAGTTGCTCAGCTTCCCAGGCCTACTTCCATTGCTTTGGGAAGCCTCCGTGGCCATCCTGCATGTGGTGGGCTACACAAACACCTTCCGCAGTGTGTTTCCCCCCGCCAAATTCCCCACTCCCAAGGAAAACACTGCCTGTCTTCCTGGATGCCTGTCTCTATTAAATGCTTGGCATGACTATTGAGCACTTGCAAGTCTTTGCTGTGGAGCATCTCCGCTCCACAATTAGGGGCTAATGTGCATGGCAGAGGACTCAGAAGAGGGATTTGCAGCAGCAGGCTCCTCCTGTAGCAGGATGAGGGGCTGCTGCCTTTGTCAGCAGGCAGGGAGCTGCCCTGGAAACCTCCCAACGGGCCTGGGTTGTCTTGCAGGTCCCTTGGCCAGCGGATCCTGTTGAGCCAAGCGGAAACATCGATACTCCTGGAACCAGGTCTAGCCGAGTCCACGTGTTCCCCAGGTGAGTGCGTTTCCTCTGCAGCCCTTGGCTTTGCTGACAGGGCCGGCCCCTAGATGCTGCTCGCACTCTGCACTGCCCATGCTCAGTGCTCACAAGAATTTAAGCCACGTCCTCTGCCTTTGGACAGACTCTGGCAAAAACCCTCCAAGAAGCAGATGGCAGGCAAGGTGTTCTCCGACAACAGGGAGGAGCATTAGTGCCAGCAAGAGGCCAGGGGCAGACAGCCCCCTTTCTTCAAACGTGCCTTGTCTTCTGCTTTCCAGGTTTCAGCTTCTGCAGGAAAGCAGCCCAGAAGCCAAGGCTGCTCCCGCTGCCCCTCCATGCACGCAGAAGAAGCCTGAGGTGCCCCAGTGTCCCAGGGCCAACAAAGGTAAGGCCAAAGCTGCCGGCCTGCGGGGCACGTTGGCTCCCTGTCCCCCCACGCTGCCTCACAGCAGCCAGCTGGAAAGGTGCTGCTCAGCAGGCTCTGCTCAAGAGCTTCCTCCCTTCCTCCTTGCAGAGTGGCAGCCTAGAAAGCTCCTGTGGCAGCGCAAGGAGCTGTGTCTGCCCATGCTGCCAAGCTGGGGGGCAGGCAGGAGGCGGCAAGGCCCCGAGAAGCAGCCTGCTGCCAGGTGAGAGCCTTGGCGGAGGCGGAAGGGACGAGGGCTGCGCTTGTTTGGACCTCTGCACCAGAGCAGGCCCCTTTGCACATGCTGGCCCTACGGCCTCCAAAAGGCTCCCGACACACACCCCACTTAAGGCTGTTCTCCTGCTGGAAGGCAAGCGTGTAGCACTTTGTGTGGGAGCCTCCCATGGCCATAGCTTTCCTCCAGCGTCAGGATATCTTGGGGAGCCAAATGGAAATGCCTAGTGCAGGAGTGTTTGTCCAGGAAGGAGTCCCTCGAGATTGCAGGGAATCCCATCCTTTTCCTTGTGGGAACAAATGCTCCCTGTCCTAAACCTCTTGCCTCTCATGGTGTCTTCTCAGCAACTTGATCAAACAAGTGGGGCACATGAAGGAGCCTTTGGGGCAGAAGGAGGGGAAAGTGGAGCACCGCCCACATCCTCCATCTGCTCCTCGGACTTCTGCTGCCCGTGCTGCTCCCAGGGCTGCCGCACAGGTGTGTGATGGGATGTCGCGGAAAGGGCCCTGAGCGCGGGCTCCCTACAACGCCCAGTGGGCTCTCTGGCATGTGTCCAGCAATGATGCAAATTATATCCACACTTGCAAGCATCTGCCTACTGATATAACATCTATAACGTCTTCTGGGGCTTTGTTAATCGCAGAAATGGGTGGGTTTGCCCTCGAAGGCATTGGAAAGATGCCGGTGCATCTTTCGGCCCTGATCAGTTAGGGCAGCAGAGAGCCATATTCCCACTGTGCTGACACAGGACTAGGAGCCAGGGAGGCTCAAGAGCAGAAGTGTAAGGGAGGGGGAAGAGCAACAGCCAACAATTCCCCAATGTCCCAGTGTGGACCCTGCTTGAAAAGAGATCCTATGGGATGCCTTTGACAGCCCTCAGAACAGGGCATATAATCCAGGAAGCCAGCTCTTGTAGCCCGTTGCATCAGCTGCTTGAATAGCCTGAGCACAGCTCTGGAACGCTTAGGCGCCTCCTCTATGAGTGGGCTAGTGCTCTCTCCCCCGTTCTCTCCTCCCCACTGAAACCTTTTCTTCTTCTTGCTCTTGCAATACAGATCCGAGTGCTGAAGCCTGCACGCCACCCTGAGCAGCACTGTTCCCCACACAGAGGGGTGCCCCCTGACAAGTGAGTGTGCCCTGGCATGCCAGCTGCCAGGCAGGGCCTGGCACCATGGTGGCTCCTGACCCTGTGCAGGTGCTGGCACTCAGCTGCTGAGCACAGCAGACGACAGGCCCTCCTTTCAGCTGGTGGGGATGTGCAGGGGCTGAGGAGAGAAGAAGCCCCAAGGGGCCCCCAGGGAGCAGCAGCAGGACTTTGTTGATCCTTTGCAGGTATCTCTCGCCACGAGCAAAGCAGACCTTGCAGCTCCTGGAATCCTACAAAGTCCTCCGGGATCGCTGGAGGGAGAAGGTGGTCCAAAACCGCCAGAGGCTGCAGCTGCAGGAGGAGGCTCGCCGGTAAGTAGCTCCCAAGGCAGGCAGGGTCCCTGCTCCTGCCAAGCCCTTTGTGCCAAGGCCTGGGGGAAAGAGGGCCTTTCGCTGCCCCCTACGCCAGGGCACACAAGTGCCCTTGGAGCTTGGCCTCGCCTGTGCCTGGCCCAGCCATCCCTTGCACGGAAATGAGGTGGGGGCTGGGATGTGCCACTGGATTTTCAGGAGGCACCTGCATGTCATGACACACTCAGCATCTTTCTCCTCTACCCCTCAGTGCTTCAGTGATGAGCAGCCTCCAGAAGAAAGAGCAGCGGGGCCACAAGCTGGAAGTGTCCGGGAGAAATGTCTTTTTCCCCCCAAATAAACTCCCTTTCTGAGTTCATGTGAGCCTTTCTTTGGTGCAGTGTGAAGCTTGCAAGCAGCACCAGGGCAGCTTTGGAAGGGCAGGCAGGGGGCACAGGGTAGCAGGGGGAGCGTGGAGCCCCCATCCCGGGACACTCTCGCTCTGAGCCATGCCTGTCTTGACCAGAGAAAAGGAAGAAGAAAGGCCATTGGAAAGGCCCTCCAGGGCAGCTGTTTCTGAGATGACGCTGGGCGCTGCAACACTGCTTTTTGCACCCTGGGACAAGCCTTGAGCAAGGGCAGGCGGGCTCCCGCAGGGAGAGGACGTGCTTGCGAGGCACAAGCTATCCCCCATCAGTAGCCAAAAGCAAAGTCGGCACGTCTGTGGGGCAGTCCTGCGCAGCCTGGCAGCTCCTCCCTGCGGGCAGCTTCCTTGGCTCTAAGAAAGACCCTTCCCAGCGCCGGGAGACCATATCATGGGGAAAACCTTGCCTAAATCCTGCTCTGAGACATGTCAATTCATATGCAGTGGGAAACAAAGCGTCTTATGTTCTGGATGGCAAAATGGAAGAAGATGTTTGGTGAGTTACACACACCGGGGTTCAGCAGGTGGGAAGGCCTAAACTCCTTCCCCGGATGGGGGATGCTGCTGCCAGGATGCCTGCATCGCTCTTTAGGGCTGGCGAAGAAACAGCCACGAGGGAGAGCCCTCCTCCAGTTCTAGCACAGAATGCCATTCTTCCTCCTGGTCTTCTCCACCTCTGAGTCCCTTTCAGGCTCGAGAGCATCTTGGATAAAGGAGCCGGATACTCGAGAAGCACCATATGCTCAAGGCTCTTCTTGGGGTGGAATTGCCCAGGTGACTTCCTTAGCCAGAAAGGTGCAGGGAATGGATTTGGAAACTTAACTCTTCCTCTCAGGACTCGCCAGCATGCCCTGCTCCCCTGGCAATGGGACGTCATATCCAGACGAGCCCACCAAGATCTTTCTCCCTTCCTGTTGGCAGATGATTGTGCAGCAGAGTGCACGTGCCCTAAGACATGCATGCCCACCATTCAGAACAGTTGTGCAGCCAGTTGCAAGCAAGGGAAGGAGACTGGCGCTCCGCAGAGAGCGGGGCTCTGTTGCCTCAGTGTGTGGCCACACAAATCCTGCAGTGCTCGGGCACAGGCATTTTGGACCCTCTCTCTGCACCATGCAGAGCACACGAGCTCTCCCTGTCTCACAGAGGGAGGAGATGCTGCTGGCCGGGGCCAGGTGCTCCATCTGTCCTGCTGCCTAAGGGCCATTCCCAGCACCACAGGCCATTTCCTAGCAGCAACCGGAGTGTCTGGGGGCCTTGCAGCTCCTGGCCTCAGCCACTTGAGATGAGCCCAGGACACGCAAGATGGCAGCTGGGGCCCTTCCATGGACACAGAGCGGCACGGAGTGGCAGAAGCAGTCATCACTTTTCCAGGAAAAGTCTGACTCTCCTCCTGTACTGAGACCAAGGACCCATGCAGAAAGAGCCCCTCACACCTAAAAATGTAATGGGACATTTGCAACAGGGACCGACCCCAGCGCAGGGAGGACCTTCCCACCTCGCTCTGCCTTTCTTCCCTTCAATCACGCTGAGCACCTGTACACACAAAAGCCATGGAGCTCCGGGCGCTGCCTATGGGAGCCAGCCGTGCAAAACCAACTGCAGAGCTGCATGGGCCAGTCTCGAGCAGCATTTCCCAGGGCCTCCAAGGAGCAGGGCCAGCACCCTCAAAACACCAGCAACACTGCAATGGGAACCACCCGCTTCAATTGGCACCAGTCCACAAAGACTGGAACATCCCTGAAGCACAGAAATATTCCACAAAATGGGCCAACACCCCAGACTACCAGCATCCCCACAAACACCCCCTAATCCGGCAGTGCTCCCCCCAGAAAAAACATCTGCCCCAGCATCCCCAGTCTTGGCCATCACACTACACCAGGCATGAGGACCACGGCGCCCAGGCCACGTGCACAACCTCCACTGCCGGGACATGGGGGACAGCCATGGAGTGGGACCCGCTGCCTCGTGCTGGGCCCAGGAGCCTGGGCAAACACCTGCAGACACTGTGTGTGAAGGGCATGTTCCCCTTCTGTTCCACACCAGCTCCGCCTTGATCATTGCTAGTGCCCAAACCTTAGAATCATAGAATCAGAGACCTGTTTTGGTTAGAAAACACCTTTTTAGATCACTGAGTTGAACTATAAACAGTTCAATACCACACCTGCTAAACCATGTCCTTAAGTACCTCATCCACACACGTCCTGAGCACTGCCAGGGACTGTGACTCCATGATGTTCCTGGGCAGCCTGTTCCAATGCTTGGCTCGTCTTACACTATAGACATTCCTCCTACGGTCTTAACTGAACCTCCCGTGGTGCTGCTTGAGGCCATTTCCTCTTGTCCTAGCTGTGGTAATTCTGGAGAAGAGATGAACCCCCCCCCACCTCACTAAAATCTCCTTCCCTGGGAGGAATCGCCGCCTTCCCTGGGTGTTTCAGCTGCCGCTCCCCTCATGCAGCCCCTGGTGACACGCGCTGAGGTCACACTGGCTTGTGCTGCATCACAAGGAGGTGACCCCAGCGACCGGCAGGGCCCCGTCACTTCCCTGCCAGGCACGCGCGCTGCTGGTCACTGCTCGCCGTGCTCTGCTCCACTGCTGCCCTTTGGAGCTTCTCGGTGACGAGGAGCGCACACAGGAGGCAGTGAGAGTGCTCGGGGAAGCTCTCCCTCACGGGCTGAGAACAAGGGGCTCGTTGGAGAGAGAGGAGTCCTTGGCGAGGTCACGGGAAGAGAATCCTTCTTCCCTGCTTGACCAGCGAACCAAGGACAGGTGGGAAGCCAAGATGGAGGGCTTCTGGACTCAGATCATCAGTCCGGCGTACTCCGTTTTGTTCCCTGTGCTCCTGCAGCTCTCTGCTGAGGGTAAGGGCTTTGGGCGCTGCTGCAGCAGGTGCCGCAGACCATGTTAGTTGTCAAAGCAGCTGTGGCTCCGGGGCTGTAGCCTGCAGAGGGCTGGGGGCTGTTTTAAGAGTCTGGTCCGAGGATCCTGTCCCGCTTGGGAGACAGAGTGTTGTGCGGGACTCATGATTCTTGGTCGTGCTGCTGCCCTGAGCCCCAAGCTCCTTTGGGCAGAGCTCCCTCTGCTCAGGGAGTTGCAGTGTGGGGTCAGATCTGCGTGGGAAGGGGGAGGCCCTCTGGGGACTGGCTCTGGGTGGGAAGGGGTCCTTCCTCCAGGGGCAGAAGGTGTCCCGGCATTCCCATGGGTCTCTCAAGAGCCTGCCACCAATGCCGCCTCTCTTCTTGTTTGGTGCAAGCTCTGTTTCTTCCTCCTGTATCCTCGTGGGCCTCCAGTGGGCAGAACATAGCTTGAGCTTGGAGATGGCATCCTTGGCCAGGAGGCAGGTGGCCGCTGCCCTTCTGCCAAACCCTTCCCTTGTCCCGCTTTCTTCTCTGCACCTCCATGGGGATCAGCGGGAGGTGGGCAGCCTGCAACGATGCCATAGGCCAGCTCGCAGCTGGCGGAGTGGCTTTTTGGTTGATTTGAATGTGCGTGCCTCTGTCACCCCGGGAGGAGAAGCTTGCGCAGAGCTTGGAGCTGCCTGACACTTCTTTCCCTTGCTTCACAGAGATTGTCATGGTTTGGGATGTTGTTTCCCGATACATCCTGCAGCAGCTTGTGATTGGCAAGGTGGGCTGGCGTCCTGCTCCCCTCGCCCTGCAGCATTGCAGTTTCCCAGGGCGTCCTGGGCCCTGGGAATGATCCTTCCCCCAGCGCCATGGCAGCGCACTGCCACCGGCCAGCATGCGGCAGAGCAGCTCCTTAGCTAACTTGGGGAGAAAGCACGTGCAGAGCTTGTGGGAGAAACCAGTCGGCACCTCGTGGGCCTTCTCTTTTGGCTGTGGCCAGAATGGAGAGATCAAGCAGAGAGACGGAGGCAGTTTCCTCCCTTGGTGCTCTGAGAGAGCTCCGGCATCTTCTTGTGCTCTGAGATGCTAGGAAATACTTGGAGGACAGGGAGGGCCATGTGTGCAGAGGAGGGTGAAGACAACATTGCAGCAAGGAGCTCTCCTCCAAAGCTTTCCACAGTGCTCCTTCGTGCAGCTGCAGCAGCAGCAGCAGGGAGAGCACAGAGCAGCCTGCCCGTGCTTGCAGAGTCCTCCCCTTTTCCACCAACACAGTGCTTACTCGTCATGTTTTTGTCTTTTCCGTGTGCAGGGTGTCCTGCTGGAGGGTCTTGGCACCTTCTGTACAGTTGAAGAGCCATTGTACCTGGGTGCAGAACAGGTGCTCTGGGTTCGAACACCCATTTTCAAGTTGGGCATGCAGATGGTCTGGCCGCGTGGGCTCACGTGCCCCGAAGTGAATCTCCCTGGTGAGACAGCAGGGACCACCCTCTGCTTCCCCTTGCCACTGTACCCGGGCTGGGAGTGTGCTCCCTGCGCTTTGCAGGAGCTGCCAGAAGCAGGCAATGCCCTCCACAGCTGGGGGAACACACAGAGCTTCCCCCACGCAAGCCCCCACACAGAGATCTCTTTCTTGGGAAGGACCTTCTCTGGAGTCTTCTGCTGCAAGTGTTGCAGCAAGTCGGGCTCTCTTGCCCTGACCTGCCCCCACTTTCATCTCTCTGCCACTCCCATGTCTTTCTCACCTAGTCCTGGAAATTGCACCTGCTGCAGCACTGACACTGTTTGACTTCCTTGCAGACAACATCCAAATTGAGTCACTGAACTACCAGCTCTTGTCCCTGGTGACGTCCTTGCCACGGCGTGTGGTGGAAGCCTGTGTGGAAGAGACCATCCACTTATTCTCTTTGCACTTGGAGAACAAGCAGAATGTGATCTTTGCCTTCCGGGACATGGGTGTGCTGAGCTGCCAGGGAGACACGCTCTGCATGATGTTTTACGACAGCTGCATCCAACGGCTGAGGAGAAGGGTAAGCCTCTTTGCGGCCCTTCGCAGTGTAAGTTGCTCATCTTCCCAGGCCTACTTCCATTGCTTTGGGAAGCCTCCATGGCCATCCTGCATGTGGCGGGCTACACAAACACCTTCCGCAGTGTGTTTCCCCCCGCCAAATTCCCCACTCCCAAGGAAAACACTCCCTGTCTTCCTGGATGCCTGTCTCTATTAAATGCTTGGCATGACTATTGAGCACTTGCAAGTCTTTGCTGTGGAGCATCTCCGCTCCACAACTAGGGGCTAATGTGCATGGCAGAGGACTCAGAAGAGGGATTTGCAGCAGCAGGCTCCTCCTGTAGCAGGATGAGGGGCTGCTGCCTTTGTCAGCAGGCAGGGAGCTGCCCTGGAAACCTCCCAACGGGCCTGGGTTGTCTTGCAGGTCCCTTGGCCAGCGGATCCTGTTGAGCCAAGCGGAAACATCGATACTCCTGGAACCAGGTCTAGCCGAGTCCACGTGTTCCCCAGGTGAGTGCGTTTCCTCTGCAGCCCTTAGCTTTGCTGACAGGGCCGGCCCCTAGATGCTGCTCGCACTCTGCACTGCCCATGCTCAGTGCTCACAAGAATTTAAGCCACGTCCTCTGCCTTTGGACAGACTCTGGCAAAAACCCTCCAAGAAGCAGATGGCAGGCAAGGTGTTCTCCGACAACAGGGAGGAGCATTAGTGCCAGCAAGAGGCCAGGGGCAGACAGCCCCCTTTCTTCAATCGTGCCTTGTCTTCTGCTTTCCAGGTTTCAGCTTCTGGAGGAAGACAGCCCAGAAGCCAAGGCTGCTCCTGCTGCCCCTCCACGCACGCAGAAAAAGCCTGAGGTGCCCCAGTGTCCCAGGGCCAACAAAGGTAAGGCCAAAGCTGCCGGCCTGCGGGGCACGTTGGTTCCCTGTCCCCCCACGCTGCCTCACAGCAGCCACCTGGAAAGGTGCTGCTCAGCAGGCTCTGCTCAAGAGCTTCCTCCCTTCCTCCTTGCAGAATGGCAGCCTAGAAAGATCCTGCAGCAGCGCAAGGAGCTGTGTCTGCCCATGCTGCCAAGCTGGGGGGCAGGCAGGAGGCGGCAAGGCCCCGAGAAGCAGCCTGCTGCCAGGTGAGAGCCTTGGCGGAGGCGGAAGGGACGAGGGCTGCGCTTGTTTGGACCTCTGCACCAGAGCAGGCCCCTTTGCACATGCTGGGCCTAGGGCCTCCAAAATGCCCCCGACACACACCCCACTTAAGGCTGTTCTCCTGCTGGAAGGCAAGCGTGTAGCACTTTGCGTGGGAGCCTCCCATGGCCATAGCTTTCCTCCAGCGTCAGGATATCTTGGGGAGCCAAATGGAAATGCCTAGTGCAGGAGTGTTTGTCCAGGAAGGAGTCCCTCGAGATTGCAGGGAATCCCATCCTTTTCCTTGTGGGAACAAATGCTCCCTGTCCTAAACCTCTTGCCTCTCATGGTGTCTTCTCAGCAACTTGATCAAACAAGTGGGGCACATGAAGGACCCTTTGGGGCAGAAGGAGGGGAAAGTGGAGCGCCGCCCACATCCTCCATCTGCTCCTCGGACTTCTGCTGCCCGTGCTGCTCCCAGGGCTGCCGCACAGGTGTGTGATGGGATGTCGCGGAAAGGGCCCTGAGCGAGGGCTCCCTACAACGCCCAGTGGGCTCTCTGGCATGTGTCCAGCAATGATGCAAATTATATCCACACTTGCAAGCATCTGCCTACTGATATAACATCTATAACGTCTTCTGGGGCTTTGTTAATCGCAGAAATGGGTGGGTTTGCCCTCGAAGGCATTGGAAAGATGCCGGTGCATCTTTCGGCCCTGATCAGTTAGGGCAGCAGAGAGCCATATTCCCACTGTGCTGACACAGGACTAGGAGCCAGGGAGGCTCAAGAGCAGAAGTGTAAGGGAGGGGGAAGAGCAACAGCCAACAATTCCCCAATGTCCCAGTGTGGACCCTGCTTGAAAAGAGATCCTATGGGATGCCTTTGACAGCCCTCAGAACAGGGCGTATCATCCAGGAAGCCAGCTCTTGTAGCCCGTTGCATCAGCTGCTTGAATAGCCTGAGCACAGCTCTGGAACGCTTAGGCGCCTCCTCTATGAGTGGGCTAGTGCTCTCTCCCCCGTTCTCTCCTCCCCACTGAAACCTTTTCTTCTTCTTGCTCTTGCAATACAGATCCGAGTGCTGAAGCCTGCACGCCACCATGAGCAGCACTGTTCCCCACACAGAGGGGTGCCCCCTGACAAGTGAGTGTGCCCTGGCATGCCAGCTGCCAGGCAGGGCCTGGCACCATGGTGGCTCCTGACCCTGTGCAGGTGCTGCCACTCAGCTGCTGAGCACGGCAGACAACAGGCCCTCCTTTCAGCTGGTGGGGATGTGCAGGGGCTGAGGAGAGAAGAAGCCCCAAGGGGCCCCCAGGGAGCAGCAGCAGGACTTTGTTGATCCTTTGCAGGTATCTCTCGCCACGAGCAAAGCAGACCTTGCAGCTCCTGGAATCCTACAAAGTCCTCCGGGATCGCTGGAGGGAGAAGGTGGTCCAAAACCGCCAGAGGCTGCAGCTGCAGGAGGAGGCTCGCCGGTAAGTGGCTCCCAAGGCAGGCAGGGTCCCTGCTCCTGCCAAGCCCTTTGTGCCAAGGCCTGGGGGAAAGAGGGCCTTTCGCTGCCCCCTACGCCAGGGCACACAAGTGCCCTTGGAGCTTGGCCTCGCCTGTGCCTGGCCCAGCCATCCCTTGCACGGAAATGAGGTGGGGGCTGGGATGTGCCACTGGATTTTCAGGAGGCACCTGCATGTCATGACACACTCAGCATCTTTCTCCTCTACCCCTCAGTGCTTCAGTGATGAGCAGCCTCCAGAAGAAAGAGCAGCGGGGCCACAAGCTGGAAGTGTCCGGGAGAAATGTCTTTTTCCCCCCCAAATAAACTCCCTTTCTGAGTTCATGTGAGCCTTTCTTTGGTGCAGTGTGAAGCTTGCAAGCAGCACCAGGGCATCTTTGGAAGGGCAGGCAGGGGGCACAGGGTAGCAGGGGGAGCGTGGAGCCCCCATCCCGGGACACTCTAGCTCTGGGCCATGGGTGTCTTGACCAGAGAAAGGGAAGAAGAAAGGCCATTGGAAAGGCCCTCCAAGGCAGACGTTTCTTAGATGATGCTGGGCACTGCGACACTCCTTTCTGTACCCTGGGACAAGCCTTGAGCAAGGGCAGGCGGGCTCCTGCAGGGAGAGGACATGCTTGCGAGGCACAAGCTATCCCCCATCAGTAGCCAAAAGCAAAGTCGGCACGCCTGTGGGGCAGTCCTGCGCAGCCTGGCAGCTCCTACCTGCGGGCAGCTTCCTTGGCTCTAAGAAAGACCCTTCCCTGCTCCGGGAGACCGTAGCATGGGGAAAAACTTGCCTAAATCCTGCTCTGAGACATGCCAATTCATACGCAGTGGGAAACAAAGCGTCTTATGTTCTGGATGGCAAAATGGAAGAAGATGATATGTGAGTTACACAAACGGGGTGCAGCAGGTGGGAAGGCCTAAACTCCCTCCTCCGATGAGGGATGCTGCTGCCATTCTTCGTCCTGCTCTTCACCTTTGAGTCCCTTTCAGGCTCGAGAGCATCTTGGATAAAGGAGCCGGATACTCAAGAAGCACCATATGCTCAAGGCTCTTCTTGGGGTGGAATTGCCCAGGTGACTTCCTTAGCCAGAAAGGTGCAGGGAATGGATTTGGAAACTTAACTCTTCCTCTCAGGACTCGCCAGCATGCCCTGCTCCCCTGGCAATGGGACGTCATATCCAGACGAGCCCACCAAGATCTTTCTCCCTTCCTGTTGGCAGATGATTGTGCAGCAGAGTGCACGTGCCCTAAGACATGCATGCCCACCATTCAGAACAGTTGTGCAGCCAGTTGCAAGCAAGGGAAGGAGACTGGCGCTCCGCAGAGAGCGGGGCTCTGTTGCCTCAGTGTGTGGCCACACAAATCCTGCAGTGCTCGGGCACAGGCATTTTGGACCCTCTCTCTGCACCATGCAGAGCACACGAGCTCTCCCTGTCTCACAGAGGGAGGAGATGCTGCTGGCCGGGGCCAGGTGCTCCATCTGTCCTGCTGCCTAAGGGCCATTCCCAGCACCACAGGCCATTTCCTAGCAGCAACCGGAGTGTCTGGGGGCCTTGCAGCTCCTGGCCTCAGCCACTTGAGATGAGCCCAGGACACGCAAGATGGCAGCTGGGGCCCTTCCACGGACACAGAGCGGCACGGAGTGGCAGAAGCAGTCATCACTTTTCCAGGAAAAGTCTGACTCTCCTCCTGTACTGAGACCAAGGACCCATGCAGAAAGAGCCCCTCACACCTAAAAATGTAATGGGACATTTGCAACAGGGACCGACCCCAGCGCAGGGAGGACCTTCCCACCCTGCTCTGCCTTTCTTCCCTTCAAACACGCTGAGCACCTGTACACACAAAAGCCATGGAGCTCCGGGCGCTGCCTATGGGAGCCAGCCGTGCAAAACCAACTGCAGAGCTGCATGGGCCAGTCTCGAGCAGCATTTCCCAGGGCCTCCAAGGAGCAGGGCCAGCACCCTCAAAACACCAGCAACACTGCAATGGGAACCACCCGCTTCAATTGGCACCAGTCCACAAAGACTGGAACATCCCTGAAGCACAGAAATATTCCACAAAATGGGCCAACACCCCAGACTACCAGCATCCCCACAAACACCCCCTAATCCGGCAGTGCTCCCCCCAGAAAAAACATCTGCCCCAGCATCCCCAGTCTTGGCCATCACACTACACCAGGCATGAGGACCACGGCGCCCAGGCCACGTGCACAACCTCCACTGCCGGGACATGGGGGACAGCCATGGAGTGGGACCCGCTGCCTCGTGCTGGGCCCAGGAGCCTGGGCAAACACCTGCAGACACTGTGTGTGAAGGGCATGTTCCCCTTCTGTTCCACACCAGCTCCGCCTTGATCATTGCTAGTGCCCAAACCTTAGAATCATAGAATCAGAGACCTGTTTTGGTTAGAAAACACCTTTTTAGATCACTGAGTTGAACTATAAACAGTTCAATACCACACCTGCTAAACCATGTCCTTAAGTACCTCATCCACACACGTCCTGAGCACTGCCAGGGACTGTGACTCCATGATGTTCCTGGGCAGCCTGTTCCAATGCTTGGCTCGTCTTACACTATAGACATTCCTCCTATGGTCTTAACTGAACCTCCCGTGGTGCTGCTTGAGGCCATTTCCTCTTGTCCTAGCTGTGGTAATTCTGGAGAAGAGATGAACCCCCCCCCCACCTCACTAAAATCTCCTTCCCTGGGAGGAATCGCCGCCTTCCCTGGGTGTTTCAGCTGCCGCTCCCCTCATGCAGCCCCTGGTGACACGCGCTGAGGTCACACTGGCTTGTGCTGCATCACAAGGAGGTGACCCCAGCGACCGGCAGGGCCCCGTCACTTCCCTGCCAGGCACGCGCGCTGCTGGTCACTGCTCGCCGTGCTCTGCTCCACTGCTGCCCTTTGGAGCTTCTCGGTGACGAGGAGCGCACACAGGAGGCAGTGAGAGTGCTCGGGGAAGCTCTCCCTCACGGGCTGAGAACAAGGGGCTCGTTGGAGAGAGAGGAGTCCTTGGCGAGGTCGCGGGAAGAGAATCCTTCTTCCCTGCTTGACCAGCGAACCAAGGACAGGTGGGAAGCCAAGATGGAGGGCTTCTGGACTCAGATCATCAGTCCGGCGTACTCCGTTTTGTTCCCTGTGCTCCTGCAGCTCTCTGCTGAGGGTAAGGGCTTTGGGCGCTGCTGCAGCAGGTGCCGCAGACCATGTTAGTTGTCAAAGCAGCTGTGGCTCCGGGGCTGTAGCCTGCAGAGGGCTGGGGGCTGTTGTAAGAGTCTGGTCCGAGGATCCTGTCCCGCTTGGGAGACAGAGTGTTGTGCGGGACTCATGATTCTTGGTCGTGCTGCTGCCCTGAGCCCCAAGCTCCTTTGGGCAGAGCTCCCTCTGCTCAGGGAGTTGCAGTGTGGGGTCAGATCTGCGTGGGAAGGGGGAGGCCCTCTGGGGACTGGCTCTGGGTGGGAAGGGGTCCTTCCTCCAGGGGCAGAAGGTGTCCCGGCATTCCCATGGGTCTCTCAAGAGCCTGCCACCAATGCCGCCTCTCTTCTTGTTTGGTGCAAGCTCTGTTTCTTCCTCCTGTATCCTCGTGGGCCTCCAGTGGGCAGAACATAGCTTGAGCTTGGAGATGGCATCCTTGGCCAGGAGGCAGGTGGCCGCTGCCCTTCTGCCAAACCCTTCCCTTGTCCCGCTTTCTTCTCTGCACCTCCATGGGGATCAGCGGGAGGTGGGCAGCCTGCAACGATGCCATAGGCCAGCTCGCAGCTGGCGGAGTGGCTTTTTGGTTGATTTGAATGTGCGTGCCTCTGTCACCCCGGGAGGAGAAGCTTGCGCAGAGCTTGGAGCTGCCTGACACTTCTTTCCCTTGCTTCACAGAGATTGTCATGGTTTGGGATGTTGTTTCCCGATACATCCTGCAGCAGCTTGTGATTGGCAAGGTGGGCTGGCGTCCTGCTCCCCTCGCCCTGCAGCATTGCAGTTTCCCAGGCCGTCCTGGGCCCTGGGAATGATCCTTTCCCCAGCGCCATGGCAGCGCACTGCCACCGGCCAGCATGCGGCAGAGCAGCTCCTTAGCTAACTTGGGGAGAAAGCACGTGCAGAGCTTGTGGGAGAAACCAGTCGGCACCTCGTGGGCCTTCTCTTTTGCCTGTGGCCAGAATGGAGAGATCAAGCAGAGAGACGGAGGCAGTTTCCTCCCTTGGTGCTCTGAGAGAGCTCCGGCATCTTCTTGTGCTCTGAGATGCTAGGAAATACTTGGAGGACAGGGAGGGCCATGTGTGCAGAGGAGGGTGAAGACAACATTGCAGCAAGGAGCTCTCCTCCAAAGCTTTCCACAGTGCTCCTTTGTGCAGCTGCAGCAGCAGCAGCAGGGAGAGCACAGAGCAGCCTGCCCGTGCTTGCAGAGTCCTCCCCTTTTCCACCAACACAGTGCTTACTCGTCATGTTTTTGTCTTTTCCGTGTGCAGGGTGTCCTGCTGGAGGGTCTTGGCACCTTCTGTACAGTTGAAGAGCCATTGTACCTGGGTGCAGAACAGGTGCTCTGGGTTCGAACACCCATTTTCAAGTTGGGCATGCAGATGGTCTGGCCGCGTGGGCTCACGTGCCCCGAAGTGAATCTCCCTGGTGAGACAGCAGGGACCACCCTCTGCTTCCCCTTGCCACTGTACCCGGGCTGGGAGTGTGCTCCCTGCGCTTTGCAGGGGCTGCCACAAGCAGGGAATGCCCTCCACAGCTGGGGGAACACACAGAGCTTCCCCCACGCAAGCCCCCACACAGAGATCTCTTTCTTGGGAAGGACCTTCTCTGGAGTCTTCTGCTGCAAGTGTTGCAGCAAGTCGGGCTCTCTTGCCCTGACCTGCCCCCACTTTCATCTCTCTGCCACTCCCATGTCTTTCTCACCTAGTCCTGGAAATTGCACCTGCTGCAGCACTGACACTGTTTGACTTCCTTGCAGACAACATCCAAATTGAGCCACTGAACTACCAGCTCTTGTCCCTGGTGACGTCCTTGCCACGGCGTGTGGTTGAAGCCTGTGTGGAAGAGACCATCCACTTATTCTCTTTGCACTTGGAGAACAAGCAGAATGTGGTCTTTGCGTTCCGGGACTTGGGTGTGCTGAGCTGCCAGGGAGACACGCTCTGCATGATGTTTTACGACAGCTGCATCCAACGGCTGAGGAGAAGGGTAAGCCTCTTTGCGGCCCGTCGCAGTGTAAGTTGCTCAGCTTCCCAGGCCTACTTCCATTGCTTTGGGAAGCCTCCGTGGCCATCCTGCATGTGGCGGGCTACACAAACACCTTCCGCAGTGTGTTTCCCCCCGCCAAATTCCCCACTCCCAAGGAAAACACTGCCTGTCTTCCTGGATGCCTGTCTCTATTAAATGCTTGGCATGACTATTGAGCACTTGCAAGTCTTTGCTGTGGAGCATCTCCGCTCCACAATTAGGGGCTAATGTGCATGGCAGAGGACTCAGAAGAGGGATTTGCAGCAGCAGGCTCCTCCTGTAGCAGGATGAGGGGCTGCTGCCTTTGTCAGCAGGCAGGGAGCTGCCCTGGAAACCTCCCAACGGGCCTGGGTTGTCTTGCAGGTCCCTTGGCCAGCGGATCCTGTTGAGCCAAGCGGAAACATCGATACTCCTGGAACCAGGTCTAGCCGAGTCCACGTGTTCCCCAGGTGAGTGCGTTTCCTCTGCAGCCCTTAGCTTTGCTGACAGGGCCGGCCCCTAGATGCTGCTCGCACTCTGCACTGCCCATGCTCAGTGCTCACAAGAATTTAAGCCACATCCTCTGCCTTTGGACAGACTCTGGCAAAAACCCTCCAAGAAGCAGATGGCAGGCAAGGTGTTCTCCGACAACAGGGAGGAGCATTAGTGCCAGCAAGAGGCCAGGGGCAGACAGCCCCCTTTCTTCAAACGTGCCTTGTCTTCTGCTTTCCAGGTTTCAGCTTCTGCAGGAAAGCAGCCCAGAAGCCAAGGCTGCTCCCGCTGCCCCTCCATGCACGCAGAAGAAGCCTGAGGTGCCCCAGTGTCCCAGGGCCAACAAAGGTAAGGCCAAAGCTGCCGGCCTGCGGGGCACGTTGGCTCCCTGTCCCCCCACGCTGCCTCACAGCAGCCAGCTGGAAAGGTGCTGCTCAGCAGGCTCTGCTCAAGAGCTTCCTCCCTTCCTCCTTGCAGAATGGCAGCCTAGAAAGATCCTGCAGCAGCGCAAGGAGCTGTGTCTGCCCATGCTGCCAAGCTGGGGGGCAGGCAGGAGGCGGCAAGGCCCCGAGAAGCAGCCTGCTGCCAGGTGAGAGCCTTGGCGGAGGCGGAAGGGACGAGGGCTGCGCTTGTTTGGACCTCTGCACCAGAGCAGGCCCCTTTGCACATGCTGGCCCTACGGCCTCCAAAAGGCTCCCGACACACACCCCACTTAAGGCTGTTCTCCTGCTGGAAGGCAAGCGTGTAGCACTTTGCGTGGGAGCCTCCCATGGCCATAGCTTTCCTCCAGCGTCAGGATATCTTGGGGAGCCAAATGGAAATGCCTAGTGCAGGAGTGTTTGTCCAGGAAGGAGTCCCTCGAGATTGCAGGGAATCCCATCCTTTTCCTTGTGGGAACAAATGCTCCCTGTCCTAAACCTCTTGCCTCTCATGGTGTCTTCTCAGCAACTTGATCAAACAAGTGGGGCACATGAAGGAGCCTTTGGGGCAGAAGGAGGGGAAAGTGGAGCACCGCCCACATCCTCCATCTGCTCCTCGGACTTCTGCTGCCCGTGCTGCTCCCAGGGCTGCCGCACAGGTGTGTGATGGGATGTCGCGGAAAGGGCCCTGAGCGCGGGCTCCCTACAACGCCCAGTGGGCTCTCTGGCATGTGTCCAGCAATGATGCAAATTATATCCACACTTGCAAGCATCTGCCTACTGATATAACATCTATAACGTCTTCTGGGGCTTTGTTAATCGCAGAAATGGGTGGGTTTGCCCTCGAAGGCATTGGAAAGATGCCGGTGCATCTTTCGGCCCTGATCAGTTAGGGCAGCAGAGAGCCATATTCCCACTGTGCTGACACAGGACTAGGAGCCAGGGAGGCTCAAGAGCAGAAGTGTAAGGGAGGGGGAAGAGCAACAGCCAACAATTCCCCAATGTCCCAGTGTGGACCCTGCTTGAAAAGAGATCCTATGGGATGCCTTTGACAGCCCTCAGAACAGGGCATATAATCCAGGAAGCCAGCTCTTGTAGCCCGTTGCATCAGCTGCTTGTATAGCCTGAGCACGGCTCTGGAAGGCTTAGGCGCCTCCTCTATGAGTGGGCTAGTGCTCTCTCCCCCGTTCTCTCCTCCCCACTGAAACCTTTTCTTCTTCTTGCTCTTGCAATACAGATCCGAGTGCTGAAGCCTGCACGCCACCCTGAGCAGCACTGTTCCCCACACAGAGGGGTGCCCCCTGACAAGTGAGTGTGCCCTGGCATGCCAGCTGCCAGGCAGGGCCTGGCACCATGGTGGCTCCTGACCCTGTGCAGGTGCTGCCACTCAGCTGCTGAGCACAGCAGACGACAGGCCCTCCTTTCAGCTGGTGGGGATGTGCAGGGGCTGAGGAGAGAAGAAGCCCCAAGGGGCCCCCAGGGAGCAGCAGCAGGACTTTGTTGATCCTTTGCAGGTATCTCTCGCCACGAGCAAAGCAGACCTTGCAGCTCCTGGAATCCTACAAAGTCCTCCGGGATCGCTGGAGGGAGAAGGTGGTCCAAAACCGCCAGAGGCTGCAGCTGCAGGAGGAGGCTCGCCGGTAAGTAGCTCCCAAGGCAGGCAGGGTCCCTGCTCCTGCCAAGCCCTTTGTGCCAAGGCCTGGGGGAAAGAGGGCCTTTCGCTGCCCCCTACGCCAGGGCACACAAGTGCCCTTGGAGCTTGGCCTCGCCTGTGCCTGGCCCAGCCATCCCTTGCACGGAAATGAGGTGGGGGCTGGGATGTGCCACTGGATTTTCAGGAGGCACCTGCATGTCATGACACACTCAGCATCTTTCTCCTCTACCCCTCAGTGCTTCAGTGATGAGCAGCCTCCAGAAGAAAGAGCAGCGGGGCCACAAGCTGGAAGTGTCCGGGAGAAATGTCTTTTTCCCCCCAAATAAACTCCCTTTCTGAGTTCATGTGAGCCTTTCTTTGGTGCAGTGTGAAGCTTGCAAGCAGCACCAGGGCAGCTTTGGAAGGGCAGGCAGGGGGCACAGGGTAGCAGGGGGAGCGTGGAGCCTCCATCCCGGGACACTCTCGCTCTGAGCCATGCCTGCCTTGACCAGAGAAAAGGAAGAAGAAAGGCCATTGGAAAGGCCCTCCAGGGCAGCTGTTTCTGAGATGACGCTGGGCGCTGCAACACTGCTTTTTGCACCCTGGGACAAGCCTTGAGCAAGGGCAGGCGGGCTCCCGCAGGGAGAGGACGTGCTTGCGAGGCACAAGCTATCCCCCATCAGTAGCCAAAAGCAAAGTCGGCACGTCTGTGGGGCAGTCCTGCGCAGCCTGGCAGCTCCTACCTGCGGGCAGCTTCCTTGGCTCTAAGAAAGACCCTTCCCAGCTCCGGGAGACCATATCATGGGGAAAACCTTGCCTAAATCCTGCTCTGAGACATGTCAATTCATATGCAGTGGGAAACAAAGCGTCTTATGTTCTGGATGGCAAAATGGAAGAAGATGTTTGGTGAGTTACACACACCGGGGTTCAGCAGGTGGGAAGGCCTAAACTCCTTCCCCGGATGGGGGATGCTGCTGCCAGGATGCCTGCATCGCTCTTTAGGGCTGGCGAAGAAACAGCCACGAGGGAGAGCCCTCCTCCAGTTCTAGCACAGAATGCCATTCTTCCTCCTGGTCTTCTCCACCTCTGAGTCCCTTTCAGGCTCGAGAGCATCTTGGATAAAGGAGCCGGATACTCGAGAAGCACCATATGCTCAAGGCTCTTCTTGGGGTGGAATTGCCCAGGTGACTTCCTTAGCCAGAAAGGTGCAGGGAATGGATTTGGAAACTTAACTCTTCCTCTCAGGACTCGCCAGCATGCCCTGCTCCCCTGGCAATGGGACGTCATATCCAGACGAGCCCACCAAGATCTTTCTCCCTTCCTGTTGGCAGATGATTGTGCAGCAGAGTGCACGTGCCCTAAGACATGCATGCCCACCATTCAGAACAGTTGTGCAGCCAGTTGCAAGCAAGGGAAGGAGACTGGCGCTCCGCAGAGAGCGGGGCTCTGTTGCCTCAGTGTGTGGCCACACAAATCCTGCAGTGCTCGGGCACAGGCATTTTGGACCCTCTCTCTGCACCATGCAGAGCACACGAGCTCTCCCTGTCTCACAGAGGGAGGAGATGCTGCTGGCCGGGGCCAGGTGCTCCATCTGTCCTGCTGCCTAAGGGCCATTCCCAGCACCACAGGCCATTTCCTAGCAGCAACCGGAGTGTCTGGGGGCCTTGCAGCTCCTGGCCTCAGCCACTTGAGATGAGCCCAGGACACGCAAGATGGCAGCTGGGGCCCTTCCATGGACACAGAGCGGCACGGAGTGGCAGAAGCAGTCATCACTTTTCCAGGAAAAGTCTGACTCTCCTCCTGTACTGAGACCAAGGACCCATGCAGAAAGAGCCCCTCACACCTAAAAATGTAATGGGACATTTGCAACAGGGACCGACCCCAGCGCAGGGAGGACCTTCCCACCTCGCTCTGCCTTTCTTCCCTTCAATCACGCTGAGCACCTGTACACACAAAAGCCATGGAGCTCCGGGCGCTGCCTATGGGAGCCAGCCGTGCAAAACCAACTGCAGAGCTGCATGGGCCAGTCTCGAGCAGCATTTCCCAGGGCCTCCAAGGAGCAGGGCCAGCACCCTCAAAACACCAGCAACACTGCAATGGGAACCAACCGCTTCAATTGGCACCAGTCCACAAAGACTGGAACATCCCTGAAGCACAGAAATATTCCACAAAATGGGCCAACACCCCAGACTACCAGCATCCCCACAAACACCCCCTAATCCGGCAGTGCTCCCCCCAGAAAAAACATCTGCCCCAGCATCCCCAGTCTTGGCCATCACACTACACCAGGCATGAGGACCACGGCGCCCAGGCCACGTGCACAACCTCCACTGCCGGGACATGGGGGACAGCCATGGAGTGGGACCCGCTGCCTCGTGCTGGGCCCAGGAGCCTGGGCAAACACCTGCAGACACTGTGTGTGAAGGGCATGTTCCCCTTCTGTTCCACACCAGCTCCGCCTTGATCATTGCTAGTGCCCAAACCTTAGAATCATAGAATCAGAGACCTGTTTTGGTTAGAAAACACCTTTTTAGATCACTGAGTTGAACTATAAACAGTTCAATACCACACCTGCTAAACCATGTCCTTAAGTACCTCATCCACACACGTCCTGAGCACTGCCAGGGACTGTGACTCCATGATGTTCCTGGGCAGCCTGTTCCAATGCTTGGCTCGTCTTACACTATAGACATTCCTCCTACGGTCTTAACTGAACCTCCCGTGGTGCTGCTTGAGGCCATTTCCTCTTGTCCTAGCTGTGGTAATTCTGGAGAAGAGATGGACCCCCCCGCCACCTCACTAAAATCTCCTTCCCTGGGAGGAATCGCCGCCTTCGCTGGGTGTTTCAGCTGCCGCTCCCCTCATGCAGCCCCTGGTGACACGCGCTGAGGTCACACTGGCTTGTGCTGCATCACAAGGAGGTGACCCCAGCGACCGGCAGGGCCCCGTCACTTCCCTGCCAGGCACGCGCGCTGCTGGTCACTGCTCGCCGTGCTCTGCTCCACTGCTGCCCTTTGGAGCTTCTCGGTGACGAGGAGCGCACACAGGAGGCAGTGAGAGTGCTCGGGGAAGCTCTCCCTCACGGGCTGAGAACAAGGGGCTCGTTGGAGAGAGAGGAGTCCTTGGCGAGGTCACGGGAAGAGAATCCTTCTTCCCTGCTTGACCAGCGAACCAAGGACAGGTGGGAAGCCAAGATGGAGGGCTTCTGGACTCAGATCATCAGTCCGGCGTACTCCGTTTTGTTCCCTGTGCTCCTGCAGCTCTCTGCTGAGGGTAAGGGCTTTGGGCGCTGCTGCAGCAGGTGCCGCAGACCATGTTAGTTGTCAAAGCAGCTGTGGCTCCGGGGCTGTAGCCTGCAGAGGGCTGGGGGCTGTTGTAAGAGTCTGGTCCGAGGATCCTGTCCCGCTTGGGAGACAGAGTGTTGTGCGGGACTCATGATTCTTGGTCGTGCTGCTGCCCTGAGCCCCAAGCTCCTTTGGGCAGAGCTCCCTCTGCTCAGGGAGTTGCAGTGTGGGGTCAGATCTGCGTGGGAAGGGGGAGGCCCTCTGGGGACTGGCTCTGGGTGGGAAGGGGTCCTTCCTCCAGGGGCAGAAGGTGTCCCGGCATTCCCATGGGTCTCTCAAGAGCCTGCCACCAATGCCGCCTCTCTTCTTGTTTGGTGCAAGCTCTGTTTCTTCCTCCTGTATCCTCGTGGGCCTCCAGTGGGCAGAACATAGCTTGAGCTTGGAGATGGCATCCTTGGCCAGGAGGCAGGTGGCCGCTGCCCTTCTGCCAAACCCTTCCCTTGTCCCGCTTTCTTCTCTGCACCTCCATGGGGATCAGCGGGAGGTGGGCAGCCTGCAACGATGCCATAGGCCAGCTCGCAGCTGGCGGAGTGGCTTTTTGGTTGATTTGAATGTGCGTGCCTCTGTCACCCCGGGAGGAGAAGCTTGCGCAGAGCTTGGAGCTGCCTGACACTTCTTTCCCTTGCTTCACAGAGATTGTCATGGTTTGGGATGTTGTTTCCCGATACATCCTGCAGCAGCTTGTGATTGGCAAGGTGGGCTGGCGTCCTGCTCCCCTCGCCCTGCAGCATTGCAGTTTCCCAGGCCGTCCTGGGCCCTGGGAATGATCCTTTCCCCAGCGCCATGGCAGCGCACTGCCACCGGCCAGCATGCGGCAGAGCAGCTCCTTAGCTAACTTGGGGAGAAAGCACGTGCAGAGCTTGTGGGAGAAACCAGTCGGCACCTCGTGGGCCTTCTCTTTTGCCTGTGGCCAGAATGGAGAGATCAAGCAGAGAGACGGAGGCAGTTTCCTCCCTTGGTGCTCTGAGAGAGCTCCGGCATCTTCTTGTGCTCTGAGATGCTAGGAAATACTTGGAGGACAGGGAGGGCCATGTGTGCAGAGGAGGGTGAAGACAACATTGCAGCAAGGAGCTCTCCTCCAAAGCTTTCCACAGTGCTCCTTCGTGCAGCTGCAGCAGCAGCAGCAGGGAGAGCACAGAGCAGCCTGCCCGTGCTTGCAGAGTCCTCCCCTTTTCCACCAACACAGTGCTTACTCGTCATGTTTTTGTCTTTTCCGTGTGCAGGGTGTCCTGCTGGAGGGTCTTGGCACCTTCTGTACAGTTGAAGAGCCATTGTACCTGGGTGCAGAACAGGTGCTCTGGGTTCGAACACCCATTTTCAAGTTGGGCATGCAGATGGTCTGGCCGCGTGGGCTCACGTGCCCCGAAGTGAATCTCCCTGGTGAGACAGCAGGGACCACCCTCTGCTTCCCCTTGCCACTGTACCCGGGCTGGGAGTGTGCTCCCTGCGCTTTGCAGGAGCTGCCAGAAGCAGGCAATGCCCTCCACAGTTGGGGGAACACACAGAGCTTCCCCCACGCAAGCCCCCACACAGAGATCTCTTTCTTGGGAAGGACCTTCTCTGGAGTCTTCTGCTGCAAGTGTTGCAGCAAGTCGGGCTCTCTTGCCCTGACCTGCCCCCACTTTCATCTCTCTGCCACTCCCATGTCTTTCTCACCTACTCCTGGAAATTGCACCTGCTGCAGCACTGACACTGTTTGACTTCCTTGCAGACGACATCCAAATTGAGCCACTGAACTACCAGCTCTTGTCCCTGGTGACGTCCTTGCCACGGCGTGTGGTTGAAGCCTGTGTGGAAGAGACCATCCACTTATTCTCTTTGCACTTGGAGAACAAGCAGAATGTGGTCTTTGCGTTCCGGGACTTGGGTGTGCTGAGCTGCCAGGGAGACACGCTCTGCATGATGTTTTACGACAGCTGCATCCAACGGCTGAGGAGAAGGGTAAGCCTCTTTGCGGCCCTTCGCAGTGTAAGTTGCTCAGCTTCCCAGGCCTACTTCCATTGCTTTGGGAAGCCTCCGTGGCCATCCTGCATGTGGTGGGCTACACAAACACCTTCCGCAGTGTGTTTCCCCCCGCCAAATTCCCCACTCCCAAGGAAAACACTGCCTGTCTTCCTGGATGCCTGTCTCTATTAAATGCTTGGCATGACTATTGAGCACTTGCAAGTCTTTGCTGTGGAGCATCTCCGCTCCACAATTAGGGGCTAATGTGCATGGCAGAGGACTCAGAAGAGGGATTTGCAGCAGCAGGCTCCTCCTGTAGCAGGATGAGGGGCTGCTGCCTTTGTCAGCAGGCAGGGAGCTGCCCTGGAAACCTCCCAACGGGCCTGGGTTGTCTTGCAGGTCCCTTGGCCAGCGGATCCTGTTGAGCCAAGCGGAAACATCGATACTCCTGGAACCGGGTCTAGCCGAGTCCACGTGTTCCCCAGGTGAGTGCGTTTCCTCTGCAGCCCTTAGCTTTGCTGACAGGGCCGGCCCCTAGATGCTGCTCGCACTCTGCACTGCCCATGCTCAGTGCTCACAAGAATTTAAGCCACATCCTCTGCCTTTGGACAGACTCTGGCAAAAACCCTCCAAGAAGCAGATGGCAGGCAAGGTGTTCTCCGACAACAGGGAGGAGCATTAGTGCCAGCAAGAGGCCAGGGGCAGACAGCCCCCTTTCTTCAAACGTGCCTTGTCTTCTGCTTTCCAGGTTTCAGCTTCTGCAGGAAAGCAGCCCAGAAGCCAAGGCTGCTCCCGCTGCCCCTCCATGCACGCAGAAGAAGCCTGAGGTGCCCCAGTGTCCCAGGGCCAACAAAGGTAAGGCCAAAGCTGCCGGCCTGCGGGGCACGTTGGCTCCCTGTCCCCCCACGCTGCCTCACAGCAGCCAGCTGGAAAGGTGCTGCTCAGCAGGCTCTGCTCAAGAGCTTCCTCCCTTCCTCCTTGCAGAATGGCAGCCTAGAAAGATCCTGCAGCAGCGCAAGGAGCTGTGTCTGCCCATGCTGCCAAGCTGGGGGGCAGGCAGGAGGCGGCAAGGCCCCGAGAAGCAGCCTGCTGCCAGGTGAGAGCCTTGGCGGAGGCGGAAGGGACGAGGGCTGCGCTTGTTTGGACCTCTGCACCAGAGCAGGCCCCTTTGCACATGCTGGCCCTACGGCCTCCAAAAGGCTCCCGACACACACCCCACTTAAGGCTGTTCTCCTGCTGGAAGGCAAGCGTGTAGCACTTTGCGTGGGAGCCTCCCATGGCCATAGCTTTCCTCCAGCGTCAGGATATCTTGGGGAGCCAAATGGAAATGCCTAGTGCAGGAGTGTTTGTCCAGGAAGGAGTCCCTCGAGATTGCAGGGAATCCCATCCTTTTCCTTGTGGGAACAAATGCTCCCTGTCCTAAACCTCTTGCCTCTCATGGTGTCTTCTCAGCAACTTGATCAAACAAGTGGGGCACATGAAGGAGCCTTTGGGGCAGAAGGAGGGGAAAGTGGAGCACCGCCCACATCCTCCATCTGCTCCTCGGACTTCTGCTGCCCGTGCTGCTCCCAGGGCTGCCGCACAGGTGTGTGATGGGATGTCGCGGAAAGGGCCCTGAGCGCGGGCTCCCTACAACGCCCAGTGGGCTCTCTGGCATGTGTCCAGCAATGATGCAAATTATATCCACACTTGCAAGCATCTGCCTACTGATATAACATCTATAACGTCTTCTGGGGCTTTGTTAATCGCAGAAATGGGTGGGTTTGCCCTCGAAGGCATTGGAAAGATGCCGGTGCATCTTTCGGCCCTGATCAGTTAGGGCAGCAGAGAGCCATATTCCCACTGTGCTGACACAGGACTAGGAGCCAGGGAGGCTCAAGAGCAGAAGTGTAAGGGAGGGGGAAGAGCAACAGCCAACAATTCCCCAATGTCCCAGTGTGGACCCTGCTTGAAAAGAGATCCTATGGGATGCCTTTGACAGCCCTCAGAACAGGGCATATAATCCAGGAAGCCAGCTCTTGTAGCCCGTTGCATCAGCTGCTTGAATAGCCTGAGCACAGCTCTGGAACGCTTAGGCGCCTCCTCTGTGAGTGGGCTAGTGCTCTCTCCCCCGTTCTCTCCTCCCCACTGAAACCTTTTCTTCTTCTTGCTCTTGCAATACAGATACGAGTGCTGAAGCCTGCACGCCACCCTGAGCAGCACTGTTCCCCACACAGAGGGGTGCCCCCTGACAAGTGAGTGTGCCCTGGCATGCCAGCTGCCAGGCAGGGCCTGGCACCATGGTGGCTCCTGACCCTGTGCAGGTGCTGCCACTCAGCTGCTGAGCACAGCAGACGACAGGCCCTCCTTTCAGCTGGTGGGGATGTGCAGGGGCTGAGGAGAGAAGAAGCCCCAAGGGGCCCCCAGGGAGCAGCAGCAGGACTTTGTTGATCCTTTGCAGGTATCTCTCGCCACGAGCAAAGCAGACCTTGCAGCTCCTGGAATCCTACAAAGTCCTCCGGGATCGCTGGAGGGAGAAGGTGGTCCAAAACCGCCAGAGGCTGCAGCTGCAGGAGGAGGCTCGCCGGTAAGTAGCTCCCAAGGCAGGCAGGGTCCCTGCTCCTGCCAAGCCCTTTGTGCCAAGGCCTGGGGGAAAGAGGGCCTTTCGCTGCCCCCTACGCCAGGGCACACAAGTGCCCTTGGAGCTTGGCCTCGCCTGTGCCTGGCCCAGCCATCCCTTGCACGGAAATGAGGTGGGGGCTGGGATGTGCCACTGGATTTTCAGGAGGCACCTGCATGTCATGACACACTCAGCATCTTTCTCCTCTACCCCTCAGTGCTTCAGTGATGAGCAGCCTCCAGAAGAAAGAGCAGCGGGGCCACAAGCTGGAAGTGTCCGGGAGAAATGTCTTTTTCCCCCCAAATAAACTCCCTTTCTGAGTTCATGTGAGCCTTTCTTTGGTGCAGTGTGAAGCTTGCAAGCAGCACCAGGGCAGCTTTGGAAGGGCAGGCAGGGGGCACAGGGTAGCAGGGGGAGCGTGGAGCCTCCATCCCGGGACACTCTCGCTCTGGGCCATGGGTGTCTTGACCAGAGAAAAGGAAGAAGAAAGGCCATTGGAAAGGCCCTCCAGGGCAGCTGTTTCTGAGATGACGCTGGGCGCTGCAACACTGCTTTTTGCACCCTGGGACAAGCCTTGAGCAAGGGCAGGCGGGCTCCCGCAGGGAGAGGACGTGCTTGCGAGGCACAAGCTATCCCCCATCAGTAGCCAAAAGCAAAGTCGGCACGTCTGTGGGGCAGTCCTGCGCAGCCTGGCAGCTCCTACCTGCGGGCAGCTTCCTTGGCTCTAAGAAAGACCCTTCCCAGCTCCGGGAGACCATATCATGGGGAAAACCTTGCCTAAATCCTGCTCTGAGACATGTCAATTCATATGCAGTGGGAAACAAAGCGTCTTATGTTCTGGATGGCAAAATGGAAGAAGATGTTTGGTGAGTTACACACACCGGGGTTCAGCAGGTGGGAAGGCCTAAACTCCTTCCCCGGATGGGGGATGCTGCTGCCAGGATGCCTGCATCGCTCTTTAGGGCTGGCGAAGAAACAGCCACGAGGGAGAGCCCTCCTCCAGTTCTAGCACAGAATGCCATTCTTCCTCCTGGTCTTCTCCACCTCTGAGTCCCTTTCAGGCTCGAGAGCATCTTGGATAAAGGAGCCGGATACTCGAGAAGCACCATATGCTCAAGGCTCTTCTTGGGGTGGAATTGCCCAGGTGACTTCCTTAGCCAGAAAGGTGCAGGGAATGGATTTGGAAACTTAACTCTTCCTCTCAGGACTCGCCAGCATGCCCTGCTCCCCTGGCAATGGGACGTCATATCCAGACGAGCCCACCAAGATCTTTCTCCCTTCCTGTTGGCAGATGATTGTGCAGCAGAGTGCACGTGCCCTAAGACATGCATGCCCACCATTCAGAACAGTTGTGCAGCCAGTTGCAAGCAAGGGAAGGAGACTGGCGCTCCGCAGAGAGCGGGGCTCTGTTGCCTCAGTGTGTGGCCACACAAATCCTGCAGTGCTCGGGCACAGGCATTTTGGACCCTCTCTCTGCACCATGCAGAGCACACGAGCTCTCCCTGTCTCACAGAGGGAGGAGATGCTGCTGGCCGGGGCCAGGTGCTCCATCTGTCCTGCTGCCTAAGGGCCATTCCCAGCACCACAGGCCATTTCCTAGCAGCAACCGGAGTGTCTGGGGGCCTTGCAGCTCCTGGCCTCAGCCACTTGAGATGAGCCCAGGACACGCAAGATGGCAGCTGGGGCCCTTCCATGGACACAGAGCGGCACGGAGTGGCAGAAGCAGTCATCACTTTTCCAGGAAAAGTCTGACTCTCCTCCTGTACTGAGACCAAGGACCCATGCAGAAAGAGCCCCTCACACCTAAAAATGTAATGGGACATTTGCAACAGGGACCGACCCCAGCGCAGGGAGGACCTTCCCACCTCGCTCTGCCTTTCTTCCCTTCAATCACGCTGAGCACCTGTACACACAAAAGCCATGGAGCTCCGGGCGCTGCCTATGGGAGCCAGCCGTGCAAAACCAACTGCAGAGCTGCATGGGCCAGTCTCGAGCAGCATTTCCCAGGGCCTCCAAGGAGCAGGGCCAGCACCCTCAAAACACCAGCAACACTGCAATGGGAACCAACCGCTTCAATTGGCACCAGTCCACAAAGACTGGAACATCCCTGAAGCACAGAAATATTCCACAAAATGGGCCAACACCCCAGACTACCAGCATCCCCACAAACACCCCCTAATCCGGCAGTGCTCCCCCCAGAAAAAACATCTGCCCCAGCATCCCCAGTCTTGGCCATCACACTACACCAGGCATGAGGACCACGGCGCCCAGGCCACGTGCACAACCTCCACTGCCGGGACATGGGGGACAGCCATGGAGTGGGACCCGCTGCCTCGTGCTGGGCCCAGGAGCCTGGGCAAACACCTGCAGACACTGTGTGTGAAGGGCATGTTCCCCTTCTGTTCCACACCAGCTCCGCCTTGATCATTGCTAGTGCCCAAACCTTAGAATCATAGAATCAGAGACCTGTTTTGGTTAGAAAACACCTTTTTAGATCACTGAGTTGAACTATAAACAGTTCAATACCACACCTGCTAAACCATGTCCTTAAGTACCTCATCCACACACGTCCTGAGCACTGCCAGGGACTGTGACTCCATGATGTTCCTGGGCAGCCTGTTCCAATGCTTGGCTCGTCTTACACTATAGACATTCCTCCTACGGTCTTAACTGAACCTCCCGTGGTGCTGCTTGAGGCCATTTCCTCTTGTCCTAGCTGTGGTAATTCTGGAGAAGAGATGAACCCCCCCCCACCTCACTAAAATCTCCTTCCCTGGGAGGAATCGCCGCCTTCGCTGGGTGTTTCAGCTGCCGCTCCCCTCATGCAGCCCCTGGTGACACGCGCTGAGGTCACACTGGCTTGTGCTGCATCACAAGGAGGTGACCCCAGCGACCGGCAGGGCCCCGTCACTTCCCTGCCAGGCACGCGCGCTGCTGGTCACTGCTCGCCGTGCTCTGCTCCACTGCTGCCCTTTGGAGCTTCTCGGTGACGAGGAGCGCACACAGGAGGCAGTGAGAGTGCTCGGGGAAGCTCTCCCTCACGGGCTGAGAACAAGGGGCTCGTTGGAGAGAGAGGAGTCCTTGGCGAGGTCACGGGAAGAGAATCCTTCTTCCCTGCTTGACCAGCGAACCAAGGACAGGTGGGAAGCCAAGATGGAGGGCTTCTGGACTCAGATCATCAGTCCGGCGTACTCCGTTTTGTTCCCTGTGCTCCTGCAGCTCTCTGCTGAGGGTAAGGGCTTTGGGCGCTGCTGCAGCAGGTGCCGCAGACCATGTTAGTTGTCAAAGCAGCTGTGGCTCCGGGGCTGTAGCCTGCAGAGGGCTGGGGGCTGTTGTAAGAGTCTGGTCCGAGGATCCTGTCCCGCTTGGGAGACAGAGTGTTGTGCGGGACTCATGATTCTTGGTCGTGCTGCTGCCCTGAGCCCCAAGCTCCTTTGGGCAGAGCTCCCTCTGCTCAGGGAGTTGCAGTGTGGGGTCAGATCTGCGTGGGAAGGGGGAGGCCCTCTGGGGACTGGCTCTGGGTGGGAAGGGGTCCTTCCTCCAGGGGCAGAAGGTGTCCCGGCATTCCCATGGGTCTCTCAAGAGCCTGCCACCAATGCCGCCTCTCTTCTTGTTTGGTGCAAGCTCTGTTTCTTCCTCCTGTATCCTCGTGGGCCTCCAGTGGGCAGAACATAGCTTGAGCTTGGAGATGGCATCCTTGGCCAGGAGGCAGGTGGCCGCTGCCCTTCTGCCAAACCCTTCCCTTGTCCCGCTTTCTTCTCTGCACCTCCATGGGGATCAGCGGGAGGTGGGCAGCCTGCAACGATGCCATAGGCCAGCTCGCAGCTGGAGGAGTGGCTTTTTGGTTGATTTGAATGTGCGTGCCTCTGTCACCCCGGGAGGAGAAGCTTGCGCAGAGCTTGGAGCTGCCTGACACTTCTTTCCCTTGCTTCACAGAGATTGTCATGGTTTGGGATGCTGTTTCCCGATACATCCTGCAGCAGCTTGTGATTGGCAAGGTGGGCTGGCGTCCTGCTCCCCTCGCCCTGCAGCATTGCAGTTTCCCAGGCCGTCCTGGGCCCTGGGAATGATCCTTTCCCCAGCGCCATGGCAGCGCACTGCCACCGGCCAGCGTGCGGCAGAGCAGCTCCTTAGCTAACTTGGGGAGAAAGCACGTGCAGAGCTTGTGGGAGAAACCAGTCGGCACCTCGTGGGCCTTCTCTTTTGCCTGTGGCCAGAATGGAGAGATCAAGCAGAGAGACGGAGGCAGTTTCCTCCCTTGGTGCTCTGAGAGAGCTCCGGCATCTTCTTGTGCTCTGAGATGCTAGGAAATACTTGGAGGACAGGGAGGGCCATGTGTGCAGAGGAGGGTGAAGACAACATTGCAGCAAGGAGCTCTCCTCCAAAGCTTTCCACAGTGCTCCTTCGTGCAGCTGCAGCAGCAGCAGCAGGGAGAGCACAGAGCAGCCTACCCGTGCTTGCAGAGTCCTCCCCTTTTCCACCAACACAGTGCTTACTCGTCATGTTTTTGTCTTTTCCGTGTGCAGGGTGTCCTGCTGGAGGGTCTTGGCACCTTCTGTACAGTTGAAGAGCCATTGTACCTGGGTGCAGAACAGGTGCTCTGGGTTCGAACACCCATTTTCAAGTTGGGCATGCAGATGGTCTGGCCGCGTGGGCTCACGTGCCCCGAAGTGAATCTCCCTGGTGAGACAGCAGGGACCACCCTCTGCTTCCCCTTGCCACTGTACCCGGGCTGGGAGTGTGCTCCCTGCGCTTTGCAGGAGCTGCCAGAAGCAGGCAATGCCCTCCACAGCTGGGGGAACACACAGAGCTTCCCCCACGCAAGCCCCCACACAGAGATCTCTTTCTTGGGAAGGACCTTCTCTGGAGTCTTCTGCTGCAAGTGTTGCAGCAAGTCGGGCTCTCTTGCCCTGACCTGCCCCCACTTTCATCTCTCTGCCACTCCCATGTCTTTCTCACCTAGTCCTGGAAATTGCACCTGCTGCAGCACTGACACTGTTTGACTTCCTTGCAGACGACATCCAAATTGAGCCACTGAACTACCAGCTCTTGTCCCTGGTGACGTCCTTGCCACGGCGTGTGGTTGAAGCCTGTGTGGAAGAGACCATCCACTTATTCTCTTTGCACTTGGAGAACAAGCAGAATGTGGTCTTTGCGTTCCGGGACTTGGGTGTGCTGAGCTGCCAGGGAGACACGCTCTGCATGATGTTTTACGACAGCTGCATCCAACGGCTGAGGAGAAGGGTAAGCCTCTTTGCGGCCCTTCGCAGTGTAAGTTGCTCAGCTTCCCAGGCCTACTTCCATTGCTTTGGGAAGCCTCCGTGGCCATCCTGCATGTGGTGGGCTACACAAACACCTTCCGCAGTGTGTTTCCCCCCGCCAAATTCCCCACTCCCAAGGAAAACACTGCCTGTCTTCCTGGATGCCTGTCTCTATTAAATGCTTGGCATGACTATTGAGCACTTGCAAGTCTTTGCTGTGGAGCATCTCCGCTCCACAACTAGGGGCTAATGTGCATGGCAGAGGACTCAGAAGAGGGATTTGCAGCAGCAGGCTCCTCCTGTAGCAGGATGAGGGGCTGCTGCCTTTGTCAGCAGGCAGGGAGCTGCCCTGGAAACCTCCCAACGGGCCTGGGTTGTCTTGCAGGTCCCTTGGCCAGCGGATCCTGTTGAGCCAAGCGGAAACATCGATACTCCTGGAACCGGGTCTAGCCGAGTCCACGTGTTCCCCAGGTGAGTGCGTTTCCTCTGCAGCCCTTAGCTTTGCTGACAGGGCCGGCCCCTAGATGCTGCTCGCACTCTGCACTGCCCATGCTCAGTGCTCACAAGAATTTAAGCCACGTCCTCTGCCTTTGGACAGACTCTGGCAAAAACCCTCCAAGAAGCAGATGGCAGGCAAGGTGTTCTCCGACAACAGGGAGGAGCATTAGTGCCAGCAAGAGGCCAGGGGCAGACAGCCCCCTTTCTTCAAACGTGCCTTGTCTTCTGCTTTCCAGGTTTCAGCTTCTGCAGGAAAGCAGCCCAGAAGCCAAGGCTGCTCCCGCTGCCCCTCCATGCACGCAGAAGAAGCCTGAGGTGCCCCAGTGTCCCAGGGCCAACAAAGGTAAGGCCAAAGCTGCCGGCCTGCGGGGCACGTTGGCTCCCTGTCCCCCCACGCTGCCTCACAGCAGCCAGCTGGAAAGGTGCTGCTCAGCAGGCTCTGCTCAAGAGCTTCCTCCCTTCCTCCTTGCAGAATGGCAGCCTAGAAAGATCCTGCAGCAGCGCAAGGAGCTGTGTCTGCCCATGCTGCCAAGCTGGGGGGCAGGCAGGAGGCGGCAAGGCCCCGAGAAGCAGCCTGCTGCCAGGTGAGAGCCTTGGCGGAGGCGGAAGGGACGAGGGCTGCGCTTGTTTGGACCGCTGCACCAGAGCAGGCCCCTTTGCACATGCTGGCCCTACGGCCTCCAAAAGGCTCCCGACACACACCCCACTTAAGGCTGTTCTCCTGCTGGAAGGCAAGCGTGTAGCACTTTGCGTGGGAGCCTCCCATGGCCATAGCTTTCCTCCAGCGTCAGGATATCTTGGGGAGCCAAATGGAAATGCCTAGTGCAGGAGTGTTTGTCCAGGAAGGAGTCCCTCGAGATTGCAGGGAATCCCATCCTTTTCCTTGTGGGAACAAATGCTCCCTGTCCTAAACCTCTTGCCTCTCATGGTGTCTTCTCAGCAACTTGATCAAACAAGTGGGGCACATGAAGGAGCCTTTGGGGCAGAAGGAGGGGAAAGTGGAGCACCGCCCACATCCTCCATCTGCTCCTCGGACTTCTGCTGCCCGTGCTGCTCCCAGGGCTGCCGCACAGGTGTGTGATGGGATGTCGCGGAAAGGGCCCTGAGCGCGGGCTCCCTACAACGCCCAGTGGGCTCTCTGGCATGTGTCCAGCAATGATGCAAATTATATCCACACTTGCAAGCATCTGCCTACTGATATAACATCTATAACGTCTTCTGGGGCTTTGTTAATCGCAGAAATGGGTGGGTTTGCCCTCGAAGGCATTGGAAAGATGCCGGTGCATCTTTCGGCCCTGATCAGTTAGGGCAGCAGAGAGCCATATTCCCACTGTGCTGACACAGGACTAGGAGCCAGGGAGGCTCAAGAGCAGAAGTGTAAGGGAGGGGGAAGAGCAACAGCCAACAATTCCCCAATGTCCCAGTGTGGACCCTGCTTGAAAAGAGATCCTATGGGATGCCTTTGACAGCCCTCAGAACAGGGCATATAATCCAGGAAGCCAGCTCTTGTAGCCCGTTGCATCAGCTGCTTGAATAGCCTGAGCACAGCTCTGGAACGCTTAGGCGCCTCCTCTATGAGTGGGCTAGTGCTCTCTCCCCCGTTCTCTCCTCCCCACTGAAACCTTTTCTTCTTCTTGCTCTTGCAATACAGATCCGAGTGCTGAAGCCTGCACGCCACCCTGAGCAGCACTGTTCCCCACACAGAGGGGTGCCCCCTGACAAGTGAGTGTGCCCTGGCATGCCAGCTGCCAGGCAGGGCCTGGCACCATGGTGGCTCCTGACCCTGTGCAGGTGCTGCCACTCAGCTGCTGAGCACAGCAGACGACAGGCCCTCCTTTCAGCTGGTGGGGATGTGCAGGGGCTGAGGAGAGAAGAAGCCCCAAGGGGCCCCCAGGGAGCAGCAGCAGGACTTTGTTGATCCTTTGCAGGTATCTCTCGCCACGAGCAAAGCAGACCTTGCAGCTCCTGGAATCCTACAAAGTCCTCCGGGATCGCTGGAGGGAGAAGGTGGTCCAAAACCGCCAGAGGCTGCAGCTGCAGGAGGAGGCTCGCCGGTAAGTAGCTCCCAAGGCAGGCAGGGTCCCTGCTCCTGCCAAGCCCTTTGTGCCAAGGCCTGGGGGAAAGAGGGCCTTTCGCTGCCCCCTACGCCAGGGCACACAAGTGCCCTTGGAGCTTGGCCTCGCCTGTGCCTGGCCCAGCCATCCCTTGCACGGAAATGAGGTGGGGGCTGGGATGTGCCACTGGATTTTCAGGAGGCACCTGCATGTCATGACACACTCAGCATCTTTCTCCTCTACCCCTCAGTGCTTCAGTGATGAGCAGCCTCCAGAAGAAAGAGCAGCGGGGCCACAAGCTGGAAGTGTCCGGGAGAAATGTCTTTTTCCCCCCAAATAAACTCCCTTTCTGAGTTCATGTGAGCCTTTCTTTGGTGCAGTGTGAAGCTTGCAAGCAGCACCAGGGCAGCTTTGGAAGGGCAGGCAGGGGGCACAGGGTAGCAGGGGGAGCGTGGAGCCTCCATCCCGGGACACTCTCGCTCTGAGCCATGCCTGCCTTGACCAGAGAAAAGGAAGAAGAAAGGCCATTGGAAAGGCCCTCCAGGGCAGCTGTTTCTGAGATGACGCTGGGCGCTGCAACACTGCTTTTTGCACCCTGGGACAAGCCTTGAGCAAGGGCAGGCGGGCTCCCGCAGGGAGAGGACGTGCTTGCGAGGCACAAGCTATCCCCCATCAGTAGCCAAAAGCAAAGTCGGCACGTCTGTGGGGCAGTCCTGCGCAGCCTGGCAGCTCCTACCTGCGGGCAGCTTCCTTGGCTCTAAGAAAGACCCTTCCCAGCTCCGGGAGACCATATCATGGGGAAAACCTTGCCTAAATCCTGCTCTGAGACATGTCAATTCATATGCAGTGGGAAACAAAGCGTCTTATGTTCTGGATGGCAAAATGGAAGAAGATGTTTGGTGAGTTACACACACCGGGGTTCAGCAGGTGGGAAGGCCTAAACTCCTTCCCCGGATGGGGGATGCTGCTGCCAGGATGCCTGCATCGCTCTTTAGGGCTGGCGAAGAAACAGCCACGAGGGAGAGCCCTCCTCCAGTTCTAGCACAGAATGCCATTCTTCCTCCTGGTCTTCTCCACCTCTGAGTCCCTTTCAGGCTCGAGAGCATCTTGGATAAAGGAGCCGGATACTCGAGAAGCACCATATGCTCAAGGCTCTTCTTGGGGTGGAATTGCCCAGGTGACTTCCTTAGCCAGAAAGGTGCAGGGAATGGATTTGGAAACTTAACTCTTCCTCTCAGGACTCGCCAGCATGCCCTGCTCCCCTGGCAATGGGACGTCATATCCAGACGAGCCCACCAAGATCTTTCTCCCTTCCTGTTGGCAGATGATTGTGCAGCAGAGTGCACGTGCCCTAAGACATGCATGCCCACCATTCAGAACAGTTGTGCAGCCAGTTGCAAGCAAGGGAAGGAGACTGGCGCTCCGCAGAGAGCGGGGCTCTGTTGCCTCAGTGTGTGGCCACACAAATCCTGCAGTGCTCGGGCACAGGCATTTTGGACCCTCTCTCTGCACCATGCAGAGCACACGAGCTCTCCCTGTCTCACAGAGGGAGGAGATGCTGCTGGCCGGGGCCGGGTGCTCCATCTGTCCTGCTGCCTAAGGGCCATTCCCAGCACCACAGGCCATTTCCTAGCAGCAACCGGAGTGTCTGGGGGCCTTGCAGCTCCTGGCCTCAGCCACTTGAGATGAGCCCAGGACACGCAAGATGGCAGCTGGGGCCCTTCCATGGACACAGAGCGGCACGGAGTGGCAGAAGCAGTCATCACTTTTCCAGGAAAAGTCTGACTCTCCTCCTGTACTGAGACCAAGGACCCATGCAGAAAGAGCCCCTCACACCTAAAAATGTAATGGGACATTTGCAACAGGGACCGACCCCAGCGCAGGGAGGACCTTCCCACCTCGCTCTGCCTTTCTTCCCTTCAATCACGCTGAGCACCTGTACACACAAAAGCCATGGAGCTCCGGGCGCTGCCTATGGGAGCCAGCCGTGCAAAACCAACTGCAGAGCTGCATGGGCCAGTCTCGAGCAGCATTTCCCAGGGCCTCCAAGGAGCAGGGCCAGCACCCTCAAAACACCAGCAACACTGCAATGGGAACCAACCGCTTCAATTGGCACCAGTCCACAAAGACTGGAACATCCCTGAAGCACAGAAATATTCCACAAAATGGGCCAACACCCCAGACTACCAGCATCCCCACAAACACCCCCTAATCCGGCAGTGCTCCCCCCAGAAAAAACATCTGCCCCAGCATCCCCAGTCTTGGCCATCACACTACACCAGGCATGAGGACCACGGCGCCCAGGCCACGTGCACAACCTCCACTGCCGGGACATGGGGGACAGCCATGGAGTGGGACCCGCTGCCTCGTGCTGGGCCCAGGAGCCTGGGCAAACACCTGCAGACACTGTGTGTGAAGGGCATGTTCCCCTTCTGTTCCACACCAGCTCCGCCTTGATCATTGCTAGTGCCCAAACCTTAGAATCATAGAATCAGAGACCTGTTTTGGTTAGAAAACACCTTTTTAGATCACTGAGTTGAACTATAAACAGTTCAATACCACACCTGCTAAACCATGTCCTTAAGTACCTCATCCACACACGTCCTGAGCACTGCCAGGGACTGTGACTCCATGATGTTCCTGGGCAGCCTGTTCCAATGCTTGGCTCGTCTTACACTATAGACATTCCTCCTACGGTCTTAACTGAACCTCCCGTGGTGCTGCTTGAGGCCATTTCCTCTTGTCCTAGCTGTGGTAATTCTGGAGAAGAGATGAACCCCCCCCCACCTCACTAAAATCTCCTTCCCTGGGAGGAATCGCCGCCTTCCCTGGGTGTTTCAGCTGCCGCTCCCCTCATGCAGCCCCTGGTGACACGCGCTGAGGTCACACTGGCTTGTGCTGCATCACAAGGAGGTGACCCCAGCGACCGGCAGGGCCCCGTCACTTCCCTGCCAGGCACGCGCGCTGCTGGTCACTGCTCGCCGTGCTCTGCTCCACTGCTGCCCTTTGGAGCTTCTCGGTGACGAGGAGCGCACACAGGAGGCAGTGAGAGTGCTCGGGGAAGCTCTCCCTCACGGGCTGAGAACAAGGGGCTCGTTGGAGAGAGAGGAGTCCTTGGCGAGGTCACGGGAAGAGAATCCTTCTTCCCTGCTTGACCAGCGAACCAAGGACAGGTGGGAAGCCAAGATGGAGGGCTTCTGGACTCAGATCATCAGTCCGGCGTACTCCGTTTTGTTCCCTGTGCTCCTGCAGCTCTCTGCTGAGGGTAAGGGCTTTGGGCGCTGCTGCAGCAGGTGCCGCAGACCATGTTAGTTGTCAAAGCAGCTGTGGCTCCGGGGCTGTAGCCTGCAGAGGGCTGGGGGCTGTTGTAAGAGTCTGGTCCGAGGATCCTGTCCCGCTTGGGAGACAGAGTGTTGTGCGGGACTCATGATTCATGCTGCCCTGAGCCCCAAGCTCCTTTGGGCAGAGCTCCCTCTGCTCAGGGAGTTGCAGTGTGGGGTCAGATCTGCGTGGGAAGGGGGAGGCCCTCTGGGGACTGGCTCTGGGTGGGAAGGGGTCCTTCCTCCAGGGGCAGAAGGTGTCCCGGCATTCCCATGGGTCTCTCAAGAGCCTGCCACCAATGCCGCCTCTCTTCTTGTTTGGTGCAAGCTCTGTTTCTTCCTCCTGTATCCTCGTGGGCCTCCAGTGGGCAGAACATAGCTTGAGCTTGGAGATGGCATCCTTGGCCAGGAGGCAGGTGGCCGCTGCCCTTCTGCCAAACCCTTCCCTTGTCCCGCTTTCTTCTCTGCACCTCCATGGGGATCAGCGGGAGGTGGGCAGCCTGCAACGATGCCATAGGCCAGCTCGCAGCTGGCGGAGTGGCTTTTTGGTTGATTTGAATGTGCGTGCCTCTGTCACCCCGGGAGGAGAAGCTTGCGCAGAGCTTGGAGCTGCCTGACACTTCTTTCCCTTGCTTCACAGAGATTGTCATGGTTTGGGATGTTGTTTCCCGATACATCCTGCAGCAGCTTGTGATTGGCAAGGTGGGCTGGCGTCCTGCTCCCCTCGCCCTGCAGCATTGCAGTTTCCCAGGCCGTCCTGGGCCCTGGGAATGATCCTTTCCCCAGCGCCATGGCAGCGCACTGCCACCGGCCAGCATGCGGCAGAGCAGCTCCTTAGCTAACTTGGGGAGAAAGCACGTGCAGAGCTTGTGGGAGAAACCAGTCGGCACCTCGTGGGCCTTCTCTTTTGCCTGTGGCCAGAATGGAGAGATCAAGCAGAGAGACGGAGGCAGTTTCCTCCCTTGGTGCTCTGAGAGAGCTCCGGCATCTTCTTGTGCTCTGAGATGCTAGGAAATACTTGGAGGACAGGGAGGGCCATGTGTGCAGAGGAGGGTGAAGACAACATTGCAGCAAGGAGCTCTCCTCCAAAGCTTTCCACAGTGCTCCTTCGTGCAGCTGCAGCAGCAGCAGCAGGGAGAGCACAGAGCAGCCTGCCCGTGCTTGCAGAGTCCTCCCCTTTTCCACCAACACAGTGCTTACTCGTCATGTTTTTGTCTTTTCCGTGTGCAGGGTGTCCTGCTGGAGGGTCTTGGCACCTTCTGTACAGTTGAAGAGCCATTGTACCTGGGTGCAGAACAGGTGCTCTGGGTTCGAACACCCATTTTCAAGTTGGGCATGCAGATGGTCTGGCCGCGTGGGCTCACGTGCCCCGAAGTGAATCTCCCTGGTGAGACAGCAGGGACCACCCTCTGCTTCCCCTTGCCACTGTACCCGGGCTGGGAGTGTGCTCCCTGCGCTTTGCAGGAGCTGCCAGAAGCAGGCAATGCCCTCCACAGCTGGGGGAACACACAGAGCTTCCCCCACGCAAGCCCCCACACAGAGATCTCTTTCTTGGGAAGGACCTTCTCTGGAGTCTTCTGCTGCAAGTGTTGCAGCAAGTCGGGCTCTCTTGCCCTGACCTGCCCCCACTTTCATCTCTCTGCCACTCCCATGTCTTTCTCACCTAGTCCTGGAAATTGCACCTGCTGCAGCACTGACACTGTTTGACTTCCTTGCAGACGACATCCAAATTGAGCCACTGAACTACCAGCTCTTGTCCCTGGTGACGTCCTTGCCACGGCGTGTGGTTGAAGCCTGTGTGGAAGAGACCATCCACTTATTCTCTTTGCACTTGGAGAACAAGCAGAATGTGGTCTTTGCGTTCCGGGACTTGGGTGTGCTGAGCTGCCAGGGAGACACGCTCTGCATGATGTTTTACGACAGCTGCATCCAACGGCTGAGGAGAAGGGTAAGCCTCTTTGCGGCCCTTCGCAGTGTAAGTTGCTCAGCTTCCCAGGCCTACTTCCATTGCTTTGGGAAGCCTCCGTGGCCATCCTGCATGTGGTGGGCTACACAAACACCTTCCGCAGTGTGTTTCCCCCCGCCAAATTCCCCACTCCCAAGGAAAACACTGCCTGTCTTCCTGGATGCCTGTCTCTATTAAATGCTTGGCATGACTATTGAGCACTTGCAAGTCTTTGCTGTGGAGCATCTCCGCTCCACAATTAGGGGCTAATGTGCATGGCAGAGGACTCAGAAGAGGGATTTGCAGCAGCAGGCTCCTCCTGTAGCAGGATGAGGGGCTGCTGCCTTTGTCAGCAGGCAGGGAGCTGCCCTGGAAACCTCCCAACGGGCCTGGGTTGTCTTGCAGGTCCCTTGGCCAGCGGATCCTGTTGAGCCAAGCGGAAACATCGATACTCCTGGAACCAGGTCTAGCCGAGTCCACGTGTTCCCCAGGTGAGTGCGTTTCCTCTGCAGCCCTTAGCTTTGCTGACAGGGCCGGCCCCTAGATGCTGCTCGCACTCTGCACTGCCCATGCTCAGTGCTCACAAGAATTTAAGCCACATCCTCTGCCTTTGGACAGACTCTGGCAAAAACCCTCCAAGAAGCAGATGGCAGGCAAGGTGTTCTCCGACAACAGGGAGGAGCATTAGTGCCAGCAAGAGGCCAGGGGCAGACAGCCCCCTTTCTTCAAACGTGCCTTGTCTTCTGCTTTCCAGGTTTCAGCTTCTGCAGGAAAGCAGCCCAGAAGCCAAGGCTGCTCCCGCTGCCCCTCCATGCACGCAGAAGAAGCCTGAGGTGCCCCAGTGTCCCAGGGCCAACAAAGGTAAGGCCAAAGCTGCCGGCCTGCGGGGCACGTTGGCTCCCTGTCCCCCCACGCTGCCTCACAGCAGCCAGCTGGAAAGGTGCTGCTCAGCAGGCTCTGCTCAAGAGCTTCCTCCCTTCCTCCTTGCAGAATGGCAGCCTAGAAAGATCCTGCAGCAGCGCAAGGAGCTGTGTCTGCCCATGCTGCCAAGCTGGGGGGCAGGCAGGAGGCGGCAAGGCCCCGAGAAGCAGCCTGCTGCCAGGTGAGAGCCTTGGCGGAGGCGGAAGGGACGAGGGCTGCGCTTGTTTGGACCTCTGCACCAGAGCAGGCCCCTTTGCACATGCTGGCCCTACGGCCTCCAAAAGGCTCCCGACACACACCCCACTTAAGGCTGTTCTCCTGCTGGAAGGCAAGCGTGTAGCACTTTGCGTGGGAGCCTCCCATGGCCATAGCTTTCCTCCAGCGTCAGGATATCTTGGGGAGCCAAATGGAAATGCCTAGTGCAGGAGTGTTTGTCCAGGAAGGAGTCCCTCGAGATTGCAGGGAATCCCATCCTTTTCCTTGTGGGAACAAATGCTCCCTGTCCTAAACCTCTTGCCTCTCATGGTGTCTTCTCAGCAACTTGATCAAACAAGTGGGGCACATGAAGGAGCCTTTGGGGCAGAAGGAGGGGAAAGTGGAGCACCGCCCACATCCTCCATCTGCTCCTCGGACTTCTGCTGCCCGTGCTGCTCCCAGGGCTGCCGCACAGGTGTGTGATGGGATGTCGCGGAAAGGGCCCTGAGCGCGGGCTCCCTACAACGCCCAGTGGGCTCTCTGGCATGTGTCCAGCAATGATGCAAATTATATCCACACTTGCAAGCATCTGCCTACTGATATAACATCTATAACGTCTTCTGGGGCTTTGTTAATCGCAGAAATGGGTGGGTTTGCCCTCGAAGGCATTGGAAAGATGCCGGTGCATCTTTCGGCCCTGATCAGTTAGGGCAGCAGAGAGCCATATTCCCACTGTGCTGACACAGGACTAGGAGCCAGGGAGGCTCAAGAGCAGAAGTGTAAGGGAGGGGGAAGAGCAACAGCCAACAATTCCCCAATGTCCCAGTGTGGACCCTGCTTGAAAAGAGATCCTATGGGATGCCTTTGACAGCCCTCAGAACAGGGCATATAATCCAGGAAGCCAGCTCTTGTAGCCCGTTGCATCAGCTGCTTGTATAGCCTGAGCACAGCTCTGGAACGCTTAGGCGCCTCCTCTATGAGTGGGCTAGTGCTCTCTCCCCCGTTCTCTCCTCCCCACTGAAACCTTTTCTTCTTCTTGCTCTTGCAATACAGATCCGAGTGCTGAAGCCTGCACGCCACCCTGAGCAGCACTGTTCCCCACACAGAGGGGTGCCCCCTGACAAGTGAGTGTGCACTGGCATGCCAGCTGCCAGGCAGGGCCTGGCACCATGGTGGCTCCTGACCCTGTGCAGGTGCTGCCACTCAGCTGCTGAGCACAGCAGACGACAGGCCCTCCTTTCAGCTGGTGGGGATGTGCAGGGGCTGAGGAGAGAAGAAGCCCCAAGGGGCCCCCAGGGAGCAGCAGCAGGACTTTGTTGATCCTTTGCAGGTATCTCTCGCCACGAGCAAAGCAGACCTTGCAGCTCCTGGAATCCTACAAAGTCCTCCGGGATCGCTGGAGGGAGAAGGTGGTCCAAAACCGCCAGAGGCTGCAGCTGCAGGAGGAGGCTCGCCGGTAAGTAGCTCCCAAGGCAGGCAGGGTCCCTGCTCCTGCCAAGCCCTTTGTGCCAAGGCCTGGGGGAAAGAGGGCCTTTCGCTGCCCCCTACGCCAGGGCACACAAGTGCCCTTGGAGCTTGGCCTCGCCTGTGCCTGGCCCAGCCATCCCTTGCACGGAAATGAGGTGGGGGCTGGGATGTGCCACTGGATTTTCAGGAGGCACCTGCATGTCATGACACACTCAGCATCCTTCTCCTCTACCCCTCAGTGCTTCAGTGATGAGCAGCCTCCAGAAGAAAGAGCAGCGGGGCCACAAGCTGGACGTGTCCGGGAGAAATGTCTTTTTCCCCCCAAATAAACTCCCTTTCTGAGTTCATGTGAGCCTTTCTTTGGTGCAGTGTGAAGCTTGCAAGCAGCACCAGGGCAGCTTTGGAAGGGCAGGCAGGGGGCACAGGGTAGCAGGGGGAGCGTGGAGCCTCCATCCCGGGACACTCTCGCTCTGAGCCATGCCTGCCTTGACCAGAGAAAAGGAAGAAGAAAGGCCATTGGAAAGGCCCTCCAGGGCAGCTGTTTCTGAGATGACGCTGGGCGCTGCAACACTGCTTTTTGCACCCTGGGACAAGCCTTGAGCAAGGGCAGGCGGGCTCCCGCAGGGAGAGGACGTGCTTGCGAGGCACAAGCTATCCCCCATCAGTAGCCAAAAGCAAAGTCGGCACGTCTGTGGGGCAGTCCTGCGCAGCCTGGCAGCTCCTACCTGCGGGCAGCTTCCTTGGCTCTAAGAAAGACCCTTCCCAGCTCCGGGAGACCATATCATGGGGAAAACCTTGCCTAAATCCTGCTCTGAGACATGTCAATTCATATGCAGTGGGAAACAAAGCGTCTTATGTTCTGGATGGCAAAATGGAAGAAGATGTTTGGTGAGTTACACACACCGGGGTTCAGCAGGTGGGAAGGCCTAAACTCCTTCCCCGGATGGGGGATGCTGCTGCCAGGATGCCTGCATCGCTCTTTAGGGCTGGCGAAGAAATAGCCACGAGGGAGAGCCCTCCTCCAGTTCTAGCACAGAATGCCATTCTTCCTCCTGGTCTTCTCCACCTCTGAGTCCCTTTCAGGCTCGAGAGCATCTTGGATAAAGGAGCCGGATACTCGAGAAGCACCATATGCTCAAGGCTCTTCTTGGGGTGGAATTGCCCAGGTGACTTCCTTAGCCAGAAAGGTGCAGGGAATGGATTTGGAAACTTAACTCTTCCTCTCAGGACTCGCCAGCATGCCCTGCTCCCCTGGCAATGGGACGTCATATCCAGACGAGCCCACCAAGATCTTTCTCCCTTCCTGTTGGCAGATGATTGTGCAGCAGAGTGCACGTGCCCTAAGACATGCATGCCCACCATTCAGAACAGTTGTGCAGCCAGTTGCAAGCAAGGGAAGGAGACTGGCGCTCCGCAGAGAGCGGGGCTCTGTTGCCTCAGTGTGTGGCCACACAAATCCTGCAGTGCTCGGGCACAGGCATTTTGGACCCTCTCTCTGCACCATGCAGAGCACACGAGCTCTCCCTGTCTCACAGAGGGAGGAGATGCTGCTGGCCGGGGCCAGGTGCTCCATCTGTCCTGCTGCCTAAGGGCCATTCCCAGCACCACAGGCCATTTCCTAGCAGCAACCGGAGTGTCTGGGGGCCTTGCAGCTCCTGGCCTCAGCCACTTGAGATGAGCCCAGGACACGCAAGATGGCAGCTGGGGCCCTTCCATGGACACAGAGCGGCACGGAGTGGCAGAAGCAGTCATCACTTTTCCAGGAAAAGTCTGACTCTCCTCCTGTACTGAGACCAAGGACCCATGCAGAAAGAGCCCCTCACACCTAAAAATGTAATGGGACATTTGCAACAGGGACCGACCCCAGCGCAGGGAGGACCTTCCCACCTCGCTCTGCCTTTCTTCCCTTCAATCACGCTGAGCACCTGTACACACAAAAGCCATGGAGCTCCGGGCGCTGCCTATGGGAGCCAGCCGTGCAAAACCAACTGCAGAGCTGCATGGGCCAGTCTCGAGCAGCATTTCCCAGGGCCTCCAAGGAGCAGGGCCAGCACCCTCAAAACACCAGCAACACTGCAATGGGAACCAACCGCTTCAATTGGCACCAGTCCACAAAGACTGGAACATCCCTGAAGCACAGAAATATTCCACAAAATGGGCCAACACCCCAGACTACCAGCATCCCCACAAACACCCCCTAATCCGGCAGTGCTCCCCCCAGAAAAAACATCTGCCCCAGCATCCCCAGTCTTGGCCATCACACTACACCAGGCATGAGGACCACGGCGCCCAGGCCACGTGCACAACCTCCACTGCCGGGACATGGGGGACAGCCATGGAGTGGGACCCGCTGCCTCGTGCTGGGCCCAGGAGCCTGGGCAAACACCTGCAGACACTGTGTGTGAAGGGCATGTTCCCCTTCTGTTCCACACCAGCTCCGCCTTGATCATTGCTAGTGCCCAAACCTTAGAATCATAGAATCAGAGACCTGTTTTGGTTAGAAAACACCTTTTTAGATCACTGAGTTGAACTATAAACAGTTCAATACCACACCTGCTAAACCATGTCCTTAAGTACCTCATCCACACACGTCCTGAGCACTGCCAGGGACTGTGACTCCATGATGTTCCTGGGCAGCCTGTTCCAATGCTTGGCTCGTCTTACACTATAGACATTCCTCCTACGGTCTTAACTGAACCTCCCGTGGTGCTGCTTGAGGCCATTTCCTCTTGTCCTAGCTGTGGTAATTCTGGAGAAGAGATGAACCCCCCCCCACCTCACTAAAATCTCCTTCCCTGGGAGGAATCGCCGCCTTCCCTGGGTGTTTCAGCTGCCGCTCCCCTCATGCAGCCCCTGGTGACACGCGCTGAGGTCACACTGGCTTGTGCTGCATCACAAGGAGGTGACCCCAGCGACCGGCAGGGCCCCGTCACTTCCCTGCCAGGCACGCGCGCTGCTGGTCACTGCTCGCCGTGCTCTGCTCCACTGCTGCCCTTTGGAGCTTCTCGGTGACGAGGAGCGCACACAGGAGGCAGTGAGAGTGCTCGGGGAAGCTCTCCCTCACGGGCTGAGAACAAGGGGCTCGTTGGAGAGAGAGGAGTCCTTGGCGAGGTCACGGGAACAGAATCCTTCTTCCCTGCTTGACCAGCGAACCAAGGACAGGTGGGAAGCCAAGATGGAGGGCTTCTGGACTCAGATCATCAGTCCGGCGTACTCTGTTTTGTTCCCTGTGCTCCTGCAGCTCTCTGCTGAGGGTAAGGGCTTTGGGCGCTGCTGCAGCAGGTGCCGCAGACCATGTTAGTTGTCAAAGCAGCTGTGGCTCCGGGGCTGTAGCCTGCAGAGGGCTGGGGGCTGTTGTAAGAGTCTGGTCCGAGGATCCTGTCCCGCTTGGGAGACAGAGTGTTGTGCGGGACTCATGATTCATGCTGCCCTGAGCCCCAAGCTCCTTTGGGCAGAGCTCCCTCTGCTCAGGGAGTTGCAGTGTGGGGTCAGATCTGCGTGGGAAGGGGGAGGCCCTCTGGGGACTGGCTCTGGGTGGGAAGGGGTCCTTCCTCCAGGGGCAGAAGGTGTCCCGGCATTCCCATGGGTCTCTCAAGAGCCTGCCACCAATGCCGCCTCTCTTCTTGTTTGGTGCAAGCTCTGTTTCTTCCTCCTGTATCCTCGTGGGCCTCCAGTGGGCAGAACATAGCTTGAGCTTGGAGATGGCATCCTTGGCCAGGAGGCAGGTGGCCGCTGCCCTTCTGCCAAACCCTTCCCTTGTCCCGCTTTCTTCTCTGCACCTCCATGGGGATCAGCGGGAGGTGGGCAGCCTGCAACGATGCCATAGGCCAGCTCGCAGCTGGCGGAGTGGCTTTTTGGTTGATTTGAATGTGCGTGCCTCTGTCACCCCGGGAGGAGAAGCTTGCGCAGAGCTTGGAGCTGCCTGACACTTCTTTCCCTTGCTTCACAGAGATTGTCATGGTTTGGGATGTTGTTTCCCGATACATCCTGCAGCAGCTTGTGATTGGCAAGGTGGGCTGGCGTCCTGCTCCCCTCGCCCTGCAGCATTGCAGTTTCCCAGGCCGTCCTGGGCCCTGGGAATGATCCTTTCCCCAGCGCCATGGCAGCGCACTGCCACCGGCCAGCATGCGGCAGAGCAGCTCCTTAGCTAACTTGGGGAGAAAGCACGTGCAGAGCTTGTGGGAGAAACCAGTCGGCACCTCGTGGGCCTTCTCTTTTGCCTGTGGCCAGAATGGAGAGATCAAGCAGAGAGACGGAGGCAGTTTCCTCCCTTGGTGCTCTGAGAGAGCTCCGGCATCTTCTTGTGCTCTGAGATGCTAGGAAATACTTGGAGGACAGGGAGGGCCATGTGTGCAGAGGAGGGTGAAGACAACATTGCAGCAAGGAGCTCTCCTCCAAAGCTTTCCACAGTGCTCCTTCGTGCAGCTGCAGCAGCAGCAGCAGGGAGAGCACAGAGCAGCCTGCCCGTGCTTGCAGAGTCCTCCCCTTTTCCACCAACACACTGCTTACTCGTCATGTTTTTGTCTTTTCCGTGTGCAGGGTGTCCTGCTGGAGGGTCTTGGCACCTTCTGTACAGTTGAAGAGCCATTGTACCTGGGTGCAGAACAGGTGCTCTGGGTTCGAACACCCATTTTCAAGTTGGGCATGCAGATGGTCTGGCCGCGTGGGCTCACGTGCCCCGAAGTGAATCTCCCTGGTGAGACAGCAGGGACCACCCTCTGCTTCCCCTTGCCACTGTACCCGGGCTGGGAGTGTGCTCCCTGCGCTTTGCAGGAGCTGCCAGAAGCAGGCAATGCCCTCCACAGCTGGGGGAACACACAGAGCTTCCCCCACGCAAGCCCCCACACAGAGATCTCTTTCTTGGGAAGGACCTTCTCTGGAGTCTTCTGCTGCAAGTGTTGCAGCAAGTCGGGCTCTCTTGCCCTGACCTGCCCCCACTTTCATCTCTCTGCCACTCCCATGTCTTTCTCACCTAGTCCTGGAAATTGCACCTGCTGCAGCACTGACACTGTTTGACTTCCTTGCAGACGACATCCAAATTGAGCCACTGAACTACCAGCTCTTGTCCCTGGTGACGTCCTTGCCACGGCGTGTGGTTGAAGCCTGTGTGGAAGAGACCATCCACTTATTCTCTTTGCACTTGGAGAACAAGCAGAATGTGGTCTTTGCGTTCCGGGACTTGGGTGTGCTGAGCTGCCAGGGAGACACGCTCTGCATGATGTTTTACGACAGCTGCATCCAACGGCTGAGGAGAAGGGTAAGCCTCTTTGCGGCCCTTCGCAGTGTAAGTTGCTCAGCTTCCCAGGCCTACTTCCATTGCTTTGGGAAGCCTCCGTGGCCATCCTGCATGTGGTGGGCTACACAAACACCTTCCGCAGTGTGTTTCCCCCCGCCAAATTCCCCACTCCCAAGGAAAACACTGCCTGTCTTCCTGGATGCCTGTCTCTATTAAATGCTTGGCATGACTATTGAGCACTTGCAAGTCTTTGCTGTGGAGCATCTCCGCTCCACAACTAGGGGCTAATGTGCATGGCAGAGGACTCAGAAGAGGGATTTGCAGCAGCAGGCTCCTCCTGTAGCAGGATGAGGGGCTGCTGCCTTTGTCAGCAGGCAGGGAGCTGCCCTGGAAACCTCTCAACGGGCCTGGGTTGTCTTGCAGGTCCCTTGGCCTGCGGATCCTGTTGAGCCAAGCGGAAACATCGATACTCCTGGAACCAGGTCTAGCGGAGTCCACGTGTTCCCCAGGTGAGTGCGTTTCCTCTGCAGCCCTTAGCTTTGCTGACAGGGCCGGCCCCTAGATGCTGCTCGCACTCTGCACTGCCCGTGCTCAGTGCTCACAAGAATTTAAGCCACGTCCTCTGCCTTTGGACAGACTCTGGCAAAAACCCTCCAAGAAGCAGATGGCAGGCAAGGTGTTCTCCGACAACAGGGAGGAGCATTAGTGCCAGCAAGAGGCCAGGGGCAGACAGCCCCCTTTCTTCAATCGTGCCTTGTCTTCTGCTTTCCAGGTTTCAGCTTCTGGAGGAAGACAGCCCAGAAGCCAAGGCTGCTCCTGCTGCCCCTCCACGCACGCAGAAAAAGCCTGAGGTGCCCCAGTGTCCCAGGGCCAACAAAGGTAAGGCCAAAGCTGCCGGCCTGCGGGGCACGTTGGTTCCCTGTCCCCCCACGCTGCCTCACAGCAGCCACCTGGAAAGGTGCTGCTCAGCAGGCTCTGCTCAAGAGCTTCCTCCCTTCCTCCTTGCAGAATGGCAGCCTAGAAAGATCCTGCAGCAGCGCAAGGAGCTGTGTCTGCCCATGCTGCCAAGCTGGGGGGCAGGCAGGAGGCGGCAAGGCCCCGAGAAGCAGCCTGCTGCCAGGTGAGAGCCTTGGCGGAGGCGGAAGGGACGAGGGCTGCGCTTGTTTGGACCTCTGCACCAGAGCAGGCCCCTTTGCACATGCTGGCCCTACGGCCTCCAAAAGGCTCCCGACACACACCCCACTTAAGGCTGTTCTCCTGCTGGAAGGCAAGCGTGTAGCACTTTGCGTGGGAGCCTCCCATGGCCATAGCTTTCCTCCAGCGTCAGGATATCTTGGGGAGCCAAATGGAAATGCCTAGTGCAGGAGTGTTTGTCCAGGAAGGAGTCCCTCGAGATTGCAGGGAATCCCATCCTTTTCCTTGTGGGAACAAATGCTCCCTGTCCTAAACCTCTTGCCTCACATGGTGTCTTCTCAGCAACTTGATCAAACAAGTGGGGCACATGAAGGAGCCTTTGGGGCAGAAGGAGGGGAAAGTGGAGCACCGCCCACATCCTCCATCTGCTCCTCGGACTTCTGCTGCCCGTGCTGCTCCCAGGGCTGCCGCACAGGTGTGTGATGGGATGTCGCGGAAAGGGCCCTGAGCGCGGGCTCCCTACAACGCCCAGTGGGCTCTTTGGCATGTGTCCAGCAATGATGCAAATTATATCCACACTTGCAAGCATCTGCCTACTGATATAACATCTATAACGTCTTCTGGGGCTTTGTTAATCGCAGAAATGGGTGGGTTTGCCCTCGAAGGCATTGGAAAGATGCCGGTGCATCTTTCGGCCCTGATCAGTTAGGGCAGCAGAGAGCCATATTCCCACTGTGCTGACACAGGACTAGGAGCCAGGGAGGCTCAAGAGCAGAAGTGTAAGGGAGGGGGAAGAGCAACAGCCAACAATTCCCCAATGTCCCAGTGTGGACCCTGCTTGAAAAGAGATCCTATGGGATGCCTTTGACAGCCCTCAGAACAGGGCGTATCATCCAGGAAGCCAGCTCTTGTAGCCCGTTGCATCAGCTGCTTGTATAGCCTGAGCACGGCTCTGGAACGCTTAGGCGCCTCCTCTATGAGTGGGCTAGTGCTCTCTCCCCCGTTCTCTCCTCCCCACTGAAACCTTTTCTTCTTCTTGCTCTTGCAATACAGATCCGAGTGCTGAAGCCTGCACGCCACCCTGAGCAGCACTGTTCCCCACACAGAGGGGTGCCCCCTGACAAGTGAGTGTGCACTGGCATGCCAGCTGCCAGGCAGGGCCTGGCACCATGGTGGCTCCTGACCCTGTGCAGGTGCTGCCACTCAGCTGCTGAGCACAGCAGACGACAGGCCCTCCTTTCAGCTGGTGGGGATGTGCAGGGGCTGAGGAGAGAAGAAGCCCCAAGGGGCCCCCAGGGAGCAGCAGCAGCAGGACTTTGTTGATCCTTTGCAGGTATCTCTCGCCACGAGCAAAGCAGACCTTGCAGCTCCTGGAATCCTACAAAGTCCTCCGGGATCGCTGGAGGGAGAAGGTGGTCCAAAACCGCCAGAGGCTGCAGCTGCAGGAGGAGGCTCGCCGGTAAGTAGCTCCCAAGGCAGGCAGGGTCCCTGCTCCTGCCAAGCCCTTTGTGCCAAGGCCTGGGGGAAAGAGGGCCTTTCGCTGCCCCCTACGCCAGGGCACACAAGTGCCCTTGGAGCTTGGCCTCGCCTGTGCCTGGCCCAGCCATCCCTTGCACGGAAATGAGGTGGGGGCTGGGATGTGCCACTGGATTTTCAGGAGGCACCTGCATGTCATGACACACTCAGCATCTTTCTCCTCTACCCCTCAGTGCTTCAGTGATGAGCAGCCTCCAGAAGAAAGAGCAGCGGGGCCACAAGCTGGACGTGTCCGGGAGAAATGTCTTTTTCCCCCCAAATAAACTCCCTTTCTGAGTTCATGTGAGCCTTTCTTTGGTGCAGTGTGAAGCTTGCAAGCAGCACCAGGGCAGCTTTGGAAGGGCAGGCAGGGGGCACAGGGTAGCAGGGGGAGCGTGGAGCCTCCATCCCGGGACACTCTCGCTCTGAGCCATGCCTGTCTTGACCAGAGAAAAGGAAGAAGAAAGGCCATTGGAAAGGCCCTCCAGGGCAGCTGTTTCTGAGATGACGCTGGGCGCTGCAACACTGCTTTTTGCACCCTGGGACAAGCCTTGAGCAAGGGCAGGCGGGCTCCCGCAGGGAGAGGACGTGCTTGCGAGGCACAAGCTATCCCCCATCAGTAGCCAAAAGCAAAGTCGGCACGCCTGTGGGGCAGTCCTGCGCAGCCTGGCAGCTCCTACCTGCGGGCAGCTTCCTTGGCTCTAAGAAAGACCCTTCCCAGCTCCGGGAGACCATATCATGGGGAAAACCTTGCCTAAATCCTGCTCTGAGACATGTCAATTCATATGCAGTGGGAAACAAAGCGTCTTATGTTCTGGATGGCAAAATGGAAGAAGATGTTTGGTGAGTTACACACACCGGGGTTCAGCAGGTGGGAAGGCCTAAACTCCTTCCCCGGATGGGGGATGCTGCTGCCAGGATGCCTGCATCGCTCTTTAGGGCTGGCGAAGAAACAGCCACGAGGGAGAGCCCTCCTCCAGTTCTAGCACAGAATGCCATTCTTCCTCCTGGTCTTCTCCACCTCTGAGTCCCTTTCAGGCTCGAGAGCATCTTGGATAAAGGAGCCGGATACTCGAGAAGCACCATATGCTCAAGGCTCTTCTTGGGGTGGAATTGCCCAGGTGACTTCCTTAGCCAGAAAGGTGCAGGGAATGGATTTGGAAACTTAACTCTTCCTCTCAGGACTCGCCAGCATGCCCTGCTCCCCTGGCAATGGGACGTCATATCCAGACGAGCCCACCAAGATCTTTCTCCCTTCCTGTTGGCAGATGATTGTGCAGCAGAGTGCACGTGCCCTAAGACATGCATGCCCACCATTCAGAACAGTTGTGCAGCCAGTTGCAAGCAAGGGAAGGAGACTGGCGCTCCGCAGAGAGCGGGGCTCTGTTGCCTCAGTGTGTGGCCACACAAATCCTGCAGTGCTCGGGCACAGGCATTTTGGACCCTCTCTCTGCACCATGCAGAGCACACGAGCTCTCCCTGTCTCACAGAGGGAGGAGATGCTGCTGGCCGGGGCCAGGTGCTCCATCTGTCCTGCTGCCTAAGGGCCATTCCCAGCACCACAGGCCATTTCCTAGCAGCAACCGGAGTGTCTGGGGGCCTTGCAGCTCCTGGCCTCAGCCACTTGAGATGAGCCCAGGACACGCAAGATGGCAGCTGGGGCCCTTCCATGGACACAGAGCGGCACGGAGTGGCAGAAGCAGTCATCACTTTTCCAGGAAAAGTCTGACTCTCCTCCTGTACTGAGACCAAGGACCCATGCAGAAAGAGCCCCTCACACCTAAAAATGTAATGGGACATTTGCAACAGGGACCGACCCCAGCGCAGGGAGGACCTTCCCACCTCGCTCTGCCTTTCTTCCCTTCAATCACGCTGAGCACCTGTACACACAAAAGCCATGGAGCTCCGGGCGCTGCCTATGGGAGCCAGCCGTGCAAAACCAACTGCAGAGCTGCATGGGCCAGTCTCGAGCAGCATTTCCCAGGGCCTCCAAGGAGCAGGGCCAGCACCCTCAAAACACCAGCAACACTGCAATGGGAACCACCCGCTTCAATTGGCACCAGTCCACAAAGACTGGAACATCCCTGAAGCACAGAAATATTCCACAAAATGGGCCAACACCCCAGACTACCAGCATCCCCACAAACACCCCCTAATCCGGCAGTGCTCCCCCCAGAAAAAACATCTGCCCCAGCATCCCCAGTCTTGGCCATCACACTACACCAGGCATGAGGACCACGGCGCCCAGGCCACGTGCACAACCTCCACTGCCGGGACATGGGGGACAGCCATGGAGTGGGACCCGCTGCCTCGTGCTGGGCCCAGGAGCCTGGGCAAACACCTGCAGACACTGTGTGTGAAGGGCATGTTCCCCTTCTGTTCCACACCAGCTCCGCCTTGATCATTGCTAGTGCCCAAACCTTAGAATCATAGAATCAGAGACCTGTTTTGGTTAGAAAACACCTTTTTAGATCACTGAGTTGAACTATAAACAGTTCAATACCACACCTGCTAAACCATGTCCTTAAGTACCTCATCCACACACGTCCTGAGCACTGCCAGGGACTGTGACTCCATGATGTTCCTGGGCAGCCTGTTCCAACACTTGGCTACTCTTACCCTGTAGACATTCCTCCTACGGTCTTAACTGAACCTCCCGTGGTGCTGCTTGAGGCCATTTCCTCTTGTCCTAGCTGTGGTAATTCTGGAGAAGAGATGAACCCCCCCCCACCTCACTAAAATCTCCTTCCCTGGGAGGAATCGCCGCCTTCCCTGGGTGTTTCAGCTGCCGCTCCCCTCATGCAGCCCCTGGTGACACGCGCTGAGGTCACACTGGCTTGTGCTGCATCACAAGGAGGTGACCCCAGCGACCGGCAGGGCCCCGTCACTTCCCTGCCAGGCACGCGCGCTGCTGGTCACTGCTCGCCGTGCTCTGCTCCACTGCTGCCCTTTGGAGCTTCTCGGTGACGAGGAGCGCACACAGGAGGCAGTGAGAGTGCTCGGGGAAGCTCTCCCTCACGGGCTGAGAACAAGGGGCTCGTTGGAGAGAGAGGAGTCCTTGGCGAGGTCACGGGAAGAGAATCCTTCTTCCCTGCTTGACCAGCGAACCAAGGACAGGTGGGAAGCCAAGATGGAGGGCTTCTGGACTCAGATCATCAGTCCGGCGTACTCCGTTTTGTTCCCTGTGCTCCTGCAGCTCTCTGCTGAGGGTAAGGGCTTTGGGCGCTGCTGCAGCAGGTGCCGCAGACCATGTTAGTTGTCAAAGCAGCTGTGGCTCCGGGGCTGTAGCCTGCAGAGGGCTGGGGGCTGTTGTAAGAGTCTGGTCCGAGGATCCTGTCCCGCTTGGGAGACAGAGTGTTGTGCGGGACTCATGATTCTTGGTCGTGCTGCTGCCCTGAGCCCCAAGCTCCTTTGGGCAGAGCTCCCTCTGCTCAGGGAGTTGCAGTGTGGGGTCAGATCTGCGTGGGAAGGGGGAGGCCCTCTGGGGACTGGCTCTGGGTGGGAAGGGGTCCTTCCTCCAGGGGCAGAAGGTGTCCCGGCATTCCCATGGGTCTCTCAAGAGCCTGCCACCAATGCCGCCTCTCTTCTTGTTTGGTGCAAGCTCTGTTTCTTCCTCCTGTATCCTCGTGGGCCTCCAGTGGGCAGAACATAGCTTGAGCTTGGAGATGGCATCCTTGGCCAGGAGGCAGGTGGCCACTGCCCTTCTGCCAAACCCTTCCCTTGTCCCGCTTTCTTCTCTGCACCTCCATGGGGATCAGCGGGAGGTGGGCAGCCTGCAACGATGCCATAGGCCAGCTCGCAGCTGGCGGAGTGGCTTTTTGGTTGATTTGAATGTGCGTGCCTCTGTCACCCCGGGAGGAGAAGCTTGCGCAGAGCTTGGAGCTGCCTGACACTTCTTTCCCTTGCTTCACAGAGATTGTCATGGTTTGGGATGTTGTTTCCCGATACATCCTGCAGCAGCTTGTGATTGGCAAGGTGGGCTGGCGTCCTGCTCCCCTCGCCCTGCAGCATTGCAGTTTCCCAGGGCGTCCTGGGCCCTGGGAATGATCCTTCCCCCAGCGCCATGGCAGCGCACTGCCACCGGCCAGCATGCGGCAGAGCAGCTCCTTAGCTAACTTGGGGAGAAAGCACGTGCAGAGCTTGTGGGAGAAAGCAGTCGGCACCTCGTGGGCCTTCTCTTTTGGCTGTGGCCAGAATGGAGAGATCAAGCAGAGAGACGGAGGCAGTTTCCTCCCTTGGTGCTCTGAGAGAGCTCCGGCATCTTCTTGTGCTCTGAGATGCTAGGAAATACTTGGAGGAGAGGGAGGGCCATGTGTGCAGAGGAGGGTGAAGACAACATTGCAGCAAGGAGCTCTCCTCCAAAGCTTTCCACAGTGCTCCTTCGTGCAGCTGCAGCAGCAGCAGCAGGGAGAGCACAGAGCAGCCTGCCCGTGCTTGCAGAGTCCTCCCCTTTTCCACCAACACAGTGCTTACTCGTCATGTTTTTGTCTTTTCCGTGTGCAGGGTGTCCTGCTGGAGGGTCTTGGCACCTTCTGTACAGTTGAAGAGCCATTGTACCTGGGTGCAGAACAGGTGCTCTGGGTTCGAACACCCATTTTCAAGTTGGGCATGCAGATGGTCTGGCCGCGTGGGCTCACGTGCCCCGAAGTGAATCTCCCTGGTGAGACAGCAGGGACCACCCTCTGCTTCCCCTTGCCACTGTACCCGGGCTGGGAGTGTGCTCCCTGCGCTTTGCAGGGGCTGCCACAAGCAGGGAATGCCCTCCACAGCTGGGGGAACACACAGAGCTTCCCCCACGCAAGCCCCCACACAGAGATCTCTTTCTTGGGAAGGACCTTCTCTGGAGTCTTCTGCTGCAAGTGTTGCAGCAAGTCGGGCTCTCTTGCCCTGACCTGCCCCCACTTTCATCTCTCTGCCACTCCCATGTCTTTCTCACCTACTCCTGGAAATTGCACCTGCTGCAGCACTGACACTGTTTGACTTCCTTGCAGACGACATCCAAATTGAGCCACTGAACTACCAGCTCTTGTCCCTGGTGACGTCCTTGCCACGGCGTGTGGTTGAAGCCTGTGTGGAAGAGACCATCCACTTATTCTCTTTGCACTTGGAGAACAAGCAGAATGTGGTCTTTGCGTTCCGGGACTTGGGTGTGCTGAGCTGCCAGGGAGACACGCTCTGCATGATGTTTTACGACAGCTGCATCCAACGGCTGAGGAGAAGGGTAAGCCTCTTTGCGGCCCTTCGCAGTGTAAGTTGCTCAGCTTCCCAGGCCTACTTCCATTGCTTTGGGAAGCCTCCGTGGCCATCCTGCATGTGGTGGGCTACACAAACACCTTCCGCAGTGTGTTTCCCCCCGCCAAATTCCCCACTCCCAAGGAAAACACTGCCTGTCTTCCTGGATGCCTGTCTCTATTAAATGCTTGGCATGACTATTGAGCACTTGCAAGTCTTTGCTGTGGAGCATCTCCGCTCCACAACTAGGGGCTAATGTGCATGGCAGAGGACTCAGAAGAGGGATTTGCAGCAGCAGGCTCCTCCTGTAGCAGGACGAGGGGCTGCTGCCTTTGTCAGCAGGCAGGGAGCTGCCCTGGAAACCTCCCAACGGGCCTGGGTTGTCTTGCAGGTCCCTTGGCCAGCGGATCCTGTTGAGCCAAGCGGAAACATCGATACTCCTGGAACCAGGTCTAGCCGAGTCCACGTGTTCCCCAGGTGAGTGCGTTTCCTCTGCAGCCCTTAGCTTTGCTGACAGGGCCGCCCCCTAGATGCTGCTCGCACTCTGCACTGCCCATGCTCAGTGCTCACAAGAATTTAAGCCACGTCCTCTGCCTTTGGACAGACTCTGGCAAAAACCCTCCAAGAAGCAGATGGCAGGCAAGGTGTTCTCCGACAACAGGGAGGAGCATTAGTGCCAGCAAGAGGCCAGGGGCAGACAGCCCCCTTTCTTCAAACGTGCCTTGTCTTCTGCTTTCCAGGTTTCAGCTTCTGCAGGAAAGCAGCCCAGAAGCCAAGGCTGCTCCCGCTGCCCCTCCATGCACGCAGAAGAAGCCTGAGGTGCCCCAGTGTCCCAGGGCCAACAAAGGTAAGGCCAAAGCTGCCGGCCTGCGGGGCACGTTGGCTCCCTGTCCCCCCACGCTGCCTCACAGCAGCCAGCTGGAAAGGTGCTGCTCAGCAGGCTCTGCTCAAGAGCTTCCTCCCTTCCTCCTTGCAGAATGGCAGCCTAGAAAGATCCTGCAGCAGCGCAAGGAGCTGTGTCTGCCCATGCTGCCAAGCTGGGGGGCAGGCAGGAGGCGGCAAGGCCCCGAGAAGCAGCCTGCTGCCAGGTGAGAGCCTTGGCGGAGGCGGAAGGGACGAGGGCTGCGCTTGTTTGGACCTCTGCACCAGAGCAGGCCCCTTTGCACATGCTGGCCCTACGGCCTCCAAAAGGCTCCCGACACACACCCCACTTAAGGCTGTTCTCCTGCTGGAAGGCAAGCGTGTAGCACTTTGCGTGGGAGCCTCCCATGGCCATAGCTTTCCTCCAGCGTCAGGATATCTTGGGGAGCCAAATGGAAATGCCTAGTGCAGGAGTGTTTGTCCAGGAAGGAGTCCCTCGAGATTGCAGGGAATCCCATCCTTTTCCTTGTGGGAACAAATGCTCCCTGTCCTAAACCTCTTGCCTCTCATGGTGTCTTCTCAGCAACTTGATCAAACAAGTGGGGCACATGAAGGAGCCTTTGGGGCAGAAGGAGGGGAAAGTGGAGCACCGCCCACATCCTCCATCTGCTCCTCGGACTTCTGCTGCCCGTGCTGCTCCCAGGGCTGCCGCACAGGTGTGTGATGGGATGTCGCGGAAAGGGCCCTGAGCGCGGGCTCCCTACAACGCCCAGTGGGCTCTCTGGCATGTGTCCAGCAATGATGCAAATTATATCCACACTTGCAAGCATCTGCCTACTGATATAACATCTATAACGTCTTCTGGGGCTTTGTTAATCGCAGAAATGGGTGGGTTTGCCCTCGAAGGCATTGGAAAGATGCCGGTGCATCTTTCGGCCCTGATCAGTTAGGGCAGCAGAGAGCCATATTCCCACTGTGCTGACACAGGACTAGGAGCCAGGGAGGCTCAAGAGCAGAAGTGTAAGGGAGGGGGAAGAGCAACAGCCAACAATTCCCCAATGTCCCAGTGTGGACCCTGCTTGAAAAGAGATCCTATGGGATGCCTTTGACAGCCCTCAGAACAGGGCATATAATCCAGGAAGCCAGCTCTTGTAGCCCGTTGCATCAGCTGCTTGAATAGCCTGAGCACAGCTCTGGAACGCTTAGGCGCCTCCTCTATGAGTGGGCTAGTGCTCTCTCCCCCGTTCTCTCCTCCCCACTGAAACCTTTTCTTCTTCTTGCTCTTGCAATACAGATCCGAGTGCTGAAGCCTGCACGCCACCCTGAGCAGCACTGTTCCCCACACAGAGGGGTGCCCCCTGACAAGTGAGTGTGCCCTGGCATGCCAGCTGCCAGGCAGGGCCTGGCACCATGGTGGCTCCTGACCCTGTGCAGGTGCTGGCACTCAGCTGCTGAGCACAGCAGACGACAGGCCCTCCTTTCAGCTGGTGGGGATGTGCAGGGGCTGAGGAGAGAAGAAGCCCCAAGGGGCCCCCAGGGAGCAGCAGCAGGACTTTGTTGATCCTTTGCAGGTATCTCTCGCCACGAGCAAAGCAGACCTTGCAGCTCCTGGAATCCTACAAAGTCCTCCGGGATCGCTGGAGGGAGAAGGTGGTCCAAAACCGCCAGAGGCTGCAGCTGCAGGAGGAGGCTCGCCGGTAAGTGGCTCCCAAGGCAGGCAGGGTCCCTGCTCCTGCCAAGCCCTTTGTGCCAAGGCCTGGGGGAAAGAGGGCCTTTCGCTGCCCCCTACGCCAGGGCACACAAGTGCCCTTGGAGCTTGGCCTCGCCTGTGCCTGGCCCAGCCATCCCTTGCACGGAAACGGGGTGGGGGCTGGGATGTGCCACTGGATTTTCAGGAGGCACCTGCATGTCATGACACACTCAGCATCTTTCTCCTCTACCCCTCAGTGCTTCAGTGATGAGCAGCCTCCAGAAGAAAGAGCAGCGGGGCCACAAGCTGGAAGTGTCCGGGAGAAATGTCTTTTTCCCCCCAAATAAACTCCCTTTCTGAGTTCATGTGAGCCTTTCTTTGGTGCAGTGTGAAGCTTGCAAGCAGCACCAGGGCAGCTTTGGAAGGGCAGGCAGGGGGCACAGGGTAGCAGGGGGAGCGTGGAGCCCCCATCCCGGGACACTCTCGCTCTGAGCCATGCCTGTCTTGACCAGAGAAAAGGAAGAAGAAAGGCCATTGGAAAGGCCCTCCAGGGCAGCTGTTTCTGAGATGACGCTGGGCGCTGCAACACTGCTTTTTGCACCCTGGGACAAGCCTTGAGCAAGGGCAGGCGGGCTCCCGCAGGGAGAGGACGTGCTTGCGAGGCACAAGCTATCCCCCATCAGTAGCCAAAAGCAAAGTCGGCACGCCTGTGGGGCAGTCCTGCGCAGCCTGGCAGCTCCTCCCTGCGGGCAGCTTCCTTGGCTCTAAGAAAGACCCTTCCCAGCTCCGGGAGACCGTAGCATGGGGAAAACCTTGCCTAAATCCTGCTCTGAGACATGGCAATTCATACGCAGTGGGAAACAAAGCGTCTTATGTTCTGGATGGCAAAATGGAAGAAGATGATATGTGAGTTACACAAACGGGGTTCAGCAGGTGGGAAGGCCTAAACTCCCTCCCCCGATGAGGGATGCTGCTGCCATTCTTCCTCCTGCTCTTCACCTTCGAGTCCCTTTCAGGCTCGAGAGCATCTTGGATAAAGGAGCCAGATACTCGAGAAGCACCATATGCTCAAGGCTCTTCTTGGGGTGGAATTGTCCAGGTGACTTCCTTAGCCAGAAGGGTACAGGGAATGGATTTGGAAACATAACTCTTATTCTCAGGACTCACCATCATGCCCTGCTCCCCTGGCAATGGGACGTCATATCCAGACGAGCCCAATAAGATCTTTCTCCCTTCCTGTTGGCAGATGATTGTGCAGCAGAATGCACGTGCCCTAAGACATGCATGCCCACCATTCAGAGCAGTTGCACACCCAGTTGCAAGCAAGGGAAGGAGACTGGCGCCCCACAGAGAGCGGGGTTCTGTTACCTCAGTGTGTGGCCACACAAATCCTGCAGTGCTCGGGCACAGGCATTTTGGGCTCTCTCTCTGCACCATGCAGAGCCCACGAGCTCTCCCTCTCTCACAGAGGGAGGAGATGCTGCTGGCTGGAACCAGGTGCTCTGTCTGTCCTGCTGCCTAAGGGCCATTCCCAGCACCACAGGCCATTTCCTAGCAGCAACCGGAGTGTCTGGGGGCCTTGCAGCTCCTGGCTTCAGCCACTTGAGATGAGCCCAGGACACGCAAGATGGCAGCTGGGGCCCTTCCATGGACACAGAGTGGCACGGAGTGGCAGAAGCAGTCATCACTTTTCTAGGAAAAGACTGACCAGGACCTCCTATCTCTCCTCCTGTACTGAGACCAAGGACCCATGCAGAAAGAGCCCCTCACACCTAAAAATGTAATGGGACATTTGCAACAGGGACCGACCCCAGTGCAGGGAGGACCTTCCCACCCCCCTCTGCCTTTCTTCCCTTCAAACACGCTGAGCACCTGCATACACAACAGCCATGAAGCTCCGGGTGCTGCCTATGGGAGCCAGCCCTGCAAAACCACCTGCAGAGCTGCGTGGGCCAGTCTCGAGCAGCATTTCCCAGGGCCTCCAAGGAGCAGGGCCAGCACCCTCAAAACACCAGCAACACTGCAATGGGAACCACCCGCTTCAATTGATCTCGAAGGGAAGAGCTCTGGAGCGGACGCTCGTCCCGGAGCTCATTGTCTAGAGGCGAACAACAGACCGAGAGGCAGCCCCAGTGCTGATCCCCGTGCGGGCAGTGCTGAGCTCTGGCCAGAGGCGGCTCTTACTCAGCGGGGCGGAGCCGGCAGGACAGGCGGGAGTTCAAAAGCTGCCCCCAGGGAGCGGGAGCGACCAGGAGCACGGCGAACAGAGCGGGCAGACAGGGCATCGCGCGTCAGGCAGGGCGTGACGTGGCGCAGCAGTTGGTGCAGGCAGGAGGTGCAGGGAGTCTCCTCCCAGGTCTGGAAAAAAATCCTCTCCCCAGGCTCTTCCAGCAGCGCGAGATCAGGTAAAGCCATGGTCTCCACTTGGCAGAGAGCTTCCATCAGGAAGACTGTGGCGACACAGACTGAACCACCACAGAAACATGCAGCGGTCCAGGTTTCTGGCTGTGGGGAATGCCTGAGCCTCTCCACGTTACCGGGGAGTGGCAAAAACACGGCCTGTCTTAGGTGTGAGCAGGTGGACGAGCTGCTCAGCCTGATGGTGGAGCTAAAGGAGGAGGTAGAATGCCTGAGGGCCATCAGGGAAAGTGAAAAAGAAACAGACTGGTGGAGCTGCATTCTGCATTCTTCCCAGGTAAGCCACCCTGAGAACCCCCCAATTCAGTCAGAAAATCCAGTGCCCTCTTGCCCTACGGCAGAGGGGGCAGAATTAACAGCATTCAGGGACAATTAACAATGGAAACGGGTCCCCACTCGAGGTGGCAGAAGATCCCTTCCACGGCCCACCTCACCTCCACCTGTGACCACATTCAACAGGTACAAGGCCCCGGAACTTGCGGATCAGATAGAGGAGGCCTTGAACCAAGGCCCGTCTAGGGGACTCTCTCCAGAGAGGCAGTCTGGTCCATGCTGCAAGTCTGCTCCCTCTAAAGAGAAAAGGAGCATCCGGAAGAAGCAGCGGATGATCGTCGTGGGTGACTCCACGCTACAGGGCACAGAGGCACAGATATGTAGATCGGACCCCTCATCCAGAGAGGTCTGCTGCTTGCCAGGAGCCTGAATAAAGGATGTCTCAGAAAGGCTCCCAAGGCTTGTTCAGGAGTCTGATTATTATCCTCTGGTATTGTTTCATGTGGGCGCTAATGATGCCATGGGGAAACTGAGGGATATCAAGCAAGATTTCAGAGCCCTAGGGATGGCCATCAAAGGTACGGGAGCCCAGGTAGTGTTCTCCTCTATTCTGTCAACGAGGGGAATGGATTCAAGGAGGAGAAGGCGGATATGGCAGATTAACAGCTGGCTGCGCCGCTGGGCTTGGCAACAGGGTTTTGTCTTCTATGACCATGGGGCTCTGTTTCATGACCACCAGCTAGTGGGGAATGATGGGACCCATCTCAGCAAGAGGGGCACACGTCTCTGACAAAAGGCTGGCCAACCTGGTTAGGAGGGCTTTAAACTAGACAAGAAGGGGGAAGGGGAGTGTCACACAGACACAGCAAGCAGTATCGCGCAGCCTAGGTCAGATGGCGTCCAGTGGGAGTATGCTAGTGGGGAAGTGAGGATAGGAAATGATCATGGAGCGTCCTCTTTCACCCCTCCTGGGAAACCTGTGGCCTCTGTTGCTTCCCTGAAATGCCTGTACACCAATGCGTGAAGCATGGGGAATAAGCAGGATGAACTGGAGATCTGTGTGCGGTCCCAGCATGATGATCTTATTGGTATCACAGAGACGTGGTGGGATAGCTCGCACGACTGGAGCGCTGCCATGGAAGGCTATGTGCTCTTTAGGAAGGACAGGCTGGGAAGGCGAGGTGGGGGAGTTGCTCTTTATGTGAGAGAGCAACTGGAATGCATGGAGCTCAACCTGGGAGTGGAGGATGAGTGAGTTGAGAGTTTGTGGGTAAGGATTAGAGGGCAGGCTAATGTGGGAGACACTGTGGTGGGTGTCTGCTACAGGCCACCTGACCAAGACGAGGAGGTTGATGAGGCCTTCTATAGGCAGCTGGATATTGTCTCACGGTCACAGGCCCTGGTTCTCATGGGGGACTTCAACCACCCCGACATCTACTGGAAGGACAACAAAGCCAGGCACAAGCAGTCCTGGAGGTTCCTGCAGAGCGTCGACGATAACTTTTTGACGCAGATTGTGGAGGAGCTGACGAGGAGAGGTAGGGTACTGGACCTCGTGCTATCAAATAGGGAGGGACTTGTGGGAGATGTGAAAGTGGGGGGTAGCCTCGGCTGCAGTGACCGTGAGTTGGTCGAGTTCAGGATCCAACGTGGAGGGGCCAAGGCTCTAAGTAGCCTTGCAACGATGGACTTCAGGAGGGCCAACTTTAGCCTCTTCAGGGACCTCCTCAGACCTCCACTCTATCCATGGAAGGGCTCCAGCTGCCATCTTGCGTGTCCTGGGCTCATCTCAAGTGGCTGAGGCCAGGAGCTGCAAGGCCCCCAGACACTACTGTTGCTGCTAGGAAATGGCCTGTGGTGCTGGGAATGGCCCTTAGGCAGCAGGGCAGACAGAGCACCTGGCCCCAGCCAGCAGCATCACCTCCCTCTGTGAGAGAGGGAGAGTTCGTGGGCTCTTCATGGTGTAGAGAGAGGGCCCAAAATGCCTGTACCCAAGCACCGCAAGATTTGTGCGGCCACACACTGAGGCAACAGAGCCCCGCTCTCTGCGGGGCACCTGTCTCCTTCCCTTGCTTGCAACTGGCTGCACAACTGCTCTGAATGGAGGGCATGCATGTCTTAGGGCACGTGCACTCTACTGCACAATCATCTGCCAACAGGAAGGGAGAAAGAGCTTCTTGGTGGGCTCATCTGCATATCAAGACCTTCCATGGGAAGGCAAGCAAAATAGTCTTCACACAGACAACAGGAGCTTGCTCTGTTTTCTGTACTGCTCCATTTTGCTCTAGTCCATTTGTGTTTGTGGTGGTGCTTGTACTTGGGATGTGAGATGTGGTCCCAAATGATTAATACCTGTTTGAATCTGAGCTGTCTGGAAGGACTGCCTTCCATTCCAAACCTGTAAAAGATGCCCTGCTTCTCCCTGGGTTCATTAAGTGCACAGTTGTGACACCAGCAAATGAGGGAAGTGCATTCAGGGATGAACGAGCTTCCCACTCTCACCACCTGCTCTGCAGCGAAACCACAAGCAAGGGAATGGGGTAGGCGAAAGGAGTCTGGAAAGAAGGTGCTCTTGACTCTAGTCTGATGCTGTGAAGAGACATGAGTGGCATAGAAGAAGGGGGAGGCCTGAGTGGTGCAATGTGTGCTGCAGCCCTCCTGCAGGGGAAATACCGCTCCTCTGATCATTTTGTCACTTCTGTGATGAGGCAGGAGATATGATTGAGGAGAACCTCAAAGGCCTCTCATTTCTGGTTCCAAGTGCCCCCACTTCTTGGTTTAAAATACTCCTGGGAGAGCATCAGCTGTGGGGCTTGAATGGGACTGTCAGTGTGTCAAACTGCATGGTTGAGTTCTAGAAGGACCCTTTTAAGAAGCACCTTTCTTAGACAAAGTCCTTCTTTGTGAAGAGAAGAGAAAAATTCTTGGAGCAGACAAAGGGTGCTTGCTCATTCTTCATGAACTTTCCGTTTTGCTTTGCATTCTTTCTGTTTGTGGTGGAACTTGAAGGTGGGATGGGCAAAGTGTTCCCCAATGACACATGCTTAGTCAGGTTTGACCTGTGGAAAGGATCACCCTTCAAATGAAACCCAGAAAAGGTACTCTGCTTTGTGCAGGGGTCATTTAAGATCCAAATTTCAGCTCATTATTTATGGAGGTTTGTGAATGGATGTACCAATGGAGGCCACAAACTGAAGCACCAGAAGTTCCGCATGAACTCAAGGAAAAATTTCTTTACAGTGAGGGTGACAGAGCACCGGAACAGGCTGCCCAGAGAGGTTGTGGAGTCTCCTTCTCTGGAGATCTTCAAAACCCGCTTGGACGCAGTCCTGTGCCACGTGCTTTAGGTGACCCTGCGTGTGCAGGGGGATTGGACTAGATGACCTCTAGAGGTCCCTTCCAACATTAAGCATTCTGTGGTTCTATGATTCTATGATTCAAACTCTCCCTATGTTCTATCCTGCAACGCCACAACCATGAAGATGCTGGGTGGAATGATCAGGGAAGGAGGAGATGCTGTTGAGCTTGACTCTAGGTGGACATTCTGAGGAGGTCGGCAAGGTACCCTGCTTCATACAGGTTTCATTACATAGCCATATGCCATCTCATCTAACTAGCGGCATGCATGCATGGATGAAAGTCCTTGTCACTGTCCCTCCCTATTATCCAGGAAAACCACATCCATGGTTACAGGCATTGGATGAATGAGTGTGGAATGAAGACGCTGTTGAACTTGACTCTATTCTGGTGTGAAGAGTCGTGAGAGTTGTAGAATAAGTGGGAGGCCCTGTGTGAATATAAGGTGTGACACAAAGTGTGTGTAAAATGTCTGTTGGGGCTGGGCATGCTCCACTGATCACATGGCTGCCAGTCAAGTGGGAAAGTAGGGTCCCTGAGTTGGTGGCCCAGTTTGTTTGGTGGCTGGCAGCTGACTTAGAGCTGGTGTGTCCCCGGGGAATCTGACTGTTTAATTAAAACAAATCATCATGAAGGCCCATGATGGATGTTGATGGAATGTGATTTCTGCCCAGCATTATGAATGCAAAGGTGAAGAAATTGAAAGAGGAGTAACTATGGCGGGAGTAACTATGACTCTCCTAGGATAGGACCATAGTTAGCAACTGGGCATTGCTGCAGAGGCAGCACCTCCTGGCCGGTCCCGCTGGAGCCCAAGTTTTGGGTGACTAAGCTTGCCTCTGCCCCAGTCTTGTTACTCTCTCCCTACTGACCAGAAATTACCACCTGCTCAGTAGTATCTCAAGGTGACTCCAAAATTATCTGAGCCAAGATTATTCATGTCTAGGTCATAGCCCTTTCCCTTGGGGCTTCAATTTGGCATCCCAGTTGAATTTGAGGGATTGGTTCTTCTGAGTTAATCCAGACCTCTGTAGACATGTCTTCCAAACCAGTGAAACCTCATGTCATAAATTTTATTTCTGGGAGCACGCAGGCTGAGGAATTGCCCAGTGATACTGCAAGGACACATCCTGTGGTTGTTAGAGCTGAGCCTATGTTCCATGTTAACCCACAGGTCCATGACGTGTTGGCTGCCGGAGGCTCATCTCTGAGAACAGTGCTGGAATCACTCCCCGAGAAAGAGGTGAAGCTCAGTGAACTATCATCTGCCTCTGGGACTGCAATCTCTTTGCCTGATGCTGTCCTGGGTGCCTCAGGCCAGGCAACTGAGGTGGGAACATCAGTCGTCCAGCTACCACAAGACCACCCAGCATGTCCATGCTGTGCTACCAGAGTGGAGAAGATGGCAGCCCTAGCAGAACATTTAAAGAGGACCCATGACCATCAACGAGTCCTTTATCAGTGCTCCCGTTGTGGCAGAACAAAGGAGAACCATCATAGTATTGCCTGTCCCTTCCCAAAGTGCTGTGTGCTCCCAGCTGAAGAAGAAGGAGGACCCTCGGAAGTCCCAGCTACGAGGGCCTCAGGGAATTAGCACCGCTGAGAAAAGAGAAGTAGTTGCACCAAGGGGACAGACCAGTGAAGAGGCAAAAGACAGAAATGGTCAAGAATGTATATAAAAATGTGGCTGAAGTGATGAGAGTGGGAACCCTTTCCTCCATGATTGCATTGGAGAAGGTCCTGGAAGATGATGAAGACCTCCTGCAGACCATCAAAGAAAAGAAAAAAAGAGAAGAAAAGAGAAGAAAAGAGAAGAAAAGAGAAGAGAAGAGAAGAGAAGAGAAGAGAAGAGAAGAGAAGAGAAGAGAAGAGAAGAGAAGAGAAGAGAAGAGAAGAGAAGAGGAAAGGAAAGGTTATGAAGGGATCAAAGGAAGGGATGTTAAGATAGAGAGCTTAACAGGTTATCTGTGTAGTTGTATCAGAAGCAATGAAACCATGATACCTATTCAACCTAGTATACCTGGGAATATCAAAAAGATGTTACACACTTCTTCAGAAAAACCACATTAAAAATAATCTTTCTGAGAATTAGGCATTATATCCTTGCATATTTGAATATGTATATATTTTTATTCTACACCTTCCTCCTGTTTATGGGAGCTTGCTGTACAAATAATCATTACCAATATTAACAGGGTGTGGCTAGAGGAAAACTCATTGTTATTTTATCAGTTCAACTCCCACAACATCATTAGCTTTCTATGCCCCTGAAATGCTATGCCTTGGGGTTTTCTGAAGTAAACCCCCTAAGATTCAGAGGCTTGATCCCAAGAGGAGTTAGCAAAGAGACAGGAATTTTCCTTGGCCAGAAATAAACGTGATCACTTCAGTGGCAGAGAGTACTATATAAAGAAGGAAGGATGAAAACTAATCCTCTTTGACAGCAGTGCATTATATGGGATCTACTCTACTGCTATAGTTCTCTCAGCTTTGGGAAAGATACCGTTTATTCAGCTAGGAACTGGAATGAAGAAGAAAACATGCTGCAGGACTCTTCTTTGATTACTATTTTTTTAAAAAGGAAAACCTACAGGATTTCAGAGTAATCTTCATGCAGACATTAGGTAACCAGCCTTCCTTTGTCCCTTCCTCGCTGCCTGCCTTCCCCAGAATTTTCTTTGCTTGCTGTTTTCAAATATGCCATTCCTTTTAGTGGGCTGGTACGCAGGTCGCAATTACAGCATCACTATGGACCCTACAGCTTACAGCAATTCCAGCATTTGTTGAAGGGTCTGGAGTGGGAGATCAAGTAATTATTTGTGCCCTTTTTCACAAGATCTGATACAAATCTGTGTCCCAGATTGGTATCTGATCTTTGTGATTTATGAAGCAGCAGCAGCTGCTGATGCACATTCTAGAAGAGGGCTCTAGGGAATGTGTAGAGTAGCTCAGGATGGAAAGATAGCAAGCTACTGCTAAGTTAGTGTCTCTTTCCCTGCAGGCATGGAGAACCAGACAGAGGTGAGGAAGTTCATCCTCCTTGGCCTGAGCAATCTTCAAGGGCTGCAGCAATTCCTGTTTGTGCTCTTCTTGCTGCTCTACCTGTCTAGCCTGCTGGGGAATATGGCAATCATGATTGTAGTGGTGTGCGAGTCCCAGCTACACACCCCCATGTACTTTTTCCTCTGCAACCTCTCCTGCCTGGATATTTTCTACTCCACACTTACCGTACCCAAGATGCTGGCTGGCTTCCTCTTGGGGCACCCCCAGGACATTTCCTACACGGGCTGCCTAAGCCAGCTCCACTTCTTCCACTTCCTGGGCAGCAGTGAAGCTTTGCTGCTGGCTGTCATGGCCTATGACCGCTTTGTGGCCATCTGCAACCCCCTGCGCTACACCCTGCTCATGAGCCCACGGGCCTGCCTCCTGCTGGCTGCAGCCACTTGGGCTACGGGCTTCCTCCACGCTCTCATGCACACGGTCATGACCTCCCAGCTCCATTTCTGCAGCCCCAACCGCATCCACCACTTCTGTGACATCAAGCCTCTGGTGAGACTGGCTTGCAACAGCAACCAGCTCAACCTCAACCTTCTCAGCATCATCACTGGGGCCATTGTGATAGGCCCCTTTGTCTTCAGACTCTTTTCTTACCTGTACATATTTTCCCTCCAACTGAAAGTCCGGTCCACGGAGGGAAGGAGGAAAGCCTTCTCCACTTGCATCTCCCATCTCACAGTAGTCGCCTTACTTTATGTCCCTGTCATTTCTAACTATGTGCCACCTTCCTCAAGGAATTCACCCAAGAGGGACATGATAGTCGCTCTTATGTATAATGTTGTCGCGTCAGTGCTCAACTCTTTGATTTACACTCTGAGAAATGTGGAGGTGAAACGTGCCCTAAAGGGAAGACTTTTCCGCAGAGAGTTACTGGTACAGAACATGTTTTTCCATGCAGCTTCTGTGGGGTAGTAGGCAGTGGGAAATGTAAACAGAGGAGCTTTTGGCTCTAGGCTATGTTATGCAGAAATCTCCTTTTCACTCTCAATGGCTTGAATACCTTCAGAAACACCCTACATATTGGATGTGGTCTCATGTCACCTATGTTGGGCAGTATCAATGCTGAAAATGAATATAACATCCCTTAGCAAAATTTCATTATGGTAAGGGGATGGGCCGCAGAAAGATGTCTTTTCCTTTGCTGATACCATTGCGTCACTCAGGTACCATTATGTCGATAAAGAACCACATAGCCAAAACACAGTTACTAGTTGAAGCAGCATTTTTTCACTCATGCAAGCTGCATAATAAAAAATATTTGCCTGCTTGCTAATTCTAATCACAAAGCAACAGCCAATAAGATTTTGCACCATAGAATAGTAAAAAATATAATCCTGAGGAATTCAGCAAACCCAGCAAAAAAAAAAAAAAAAAAGAATTGCACCTAGAAAAATGAATAATGTTAAAAATCAGGTCAAAAACATTAATGAGAGCAGTTCTACATGTATTCTGTATTTGAAACATACTCTAGTGTGCTTCATTCAGCAAAGATCAGACCCAAAGGGGAAAGTTTTCTGCCCTGTTCTAAGACTCATTTTAAAACAGGTATCTGATGGGAGTGATGGAAGAGTGTGAATTGCCTTCAAGAATTTTCTCCTTTTGCACTTACTGCAGGTAGTGAGAAGACCTGTGGAAGATCTGGTGAGGAGTCCTTGACTGGTAGAGTACGTGATAGCTGGCCCAGCTTGTGAGACTGTACACTGACCAAGTTCCCATCAGAACCAGACACACATATGACCGCTCCATTCTTAGAACCAAATGTGTCTTCCTCAGCAATGCTTTTTTTCCCTAAGATCCACCATTCACCTGTTACAAAGCTTGAAATTCTGGATGACCTCCTCTGTGCACGGATGAGCATCTCTTGGGTAGAATGGGTGGCCCAGATGTTCTTCCTTCATCTCTGTCTATACAGAGATCTGCATCCTTGATAAAACAGCCTATGAATGCTACAGGTCCAGCTGCAACCCTGGGCACTATTTCATACGCATGCAAGAGTATGGTATGGGTACAGGGATCTCCTATGGACTGACTGGAATGATGATCAAACTGTCCCGCTTCACACATTTTGACAGCTTGATCTGTAATGAGTTGCTAGTGATTGAGCCAGCTCACACACACACCAACAGCTAGCTAAACCCCATGATCTTCATCCTGGGAAATGAGTACATGAGGTGGGCACTCCCTAAGCTAACTGGGAGAAAAGCAGCCACAGAGGAGAAATAAAGGCTAGAGCAAAAGAAGTGGCAGTTTTCAGGCTCAGCTGTTGTTTTTCAGCTTTATCAACAAGAGATAAATTTCACTGTGACAAACTGGCACCTAATCTCCTTCTGTGCGGATAATCCTGGTACCTCCATTTGTGCATGCTGATGAGACTGTTTGAACTCTCTTGCCTCACTGAGAAACATAGAAAAAGGAGATTTCTTCCAAGATTAAGTTACCATACAAAAGATACCATGTTTTACCTTTATTTTGGAAGTGTGTTCAGAGTAATGTGTAAGTTTTCATTATGAGCTAAGATTTTAGCAAGCCGAGGCCTTAGTTAATTCCTTTGCTTGATTTATCCTTTTTTTTCGCCTTGCCTTGCCTTGCCTTTGCCTTTGCCTTTGCTCTTGCCTTGCCTTGCCTTGCCTTTGCCTTTGCCTTTGCCTTTGCCTTTGCCTTGCCTTGCCTTGCCTTTGCCTTTGGCCTTGCCTTGCCTTGCCTTTGCCTTTGGCCTTGCCTTGCCTTGCCTTGCCTTGCCTTCGCCTTCGCCTTTGCCCTTGCCTTGCCTTGCCTTGCCTTGCCTTGCCTTGCCTTGCCTTGCCTTTGCCTTTGGCCTTGCCTTGCCTTGCCTTTGCCTTTGCCTTTGCCTTTGGCCTTGCCTTGCCTTGCCTTGCCTTTGCCTTTGCCTTTGCCTTTGCCTTTGCCCTTGCCTTGCCTTGCCTTGCCTTGCCTTACCTTCCCTTGCCTTCCCTTGCCTTTGCCTTTGCCTTTGCCTTTGCTATGCCTTGCCTTGCCTTCGCCTTCGCCTCGCCTCGCCTCGCCTCCCCTCATCTCCCCTCCCCTCCCCTCTCCTTATCTCCTTCCTCCCCATCCCTCCTCTCGTTTCCCCTATCACTGTTCGAAAGCAGTTTTAAACTTCCATAGTTCATACTGACAGAGCAATTAAAGATGCAAATGAAAAAGTGGAGAAAATAACCCTGCCCATGCTTGATTTTTTTTTCTGTTGCTATGGCCAGGAGATAATAAACATAATGCTTGAATTCATTAGCCATACTGTTTATTAATATTTCTCCCTTTTAAAGCAAAATCCCCTAAGATGAATGCCTGAAGGAGCAATCTTTTGCCACTTCATGGGACCTTTTGATTGGCAATAGCTGTAATCCTTGCAGTGTGCAGATTTTCATTTCTTACACAGAGGCCTTCCTCCACATTGACTTTATGATCCCTGTCCTAAGTCCAAGGCAATTTGACAGAGCTCATGGACTGCATTGTGTTCTCCCTGTGCGGAAACTTGGTATTAGCTCACCTAGAAGACCTTTAAGAAGGCAAAGTGAGTTATGTGGCTTTACGGGTGAACATTAAAATGAACTCTGAACAACTGTGTGAGGTGTAGCCACACAGATTTGCTGAGTGACTAATGGACTCACAGCTCTACTCCCAGTGGACTTATTAAATCTATTCCAAAGCTCATACTGTCAGCAGCCTAGGGTGATTTAACAAATCCCTTTGGGACTCACTAGAAAAGCAGGAATTTAACATTCCTTGAGTCTCAGAGCTGACTTTAGACAAGCATACAGCCGCAGCTTTGTCAGTTCTCTATGACTTTATCACAGCACAAAAGGTTCTGCATTGGGTGTTGAGAGTAATTGAGTACCACAAGCTCTGGCTCTCCAGAACTAGCTGTTATAGGGCAGGGTTGAAGGTGTAAGCCACCTCTACATCCTCGTGTATTCTGTCAGTGTTGCGCTTCAGCTTCTGATTTAGGGCTTATCTTCTTCACATTGGCAGGAATGCTTTGGAAGCAGGCAGAAAGTTCAGCTTCTATTTTGATTTTTTGCAATATTCATAACCAATCAAGATTCTTTTTTGTTTGCTTGTTTTTGTTCTGTTTTGTTTTAAGTAAAGTCTTGTACTACTTAAATATCAGAACCATCCTCCAGTAAGAGGGGACCATCTGCTCAGGATAACTTGGGTATATTAGGGGGGAGCATAAAATTTTTTATTCTCTATTTTTAAAAATAAAAGAAAATCCAAATTAAAGCAAATACTTTCTGTTCTATTGCCAGACTTACTAGTTGATTGGGTAAGAAGAATTTACAGATGCTGATAAAAAGGAAGAAATTTATTTACCCATTTTCACTTTTTACACCAAAAATTATCTTTTCTTTTATGGAGAGAAAAGACTTCAATTCAACTCATTCAAGTTCTTTTTCCAGACACCATATTTTTCCAGACACCACTGGAGACTACGTAAGCTCATTTTTCCTACTCTTTTTCACTTTGGGTTTCTTGCAGAGAGAAGGGGCTGAGACATTGACTAGAAAGAAAATAACACTTTGATTTGGTTGATTTTCAGTTGTTTTTGTAAGATCTTTAGTGCAGGAGAAAAACAAGCATCTGATTGGAGACATCAGCATCTGTCTCTCAGCAGACTCGAAGAAACAGAGGAGCATCCGTGCATGTCCTTGGCGGCTTTAAAGCCCTATGAAAACGTCAGTCGCGGGAGTTGTAGCAGAGGAAAGTACCAATGTAAATTCACACTTTACAGGCTTGTGGCTCCACTGGTAACAGCTGTCGACCACTTTTGGGCTATTCAGCCATTTCTGGAGCATCTACCTGCTGTTAAAAATGTAGCAATCATCCAGGTGCTTGGTTAGACCTGCGCTCAGAAGCTCAGCATTAGCTGCAGCAAGGAAATCACAGTGCCATTGATTTCCAAATACAAGAACCCTGGGCTCAGACATGACTTTAGTTTAGCAAAGTGGGGAATTTTGACATGTCCTGCCATTTCTCACATCATTATTTTTGTTGTTTGACTGTCTTGAACCACGCACTGTAAACAAGCTTCCCCTTTGTTGGACAGGGTTCCGATTTGATGTCCTCCTATTTCTCTGCTATTTGGAAGATGAGAATTTGTGTTTGTGTATTTTTGATTATTTTGCCAATGTTTCTAAATTTTCATTTCAGAATGAAAATAAATAGGCAGGAATAGTGAAATACAAAATGGGGATAGATATTCAAGGTCTGAATTTGTGACTGCTGATCCCTCATAAATATGCCAGATATCAAGCCGCTAAGGTTTCTGACTGAGTGAAACACGTGAATCAGTCCTCATCAAGCAAGTTCACAACCGGGAGGGTGAAATCCACACACAGCTGAATATGCAGAGCGCTATCCGTCAGGGAAAGAAGGTGTCATAGCATTCTCAGAGTCTGTGATGGGAGTTCTTCTTTAGGGAAGAGGTTAGAAACTCAGAAAAGATTTAGCAAATAGTAGCAACAAGTATGTAGGGCTTTCAAATGATCTTGTAGTGAAAGTCTAAACCTGTAATCTGTGAGATCTATGAAGAAGTTGTCAGTGAGATCTCTGAAGCCTATTCAGATGTCATCTCACTAAACTGCAATGACCAACACAGAAGTCTTCCACTAAGCATTTGCTTTCCTCTACAGTGAAGGAAGAGAAACATCTATAGGCACAGATTCATGCATTTCATGTCTGATAATCGCAGAAAGGTAGCTTAAAGTAGACCCCTGAAATCAGGAAAGATGGATCGTGAGATTTATTCTGCCAGGAGGCAAATCCTTCTGCTAACTGATAGCTCCTGAATAATTCAGAGAAATAGATCAGCTTGCATTGCATTGTCTGGAAACAGAAGAAGTCCAGGTATCTCATTTGAAAGCCTGTTCTGGTACTCACTGTGCTCCAAACTTGAATAGTTCTGCTAATATTAGGCATCACCTTTTGGTGAGACTACTAGGCTCCACCCTGTTTTGTCTTTGTTCCTCCACACAGCTCAAATTTGTAAGTCTGCCATTGTTTTCTTTCCTCTCATACCATCAATTTAATTCTCCTTTCACTGTGTCCTTTCTCCTAGGTGCAACACAGCAGAAGACATGGTGTGGCAGAATCACACTAGGGTGAGTGATTTTTTCCTCTCAGGCCTCACCACCAACTATGCTGTAGAGCTCGTCCTCTTCATCTTCTTCATGATAATCTATGTGCTGATTATTTTGGGCAACAGTCTCATCATCTTCACAATTACACATGATCAGCGTCTGCACACTCCCATGTACTTCTTCCTCAGTAACCTCTCTGTCATTGACATATGCCACTCCTCGGTGGTGATTCCCAAGATGCTGGCTAACTCCTTGACGGACAAGAAGAGCATCTCCTTTGAGGAGTGCATGGCACAGATGTTCTTCCTCCACCTCTTTGCCTGCACAGAGATTTTTCTCCTCACCATCATGGCCTATGATCGCTACCTAGCCATCTGCAATCCCATGCATTATGGCACCATCATGAGCTGGAAGATGTGCCTCCAGCTGGCCACAGTCATGTGGATGGGAGGGCTGATACACTCTGTAGCCCTCACTGTCCTGCCTCTCAACCTCCCATACTGTGGTCCCAGTGCCATCGACAACTTCTTTTGTGATGTCCCCTTGGTCATTAAGTTGGCCTGCACAAACACCCATGTCTTAGAAATGCTGATTATCTCCAACTCAGGCCTCATCTCTGTGGTCTGCTTCCTGGTGCTGGTGACTTCCTATGTGGTCATCTTGGTCTCACTGAGGAACCATCTCTCGGAAGGGCAGCACAAAGCCTTATCCACCTGTGCGGCTCACTTGACAGTTGTGACAATGTTCCTAGGACACTGCATTTTCATCTATCTCAGGCCAGCCAAGAGTTTAGCGGCAGACAAAGTAGTGTCAATCTTCTTCACTGCCATCACCCCTCTGATGAATCCCATTATCTATACTTTAAGGAATGAAGATATGCAAAATGCTTTGAGAAAGCAATGCAGGCGGCAGATTGATTGCCAAGACAAGTGACACAAGTGACACTGCTGGAGGTGACCATGAGGATTCCAATCCCTGGATATTGCCTGTGCCTATCCCCTTCACGCAGGGTATTCTCCGGTCATTAATCTTCAGCTTTTGCCTTCTCTGCACCCAGAACATGGACTTGAAATCAAACAATGACATTAGGTTCAATGACATCTTATCTTAATCTTATCTTCTTCGTCTTTTTATCAAGAACAGAAACTAATCATAGATGCATTTATGGTGTTGAACGTACTTTGGAGGCCATACAAGCTTCTGCCCACTTCCAGCTGGTTCTCAAATGTATTTCTTGCAGCATATTAAAGCATTTTGTACCTGAGTGAGAGATTCCCCTTGCTTGGCGCTTCTACTAAATCTATGTCATTGAACGAGTGGTGGAGGGGGTGAGTGACACAATGCACTTCACTTGTGTGAAAGAGATAGTAATTGGTTTTATTGATGTGGACAATGGTTTCATGAGATTCTGTGGCAAGGTCACTTATTATTTACTGTATGGGGTACAAGATGATACACAGAATTACCAAGGAGACCCTCGTAACTCAGGAGGCTGCTGATCAGACCCCATACCTTCAAAGAGCTCATACTCTACCTCTACTTGATGGAGATCACTCCCTGCCCTGCCATCATATTATTCACACTCTTCCTCTGCCTCTGTCGTACTATCATATGAATTACAACTCGAATAGTTAGTTCCTCTAAGTCCTGCTGTAAATATTTCACTGTTTTTTTTTCTTCATAAACATGCAGCACACATACAAATTAATAATGATGGGGATCAGTGTCGTCTGTGTTTTCTGTTAGGAGGGCACATATAATGATCTTTCTGCGAGCAGGAGGGCAGGTACAAAGTCTGCGCATGCTGCAGGTGGCTGCATCCCCATTATGGCCATTAGGGACAAAACTGGCCTTTGAGAGCCAGCATGACCCAAGGAAGAGAAGCAACGTAGGAAGTCACTATGAGGTCAGCTCACGTCCATGGGCCCAAAGCAGGTAGTGAAGTAGGCAAGCTCCAGACCCAGGAGGGGAGGAAGGATTCACAGGTCTGTGGAGGCGATACTCTTTCTGGGAAGGAGTGTGCACTTCGTGCCTACCCCATCTTCCCCTCTTCTACCCTTTGGGTCCCTGACAGGGGGGCCTTGAGGTTGGAAGGGAAGTGAGCCTCTCCTTCATTCTCCATGGGGTAGCGCTGGAGTCCAGTCCCCCAGCATCAGGGAAGATGGGGAAGGGCAGAGCTCCAACCAGCTACCCCACCATTGCCAAGTAATAGGGAACAGAGATGATCTCCAGGATGCTAAGGCCTGTAAGATCAGTGGGCTCCTCCACAGCTCCCCAATGCAGACAGCCGGTAGGTTCTCCGCAGTGACCTGGTGGGCACAGGCAGCACAGGGATCTGCTCTGGGGTAGGTCTGGGCTGGAGCCCTGGGCAGGAAAGGGTTCTGAGGGGCAGTGACAGGCCTCCACAGAGAGCAGGTCTGTTCCCCTCCAGGCCAGAGCAGGTGAAGGGCCTCAGCACATTGACTGCACTGCAGAGTGCTGTGCTGAGCGCATGAGCCCAGGCCCTCATCCAGACAGCCCACAGGACATTGTGTGCCAGAGGGGAGATACTGTGTGAAGTTGGGGCCCTGCTCCGGCATCTCAGGTGCAGTCCTCTAGGACAATATGGGTTGCTGGGAGTGGTTCGTGTCTGACATAGAAAATCCTGCAGTAGGGTGATGTAGAGCAGGTACATGGGACATGTACATGTACCTGCCGGGACATGGGGGACAGCCATGGAGTGGGACCCGCTGCCTCGTGCTGGGCCCCGGAGCCTGGGCAAACACCTGCAGACACTGTGTGTGAAGGGCATGTTCCCCTTCTGTTCCACACCAGCTCCGCCTTGATCATTGCTAGTGCCAAAACCTTAGAATCATAGAATCAGAGACCTGTTTTGGTTAGAAAACACCTTTTTAGATCACTGAGTTGAACTATAAACAGTTCAATACCACACCTGCTAAACCATGTCCTTAAGTACCTCATCCACACACGTCCTGAGCACTGCCAGGGACTGTGACTCCATGATGTTCCTGGGCAGCCTGTTCCAATGCTTGGCTCATCTTACACTGTAGACATTCCTCCTATGGTCTTAACTGAACCTCCTGTGGTGCTGGTTGAGGCCATTTCCTCTTGTCCTAGCTGTGGTAATTCTGGAGAAGAGATGGACCCCCCCACCTCACTACAATCTCCTTCCCTGGGAGGAATCTCCGCCTTCCCTGGGTGTTTCAGCTGCCGCTCCCCTCATGCAGCCCCTGGTGACACGCGCTGAGGTCACACTGGCTTGTGCTGCATCACAAGGAGGTGACCCCAGCGACCGGCAGGGCCCCGTCACTTCCCTGCCAGGCACGCGCGCTGCTGGTCACTGCTCGCCGTGCTCTGCTCCACTGCTGCCCTTTGGAGCTTCTCGGTGACGAGGAGCGCACACAGGAGGCAGTGAGAGTGCTCGGGGAAGCTCTCCCTCACGGGCTGAGAACAAGGGGCTCGTTGGAGAGAGAGGAGTCCTTGGCGAGGTCACGGGAAGAGAATCCTTCTTCCCTGCTTGACCAGCGAACCAAGGACAGGTGGGAAGCCAAGATGGAGGGCTTCTGGACTCAGATCATCAGTCCGGCGTACTCCGTTTTGTTCCCTGTGCTCCTGCAGCTCTCTGCTGAGGGTAAGGGCTTTGGGCGCTGCTGCAGCAGGTGCCGCAGACCATGTTAGTTGTCAAAGTTAGTTGTTTTACTGGCTGGATGGCAGGGCCCAGAGAGTGGTGATCAGCGGTGCAGAGTCTAGTTGGAGGCCTGTGGCTAGTGGGGTCCCCCAGGGGTCAGTCCTTGGTCCAGTCCTGTTCAATTTATTCATCAATGACCTGGATGAAGGCACAGAGTGCTCCCTCAGCAAGTTTGCTGATGATACCAAACTGGGAGGAGTAGCCGATACCCCAGAGGGCTGTGCTGCCATCCAGAGGGACCTGGACAGACTGGACAACTGGGCGGTGAAAAACCTCATGCAGTTCAACAAGGCCAAGTGCAAGGTCCTGCACCTGGGGAGGAATAACCCCAGACACCAGTACAGGCTGGGGACCGAGCTTGTGGAGAGCAGCTCTGCGGAGAAAGACCTGGGTGTCATGGTGGACGACAAGTTGACCATGAGGCAGCAGTGTGCCCTCGTGGCCAAGAAGGCCAATGGGATCCTGGGCTGCATTAAGAAGAGCGTCTCCAGCAGGTCGAGGGAGGTGATCCTGCCCCTCTACTCGGCCCTGGTGAGGCCGCATCTGGAGTACTGTGTCCAGTTCTGGGCTCCACAGTACAAGAGGGATGTGGAGCTGCTGGAGAGAGTCCAGCGCAGGGCTACAAGGATGATCAGGGGCCTGGAACATCTGCCCTATGAGGAGAGGCTGAGGGAGCTGGGCCTGTTCAGCCTGGAGAAGAGAAGGCTGAGAGGGGATCTAATCAGTGTATATAAATACCTCAAGGGAGGGAGTGCAGAGGACGGTCATGGTCTCTTTTCAGTGGTGGCCACTGATAGGACTAGAGGAAATGGCCGGAAACTGAAACATCAAAAATTCCATAGGAACTTAAGGAAAAATTTCTTAACAGTGAGGGTGACAGAGCACTGGAACAGGCTGCCCAGAGAGGTTGTGGAGTCTCCTTCTCTGGAGATCTTCAAAACCCGCTTGGATGCAGTCCTGTGCCACGTGCTTTAGGTGTCCCTGCGTATGCAGGGGGGTTGGACTAGATGATCTCTAGAGGTCCCTTCCAACCCTAAGCATTCTATGATTCTATGATTCTATGAAAGCAGCTGTGGCTCCGGGGCTGTAGGCTGCAGAGGGCTGGGGGCTGTTGTAAGAGCCTGGCCCAAGGACCCTATCCCGCTTGGGAGACAGAGTGTTGTGCGGGACTCATGGTTCTTGGTCGTGCTGCTGCCCTGAGCCCCAAGCTCCTTTGGGCAGAGCTCCCTCTGCTCAGGGAGTTGCAGTGTGGGGTCAGATCTGCCTGGGAAGGGGGAGGCCCTCTGGGGACTGGCTCTGGGTGGGAAGAGGTCCTTCCTCCAGGGGCAGAAGGTGTCCCGGCATTCCCATGGGTCTCTCAAGAGCCTGCCACCAATGCCGCCTCTCTTCTTGTTTGGTGCAAGCTCTGTTTCTTCCTCCTGTATCCTTGTGGGCCTCCAGTGGGCAGAACATAGCTTGAGCTTGGAGATGGCATCCTTGGCCAGGAGGCAGGTGGCCGCTGCCCTTCTGCCAAACCCTTCCCTTGTCCCGCTTTCTTCTCTGCACCTCCACGGGGATCAGCGGGAGGCGGGCAGCCTGCAACGGTGCCATAGGCCAGCTCGCAGCTGGAGGAGTGGCTTTTTGGTTGATTTGAATGTGCGTGCCTCTGTCACCCTGGGAGGAGAAGCTTTCGCAGAGCTTGGAGCTGCCTGACACTTCTTTCCCTTGCTTCACAGAGATTGTCATGGTTTGGGATGTTGTTTCCCGATACATCCTGCAGCAGCTTGTGATTGGCAAGGTGGGCTGGCGTCCTGCTCCCCTCGCCCTGCAGCATTGCAGTTTCCCAGGCCGTCCTGGGCCCTGGGAATGATCCTTCCCCCAGCGCCATGGCAGCGCACTGCCACCGGCCAGCATGCGGCAGAGCAGCTCCTTAGCTAACTTGGGGAGAAAGCACGTGCAGAGCTTGTGGGAGAAACCAGTCGGCACCTCGTGGGCCTTCTCTTTTGCCTGTGGCCAGAATGGAGAGATCAAGCAGAGAGACAGAGGCAGTTTCCTCCCTTGGTGCTCTGAGAGAGCTCCGGCATCTTCTTGTGCTCTGAGATGCTAGGAAATACTTGGAGGACAGGGAGGGCCATGTGTGCAGAGGAGGGTGAAGACAACATTGCAGCAAGGAGCTCTCCTCCAAAGCTTTCCACAGTGCTCCTTCGTGCAGCTGCAGCAGCAGCAGCAGGGAGAGCACAGAGCAGCCTGCCCGTGCTTGCAGAGTCCTCCCCTTTTCCACCAACACAGTGCTTACTCGTCATGTTTTTGTCTTTTCCGTGTGCAGGGTGTCCTGCTGGAGGGTCTTGGAACCTTCTGTACAGTTGAAGAGCCATTGTACCTGGGTGCAGAACAGGTGCTCTGGGTTCGAAGACCCATTTTCAAGTTTGGCATGCAGATGGTCTGGCCGCGTGGGCTCACGTGCCCCGAAGTGAATCTCCCTGGTGAGACAGCAGGGACCACCCTCTGCTTCCCCTTGCCACTGTACCCGGGCTGGGAGTGTGCTCCCTGCGCTTTGCAGGAGCTGCCAGAAGCAGGCAATGCCCTCCACAGCTAGGGGAACACACAGAGCTTCCCCCGCGCAAGCCCCCACACAGAGATCTCTTTCTTGGGAAGGACCTTCTCTGGAGTCTTCTGCTGCAAGTGTTGCAGCAAGTCGGGCTCTCTTGCCCTGACCTGCCCCCACTTTCATCTCTCTGCCACTCCCATGTCTTTCTCACCTAGTCCTGGAAATTGCACCTGCTGCAGCACTGACACTGTTTGACTTCCTTGCAGACGACATCCAAATTGAGCCACTGAACTACCAGCTCTTGTCCCTGGTGACGTCCTTGCCACGGCGTGTGGTGGAAGCCTGTGTGGAAGAGACCATCCACTTATTCTCTTTGCACATGGAGAACATGCAGAATGTGATCTTTGCGTTCCGGGACTTGGGTGTGCTGAGCCGCCAGGGAGACACGCTCTGCATGATGTTTTACGACAGCTGCATACAACGGCTGAGGAGAAGGGTAAGCCTCTTTGCGGCCCTTCGCAGTGTAAGTTGCTCAGCTTCCCAGGCCTACTTCCATTGCTTTGGGAAGCCTCCGTGGCCATCCTGCATGTGGCGGGCTACACAAACACCTTCCGCAGTGTGTTTCCCCCCGCCAAATTCCCCACTCCCAAGGAAAACACTCCCTGTCTTCCTGGATGCCTGTCTCTATTAAATGCTTGGCATGCCTATTGAGCACTTGCAAGTCTTTGCTGTGGAGCATCTCCGCTCCACAACTAGGGGCTAATGTGCATGGCAGAGGACTCAGAAGAGGGATTTGCAGCAGCAGGCTCCTCCTGTAGCAGGATGAGGGGCTGCTGCCTTTGTCAGCAGGCAGGGAGCTGCCCTGGAAACCTCCCAATGGGCCTGGGTTGTCTTGCAGGTCCCTTGGCCAGCGGATCCTGTTGAGCCAAGCGGAAACATCGATACTCGTGAAACCAGGTCTAGCCGAGTCCACGTGTTCCCCAGGTGAGTGCGTTTCCTCTGCAGCCCTTAGCTTTGCTGACAGGGCCGGCCCCTAGATGCTGCTCGCACTCTGCACTGCCCATGCTCAGTGCTCACAAGAATTTAAGCCACGTCCTCTGCCTTTGGACAGACTCTGGCAAAAACCCTCCAAGAAGCAGATGGCAGGCAAGGTGTTCTCCGACAACAGGGAGGAGCATTAGTGCCAGCAAGAGGCCAGGGGCAGACAGCCCCCTTTCTTCAATCGTGCCTTGTCTTCTGCTTTCCAGGTTTCAGCTTCTGGAGGAAGGCAGCCCAGAAGCCAAGGCTGCTCCTGCTGCCCCTCCACGCACGCAGAAAAAGCCTGAGGTGCCCCAGTGTCCCAGGGCCAAGAGAGGTAAGGCCAAAGCTGCCGGCCTGCGGGGCACGTTGGTTCCCTGTCCCCCCACGCTGCCTCACAGCAGCCACCTGGAAAGGTGCTGCTCAGCAGGCTCTGCTCAAGAGCTTCCTCCCTTCCTCCTTGCAGAATGGCAGCCTAGAAAGATCCTGCAGCAGCGCAAGGAGCTGTGTCTGCCCATGCTGCCAAGCTGGGGGGCAGGCAGGAGGCGGCAAGGCCCCGAGAAGCAGCCTGCTGCCAGGTGAGAGCCTTGGCGGAGGCGGAAGGGACGAGGGCTGCGCTTGTTTGGACCTCTGCACCAGAGCAGGCCCCTTTGCACATGCTGGCCCTACGGCCTCCAAAAGGCTCCCGACACACACCCCACTTAAGGCTGTTCTCCTGCTGGAAGGCAAGCGTGTAGCACTTTGCGTGGGAGCCTCCCATGGCCATAGCTTTCCTCCAGCGTCAGGATATCTTGGGGAGCCAAATGGAAATGCCTAGTGCAGGAGTGTTTGTCCAGGAAGGAGTCCCTCGAGATTGCAGGGAATCCCATCCTTTTCCTTGTGGGAACAAATGCTCCCTGTCCTAAACCTCTTGCCTCTCATGGTGTCTTCTCAGCAACTTGATTAAACAAGTGGGGCACATGAAGGAGCCTTTGGGGCAGAAGGAGGGGAAAGTGGAGCACCGCCCACATCCTCCATCTGCTCCTCGGACTTCTGCTGCCCGTGCTGCTCCCAGGGCTGCCGCACAGGTGTGTGATGGGATGTCGCGGAAAGGGCCCTGAGCGCGGGCTCCCTACAACGCCCAGTGGGCTCTCTGGCATGTGTCCAGCAATGATGCAAATTATATCCACACTTGCAAGCATCTGCCTACTGATATAACATCTATAACGTCTTCTGGGGCTTTGTTAATCGCAGAAATGGGTGGGTTTGCCCTCGAAGGCATTGGAAAGATGCCGGTGCATCTTTCGGCCCTGATCAGTTAGGGCAGCAGAGAGCCATATTCCCACTGTGCTGACACAGGACTAGGAGCCAGGGAGGCTCAAGAGCAGAAGTGTAAGGGAGGGGGAAGAGCAACAGCCAACAATTCCCCAATGTCCCAGTGTGGACCCTGCTTGAAAAGAGATCCTATGGGATGCCTTTGACAGCCCTCAGAACAGGGCGTATCATCCAGGAAGCCAGCTCTTGTAGCCCGTTGCATCAGCTGCTTGTATAGCCTGAGCACGGCTCTGGAACGCTTAGGTGCCTCCTCTATGAGTGGGCTAGTGCTCTCTCCCCCGTTCTCTCCTCCCCACTGAAACCTTTTCTTCTTCTTGCTCTTGCAATACAGATCCGAGTGCTGAAGCCTGCACGCCACCCTGAGCAGCACTGTTCCCCACACAGAGGGGTGCCCCCTGACAAGTGAGTGTGCACTGGCATGCCAGCTGCCAGGCAGGGCCTGGCACCATGGTGGCTCCTGACCCTGTGCAGGTGCTGGCACTCAGCTGCTGAGCACAGCAGACGACAGGCCCTCCTTTCAGCTGGTGGGGATGTGCAGGGGCTGAGGAGAGAAGAAGCCCCAAGGGGCCCCCAGGGAGCAGCAGCAGGACTTTGTTGATCCTTTGCAGGTATCTCTCGCCACGAGCAAAGCAGACCTTGCAGCTCCTGGAATCCTACAAAGTCCTCCGAGATCGCTGGAGGGAGAAGGTGGTCCAAAACCGCCAGAGGCTGCAGCTGCAGGAGGAGGCTCGCCGGTAAGTAGCTCCCAAGGCAGGCAGGGTCCCTGCTCTTGCCAAGCCCTTTGTGCCAAGGCCTGGGGGAAAGAGGGCCTTTCGCTGCCCCCTACGCCAGGGCACACAAGTGCCCTTGGAGCTTGGCCTCGCCTGTGCCTGGCCCAGCCATCCCTTGCACGGAAACGGGGTGGGGGCTGGGATGTGCCACTGGATTTTCAGGAGGCACCTGCATGTCATGACACACTCAGCATCTTTCTCCTCTACCCCTCAGTGCTTCAGTGATGAGCAGCCTCCAGAAGAAAGAGCAGCGGGGCCACAAGCTGGAAGTGTCCGGGAGAAATGTCTTTTTCCCCCCAAATAAACTCCCTTTCTGAGTTCATGTGAGCCTTTCTTTGGTGCAGTGTGAAGCTTGCAAGCAGCACCAGGGCAGCTTTGGAAGGGCAGGCAGGGGGCACAGGGTAGCAGGGGGAGCGTGGAGCCTCCATCCCGGGACACTCTCGCTCTGAGCCATGCCTGTCTTGACCAGAGAAAAGGAAGAAGAAAGGCCATTGGAAAGGCCCTCCAGGGCAGCTGTTTCTGAGATGACGCTGGGCGCTGCAACACTGCTTTTTGCACCCTGGGACAAGCCTTGAGCAAGGGCAGGCGGGCTCCCGCAGGGAGAGGACGTGCTTGCGAGGCACAAGCTATCCCCCATCAGTAGCCAAAAGCAAAGTCGGCACGTCTGTGGGGCAGTCCTGCGCAGCCTGGCAGCTCCTACCTGCGGGCAGCTTCCTTGGCTCTAAGAAAGACCCTTCCCAGCTCCGGGAGACCATATCATGGGGAAAACCTTGCCTAAATCCTGCTCTGAGACATGTCAATTCATATGCAGTGGGAAACAAAGCGTCTTATGTTCTGGATGGCAAAATGGAAGAAGATGTTTGGTGAGTTACACACACCGGGGTTCAGCAGGTGGGAAGGCCTAAACTCCTTCCCCGGATGGGGGATGCTGCTGCCAGGATGCCTGCATCGCTCTTTAGGGCTGGCGAAGAAACAGCCACGAGGGAGAGCCCTCCTCCAGTTCTAGCACAGAATGCCATTCTTCCTCCTGGTCTTCTCCACCTCTGAGTCCCTTTCAGGCTCGAGAGCATCTTGGATAAAGGAGCCGGATACTCGAGAAGCACCATATGCTCAAGGCTCTTCTTGGGGTGGAATTGCCCAGGTGACTTCCTTAGCCAGAAAGGTGCAGGGAATGGATTTGGAAACTTAACTCTTCCTCTCAGGACTCGCCAGCATGCCCTGCTCCCCTGGCAATGGGACGTCATATCCAGACGAGCCCACCAAGATCTTTCTCCCTTCCTGTTGGCAGATGATTGTGCAGCAGAGTGCACGTGCCCTAAGACATGCATGCCCACCATTCAGAACAGTTGTGCAGCCAGTTGCAAGCAAGGGAAGGAGACTGGCGCTCCGCAGAGAGCGGGGCTCTGTTGCCTCAGTGTGTGGCCACACAAATCCTGCAGTGCTCGGGCACAGGCATTTTGGACCCTCTCTCTGCACCATGCAGAGCACACGAGCTCTCCCTGTCTCACAGAGGGAGGAGATGCTGCTGGCCGGGGCCAGGTGCTCCATCTGTCCTGCTGCCTAAGGGCCATTCCCAGCACCACAGGCCATTTCCTAGCAGCAACCGGAGTGTCTGGGGGCCTTGCAGCTCCTGGCCTCAGCCACTTGAGATGAGCCCAGGACACGCAAGATGGCAGCTGGGGCCCTTCCACGGACACAGAGTGGCACGGAGTGGCAGAAGCAGTCATCACTTTTCCAGGAAAAGTCTGACTCTCCTCCTGTACTGAGACCAAGGACCCATGCAGAAAGAGCCCCTCACACCTAAAAATGTAATGGGACATTTGCAACAGGGACCGACCCCAGCGCAGGGAGGACCTTCCCACCCTGCTCTGCCTTTCTTCCCTTCAAACACGCTGAGCACCTGTACACACAAAAGCCATGGAGCTCCGGGCGCTGCCTATGGGAGCCAGCCGTGCAAAACCAACTGCAGAGCTGCATGGGCCAGTCTCGAGCAGCATTTCCCAGGGCCTCCAAGGAGCAGGGCCAGCACCCTCAAAACACCAGCAACACTGCAATGGGAACCACCCGCTTCAATTGGCACCAGTCCACAAAGACTGGAACATCCCTGAAGCACAGAAATATTCCACAAAATGGGCCAACACCCCAGACTACCAGCATCCCCACAAACACCCCCTAATCCGGCAGTGCTCCCCCCAGAAAAAACATCTGCCCCAGCATCCCCAGTCTTGGCCATCACACTACACCAGGCATGAGGACCACGGCGCCCAGGCCACGTGCACAACCTCCACTGCCGGGACATGGGGGACAGCCATGGAGTGGGACCCGCTGCCTCGTGCTGGGCCCAGGAGCCTGGGCAAACACCTGCAGACACTGTGTGTGAAGGGCATGTTCCCCTTCTGTTCCACACCAGCTCCGCCTTGATCATTGCTAGTGCCCAAACCTTAGAATCATAGAATCAGAGACCTGTTTTGGTTAGAAAACACCTTTTTAGATCACTGAGTTGAACTATAAACAGTTCAATACCACACCTGCTAAACCATGTCCTTAAGTACCTCATCCACACACGTCCTGAGCACTGCCAGGGACTGTGACTCCATGATGTTCCTGGGCAGCCTGTTCCAATGCTTGGCTCGTCTTACACTATAGACATTCCTCCTACGGTCTTAACTGAACCTCCCGTGGTGCTGCTTGAGGCCATTTCCTCTTGTCCTAGCTGTGGTAATTCTGGAGAAGAGATGAACCCCCCCCCCACCTCACTAAAATCTCCTTCCCTGGGAGGAATCGCCGCCTTCGCTGGGTGTTTCAGCTGCCGCTCCCCTCATGCAGCCCCTGGTGACACGCGCTGAGGTCACACTGGCTTGTGCTGCATCACAAGGAGGTGACCCCAGCGACCGGCAGGGCCCCGTCACTTCCCTGCCAGGCACGCGCGCTGCTGGTCACTGCTCGCCGTGCTCTGCTCCACTGCTGCCCTTTGGAGCTTCTCGGTGACGAGGAGCGCACACAGGAGGCAGTGAGAGTGCTCGGGGAAGCTCTCCCTCACGGGCTGAGAACAAGGGGCTCGTTGGAGAGAGAGGAGTCCTTGGCGAGGTCACGGGAAGAGAATCCTTCTTCCCTGCTTGACCAGCGAACCAAGGACAGGTGGGAAGCCAAGATGGAGGGCTTCTGGACTCAGATCATCAGTCCGGCGTACTCCGTTTTGTTCCCTGTGCTCCTGCAGCTCTCTGCTGAGGGTAAGGGCTTTGGGCGCTGCTGCAGCAGGTGCCGCAGACCATGTTAGTTGTCAAAGCAGCTGTGGCTCCGGGGCTGTAGCCTGCAGAGGGCTGGGGGCTGTTGTAAGAGTCTGGTCCGAGGATCCTGTCCCGCTTGGGAGACAGAGTGTTGTGCGGGACTCATGGTTCTTGGTCGTGCTGCTGCCCTGAGCCCCAAGCTCCTTTGGGCAGAGCTCCCTCTGCTCAGGGAATTGCAGTGTGGGGTCAGATCTGCCTGGGAAGGGGGAGGCCCTCTGGGGACTGGCTCTGGGTGGGAAGGGGTCCTTCCTCCAGGGGCTGCAGGTGTCCCGGCATTCCCACGGGTCTCTCAAGAGCCTGCCACCAATGCCACCTCTCTTCTTGTTTGGTGCAAGCTCTGTTTCTTCCTCCTGTATCCTCGTGGGCCTCCAGTGGGCAGAACATAGCTTGAGCTTGGAGATGGCATCCTTGGCCAGGAGGCAGGTGGCCGCTGCCCTTCTGCCAAACCCTTCCCTTGTCCCGCTTTCTTCTCTGCACCTCCACGGGGATCAGCGGGAGGCGGGCAGCCTGCAACGGTGCCATAGGCCAGCTCGCAGCTGGAGGAGTGGCTTTTTTGGTTGATTTGAATGTGCGTGCCTCTGTCACCCTGGGAGGAGAAGCTTGCGCAGAGCTTGGAGCTGCCTGACACTTCTTTCCCTTGCTTCACAGAGATTGTCATGGTTTGGGATGCTGTTTCCCGATACATCCTGCAGCAGCTTGTGATTGGCAAGGTGGGCTGGCGTCCTGCTCCCCTCGCCCTGCAGCATTGCAGTTTCCCAGGCTGTCCTGGGCCCTGGGAATGACCCTTCCCCCAGCGCCATGGCAGCGCACTGCCACCGGCCAGCGTGCGGCAGAGCAGCTCCTTAGCTAACTTGGGGAGAAAGCACGTGCAGAGCTTGTGGGAGAAAGCAGTCGGCACCTCGTGGGCCTTCTCTTTTGGCTGTGGCCAGAATGGAGAGATCAAGCAGAGAGACAGAGGCAGTTTCCTCCCTTGGTGCTCTGAGAGAGCTCCGGCATCTTCTTGTGCTCTGAGATGCTAGGAAATACTTGGAGGACAAGGAGGGCCATGTGTGCAGAGGAGGGTGAAGACAACATCGCAGCAAGGAGCTCTCCTCCAAAGCTTTCCACAGTGCTCCTTCGTGCAGCTGCAGCAGCAGCAGCAGGGAGAGCACAGAGCAGCCTGCCCGTGCTTGCAGAGTCCTCCCCTTTTCCACCAACACAGTGCTTACTCGTCATGTTTTTGTCTTTTCCGTGTGCAGGGTGTCCTGCTGGAGGGTCTTGGCACCTTCTGTACAGTTGAAGAGCCATTGTACCTGGGTGCAGAACAGGTGCTCTGGGTTCGAACACCCATTTTCAAGTTGGGCATGCAGATGGTCTGGCCGCGTGGGCTCACGTGCCCCGAAGTGAATCTCCCTGGTGAGACAGCAGGGACCACCCTCTGCTTCCCCTTGCCACTGTACCCGGGCTGGGAGTGTGCTCCCTGCGCTTTGCAGGAGCTGCCAGAAGCAGGCAATGCCCTCCACAGCTGGGGGAACACACAGAGCTTCCCCCACGCAAGCCCCCACACAGAGATCTCTTTCTTGGGAAGGACCTTCTCTGGAGTCTTCTGCTGCAAGTGTTGCAGCAAGTCGGGCTCTCTTGCCCTGACCTGCCCCCACTTTCATCTCTCTGCCACTCCCATGTCTTTCTCACCTAGTCCTGGAAATTGCACCTGCTGCAGCACTGACACTGTTTGACTTCCTTGCAGACAACATCCAAATTGAGCCACTGAACTACCAGCTCTTGTCCCTGGTGACGTCCTTGCCACGGCGTGTGGTGGAAGCCTGTGTGGAAGAGACCATCCACTTATTCTCTTTGCACTTGGAGAACAAGCAGAATGTGATCTTTGCCTTCCGGGACATGGGTGTGCTGAGCTGCCAGGGAGACACGCTCTGCATGATGTTTTACGACAGCTGCATCCAACGGCTGAGGAGAAGGGTAAGCCTCTTTGCGGCCCTTCGCAGTGTAAGTTGCTCAGCTTCCCAGGCCTACTTCCATTGCTTTGGGAAGCCTCCGTGGCCATCCTGCATGTGGCGGGCTACACAAACACCTTCCGCAGTGTGTTTCCCCCCGCCAAATTCCCCACTCCCAAGGAAAACACTCCCTGTCTTCCTGGATGCCTGTCTCTATTAAATGCTTGGCATGACTATTGAGCACTTGCAAGTCTTTGCTGTGGAGCATCTCCGCTCCACAACTAGGGGCTAATGTGCATGGCAGAGGACTCAGAAGAGGGATTTGCAGCAGCAGGCTCCTCCTGTAGCAGGATGAGGGGCTGCTGCCTTTGTCAGCAGGCAGGGAGCTGCCTCAGAAACCTCCCAACAGGCCTGGGTTGTCTTGCAGGTCCCTTGGCCAGCGGATCCTGTTGAGCCAAGCGGAAACATCGATACTCCTGGAACCAGGTCTAGCCGAGTCCACGTGTTCCCCAGGTGAGTGCGTTTCCTCTGCAGCCCTTAGCTTTGCTGACAGGGCCGGCCCCTAGATGCTGCTCGCACTCTGCACTGCCCATGCTCAGTGCTCACAAGAATTTAAGCCACGTCCTCTGCCTTTGGACAGACTCTGGCAAAAACCCTCCAAGAAGCAGATGGCAGGCAAGGTGTTCTCCGACAACAGGGAGGAGCATTAGTGCCAGCAAGAGGCCAGGGGCAGACAGCCCCCTTTCTTCAATCGTGCCTTGTCTTCTGCTTTCCAGGTTTCAGCTTCTGGAGGAAGACAGCCCAGAAGCCAAGGCTGCTCCTGCTGCCCCTCCACGCACGCAGAAAAAGCCTGAGGTGCCCCAGTGTCCCAGGGCCAACAAAGGTAAGGCCAAAGCTGCCGGCCTGCGGGGCACGTTGGTTCCCTGTCCCCCCACGCTGCCTCACAGCAGCCACCTGGAAAGGTGCTGCTCAGCAGGCTCTGCTCAAGAGCTTCCTCCCTTCCTCCTTGCAGAGTGGCAGCCTAGAAAGATCCTGCAGCAGCGCAAGGAGCTGTGTCTGCCCATGCTGCCAAGCTGGGGGGCAGGCAGGAGGCGGCAAGGCCCTGAGAAGCAGCCTGCTGCCAGGTGAGAGCCTTGGCGGAGGCGGAAGGGACGAGGGCTGCGCTTGTTTGGACCTCTGCACCAGAGCAGGCCCCTTTGCACATGCTGGGCCTAGGGCCTCCAAAATGCCCCCGACACACACCCCACTTAAGGCTGTTCTCCTGCTGGAAGGCAAGCGTGTAGCACTTTGCGTGGGAGCCTCCCATGGCCATAGCTTTCCTCCAGCGTCAGGATATCTTGGGGAGCCAAATGGAAATGCCTAGTGCAGGAGTGTTTGTCCAGGAAGGAGTCCCTCGAGATTGCAGGGAATCCCATCCTTTTCCTTGTGGGAACAAATGCTCCCTGTCCTAAACCTCTTGCCTCTCATGGTGTCTTCTCAGCAACTTGATCAAACAAGTGGGGCACATGAAGGAGCCTTTGGGGCAGAAGGAGGGGAAAGTGGAGCACTGCCCACATCCTCCATCTGCTCCTCGGACTTCTGCTGCCCGTGCTGCTCCCAGGGCTGCCGCACAGGTGTGTGATGGGATGTCGCGGAAAGGGCCCTGAGCGCGGGCTCCCTACAACGCCCAGTGGGCTCTTTGGCATGTGTCCAGCAATGATGCAAATTATATCCACACTTGCAAGCATCTGCCTACTGATATAACATCTATAACGTCTTCTGGGGCTTTGTTAATCGCAGAAATGGGTGGGTTTGCCCTCGAAGGCATTGGAAAGATGCCGGTGCATCTTTCGGCCCTGATCAGTTAGGGCAGCAGAGAGCCATATTCCCACTGTGCTGACACAGGACTAGGAGCCAGGGAGGCTCAAGAGCAGAAGTGTAAGGGAGGGGGAAGAGCAACAGCCAACAATTCCCCAATGTCCCAGTGTGGACCCTGCTTGAAAAGAGATCCTATGGGATGCCTTTGACAGCCCTCAGAACAGGGCGTATCATCCAGGAAGCCAGCTCTTGTAGCCCGTTGCATCAGCTGCTTGTATAGCCTGAGCACGGCTCTGGAAGGCTTAGGTGCCTCCTCTATGAGTGGGCTAGTGCTCTCTCCCCCGTTCTCTCCTCCCCACTGAAACCTTTTCTTCTTCTTGCTCTTGCAATACAGATCCGAGTGCTGAAGCCTGCACGCCACCCTGAGCAGCACTGTTCCCCACACAGAGGGGTGCCCCCTGACAAGTGAGTGTGCACTGGCATGCCAGCTGCCAGGCAGGGCCTGGCACCATGGTGGCTCCTGACCCTGTGCAGGTGCTGCCACTCAGCTGCTGAGCACAGCAGACGACAGGCCCTCCTTTCAGCTGGTGGGGATGTGCAGGGGCTGAGGAGAGAAGAAGCCCCAAGGGGCCCCCAGGGAGCAGCAGCAGGACTTTGTTGATCCTTTGCAGGTATCTCTCGCCACGAGCAAAGCAGACCTTGCAGCTCCTGGAATCCTACAAAGTCCTCCGGGATCGCTGGAGGGAGAAGGTGGTCCAAAACCGCCAGAGGCTGCAGCTGCAGGAGGAGGCTCGCCGGTAAGTGGCTCCCAAGGCAGGCAGGGTCCCTGCTCCTGCCAAGCCCTTTGTGCCAAGGCCTGGGGGAAAGAGGGCCTTTCGCTGCCCCCTACGCCAGGGCACACAAGTGCCCTTGGAGCTTGGCCTCGCCTGTGCCTGGCCCAGCCATCCCTTGCACGGAAACGGGGTGGGGGCTGGGATGTGCCACTGGATTTTCAGGAGGCACCTGCATGTCATGACACACTCAGCATCTTTCTCCTCTACCCCTCAGTGCTTCAGTGATGAGCAGCCTCCAGAAGAAAGAGCAGCGGGGCCACAAGCTGGACGTGTCCGGGAGAAATGTCTTTTTCCCCCCAAATAAACTCCCTTTCTGAGTTCATGTGAGCCTTTCTTTGGTGCAGTGTGAAGCTTGCAAGCAGCACCAGGGCAGCTTTGGAAGGGCAGCCAGGGGGCACAGGGTAGCAGGGGGAGCGTGGAGCCCCCATCCCGGGACACTCTCGCTCTGGGCCATGGGTGTCTTGACCAGAGAAAGGGAAGAAGAAAGGCCATTGAAAAGGCCCTCCAAGGCAGACGTTTCTTAGATGATGCTGGGCACTGTGACACTCCTTTCTGTACCCTGGGACAAGCCTTGCGCAAGGGCAGGCGGGCTCCTGCAGGGAGAGGACGTGCTTGCGAGGCACAAGCTATCCCCCATCAGTAGCCAAAAGCAAAGTCGGCACGTCTGTGGGGCAGTCCTGCGCAGCCTGGCAGCTCCTACCTGCGGGCAGCTTCCTTGGCTCTAAGAAAGACCCTTCCCAGCTCCGGGAGACCATATCATGGGGAAAACCTTGCCTAAATCCTGCTCTGAGACATGTCAATTCATATGCAGTGGGAAACAAAGCGTCTTATGTTCTGGATGGCAAAATGGAAGAAGATGTTTGGTGAGTTACACACACCGGGGTTCAGCAGGTGGGAAGGCCTAAACTCCTTCCCCGGATGGGGGATGCTGCTGCCAGGATGCCTGCATCGCTCTTTAGGGCTGGCGAAGAAACAGCCACGAGGGAGAGCCCTCCTCCAGTTCTAGCACAGAATGCCATTCTTCCTCCTGGTCTTCTCCACCTCTGAGTCCCTTTCAGGCTCGAGAGCATCTTGGATAAAGGAGCCGGATACTCGAGAAGCACCATATGCTCAAGGCTCTTCTTGGGGTGGAATTGCCCAGGTGACTTCCTTAGCCAGAAAGGTGCAGGGAATGGATTTGGAAACTTAACTCTTCCTCTCAGGACTCGCCAGCATGCCCTGCTCCCCTGGCAATGGGACGTCATATCCAGACGAGCCCACCAAGATCTTTCTCCCTTCCTGTTGGCAGATGATTGTGCAGCAGAGTGCACGTGCCCTAAGACATGCATGCCCACCATTCGGAACAGTTGTGCAGCCAGTTGCAAGCAAGGGAAGGAGACTGGCGCTCCGCAGAGAGCGGGGCTCTGTTGCCTCAGTGTGTGGCCACACAAATCCTGCAGTGCTCGGGCACAGGCATTTTGGACCCTCTCTCTGCACCATGCAGAGCACACGAGCTCTCCCTGTCTCACAGAGGGAGGAGATGCTGCTGGCCGGGGCCAGGTGCTCCATCTGTCCTGCTGCCTAAGGGCCATTCCCAGCACCACAGGCCATTTCCTAGCAGCAACCGGAGTGTCTGGGGGCCTTGCAGCTCCTGGCCTCAGCCACTTGAGATGAGCCCAGGACACGCAAGATGGCAGCTGGGGCCCTTCCATGGACACAGAGCGGCACGGAGTGGCAGAAGCAGTCATCACTTTTCCAGGAAAAGTCTGACTCTCCTCCTGTACTGAGACCAAGGACCCATGCAGAAAGAGCCCCTCACACCTAAAAATGTAATGGGACATTTGCAACAGGGACTGACCCCAGCGCAGGGAGGACCTTCCCACCCTGCTCTGCCTTTCTTCCCTTCAATCACGCTGAGCACCTGTACACACAAAAGCCATGGAGCTCCGGGCGCTGCCTATGGGAGCCAGCCGTGCAAAACCAACTGCAGAGCTGCGTGGGCCAGTCTCGAGCAGCATTTCCCAGGGCCTCCAAGGAGCAGGGCCAGCACCCTCAAAACACCAGCAACACTGCAATGGGAACCACCCGCTTCAATTGGCACCAGTCCACAAAGACTGGAACATCCCTGAAGCACAGAAATATTCCACAAAATGGGCCAACACCCCAGACTACCAGCATCCCCACAAACACCCCCTAATCCGGCAGTGCTCCCCCCAGAAAAAACATCTGCCCCAGCATCCCCAGTCTTGGCCATCACACTACACCAGGCATGAGGACCACGGCGCCCAGGCCACATGCACAACCTCCACTGCCGGGACATGGGGGACAGCCATGGAGTGGGACCCGCTGCCTCGTGCTGGGCCCAGGAGCCTGGGCAAACACCTGCAGACACTGTGTGTGAAGGGCATGTTCCCCTTCTGTTCCACACCAGCTCCGCCTTGATCATTGCTAGTGCCCAAACCTTAGAATCATAGAATCAGAGACCTGTTTTGGTTAGAAAACACCTTTTTAGATCACTGAGTTGAACTATAAACAGTTCAATACCACACCTGCTAAACCATGTCCTTAAGTACCTCATCCACACACGTCCTGAGCACTGCCAGGGACTGTGACTCCATGATGTTCCTGGGCAGCCTGTTCCAATGCTTGGCTCGTCTTACACTATAGACATTCCTCCTACGGTCTTAACTGAACCTCCCGTGGTGCTGCTTGAGGCCATTTCCTCTTGTCCTAGCTGTGGTAATTCTGGAGAAGAGATGAACCCCCCCCCACCTCACTAAAATCTCCTTCCCTGGGAGGAATCGCCGCCTTCGCTGGGTGTTTCAGCTGCCGCTCCCCTCATGCAGCCCCTGGTGACACGCGCTGAGGTCACACTGGCTTGTGCTGCATCACAAGGAGGTGACCCCAGCGACCGGCAGGGCCCCGTCACTTCCCTGCCAGGCACGCGCGCTGCTGGTCACTGCTCGCCGTGCTCTGCTCCACTGCTGCCCTTTGGAGCTTCTCGGTGACGAGGAGCGCACACAGGAGGCAGTGAGAGTGCTCGGGGAAGCTCTCCCTCACGGGCTGAGAACAAGGGGCTCGTTGGAGAGAGAGGAGTCCTTGGCGAGGTCACGGGAAGAGAATCCTTCTTCCCTGCTTGACCAGCGAACCAAGGACAGGTGGGAAGCCAAGATGGAGGGCTTCTGGACTCAGATCATCAGTCCGGCGTACTCCGTTTTGTTCCCTGTGCTCCTGCAGCTCTCTGCTGAGGGTAAGGGCTTTGGGCGCTGCTGCAGCAGGTGCCGCAGACCATGTTAATTGTCAAAGCAGCTGTGGCTCCGGGGCTGTAGCCTGCAGAGGGCTGGGGGCTGTTGTAAGAGTCTGGTCCGAGGATCCTGTCCCGCTTGGGAGACAGAGTGTTGTGCGGGACTCATGATTCTTGGTCGTGCTGCTGCCCTGAGCCCCAAGCTCCTTTGGGCAGAGCTCCCTCTGCTCAGGGAGTTGCAGTGTGGGGTCAGATCTGCGTGGGAAGGGGGAGGCCCTCTGGGGACTGGCTCTGGGTGGGAAGGGGTCCTTCCTCCAGGGGCAGAAGGTGTCCCGGCATTCCCATGGGTCTCTCAAGAGCCTGCCACCAATGCCGCCTCTCTTCTTGTTTGGTGCAAGCTCTGTTTCTTCCTCCTGTATCCTCGTGGGCCTCCAGTGGGCAGAACATAGCTTGAGCTTGGAGATGGCATCCTTGGCCAGGAGGCAGGTGGCCGCTGCCCTTCTGCCAAACCCTTCCCTTGTCCCGCTTTCTTCTCTGCACCTCCATGGGGATCAGCGGGAGGTGGGCAGCCTGCAACGATGCCATAGGCCAGCTCGCAGCTGGCGGAGTGGCTTTTTGGTTGATTTGAATGTGCGTGCCTCTGTCACCCCGGGAGGAGAAGCTTGCGCAGAGCTTGGAGCTGCCTGACACTTCTTTCCCTTGCTTCACAGAGATTGTCATGGTTTGGGATGTTGTTTCCCGATACATCCTGCAGCAGCTTGTGATTGGCAAGGTGGGCTGGCGTCCTGCTCCCCTCGCCCTGCAGCATTGCAGTTTCCCAGGGCGTCCTGGGCCCTGGGAATGATCCTTCCCCCAGCGCCATGGCAGCGCACTGCCACCGGCCAGCATGCGGCAGAGCAGCTCCTTAGCTAACTTGGGGAGAAAGCACGTGCAGAGCTTGTGGGAGAAAGCAGTCGGCACCTCGTGGGCCTTCTCTTTTGGCTGTGGCCAGAATGGAGAGATCAAGCAGAGAGACGGAGGCAGTTTCCTCCCTTGGTGCTCTGAGAGAGCTCCGGCATCTTCTTGTGCTCTGAGATGCTAGGAAATACTTGGAGGACAGGGAGGGCCATGTGTGCAGAGGAGGGTGAAGACAACATTGCAGCAAGGAGCTCTCCTCCAAAGCTTTCCACAGTGCTCCTTCGTGCAGCTGCAGCAGCAGCAGCAGGGAGAGCACAGAGCAGCCTGCCCGTGCTTGCAGAGTCCTCCCCTTTTCCACCAACACAGTGCTTACTCGTCATGTTTTTGTCTTTTCCGTGTGCAGGGTGTCCTGCTGGAGGGTCTTGGCACCTTCTGTACAGTTGAAGAGCCATTGTACCTGGGTGCAGAACAGGTGCTCTGGGTTCGAACACCCATTTTCAAGTTGGGCATGCAGATGGTCTGGCCGCGTGGGCTCACGTGCCCCGAAGTGAATCTCCCTGGTGAGACAGCAGGGACCACCCTCTGCTTCCCCTTGCCACTGTACCCGGGCTGGGAGTGTGCTCCCTGCGCTTTGCAGGGGCTGCCACAAGCAGGGAATGCCCTCCACAGCTGGGGGAACACACAGAGCTTCCCCCACGCAAGCCCCCACACAGAGATCTCTTTCTTGGGAAGGACCTTCTCTGGAGTCTTCTGCTGCAAGTGTTGCAGCAAGTCGGGCTCTCTTGCCCTGACCTGCCCCCACTTTCATCTCTCTGCCACTCCCATGTCTTTCTCACCTAGTCCTGGAAATTGCACCTGCTGCAGCACTGACACTGTTTGACTTCCTTGCAGACGACATCCAAATTGAGCCACTGAACTACCAGCTCTTGTCCCTGGTGACGTCCTTGCCACGGCGTGTGGTTGAAGCCTGTGTGGAAGAGACCATCCACTTATTCTCTTTGCACTTGGAGAACAAGCAGAATGTGGTCTTTGCGTTCCGGGACTTGGGTGTGCTGAGCTGCCAGGGAGACACGCTCTGCATGATGTTTTACGACAGCTGCATCCAACGGCTGAGGAGAAGGGTAAGCCTCTTTGCGGCCCTTCGCAGTGTAAGTTGCTCAGCTTCCCAGGCCTACTTCCATTGCTTTGGGAAGCCTCCGTGGCCATCCTGCATGTGGTGGGCTACACAAACACCTTCCGCAGTGTGTTTCCCCCCGCCAAATTCCCCACTCCCAAGGAAAACACTGCCTGTCTTCCTGGATGCCTGTCTCTATTAAATGCTTGGCATGACTATTGAGCACTTGCAAGTCTTTGCTGTGGAGCATCTCCGCTCCACAATTAGGGGCTAATGTGCATGGCAGAGGACTCAGAAGAGGGATTTGCAGCAGCAGGCTCCTCCTGTAGCAGGATGAGGGGCTGCTGCCTTTGTCAGCAGGCAGGGAGCTGCCCTGGAAACCTCCCAACGGGCCTGGGTTGTCTTGCAGGTCCCTTGGCCAGCGGATCCTGTTGAGCCAAGCGGAATCATCGATACTCCTGGAACCAGGTCTAGCCGAGTCCACGTGTTCCCCAGGTGAGTGCGTTTCCTCTGCAGCCCTTAGCTTTGCTGACAGGGCCGGCCCCTAGATGCTGCTCGCACTCTGCACTGCCCATGCTCAGTGCTCACAAGAATTTAAGCCACGTCCTCTGCCTTTGGACAGACTCTGGCAAAAACCCTCCAAGAAGCAGATGGCAGGCAAGGTGTTCTCCGACAACAGGGAGGAGCATTAGTGCCAGCAAGAGGCCAGGGGCAGACAGCCCCCTTTCTTCAAACGTGCCTTGTCTTCTGCTTTCCAGGTTTCAGCTTCTGCAGGAAAGCAGCCCAGAAGCCAAGGCTGCTCCCGCTGCCCCTCCATGCACGCAGAAGAAGCCTGAGGTGCCCCAGTGTCCCAGGGCCAACAAAGGTAAGGCCAAAGCTGCCGGCCTGCGGGGCACGTTGGCTCCCTGTCCCCCCACGCTGCCTCACAGCAGCCAGCTGGAAAGGTGCTGCTCAGCAGGCTCTGCTCAAGAGCTTCCTCCCTTCCTCCTTGCAGAATGGCAGCCTAGAAAGATCCTGCAGCAGCGCAAGGAGCTGTGTCTGCCCATGCTGCCAAGCTGGGGGGCAGGCAGGAGGCGGCAAGGCCCCGAGAAGCAGCCTGCTGCCAGGTGAGAGCCTTGGCGGAGGCGGAAGGGACGAGGGCTGCGCTTGTTTGGACCTCTGCACCAGAGCAGGCCCCTTTGCACATGCTGGCCCTACGGCCTCCAAAAGGCTCCCGACACACACCCCACTTAAGGCTGTTCTCCTGCTGGAAGGCAAGCGTGTAGCACTTTGCGTGGGAGCCTCCCATGGCCATAGCTTTCCTCCAGCGTCAGGATATCTTGGGGAGCCAAATGGAAATGCCTAGTGCAGGAGTGTTTGTCCAGGAAGGAGTCCCTCGAGATTGCAGGGAATCCCATCCTTTTCCTTGTGGGAACAAATGCTCCCTGTCCTAAACCTCTTGCCTCTCATGGTGTCTTCTCAGCAACTTGATCAAACAAGTGGGGCACATGAAGGAGCCTTTGGGGCAGAAGGAGGGGAAAGTGGAGCACCGCCCACATCCTCCATCTGCTCCTCGGACTTCTGCTGCCCGTGCTGCTCCCAGGGCTGCCGCACAGGTGTGTGATGGGATGTCGCGGAAAGGGCCCTGAGCGCGGGCTCCCTACAACGCCCAGTGGGCTCTCTGGCATGTGTCCAGCAATGATGCAAATTATATCCACACTTGCAAGCATCTGCCTACTGATATAACATCTATAACGTCTTCTGGGGCTTTGTTAATCGCAGAAATGGGTGGGTTTGCCCTCGAAGGCATTGGAAAGATGCCGGTGCATCTTTCGGCCCTGATCAGTTAGGGCAGCAGAGAGCCATATTCCCACTGTGCTGACACAGGACTAGGAGCCAGGGAGGCTCAAGAGCAGAAGTGTAAGGGAGGGGGAAGAGCAACAGCCAACAATTCCCCAATGTCCCAGTGTGGACCCTGCTTGAAAAGAGATCCTATGGGATGCCTTTGACAGCCCTCAGAACAGGGCATATAATCCAGGAAGCCAGCTCTTGTAGCCCGTTGCATCAGCTGCTTGAATAGCCTGAGCACAGCTCTGGAACGCTTAGGCGCCTCCTCTATGAGTGGGCTAGTGCTCTCTCCCCCGTTCTCTCCTCCCCACTGAAACCTTTTCTTCTTCTTGCTCTTGCAATACAGATCCGAGTGCTGAAGCCTGCACGCCACCCTGAGCAGCACTGTTCCCCACACAGAGGGGTGCCCCCTGACAAGTGAGTGTGCCCTGGCATGCCAGCTGCCAGGCAGGGCCTGGCACCATGGTGGCTCCTGACCCTGTGCAGGTGCTGCCACTCAGCTGCTGAGCACAGCAGACGACAGGCCCTCCTTTCAGCTGGTGGGGATGTGCAGGGGCTGAGGAGAGAAGAAGCCCCAAGGGGCCCCCAGGGAGCAGCAGCAGGACTTTGTTGATCCTTTGCAGGTATCTCTCGCCACGAGCAAAGCAGACCTTGCAGCTCCTGGAATCCTACAAAGTCCTCCGGGATTGCTGGAGGGAGAAGGTGGTCCAAAACCGCCAGAGGCTGCAGCTGCAGGAGGAGGCTCGCCGGTAAGTAGCTCCCAAGGCAGGCAGGGTCCCTGCTCCTGCCAAGCCCTTTGTGCCAAGGCCTGGGGGAAAGAGGGCCTTTCGCTGCCCCCTACGCCAGGGCACACAAGTGCCCTTGGAGCTTGGCCTCGCCTGTGCCTGGCCCAGCCATCCCTTGCACGGAAATGAGGTGGGGGCTGGGATGTGCCACTGGATTTTCAGGAGGCACCTGCATGTCATGACACACTCAGCATCTTTCTCCTCTACCCCTCAGTGCTTCAGTGATGAGCAGCCTCCAGAAGAAAGAGCAGCGGGGCCACAAGCTGGAAGTGTCCGGGAGAAATGTCTTTTTCCCCCCAAATAAACTCCCTTTCTGAGTTCATGTGAGCCTTTCTTTGGTGCAGTGTGAAGCTTGCAAGCAGCACCAGGGCAGCTTTGGAAGGGCAGGCAGGGGGCACAGGGTAGCAGGGGGAGCGTGGAGCCTCCATCCCGGGACACTCTCGCTCTGAGCCATGCCTGTCTTGACCAGAGAAAAGGAAGAAGAAAGGCCATTGGAAAGGCCCTCCAGGGCAGCTGTTTCTGAGATGACGCTGGGCGCTGCAACACTGCTTTTTGCACCCTGGGACAAGCCTTGAGCAAGGGCAGGCGGGCTCCCGCAGGGAGAGGACGTGCTTGCGAGGCACAAGCTATCCCCCATCAGTAGCCAAAAGCAAAGTCGGCACGTCTGTGGGGCAGTCCTGCGCAGCCTGGCAGCTCCTACCTGCGGGCAGCTTCCTTGGCTCTAAGAAAGACCCTTCCCAGCTCCGGGAGACCATATCATGGGGAAAACCTTGCCTAAATCCTGCTCTGAGACATGTCAATTCATATGCAGTGGGAAACAAAGCGTCTTATGTTCTGGATGGCAAAATGGAAGAAGATGTTTGGTGAGTTACACACACCGGGGTTCAGCAGGTGGGAAGGCCTAAACTCCTTCCCCGGATGGGGGATGCTGCTGCCAGGATGCCTGCATCGCTCTTTAGGGCTGGCGAAGAAACAGCCACGAGGGAGAGCCCTCCTCCAGTTCTAGCACAGAATGCCATTCTTCCTCCTGGTCTTCTCCACCTCTGAGTCCCTTTCAGGCTCGAGAGCATCTTGGATAAAGGAGCCGGATACTCGAGAAGCACCATATGCTCAAGGCTCTTCTTGGGGTGGAATTGCCCAGGTGACTTCCTTAGCCAGAAAGGTGCAGGGAATGGATTTGGAAACTTAACTCTTCCTCTCAGGACTCGCCAGCATGCCCTGCTCCCCTGGCAATGGGACGTCATATCCAGACGAGCCCACCAAGATCTTTCTCCCTTCCTGTTGGCAGATGATTGTGCAGCAGAGTGCACGTGCCCTAAGACATGCATGCCCACCATTCGGAACAGTTGTGCAGCCAGTTGCAAGCAAGGGAAGGAGACTGGCGCTCCGCAGAGAGCGGGGCTCTGTTGCCTCAGTGTGTGGCCACACAAATCCTGCAGTGCTCGGGCACAGGCATTTTGGACCCTCTCTCTGCACCATGCAGAGCACACGAGCTCTCCCTGTCTCACAGAGGGAGGAGATGCTGCTGGCCGGGGCCAGGTGCTCCATCTGTCCTGCTGCCTAAGGGCCATTCCCAGCACCACAGGCCATTTCCTAGCAGCAACCGGAGTGTCTGGGGGCCTTGCAGCTCCTGGCCTCAGCCACTTGAGATGAGCCCAGGACACGCAAGATGGCAGCTGGGGCCCTTCCATGGACACAGAGCGGCACGGAGTGGCAGAAGCAGTCATCACTTTTCCAGGAAAAGTCTGACTCTCCTCCTGTACTGAGACCAAGGACCCATGCAGAAAGAGCCCCTCACACCTAAAAATGTAATGGGACATTTGCAACAGGGACCGACCCCAGCGCAGGGAGGACCTTCCCACCTCGCTCTGCTTTTCTTCCCTTCAATCACGCTGAGCACCTGTACACACAAAAGCCATGGAGCTCCGGGCGCTGCCTATGGGAGCCAGCCGTGCAAAACCAACTGCAGAGCTGCATGGGCCAGTCTCGAGCAGCATTTCCCAGGGCCTCCAAGGAGCAGGGCCAGCACCCTCAAAACACCAGCAACACTGCAATGGGAACCACCCGCTTCAATTGGCACCAGTCCACAAAGACTGGAACATCCCTGAAGCACAGAAATATTCCACAAAATGGGCCAACACCCCAGACTACCAGCATCCCCACAAACACCCCCTAATCCGGCAGTGCTCCCCCCAGAAAAAACATCTGCCCCAGCATCCCCAGTCTTGGCCATCACACTACACCAGGCATGAGGACCACGGCGCCCAGGCCACGTGCACAACCTCCACTGCCGGGACATGGGGGACAGCCATGGAGTGGGACCCGCTGCCTCGTGCTGGGCCCAGGAGCCTGGGCAAACACCTGCAGACACTGTGTGTGAAGGGCATGTTCCCCTTCTGTTCCACACCAGCTCCGCCTTGATCATTGCTAGTGCCCAAACCTTAGAATCATAGAATCAGAGACCTGTTTTGGTTAGAAAACACCTTTTTAGATCACTGAGTTGAACTATAAACAGTTCAATACCACACCTGCTAAACCATGTCCTTAAGTACCTCATCCACACACGTCCTGAGCACTGCCAGGGACTGTGACTCCATGATGTTCCTGGGCAGCCTGTTCCAATGCTTGGCTCGTCTTACACTATAGACATTCCTCCTACGGTCTTAACTGAACCTCCCGTGGTGCTGCTTGAGGCCATTTCCTCTTGTCCTAGCTGTGGTAATTCTGGAGAAGAGATGAACCCCCCCCCACCTCACTAAAATCTCCTTCCCTGGGAGGAATCGCCGCCTTCCCTGGGTGTTTCAGCTGCCGCTCCCCTCATGCAGCCCCTGGTGACACGCGCTGAGGTCACACTGGCTTGTGCTGCATCACAAGGAGGTGACCCCAGCGACCGGCAGGGCCCCGTCACTTCCCTGCCAGGCACGCGCGCTGCTGGTCACTGCTCGCCGTGCTCTGCTCCACTGCTGCCCTTTGGAGCTTCTCGGTGACGAGGAGCGCACACAGGAGGCAGTGAGAGTGCTCGGGGAAGCTCTCCCTCACGGGCTGAGAACAAGGGGCTCGTTGGAGAGAGAGGAGTCCTTGGCGAGGTCACGGGAAGAGAATCCTTCTTCCCTGCTTGACCAGCGAACCAAGGACAGGTGGGAAGCCAAGATGGAGGGCTTCTGGACTCAGATCATCAGTCCGGCGTACTCCGTTTTGTTCCCTGTGCTCCTGCAGCTCTCTGCTGAGGGTAAGGGCTTTGGGCGCTGCTGCAGCAGGTGCCGCAGACCATGTTAATTGTCAAAGCAGCTGTGGCTCCGGGGCTGTAGCCTGCAGAGGGCTGGGGGCTGTTGTAAGAGTCTGGTCCGAGGATCCTGTCCCGCTTGGGAGACAGAGTGTTGTGCGGGACTCATGATTCTTGGTCGTGCTGCTGCCCTGAGCCCCAAGCTCCTTTGGGCAGAGCTCCCTCTGCTCAGGGAGTTGCAGTGTGGGGTCAGATCTGCGTGGGAAGGGGGAGGCCCTCTGGGGACTGGCTCTGGGTGGGAAGGGGTCCTTCCTCCAGGGGCAGAAGGTGTCCCGGCATTCCCATGGGTCTCTCAAGAGCCTGCCACCAATGCCGCCTCTCTTCTTGTTTGGTGCAAGCTCTGTTTCTTCCTCCTGTATCCTCGTGGGCCTCCAGTGGGCAGAACATAGCTTGAGCTTGGAGATGGCATCCTTGGCCAGGAGGCAGGTGGCCGCTGCCCTTCTGCCAAACCCTTCCCTTGTCCCGCTTTCTTCTCTGCACCTCCATGGGGATCAGCGGGAGGTGGGCAGCCTGCAACGATGCCATAGGCCAGCTCGCAGCTGGCGGAGTGGCTTTTTGGTTGATTTGAATGTGCGTGCCTCTGTCACCCCGGGAGGAGAAGCTTGCGCAGAGCTTGGAGCTGCCTGACACTTCTTTCCCTTGCTTCACAGAGATTGTCATGGTTTGGGATGTTGTTTCCCGATACATCCTGCAGCAGCTTGTGATTGGCAAGGTGGGCTGGCGTCCTGCTCCCCTCGCCCTGCAGCATTGCAGTTTCCCAGGGCGTCCTGAGCCCTGGGAATGATCCTTCCCCCAGCGCCATGGCAGCGCACTGCCACCGGCCAGCATGCGGCAGAGCAGCTCCTTAGCTAACTTGGGGAGAAAGCACGTGCAGAGCTTGTGGGAGAAAGCAGTCGGCACCTCGTGGGCCTTCTCTTTTGGCTGTGGCCAGAATGGAGAGATCAAGCAGAGAGACGGAGGCAGTTTCCTCCCTTGGTGCTCTGAGAGAGCTCCGGCATCTTCTTGTGCTCTGAGATGCTAGGAAATACTTGGAGGACAGGGAGGGCCATGTGTGCAGAGGAGGGTGAAGACAACATCGCAGCAAGGAGCTCTCCTCCAAAGCTTTCCACAGTGCTCCTTCGTGCAGCTGCAGCAGCAGCAGCAGGGAGAGCACAGAGCAGCCTGCCCGTGCTTGCAGAGTCCTCCCCTTTTCCACCAACACAGTGCTTACTCGTCATGTTTTTGTCTTTTCCGTGTGCAGGGTGTCCTGCTGGAGGGTCTTGGCACCTTCTGTACAGTTGAAGAGCCATTGTACCTGGGTGCAGAACAGGTGCTCTGGGTTCGAACACCCATTTTCAAGTTGGGCATGCAGATGGTCTGGCCGCGTGGGCTCACGTGCCCCGAAGTGAATCTCCCTGGTGAGACAGCAGGGACCACCCTCTGCTTCCCCTTGCCACTGTACCCGGGCTGGGAGTGTGCTCCCTGCGCTTTGCAGGGGCTGCCACAAGCAGGGAATGCCCTCCACAGCTGGGGGAACACACAGAGCTTCCCCCACGCAAGCCCCCACACAGAGATCTCTTTCTTGGGAAGGACCTTCTCTGGAGTCTTCTGCTGCAAGTGTTGCAGCAAGTCGGGCTCTCTTGCCCTGACCTGCCCCCACTTTCATCTCTCTGCCACTCCCATGTCTTTCTCACCTAGTCCTGGAAATTGCACCTGCTGCAGCACTGACACTGTTTGACTTCCTTGCAGACGACATCCAAATTGAGCCACTGAACTACCAGCTCTTGTCCCTGGTGACGTCCTTGCCACGGCGTGTGGTTGAAGCCTGTGTGGAAGAGACCATCCACTTATTCTCTTTGCACTTGGAGAACAAGCAGAATGTGGTCTTTGCGTTCCGGGACTTGGGTGTGCTGAGCTGCCAGGGAGACACGCTCTGCATGATGTTTTACGACAGCTGCATCCAACGGCTGAGGAGAAGGGTAAGCCTCTTTGCGGCCCTTCGCAGTGTAAGTTGCTCAGCTTCCCAGGCCTACTTCCATTGCTTTGGGAAGCCTCCGTGGCCATCCTGCATGTGGTGGGCTACACAAACACCTTCCGCAGTGTGTTTCCCCCCGCCAAATTCCCCACTCCCAAGGAAAACACTGCCTGTCTTCCTGGATGCCTGTCTCTATTAAATGCTTGGCATGACTATTGAGCACTTGCAAGTCTTTGCTGTGGAGCATCTCCGCTCCACAATTAGGGGCTAATGTGCATGGCAGAGGACTCAGAAGAGGGATTTGCAGCAGCAGGCTCCTCCTGTAGCAGGATGAGGGGCTGCTGCCTTTGTCAGCAGGCAGGGAGCTGCCCTGGAAACCTCCCAACGGGCCTGGGTTGTCTTGCAGGTCCCTTGGCCAGCGGATCCTGTTGAGCCAAGCGGAAACATCGATACTCCTGGAACCAGGTCTAGCCGAGTCCACGTGTTCCCCAGGTGAGTGCGTTTCCTCTGCAGCCCTTAGCTTTGCTGACAGGGCCGGCCCCTAGATGCTGCTCGCACTCTGCACTGCCCATGCTCAGTGCTCACAAGAATTTAAGCCACATCCTCTGCCTTTGGACAGACTCTGGCAAAAACCCTCCAAGAAGCAGATGGCAGGCAAGGTGTTCTCCGACAACAGGGAGGAGCATTAGTGCCAGCAAGAGGCCAGGGGCAGACAGCCCCCTTTCTTCAAACGTGCCTTGTCTTCTGCTTTCCAGGTTTCAGCTTCTGCAGGAAAGCAGCCCAGAAGCCAAGGCTGCTCCCGCTGCCCCTCCATGCACGCAGAAGAAGCCTGAGGTGCCCCAGTGTCCCAGGGCCAACAAAGGTAAGGCCAAAGCTGCCGGCCTGCGGGGCACGTTGGCTCCCTGTCCCCCCACGCTGCCTCACAGCAGCCAGCTGGAAAGGTGCTGCTCAGCAGGCTCTGCTCAAGAGCTTCCTCCCTTCCTCCTTGCAGAATGGCAGCCTAGAAAGATCCTGCAGCAGCGCAAGGAGCTGTGTCTGCCCATGCTGCCAAGCTGGGGGGCAGGCAGGAGGCGGCAAGGCCCCGAGAAGCAGCCTGCTGCCAGGTGAGAGCCTTGGCGGAGGCGGAAGGGACGAGGGCTGCGCTTGTTTGGACCTCTGCACCAGAGCAGGCCCCTTTGCACATGCTGGCCCTACGGCCTCCAAAAGGCTCCCGACACACACCCCACTTAAGGCTGTTCTCCTGCTGGAAGGCAAGCGTGTAGCACTTTGCGTGGGAGCCTCCCATGGCCATAGCTTTCCTCCAGCGTCAGGATATCTTGGGGAGCCAAATGGAAATGCCTAGTGCAGGAGTGTTTGTCCAGGAAGGAGTCCCTCGAGATTGCAGGGAATCCCATCCTTTTCCTTGTGGGAACAAATGCTCCCTGTCCTAAACCTCTTGCCTCTCATGGTGTCTTCTCAGCAACTTGATCAAACAAGTGGGGCACATGAAGGAGCCTTTGGGGCAGAAGGAGGGGAAAGTGGAGCACCGCCCACATCCTCCATCTGCTCCTCGGACTTCTGCTGCCCGTGCTGCTCCCAGGGCTGCCGCACAGGTGTGTGATGGGATGTCGCGGAAAGGGCCCTGAGCGCGGGCTCCCTACAACGCCCAGTGGGCTCTCTGGCATGTGTCCAGCAATGATGCAAATTATATCCACACTTGCAAGCATCTGCCTACTGATATAACATCTATAACGTCTTCTGGGGCTTTGTTAATCGCAGAAATGGGTGGGTTTGCCCTCGAAGGCATTGGAAAGATGCCGGTGCATCTTTCGGCCCTGATCAGTTAGGGCAGCAGAGAGCCATATTCCCACTGTGCTGACACAGGACTAGGAGCCAGGGAGGCTCAAGAGCAGAAGTGTAAGGGAGGGGGAAGAGCAACAGCCAACAATTCCCCAATGTCCCAGTGTGGACCCTGCTTGAAAAGAGATCCTATGGGATGCCTTTGACAGCCCTCAGAACAGGGCATATAATCCAGGAAGCCAGCTCTTGTAGCCCGTTGCATCAGCTGCTTGAATAGCCTGAGCACAGCTCTGGAACGCTTAGGCGCCTCCTCTATGAGTGGGCTAGTGCTCTCTCTCCCGTTCTCTCCTCCCCACTGAAACCTTTTCTTCTTCTTGCTCTTGCAATACAGATCCGAGTGCTGAAGCCTGCACGCCACCCTGAGCAGCACTGTTCCCCACACAGAGGGGTGCCCCCTGACAAGTGAGTGTGCCCTGGCATGCCAGCTGCCAGGCAGGGCCTGGCACCATGGTGGCTCCTGACCCTGTGCAGGTGCTGCCACTCAGCTGCTGAGCACAGCAGACGACAGGCCCTCCTTTCAGCTGGTGGGGATGTGCAGGGGCTGAGGAGAGAAGAAGCCCCAAGGGGCCCCCAGGGAGCAGCAGCAGGACTTTGTTGATCCTTTGCAGGTATCTCTCGCCACGAGCAAAGCAGACCTTGCAGCTCCTGGAATCCTACAAAGTCCTCCGGGATCGCTGGAGGGAGAAGGTGGTCCAAAACCGCCAGAGGCTGCAGCTGCAGGAGGAGGCTCGCCGGTAAGTAGCTCCCAAGGCAGGCAGGGTCCCTGCTCCTGCCAAGCCCTTTGTGCCAAGGCCTGGGGGAAAGAGGGCCTTTCGCTGCCCCCTACGCCAGGGCACACAAGTGCCCTTGGAGCTTGGCCTCGCCTGTGCCTGGCCCAGCCATCCCTTGCACGGAAATGAGGTGGGGGCTGGGATGTGCCATTGGATTTCCAGGAGGCACCTGCATGTCATGACACACTCAGCATCTTTCTCCTCTACCCCTCAGTGCTTCAGTGATGAGCAGCCTCCAGAAGAAAGAGCAGCGGGGCCACAAGCTGGAAGTGTCCGGGAGAAATGTCTTTTTCCCCCCAAATAAACTCCCTTTCTGAGTTCATGTGAGCCTTTCTTTGGTGCAGTGTGAAGCTTGCAAGCAGCACCAGGGCAGCTTTGGAAGGGCAGGCAGGGGGCACAGGGTAGCAGGGGGAGCGTGGAGCCTCCATCCCGGGACACTCTCGCTCTGAGCCATGCCTGTCTTGACCAGAGAAAAGGAAGAAGAAAGGCCATTGGAAAGGCCCTCCAGGGCAGCCGTTCCTGAGATGACGCTGGGCGCTGTGACACTGCTTTCTGTACCCTGGGACAAGCCTTGAGCAAGGGCAGGCGGGCTGCCGCAGGGAGAGGACGTGCTTGCGAGGCACAAGCTATCCCCCATCAGTAGCCAAAAGCAAAGTCGGCACGTCTGTGGGGCAGTCCTGCGCAGCTTGGCAGCTCCTACCTGCGGGCAGCTTCCTTGGCTCTAAGAAAGACCCTTCCCAGCTCCGGGAGACCATATCATGGGGAAAACCTTGCCTAAATCCTGCTCTGAGACATGTCAATTCATATGCAGTGGGAAACAAAGCGTCTTATGTTCTGGATGGCAAAATGGAAGAAGATGTTTGGTGAGTTACACACACCGGGGTTCAGCAGGTGGGAAGGCCTAAACTCCTTCCCCGGATGGGGGATGCTGCTGCCAGGATGCCTGCATCGCTCTTTAGGGCTGGCGAAGAAACAGCCACGAGGGAGAGCCCTCCTCCAGTTCTAGCACAGAATGCCATTCTTCCTCCTGGTCTTCTCCACCTCTGAGTCCCTTTCAGGCTCGAGAGCATCTTGGATAAAGGAGCCGGATACTCGAGAAGCACCATATGCTCAAGGCTCTTCTTGGGGTGGAATTGCCCAGGTGACTTCCTTAGCCAGAAAGGTGCAGGGAATGGATTTGGAAACTTAACTCTTCCTCTCAGGACTCGCCAGCATGCCCTGCTCCCCTGGCAATGGGACGTCATATCCAGACGAGCCCACCAAGATCTTTCTCCCTTCCTGTTGGCAGATGATTGTGCAGCAGAGTGCACGTGCCCTAAGACATGCATGCCCACCATTCAGAACAGTTGTGCAGCCAGTTGCAAGCAAGGGAAGGAGACTGGCGCTCCGCAGAGAGCGGGGCTCTGTTGCCTCAGTGTGTGGCCACACAAATCCTGCAGTGCTCGGGCACAGGCATTTTGGACCCTCTCTCTGCACCATGCAGAGCACACGAGCTCTCCCTGTCTCACAGAGGGAGGAGATGCTGCTGGCCGGGGCCAGGTGCTCCATCTGTCCTGCTGCCTAAGGGCCATTCCCAGCACCACAGGCCATTTCCTAGCAGCAACCGGAGTGTCTGGGGGCCTTGCAGCTCCTGGCCTCAGCCACTTGAGATGAGCCCAGGACACGCAAGATGGCAGCTGGGGCCCTTCCATGGACACAGAGCGGCACGGAGTGGCAGAAGCAGTCATCACTTTTCCAGGAAAAGTCTGACTCTCCTCCTGTACTGAGACCAAGGACCCATGCAGAAAGAGCCCCTCACACCTAAAAATGTAATGGGACATTTGCAACAGGGACCGACCCCAGCGCAGGGAGGACCTTCCCACCTCGCTCTGCCTTTCTTCCCTTCAATCACGCTGAGCACCTGTACACACAAAAGCCATGAAGCTCCGGGCGCTGCCTATGGGAGCCAGCCGTGCAAAACCAACTGCAGAGCTGCATGGGCCAGTCTCGAGCAGCATTTCCCAGGGCCTCCAAGGAGCAGGGCCAGCACCCTCAAAACACCAGCAACACTGCAATGGGAACCACCCGCTTCAATTGGCACCAGTCCACAAAGACTGGAACATCCCTGAAGCACAGAAATATTCCACAAAATGGGCCAACACCCCAGACTACCAGCATCCCCACAAACACCCCCTAATCCGGCAGTGCTCCCCCCAGAAAAAACATCTGCCCCAGCATCCCCAGTCTTGGCCATCACACTACACCAGGCATGAGGACCACGGCGCCCAGGCCACGTGCACAACCTCCACTGCCGGGACATGGGGGACAGCCATGGAGTGGGACCCGCTGCCTCGTGCTGGGCCCAGGAGCCTGGGCAAACACCTGCAGACACTGTGTGTGAAGGGCATGTTCCCCTTCTGTTCCACACCAGCTCCGCCTTGATCATTGCTAGTGCCCAAACCTTAGAATCATAGAATCAGAGACCTGTTTTGGTTAGAAAACACCTTTTTAGATCACTGAGTTGAACTATAAACAGTTCAATACCACACCTGCTAAACCATGTCCTTAAGTACCTCATCCACACACGTCCTGAGCACTGCCAGGGACTGTGACTCCATGATGTTCCTGGGCAGCCTGTTCCAATGCTTGGCTCGTCTTACACTATAGACATTCCTCCTACGGTCTTAACTGAACCTCCCGTGGTGCTGCTTGAGGCCATTTCCTCTTGTCCTAGCTGTGGTAATTCTGGAGAAGAGATGAACCCCCCCCCACCTCACTAAAATCTCCTTCCCTGGGAGGAATCGCCGCCTTCCCTGGGTGTTTCAGCTGCCGCTCCCCTCATGCAGCCCCTGGTGACACGCGCTGAGGTCACACTGGCTTGTGCTGCATCACAAGGAGGTGACCCCAGCGACTGGCAGGGCCCCGTCACTTCCCTGCCAGGCACGCGCGCTGCTGGTCACTGCTCGCCGTGCTCTGCTCCACTGCTGCCCTTTGGAGCTTCTCGGTGACGAGGAGCGCACACAGGAGGCAGTGAGAGTGCTCGGGGAAGCTCTCCCTCACGGGCTGAGAACAAGGGGCTCGTTGGAGAGAGAGGAGTCCTTGGCGAGGTCACGGGAAGAGAATCCTTCTTCCCTGCTTGACCAGCGAACCAAGGACAGGTGGGAAGCCAAGATGGAGGGCTTCTGGACTCAGATCATCAGTCCGGCGTACTCCGTTTTGTTCCCTGTGCTCCTGCAGCTCTCTGCTGAGGGTAAGGGCTTTGGGCGCTGCTGCAGCAGGTGCCGCAGACCATGTTAGTTGTCAAAGCAGCTGTGGCTCCGGGGCTGTAGCCTGCAGAGGGCTGGGGGCTGTTGTAAGAGTCTGGTCCGAGGATCCTGTCCCGCTTGGGAGACAGAGTGTTGTGCGGGACTCATGATTCTTGGTCGTGCTGCTGCCCTGAGCCCCAAGCTCCTTTGGGCAGAGCTCCCTCTGCTCAGGGAGTTGCAGTGTGGGGTCAGATCTGCGTGGGAAGGGGGAGGCCCTCTGGGGACTGGCTCTGGGTGGGAAGGGGTCCTTCCTCCAGGGGCAGAAGGTGTCCCGGCATTCCCATGGGTCTCTCAAGAGCCTGCCACCAATGCCGCCTCTCTTCTTGTTTGGTGCAAGCTCTGTTTCTTCCTCCTGTATCCTCGTGGGCCTCCAGTGGGCAGAACATAGCTTGAGCTTGGAGATGGCATCCTTGGCCAGGAGGCAGGTGGCCGCTGCCCTTCTGCCAAACCCTTCCCTTGTCCCGCTTTCTTCTCTGCACCTCCATGGGGATCAGCGGGAGGTGGGCAGCCTGCAACGATGCCATAGGCCAGCTCGCAGCTGGCGGAGTGGCTTTTTGGTTGATTTGAATGTGCGTGCCTCTGTCACCCTGGGAGGAGAAGCTTGCGCAGAGCTTGGAGCTGCCTGACACTTCTTTCCCTTGCTTCACAGAGATTGTCATGGTTTGGGATGTTGTTTCCCGATACATCCTGCAGCAGCTTGTGATTGGCAAGGTGGGCTGGCGTCCTGCTCCCCTCGCCCTGCAGCATTGCAGTTTCCCAGGGCGTCCTGGGCCCTGGGAATGATCCTTCCCCCAGCGCCATGGCAGCGCACTGCCACCGGCCAGCATGCGGCAGAGCAGCTCCTTAGCTAACTTGGGGAGAAAGCACGTGCAGAGCTTGTGGGAGAAACCAGTCGGCACCTCGTGGGCCTTCTCTTTTGGCTGTGGCCAGAATGGAGAGATCAAGCAGAGAGACGGAGGCAGTTTCCTCCCTTGGTGCTCTGAGAGAGCTCCGGCATCTTCTTGTGCTCTGAGATGCTAGGAAATACTTGGAGGACAGGGAGGGCCATGTGTGCAGAGGAGGGTGAAGACAACATTGCAGCAAGGAGCTCTCCTCCAAAGCTTTCCACAGTGCTCCTTCGTGCAGCTGCAGCAGCAGCAGCAGGGAGAGCACAGAGCAGCCTGCCCGTGCTTGCAGAGTCCTCCCCTTTTCCACCAACACAGTGCTTACTCGTCATGTTTTTGTCTTTTCCGTGTGCAGGGTGTCCTGCTGGAGGGTCTTGGCACCTTCTGTACAGTTGAAGAGCCATTGTACCTGGGTGCAGAACAGGTGCTCTGGGTTCGAACACCCATTTTCAAGTTGGGCATGCAGATGGTCTGGCCGCGTGGGCTCACGTGCCCCGAAGTGAATCTCCCTGGTGAGACAGCAGGGACCACCCTCTGCTTCCCCTTGCCACTGTACCCGGGCTGGGAGTGTGCTCCCTGCGCTTTGCAGGAGCTGCCAGAAGCAGGCAATGCCCTCCACAGCTGGGGGAACACACAGAGCTTCCCCCACGCAAGCCCCCACACAGAGATCTCTTTCTTGGGAAGGACCTTCTCTGGAGTCTTCTGCTGCAAGTGTTGCAGCAAGTCGGGCTCTCTTGCCCTGACCTGCCCCCACTTTCATCTCTCTGCCACTCCCATGTCTTTCTCACCTAGTCCTGGAAATTGCACCTGCTGCAGCACTGACACTGTTTGACTTCCTTGCAGACGACATCCAAATTGAGCCACTGAACTACCAGCTCTTGTCCCTGGTGACGTCCTTGCCACGGCGTGTGGTTGAAGCCTGTGTGGAAGAGACCATCCACTTATTCTCTTTGCACTTGGAGAACAAGCAGAATGTGGTCTTTGCGTTCCGGGACTTGGGTGTGCTGAGCTGCCAGGGAGACACGCTCTGCATGATGTTTTACGACAGCTGCATCCAACGGCTGAGGAGAAGGGTAAGCCTCTTTGCGGCCCTTCGCAGTGTAAGTTGCTCAGCTTCCCAGGCCTACTTCCATTGCTTTGGGAAGCCTCCGTGGCCATCCTGCATGTGGTGGGCTACACAAACACCTTCCGCAGTGTGTTTCCCCCCGCCAAATTCCCCACTCCCAAGGAAAACACTGCCTGTCTTCCTGGATGCCTGTCTCTATTAAATGCTTGGCATGACTATTGAGCACTTGCAAGTCTTTGCTGTGGAGCATCTCCGCTCCACAACTAGGGGCTAATGTGCATGGCAGAGGACTCAGAAGAGGGATTTGCAGCAGCAGGCTCCTCCTGTAGCAGGATGAGGGGCTGCTGCCTTTGTCAGCAGGCAGGGAGCTGCCCTGGAAACCTCCCAACGGGCCTGGGTTGTCTTGCAGGTCCCTTGGCCAGCGGATCCTGTTGAGCCAAGCGGAAACATCGATACTCCTGGAACCAGGTCTAGCCGAGTCCACGTGTTCCCCAGGTGAGTGCGTTTCCTCTGCAGCCCTTAGCTTTGCTGACAGGGCCGGCCCCTAGATGCTGCTCGCACTCTGCACTGCCCATGCTCAGTGCTCACAAGAATTTAAGCCACATCCTCTGCCTTTGGACAGACTCTGGCAAAAACCCTCCAAGAAGCAGATGGCAGGCAAGGTGTTCTCCGACAACAGGGAGGAGCATTAGTGCCAGCAAGAGGCCAGGGGCAGACAGCCCCCTTTCTTCAAACGTGCCTTGTCTTCTGCTTTCCAGGTTTCAGCTTCTGCAGGAAAGCAGCCCAGAAGCCAAGGCTGCTCCCGCTGCCCCTCCATGCACGCAGAAGAAGCCTGAGGTGCCCCAGTGTCCCAGGGCCAACAAAGGTAAGGCCAAAGCTGCCGGCCTGCGGGGCACGTTGGCTCCCTGTCCCCCCACGCTGCCTCACAGCAGCCAGCTGGAAAGGTGCTGCTCAGCAGGCTCTGCTCAAGAGCTTCCTCCCTTCCTCCTTGCAGAATGGCAGCCTAGAAAGATCCTGCAGCAGCGCAAGGAGCTGTGTCTGCCCATGCTGCCAAGCTGGGGGGCAGGCAGGAGGCGGCAAGGCCCCGAGAAGCAGCCTGCTGCCAGGTGAGAGCCTTGGCGGAGGCGGAAGGGACGAGGGCTGCGCTTGTTTGGACCTCTGCACCAGAGCAGGCCCCTTTGCACATGCTGGCCCTACGGCCTCCAAAAGGCTCCCGACACACACCCCACTTAAGGCTGTTCTCCTGCTGGAAGGCAAGCGTGTAGCACTTTGCGTGGGAGCCTCCCATGGCCATAGCTTTCCTCCAGCGTCAGGATATCTTGGGGAGCCAAATGGAAATGCCTAGTGCAGGAGTGTTTGTCCAGGAAGGAGTCCCTCGAGATTGCAGGGAATCCCATCCTTTTCCTTGTGGGAACAAATGCTCCCTGTCCTAAACCTCTTGCCTCTCATGGTGTCTTCTCAGCAACTTGATCAAACAAGTGGGGCACATGAAGGAGCCTTTGGGGCAGAAGGAGGGGAAAGTGGAGCACCGCCCACATCCTCCATCTGCTCCTCGGACTTCTGCTGCCCGTGCTGCTCCCAGGGCTGCCGCACAGGTGTGTGATGGGATGTCGCGGAAAGGGCCCTGAGCGCGGGCTCCCTACAACGCCCAGTGGGCTCTCTGGCATGTGTCCAGCAATGATGCAAATTATATCCACACTTGCAAGCATCTGCCTACTGATATAACATCTATAACGTCTTCTGGGGCTTTGTTAATCGCAGAAATGGGTGGCTTTGCCCTCGAAGGCATTGGAAAGATGCCGGTGCATCTTTCGGCCCTGATCAGTTAGGGCAGCAGAGAGCCATATTCCCACTGTGCTGACACAGGACTAGGAGCCAGGGAGGCTCAAGAGCAGAAGTGTAAGGGAGGGGGAAGAGCAACAGCCAACAATTCCCCAATGTCCCAGTGTGGACCCTGCTTGAAAAGAGATCCTATGGGATGCCTTTGACAGCCCTCAGAACAGGGCATATAATCCAGGAAGCCAGCTCTTGTAGCCCGTTGCATCAGCTGCTTGAATAGCCTGAGCACAGCTCTGGAACGCTTAGGCGCCTCCTCTATGAGTGGGCTAGTGCTCTCTCTCCCGTTCTCTCCTCCCCACTGAAACCTTTTCTTCTTCTTGCTCTTGCAATACAGATCCGAGTGCTGAAGCCTGCACGCCACCCTGAGCAGCACTGTTCCCCACACAGAGGGGTGCCCCCTGACAAGTGAGTGTGCCCTGGCATGCCAGCTGCCAGGCAGGGCCTGGCACCATGGTGGCTCCTGACCCTGTGCAGGTGCTGCCACTCAGCTGCTGAGCACAGCAGACGACAGGCCCTCCTTTCAGCTGGTGGGGATGTGCAGGGGCTGAGGAGAGAAGAAGCCCCAAGGGGCCCCCAGGGAGCAGCAGCAGGACTTTGTTGATCCTTTGCAGGTATCTCTCGCCACGAGCAAAGCAGACCTTGCAGCTCCTGGAATCCTACAAAGTCCTCCGGGATCGCTGGAGGGAGAAGGTGGTCCAAAACCGCCAGAGGCTGCAGCTGCAGGAGGAGGCTCGCCGGTAAGTAGCTCCCAAGGCAGGCAGGGTCCCTGCTCCTGCCAAGCCCTTTGTGCCAAGGCCTGGGGGAAAGAGGGCCTTTCGCTGCCCCCTACGCCAGGGCACACAAGTGCCCTTGGAGCTTGGCCTCGCCTGTGCCTGGCCCAGCCATCCCTTGCACGGAAACGGGGTGGGGGCTGGGATGTGCCACTGGATTTTCAGGAGGCACCTGCATGTCATGACACACTCAGCATCTTTCTCCTCTACCCCTCAGTGCTTCAGTGATGAGCAGCCTCCAGAAGAAAGAGCAGCGGGGCCACAAGCTGGACGTGTCCGGGAGAAATGTCTTTTTCCCCCCAAATAAACTCCCTTTCTGAGTTCATGTGAGCCTTTCTTTGGTGCAGTGTGAAGCTTGCAAGCAGCACCAGGGCAGCTTTGGAAGGGCAGGCAGGGGGCACAGGGTAGCAGGGGGAGCGTGGAGCCCCCATCCCGGGACACTCTCGCTCTGGGCCATGGGTGTCTTGACCAGAGAAAGGGAAGAAGAAAGGCCATTGAAAAGGCCCTCCAAGGCAGACGTTTCTTAGATGATGCTGGGCACTGTGACACTCCTTTCTGTACCCTGGGACAAGCCTTGAGCAAGGGCAGGCGGGCTCCTGCAGGGAGAGGACGTGCTTGCGAGGCACAAGCTATCCCCCATCAGTAGCCAAAAGCAAAGTCGGCACGTCTGTGGGGCAGTCCTGCGCAGCCTGGCAGCTCCTACCTGCGGGCAGCTTCCTTGGCTCTAAAAAAGACCCTTCCCAGCTCCGGGAGACCATATCATGGGGAAAACCTTGCCTAAATCCTGCTCTGAGACATGTCAATTCATATGCAGTGGGAAACAAAGCGTCTTATGTTCTGGATGGCAAAATGGAAGAAGATGTTTGGTGAGTTACACACACCGGGGTTCAGCAGGTGAGAAGGCCTAAACTCCTTCCCCGGATGGGGGATGCTGCTGCCAGGATGCCTGCATCGCTCTTTAGGGCTGGCGAAGAAACAGCCACGAGGGAGAGCCCTCCTCCAGTTCTAGCACAGAATGCCATTCTTCCTCCTGGTCTTCTCCACCTCTGAGTCCCTTTCAGGCTCGAGAGCATCTTGGATAAAGGAGCCGGATACTCGAGAAGCACCATATGCTCAAGGCTCTTCTTGGGGTGGAATTGCCCAGGTGACTTCCTTAGCCAGAAAGGTGCAGGGAATGGATTTGGAAACTTAACTCTTCCTCTCAGGACTCGCCAGCATGCCCTGCTCCCCTGGCAATGGGACGTCATATCCAGACGAGCCCACCAAGATCTTTCTCCCTTCCTGTTGGCAGATGATTGTGCAGCAGAGTGCACGTGCCCTAAGACATGCATGCCCACCATTCAGAACAGTTGTGCAGCCAGTTGCAAGCAAGGGAAGGAGACTGGCGCTCCGCAGAGAGCGGGGCTCTGTTGCCTCAGTGTGTGGCCACACAAATCCTGCAGTGCTCGGGCACAGGCATTTTGGACCCTCTCTCTGCACCATGCAGAGCACACGAGCTCTCCCTGTCTCACAGAGGGAGGAGATGCTGCTGGCCGGGGCCAGGTGCTCCATCTGTCCTGCTGCCTAAGGGCCATTCCCAGCACCACAGACCATTTCCTAGCAGCAACCGGAGTGTCTGGGGGCCTTGCAGCTCCTGGCCTCAGCCACTTGAGATGAGCCCAGGACACGCAAGATGGCAGCTGGGGCCCTTCCATGGACACAGAGCGGCACGGAGTGGCAGAAGCAGTCATCACTTTTCCAGGAAAAGTCTGACTCTCCTCCTGTACTGAGACCAAGGACCCATGCAGAAAGAGCCCCTCACACCTAAAAATGTAATGGGACATTTGCAACAGGGACCGACCCCAGCGCAGGGAGGACCTTCCCACCTCGCTCTGCCTTTCTTCCCTTCAATCACGCTGAGCACCTGTACACACAAAAGCCATGGAGCTCCGGGCGCTGCCTATGGGAGCCAGCCGTGCAAAACCAACTGCAGAGCTGCATGGGCCAGTCTCGAGCAGCATTTCCCAGGGCCTCCAAGGAGCAGGGCCAGCACCCTCAAAACACCAGCAACACTGCAATGGGAACCACCCGCTTCAATTGGCACCAGTCCACAAAGACTGGAACATCCCTGAAGCACAGAAATATTCCACAAAATGGGCCAACACCCCAGACTACCAGCATCCCCACAAACACCCCCTAATCCGGCAGTGCTCCCCCCAGAAAAAACATCTGCCCCAGCATCCCCAGTCTTGGCCATCACACTACACCAGGCATGAGGACCACGGCGCCCAGGCCATGTGCACAACCTCCACTGCCGGGACATGGGGGACAGCCATGGAGTGGGACCCGCTGCCTCGTGCTGGGCCCAGGAGCCTGGGCAAACACCTGCAGACACTGTGTGTGAAGGGCATGTTCCCCTTCTGTTCCACACCAGCTCCGCCTTGATCATTGCTAGTGCCCAAACCTTAGAATCATAGAATCAGAGACCTGTTTTGGTTAGAAAACACCTTTTTAGATCACTGAGTTGAACTATAAACAGTTCAATACCACACCTGCTAAACCATGTCCTTAAGTACCTCATCCACACACGTCCTGAGCACTGCCAGGGACTGTGACTCCATGATGTTCCTGGGCAGCCTGTTCCAATGCTTGGCTCGTCTTACACTATAGACATTCCTCCTACGGTCTTAACTGAACCTCCCGTGGTGCTGCTTGAGGCCATTTCCTCTTGTCCTAGCTGTGGTAATTCTGGAGAAGAGATGAACCCCCCCCCACCTCACTAAAATCTCCTTCCCTGGGAGGAATCGCCGCCTTCCCTGGGTGTTTCAGCTGCCGCTCCCCTCATGCAGCCCCTGGTGACACGCGCTGAGGTCACACTGGCTTGTGCTGCATCACAAGGAGGTGACCCCAGCGACTGGCAGGGCCCCGTCACTTCCCTGCCAGGCACGCGCGCTGCTGGTCACTGCTCGCCGTGCTCTGCTCCACTGCTGCCCTTTGGAGCTTCTCGGTGACGAGGAGCGCACACAGGAGGCAGTGAGAGTGCTCGGGGAAGCTCTCCCTCACGGGCTGAGAACAAGGGGCTCGTTGGAGAGAGAGGAGTCCTTGGCGAGGTCACGGGAAGAGAATCCTTCTTCCCTGCTTGACCAGCGAACCAAGGACAGGTGGGAAGCCAAGATGGAGGGCTTCTGGACTCAGATCATCAGTCCGGCGTACTCCGTTTTGTTCCCTGTGCTCCTGCAGCTCTCTGCTGAGGGTAAGGGCTTTGGGCGCTGCTGCAGCAGGTGCCGCAGACCATGTTAGTTGTCAAAGCAGCTGTGGCTCCGGGGCTGTAGCCTGCAGAGGGCTGGGGGCTGTTGTAAGAGTCTGGTCCGAGGATCCTGTCCCGCTTGGGAGACAGAGTGTTGTGCGGGACTCATGATTCTTGGTCGTGCTGCTGCCCTGAGCCCCAAGCTCCTTTGGGCAGAGCTCCCTCTGCTCAGGGAGTTGCAGTGTGGGGTCAGATCTGCGTGGGAAGGGGGAGGCCCCCTGGGGACTGGCTCTGGGTGGGAAGGGGTCCTTCCTCCAGGGGCAGAAGGTGTCCCGGCATTCCCATGGGTCTCTCAAGAGCCTGCCACCAATGCCGCCTCTCTTCTTGTTTGGTGCAAGCTCTGTTTCTTCCTCCTGTATCCTCGTGGGCCTCCAGTGGGCAGAACATAGCTTGAGCTTGGAGATGGCATCCTTGGCCAGGAGGCAGGTGGCCGCTGCCCTTCTGCCAAACCCTTCCCTTGTCCCGCTTTCTTCTCTGCACCTCCATGGGGATCAGCGGGAGGTGGGCAGCCTGCAACGATGCCATAGGCCAGCTCGCAGCTGGCGGAGTGGCTTTTTGGTTGATTTGAATGTGCGTGCCTCTGTCACCCCGGGAGGAGAAGCTTGCGCAGAGCTTGGAGCTGCCTGACACTTCTTTCCCTTGCTTCACAGAGATTGTCATGGTTTGGGATGTTGTTTCCCGATACATCCTGCAGCAGCTTGTGATTGGCAAGGTGGGCTGGCGTCCTGCTCCCCTCGCCCTGCAGCATTGCAGTTTCCCAGGGCGTCCTGGGCCCTGGGAATGATCCTTCCCCCAGCGCCATGGCAGCGCACTGCCACCGGCCAGCATGCGGCAGAGCAGCTCCTTAGCTAACTTGGGGAGAAAGCACGTGCAGAGCTTGTGGGAGAAACCAGTCGGCACCTCGTGGGCCTTCTCTTTTGGCTGTGGCCAGAATGGAGAGATCAAGCAGAGAGACGGAGGCAGTTTCCTCCCTTGGTGCTCTGAGAGAGCTCCGGCATCTTCTTGTGCTCTGAGATGCTAGGAAATACTTGGAGGACAGGGAGGGCCATGTGTGCAGAGGAGGGTGAAGACAACATTGCAGCAAGGAGCTCTCCTCCAAAGCTTTCCACAGTGCTCCTTCATGCAGCTGCAGCAGCAGCAGCAGGGAGAGCACAGAGCAGCCTGCCCGTGCTTGCAGAGTCCTCCCCTTTTCCACCAACACAGTGCTTACTCGTCATGTTTTTGTCTTTTCCGTGTGCAGGGTGTCCTGCTGGAGGGTCTTGGCACCTTCTGTACAGTTGAAGAGCCATTGTACCTGGGTGCAGAACAGGTGCTCTGGGTTCGAACACCCATTTTCAAGTTGGGCATGCAGATGGTCTGGCCGCGTGGGCTCACGTGCCCCGAAGTGAATCTCCCTGGTGAGACAGCAGGGACCACCCTCTGCTTCCCCTTGCCACTGTACCCGGGCTGGGAGTGTGCTCCCTGCGCTTTGCAGGGGCTGCCACAAGCAGGGAATGCCCTCCACAGCTGGGGGAACACACAGAGCTTCCCCCACGCAAGCCCCCACAGAGAGATCTCTTTCTTGGGAAGGACCTTCTCTGGAGTCTTCTGCTGCAAGTGTTGCAGCAAGTCGGGCTCTCTTGCCCTGACCTGCCCCCACTTTCATCTCTCTGCCACTCCCATGTCTTTCTCACCTAGTCCTGGAAATTGCACCTGCTGCAGCACTGACACTGTTTGACTTCCTTGCAGACGACATCCAAATTGAGCCACTGAACTACCAGCTCTTGTCCCTGGTGACGTCCTTGCCACGGCGTGTGGTTGAAGCCTGTGTGGAAGAGACCATCCACTTATTCTCTTTGCACTTGGAGAACAAGCAGAATGTGGTCTTTGCGTTCCGGGACTTGGGTGTGCTGAGCTGCCAGGGAGACACGCTCTGCATGATGTTTTACGACAGCTGCATCCAACGGCTGAGGAGAAGGGTAAGCCTCTTTGCGGCCCTTCGCAGTGTAAGTTGCTCAGCTTCCCAGGCCTACTTCCATTGCTTTGGGAAGCCTCCGTGGCCATCCTGCATGTGGTGGGCTACACAAACACCTTCCGCAGTGTGTTTCCCCCCGCCAAATTCCCCACTCCCAAGGAAAACACTGCCTGTCTTCCTGGATGCCTGTCTCTATTAAATGCTTGGCATGACTATTGAGCACTTGCAAGTCTTTGCTGTGGAGCATCTCCGCTCCACAATTAGGGGCTAATGTGCATGGCAGAGGACTCAGAAGAGGGATTTGCAGCAGCAGGCTCCTCCTGTAGCAGGATGAGGGGCTGCTGCCTTTGTCAGCAGGCAGGGAGCTGCCCTGGAAACCTCCCAACGGGCCTGGGTTGTCTTGCAGGTCCCTTGGCCAGCGGATCCTGTTGAGCCAAGCGGAAACATCGATACTCCTGGAACCAGGTCTAGCCGAGTCCACGTGTTCCCCAGGTGAGTGCGTTTCCTCTGCAGCCCTTAGCTTTGCTGACAGGGCCGGCCCCTAGATGCTGCTCGCACTCTGCACTGCCCATGCTCAGTGCTCACAAGAATTTAAGCCACGTCCTCTGCCTTTGGACAGACTCTGGCAAAAACCCTCCAAGAAGCAGATGGCAGGCAAGGTGTTCTCCGACAACAGGGAGGAGCATTAGTGCCAGCAAGAGGCCAGGGGCAGACAGCCCCCTTTCTTCAAACGTGCCTTGTCTTCTGCTTTCCAGGTTTCAGCTTCTGCAGGAAAGCAGCCCAGAAGCCAAGGCTGCTCCCGCTGCCCCTCCATGCACGCAGAAGAAGCCTGAGGTGCCCCAGTGTCCCAGGGCCAACAAAGGTAAGGCCAAAGCTGCCGGCCTGCGGGGCACGTTGGCTCCCTGTCCCCCCACGCTGCCTCACAGCAGCCAGCTGGAAAGGTGCTGCTCAGCAGGCTCTGCTCAAGAGCTTCCTCCCTTCCTCCTTGCAGAATGGCAGCCTAGAAAGATCCTGCAGCAGCGCAAGGAGCTGTGTCTGCCCATGCTGCCAAGCTGGGGGGCAGGCAGGAGGCGGCAAGGCCCCGAGAAGCAGCCTGCTGCCAGGTGAGAGCCTTGGCGGAGGCGGAAGGGACGAGGGCTGCGCTTGTTTGGACCTCTGCACCAGAGCAGGCCCCTTTGCACATGCTGGCCCTACGGCCTCCAAAAGGCTCCCGACACACACCCCACTTAAGGCTGTTCTCCTGCTGGAAGGCAAGCGTGTAGCACTTTGCGTGGGAGCCTCCCATGGCCATAGCTTTCCTCCAGCGTCAGGATATCTTGGGGAGCCAAATGGAAATGCCTAGTGCAGGAGTGTTTGTCCAGGAAGGAGTCCCTCGAGATTGCAGGGAATCCCATCCTTTTCCTTGTGGGAACAAATGCTCCCTGTCCTAAACCTCTTGCCTCTCATGGTGTCTTCTCAGCAACTTGATCAAACAAGTGGGGCACATGAAGGAGCCTTTGGGGCAGAAGGAGGGGAAAGTGGAGCACCGCCCACATCCTCCATCTGCTCCTCGGACTTCTGCTGCCCGTGCTGCTCCCAGGGCTGCCGCACAGGTGTGTGATGGGATGTCGCGGAAAGGGCCCTGAGCGCAGGCTCCCTACAACGCCCAGTGGGCTCTCTGGCATGTGTCCAGCAATGATGCAAATTATATCCACACTTGCAAGCATCTGCCTACTGATATAACATCTATAACGTCTTCTGGGGCTTTGTTAATCGCAGAAATGGGTGGGTTTGCCCTCGAAGGCATTGGAAAGATGCCGGTGCATCTTTCGGCCCTGATCAGTTAGGGCAGCAGAGAGCCATATTCCCACTGTGCTGACACAGGACTAGGAGCCAGGGAGGCTCAAGAGCAGAAGTGTAAGGGAGGGGGAAGAGCAACAGCCAACAATTCCCCAATGTCCCAGTGTGGACCCTGCTTGAAAAGAGATCCTATGGGATGCCTTTGACAGCCCTCAGAACAGGGCATATAATCCAGGAAGCCAGCTCTTGTAGCCCGTTGCATCAGCTGCTTGAATAGCCTGAGCACAGCTCTGGAACGCTTAGGCGCCTCCTCTATGAGTGGGCTAGTGCTCTCTCCCCCGTTCTCTCCTCCCCACTGAAACCTTTTCTTCTTCTTGCTCTTGCAATACAGATCCGAGTGCTGAAGCCTGCACGCCACCCTGAGCAGCACTGTTCCCCACACAGAGGGGTGCCCCCTGACAAGTGAGTGTGCCCTGGCATGCCAGCTGCCAGGCAGGGCCTGGCACCATGGTGGCTCCTGACCCTGTGCAGGTGCTGCCACTCAGCTGCTGAGCACAGCAGACGACAGGCCCTCCTTTCAGCTGGTGGGGATGTGCAGGGGCTGAGGAGAGAAGAAGCCCCAAGGGGCCCCCAGGGAGCAGCAGCAGGACTTTGTTGATCCTTTGCAGGTATCTCTCGCCACGAGCAAAGCAGACCTTGCAGCTCCTGGAATCCTACAAAGTCCTCCGGGATCGCTGGAGGGAGAAGGTGGTCCAAAACCGCCAGAGGCTGCAGCTGCAGGAGGAGGCTCGCCGGTAAGTAGCTCCCAAGGCAGGCAGGGTCCCTGCTCCTGCCAAGCCCTTTGTGCCAAGGCCTGGGGGAAAGAGGGCCTTTCGCTGCCCCCTACGCCAGGGCACACAAGTGCCCTTGGAGCTTGGCCTCGCCTGTGCCTGGCCCAGCCATCCCTTGCACGGAAATGAGGTGGGGGCTGGGATGTGCCACTGGATTTTCAGGAGGCACCTGCATGTCATGACACACTCAGCATCTTTCTCCTCTACCCCTCAGTGCTTCAGTGATGAGCAGCCTCCAGAAGAAAGAGCAGCGGGGCCACAAGCTGGAAGTGTCCGGGAGAAATGTCTTTTTCCCCCCAAATAAACTCCCTTTCTGAGTTCATGTGAGCCTTTCTTTGGTGCAGTGTGAAGCTTGCAAGCAGCACCAGGGCAGCTTTGGAAGGGCAGGCAGGGGGCACAGGGTAGCAGGGGGAGCGTGGAGCCTCCATCCCGGGACACTCTCGCTCTGAGCCATGCCTGTCTTGACCAGAGAAAAGGAAGAAGAAAGGCCATTGGAAAGGCCCTCCAGGGCAGCTGTTTCTGAGATGACGCTGGGCGCTGCAACACTGCTTTTTGCACCCTGGGACAAGCCTTGAGCAAGGGCAGGCGGGCTCCCGCAGGGAGAGGACGTGCTTGCGAGGCACAAGCTATCCCCCATCAGTAGCCAAAAGCAAAGTCGGCACGTCTGTGGGGCAGTCCTGCGCAGCCTGGCAGCTCCTCCCTGCGGGCAGCTTCCTTGGCTCTAAGAAAGACCCTTCCCAGCTCCGGGAGACCATATCATGGGGAAAACCTTGCCTAAATCCTGCTCTGAGACATGTCAATTCATATGCAGTGGGAAACAAAGCGTCTTATGTTCTGGATGGCAAAATGGAAGAAGATGTTTGGTGAGTTACACACACCGGGGTTCAGCAGGTGGGAAGGCCTAAACTCCTTCCCCGGATGGGGGATGCTGCTGCCAGGATGCCTGCATCGCTCTTTAGGGCTGGCGAAGAAACAGCCACGAGGGAGAGCCCTCCTCCAGTTCTAGCACAGAATGCCATTCTTCCTCCTGGTCTTCTCCACCTCTGAGTCCCTTTCAGGCTCGAGAGCATCTTGGATAAAGGAGCCGGATACTCGAGAAGCACCATATGCTCAAGGCTCTTCTTGGGGTGGAATTGCCCAGGTGACTTCCTTAGCCAGAAAGGTGCAGGGAATGGATTTGGAAACTTAACTCTTCCTCTCAGGACTCGCCAGCATGCCCTGCTCCCCTGGCAATGGGACGTCATATCCAGACGAGCCCACCAAGATCTTTCTCCCTTCCTGTTGGCAGATGATTGTGCAGCAGAGTGCACGTGCCCTAAGACATGCATGCCCACCATTCAGAACAGTTGTGCAGCCAGTTGCAAGCAAGGGAAGGAGACTGGCGCTCCGCAGAGAGCGGGGCTCTGTTGCCTCAGTGTGTGGCCACACAAATCCTGCAGTGCTCGGGCACAGGCATTTTGGACCCTCTCTCTGCACCATGCAGAGCACACGAGCTCTCCCTGTCTCACAGAGGGAGGAGATGCTGCTGGCCGGGGCCAGGTGCTCCATCTGTCCTGCTGCCTAAGGGCCATTCCCAGCACCACAGGCCATTTCCTAGCAGCAACCGGAGTGTCTGGGGGCCTTGCAGCTCCTGGCCTCAGCCACTTGAGATGAGCCCAGGACACGCAAGATGGCAGCTGGGGCCCTTCCATGGACACAGAGCGGCACGGAGTGGCAGAAGCAGTCATCACTTTTCCAGGAAAAGTCTGACTCTCCTCCTGTACTGAGACCAAGGACCCATGCAGAAAGAGCCCCTCACACCTAAAAATGTAATGGGACATTTGCAACAGGGACCGACCCCAGCGCAGGGAGGACCTTCCCACCTCGCTCTGCCTTTCTTCCCTTCAATCACGCTGAGCACCTGTACACACAAAAGCCATGGAGCTCCGGGCGCTGCCTATGGGAGCCAGCCGTGCAAAACCAACTGCAGAGCTGCATGGGCCAGTCTCGAGCAGCATTTCCCAGGGCCTCCAAGGAGCAGGGCCAGCACCCTCAAAACACCAGCAACACTGCAATGGGAACCACCCGCTTCAATTGGCACCAGTCCACAAAGACTGGAACATCCCTGAAGCACAGAAATATTCCACAAAATGGGCCAACACCCCAGACTACCAGCATCCCCACAAACACCCCCTAATCCGGCAGTGCTCCCCCCAGAAAAAACATCTGCCCCAGCATCCCCAGTCTTGGCCATCACACTACACCAGGCATGAGGACCACGGCGCCCAGGCCACGTGCACAACCTCCACTGCCGGGACATGGGGGACAGCCATGGAGTGGGACCCGCTGCCTCGTGCTGGGCCCAGGAGCCTGGGCAAACACCTGCAGACACTGTGTGTGAAGGGCATGTTCCCCTTCTGTTCCACACCAGCTCCGCCTTGATCATTGCTAGTGCCCAAACCTTAGAATCATAGAATCAGAGACCTGTTTTGGTTAGAAAACACCTTTTTAGATCACTGAGTTGAACTATAAACAGTTCAATACCACACCTGCTAAACCATGTCCTTAAGTACCTCATCCACACACGTCCTGAGCACTGCCAGGGACTGTGACTCCATGATGTTCCTGGGCAGCCTGTTCCAATGCTTGGCTCGTCTTACACTATAGACATTCCTCCTACGGTCTTAACTGAACCTCCCGTGGTGCTGCTTGAGGCCATTTCCTCTTGTCCTAGCTGTGGTAATTCTGGAGAAGAGATGAACCCCCCCCCACCTCACTAAAATCTCCTTCCCTGGGAGGAATCGCCGCCTTCCCTGGGTGTTTCAGCTGCCGCTCCCCTCATGCAGCCCCTGGTGACACGCGCTGAGGTCACACTGGCTTGTGCTGCATCACAAGGAGGTGACCCCAGCGACCGGCAGGGCCCCGTCACTTCCCTGCCAGGCACGCGCGCTGCTGGTCACTGCTCGCCGTGCTCTGCTCCACTGCTGCCCTTTGGAGCTTCTCGGTGACGAGGAGCGCACACAGGAGGCAGTGAGAGTGCTCGGGGAAGCTCTCCCTCACGGGCTGAGAACAAGGGGCTCGTTGGAGAGAGAGGAGTCCTTGGCGAGGTCACGGGAAGAGAATCCTTCTTCCCTGCTTGACCAGCGAACCAAGGACAGGTGGGAAGCCAAGATGGAGGGCTTCTGGACTCAGATCATCAGTCCGGCGTACTCCGTTTTGTTCCCTGTGCTCCTGCAGCTCTCTGCTGAGGGTAAGGGCTTTGGGCGCTGCTGCAGCAGGTGCCGCAGACCATGTTAGTTGTCAAAGCAGCTGTGGCTCCGGGGCTGTAGCCTGCAGAGGGCTGGGGGCTGTTGTAAGAGTCTGGTCCGAGGATCCTGTCCCGCTTGGGAGACAGAGTGTTGTGCGGGACTCATGATTCTTGGTCGTGCTGCTGCCCTGAGCCCCAAGCTCCTTTGGGCAGAGCTCCCTCTGCTCAGGGAGTTGCAGTGTGGGGTCAGATCTGCGTGGGAAGGGGGAGGCCCTCTGGGGACTGGCTCTGGGTGGGAAGGGGTCCTTCCTCCAGGGGCAGAAGGTGTCCCGGCATTCCCATGGGTCTCTCAAGAGCCTGCCACCAATGCCGCCTCTCTTCTTGTTTGGTGCAAGCTCTGTTTCTTCCTCCTGTATCCTCGTGGGCCTCCAGTGGGCAGAACATAGCTTGAGCTTGGAGATGGCATCCTTGGCCAGGAGGCAGGTGGCCGCTGCCCTTCTGCCAAACCCTTCCCTTGTCCCGCTTTCTTCTCTGCACCTCCATGGGGATCAGCGGGAGGCGGGCAGCCTGCAACGGTGCCATAGGCCAGCTCGCAGCTGGCGGAGTGGCTTTTTGGTTGATTTGAATGTGCGTGCCTCTGTCACCCCGGGAGGAGAAGCTTGCGCAGAGCTTGGAGCTGCCTGACACTTCTTTCCCTTGCTTCACAGAGATTGTCATGGTTTGGGATGTTGTTTCCCGATACATCCTGCAGCAGCTTGTGATTGGCAAGGTGGGCTGGCGTCCTGCTCCCCTCGCCCTGCAGCATTGCAGTTTCCCAGGGCGTCCTGGGCCCTGGGAATGATCCTTTCCCCAGCGCCATGGCAGCGCACTGCCACCGGCCAGCATGCGGCAGAGCAGCTCCTTAGCTAACTTGGGGAGAAAGCACGTGCAGAGCTTGTGGGAGAAACCAGTCGGCACCTCGTGGGCCTTCTCTTTTGCCTGTGGCCAGAATGGAGAGATCAAGCAGAGAGACGGAGGCAGTTTCCTCCCTTGGTGCTCTGAGAGAGCTCCGGCATCTTCTTGTGCTCTGAGATGCTAGGAAATACTTGGAGGACAGGGAGGGCCATGTGTGCAGAGGAGGGTGAAGACAACATTGCAGCAAGGAGCTCTCCTCCAAAGCTTTCCACAGTGCTCCTTCGTGCAGCTGCAGCAGCAGCAGCAGGGAGAGCACAGAGCAGCCTGCCCGTGCTTGCAGAGTCCTCCCCTTTTCCACCAACACAGTGCTTACTCGTCATGTTTTTGTCTTTTCCGTGTGCAGGGTGTCCTGCTGGAGGGTCTTGGCACCTTCTGTACAGTTGAAGAGCCATTGTACCTGGGTGCAGAACAGGTGCTCTGGGTTCGAACACCCATTTTCAAGTTGGGCATGCAGATGGTCTGGCCGCGTGGGCTCACGTGCCCCGAAGTGAATCTCCCTGGTGAGACAGCAGGGACCACCCTCTGCTTCCCCTTGCCACTGTACCCGGGCTGGGAGTGTGCTCCCTGCGCTTTGCAGGAGCTGCCAGAAGCAGGCAATGCCCTCCACAGCTGGGGGAACACACAGAGCTTCCCCCACGCAAGCCCCCACACAGAGATCTCTTTCTTGGGAAGGACCTTCTCTGGAGTCTTCTGCTGCAAGTGTTGCAGCAAGTCGGGCTCTCTTGCCCTGACCTGCCCCCACTTTCATCTCTCTGCCACTCCCATGTCTTTCTCACCTAGTCCTGGAAATTGCACCTGCTGCAGCACTGACACTGTTTGACTTCCTTGCAGACGACATCCAAATTGAGCCACTGAACTACCAGCTCTTGTCCCTGGTGACGTCCTTGCCACGGCGTGTGGTTGAAGCCTGTGTGGAAGAGACCATCCACTTATTCTCTTTGCACTTGGAGAACAAGCAGAATGTGGTCTTTGCGTTCCGGGACTTGGGTGTGCTGAGCTGCCAGGGAGACACGCTCTGCATGATGTTTTACGACAGCTGCATCCAACGGCTGAGGAGAAGGGTAAGCCTCTTTGCGGCCCTTCGCAGTGTAAGTTGCTCAGCTTCCCAGGCCTACTTCCATTGCTTTGGGAAGCCTCCGTGGCCATCCTGCATGTGGTGGGCTACACAAACACCTTCCGCAGTGTGTTTCCCCCCGCCAAATTCCCCACTCCCAAGGAAAACACTGCCTGTCTTCCTGGATGCCTGTCTCTATTAAATGCTTGGCATGACTATTGAGCACTTGCAAGTCTTTGCTGTGGAGCATCTCCGCTCCACAATTAGGGGCTAATGTGCATGGCAGAGGACTCAGAAGAGGGATTTGCAGCAGCAGGCTCCTCCTGTAGCAGGATGAGGGGCTGCTGCCTTTGTCAGCAGGCAGGGAGCTGCCCTGGAAACCTCCCAACGGGCCTGGGTTGTCTTGCAGGTCCCTTGGCCAGCGGATCCTGTTGAGCCAAGCGGAAACATCGATACTCCTGGAACCAGGTCTAGCCGAGTCCACGTGTTCCCCAGGTGAGTGCGTTTCCTCTGCAGCCCTTAGCTTTGCTGACAGGGCCGGCCCCTAGATGCTGCTCGCACTCTGCACTGCCCATGCTCAGTGCTCACAAGAATTTAAGCCACGTCCTCTGCCTTTGGACAGACTCTGGCAAAAACCCTCCAAGAAGCAGATGGCAGGCAAGGTGTTCTCCGACAACAGGGAGGAGCATTAGTGCCAGCAAGAGGCCAGGGGCAGACAGCCCCCTTTCTTCAAACGTGCCTTGTCTTCTGCTTTCCAGGTTTCAGCTTCTGCAGGAAAGCAGCCCAGAAGCCAAGGCTGCTCCCGCTGCCCCTCCATGCACGCAGAAGAAGCCTGAGGTGCCCCAGTGTCCCAGGGCCAACAAAGGTAAGGCCAAAGCTGCCGGCCTGCGGGGCACGTTGGCTCCCTGTCCCCCCACGCTGCCTCACAGCAGCCAGCTGGAAAGGTGCTGCTCAGCAGGCTCTGCTCAAGAGCTTCCTCCCTTCCTCCTTGCAGAATGGCAGCCTAGAAAGATCCTGCAGCAGCGCAAGGAGCTGTGTCTGCCCATGCTGCCAAGCTGGGGGGCAGGCAGGAGGCGGCAAGGCCCTGAGAAGCAGCCTGCTGCCAGGTGAGAGCCTTGGCGGAGGCGGAAGGGACGAGGGCTGCGCTTGTTTGGACCTCTGCACCAGAGCGGGCCCCTTTGCACATGCTGGCCCTACGGCCTCCAAAAGGCTCCCGACACACACCCCACTTAAGGCTGTTCTCCTGCTGGAAGGCAAGCGTGTAGCACTTTGCGTGGGAGCCTCCCATGGCCATAGCTTTCCTCCAGCGTCAGGATATCTTGGGGAGCCAAATGGAAATGCCTAGTGCAGGAGTGTTTGTCCAGGAAGGAGTCCCTCGAGATTGCAGGGAATCCCATCCTTTTCCTTGTGGGAACAAATGCTCCCTGTCCTAAACCTCTTGCCTCTCATGGTGTCTTCTCAGCAACTTGATCAAACAAGTGGGGCACATGAAGGAGCCTTTGGGGCAGAAGGAGGGGAAAGTGGAGCACCGCCCACATCCTCCATCTGCTCCTCGGACTTCTGCTGCCCGTGCTGCTCCCAGGGCTGCCGCACAGGTGTGTGATGGGATGTCGCGGAAAGGGCCCTGAGCGCGGGCTCCCTACAACGCCCAGTGGGCTCTTTGGCATGTGTCCAGCAATGATGCAAATTATATCCACACTTGCAAGCATCTGCCTACTGATATAACATCTATAACGTCTTCTGGGGCTTTGTTAATCGCAGAAATGGGTGGGTTTGCCCTCGAAGGCATTGGAAAGATGCCGGTGCATCTTTCGGCCCTGATCAGTTAGGGCAGCAGAGAGCCATATTCCCACTGTGCTGACACAGGACTAGGAGCCAGGGAGGCTCAAGAGCAGAAGTGTAAGGGAGGGGGAAGAGCAACAGCCAACAATTCCCCAATGTCCCAGTGTGGACCCTGCTTGAAAAGAGATCCTATGGGATGCCTTTGACAGCCCTCAGAACAGGGCATATAATCCAGGAAGCCAGCTCTTGTAGCCCGTTGCATCAGCTGCTTGAATAGCCTGAGCACAGCTCTGGAACGCTTAGGCGCCTCCTCTATGAGTGGGCTAGTGCTCTCTCCCCCGTTCTCTCCTCCCCACTGAAACCTTTTCTTCTTCTTGCTCTTGCAATACAGATCCGAGTGCTGAAGCCTGCACGCCACCCTGAGCAGCACTGTTCCCCACACAGAGGGGTGCCCCCTGACAAGTGAGTGTGCCCTGGCATGCCAGCTGCCAGGCAGGGCCTGGCACCATGGTGGCTCCTGACCCTGTGCAGGTGCTGCCACTCAGCTGCTGAGCACAGCAGACGACAGGCCCTCCTTTCAGCTGGTGGGGATGTGCAGGGGCTGAGGAGAGAAGAAGCCCCAAGGGGCCCCCAGGGAGCAGCAGCAGGACTTTGTTGATCCTTTGCAGGTATCTCTCGCCACGAGCAAAGCAGACCTTGCAGCTCCTGGAATCCTACAAAGTCCTCCGGGATCGCTGGAGGGAGAAGGTGGTCCAAAACCGCCAGAGGCTGCAGCTGCAGGAGGAGGCTCGCCGGTAAGTAGCTCCCAAGGCAGGCAGGGTCCCTGCTCCTGCCAAGCCCTTTGTGCCAAGGCCTGGGGGAAAGAGGGCCTTTCGCTGCCCCCTACGCCAGGGCACACAAGTGCCCTTGGAGCTTGGCCTCGCCTGTGCCTGGCCCAGCCATCCCTTGCACGGAAATGAGGTGGGGGCTGGGATGTGCCACTGGATTTTCAGGAGGCACCTGCATGTCATGACACACTCAGCATCTTTCTCCTCTACCCCTCAGTGCTTCAGTGATGAGCAGCCTCCAGAAGAAAGAGCAGCGGGGCCACAAGCTGGAAGTGTCCGGGAGAAATGTCTTTTTCCCCCCAAATAAACTCCCTTTCTGAGTTCATGTGAGCCTTTCTTTGGTGCAGTGTGAAGCTTGCAAGCAGCACCAGGGCAGCTTTGGAAGGGCAGGCAGGGGGCACAGGGTAGCAGGGGGAGCGTGGAGCCTCCATCCCGGGACACTCTCGCTCTGAGCCATGCCTGTCTTGACCAGAGAAAAGGAAGAAGAAAGGCCATTGGAAAGGCCCTCCAGGGCAGCTGTTTCTGAGATGACGCTGGGCGCTGCAACACTGCTTTTTGCACCCTGGGACAAGCCTTGAGCAAGGGCAGGCGGGCTCCCGCAGGGAGAGGACGTGCTTGCGAGGCACAAGCTATCCCCCATCAGTAGCCAAAAGCAAAGTCGGCACGTCTGTGGGGCAGTCCTGCGCAGCCTGGCAGCTCCTCCCTGCGGGCAGCTTCCTTGGCTCTAAGAAAGACCCTTCCCAGCTCCGGGAGACCGTAGCATGGGGAAAACCTTGCCTAAATCCTGCTCTGAGACATGTCAATTCATATGCAGTGGGAAACAAAGCGTCTTATGTTCTGGATGGCAAAATGGAAGAAGATGTTTGGTGAGTTACACACACCGGGGTTCAGCAGGTGGGAAGGCCTAAACTCCTTCCCCGGATGGGGGATGCTGCTGCCAGGATGCCTGCATCGCTCTTTAGGGCTGGCGAAGAAACAGCCATGAGGGAGAGCCCTCCTCCAGTTCTAGCACAGAATGCCATTCTTCCTCCTGGTCTTCTCCACCTCTGAGTCCCTTTCAGGCTCGAGAGCATCTTGGATAAAGGAGCCGGATACTCGAGAAGCACCATATGCTCAAGGCTCTTCTTGGGGTGGAATTGCCCAGGTGACTTCCTTAGCCAGAAAGGTGCAGGGAATGGATTTGGAAACTTAACTCTTCCTCTCAGGACTCGCCAGCATGCCCTGCTCCCCTGGCAATGGGACGTCATATCCAGACGAGCCCACCAAGATCTTTCTCCCTTCCTGTTGGCAGATGATTGTGCAGCAGAGTGCACGTGCCCTAAGACATGCATGCCGACCATTCAGAACAGTTGTGCAGCCAGTTGCAAGCAAGGGAAGGAGACTGGCGCTCCGCAGAGAGCGGGGCTCTGTTGCCTCAGTGTGTGGCCACACAAATCCTGCAGTGCTCGGGCACAGGCATTTTGGACCCTCTCTCTGCACCATGCAGAGCACACGAGCTCTCCCTGTCTCACAGAGGGAGGAGATGCTGCTGGCCGGGGCCAGGTGCTCCATCTGTCCTGCTGCCTAAGGGCCATTCCCAGCACCACAGGCCATTTCCTAGCAGCAACCGGAGTGTCTGGGGGCCTTGCAGCTCCTGGCCTCAGCCACTTGAGATGAGCCCAGGACACGCAAGATGGCAGCTGGGGCCCTTCCATGGACACAGAGCGGCACGGAGTGGCAGAAGCAGTCATCACTTTTCCAGGAAAAGTCTGACTCTCCTCCTGTACTGAGACCAAGGACCCATGCAGAAAGAGCCCCTCACACCTAAAAATGTAATGGGACATTTGCAACAGGGACCGACCCCAGCGCAGGGAGGACCTTCCCACCTCGCTCTGCCTTTCTTCCCTTCAATCACGCTGAGCACCTGTACACACAAAAGCCATGGAGCTCCGGGCGCTGCCTATGGGAGCCAGCCGTGCAAAACCAACTGCAGAGCTGCATGGGCCAGTCTCGAGCAGCATTTCCCAGGGCCTCCAAGGAGCAGGGCCAGCACCCTCAAAACACCAGCAACACTGCAATGGGAACCACCCGCTTCAATTGGCACCAGTCCACAAAGACTGGAACATCCCTGAAGCACAGAAATATTCCACAAAATGGGCCAACACCCCAGACTACCAGCATCCCCACAAACACCCCCTAATCCGGCAGTGCTCCCCCCAGAAAAAACATCTGCCCCAGCATCCCCAGTCTTGGCCATCACACTACACCAGGCATGAGGACCACGGCGCCCAGGCCACGTGCACAACCTCCACTGCCGGGACATGGGGGACAGCCATGGAGTGGGACCCGCTGCCTCGTGCTGGGCCCAGGAGCCTGGGCAAACACCTGCAGACACTGTGTGTGAAGGGCATGTTCCCCTTCTGTTCCACACCAGCTCCGCCTTGATCATTGCTAGTGCCCAAACCTTAGAATCATAGAATCAGAGACCTGTTTTGGTTAGAAAACACCTTTTTAGATCACTGAGTTGAACTATAAACAGTTCAATACCACACCTGCTAAACCATGTCCTTAAGTACCTCATCCACACACGTCCTGAGCACTGCCAGGGACTGTGACTCCATGATGTTCCTGGGCAGCCTGTTCCAACACTTGGCTACTCTTACCCTGTAGACATTCCTCCTACGGTCTTAACTGAACCTCCCGTGGTGCTGCTTGAGGCCATTTCCTCTTGTCCTAGCTGTGGTAATTCTGGAGAAGAGATGAACCCCCCCCCACCTCACTAAAATCTCCTTCCCTGGGAGGAATCGCCGCCTTCCCTGGGTGTTTCAGCTGCCGCTCCCCTCATGCAGCCCCTGGTGACACGCGCTGAGGTCACACTGGCTTGTGCTGCATCACAAGGAGGTGACCCCAGCGACCGGCAGGGCCCCGTCACTTCCCTGCCAGGCACGCGCGCTGCTGGTCACTGCTCGCCGTGCTCTGCTCCACTGCTGCCCTTTGGAGCTTCTCGGTGACGAGGAGCGCACACAGGAGGCAGTGAGAGTGCTCGGGGAAGCTCTCCCTCACGGGCTGAGAACAAGGGGCTCGTTGGAGAGAGAGGAGTCCTTGGCGAGGTCACGGGAAGAGAATCCTTCTTCCCTGCTTGACCAGCGAACCAAGGACAGGTGGGAAGCCAAGATGGAGGGCTTCTGGACTCAGATCATCAGTCCGGCGTACTCCGTTTTGTTCCCTGTGCTCCTGCAGCTCTCTGCTGAGGGTAAGGGCTTTGGGCGCTGCTGCAGCAGGTGCCGCAGACCATGTTAGTTGTCAAAGCAGCTGTGGCTCCGGGGCTGTAGCCTGCAGAGGGCTGGGGGCTGTTGTAAGAGTCTGGTCCGAGGATCCTGTCCCGCTTGGGAGACAGAGTGTTGTGCGGGACTCATGATTCTTGGTCGTGCTGCTGCCCTGAGCCCCAAGCTCCTTTGGGCAGAGCTCCCTCTGCTCAGGGAGTTGCAGTGTGGGGTCAGATCTGCGTGGGAAGGGGGAGGCCCTCTGGGGACTGGCTCTGGGTGGGAAGGGGTCCTTCCTCCAGGGGCAGAAGGTGTCCCGGCATTCCCATGGGTCTCTCAAGAGCCTGCCACCAATGCCGCCTCTCTTCTTGTTTGGTGCAAGCTCTGTTTCTTCCTCCTGTATCCTCGTGGGCCTCCAGTGGGCAGAACATAGCTTGAGCTTGGAGATGGCATCCTTGGCCAGGAGGCAGGTGGCCGCTGCCCTTCTGCCAAACCCTTCCCTTGTCCCGCTTTCTTCTCTGCACCTCCATGGGGATCAGCGGGAGGCGGGCAGCCTGCAACGGTGCCATAGGCCAGCTCGCAGCTGGCGGAGTGGCTTTTTGGTTGATTTGAATGTGCGTGCCTCTGTCACCCCGGGAGGAGAAGCTTGCGCAGAGCTTGGAGCTGCCTGACACTTCTTTCCCTTGCTTCACAGAGATTGTCATGGTTTGGGATGTTGTTTCCCGATACATCCTGCAGCAGCTTGTGATTGGCAAGGTGGGCTGGCGTCCTGCTCCCCTCGCCCTGCAGCATTGCAGTTTCCCAGGGCGTCCTGGGCCCTGGGAATGATCCTTCCCCCAGCGCAATGGCAGCGCACTGCCACCGGCCAGCATGCGGCAGAGCAGCTCCTTAGCTAACTTGGGGAGAAAGCACGTGCAGAGCTTGTGGGAGAAACCAGTCGGCACCTCGTGGGCCTTCTCTTTTGGCTGTGGCCAGAATGGAGAGATCAAGCAGAGAGACGGAGGCAGTTTCCTCCCTTGGTGCTCTGAGAGAGCTCCGGCATCTTCTTGTGCTCTGAGATGCTAGGAAATACTTGGAGGACAGGGAGGGCCATGTGTGCAGAGGAGGGTGAAGACAACATTGCAGCAAGGAGCTCTCCTCCAAAGCTTTCCACAGTGCTCCTTCGTGCAGCTGCAGCAGCAGCAGCAGGGAGAGCACAGAGCAGCCTGCCCGTGCTTGCAGAGTCCTCCCCTTTTCCACCAACACAGTGCTTACTCGTCATGTTTTTGTCTTTTCCGTGTGCAGGGTGTCCTGCTGGAGGGTCTTGGCACCTTCTGTACAGTTGAAGAGCCATTGTACCTGGGTGCAGAACAGGTGCTCTGGGTTCGAACACCCATTTTCAAGTTGGGCATGCAGATGGTCTGGCCGCGTGGGCTCACGTGCCCCGAAGTGAATCTCCCTGGTGAGACAGCAGGGACCACCCTCTGCTTCCCCTTGCCACTGTACCCGGGCTGGGAGTGTGCTCCCTGCGCTTTGCAGGAGCTGCCAGAAGCAGGCAATGCCCTCCACAGCTGGGGGAACACACAGAGCTTCCCCCACGCAAGCCCCCACAGAGAGATCTCTTTCTTGGGAAGGACCTTCTCTGGAGTCTTCTGCTGCAAGTGTTGCAGCAAGTCGGGCTCTCTTGCCCTGACCTGCCCCCACTTTCATCTCTCTGCCACTCCCATGTCTTTCTCACCTACTCCTGGAAATTGCACCTGCTGCAGCACTGACACTGTTTGACTTCCTTGCAGACGACATCCAAATTGAGCCACTGAACTACCAGCTCTTGTCCCTGGTGACGTCCTTGCCACGGCGTGTGGTTGAAGCCTGTGTGGAAGAGACCATCCACTTATTCTCTTTGCACTTGGAGAACAAGCAGAATGTGGTCTTTGCGTTCCGGGACTTGGGTGTGCTGAGCTGCCAGGGAGACACGCTCTGCATGATGTTTTACGACAGCTGCATCCAACGGCTGAGGAGAAGGGTAAGCCTCTTTGCGGCCCTTCGCAGTGTAAGTTGCTCATCTTCCCAGGCCTACTTCCATTGCTTTGGGAAGCCTCCGTGGCCATCCTGCATGTGGTGGGCTACACAAACACCTTCCGCAGTGTGTTTCCCCCCGCCAAATTCCCCACTCCCAAGGAAAACACTGCCTGTCTTCCTGGATGCCTGTCTCTATTAAATGCTTGGCATGACTATTGAGCACTTGCAAGTCTTTGCTGTGGAGCATCTCCGCTCCACAATTAGGGGCTAATGTGCATGGCAGAGGACTCAGAAGAGGGATTTGCAGCAGCAGGCTCCTCCTGTAGCAGGATGAGGGGCTGCTGCCTTTGTCAGCAGGCAGGGAGCTGCCCTGGAAACCTCCCAACGGGCCTGGGTTGTCTTGCAGGTCCCTTGGCCAGCGGATCCTGTTGAGCCAAGCGGAAACATCGATACTCCTGGAACCAGGTCTAGCCGAGTCCACGTGTTCCCCAGGTGAGTGCGTTTCCTCTGCAGCCCTTAGCTTTGCTGACAGGGCCGGCCCCTAGATGCTGCTCGCACTCTGCACTGCCCATGCTCAGTGCTCACAAGAATTTAAGCCACGTCCTCTGCCTTTGGACAGACTCTGGCAAAAACCCTCCAAGAAGCAGATGGCAGGCAAGGTGTTCTCCGACAACAGGGAGGAGCATTAGTGCCAGCAAGAGGCCAGGGGCAGACAGCCCCCTTTCTTCAAACGTGCCTTGTCTTCTGCTTTCCAGGTTTCAGCTTCTGCAGGAAAGCAGCCCAGAAGCCAAGGCTGCTCCCGCTGCCCCTCCATGCACGCAGAAGAAGCCTGAGGTGCCCCAGTGTCCCAGGGCCAACAAAGGTAAGGCCAAAGCTGCCGGCCTGCGGGGCACGTTGGCTCCCTGTCCCCCCACGCTGCCTCACAGCAGCCAGCTGGAAAGGTGCTGCTCAGCAGGCTCTGCTCAAGAGCTTTCTCCCTTCCTCCTTGCAGAATGGCAGCCTAGAAAGATCCTGCAGCAGCGCAAGGAGCTGTGTCTGCCCATGCTGCCAAGCTGGGGGGCAGGCAGGAGGCGGCAAGGCCCCGAGAAGCAGCCTGCTGCCAGGTGAGAGCCTTGGCGGAGGCGGAAGGGACGAGGGCTGCGCTTGTTTGGACCTCTGCACCAGAGCAGGCCCCTTTGCACATGCTGGCCCTACGGCCTCCAAAAGGCTCCCGACACACACCCCACTTAAGGCTGTTCTCCTGCTGGAAGGCAAGCGTGTAGCACTTTGCGTGGGAGCCTCCCATGGCCATAGCTTTCCTCCAGCGTCAGGATATCTTGGGGAGCCAAATGGAAATGCCTAGTGCAGGAGTGTTTGTCCAGGAAGGAGTCCCTCGAGATTGCAGGGAATCCCATCCTTTTCCTTGTGGGAACAAATGCTCCCTGTCCTAAACCTCTTGCCTCTCATGGTGTCTTCTCAGCAACTTGATCAAACAAGTGGGGCACATGAAGGAGCCTTTGGGGCAGAAGGAGGGGAAAGTGGAGCACCGCCCACATCCTCCATCTGCTCCTCGGACTTCTGCTGCTCGTGCTGCTCCCAGGGCTGCCGCACAGGTGTGTGATGGGATGTCGCGGAAAGGGCCCTGAGCGCGGGCTCCCTACAACGCCCAGTGGGCTCTTTGGCATGTGTCCAGCAATGATGCAAATTATATCCACACTTGCAAGCATCTGCCTACTGATATAACATCTATAACGTCTTCTGGGGCTTTGTTAATCGCAGAAATGGGTGGGTTTGCCCTCGAAGGCATTGGAAAGATGCCGGTGCATCTTTCGGCCCTGATCAGTTAGGGCAGCAGAGAGCCATATTCCCACTGTGCTGACACAGGACTAGGAGCCAGGGAGGCTCAAGAGCAGAAGTGTAAGGGAGGGGGAAGAGCAACAGCCAACAATTCCCCAATGTCCCAGTGTGGACCCTGCTTGAAAAGAGATCCTATGGGATGCCTTTGACAGCCCTCAGAACAGGGCGTATCATCCAGGAAGCCAGCTCTTGTAGCCCGTTGCATCAGCTGCTTGTATAGCCTGAGCACGGCTCTGGAAGGCTTAGGTGCCTCCTCTATGAGTGGGCTAGTGCTCTCTCCCCCGTTCTCTCCTCCCCACTGAAACCTTTTCTTCTTCTTGCTCTTGCAATACAGATCCGAGTGCTGAAGCCTGCACGCCACCCTGAGCAGCACTGTTCCCCACACAGAGGGGTGCCCCCTGACAAGTGAGTGTGCACTGGCATGCCAGCTGCCAGGCAGGGCCTGGCACCATGGTGGCTCCTGACCCTGTGCAGGTGCTGCCACTCAGCTGCTGAGCACAGCAGACGACAGGCCCTCCTTTCAGCTGGTGGGGATGTGCAGGGGCTGAGGAGAGAAGAAGCCCCAAGGGGCCCCCAGGGAGCAGCAGCAGGACTTTGTTGATCCTTTGCAGGTATCTCTCGCCACGAGCAAAGCAGACCTTGCAGCTCCTGGAATCCTACAAAGTCCTCCGGGATCGCTGGAGGGAGAAGGTGGTCCAAAACCGCCAGAGGCTGCAGCTGCAGGAGGAGGCTCGCCGGTAAGTAGCTCCCAAGGCAGGCAGGGTCCCTGCTCCTGCCAAGCCCTTTGTGCCAAGGCCTGGGGGAAAGAGGGCCTTTCGCTGCCCCCTACGCCAGGGCACACAAGTGCCCTTGGAGCTTGGCCTCGCCTGTGCCTGGCCCAGCCATCCCTTGCACGGAAATGAGGTGGGGGCTGGGATGTGCCACTGGATTTTCAGGAGGCACCTGCATGTCATGACACACTCAGCATCTTTCTCCTCTACCCCTCAGTGCTTCAGTGATGAGCAGCCTCCAGAAGAAAGAGCAGCGGGGCCACAAGCTGGACGTGTCCGGGAGAAATGTCTTTTTCCCCCCAAATAAACTCCCTTTCTGAGTTCATGTGAGCCTTTCTTTGGTGCAGTGTGAAGCTTGCAAGCAGCACCAGGGCAGCTTTGGAAGGGCAGGCAGGGGGCACAGGGTAGCAGGGGGAGCGTGGAGCCTCCATCCCGGGACACTCTCGCTCTGAGCCATGCCTGTCTTGACCAGAGAAAAGGAAGAAGAAAGGCCATTGGAAAGGCCCTCCAGGGCAGCTGTTTCTGAGATGACGCTGGGCGCTGCAACACTGCTTTTTGCACCCTGGGACAAGCCTTGAGCAAGGGCAGGCGGGCTCCTGCAGGGAGAGGACGTGCTTGCGAGGCACAAGCTATCCCCCATCAGTAGCCAAAAGCAAAGTCGGCATGCCTGTGGGGCAGTCCTGCGCAGCCTGGCAGCTCCTACCTGCGGGCAGCTTCCTTGGCTCTAAGAAAGACCCTTCCCTGCTCCGGGAGACCGTAGCATGGGGAAAAACTTGCCTAAATCCTGCTCTGAGACATGCCAATTCATACGCAGTGGGAAACAAAGCGTCTTATGTTCTGGATGGCAAAATGGAAGAAGATGATATGTGAGTTACACAAACGGGGTGCAGCAGGTGGGAAGGCCTAAACTCCCTCCTCCGATGAGGGATGCTGCTGCCATTCTTCGTCCTGCTCTTCACCTTTGAGTCCCTTTCAGGCTCGAGAGCATCTTGGATAAAGGAGCCGGATACTCAAGAAGCACCATATGCTCAAGGCTCTTCTTGGGGTGGAATTGCCCAGGTGACTTCCTTAGCCAGAAAGGTGCAGGGAATGGATTTGGAAACTTAACTCTTCCTCTCAGGACTCGCCAGCATGCCCTGCTCCCCTGGCAATGGGACGTCATATCCAGACGAGCCCACCAAGATCTTTCTCCCTTCCTGTTGGCAGATGATTGTGCAGCAGAGTGCACGTGCCCTAAGACATGCATGCCCACCATTCAGAACAGTTGTGCAGCCAGTTGCAAGCAAGGGAAGGAGACTGGCGCTCCGCAGAGAGCGGGGCTCTGTTGCCTCAGTGTGTGGCCACACAAATCCTGCAGTGCTCGGGCACAGGCATTTTGGACCCTCTCTCTGCACCATGCAGAGCACATGAGCTCTCCCTGTCTCACAGAGGGAGGAGATGCTGCTGGCCGGGGCCAGGTGCTCCATCTGTCCTGCTGCCTAAGGGCCATTCCCAGCACCACAGGCCATTTCCTAGCAGCAACCGGAGTGTCTGGGGGCCTTGCAGCTCCTGGCCTCAGCCACTTGAGATGAGCCCAGGACACGCAAGATGGCAGCTGGGGCCCTTCCACGGACACAGAGCGGCACGGAGTGGCAGAAGCAGTCATCACTTTTCCAGGAAAAGTCTGACTCTCCTCCTGTACTGAGACCAAGGACCCATGCAGAAAGAGCCCCTCACACCTAAAAATGTAATGGGACATTTGCAACAGGGACCGACCCCAGCGCAGGGAGGACCTTCCCACCCTGCTCTGCCTTTCTTCCCTTCAAACACGCTGAGCACCTGTACACACAAAAGCCATGGAGCTCCGGGCGCTGCCTATGGGAGCCAGCCGTGCAAAACCAACTGCAGAGCTGCATGGGCCAGTCTCGAGCAGCATTTCCCAGGGCCTCCAAGGAGCAGGGCCAGCACCCTCAAAACACCAGCAACACTGCAATGGGAACCACCCGCTTCAATTGGCACCAGTCCACAAAGACTGGAACATCCCTGAAGCACGGAAATATTCCACAAAATGGGCCAACACCCCAGACTACCAGCATCCCCACAAACACCCCCTAATCCGGCAGTGCTCCCCCCAGAAAAAACATCTGCCCCAGCATCCCCAGTCTTGGCCATCACACTACACCAGGCATGAGGACCACGGCGCCCAGGCCACGTGCACAACCTCCACTGCCGGGACATGGGGGACAGCCATGGAGTGGGACCCGCTGCCTCGTGCTGGGCCCAGGAGCCTGGGCAAACACCTGCAGACACTGTGTGTGAAGGGCATGTTCCCCTTCTGTTCCACACCAGCTCCGCCTTGATCATTGCTAGTGCCCAAACCTTAGAATCATAGAATCAGAGACCTGTTTTGGTTAGAAAACACCTTTTTAGATCACTGAGTTGAACTATAAACAGTTCAATACCACACCTGCTAAACCATGTCCTTAAGTACCTCATCCACACACGTCCTGAGCACTGCCAGGGACTGTGACTCCATGATGTTCCTGGGCAGCCTGTTCCAATGCTTGGCTCGTCTTACACTATAGACATTCCTCCTACGGTCTTAACTGAACCTCCCGTGGTGCTGCTTGAGGCCATTTCCTCTTGTCCTAGCTGTGGTAATTCTGGAGAAGAGATGAAGCCCCCCCCACCTCACTAAAATCTCCTTCCCTGGGAGGAATCGCCGCCTTCGCTGGGTGTTTCAGCTGCCGCTCCCCTCATGCAGCCCCTGGTGACACGCGCTGAGGTCACACTGGCTTGTGCTGCATCACAAGGAGGTGACCCCAGCGACCGGCAGGGCCCCGTCACTTCCCTGCCAGGCACGCGCGCTGCTGGTCACTGCTCGCCGTGCTCTGCTCCACTGCTGCCCTTTGGAGCTTCTCGGTGACGAGGAGCGCACACAGGAGGCAGTGAGAGTGCTCGGGGAAGCTCTCCCTCACGGGCTGAGAACAAGGGGCTCGTTGGAGAGAGAGGAGTCCTTGGCGAGGTCACGGGAAGAGAATCCTTCTTCCCTGCTTGACCAGCGAACCAAGGACAGGTGGGAAGCCAAGATGGAGGGCTTCTGGACTCAGATCATCAGTCCGGCGTACTCTGTTTTGTTCCCTGTGCTCCTGCAGCTCTCTGCTGAGGGTAAGGGCTTTGGGCGCTGCTGCAGCAGGTGCCGCAGACCATGTTAGTTGTCAAAGCAGCTGTGGCTCCGGGGCTGTAGCCTGCAGAGGGCTGGGGGCTGTTGTAAGAGTCTGGTCCGAGGATCCTGTCCCGCTTGGGAGACAGAGTGTTGTGCGGGACTCATGATTCTTGGTCGTGCTGCTGCCCTGAGCCCCAAGCTCCTTTGGGCAGAGCTCCCTCTGCTCAGGGAGTTGCAGTGTGGGGTCAGATCTGCGTGGGAAGGGGGAGGCCCTCTGGGGACTGGCTCTGGGTGGGAAGGGGTCCTTCCTCCAGGGGCTGCAGGTGTCCCGGCATTCCCACGGGTCTCTCAAGAGCCTGCCACCAATGCCACCTCTCTTCTTGTTTGGTGCAAGCTCTGTTTCTTCCTCCTGTATCCTCGTGGGCCTCCAGTGGGCAGAACATAGCTTGAGCTTGGAGATGGCATCCTTGGCCAGGAGGCAGGTGGCCGCTGCCCTTCTGCCAAACCCTTCCCTTGTCCCGCTTTCTTCTCTGCACCTCCACGGGGATCAGCGGGAGGCCGGCAGCCTGCAACGGTGCCATAGGCCAGCTCGCAGCTGGAGGAGTGGCTTTTTGGTTGATTTGAATGTGCGTGCCTCTGTCACCCTGGGAGGAGAAGCTTTCGCAGAGCTTGGAGCTGCCTGACACTTCTTTCCCTTGCTTCACAGAGATTGTCATGGTTTGGGATGTTGTTTCCCGATACATCCTGCAGCAGCTTGTGATTGGCAAGGTGGGCTGGCGTCCTGCTCCCCTCGCCCTGCAGCATTGCAGTTTCCCAGGCTGTCCTGGGCCCTGGGAATGACCCTTCCCCCAGCGCCATGGCAGCGCACTGCCACCGGCCAGCGTGCGGCAGAGCAGCTCCTTAGCTAACTTGGGGAGAAAGCACGTGCAGAGCTTGTGGGAGAAACCAGTCGGCACCTCGTGGGCCTTCTCTTTTGGCTGTGGCCAGAATGGAGAGATCAAGCAGAGAGACAGAGGCAGTTTCCTCCCTTGGTGCTCTGAGAGAGCTCCGGCATCTTCTTGTGCTCTGAGATGCTAGGAAATACTTGGAGGACAAGGAGGGCCATGTGTGCAGAGGAGGGTGAAGACAACATCGCAGCAAGGAGCTCTCCTCCAAAGCTTTCCACAGTGCTCCTTCGTGCAGCTGCAGCAGCAGCAGCAGGGAGAGCACAGAGCAGCCTGCCCGTGCTTGCAGAGTCCTCCCCTTTTCCACCAACACAGTGCTTACTCGTCATGTTTTTGTCTTTTCCGTGTGCAGGGTGTCCTGCTGGAGGGTCTTGGCACCTTCTGTACAGTTGAAGAGCCATTGTACCTGGGTGCAGAACAGGTGCTCTGGGTTCGAACACCCATTTTCAAGTTGGGCATGCAGATGGTCTGGCCGCGTGGGCTCACGTGCCCCGAAGTGAATCTCCCTGGTGAGACAGCAGGGACCACCCTCTGCTTCCCCTTGCCACTGTACCCGGGCTGGGAGTGTGCTCCCTGCGCTTTGCAGGAGCTGCCAGAAGCAGGCAATGCCCTCCACAGCTGGGGGAACACACAGAGCTTCCCCCACGCAAGCCCCCACACAGAGATCTCTTTCTTGGGAAGGACCTTCTCTGGAGTCTTCTGCTGCAAGTGTTGCAGCAAGTCGGGCTCTCTTGCCCTGACCTGCCCCCACTTTCATCTCTCTGCCACTCCCATGTCTTTCTCACCTACTCCTGGAAATTGCACCTGCTGCAGCACTGACACTGTTTGACTTCCTTGCAGACGACATCCAAATTGAGCCACTGAACTACCAGCTCTTGTCCCTGGTGACGTCCTTGCCACGGCGTGTGGTGGAAGCCTGTGTGGAAGAGACCATCCACTTATTCTCTTTGCACTTGGAGAACAAGCAGAATGTGATCTTTGCCTTCCGGGACATGGGTGTGCTGAGCTGCCAGGGAGACACGCTCTGCATGATGTTTTACGACAGCTGCATCCAACGGCTGAGGAGAAGGGTAAGCCTCTTTGCGGCCCTTCGCAGTGTAAGTTGCTCATCTTCCCAGGCCTACTTCCATTGCTTTGGGAAGCCTCCGTGGCCATCCTGCATGTGGCGGGCTACACAAACACCTTCCGCAGTGTGTTTCCCCCCGCCAAATTCCCCACTCCCAAGGAAAACACTCCCTGTCTTCCTGGATGCCTGTCTCTATTAAATGCTTGGCATGACTATTGAGCACTTGCAAGTCTTTGCTGTGGAGCATCTCCGCTCCACAACTAGGGGCTAATGTGCATGGCAGAGGACTCAGAAGAGGGATTTGCAGCAGCAGGCTCCTCCTGTAGCAGGATGAGGGGCTGCTGCCTTTGTCAGCAGGCAGGGAGCTGCCTCAGAAACCTCCCAACGGGCCTGGGTTGTCTTGCAGGTCCCTTGGCCAGCGGATCCTGTTGAGCCAAGCGGAAACATCGATACTCCTGGAACCAGGTCTAGCCGAGTCCACGTGTTCCCCAGGTGAGTGCGTTTCCTCTGCAGCCCTTAGCTTTGCTGACAGGGCCGGCCCCTAGATGCTGCTCGCACTCTGCACTGCCCATGCTCAGTGCTCACAAGAATTTAAGCCACGTCCTCTGCCTTTGGACAGACTCTGGCAAAAACCCTCCAAGAAGCAGATGGCAGGCAAGGTGTTCTCCGACAACAGGGAGGAGCATTAGTGCCAGCAAGAGGCCAGGGGCAGACAGCCCCCTTTCTTCAATCGTGCCTTGTCTTCTGCTTTCCAGGTTTCAGCTTCTGGAGGAAGACAGCCCAGAAGCCAAGGCTGCTCCTGCTGCCCCTCCACGCACGCAGAAAAAGCCTGAGGTGCCCCAGTGTCCCAGGGCCAACAAAGGTAAGGCCAAAGCTGCCGGCCTGCGGGGCACGTTGGTTCCCTGTCCCCCCACGCTGCCTCACAGCAGCCACCTGGAAAGGTGCTGCTCAGCAGGCTCTGCTCAAGAGCTTCCTCCCTTCCTCCTTGCAGAGTGGCAGCCTAGAAAGCTCCTGCAGCAGCGCAAGGAGCTGTGTCTGCCCATGCTGCCAAGCTGGGGGGCAGGCAGGAGGCGGCAAGGCCCCGAGAAGCAGCCTGCTGCCAGGTGAGAGCCTTGGCGGAGGCGGAAGGGACGAGGGCTGCGCTTGTTTGGACCTCTGCACCAGAGCAGGCCCCTTTGCACATGCTGGGCCTAGGGCCTCCAAAATGCCCCCGACACACACCCCACTTAAGGCTGTTCTCCTGCTGGAAGGCAAGCGTGTAGCACTTTGCGTGGGAGCCTCCCATGGCCATAGCTTTCCTCCAGCGTCAGGATATCTTGGGGAGCCAAATGGAAATGCCTAGTGCAGGAGTGTTTGTCCAGGAAGGAGTCCCTCGAGATTGCAGGGAATCCCATCCTTTTCCTTGTGGGAACAAATGCTCCCTGTCCTAAACCTCTTGCCTCTCATGGTGTCTTCTCAGCAACTTGATCAAACAAGTGGGGCACATGAAGGAGCCTTTGGGGCAGAAGGAGGGGAAAGTGGAGCACCGCCCACATCCTCCATCTGCTCCTCGGACTTCTGCTGCCCGTGCTGCTCCCAGGGCTGCCGCACAGGTGTGTGATGGGATGTCGCGGAAAGGGCCCTGAGCGCGGGCTCCCTACAACGCCCAGTGGGCTCTTTGGCATGTGTCCAGCAATGATGCAAATTATATCCACACTTGCAAGCATCTGCCTACTGATATAACATCTATAACGTCTTCTGGGGCTTTGTTAATCGCAGAAATGGGTGGGTTTGCCCTCGAAGGCATTGGAAAGATGCCGGTGCATCTTTCGGCCCTGATCAGTTAGGGCAGCAGAGAGCCATATTCCCACTGTGCTGACACAGGACTAGGAGCCAGGGAGGCTCAAGAGCAGAAGTGTAAGGGAGGGGGAAGAGCAACAGCCAACAATTCCCCAATGTCCCAGTGTGGACCCTGCTTGAAAAGAGATCCTATGGGATGCCTTTGACAGCCCTCAGAACAGGGCGTATCATCCAGGAAGCCAGCTCTTGTAGCCCGTTGCATCAGCTGCTTGTATAGCCTGAGCACGGCTCTGGAAGGCTTAGGTGCCTCCTCTATGAGTGGGCTAGTGCTCTCTCCCCCGTTCTCTCCTCCCCACTGAAACCTTTTCTTCTTCTTGCTCTTGCAATACAGATCCGAGTGCTGAAGCCTGCACGCCACCCTGAGCAGCACTGTTCCCCACACAGAGGGGTGCCCCCTGACAAGTGAGTGTGCACTGGCATGCCAGCTGCCAGGCAGGGCCTGGCACCATGGTGGCTCCTGACCCTGTGCAGGTGCTGCCACTCAGCTGCTGAGCACAGCAGACGACAGGCCCTCCTTTCAGCTGGTGGGGATGTGCAGGGGCTGAGGAGAGAAGAAGCCCCAAGGGGCCCCCAGGGAGCAGCAGCAGGACTTTGTTGATCCTTTGCAGGTATCTCTCGCCACGAGCAAAGCAGACCTTGCAGCTCCTGGAATCCTACAAAGTCCTCCGGGATCGCTGGAGGGAGAAGGTGGTCCAAAACCGCCAGAGGCTGCAGCTGCAGGAGGAGGCTCGCCGGTAAGTGGCTCCCAAGGCAGGCAGGGTCCCTGCTCCTGCCAAGCCCTTTGTGCCAAGGCCTGGGGGAAAGAGGGCCTTTCGCTGCCCCCTACGCCAGGGCACACAAGTGCCCTTGGAGCTTGGCCTCGCCTGTGCCTGGCCCAGCCATCCCTTGCACGGAAACGGGGTGGGGGCTGGGATGTGCCACTGGATTTTCAGGAGGCACCTGCATGTCATGACACACTCAGCATCTTTCTCCTCTACCCCTCAGTGCTTCAGTGATGAGCAGCCTCCAGAAGAAAGAGCAGCGGGGCCACAAGCTGGAAGTGTCCGGGAGAAATGTCTTTTTCCCCCCAAATAAACTCCCTTTCTGAGTTCATGTGAGCCTTTCTTTGGTGCAGTGTGAAGCTTGCAAGCAGCACCAGTGCAGCTTTGGAAGGGCAGCCAGGGGGCACAGGGTAGCAGGGGGAGCGTGGAGCCCCCATCCCGGGACACTCTCGCTCTGGGCCATGGGTGTCTTGACCAGAGAAAGGGAAGAAGAAAGGCCATTGAAAAGGCCCTCCAAGGCAGACGTTTCTTAGATGATGCTGGGCACTGTGACACTCCTTTCTGTACCCTGGGACAAGCCTTGAGCAAGGGCAGGCGGGCTCCTGCAGGGAGAGGACGTGCTTGCGAGGCACAAGCTATCCCCCATCAGTAGCCAAAAGCAAAGTCGGCACGTCTGTGGGGCAGTCCTGCGCAGCCTGGCAGCTCCTACCTGCGGGCAGCTTCCTTGGCTCTAAGAAAGACCCTTCCCAGCTCCGGGAGACCATATCATGGGGAAAACCTTGCCTAAATCCTGCTCTGAGACATGTCAATTCATATGCAGTGGGAAACAAAGCGTCTTATGTTCTGGATGGCAAAATGGAAGAAGATGTTTGGTGAGTTACACACACCGGGGTTCAGCAGGTGGGAAGGCCTAAACTCCTTCCCCGGATGGGGGATGCTGCTGCCAGGATGCCTGCATCGCTCTTTAGGGCTGGCGAAGAAACAGCCACGAGGGAGAGCCCTCCTCCAGTTCTAGCACAGAATGCCATTCTTCCTCCTGGTCTTCTCCACCTCTGAGTCCCTTTCAGGCTCGAGAGCATCTTGGATAAAGGAGCCGGATACTCGAGAAGCACCATATGCTCAAGGCTCTTCTTGGGGTGGAATTGCCCAGGTGACTTCCTTAGCCAGAAAGGTGCAGGGAATGGATTTGGAAACTTAGCTCTTCCTCTCAGGACTCGCCAGCATGCCCTGCTCCCCTGGCAATGGGACGTCATATCCAGACGAGCCCACCAAGATCTTTCTCCCTTCCTGTTGGCAGATGATTGTGCAGCAGAGTGCACGTGCCCTAAGACATGCATGCCCACCATTCAGAACAGTTGTGCAGCCAGTTGCAAGCAAGGGAAGGAGACTGGCGCTCCGCAGAGAGCGGGGCTCTGTTGCCTCAGTGTGTGGCCACACAAATCCTGCAGTGCTCGGGCACAGGCATTTTGGACCCTCTCTCTGCACCATGCAGAGCACACGAGCTCTCCCTGTCTCACAGAGGGAGGAGATGCTGCTGGCCGGGGCCAGGTGCTCCATCTGTCCTGCTGCCTAAGGGCCATTCCCAGCACCACAGGCCATTTCCTAGCAGCAACCGGAGTGTCTGGGGGCCTTGCAGCTCCTGGCCTCAGCCACTTGAGATGAGCCCAGGACACGCAAGATGGCAGCTGGGGCCCTTCCATGGACACAGAGCGGCACGGAGTGGCAGAAGCAGTCATCACTTTTCCAGGAAAAGTCTGACTCTCCTCCTGTACTGAGACCAAGGACCCATGCAGAAAGAGCCCCTCACACCTAAAAATGTAATGGGACATTTGCAACAGGGACCGACCCCAGCGCAGGGAGGACCTTCCCACCTCGCTCTGCCTTTCTTCCCTTCAATCACGCTGAGCACCTGTACACACAAAAGCCATGGAGCTCCGGGCGCTGCCTATGGGAGCCAGCCGTGCAAAACCAACTGCAGAGCTGCATGGGCCAGTCTCGAGCAGCATTTCCCAGGGCCTCCAAGGAGCAGGGCCAGCACCCTCAAAACACCAGCAACACTGCAATGGGAACCACCCGCTTCAATTGGCACCAGTCCACAAAGACTGGAACATCCCTGAAGCACAGAAATATTCCACAAAATGGGCCAACACCCCAGACTACCAGCATCCCCACAAACACCCCCTAATCCGGCAGTGCTCCCCCCAGAAAAAACATCTGCCCCAGCATCCCCAGTCTTGGCCATCACACTACACCAGGCATGAGGACCACGGCGCCCAGGCCACGTGCACAACCTCCACTGCCGGGACATGGGGGACAGCCATGGAGTGGGACCCGCTGCCTCGTGCTGGGCCCAGGAGCCTGGGCAAACACCTGCAGACACTGTGTGTGAAGGGCATGTTCCCCTTCTGTTCCACACCAGCTCCGCCTTGATCATTGCTAGTGCCCAAACCTTAGAATCATAGAATCAGAGACCTGTTTTGGTTAGAAAACACCTTTTTAGATCACTGAGTTGAACTATAAACAGTTCAATACCACACCTGCTAAACCATGTCCTTAAGTACCTCATCCACACACGTCCTGAGCACTGCCAGGGACTGTGACTCCATGATGTTCCTGGGCAGCCTGTTCCAACACTTGGCTACTCTTACCCTGTAGACATTCCTCCTACGGTCTTAACTGAACCTCCCGTGGTGCTGCTTGAGGCCATTTCCTCTTGTCCTAGCTGTGGTAATTCTGGAGAAGAGATGAACCCCCCCCCACCTCACTAAAATCTCCTTCCCTGGGAGGAATCGCCGCCTTCGCTGGGTGTTTCAGCTGCCGCTCCCCTCATGCAGCCCCTGGTGACACGCGCTGAGGTCACACTGGCTTGTGCTGCATCACAAGGAGGTGACCCCAGCGACCGGCAGGGCCCCGTCACTTCCCTGCCAGGCACGCGCGCTGCTGGTCACTGCTCGCCGTGCTCTGCTCCACTGCTGCCCTTTGGAGCTTCTCGGTGACGAGGAGCGCACACAGGAGGCAGTGAGAGTGCTCGGGGAAGCTCTCCCTCACGGGCTGAGAACAAGGGGCTCGTTGGAGAGAGAGGAGTCCTTGGCGAGGTCACGGGAAGAGAATCCTTCTTCCCTGCTTGACCAGCGAACCAAGGACAGGTGGGAAGCCAAGATGGAGGGCTTCTGGACTCAGATCATCAGTCCGGCGTACTCCGTTTTGTTCCCTGTGCTCCTGCAGCTCTCTGCTGAGGGTAAGGGCTTTGGGCGCTGCTGCAGCAGGTGCCGCAGACCATGTTAGTTGTCAAAGCAGCTGTGGCTCCGGGGCTGTAGCCTGCAGAGGGCTGGGGGCTGTTGTAAGAGTCTGGTCCGAGGATCCTGTCCCGCTTGGGAGACAGAGTGTTGTGCGGGACTCATGATTCTTGGTCGTGCTGCTGCCCTGAGCCCCAAGCTCCTTTGGGCAGAGCTCCCTCTGCTCAGGGAGTTGCAGTGTGGGGTCAGATCTGCGTGGGAAGGGGGAGGCCCTCTGGGGACTGGCTCTGGGTGGGAAGGGGTCCTTCCTCCAGGGGCAGAAGGTGTCCCGGCATTCCCATGGGTCTCTCAAGAGCCTGCCACCAATGCCGCCTCTCTTCTTGTTTGGTGCAAGCTCTGTTTCTTCCTCCTGTATCCTCGTGGGCCTCCAGTGGGCAGAACATAGCTTGAGCTTGGAGATGGCATCCTTGGCCAGGAGGCAGGTGGCCGCTGCCCTTCTGCCAAACCCTTCCCTTGTCCCGCTTTCTTCTCTGCACCTCCATGGGGATCAGCGGGAGGCGGGCAGCCTGCAACGGTGCCATAGGCCAGCTCGCAGCTGGCGGAGTGGCTTTTTGGTTGATTTGAATGTGCGTGCCTCTGTCACCCCGGGAGGAGAAGCTTGCGCAGAGCTTGGAGCTGCCTGACACTTCTTTCCCTTGCTTCACAGAGATTGTCATGGTTTGGGATGTTGTTTCCCGATACATCCTGCAGCAGCTTGTGATTGGCAAGGTGGGCTGGCGTCCTGCTCCCCTCGCCCTGCAGCATTGCAGTTTCCCAGGGCGTCCTGGGCCCTGGGAATGATCCTTCCCCCAGCGCCATGGCAGCGCACTGCCACCGGCCAGCGTGCGGCAGAGCAGCTCCTTAGCTAACTTGGGGAGAAAGCACGTGCAGAGCTTGTGGGAGAAACCAGTCGGCACCTCGTGGGCCTTCTCTTTTGGCTGTGGCCAGAATGGAGAGATCAAGCAGAGAGACGGAGGCAGTTTCCTCCCTTGGTGCTCTGAGAGAGCTCCGGCATCTTCTTGTGCTCTGAGATGCTAGGAAATACTTGGAGGACAGGGAGGGCCATGTGTGCAGAGGAGGGTGAAGACAACATTGCAGCAAGGAGCTCTCCTCCAAAGCTTTCCACAGTGCTCCTTCGTGCAGCTGCAGCAGCAGCAGCAGGGAGAGCACAGAGCAGCCTGCCCGTGCTTGCAGAGTCCTCCCCTTTTCCACCAACACAGTGCTTACTCGTCATGTTTTTGTCTTTTCCGTGTGCAGGGTGTCCTGCTGGAGGGTCTTGGCACCTTCTGTACAGTTGAAGAGCCATTGTACCTGGGTGCAGAACAGGTGCTCTGGGTTCGAACACCCATTTTCAAGTTGGGCATGCAGATGGTCTGGCCGCGTGGGCTCACGTGCCCCGAAGTGAATCTCCCTGGTGAGACAGCAGGGACCACCCTCCGCTTCCCCTTGCCACTGTACCCGGGCTGGGAGTGTGCTCCCTGCGCTTTGCAGGAGCTGCCAGAAGCAGGCAATGCCCTCCACAGCTGGGGGAACACACAGAGCTTCCCCCACGCAAGCCCCCACAGAGAGATCTCTTTCTTGGGAAGGACCTTCTCTGGAGTCTTCTGCTGCAAGTGTTGCAGCAAGTCGGGCTCTCTTGCCCTGACCTGCCCCCACTTTCATCTCTCTGCCACTCCCATGTCTTTCTCACCTACTCCTGGAAATTGCACCTGCTGCAGCACTGACACTGTTTGACTTCCTTGCAGACGACATCCAAATTGAGCCACTGAACTACCAGCTCTTGTCCCTGGTGACGTCCTTGCCACGGCGTGTGGTTGAAGCCTGTGTGGAAGAGACCATCCACTTATTCTCTTTGCACTTGGAGAACAAGCAGAATGTGGTCTTTGCGTTCCGGGACTTGGGTGTGCTGAGCTGCCAGGGAGACACGCTCTGCATGATGTTTTACGACAGCTGCATCCAACGGCTGAGGAGAAGGGTAAGCCTCTTTGCGGCCCTTCGCAGTGTAAGTTGCTCATCTTCCCAGGCCTACTTCCATTGCTTTGGGAAGCCTCCGTGGCCATCCTGCATGTGGTGGGCTACACAAACACCTTCCGCAGTGTGTTTCCCCCCGCCAAATTCCCCACTCCCAAGGAAAACACTGCCTGTCTTCCTGGATGCCTGTCTCTATTAAATGCTTGGCATGACTATTGAGCACTTGCAAGTCTTTGCTGTGGAGCATCTCCGCTCCACAATTAGGGGCTAATGTGCATGGCAGAGGACTCAGAAGAGGGATTTGCAGCAGCAGGCTCCTCCTGTAGCAGGATGAGGGGCTGCTGCCTTTGTCAGCAGGCAGGGAGCTGCCCTGGAAACCTCCCAACGGGCCTGGGTTGTCTTGCAGGTCCCTTGGCCAGCGGATCCTGTTGAGCCAAGCGGAAACATCGATACTCCTGGAACCAGGTCTAGCCGAGTCCACGTGTTCCCCAGGTGAGTGCGTTTCCTCTGCAGCCCTTAGCTTTGCTGACAGGGCCGGCCCCTAGATGCTGCTCGCACTCTGCACTGCCCATGCTCAGTGCTCACAAGAATTTAAGCCACGTCCTCTGCCTTTGGACAGACTCTGGCAAAAACCCTCCAAGAAGCAGATGGCAGGCAAGGTGTTCTCCGACAACAGGGAGGAGCATTAGTGCCAGCAAGAGGCCAGGGGCAGACAGCCCCCTTTCTTCAAACGTGCCTTGTCTTCTGCTTTCCAGGTTTCAGCTTCTGCAGGAAAGCAGCCCAGAAGCCAAGGCTGCTCCCGCTGCCCCTCCATGCACGCAGAAGAAGCCTGAGGTGCCCCAGTGTCCCAGGGCCAACAAAGGTAAGGCCAAAGCTGCCGGCCTGCGGGGCACGTTGGCTCCCTGTCCCCCCACGCTGCCTCACAGCAGCCAGCTGGAAAGGTGCTGCTCAGCAGGCTCTGCTCAAGAGCTTTCTCCCTTCCTCCTTGCAGAATGGCAGCCTAGAAAGATCCTGCAGCAGCGCAAGGAGCTGTGTCTGCCCATGCTGCCAAGCTGGGGGGCAGGCAGGAGGCGGCAAGGCCCCGAGAAGCAGCCTGCTGCCAGGTGAGAGCCTTGGCGGAGGCGGAAGGGACGAGGGCTGCGCTTGTTTGGACCTCTGCACCAGAGCAGGCCCCTTTGCACATGCTGGCCCTACGGCCTCCAAAAGGCTCCCGACACACACCCCACTTAAGGCTGTTCTCCTGCTGGAAGGCAAGCGTGTAGCACTTTGCGTGGGAGCCTCCCATGGCCATAGCTTTCCTCCAGCGTCAGGATATCTTGGGGAGCCAAATGGAAATGCCTAGTGCAGGAGTGTTTGTCCAGGAAGGAGTCCCTCGAGATTGCAGGGAATCCCATCCTTTTCCTTGTGGGAACAAATGCTCCCTGTCCTAAACCTCTTGCCTCTCATGGTGTCTTCTCAGCAACTTGATCAAACAAGTGGGGCACATGAAGGAGCCTTTGGGGCAGAAGGAGGGGAAAGTGGAGCACCGCCCACATCCTCCATCTGCTCCTCGGACTTCTGCTGCTCGTGCTGCTCCCAGGGCTGCCGCACAGGTGTGTGATGGGATGTCGCGGAAAGGGCCCTGAGCGCGGGCTCCCTACAACGCCCAGTGGGCTCTTTGGCATGTGTCCAGCAATGATGCAAATTATATCCACACTTGCAAGCATCTGCCTACTGATATAACATCTATAACGTCTTCTGGGGCTTTGTTAATCGCAGAAATGGGTGGGTTTGCCCTCGAAGGCATTGGAAAGATGCCGGTGCATCTTTCGGCCCTGATCAGTTAGGGCAGCAGAGAGCCATATTCCCACTGTGCTGACACAGGACTAGGAGCCAGGGAGGCTCAAGAGCAGAAGTGTAAGGGAGGGGGAAGAGCAACAGCCAACAATTCCCCAATGTCCCAGTGTGGACCCTGCTTGAAAAGAGATCCTATGGGATGCCTTTGACAGCCCTCAGAACAGGGCATATAATCCAGGAAGCCAGCTCTTGTAGCCCGTTGCATCAGCTGCTTGTATAGCCTGAGCACGGCTCTGGAACGCTTAGGCGCCTCCTCTATGAGTGGGCTAGTGCTCTCTCCCCCGTTCTCTCCTCCCCACTGAAACCTTTTCTTCTTCTTGCTCTTGCAATACAGATCCGAGTGCTGAAGCCTGCACGCCACCCTGAGCAGCACTGTTCCCCACACAGAGGGGTGCCCCCTGACAAGTGAGTGTGCACTGGCATGCCAGCTGCCAGGCAGGGCCTGGCACCATGGTGGCTCCTGACCCTGTGCAGGTGCTGCCACTCAGCTGCTGAGCACAGCAGACGACAGGCCCTCCTTTCAGCTGGTGGGGATGTGCAGGGGCTGAGGAGAGAAGAAGCCCCAAGGGGCCCCCAGGGAGCAGCAGCAGGACTTTGTTGATCCTTTGCAGGTATCTCTCGCCACGAGCAAAGCAGACCTTGCAGCTCCTGGAATCCTACAAAGTCCTCCGGGATCGCTGGAGGGAGAAGGTGGTCCAAAACCGCCAGAGGCTGCAGCTGCAGGAGGAGGCTCGCCGGTAAGTAGCTCCCAAGGCAGGCAGGGTCCCTGCTCCTGCCAAGCCCTTTGTGCCAAGGCCTGGGGGAAAGAGGGCCTTTCGCTGCCCCCTACGCCAGGGCACACAAGTGCCCTTGGAGCTTGGCCTCGCCTGTGCCTGGCCCAGCCATCCCTTGCACGGAAATGAGGTGGGGGCTGGGATGTGCCACTGGATTTTCAGGAGGCACCTGCATGTCATGACACACTCAGCATCTTTCTCCTCTACCCCTCAGTGCTTCAGTGATGAGCAGCCTCCAGAAGAAAGAGCAGCGGGGCCACAAGCTGGACGTGTCCGGGAGAAATGTCTTTTTCCCCCCAAATAAACTCCCTTTCTGAGTTCATGTGAGCCTTTCTTTGGTGCAGTGTGAAGCTTGCAAGCAGCACCAGGGCAGCTTTGGAAGGGCAGGCAGGGGGCACAGGGTAGCAGGGGGAGCGTGGAGCCTCCATCCCGGGACACTCTCGCTCTGAGCCATGCCTGTCTTGACCAGAGAAAAGGAAGAAGAAAGGCCATTGGAAAGGCCCTCCAGGGCAGCTGTTTCTGAGATGACGCTGGGCGCTGCAACACTGCTTTTTGCACCCTGGGACAAGCCTTGAGCAAGGGCAGGCGGGCTCCTGCAGGGAGAGGACGTGCTTGCGAGGCACAAGCTATCCCCCATCAGTAGCCAAAAGCAAAGTCGGCATGCCTGTGGGGCAGTCCTGCGCAGCCTGGCAGCTCCTACCTGCGGGCAGCTTCCTTGGCTCTAAGAAAGACCCTTCCCTGCTCCGGGAGACCGTAGCATGGGGAAAAACTTGCCTAAATCCTGCTCTGAGACATGCCAATTCATACGCAGTGGGAAACAAAGCGTCTTATGTTCTGGATGGCAAAATGGAAGAAGATGATATGTGAGTTACACAAACGGGGTGCAGCAGGTGGGAAGGCCTAAACTCCCTCCTCCGATGAGGGATGCTGCTGCCATTCTTCGTCCTGCTCTTCACCTTTGAGTCCCTTTCAGGCTCGAGAGCATCTTGGATAAAGGAGCCGGATACTCAAGAAGCACCATATGCTCAAGGCTCTTCTTGGGGTGGAATTGCCCAGGTGACTTCCTTAGCCAGAAAGGTGCAGGGAATGGATTTGGAAACTTAACTCTTCCTCTCAGGACTCGCCAGCATGCCCTGCTCCCCTGGCAATGGGACGTCATATCCAGACGAGCCCACCAAGATCTTTCTCCCTTCCTGTTGGCAGATGATTGTGCAGCAGAGTGCACGTGCCCTAAGACATGCATGCCCACCATTCAGAACAGTTGTGCAGCCAGTTGCAAGCAAGGGAAGGAGACTGGCGCTCCGCAGAGAGCGGGGCTCTGTTGCCTCAGTGTGTGGCCACACAAATCCTGCAGTGCTCGGGCACAGGCATTTTGGACCCTCTCTCTGCACCATGCAGAGCACACGAGCTCTCCCTGTCTCACAGAGGGAGGAGATGCTGCTGGCCGGGGCCAGGTGCTCCATCTGTCCTGCTGCCTAAGGGCCATTCCCAGCACCACAGGCCATTTCCTAGCAGCAACCGGAGTGTCTGGGGGCCTTGCAGCTCCTGGCCTCAGCCACTTGAGATGAGCCCAGGACACGCAAGATGGCAGCTGGGGCCCTTCCACGGACACAGAGCGGCACGGAGTGGCAGAAGCAGTCATCACTTTTCCAGGAAAAGTCTGACTCTCCTCCTGTACTGAGACCAAGGACCCATGCAGAAAGAGCCCCTCACACCTAAAAATGTAATGGGACATTTGCAACAGGGACCGACCCCAGCGCAGGGAGGACCTTCCCACCCTGCTCTGCCTTTCTTCCCTTCAAACACGCTGAGCACCTGTACACACAAAAGCCATGGAGCTCCGGGCGCTGCCTATGGGAGCCAGCCGTGCAAAACCAACTGCAGAGCTGCATGGGCCAGTCTCGAGCAGCATTTCCCAGGGCCTCCAAGGAGCAGGGCCAGCACCCTCAAAACACCAGCAACACTGCAATGGGAACCACCCGCTTCAATTGGCACCAGTCCACAAAGACTGGAACATCCCTGAAGCACAGAAATATTCCACAAAATGGGCCAACACCCCAGACTACCAGCATCCCCACAAACACCCCCTAATCCGGCAGTGCTCCCCCCAGAAAAAACATCTGCCCCAGCATCCCCAGTCTTGGCCATCACACTACACCAGGCATGAGGACCACGGCGCCCAGGCCACGTGCACAACCTCCACTGCCGGGACATGGGGGACAGCCATGGAGTGGGACCCGCTGCCTCGTGCTGGGCCCAGGAGCCTGGGCAAACACCTGCAGACACTGTGTGTGAAGGGCATGTTCCCCTTCTGTTCCACACCAGCTCCGCCTTGATCATTGCTAGTGCCCAAACCTTAGAATCATAGAATCAGAGACCTGTTTTGGTTAGAAAACACCTTTTTAGATCACTGAGTTGAACTATAAACAGTTCAATACCACACCTGCTAAACCATGTCCTTAAGTACCTCATCCACACACGTCCTGAGCACTGCCAGGGACTGTGACTCCATGATGTTCCTGGGCAGCCTGTTCCAATGCTTGGCTCGTCTTACACTATAGACATTCCTCCTACGGTCTTAACTGAATCTCCCGTGGTGCTGCTTGAGGCCATTTCCTCTTGTCCTAGCTGTGGTAATTCTGGAGAAGAGATGAAGCCCCCCCCACCTCACTAAAATCTCCTTCCCTGGGAGGAATCGCCGCCTTCGCTGGGTGTTTCAGCTGCCGCTCCCCTCATGCAGCCCCTGGTGACACGCGCTGAGGTCACACTGGCTTGTGCTGCATCACAAGGAGGTGACCCCAGCGACCGGCAGGGCCCCGTCACTTCCCTGCCAGGCACGCGCGCTGCTGGTCACTGCTCGCCGTGCTCTGCTCCACTGCTGCCCTTTGGAGCTTCTCGGTGACGAGGAGCGCACACAGGAGGCAGTGAGAGTGCTCGGGGAAGCTCTCCCTCACGGGCTGAGAACAAGGGGCTCGTTGGAGAGAGAGGAGTCCTTGGCGAGGTCACGGGAAGAGAATCCTTCTTCCCTGCTTGACCAGCGAACCAAGGACAGGTGGGAAGCCAAGATGGAGGGCTTCTGGACTCAGATCATCAGTCCGGCGTACTCTGTTTTGTTCCCTGTGCTCCTGCAGCTCTCTGCTGAGGGTAAGGGCTTTGGGCGCTGCTGCAGCAGGTGCCGCAGACCATGTTAGTTGTCAAAGCAGCTGTGGCTCCGGGGCTGTAGCCTGCAGAGGGCTGGGGGCTGTTGTAAGAGTCTGGTCCGAGGATCCTGTCCCGCTTGGGAGACAGAGTGTTGTGCGGGACTCATGGTTCTTGGTCGTGCTGCTGCCCTGAGCCCCAAGCTCCTTTGGGCAGAGCTCCCTCTGCTCAGGGAATTGCAGTGTGGGGTCAGATCTGCGTGGGAAGGGGGAGGCCCTCTGGGGACTGGCTCTGGGTGGGAAGGGGTCCTTCCTCCAGGGGCTGCAGGTGTCCCGGCATTCCCACGGGTCTCTCAAGAGCCTGCCACCAATGCCACCTCTCTTCTTGTTTGGTGCAAGCTCTGTTTCTTCCTCCTGTATCCTCGTGGGCCTCCAGTGGGCAGAACATAGCTTGAGCTTGGAGATGGCATCCTTGGCCAGGAGGCAGGTGGCCGCTGCCCTTCTGCCAAACCCTTCCCTTGTCCCGCTTTCTTCTCTGCACCTCCACGGGGATCAGCGGGAGGCCGGCAGCCTGCAACGGTGCCATAGGCCAGCTCGCAGCTGGAGGAGTGGCTTTTTGGTTGATTTGAATGTGCGTGCCTCTGTCACCCTGGGAGGAGAAGCTTTCGCAGAGCTTGGAGCTGCCTGACACTTCTTTCCCTTGCTTCACAGAGATTGTCATGGTTTGGGATGTTGTTTCCCGATACATCCTGCAGCAGCTTGTGATTGGCAAGGTGGGCTGGCGTCCTGCTCCCCTCGCCCTGCAGCATTGCAGTTTCCCAGGCTGTCCTGGGCCCTGGGAATGACCCTTCCCCCAGCGCCATGGCAGCGCACTGCCACCGGCCAGCGTGCGGCAGAGCAGCTCCTTAGCTAACTTGGGGAGAAAGCACGTGCAGAGCTTGTGGGAGAAACCAGTCGGCACCTCGTGGGCCTTCTCTTTTGGCTGTGGCCAGAATGGAGAGATCAAGCAGAGAGACAGAGGCAGTTTCCTCCCTTGGTGCTCTGAGAGAGCTCCGGCATCTTCTTGTGCTCTGAGATGCTAGGAAATACTTGGAGGACAAGGAGGGCCATGTGTGCAGAGGAGGGTGAAGACAACATCGCAGCAAGGAGCTCTCCTCCAAAGCTTTCCACAGTGCTCCTTCGTGCAGCTGCAGCAGCAGCAGCAGGGAGAGCACAGAGCAGCCTGCCCGTGCTTGCAGAGTCCTCCCCTTTTCCACCAACACAGTGCTTACTCGTCATGTTTTTGTCTTTTCCGTGTGCAGGGTGTCCTGCTGGAGGGTCTTGGAACCTTCTGTACAGTTGAAGAGCCATTGTACCTGGGTGCAGAACAGGTGCTCTGGGTTCGAACACCCATTTTCAAGTTGGGCATGCAGATGGTCTGGCCGCGTGGGCTCACGTGCCCCGAAGTGAATCTCCCTGGTGAGACAGCAGGGACCACCCTCTGCTTCCCCTTGCCACTGTACCCGGGCTGGGAGTGTGCTCCCTGCGCTTTGCAGGAGCTGCCAGAAGCAGGCAATGCCCTCCACAGCTGGGGGAACACACAGAGCTTCCCCCACGCAAGCCCCCACACAGAGATCTCTTTCTTGGGAAGGACCTTCTCTGGAGTCTTCTGCTGCAAGTGTTGCAGCAAGTCGGGCTCTCTTGCCCTGACCTGCCCCCACTTTCATCTCTCTGCCACTCCCATGTCTTTCTCACCTACTCCTGGAAATTGCACCTGCTGCAGCACTGACACTGTTTGACTTCCTTGCAGACGACATCCAAATTGAGCCACTGAACTACCAGCTCTTGTCCCTGGTGACGTCCTTGCCACGGCGTGTGGTGGAAGCCTGTGTGGAAGAGACCATCCACTTATTCTCTTTGCACTTGGAGAACAAGCAGAATGTGATCTTTGCCTTCCGGGACATGGGTGTGCTGAGCTGCCAGGGAGACACGCTCTGCATGATGTTTTACGACAGCTGCATCCAACGGCTGAGGAGAAGGGTAAGCCTCTTTGCGGCCCTTCGCAGTGTAAGTTGCTCATCTTCCCAGGCCTACTTCCATTGCTTTGGGAAGCCTCCGTGGCCATCCTGCATGTGGCGGGCTACACAAACACCTTCCGCAGTGTGTTTCCCCCCGCCAAATTCCCCACTCCCAAGGAAAACACTCCCTGTCTTCCTGGATGCCTGTCTCTATTAAATGCTTGGCATGACTATTGAGCACTTGCAAGTCTTTGCTGTGGAGCATCTCCGCTCCACAACTAGGGGCTAATGTGCATGGCAGAGGACTCAGAAGAGGGATTTGCAGCAGCAGGCTCCTCCTGTAGCAGGATGAGGGGCTGCTGCCTTTGTCAGCAGGCAGGGAGCTGCCTCAGAAACCTCCCAACGGGCCTGGGTTGTCTTGCAGGTCCCTTGGCCAGCGGATCCTGTTGAGCCAAGCGGAAACATCGATACTCCTGGAACCAGGTCTAGCCGAGTCCACGTGTTCCCCAGGTGAGTGCGTTTCCTCTGCAGCCCTTAGCTTTGCTGACAGGGCCGGCCCCTAGATGCTGCTCGCACTCTGCACTGCCCATGCTCAGTGCTCACAAGAATTTAAGCCACGTCCTCTGCCTTTGGACAGACTCTGGCAAAAACCCTCCAAGAAGCAGATGGCAGGCAAGGTGTTCTCCGACAACAGGGAGGAGCATTAGTGCCAGCAAGAGGCCAGGGGCAGACAGCCCCCTTTCTTCAATCGTGCCTTGTCTTCTGCTTTCCAGGTTTCAGCTTCTGGAGGAAGACAGCCCAGAAGCCAAGGCTGCTCCTGCTGCCCCTCCACGCACGCAGAAAAAGCCTGAGGTGCCCCAGTGTCCCAGGGCCAACAAAGGTAAGGCCAAAGCTGCCGGCCTGCGGGGCACGTTGGTTCCCTGTCCCCCCACGCTGCCTCACAGCAGCCACCTGGAAAGGTGCTGCTCAGCAGGCTCTGCTCAAGAGCTTCCTCCCTTCCTCCTTGCAGAATGGCAGCCTAGAAAGATCCTGCAGCAGCGCAAGGAGCTGTGTCTGCCCATGCTGCCAAGCTGGGGGGCAGGCAGGAGGCGGCAAGGCCCCGAGAAGCAGCCTGCTGCCAGGTGAGAGCCTTGGCGGAGGCGGAAGGGACGAGGGCTGCGCTTGTTTGGACCTCTGCACCAGAGCAGGCCCCTTTGCACATGCTGGGCCTAGGGCCTCCAAAATGCCCCCGACACACACCCCACTTAAGGCTGTTCTCCTGCTGGAAGGCAAGCGTGTAGCACTTTGCGTGGGAGCCTCCCATGGCCATAGCTTTCCTCCAGCGTCAGGATATCTTGGGGAGCCAAATGGAAATGCCTAGTGCAGGAGTGTTTGTCCAGGAAGGAGTCCCTCGAGATTGCAGGGAATCCCATCCTTTTCCTTGTGGGAACAAATGCTCCCTGTCCTAAACCTCTTGCCTCTCATGGTGTCTTCTCAGCAACTTGATCAAACAAGTGGGGCACATGAAGGAGCCTTTGGGGCAGAAGGAGGGGAAAGTGGAGCACCGCCCACATCCTCCATCTGCTCCTCGGACTTCTGCTGCCCGTGCTGCTCCCAGGGCTGCCGCACAGGTGTGTGATGGGATGTCGCGGAAAGGGCCCTGAGCGCGGGCTCCCTACAACGCCCAGTGGGCTCTTTGGCATGTGTCCAGCAATGATGCAAATTATATCCACACTTGCAAGCATCTGCCTACTGATATAACATCTATAACGTCTTCTGGGGCTTTGTTAATCGCAGAAATGGGTGGGTTTGCCCTCGAAGGCATTGGAAAGATGCCGGTGCATCTTTCGGCCCTGATCAGTTAGGGCAGCAGAGAGCCATATTCCCACTGTGCTGACACAGGACTAGGAGCCAGGGAGGCTCAAGAGCAGAAGTGTAAGGGAGGGGGAAGAGCAACAGCCAACAATTCCCCAATGTCCCAGTGTGGACCCTGCTTGAAAAGAGATCCTATGGGATGCCTTTGACAGCCCTCAGAACAGGGCGTATCATCCAGGAAGCCAGCTCTTGTAGCCCGTTGCATCAGCTGCTTGTATAGCCTGAGCACGGCTCTGGAAGGCTTAGGTGCCTCCTCTATGAGTGGGCTAGTGCTCTCTCCCCCGTTCTCTCCTCCCCACTGAAACCTTTTCTTCTTCTTGCTCTTGCAATACAGATCCGAGTGCTGAAGCCTGCACGCCACCCTGAGCAGCACTGTTCCCCACACAGAGGGGTGCCCCCTGACAAGTGAGTGTGCACTGGCATGCCAGCTGCCAGGCAGGGCCTGGCACCATGGTGGCTCCTGACCCTGTGCAGGTGCTGCCACTCAGCTGCTGAGCACAGCAGACGACAGGCCCTCCTTTCAGCTGGTGGGGATGTGCAGGGGCTGAGGAGAGAAGAAGCCCCAAGGGGCCCCCAGGGAGCAGCAGCAGGACTTTGTTGATCCTTTGCAGGTATCTCTCGCCACGAGCAAAGCAGACCTTGCAGCTCCTGGAATCCTACAAAGTCCTCCGGGATCGCTGGAGGGAGAAGGTGGTCCAAAACCGCCAGAGGCTGCAGCTGCAGGAGGAGGCTCGCCGGTAAGTGGCTCCCAAGGCAGGCAGGGTCCCTGCTCCTGCCAAGCCCTTTGTGCCAAGGCCTGGGGGAAAGAGGGCCTTTCGCTGCCCCCTACGCCAGGGCACACAAGTGCCCTTGGAGCTTGGCCTCGCCTGTGCCTGGCCCAGCCATCCCTTGTGGGGAAATGGGGTGGGGGCTGGGATGTGCCACTGGATTTTCAGGAGGCACCTGCATGTCATGACACACTCAGCATCTTTCTCCTCTACCCCTCAGTGCTTCAGTGATGAGCAGCCTCCAGAAGAAAGAGCAGCGGGGCCACAAGCTGGACGTGTCCGGGAGAAATGTCTTTTTCCCCCCAAATAAACTCCCTTTCTGAGTTCATGTGAGCCTTTCTTTGGTGCAGTGTGAAGCTTGCAAGCAGCACCAGGGCAGCTTTGGAAGGGCAGCCAGGGGGCACAGGGTAGCAGGGGGAGCGTGGAGCCCCCATCCCGGGACACTCTCGCTCTGAGCCATGCCTGTCTTGACCAGAGAAAGGGAAGAAGAAAGGCCATTGAAAAGGCCCTCCAAGGCAGACGTTTCTTAGATGATGCTGGGCACTGTGACACTCCTTTCTGTACCCTGGGACAAGCCTTGAGCAAGGGCAGGCGGGCTCCTGCAGGGAGAGGACGTGCTTGCGAGGCACAAGCTATCCCCCATCAGTAGCCAAAAGCAAAGTCGGCACGTCTGTGGGGCAGTCCTGCGCAGCCTGGCAGCTCCTACCTGCGGGCAGCTTCCTTGGCTCTAAGAAAGACCCTTCCCAGCTCCGGGAGACCATATCATGGGGAAAACCTTGCCTAAATCCTGCTCTGAGACATGTCAATTCATATGCAGTGGGAAACAAAGCGTCTTATGTTCTGGATGGCAAAATGGAAGAAGTTGTTTGGTGAGTTACACACACCGGGGTTCAGCAGGTGGGAAGGCCTAAACTCCTTCCCCGGATGGGGGATGCTGCTGCCAGGATGCCTGCATCGCTCTTTAGGGCTGGCGAAGAAACAGCCACGAGGGAGAGCCCTCCTCCAGTTCTAGCACAGAATGCCATTCTTCCTCCTGGTCTTCTCCACCTCTGAGTCCCTTTCAGGCTCGAGAGCATCTTGGATAAAGGAGCCGGATACTCGAGAAGCACCATATGCTCAAGGCTCTTCTTGGGGTGGAATTGCCCAGGTGACTTCCTTAGCCAGAAAGGTGCAGGGAATGGATTTGGAAACTTAGCTCTTCCTCTCAGGACTCGCCAGCATGCCCTGCTCCCCTGGCAATGGGACGTCATATCCAGACGAGCCCACCAAGATCTTTCTCCCTTCCTGTTGGCAGATGATTGTGCAGCAGAGTGCACGTGCCCTAAGACATGCATGCCCACCATTCAGAACAGTTGTGCAGCCAGTTGCAAGCAAGGGAAGGAGACTGGCGCTCCGCAGAGAGCGGGGCTCTGTTGCCTCAGTGTGTGGCCACACAAATCCTGCAGTGCTCGGGCACAGGCATTTTGGACCCTCTCTCTGCACCATGCAGAGCACACGAGCTCTCCCTGTCTCACAGAGGGAGGAGATGCTGCTGGCCGGGGCCAGGTGCTCCATCTGTCCTGCTGCCTAAGGGCCATTCCCAGCACCACAGGCCATTTCCTAGCAGCAACCGGAGTGTCTGGGGGCCTTGCAGCTCCTGGCCTCAGCCACTTGAGATGAGCCCAGGACACGCAAGATGGCAGCTGGGGCCCTTCCATGGACACAGAGCGGCACGGAGTGGCAGAAGCAGTCATCACTTTTCCAGGAAAAGTCTGACTCTCCTCCTGTACTGAGACCAAGGACCCATGCAGAAAGAGCCCCTCACACCTAAAAATGTAATGGGACATTTGCAACAGGGACCGACCCCAGCGCAGGGAGGACCTTCCCACCTCGCTCTGCCTTTCTTCCCTTCAATCACGCTGAGCACCTGTACACACAAAAGCCATGGAGCTCCGGGCGCTGCCTATGGGAGCCAGCCGTGCAAAACCAACTGCAGAGCTGCATGGGCCAGTCTCGAGCAGCATTTCCCAGGGCCTCCAAGGAGCAGGGCCAGCACCCTCAAAACACCAGCAACACTGCAATGGGAACCACCCGCTTCAATTGGCACCAGTCCACAAAGACTGGAACATCCCTGAAGCACAGAAATATTCCACAAAATGGGCCAACACCCCAGACTACCAGCATCCCCACAAACACCCCCTAATCCGGCAGTGCTCCCCCCAGAAAAAACATCTGCCCCAGCATCCCCAGTCTTGGCCATCACACTACACCAGGCATGAGGACCACGGCGCCCAGGCCACGTGCACAACCTCCACTGCCGGGACATGGGGGACAGCCATGGAGTGGGACCCGCTGCCTCGTGCTGGGCCCAGGAGCCTGGGCAAACACCTGCAGACACTGTGTGTGAAGGGCATGTTCCCCTTCTGTTCCACACCAGCTCCGCCTTGATCATTGCTAGTGCCCAAACCTTAGAATCATAGAATCAGAGACCTGTTTTGGTTAGAAAACACCTTTTTAGATCACTGAGTTGAACTATAAACAGTTCAATACCACACCTGCTAAACCATGTCCTTAAGTACCTCATCCACACACGTCCTGAGCACTGCCAGGGACTGTGACTCCATGATGTTCCTGGGCAGCCTGTTCCAATGCTTGGCTCGTCTTACACTATAGACATTCCTCCTACGGTCTTAACTGAACCTCCCGTGGTGCTGCTTGAGGCCATTTCCTCTTGTCCTAGCTGTGGTAATTCTGGAGAAGAGATGAAGCCCCCCCCACCTCACTAAAATCTCCTTCCCTGGGAGGAATCGCCGCCTTCCCTGGGTGTTTCAGCTGCCGCTCCCCTCATGCAGCCCCTGGTGACACGCGCTGAGGTCACACTGGCTTGTGCTGCATCACAAGGAGGTGACCCCAGCGACCGGCAGGGCCCCGTCACTTCCCTGCCAGGCACGCGCGCTGCTGGTCACTGCTCGCCGTGCTCTGCTCCACTGCTGCCCTTTGGAGCTTCTCGGTGACGAGGAGCGCACACAGGAGGCAGTGAGAGTGCTCGGGGAAGCTCTCCCTCACGGGCTGAGAATAAGGGGCTCGTTGGAGAGAGAGGAGTCCTTGGCGAGGTCACGGGAAGAGAATCCTTCTTCCCTGCTTGACCAGCGAACCAAGGACAGGTGGGAAGCCAAGATGGAGGGCTTCTGGACTCAGATCATCAGTCCGGCGTACTCCGTTTTGTTCCCTGTGCTCCTGCAGCTCTCTGCTGAGGGTAAGGGCTTTGGGCGCTGCTGCAGCAGGTGCCACAGACCATGTTAGTTGTCAAAGCAGCTGTGGCTCCGGGGCTGTAGCCTGCAGAGGGCTGGGGGCTGTTGTAAGAGTCTGGTCCGAGGATCCTGTCCCGCTTGGGAGACAGAGTGTTGTGCGGGACTCATGATTCTTGGTCGTGCTGCTGCCCTGAGCCCCAAGCTCCTTTGGGCAGAGCTCCCTCTGCTCAGGGAGTTGCAGTGTGGGGTCAGATCTGCGTGGGAAGGGGGAGGCCCTCTGGGGACTGGCTCTGGGTGGGAAGGGGTCCTTCCTCCAGGGGCAGAAGGTGTCCCGGCATTCCCATGGGTCTCTCAAGAGCCTGCCACCAATGCCGCCTCTCTTCTTGTTTGGTGCAAGCTCTGTTTCTTCCTCCTGTATCCTCGTGGGCCTCCAGTGGGCAGAACATAGCTTGAGCTTGGAGATGGCATCCTTGGCCAGGAGGCAGGTGGCCGCTGCCCTTCTGCCAAACCCTTCCCTTGTCCCGCTTTCTTCTCTGCACCTCCATGGGGATCAGCGGGAGGCGGGCAGCCTGCAACGATGCCATAGGCCAGCTCGCAGCTGGCGGAGTGGCTTTTTGGTTGATTTGAATGTGCGTGCCTCTGTCACCCCGGGAGGAGAAGCTTGCGCAGAGCTTGGAGCTGCCTGACACTTCTTTCCCTTGCTTCACAGAGATTGTCATGGTTTGGGATGTTGTTTCCCGATACATCCTGCAGCAGCTTGTGATTGGCAAGGTGGGCTGGCGTCCTGCTCCCCTCGCCCTGCAGCCTTGCAGTTTCCCAGGCCGTCCTGGGCCCTGGGAATGATCCTTTCCCCAGCGCCATGGCAGCGCACTGCCACCGGCCAGCATGCGGCAGAGCAGCTCCTTAGCTAACTTGGGGAGAAAGCACGTGCAGAGCTTGTGGGAGAAACCAGTCGGCACCTCGTGGGCCTTCTCTTTTGGCTGTGGCCAGAATGGAGAGATCAAGCAGAGAGACGGAGGCAGTTTCCTCCCTTGGTGCTCTGAGAGAGCTCCGGCATCTTCTTGTGCTCTGAGATGCTAGGAAATACTTGGAGGACAGGGAGGGCCATGTGTGCAGAGGAGGGTGAAGACAACATTGCAGCAAGGAGCTCTCCTCCAAAGCTTTCCACAGTGCTCCTTCGTGCAGCTGCAGCAGCAGCAGCAGGGAGAGCACAGAGCAGCCTGCCCGTGCTTGCAGAGTCCTCCCCTTTTCCACCAACACAGTGCTTACTCGTCATGTTTTTGTCTTTTCCGTGTGCAGGGTGTCCTGCTGGAGGGTCTTGGCACCTTCTGTACAGTTGAAGAGCCATTGTACCTGGGTGCAGAACAGGTGCTCTGGGTTCGAACACCCATTTTCAAGTTGGGCATGCAGATGGTCTGGCCGCGTGGGCTCACGTGCCCCGAAGTGAATCTCCCTGGTGAGACAGCAGGGTCCGCCCTCCGCTTCCCCTTGCCACTGTACCCAGGCTGGGAGTGTGCTCCCTGTGCTTTGCAGGGGCTGCCACAAGCAGGGAATGCCCTCCACAGCTGGGGGAACACACAGAGCTTCCCCCACGCAAGCCCCCACACAGAGATCTCTTTCTTGGGAAGGACCTTCTCTGGAGTCTTCTGCTGCAAGTGTTGCAGCAAGTCGGGCTCTCTTGCCCTGACCTGCCCCCACTTTCATCTCTCTGCCACTCCCATGTCTTTCTCACCTAGTCCTGGAAATTGCACCTGCTGCAGCACTGACACTGTTTGACTTCCTTGCAGACGACATCCAAAGTGAGCCACTGAACTACCAGCTCTTGTCCCTGGTGACGTCCTTGCCACGGCGTGTGGTTGAAGCCTGTGTGGAAGAGACCATCCACTTATTCTCTTTGCACTTGGAGAACAAGCAGAATGTGGTCTTTGCGTTCCGGGACTTGGGTGTGCTGAGCTGCCAGGGAGACACGCTCTGCATGATGTTTTACGACAGCTGCATCCAACGGCTGAGGAGAAGGGTAAGCCTCTTTGCGGCCCTTCGCAGTGTAAGTTGCTCAGCTTCCCAGGCCTACTTCCATTGCTTTGGGAAGCCTCCGTGGCCATCCTGCATGTGGTGGGCTACACAAACACCTTCCGCAGTGTGTTTCCCCCCGCCAAATTCCCCACTCCCAAGGAAAACACTGCCTGTCTTCCTGGATGCCTGTCTCTATTAAATGCTTGGCATGACTATTGAGCACTTGCAAGTCTTTGCTGTGGAGCATCTCCGCTCCACAACTAGGGGCTAATGTGCATGGCAGAGGACTCAGAAGAGGGATTTGCAGCAGCAGGCTCCTCCTGTAGCAGGATGAGGGGCTGCTGCCTTTGTCAGCAGGCAGGGAGCTGCCCTGGAAACCTCCCAACGGGCCTGGGTTGTCTTGCAGGTCCCTTGGCCAGCGGATCCTGTTGAGCCAAGCGGAAACATCGATACTCCTGGAACCGGGTCTAGCCGAGTCCACGTGTTCCCCAGGTGAGTGCGTTTCCTCTGCAGCCCTTAGCTTTGCTGACAGGGCCGGCCCCTAGATGCTGCTCGCACTCTGCACTGCCCATGCTCAGTGCTCACAAGAATTTAAGCCACATCCTCTGCCTTTGGACAGACTCTGGCAAAAACCCTCCAAGAAGCAGATGGCAGGCAAGGTGTTCTCCGACAACAGGGAGGAGCATTAGTGCCAGCAAGAGGCCAGGGGCAGACAGCCCCCTTTCTTCAAACGTGCCTTGTCTTCTGCTTTCCAGGTTTCAGCTTCTGCAGGAAAGCAGCCCAGAAGCCAAGGCTGCTCCCGCTGCCCCTCCATGCACGCAGAAGAAGCCTGAGGTGCCCCAGTGTCCCAGGGCCAACAAAGGTAAGGCCAAAGCTGCCGGCCTGCGGGGCACGTTGGCTCCCTGTCCCCCCACGCTGCCTCACAGCAGCCAGCTGGAAAGGTGCTGCTCAGCAGGCTCTGCTCAAGAGCTTCCTCCCTTCCTCCTTGCAGAATGGCAGCCTAGAAAGATCCTGCAGCAGCGCAAGGAGCTGTGTCTGCCCATGCTGCCAAGCTGGGGGGCAGGCAGGAGGCGGCAAGGCCCCGAGAAGCAGCCTGCTGCCAGGTGAGAGCCTTGGCGGAGGCGGAAGGGACGAGGGCTGCGCTTGTTTGGACCTCTGCACCAGAGCAGGCCCCTTTGCACATGCTGGCCCTACGGCCTCCAAAAGGCTCCCGACACACACCCCACTTAAGGCTGTTCTCCTGCTGGAAGGCAAGCGTGTAGCACTTTGCGTGGGAGCCTCCCATGGCCATAGCTTTCCTCCAGCGTCAGGATATCTTGGGGAGCCAAATGGAAATGCCTAGTGCAGGAGTGTTTGTCCAGGAAGGAGTCCCTCGAGATTGCAGGGAATCCCATCCTTTTCCTTGTGGGAACAAATGCTCCCTGTCCTAAACCTCTTGCCTCTCATGGTGTCTTCTCAGCAACTTGATCAAACAAGTGGGGCACATGAAGGAGCCTTTGGGGCAGAAGGAGGGGAAAGTGGAGCACCGCCCACATCCTCCATCTGCTCCTCGGACTTCTGCTGCCCGTGCTGCTCCCAGGGCTGCCGCACAGGTGTGTGATGGGATGTCGCGGAAAGGGCCCTGAGCGCGGGCTCCCTACAATGCCCAGTGGGCTCTCTGGCATGTGTCCAGCAATGATGCAAATTATATCCACACTTGCAAGCATCTGCCTACTGATATAACATCTATAACGTCTTCTGGGGCTTTGTTAATCGCAGAAATGGGTGGGTTTGCCCTCGAAGGCATTGGAAAGATGCCGGTGCATCTTTCGGCCCTGATCAGTTAGGGCAGCAGAGAGCCATATTCCCACTGTGCTGACACAGGACTAGGAGCCAGGGAGGCTCAAGAGCAGAAGTGTAAGGGAGGGGGAAGAGCAACAGCCAACAATTCCCCAATGTCCCAGTGTGGACCCTGCTTGAAAAGAGATCCTATGGGATGCCTTTGACAGCCCTCAGAACAGGGCATATAATCCAGGAAGCCAGCTCTTGTAGCCCGTTGCATCAGCTGCTTGAATAGCCTGAGCACAGCTCTGGAACGCTTAGGCGCCTCCTCTATGAGTGGGCTAGTGCTCTCTCCCCCGTTCTCTCCTCCCCACTGAAACCTTTTCTTCTTCTTGCTCTTGCAATACAGATCCGAGTGCTGAAGCCTGCACGCCACCCTGAGCAGCACTGTTCCCCACACAGAGGGGTGCCCCCTGACAAGTGAGTGTGCCCTGGCATGCCAGCTGCCAGGCAGGGCCTGGCACCATGGTGGCTCCTGACCCTGTGCAGGTGCTGCCACTCAGCTGCTGAGCACAGCAGACGACAGGCCCTCCTTTCAGCTGGTGGGGATGTGCAGGGGCTGAGGAGAGAAGAAGCCCCAAGGGGCCCCCAGGGAGCAGCAGCAGGACTTTGTTGATCCTTTGCAGGTATCTCTCGCCACGAGCAAAGCAGACCTTGCAGCTCCTGGAATCCTACAAAGTCCTCCGGGATCGCTGGAGGGAGAAGGTGGTCCAAAACCGCCAGAGGCTGCAGCTGCAGGAGGAGGCTCGCCGGTAAGTAGCTCCCAAGGCAGGCAGGGTCCCTGCTCCTGCCAAGCCCTTTGTGCCAAGGCCTGGGGGAAAGAGGGCCTTTCGCTGCCCCCTACGCCAGGGCACACAAGTGCCCTTGGAGCTTGGCCTCGCCTGTGCCTGGCCCAGCCATCCCTTGCACGGAAATGAGGTGGGGGCTGGGATGTGCCACTGGATTTTCAGGAGGCACCTGCATGTCATGACACACTCAGCATCTTTCTCCTCTACCCCTCAGTGCTTCAGTGATGAGCAGCCTCCAGAAGAAAGAGCAGCGGGGCCACAAGCTGGAAGTGTCCGGGAGAAATGTCTTTTTCCCCCCAAATAAACTCCCTTTCTGAGTTCATGTGAGCCTTTCTTTGGTGCAGTGTGAAGCTTGCAAGCAGCACCAGGGCAGCTTTGGAAGGGCAGGCAGGGGGCACAGGGTAGCAGGGGGAGCGTGGAGCCTCCATCCCGGGACACTCTCGCTCTGAGCCATGCCTGTCTTGACCAGAGAAAAGGAAGAAGAAAGGCCATTGGAAAGGCCCTCCAGGGCAGCTGTTTCTGAGATGACGCTGGGCGCTGCAACACTGCTTTTTGCACCCTGGGACAAGCCTTGAGCAAGGGCAGGCGGGCTCCCGCAGGGAGAGGACGTGCTTGCGAGGCACAAGCTATCCCCCATCAGTAGCCAAAAGCAAAGTCGGCACGTCTGTGGGGCAGTCCTGCGCAGCCTGGCAGCTCCTACCTGCGGGCAGCTTCCTTGGCTCTAAGAAAGACCCTTCCCAGCTCCGGGAGACCATATCATGGGGAAAACCTTGCCTAAATCCTGCTCTGAGACATGTCAATTCATATGCAGTGGGAAACAAAGCGTCTTATGTTCTGGATGGCAAAATGGAAGAAGATGTTTGGTGAGTTACACACACCGGGGTTCAGCAGGTGGGAAGGCCTAAACTCCTTCCCTGGATGGGGGATGCTGCTGCCAGGATGCCTGCATCGCTCTTTAGGGCTGGCGAAGAAACAGCCACGAGGGAGAGCCCTCCTCCAGTTCTAGCACAGAATGCCATTCTTCCTCCTGGTCTTCTCCACCTCTGAGTCCCTTTCAGGCTCGAGAGCATCTTGGATAAAGGAGCCGGATACTCGAGAAGCACCATATGCTCAAGGCTCTTCTTGGGGTGGAATTGCCCAGGTGACTTCCTTAGCCAGAAAGGTGCAGGGAATGGATTTGGAAACTTAACTCTTCCTCTCAGGACTCGCCAGCATGCCCTGCTCCCCTGGCAATGGGACGTCATATCCAGACGAGCCCACCAAGATCTTTCTCCCTTCCTGTTGGCAGATGATTGTGCAGCAGAGTGCACGTGCCCTAAGACATGCATGCCCACCATTCAGAACAGTTGTGCAGCCAGTTGCAAGCAAGGGAAGGAGACTGGCGCTCCGCAGAGAGCGGGGCTCTGTTGCCTCAGTGTGTGGCCACACAAATCCTGCAGTGCTCGGGCACAGGCATTTTGGACCCTCTCTCTGCACCATGCAGAGCACACGAGCTCTCCCTGTCTCACAGAGGGAGGAGATGCTGCTGGCCGGGGCCAGGTGCTCCATCTGTCCTGCTGCCTAAGGGCCATTCCCAGCACCACAGGCCATTTCCTAGCAGCAACCGGAGTGTCTGGGGGCCTTGCAGCTCCTGGCCTCAGCCACTTGAGATGAGCCCAGGACACGCAAGATGGCAGCTGGGGCCCTTCCATGGACACAGAGCGGCACGGAGTGGCAGAAGCAGTCATCACTTTTCCAGGAAAAGTCTGACTCTCCTCCTGTACTGAGACCAAGGACCCATGCAGAAAGAGCCCCTCACACCTAAAAATGTAATGGGACATTTGCAACAGGGACCGACCCCAGCGCAGGGAGGACCTTCCCACCTCGCTCTGCCTTTCTTCCCTTCAAACACGCTGAGCACCTGTACACACAAAAGCCATGGAGCTCCGGGCGCTGCCTATGGGAGCCAGCCGTGCAAAACCAACTGCAGAGCTGCATGGGCCAGTCTCGAGCAGCATTTCCCAGGGCCTCCAAGGAGCAGGGCCAGCACCCTCAAAACACCAGCAACACTGCAATGGGAACCAACCGCTTCAATTGGCACCAGTCCACAAAGACTGGAACATCCCTGAAGCACAGAAATATTCCACAAAATGGGCCAACACCCCAGACTACCAGCATCCCCACAAACACCCCCTAATCCGGCAGTGCTCCCCCCAGAAAAAACATCTGCCCCAGCATCCCCAGTCTTGGCCATCACACTACACCAGGCATGAGGACCACGGCGCCCAGGCCACGTGCACAACCTCCACTGCCGGGACATGGGGGACAGCCATGGAGTGGGACCCGCTGCCTCGTGCTGGGCCCAGGAGCCTGGGCAAACACCTGCAGACACTGTGTGTGAAGGGCATGTTCCCCTTCTGTTCCACACCAGCTCCGCCTTGATCATTGCTAGTGCCCAAACCTTAGAATCATAGAATCAGAGACCTGTTTTGGTTAGAAAACACCTTTTTAGATCACTGAGTTGAACTATAAACAGTTCAATACCACACCTGCTAAACCATGTCCTTAAGTACCTCATCCACACACGTCCTGAGCACTGCCAGGGACTGTGACTCCATGATGTTCCTGGGCAGCCTGTTCCAATGCTTGGCTCGTCTTACACTATAGACATTCCTCCTACGGTCTTAACTGAACCTCCCGTGGTGCTGCTTGAGGCCATTTCCTCTTGTCCTAGCTGTGGTAATTCTGGAGAAGAGATGAAGCCCCCCCCACCTCACTAAAATCTCCTTCCCTGGGAGGAATCGCCGCCTTCGCTGGGTGTTTCAGCTGCCGCTCCCCTCATGCAGCCCCTGGTGACACGCGCTGAGGTCACACTGGCTTGTGCTGCATCACAAGGAGGTGACCCCAGCGACCGGCAGGGCCCCGTCACTTCCCTGCCAGGCACGCGCGCTGCTGGTCACTGCTCGCCGTGCTCTGCTCCACTGCTGCCCTTTGGAGCTTCTCGGTGACGAGGAGCGCACACAGGAGGCAGTGAGAGTGCTCGGGGAAGCTCTCCCTCACGGGCTGAGAACAAGGGGCTCGTTGGAGAGAGAGGAGTCCTTGGCGAGGTCACGGGAAGAGAATCCTTCTTCCCTGCTTGACCAGCGAACCAAGGACAGGTGGGAAGCCAAGATGGAGGGCTTCTGGACTCAGATCATCAGTCCGGCGTACTCCGTTTTGTTCCCTGTGCTCCTGCAGCTCTCTGCTGAGGGTAAGGGCTTTGGGCGCTGCTGCAGCAGGTGCCGCAGACCATGTTAGTTGTCAAAGCAGCTGTGGCTCCGGGGCTGTAGCCTGCAGAGGGCTGGGGGCTGTTGTAAGAGTCTGGTCCGAGGATCCTGTCCCGCTTGGGAGACAGAGTGTTGTGCGGGACTCATGATTCTTGGTCGTGCTGCTGCCCTGAGCCCCAAGCTCCTTTGGGCAGAGCTCCCTCTGCTCAGGGAGTTGCAGTGTGGGGTCAGATCTGCGTGGGAAGGGGGAGGCCCTCTGGGGACTGGCTCTGGGTGGGAAGGGGTCCTTCCTCCAGGGGCAGAAGGTGTCCCGGCATTCCCATGGGTCTCTCAAGAGCCTGCCACCAATGCCGCCTCTCTTCTTGTTTGGTGCAAGCTCTGTTTCTTCCTCCTGTATCCTCGTGGGCCTCCAGTGGGCAGAACATAGCTTGAGCTTGGAGATGGCATCCTTGGCCAGGAGGCAGGTGGCCGCTGCCCTTCTGCCAAACCCTTCCCTTGTCCCGCTTTCTTCTCTGCACCTCCATGGGGATCAGCGGGAGGTGGGCAGCCTGCAACGATGCCATAGGCCAGCTCGCAGCTGGCGGAGTGGCTTTTTGGTTGATTTGAATGTGCGTGCCTCTGTCACCCCGGGAGGAGAAGCTTGCGCAGAGCTTGGAGCTGCCTGACACTTCTTTCCCTTGCTTCACAGAGATTGTCATGGTTTGGGATGTTGTTTCCCGATACATCCTGCAGCAGCTTGTGATTGGCAAGGTGGGCTGGCGTCCTGCTCCCCTCGCCCTGCAGCATTGCAGTTTCCCAGGCCGTCCTGGGCCCTGGGAATGATCCTTCCCCCAGCGCCATGGCAGCGCACTGCCACCGGCCAGCGTGCGGCAGAGCAGCTCCTTAGCTAACTTGGGGAGAAAGCACGTGCAGAGCTTGTGGGAGAAACCAGTCGGCACCTCGTGGGCCTTCTCTTTTGCCTGTGGCCAGAATGGAGAGATCAAGCAGAGAGACGGAGGCAGTTTCCTCCCTTGGTGCTCTGAGAGAGCTCCGGCATCTTCTTGTGCTCTGAGATGCTAGGAAATACTTGGAGGACAGGGAGGGCCATGTGTGCAGAGGAGGGTGAAGACAACATTGCAGCAAGGAGCTCTCCTCCAAAGCTTTCCACAGTGCTCCTTCGTGCAGCTGCAGCAGCAGCAGCAGGGAGAGCACAGAGCAGCCTGCCCGTGCTTGCAGAGTCCTCCCCTTTTCCACCAACACAGTGCTTACTCGTCATGTTTTTGTCTTTTCCGTGTGCAGGGTGTCCTGCTGGAGGGTCTTGGCACCTTCTGTACAGTTGAAGAGCCATTGTACCTGGGTGCAGAACAGGTGCTCTGGGTTCGAACACCCATTTTCAAGTTGGGCATGCAGATGGTCTGGCCGCGTGGGCTCACGTGCCCCGAAGTGAATCTCCCTGGTGAGACAGCAGGGACCACCCTCTGCTTCCCCTTGCCACTGTACCCGGGCTGGGAGTGTGCTCCCTGCGCTTTGCAGGAGCTGCCAGAAGCAGGCAATGCCCTCCACAGCTGGGGGAACACACAGAGCTTCCCCCACGCAAGCCCCCACACAGAGATCTCTTTCTTGGGAAGGACCTTCTCTGGAGTCTTCTGCTGCAAGTGTTGCAGCAAGTCGGGCTCTCTTGCCCTGACCTGCCCCCACTTTCATCTCTCTGCCACTCCCATGTCTTTCTCACCTAGTCCTGGAAATTGCACCTGCTGCAGCACTGACACTGTTTGACTTCCTTGCAGACGACATCCAGATCGAGCCACTGAACTACCAGCTCTTGTCCCTGGTGACGTCCTTGCCACGGCGTGTGGTTGAAGCCTGTGTGGAAGAGACCATCCACTTATTCTCTTTGCACTTGGAGAACAAGCAGAATGTGGTCTTTGCGTTCCGGGACTTGGGTGTGCTGAGCTGCCAGGGAGACACGCTCTGCATGATGTTTTACGACAGCTGCATCCAACGGCTGAGGAGAAGGGTAAGCCTCTTTGCGGCCCTTCGCAGTGTAAGTTGCTCAGCTTCCCAGGCCTACTTCCATTGCTTTGGGAAGCCTCCGTGGCCATCCTGCATGTGGTGGGCTACACAAACACCTTCCGCAGTGTGTTTCCCCCCGCCAAATTCCCCACTCCCAAGGAAAACACTGCCTGTCTTCCTGGATGCCTGTCTCTATTAAATGCTTGGCATGACTATTGAGCACTTGCAAGTCTTTGCTGTGGAGCATCTCCGCTCCACAACTAGGGGCTAATGTGCATGGCAGAGGACTCAGAAGAGGGATTTGCAGCAGCAGGCTCCTCCTGTAGCAGGATGAGGGGCTGCTGCCTTTGTCAGCAGGCAGGGAGCTGCCCTGGAAACCTCCCAACGGGCCTGGGTTGTCTTGCAGGTCCCTTGGCCAGCGGATCCTGTTGAGCCAAGCGGAAACATCGATACTCCTGGAACCAGGTCTAGCCGAGTCCACGTGTTCCCCAGGTGAGTGCGTTTCCTCTGCAGCCCTTAGCTTTGCTGACAGGGCCGGCCCCTAGATGCTGCTCGCACTCTGCACTGCCCATGCTCAGTGCTCACAAGAATTTAAGCCACATCCTCTGCCTTTGGACAGACTCTGGCAAAAACCCTCCAAGAAGCAGATGGCAGGCAAGGTGTTCTCCGACAACAGGGAGGAGCATTAGTGCCAGCAAGAGGCCAGGGGCAGACAGCCCCCTTTCTTCAAACGTGCCTTGTCTTCTGCTTTCCAGGTTTCAGCTTCTGCAGGAAAGCAGCCCAGAAGCCAAGGCTGCTCCCGCTGCCCCTCCATGCACGCAGAAGAAGCCTGAGGTGCCCCAGTGTCCCAGGGCCAACAAAGGTAAGGCCAAAGCTGCCGGCCTGCGGGGCACGTTGGCTCCCTGTCCCCCCACGCTGCCTCACAGCAGCCAGCTGGAAAGGTGCTGCTCAGCAGGCTCTGCTCAAGAGCTTCCTCCCTTCCTCCTTGCAGAATGGCAGCCTAGAAAGATCCTGCAGCAGCGCAAGGAGCTGTGTCTGCCCATGCTGCCAAGCTGGGGGGCAGGCAGGAGGCGGCAAGGCCCCGAGAAGCAGCCTGCTGCCAGGTGAGAGCCTTGGCGGAGGCGGAAGGGACGAGGGCTGCGCTTGTTTGGACCTCTGCACCAGAGCAGGCCCCTTTGCACATGCTGGCCCTACGGCCTCCAAAAGGCTCCCGACACACACCCCACTTAAGGCTGTTCTCCTGCTGGAAGGCAAGCGTGTAGCACTTTGCGTGGGAGCCTCCCATGGCCATAGCTTTCCTCCAGCGTCAGGATATCTTGGGGAGCCAAATGGAAATGCCTAGTGCAGGAGTGTTTGTCCAGGAAGGAGTCCCTCGAGATTGCAGGGAATCCCATCCTTTTCCTTGTGGGAACAAATGCTCCCTGTCCTAAACCTCTTGCCTCTCATGGTGTCTTCTCAGCAACTTGATCAAACAAGTGGGGCACATGAAGGAGCCTTTGGGGCAGAAGGAGGGGAAAGTGGAGCACCGCCCACATCCTCCATCTGCTCCTCGGACTTCTGCTGCCCGTGCTGCTCCCAGGGCTGCCGCACAGGTGTGTGATGGGATGTCGCGGAAAGGGCCCTGAGCGCGGGCTCCCTACAACGCCCAGTGGGCTCTCTGGCATGTGTCCAGCAATGATGCAAATTATATCCACACTTGCAAGCATCTGCCTACTGATATAACATCTATAACGTCTTCTGGGGCTTTGTTAATCGCAGAAATGGGTGGGTTTGCCCTCGAAGGCATTGGAAAGATGCCGGTGCATCTTTCGGCCCTGATCAGTTAGGGCAGCAGAGAGCCATATTCCCACTGTGCTGACACAGGACTAGGAGCCAGGGAGGCTCAAGAGCAGAAGTGTAAGGGAGGGGGAAGAGCAACAGCCAACAATTCCCCAATGTCCCAGTGTGGACCCTGCTTGAAAAGAGATCCTATGGGATGCCTTTGACAGCCCTCAGAACAGGGCGTATCATCCAGGAAGCCAGCTCTTGTAGCCCGTTGCATCAGCTGCTTGAATAGCCTGAGCACAGCTCTGGAACGCTTAGGCGCCTCCTCTATGAGTGGGCTAGTGCTCTCTCCCCCGTTCTCTCCTCCCCACTGAAACCTTTTCTTCTTCTTGCTCTTGCAATACAGATCCGAGTGCTGAAGCCTGCACGCCACCCTGAGCAGCACTGTTCCCCACACAGAGGGGTGCCCCCTGACAAGTGAGTGTGCCCTGGCATGCCAGCTGCCAGGCAGGGCCTGGCACCATGGTGGCTCCTGACCCTGTGCAGGTGCTGCCACTCAGCTGCTGAGCACAGCAGACGACAGGCCCTCCTTTCAGCTGGTGGGGATGTGCAGGGGCTGAGGAGAGAAGAAGCCCCAAGGGGCCCCCAGGGAGCAGCAGCAGGACTTTGTTGATCCTTTGCAGGTATCTCTCGCCACGAGCAAAGCAGACCTTGCAGCTCCTGGAATCCTACAAAGTCCTCCGGGATCGCTGGAGGGAGAAGGTGGTCCAAAACCGCCAGAGGCTGCAGCTGCAGGAGGAGGCTCGCCGGTAAGTAGCTCCCAAGGCAGGCAGGGTCCCTGCTCCTGCCAAGCCCTTTGTGCCAAGGCCTGGGGGAAAGAGGGCCTTTCGCTGCCCCCTACGCCAGGGCACACAAGTGCCCTTGGAGCTTGGCCTCGCCTGTGCCTGGCCCAGCCATCCCTTGCACGGAAATGAGGTGGGGGCTGGGATGTGCCACTGGATTTTCAGGAGGCACCTGCATGTCATGACACACTCAGCATCTTTCTCCTCTACCCCTCAGTGCTTCAGTGATGAGCAGCCTCCAGAAGAAAGAGCAGCGGGGCCACAAGCTGGAAGTGTCCGGGAGAAATGTCTTTTTCCCCCCAAATAAACTCCCTTTCTGAGTTCATGTGAGCCTTTCTTTGGTGCAGTGTGAAGCTTGCAAGCAGCACCAGGGCAGCTTTGGAAGGGCAGGCAGGGGGCACAGGGTAGCAGGGGGAGCGTGGAGCCTCCATCCCGGGACACTCTCGCTCTGAGCCATGCCTGTCTTGACCAGAGAAAAGGAAGAAGAAAGGCCATTGGAAAGGCCCTCCAGGGCAGCTGTTTCTGAGATGACGCTGGGCGCTGCAACACTGCTTTTTGCACCCTGGGACAAGCCTTGAGCAAGGGCAGGCGGGCTCCCGCAGGGAGAGGACGTGCTTGCGAGGCACAAGCTATCCCCCATCAGTAGCCAAAAGCAAAGTCGGCACGTCTGTGGGGCAGTCCTGCGCAGCCTGGCAGCTCCTACCTGCGGGCAGCTTCCTTGGCTCTAAGAAAGACCCTTCCCAGCTCCGGGAGACCATATCATGGGGAAAACCTTGCCTAAATCCTGCTCTGAGACATGTCAATTCATATGCAGTGGGAAACAAAGCGTCTTATGTTCTGGATGGCAAAATGGAAGAAGATGTTTGGTGAGTTACACACACCGGGGTTCAGCAGGTGGGAAGGCCTAAACTCCTTCCCCGGATGGGGGATGCTGCTGCCAGGATGCCTGCATCGCTCTTTAGGGCTGGCGAAGAAACAGCCACGAGGGAGAGCCCTCCTCCAGTTCTAGCACAGAATGCCATTCTTCCTCCTGGTCTTCTCCACCTCTGAGTCCCTTTCAGGCTCGAGAGCATCTTGGATAAAGGAGCCGGATACTCGAGAAGCACCATATGCTCAAGGCTCTTCTTGGGGTGGAATTGCCCAGGTGACTTCCTTAGCCAGAAAGGTGCAGGGAATGGATTTGGAAACTTAACTCTTCCTCTCAGGACTCGCCAGCATGCCCTGCTCCCCTGGCAATGGGACGTCATATCCAGACGAGCCCACCAAGATCTTTCTCCCTTCCTGTTGGCAGATGATTGTGCAGCAGAGTGCACGTGCCCTAAGACATGCATGCCCACCATTCAGAACAGTTGTGCAGCCAGTTGCAAGCAAGGGAAGGAGACTGGCGCTCCGCAGAGAGCGGGGCTCTGTTGCCTCAGTGTGTGGCCACACAAATCCTGCAGTGCTCGGGCACAGGCATTTTGGACCCTCTCTCTGCACCATGCAGAGCACACGAGCTCTCCCTGTCTCACAGAGGGAGGAGATGCTGCTGGCCGGGGCCAGGTGCTCCATCTGTCCTGCTGCCTAAGGGCCATTCCCAGCACCACAGGCCATTTCCTAGCAGCAACCGGAGTGTCTGGGGGCCTTGCAGCTCCTGGCCTCAGCCACTTGAGATGAGCCCAGGACACGCAAGATGGCAGCTGGGGCCCTTCCATGGACACAGAGCGGCACGGAGTGGCAGAAGCAGTCATCACTTTTCCAGGAAAAGTCTGACTCTCCTCCTGTACTGAGACCAAGGACCCATGCAGAAAGAGCCCCTCACACCTAAAAATGTAATGGGACATTTGCAACAGGGACCGACCCCAGCGCAGGGAGGACCTTCCCACCTCGCTCTGCCTTTCTTCCCTTCAATCACGCTGAGCACCTGTACACACAAAAGCCATGGAGCTCCGGGCGCTGCCTATGGGAGCCAGCCGTGCAAAACCAACTGCAGAGCTGCATGGGCCAGTCTCGAGCAGCATTTCCCAGGGCCTCCAAGGAGCAGGGCCAGCACCCTCAAAACACCAGCAACACTGCAATGGGAACCACCCGCTTCAATTGGCACCAGTCCACAAAGACTGGAACATCCCTGAAGCACAGAAATATTCCACAAAATGGGCCAACACCCCAGACTACCAGCATCCCCACAAACACCCCCTAATCCGGCAGTGCTCCCCCCAGAAAAAACATCTGCCCCAGCATCCCCAGTCTTGGCCATCACACTACACCAGGCATGAGGACCACGGCGCCCAGGCCACGTGCACAACCTCCACTGCCGGGACATGGGGGACAGCCATGGAGTGGGACCCGCTGCCTCGTGCTGGGCCCAGGAGCCTGGGCAAACACCTGCAGACACTGTGTGTGAAGGGCATGTTCCCCTTCTGTTCCACACCAGCTCCGCCTTGATCATTGCTAGTGCCCAAACCTTAGAATCATAGAATCAGAGACCTGTTTTGGTTAGAAAACACCTTTTTAGATCACTGAGTTGAACTATAAACAGTTCAATACCACACCTGCTAAACCATGTCCTTAAGTACCTCATCCACACACGTCCTGAGCACTGCCAGGGACTGTGACTCCATGATGTTCCTGGGCAGCCTGTTCCAATGCTTGGCTCGTCTTACACTATAGACATTCCTCCTACGGTCTTAACTGAACCTCCCGTGGTGCTGCTTGAGGCCATTTCCTCTTGTCCTAGCTGTGGTAATTCTGGAGAAGAGATGAACCCCCCCCCACCTCACTAAAATCTCCTTCCCTGGGAGGAATCGCCGCCTTCCCTGGGTGTTTCAGCTGCCGCTCCCCTCATGCAGCCCCTGGTGACACGCGCTGAGGTCACACTGGCTTGTGCTGCATCACAAGGAGGTGACCCCAGCGACCGGCAGGGCCCCGTCACTTCCCTGCCAGGCACGCGCGCTGCTGGTCACTGCTCGCCGTGCTCTGCTCCACTGCTGCCCTTTGGAGCTTCTCGGTGACGAGGAGCGCACACAGGAGGCAGTGAGAGTGCTCGGGGAAGCTCTCCCTCACGGGCTGAGAACAAGGGGCTCGTTGGAGAGAGAGGAGTCCTTGGCGAGGTCACGGGAAGAGAATCCTTCTTCCCTGCTTGACCAGCGAACCAAGGACAGGTGGGAAGCCAAGATGGAGGGCTTCTGGACTCAGATCATCAGTCCGGCGTACTCCGTTTTGTTCCCTGTGCTCCTGCAGCTCTCTGCTGAGGGTAAGGGCTTTGGGCGCTGCTGCAGCAGGTGCCGCAGACCATGTTAGTTGTCAAAGCAGCTGTGGCTCCGGGGCTGTAGCCTGCAGAGGGCTGGGGGCTGTTGTAAGAGTCTGGTCCGAGGATCCTGTCCCGCTTGGGAGACAGAGTGTTGTGCGGGACTCATGGTTCTTGGTCGTGCTGCTGCCCTGAGCCCCAAGCTCCTTTGGGCAGAGCTCCCTCTGCTCAGGGAATTGCAGTGTGGGGTCAGATCTGCCTGGGAAGGGGGAGGCCCTCTGGGGACTGGCTCTGGGTGGGAAGGGGTCCTTCCTCCAGGGGCTGCAGGTGTCCCGGCATTCCCACGGGTCTCTCAAGAGCCTGCCACCAATGCCACCTCTCTTCTTGTTTGGTGCAAGCTCTGTTTCTTCCTCCTGTATCCTCGTGGGCCTCCAGTGGGCAGAACATAGCTTGAGCTTGGAGATGGCATCCTTGGCCAGGAGGCAGGTGGCCGCTGCCCTTCTGCCAAACCCTTCCCTTGTCCCGCTTTCTTCTCTGCACCTCCATGGGGATCAGCGGGAGGCGGGCAGCCTGCAACGGTGCCATAGGCCAGCTCGCAGCTGGCGGAGTGGCTTTTTGGTTGATTTGAATGTGCGTGCCTCTGTCACCCTGGGAGGAGAAGCTTTCGCAGAGCTTGGAGCTGCCTGACACTTCTTTCCCTTGCTTCACAGAGATTGTCATGGTTTGGGATGTTGTTTCCCGATACATCCTGCAGCAACTTGTGATTGGCAAGGTGGGCTGGCGTCCTGCTCCCCTCGCCCTGCAGCATTGCAGTTTCCCAGGCTGTCCTGGGCCCTGGGAATGACCCTTCCCCCAGCGCCATGGCAGCGCACTGCCACCGGCCAGCGTGCGGCAGAGCAGCTCCTTAGCTAACTTGGGGAGAAAGCACGTGCAGAGCTTGTGGGAGAAAGCAGTCGGCACCTCGTGGGCCTTCTCTTTTGGCTGTGGCCAGAATGGAGAGATCAAGCAGAGAGACAGAGGCAGTTTCCTCCCTTGGTGCTCTGAGAGAGCTCCGGCATCTTCTTGTGCTCTGAGATGCTAGGAAATACTTGGAGGACAAGGAGGGCCATGTGTGCAGAGGAGGGTGAAGACAACATTGCAGCAAGGAGCTCTCCTCCAAAGCTTTCCACAGTGCTCCTTCGTGCAGCTGCAGCAGCAGCAGCAGGGAGAGCACAGAGCAGCCTGCCCGTGCTTGCAGAGTCCTCCCCTTTTCCACCAACACAGTGCTTACTCGTCATGTTTTTGTCTTTTCCGTGTGCAGGGTGTCCTGCTGGAGGGTCTTGGAACCTTCTGTACAGTTGAAGAGCCATTGTACCTGGGTGCAGAAGAGGTGCTCTGGGTTCGAACACCCATTTTCAAGTTGGGCATGCAGATGGTCTGGCCGCGTGGGCTCACGTGCCCCGAAGTGAATCTCCCTGGTGAGACAGCAGGGACCACCCTCTGCTTCCCCTTGCCACTGTACCCGGGCTGGGAGTGTGCTCCCTGCGCTTTGCAGGAGCTGCCAGAAGCAGGCAATGCCCTCCACAGCTGGGGGAACACACAGAGCTTCCCCCACGCAAGCCCCCACACAGAGATCTCTTTCTTGGGAAGGACCTTCTCTGGAGTCTTCTGCTGCAAGTGTTGCAGCAAGTCGGGCTCTCTTGCCCTGACCTGCCCCCACTTTCATCTCTCTGCCACTCCCATGTCTTTCTCACCTACTCCTGGAAATTGCACCTGCTGCAGCACTGACACTGTTTGACTTCCTTGCAGACAACATCCAAATTGAGCCACTGAACTACCAGCTCTTGTCCCTGGTGACGTCCTTGCCACGGCGTGTGGTGGAAGCCTGTGTGGAAGAGACCATCCACTTATTCTCTTTGCACTTGGAGAACAAGCAGAATGTGGTCTTTGCGTTCCGGGACTTGGGTGTGCTGAGCTGCCAGGGAGACACGCTCTGCATGATGTTTTACGACAGCTGCATCCAACGGCTGAGGAGAAGGGTAAGCCTCTTTGCGGCCCTTCGCAGTGTAAGTTGCTCATCTTCCCAGGCCTACTTCCATTGCTTTGGGAAGCCTTCGTGGCCATCCTGCATGTGGCGGGCTACACAAACACCTTCCGCAGTGTGTTTCCCCCCGCCAAATTCCCCACTCCCAAGGAAAACACTCCCTGTCTTCCTGGATGCCTGTCTCTATTAAATGCTTGGCATGACTATTGAGCACTTGCAAGTCTTTGCTGTGGAGCATCTCCGCTCCACAACTAGGGGCTAATGTGCATGGCAGAGGACTCAGAAGAGGGATTTGCAGCAGCAGGCTCCTCCTGTAGCAGGATGAGGGGCTGCTGCCTTTGTCAGCAGGCAGGGAGCTGCCTCAGAAACCTCCCAACGGGCCTGGGTTGTCTTGCAGGTCCCTTGGCCAGCGGATCCTGTTGAGCCAAGCGGAAACATCGATACTCCTGGAACCAGGTCTAGCCGAGTCCACGTGTTCCCCAGGTGAGTGCGTTTCCTCTGCAGCCCTTAGCTTTGCTGACAGGGCCGGCCCCTAGATGCTGCTCGCACTCTGCACTGCCCATGCTCAGTGCTCACAAGAATTTAAGCCACGTCCTCTGCCTTTGGACAGACTCTGGCAAAAACCCTCCAAGAAGCAGATGGCAGGCAAGGTGTTCTCCGACAACAGGGAGGAGCATTAGTGCCAGCAAGAGGCCAGGGGCAGACAGCCCCCTTTCTTCAATCATGCCTTGTCTTCTGCTTTCCAGGTTTCAGCTTCTGGAGGAAGACAGCCCAGAAGCCAAGGCTGCTCCCGCTGCCCCTCCATGCACGCAGAAGAAGCCTGAGGTGCCCCAGTGTCCCAGGGCCAACAAAGGTAAGGCCAAAGCTGCCGGCCTGCGGGGCACGTTGGTTCCCTGTCCCCCCACGCTGCCTCACAGCAGCCACCTGGAAAGGTGCTGCTCAGCAGGCTCTGCTCAAGAGCTTCCTCCCTTCCTCCTTGCAGAATGGCAGCCTAGAAAGATCCTGCAGCAGCGCAAGGAGCTGTGTCTGCCCATGCTGCCAAGCTGGGGGGCAGGCAGGAGGCGGCAAGGCCCCGAGAAGCAGCCTGCTGCCAGGTGAGAGCCTTGGCGGAGGCGGAAGGGACGAGGGCTGCGCTTGTTTGGACCTCTGCACCAGAGCAGGCCCCTTTGCACATGCTGGGCCTAGGGCCTCCAAAATGCCCCCGACACACACCCCACTTAAGGCTGTTCTCCTGCTGGAAGGCAAGCGTGTAGCACTTTGCGTGGGAGCCTCCCATGGCCATAGCTTTCCTCCAGCGTCAGGATATCTTGGGGAGCCAAATGGAAATGCCTAGTGCAGGAGTGTTTGTCCAGGAAGGAGTCCCTCGAGATTGCAGGGAATCCCATCCTTTTCCTTGTGGGAACAAATGCTCCCTGTCCTAAACCTCTTGCCTCTCATGGTGTCTTCTCAGCAACTTGATCAAACAAGTGGGGCACATGAAGGAGCCTTTGGGGCAGAAGGAGGGGAAAGTGGAGCACCGCCCACATCCTCCATCTGCTCCTCGGACTTCTGCTGCCCGTGCTGCTCCCAGGGCTGCCGCACAGGTGTGTGATGGGATGTCGCGGAAAGGGCCCTGAGCGCGGGCTCCCTACAACGCCCAGTGGGCTCTCTGGCATGTGTCCAGCAATGATGCAAATTATATCCACACTTGCAAGCATCTGCCTACTGATATAACATCTATAACGTCTTCTGGGGCTTTGTTAATCGCAGAAATGGGTGGGTTTGCCCTCGAAGGCATTGGAAAGATGCCGGTGCATCTTTCGGCCCTGATCAGTTAGGGCAGCAGAGAGCCATATTCCCACTGTGCTGACACAGGACTAGGAGCCAGGGAGGCTCAAGAGCAGAAGTGTAAGGGAGGGGGAAGAGCAACAGCCAACAATTCCCCAATGTCCCAGTGTGGACCCTGCTTGAAAAGAGATCCTATGGGATGCCTTTGACAGCCCTCAGAACAGGGCATATAATCCAGGAAGCCAGCTCTTGTAGCCCGTTGCATCAGCTGCTTGAATAGCCTGAGCACAGCTCTGGAACGCTTAGGCGCCTCCTCTATGAGTGGGCTAGTGCTCTCTCCCCCGTTCTCTCCTCCCCACTGAAACCTTTTCTTCTTCTTGCTCTTGCAATACAGATCCGAGTGCTGAAGCCTGCACGCCACCCTGAGCAGCACTGTTCCCCACACAGAGGGGTGCCCCCTGACAAGTGAGTGTGCACTGGCATGCCAGCTGCCAGGCAGGGCCTGGCACCATGGTGGCTCCTGACCCTGTGCAGGTGCTGCCACTCAGCTGCTGAGCACAGCAGACGACAGGCCCTCCTTTCAGCTGGTGGGGATGTGCAGGGGCTGAGGAGAGAAGAAGCCCCAAGGGGCCCCCAGGGAGCAGCAGCAGGACTTTGTTGATCCTTTGCAGGTATCTCTCGCCACGAGCAAAGCAGACCTTGCAGCTCCTGGAATCCTACAAAGTCCTCCGGGATCGCTGGAGGGAGAAGGTGGTCCAAAACCGCCAGAGGCTGCAGCTGCAGGAGGAGGCTCGCCGGTAAGTGGCTCCCAAGGCAGGCAGGGTCCCTGCTCCTGCCAAGCCCTTTGTGCCAAGGCCTGGGGGAAAGAGGGCCTTTCGCTGCCCCCTACGCCAGGGCACACAAGTGCCCTTGGAGCTTGGCCTCGCCTGTGCCTGGCCCAGCCATCCCTTGCACGGAAATGAGGTGGGGGCTGGGATGTGCCACTGGATTTTCAGGAGGCACCTGCATGTCATGACACACTCAGCATCTTTCTCCTCTACCCCTCAGTGCTTCAGTGATGAGCAGCCTCCAGAAGAAAGAGCAGCGGGGCCACAAGCTGGAAGTGTCCGGGAGAAATGTCTTTTTCCCCCCAAATAAACTCCCTTTCTGAGTTCATGTGAGCCTTTCTTTGGTGCAGTGTGAAGCTTGCAAGCAGCACCAGGGCAGCTTTGGAAGGGCAGGCAGGGGGCACAGGGTAGCAGGGGGAGCGTGGAGCCTCCATCCCGGGACACTCTCGCTCTGAGCCATGCCTGTCTTGACCAGAGAAAAGGAAGAAGAAAGGCCATTGGAAAGGCCCTCCAGGGCAGCTGTTTCTGAGATGACGCTGGGCGCTGCAACACTGCTTTTTGCACCCTGGGACAAGCCTTGAGCAAGGGCAGGCGGGCTCCCGCAGGGAGAGGACGTGCTTGCGAGGCACAAGCTATCCCCCATCAGTAGCCAAAAGCAAAGTCGGCACGTCTGTGGGGCAGTCCTGCGCAGCCTGGCAGCTCCTACCTGCGGGCAGCTTCCTTGGCTCTAAGAAAGACCCTTCCCTGCTCCGGGAGACCGTAGCATGGGGAAAAACTTGCCTAAATCCTGCTCTGAGACATGCCAATTCATACGCAGTGGGAAACAAAGCGTCTTATGTTCTGGATGGCAAAATGGAAGAAGATGATATGTGAGTTACACAAACGGGGTGCAGCAGGTGGGAAGGCCTAAACTCCCTCCTCCGATGAGGGATGCTGCTGCCATTCTTCGTCCTGCTCTTCACCTTTGAGTCCCTTTCAGGCTCGAGAGCATCTTGGATAAAGGAGCCGGATACTCGAGAAGCACCATATGCTCAAGGCTCTTCTTGGGGTGGAATTGCCCAGGTGACTTCCTTAGCCAGAAAGGTGCAGGGAATGGATTTGGAAACTTAACTCTTCCTCTCAGGACTCGCCAGCATGCCCTGCTCCCCTGGCAATGGGACGTCATATCCAGACGAGCCCACCAAGATCTTTCTCCCTTCCTGTTGGCAGATGATTGTGCAGCAGAGTGCACGTGCCCTAAGACATGCATGCCCACCATTCAGAACAGTTGTGCAGCCAGTTGCAAGCAAGGGAAGGAGACTGGCGCTCCGCAGAGAGCGGGGCTCTGTTGCCTCAGTGTGTGGCCACACAAATCCTGCAGTGCTCGGGCACAGGCATTTTGGACCCTCTCTCTGCACCATGCAGAGCACACGAGCTCTCCCTGTCTCACAGAGGGAGGAGATGCTGCTGGCCGGGGCCAGGTGCTCCATCTGTCCTGCTGCCTAAGGGCCATTCCCAGCACCACAGGCCATTTCCTAGCAGCAACCGGAGTGTCTGGGGGCCTTGCAGCTCCTGGCCTCAGCCACTTGAGATGAGCCCAGGACACGCAAGATGGCAGCTGGGGCCCTTCCATGGACACAGAGCGGCACGGAGTGGCAGAAGCAGTCATCACTTTTCCAGGAAAAGTCTGACTCTCCTCCTGTACTGAGACCAAGGACCCATGCAGAAAGAGCCCCTCACACCTAAAAATGTAATGGGACATTTGCAACAGGGACCGACCCCAGCGCAGGGAGGACCTTCCCACCTCGCTCTGCCTTTCTTCCCTTCAATCACGCTGAGCACCTGTACACACAAAAGCCATGGAGCTCCGGGCGCTGCCTATGGGAGCCAGCCGTGCAAAACCAACTGCAGAGCTGCATGGGCCAGTCTCGAGCAGCATTTCCCAGGGCCTCCAAGGAGCAGGGCCAGCACCCTCAAAACACCAGCAACACTGCAATGGGAACCACCCGCTTCAATTGGCACCAGTCCACAAAGACTGGAACATCCCTGAAGCACAGAAATATTCCACAAAATGGGCCAACACCCCAGACTACCAGCATCCCCACAAACACCCCCTAATCCGGCAGTGCTCCCCCCAGAAAAAACATCTGCCCCAGCATCCCCAGTCTTGGCCATCACACTACACCAGGCATGAGGACCACGGCGCCCAGGCCACGTGCACAACCTCCACTGCCGGGACATGGGGGACAGCCATGGAGTGGGACCCGCTGCCTCGTGCTGGGCCCAGGAGCCTGGGCAAACACCTGCAGACACTGTGTGTGAAGGGCATGTTCCCCTTCTGTTCCACACCAGCTCCGCCTTGATCATTGCTAGTGCCCAAACCTTAGAATCATAGAATCAGAGACCTGTTTTGGTTAGAAAACACCTTTTTAGATCACTGAGTTGAACTATAAACAGTTCAATACCACACCTGCTAAACCATGTCCTTAAGTACCTCATCCACACACGTCCTGAGCACTGCCAGGGACTGTGACTCCATGATGTTCCTGGGCAGCCTGTTCCAACACTTGGCTACTCTTACCCTGTAGACATTCCTCCTACGGTCTTAACTGAACCTCCCGTGGTGCTGCTTGAGGCCATTTCCTCTTGTCCTAGCTGTGGTAATTCTGGAGAAGAGATGAACCCCCCCACCTCACTAAAATCTCCTTCCCTGGGAGGAATCGCCGCCTTCCCTGGGTGTTTCAGCTGCCGCTCCCCTCATGCAGCCCCTGGTGACACGCGCTGAGGTCACACTGGCTTGTGCTGCATCACAAGGAGGTGACCCCAGCGACCGGCAGGGCCCCGTCACTTCCCTGCCAGGCACGCGCGCTGCTGGTCACTGCTCGCCGTGCTCTGCTCCACTGCTGCCCTTTGGAGCTTCTCGGTGACGAGGAGCGCACACAGGAGGCAGTGAGAGTGCTCGGGGAAGCTCTCCCTCACGGGCTGAGAACAAGGGGCTCGTTGGAGAGAGAGGAGTCCTTGGCGAGGTCACGGGAAGAGAATCCTTCTTCCCTGCTTGACCAGCGAACCAAGGACAGGTGGGAAGCCAAGATGGAGGGCTTCTGGACTCAGATCATCAGTCCGGCGTACTCCGTTTTGTTCCCTGTGCTCCTGCAGCTCTCTGCTGAGGGTAAGGGCTTTGGGCGCTGCTGCAGCAGGTGCCGCAGACCATGTTAGTTGTCAAAGCAGCTGTGGCTCCGGGGCTGTAGCCTGCAGAGGGCTGGGGGCTGTTGTAAGAGTCTGGTCCGAGGATCCTGTCCCGCTTGGGAGACAGAGTGTTGTGCGGGACTCATGATTCTTGGTCGTGCTGCTGCCCTGAGCCCCAAGCTCCTTTGGGCAGAGCTCCCTCTGCTCAGGGAGTTGCAGTGTGGGGTCAGATCTGCGTGGGAAGGGGGAGGCCCTCTGGGGACTGGCTCTGGGTGGGAAGGGGTCCTTCCTCCAGGGGCAGAAGGTGTCCCGGCATTCCCATGGGTCTCTCAAGAGCCTGCCACCAATGCCGCCTCTCTTCTTGTTTGGTGCAAGCTCTGTTTCTTCCTCCTGTATCCTCGTGGGCCTCCAGTGGGCAGAACATAGCTTGAGCTTGGAGATGGCATCCTTGGCCAGGAGGCAGGTGGCCGCTGCCCTTCTGCCAAACCCTTCCCTTGTCCCGCTTTCTTCTCTGCACCTCCATGGGGATCAGCGGGAGGTGGGCAGCCTGCAACGATGCCATAGGCCAGCTCGCAGCTGGCGGAGTGGCTTTTTGGTTGATTTGAATGTGCGTGCCTCTGTCACCCCGGGAGGAGAAGCTTGCGCAGAGCTTGGAGCTGCCTGACACTTCTTTCCCTTGCTTCACAGAGATTGTCATGGTTTGGGATGTTGTTTCCCGATACATCCTGCAGCAGCTTGTGATTGGCAAGGTGGGCTGGCGTCCTGCTCCCCTCGCCCTGCAGCATTGCAGTTTCCCAGGGCGTCCTGGGCCCTGGGAATGATCCTTCCCCCAGCGCCATGGCAGCGCACTGCCACCGGCCAGCATGCGGCAGAGCAGCTCCTTAGCTAACTTGGGGAGAAAGCACGTGCAGAGCTTGTGGGAGAAACCAGTCGGCACCTCGTGGGCCTTCTCTTTTGGCTGTGGCCAGAATGGAGAGATCAAGCAGAGAGACGGAGGCAGTTTCCTCCCTTGGTGCTCTGAGAGAGCTCCGGCATCTTCTTGTGCTCTGAGATGCTAGGAAATACTTGGAGGACAGGGAGGGCCATGTGTGCAGAGAAGGGTGAAGACAACATTGCAGCAAGGAGCTCTCCTCCAAAGCTTTCCACAGTGCTCCTTCGTGCAGCCGCAGCAGCAGCAGCAGGGAGAGCACAGAGCAGCCTGCCCGTGCTTGCAGAGTCCTCCCCTTTTCCACCAACACAGTGCTTACTCGTCATGTTTTTGTCTTTTCCGTGTGCAGGGTGTCCTGCTGGAGGGTCTTGGCACCTTCTGTACAGTTGAAGAGCCATTGTACCTGGGTGCAGAACAGGTGCTCTGGGTTCGAACACCCATTTTCAAGTTGGGCATGCAGATGGTCTGGCCGCGTGGGCTCACGTGCCCCGAAGTGAATCTCCCTGGTGAGACAGCAGGGACCACCCTCTGCTTCCCCTTGCCACTGTACCCGGGCTGGGAGTGTGCTCCCTGCGCTTTGCAGGGGCTGCCACAAGCAGGGAATGCCCTCCACAGCTGGGGGAACACACAGAGCTTCCCCCACGCAAGCCCCCACACAGAGATCTCTTTCTTGGGAAGGACCTTCTCTGGAGTCTTCTGCTGCAAGTGTTGCAGCAAGTCGGGCTCTCTTGCCCTGACCTGCCCCCACTTTCATCTCTCTGCCACTCCCATGTCTTTCTCACCTAGTCCTGGAAATTGCGCCTGCTGCAGCACTGACACTGTTTGACTTCCTTGCAGACGACATCCAAACTGAGCCACTGAACTACCAGCTCTTGTCCCTGGTGACGTCCTTGCCACGGCGTGTGGTTGAAGCCTGTGTGGAAGAGACCATCCACTTATTCTCTTTGCACTTGGAGAACAAGCAGAATGTGGTCTTTGCGTTCCGGGACTTGGGTGTGCTGAGCTGCCAGGGAGACACGCTCTGCATGATGTTTTACGACAGCTGCATCCAACGGCTGAGGAGAAGGGTAAGCCTCTTTGCGGCCCTTCGCAGTGTAAGTTGCTCAGCTTCCCAGGCCTACTTCCATTGCTTTGGGAAGCCTCCGTGGCCATCCTGCATGTGGTGGGCTACACAAACACCTTCCGCAGTGTGTTTCCCCCCGCCAAATTCCCCACTCCCAAGGAAAACACTGCCTGTCTTCCTGGATGCCTGTCTCTATTAAATGCTTGGCATGACTATTGAGCACTTGCAAGTCTTTGCTGTGGAGCATCTCCGCTCCACAATTAGGGGCTAATGTGCATGGCAGAGGACTCAGAAGAGGGATTTGCAGCAGCAGGCTCCTCCTGTAGCAGGATGAGGGGCTGCTGCCTTTGTCAGCAGGCAGGGAGCTGCCCTGGAAACCTCCCAACGGGCCTGGGTTGTCTTGCAGGTCCCTTGGCCAGCGGATCCTGTTGAGCCAAGCGGAAACATCGATACTCCTGGAACCAGGTCTAGCCGAGTCCACGTGTTCCCCAGGTGAGTGCGTTTCCTCTGCAGCCCTTAGCTTTGCTGACAGGGCCGGCCCCTAGATGCTGCTCGCACTCTGCACTGCCCATGGTCAGTGCTCACAAGAATTTAAGCCACGTCCTCTGCCTTTGGACAGACTCTGGCAAAAACCCTCCAAGAAGCAGATGGCAGGCAAGGTGTTCTCCGACAACAGGGAGGAGCATTAGTGCCAGCAAGAGGCCAGGGGCAGACAGCCCCCTTTCTTCAAACGTGCCTTGTCTTCTGCTTTCCAGGTTTCAGCTTCTGCAGGAAAGCAGCCCAGAAGCCAAGGCTGCTCCCGCTGCCCCTCCATGCACGCAGAAGAAGCCTGAGGTGCCCCAGTGTCCCAGGGCCAACAAAGGTAAGGCCAAAGCTGCCGGCCTGCGGGGCACGTTGGCTCCCTGTCCCCCCACGCTGCCTCACAGCAGCCAGCTGGAAAGGTGCTGCTCAGCAGGCTCTGCTCAAGAGCTTCCTCCCTTCCTCCTTGCAGAATGGCAGCCTAGAAAGATCCTGCAGCAGCGCAAGGAGCTGTGTCTGCCCATGCTGCCAAGCTGGGGGGCAGGCAGGAGGCGGCAAGGCCCCGAGAAGCAGCCTGCTGCCAGGTGAGAGCCTTGGCGGAGGCGGAAGGGACGAGGGCTGCGCTTGTTTGGACCTCTGCACCAGAGCAGGCCCCTTTGCACATGCTGGCCCTACGGCCTCCAAAAGGCTCCCGACACACACCCCACTTAAGGCTGTTCTCCTGCTGGAAGGCAAGCGTGTAGCACTTTGCGTGGGAGCCTCCCATGGCCATAGCTTTCCTCCAGCGTCAGGATATCTTGGGGAGCCAAATGGAAATGCCTAGTGCAGGAGTGTTTGTCCAGGAAGGAGTCCCTCGAGATTGCAGGGAATCCCATCCTTTTCCTTGTGGGAACAAATGCTCCCTGTCCTAAACCTCTTGCCTCTCATGGTGTCTTCTCAGCAACTTGATCAAACAAGTGGGGCACATGAAGGAGCCTTTGGGGCAGAAGGAGGGGAAAGTGGAGCACCGCCCACATCCTCCATCTGCTCCTCGGACTTCTGCTGCCCGTGCTGCTCCCAGGGCTGCCGCACAGGTGTGTGATGGGATGTCGCGGAAAGGGCCCTGAGCGCGGGCTCCCTACAACGCCCAGTGGGCTCTCTGGCATGTGTCCAGCAATGATGCAAATTATATCCACACTTGCAAGCATCTGCCTACTGATATAACATCTATAACGTCTTCTGGGGCTTTGTTAATCGCAGAAATGGGTGGGTTTGCCCTCGAAGGCATTGGAAAGATGCCGGTGCATCTTTCGGCCCTGATCAGTTAGGGCAGCAGAGAGCCATATTCCCACTGTGCTGACACAGGACTAGGAGCCAGTGAGGCTCAAGAGCAGAAGTGTAAGGGAGGGGGAAGAGCAACAGCCAACAATTCCCCAATGTCCCAGTGTGGACCCTGCTTGAAAAGAGATCCTATGGGATGCCTTTGACAGCCCTCAGAACAGGGCATATAATCCAGGAAGCCAGCTCTTGTAGCCCGTTGCATCAGCTGCTTGAATAGCCTGAGCACAGCTCTGGAACGCTTAGGCGCCTCCTCTATGAGTGGGCTAGTGCTCTCTCCCCCGTTCTCTCCTCCCCACTGAAACCTTTTCTTCTTCTTGCTCTTGCAATACAGATCCGAGTGCTGAAGCCTGCACGCCACCCTGAGCAGCACTGTTCCCCACACAGAGGGGTGCCCCCTGACAAGTGAGTGTGCCCTGGCATGCCAGCTGCCAGGCAGGGCCTGGCACCATGGTGGCTCCTGACCCTGTGCAGGTGCTGCCACTCAGCTGCTGAGCACAGCAGACGACAGGCCCTCCTTTCAGCTGGTGGGGATGTGCAGGGGCTGAGGAGAGAAGAAGCCCCAAGGGGCCCCCAGGGAGCAGCAGCAGGACTTTGTTGATCCTTTGCAGGTATCTCTCGCCACGAGCAAAGCAGACCTTGCAGCTCCTGGAATCCTACAAAGTCCTCCGGGATCGCTGGAGGGAGAAGGTGGTCCAAAACCGCCAGAGGCTGCAGCTGCAGGAGGAGGCTCGCCGGTAAGTGGCTCCCAAGGCAGGCAGGGTCCCTGCTCCTGCCAAGCCCTTTGTGCCAAGGCCTGGGGGAAAGAGGGCCTTTCGCTGCCCCCTACGCCAGGGCACACAAGTGCCCTTGGAGCTTGGCCTCGCCTGTGCCTGGCCCAGCCATCCCTTGCACGGAAACGGGGTGGGGGCTGGGATGTGCCACTGGATTTTCAGGAGGCACCTGCATGTCATGACACACTCAGCATCTTTCTCCTCTACCCCTCAGTGCTTCAGTGATGAGCAGCCTCCAGAAGAAAGAGCAGCGGGGCCACAAGCTGGAAGTGTCCGGGAGAAATGTCTTTTTCCCCCCAAATAAACTCCCTTTCTGAGTTCATGTGAGCCTTTCTTTGGTGCAGTGTGAAGCTTGCAAGCAGCACCAGGGCAGCTTTGGAAGGGCAGCCAGGGGGCACAGGGTAGCAGGGGGAGCGTGGAGCCTCCATCCCGGGACACTCTCGCTCTGAGCCATGCCTGTCTTGACCAGAGAAAAGGAAGAAGAAAGGCCATTGGAAAGGCCCTCCAGGGCAGCTGTTTCTGAGATGACGCTGGGCGCTGCAACACTGCTTTTTGCACCCTGGGACAAGCCTTGAGCAAGGGCAGGCGGGCTCCCGCAGGGAGAGGACGTGCTTGCGAGGCACAAGCTATCCCCCATCAGTAGCCAAAAGCAAAGTCGGCACGCCTGTGGGGCAGTCCTGCGCAGCCTGGCAGCTCCTCCCTGCGGGCAGCTTCCTTGGCTCTAAGAAAGACCCTTCCCAGCTCCGGGAGACCGTAGCATGGGGAAAACCTTGCCTAAATCCTGCTCTGAGACATGGCAATTCATACGCAGTGGGAAACAAAGCGTCTTATGTTCTGGATGGCAAAATGGAAGAAGATGATATGTGAGTTACACAAACGGGGTTCAGCAGGTGGGAAGGCCTAAACTCCCTCCCCCGATGAGGGATGCTGCTGCCATTCTTCCTCCTGCTCTTCACCTTCGAGTCCCTTTCAGGCTCGAGAGCATCTTGGATAAAGGAGCCAGATACTCGAGAAGCACCATATGCTCAAGGCTCTTCTTGGGGTGGAATTGTCCAGGTGACTTCCTTAGCCAGAAGGGTACAGGGAATGGATTTGGAAACATAACTCTTATTCTCAGGACTCACCATCATGCGCTGCTCCCCTGGCAATGGGACGTCATATCCAGACGAGCCCAATAAGATCTTTCTCCCTTCCTGTTGGCAGAGGATTGTGCAGCAGAATGCACGTGCCCTAAGACATGCATGCCCACCATTCAGAGCAGTTGTGCAGCCAGTTGCAAGCAAGGGAAGGAGACTGGCGCCCCACAGAGAGCGGGGTTCTGTTACCTCAGTGTGTGGCCACACAAATCCTGCAGTGCTCGGGCACAGGCATTTTGGGCTCTCTCTCTGCACCATGCAGAGCCCACGAGCTCTCCTTCTCTCACAGAGGGAGGAGATGCTGCTGGCTGGAACCAGGTGCTCCGTCTGTCCTGCTGCCTAAGGGCCATTCCCAGCACCACAGGCCATTTCCTAGCAGCAAGCGGAGTGTCTGGGGGCCTTGCAGCTCCTGGCTTCAGCCACTTGAGATGAGCCCAGGACACGCAAGATGGCAGCTGGGGCCCTTCCATGGACACAGAGTGGCACGGAGTGGCAGAAGCAGTCATCACTTTTCTAGGAAAAGACTGACCAGGACCTCCTATCTCTCCTCCTGTACTGAGACCAAGGACCCATGCAGAAAGAGCCCCTCACACCTAAAAATGTAATGGGACATTTGCAACAGGGACCGACCCCAGTGCAGGGAGGACCTTCCCACCCCCCTCTGCCTTTCTTCCCTTCAAACACGCTGAGCACCTGCATACACAACAGCCATGAAGCTCCGGGTGCTGCCTATGGGAGCCAGCCCTGCAAAACCAACTGCAGAGCTGCATGGGCCAGTCTCGAGCAGCATTTCCCAGGGCCTCCAAGGAGCAGGGCCAGCACCCTCAAAACACCAGCAACACTGCAATGGGAACCACCCGCTTCAATTGATCTCGAAGGGAAGAGCTCTGGAGCGGACGCTCGTCCCGGAGCTCCTTGTCTAGAGGCGAACAACAGACCGAGAGGCAGCCCCAGTGCTGATCCCCGTGCGGGCAGTGCTGAGCTCTGGCCAGAGGCGGCTCTTACTCAGCGGGGCGGAGCCGGCAGGACAGGCGGGAGTTCAAAAGCTGCCCCCAGGGAGCGGGAGCGACCAGGAGCACGGCGAACAGAGCGGGCAGACAGGGCATCGCGCGTCAGGCAGGGCGTGACGTGGCGCAGCAGTTGGTGCAGGCAGGAGGTGCAGGGAGTCTCCTCCCAGGTCTGGAAAAAAATCCTCTCCCCAGGCTCTTCCAGCAGCGCGAGATCAGGTAAAGCCATGGTCTCCACTTGGCAGAGAGCTTCCATCAGGAAGACTGTGGCGACACAGACTGAACCACCACAGAAACATGCAGCGGTCCAGGTTTCTGGCTGTGGGGAATGCCTGAGCCTCTCCACGTTACCGGGGAGTGGCAAAAACACGGCCTGTCTTAGGTGTGAGCAGGTGGACGAGCTGCTCAGCCTGATGGTGGAGCTAAAGGAGGAGGTAGAATGCCTGAGGGCCATCAGGGAAAGTGAAAAAGAAACAGACTGGTGGAGCTGCATTCTGCATTCTTCCCAGGTAAGCCACCCTGAGAACCCCCCAATTCAGTCAGAAAATCCAGTGCCCTCTTGCCCTACGGCAGAGGGGGCAGAATTAACAGCATTCAGGGACAATTAACAATGGAAACGGGTCCCCACTCGAGGTGGCAGAAGATCCCTTCCACGGCCCACCTCACCTCCACCTGTGACCACATTCAACAGGTACAAGGCCCCGGAACTTGCGGATCAGATAGAGGAGGCCTTGAACCAAGGCCCGTCTAGGGGACTCTCTCCAGAGAGGCAGTCTGGTCCATGCTGCAAGTCTGCTCCCTCTAAAGAGAAAAGGAGCATCCGGAAGAAGCAGCGGATGATCGTCGTGGGTGACTCCACGCTACAGGGCACAGAGGCACAGATATGTAGATCGGACCCCTCATCCAGAGAGGTCTGCTGCTTGCCAGGAGCCTGAATAAAGGATGTCTCAGAAAGGCTCCCAAGGCTTGTTCAGGAGTCTGACTATTATCCTCTGGTATTGTTTCATGTGGGCGCTAATGATGCCATGGGGAAACTGAGGGATATCAAGCAAGATTTCAGAGCCCTAGGGATGGCCATCAAAGGTACGGGAGCCCAGGTAGTGTTCTCCTCTATTCTGTCAACGAGGGGAATGGATTCAAGGAGGAGAAGGCGGATATGGCAGATTAACAGCTGGCTGCGCCGCTGGGCTTGGCAACAGGGTTTTGTCTTCTATGACCATGGGGCTCTGTTTCATGACCACCAGCTAGTGGGGAATGATGGGACCCATCTCAGCAAGAGGGGCACACGTCTCTTTGCCAAAAGGCTGGCCAACCTGGTTAGGAGGGCTTTAAACTAGACAAGAAGGGGGAAGGGGAGTGTCACACAGACACAGCAAGCAGTATCGCGCAGCCTAGGTCAGATGGCGTCCAGTGGGAGTATGCTAGTGGGGAAGTGAGGATAGGAAATGATCATGGAGCGTCCTCTTTCACCCCTCCTGGGAAACCTGTGGGCTCTGTTGCTTCCCTGAAATGCCTGTACACCAATGCGTGAAGCATGGGGAATAAGCAGGATGAACTGGAGATCTGTGTGCGGTCCCAGCATCATGATCTTATTGGTATCACAGAGACGTGGTGGGATAGCTCGCACGACTGGAGCGCTGCCATGGAAGGCTATGTGCTCTTTAGGAAGGACAGGCTGGGAAGGCGAGGTGGGGGAGTTGCTCTTTATGTGAGAGAGCAACTGGAATGCATGGAGCTCAACCTGGGAGTGGAGGATGAGTGAGTTGAGAGTTTGTGGGTAAGGATTAGAGGGCAGGCTAATATGGGAGACACTGTGGTGGGTGTCTGCTACAGGCCACCTGACCAAGACGAGGAGGTTGATGAGGCCTTCTATAGGCAGCTGGATATTGTCTCACGGTCACAGGCCCTGGTTCTCATGGGGGACTTCAACTACCCCGACATCTACTGGAAGGACAACAAAGCCAGGCACAAGCAGTCCTGGAGGTTCCTGCAGAGCGTCGACGATAACTTTTTGACGCAGATTGTGGAGGAGCTGACGAGGAGAGGTAGGCTACTGGACCTCGTGCTATCAAATAGGGAGGGACTTGTGGGAGATGTGAAAGTGGGGGGTAGCCTTGGCTGCAGTGACCGTGAGTTGGTCGAGTTCAGGATCCAACATGGAGGGGCCAAGGCTCTAAGTAGCCTTGCAACGATGGACTTCAGGAGGGCCAACTTTAGCCTCTTCAGGGACCTCCTCAGACCTCCACTCTATCCATGGAAGGGCTCCAGCTGCCATCTTGCGTGTCCTGGGCTCATCTCAAGTGGCTGAGGCCAGGAGCTGCAAGGCCCCCAGACACTACTGTTGCTGCTAGGAAATGGCCTGTGGTGCTGGGAATGGCCCTTAGGCAGCAGGGCAGACAGAGCACCTGGCCCCAGCCAGCAGCATCACCTCCCTCTGTGAGAGAGGGAGAGTTCGTGGGCTCTTCATGGTGTAGAGAGAGGGCCCAAAATGCCTGTACCCAAGCACCGCAAGATTTGTGCGGCCACACACTGAGGCAACAGAGCCCCGCTCTCTGCGGGGCACCTGTCTCCTTCCTTTGCTTGCAACTGGCTGCACAACTGCTCTGAATGGAGGGCATGCATGTCTTAGGGCACGTGCACTCTACTGCACAATCATCTGCCAACAGGAAGGGAGAAAGAGCTTCTTGGTGGGCTCATCTGCATATCAAGACCTTCCATGGGAAGGCAAGCAAAATAGTCTTCACACAGACAACAGGAGCTTGCTCTGTTTTCTGTACTGCTCCATTTTGCTCTAGTCCATTTGTGTTTGTGGTGGTGCTTGTACTTGGGATGTGAGATGTGGTCCCAAATGATTAATACCTGTTTGAATCTGAGCTGTCTGGAAGGACTGCCTTCCATTCCAAACCTGTAAAAGATGCCCTGCTTGTCCCCGGCTTCATTAAATGCACAGTTGTGACACCAGTAAATGAGGGAAGTGCATTCAGGGATGAACGAGCTTCCCACTCTCACCACCTGCTCTGCAGCGAAACCACAAGCAAGGGAATGGGGTAGGCGAAAGGAGTCTGGAAAGAAGGTGCTCTTGACTCTAGTCTGATGCTGTGAAGAGACATGAGTGGCATAGAAGAAGGGGGAGGCCTGAGTGGTGCAATGTGTGCTGCAGCCCTCCTGCAGGGGAAATACCGCTCCTCTGATCATTTTGTCACTTCTGTGATGAGGCAGGAGATATGATTGAGGAGAACCTCAAAGGCCTCTCATTTCTGGTTCCAAGTGCCCCCACTTCTTGGTTTAAAATACTCCTGGGAGAGCATCAGCTGTGGGGCTTGAATGGGACTGTCAGTGTGTCAAACTGCATGGTTGAGTTCTAGAAGGACCCTTTTAAGAAGCACCTTTCTTAGACAAAGTCCTTCTTTGTGAAGAGAAGAGAAAAATTCCCGGAGCAGACAAAGGGTGCTTGCTCATTCTTCATGAACTTTCCGTTTTGCTTTGCATTCTTTCTGTTTGTGGTGGAACTTGAAGGTGGGATGGGCAAAGTGTTCCCCAATGACACATGCTTAGTCAGGTTTGACCTGTGGAAAGGATCACCCTTCAAATGAAACCCAGAAAAGGTACTCTGCTTTGTGCAGGGGTCATTTAAGATCCAAATTTCAGCTCATTATTTATGGAGGTTTGTGAATGGATGTACCAATGGAGGCCACAAACTGAAGCACCAGAAGTTCCGCATGAACTCAAGGAAAAATTTCTTTACAGTGAGGGTGACAGAGCACCGGAACAGGCTGCCCAGAGAGGTTGTGGAGTCTCCTTCTCTGGAGATCTTCAAAACCCGCTTGGACGCAGTCCTGTGCCACGTGCTTTAGGTGACCCTGCGTGTGCAGGGGGATTGGACTAGATGACCTCTAGAGGTCCCTTCCAACATTAAGCATTCTGTGGTTCTATGATTCTATGATTCAAACTCTCCCTATGTTCTATCCTGCAACGCCACAACCATGAAGATGCTGGGTGGAATGATCAGGGAAGGAGGAGATGCTGTTGAGCTTGACTCTAGGTGGACATTCTGAGGAGGTCGGCAAGGTACCCTGCTTCATACAGGTTTCATTACATAGCCATATGCCATCTCATCTAACTAGCGGCATGCATGCATGGATGAAAGTCCTTGTCACTGTCCCTCCCTATTATCCAGGAAAACCACATCCATGGTTACAGGCATTGGATGAATGAGTGTGGAATGAAGACGCTGTTGAACTTGACTCTATTCTGGTGTGAAGAGTCGTGAGAGTTGTAGAATAAGTGGGAGGCCCTGTGTGAATATAAGGTGTGACACAAAGTGTGTGTAAAATGTCTGTTGGGGCTGGGCATGCTCCACTGATCACGTGGCTGCCAGTCAAGTGGGAAAGTAGGGTCCCTGAGTTGGTGGCCCAGTTTGTTTGGTGGCTGGCAGCTGACTTAGAGCTGGTGTGTCCCCGGGGAATCTGACTGTTTAATTAAAACAAATCATCATGAAGGCCCATGATGGATGTTGATGGAATGTGATTTCTGCCCAGCATTATGAATGCAAAGGTGAAGAAATTGAAAGAGGAGTAACTATGGCGGGAGTAACTATGACTCTCCTAGGATAGGACCATAGTTAGCAACTGGGCATTGCTGCAGAGGCAGCACCTCCTGGCCGGTCCCGCTGGAGCCCAAGTTTTGGGTGACTAAGCTTGCCTCTGCCCCAGTCTTGTTACTCTCTCCCTACTGACCAGAAATTACCACCTGCTCAGTAGTATCTCAAGGTGACTCCAAAATTATCTGAGCCAAGATTATTCATGTCTAGGTCATAGCCCTTTCCCTTGGGGCTTCAATTTGGCATCCCAGTTGAATTTGAGGGATTGGTTCTTCTGAGTTAATCCAGACCTCTGTAGACATGTCTTCCAAACCAGTGAAACCTCATGTCATAAATTTTATTTCTGGGAGCACGCAGGCTGAGGAATTGCCCAGTGATACTGCAAGGACACATCCTGTGGTTGTTAGAGCTGAGCCTATGTTCCATGTTAACCCACAGGTCCATGACGTGTTGGCTGCCGGAGGCTCATCTCTGAGAACAGTGCTGGAATCACTCCCCGAGAAAGAGGTGAAGCTCAGTGAACTATCATCTGCCTTTGGGCCTGCAATCTCTTTGCCTGATGCTGTCCTGGGTGCCTCAGGCCAGGCAACTGAGGTGGGAACATCAGTCGTCCAGCTACCACAAGACCACCCAGCATGTCCATGCTGTGCTACCAGAGTGGAGAAGATGGCAGCCCTAGCAGAACATTTAAAGAGGACCCATGACCATCAACGAGTCCTTTATCAGTGCTCCCGTTGTGGCAGAACAAAGGAGAACCATCATAGTATTGCCTGTCCCTTCCCAAAGTGCTGTGTGCTCCCAGCTGAAGAAGAAGGAGGACCCTCGGAAGTCCCAGCTACGAGGGCCTCAGGGAATTAGCACCGCTGAGAAAAGAGAAGTAGTTGCACCAAGGGGACAGACCAGTGAAGAGGCAAAAGACAGAAATGGTCAAGAATGTATATAAAAATGTGGCTGAAGTGATGAGAGTGGGAACCCTTTCCTCCATGATTGCATTGGAGAAGGTCCTGGAAGATGATGAAGACCTCCTGCAGACCATCAAAGAAAAGAAGAAAAGAGAAGAAAAGAGAAGAAAAGAGAAGAAAAGAGAAGAGAAGAGAAGAGAAGAGAAGAGAAGAGAAGAGAAGAGAAGAGAAGAGAAGAGAAGAGAAGAGAAGAGGAAAGGAAAGGTTATGAAGGGATCAAAGGAAGGGATGTTAAGATAGAGAGCTTAACAGGTTATCTGTGTAGTTGTATCAGAAGCAATGAAACCATGATACCTATTCAACCTAGTATACCTGGGAATATCAAAAAGATGTTACACACTTCTTCAGAAAAACCACATTAAAAATAATCTTTCTGAGAATTAGGCATTATATCCTTGCATATTTGAATATGTATATATTTTTATTCTACACCTTCCTCCTGTTTATGGGAGCTTGCTGTACAAATAATCATTACCAATATTAACAGGGTGTGGCTAGAGGAAAACTCATTGTTATTTTATCAGTTCAACTCCCACAACATCATTAGCTTTCTATGCCCCTGAAATGCTATGCCTTGGGGTTTTCTGAAGTAAACCCCCTAAGATTCAGAGGCTTGATCCCAAGAGGAGTTAGCAAAGAGACAGGAATTTTCCTTGGCCAGAAATAAACGTGATCACTTCAGTGGCAGAGAGTACTATATAAAGAAGGAAGGATGAAAACTAATCCTCTTTGACAGCAGTGCATTATATGGGATCTACTCTACTGCTATAGTTCTCTCAGCTTTGGGAAAGATACCGTTTATTCAGCTAGGAACTGGAATGAAGAAGAAAACATGCTGCAGGACTCTTCTTTGATTACTATTTTTTTAAAAAGGAAAACCTACAGGATTTCAGAGTAATCTTCATGCAGACATTAGGTAACCAGCCTTCCTTTGTCCCTTCCTCGCTGCCTGCCTTCCCCAGAATTTTCTTTGCTTGCTGTTTTCAAATATGCCATTCCTTTTAGTGGGCTGGTACGCAGGTCGCAATTACAGCATCACTATGGACCCTACAGCTTACAGCAATTCCAGCATTTGTTGAAGGGTCTGGAGTGGGAGATCAAGTAATTATTTGTGCCCTTTTTCACAAGATCTGATACAAATCTGTGTCCCAGATTGGTATCTGATCTTTTTGATTAATGAAGCAGCATCAGCTGCTGATGCACCTTATAGAGGAGGGCTCTAGGGAATGTGTAGAGTAGCTCAGGATGGAAAGATAGCAAGCTACTGCTAAGTTAGTGTCTCTTTCCCTGCAGGCATGGAGAACCAGACAGAGGTGAGGAAGTTCATCCTCCTTGGCCTGAGCAATCTTCAAGGGCTGCAGCAATTCCTGTTTGTGCTCTTCTTGCTGCTCTACCTGTCTAGCCTGCTGGGGAATATGGCAATCATGATTGTAGTGGTGTGCGAGTCCCAGCTACACACCCCCATGTACTTTTTCCTCTGCAACCTCTCCTGCCTGGATATTTTCTACTCCACACTTACCGTACCCAAGATGCTGGCTGGCTTCCTCTTGGGGCACCCCCAGGACATTTCCTACACGGGCTGCCTAAGCCAGCTCCACTTCTTCCACTTCCTGGGCAGCAGTGAAGCTTTGCTGCTGGCTGTCATGGCCTATGACCGCTTTGTGGCCATCTGCAACCCCCTGCGCTACACCCTGCTCATGAGCCCACGGGCCTGCCTCCTGCTGGCTGCAGCCACTTGGGCTACGGGCTTCCTCCACGCTCTCATGCACACGGTCATGACCTCCCAGCTCCATTTCTGCAGCCCCAACCGCATCCACCACTTCTGTGACATCAAGCCTCTGGTGAGACTGGCTTGCAACAGCAACCAGCTCAACCTCAACCTTCTCAGCATCATCACTGGGGCCATTGTGATAGGCCCCTTTGTCTTCAGACTCTTTTCTTACCTGTACATATTTTCCCTCCAACTGAAAGTCCGGTCCACGGAGGGAAGGAGGAAAGCCTTCTCCACTTGCATCTCCCATCTCACAGTAGTCGCCTTACTTTATGTCCCTGTCATTTCTAACTATGTGCCACCTTCCTCAAGGAATTCACCCAAGAGGGACATGATAGTCGCTCTTATGTATAATGTTGTCGCGTCAGTGCTCAACTCTTTGATTTACACTCTGAGAAATGTGGAGGTGAAACGTGCACTAAAGAGAAGACTTTTCCCTGGAGAGTTACTGGTACAGAACATGTTTTTCCATGCAGCTTCTGTGGGGTAGTAGGCAGTGGGAAATGTAAACAGAGGAGCTTTTGGCTCTAGGCTATGTTATGCAGAAATCTCCTTTTCACTCTCAATGGCTTGAATACCTTCAGAAACACCCTACATATTGGATGTGGTCTCATGTCACCTATGTTGGGCAGTATCAATGCTGAAAATGAATATAACATCCCTTAGCAAAATTTCATTATGGTAAGGGGATGGGCCGCAGAAAGATGTCTTTTCCTTTGCTGATACCATTGCGTCACTCAGGTACCATTATGTCGATAAAGAACCACATAGCCAAAACACAGTTACTAGTTGAAGCAGCATTTTTTCACTCATGCAAGCTGCATAATAAAAAATATTTGCCTGCTTGCTAATTCTAATCACAAAGCAACAGCCAATAAGATTTTGCACCATAGAATAGTAAAAAATATAATCCTGAGGAATTCAGCAAACCCAGCAAAAAAAAAAAAAAAAAAAGAATTGCACCTAGAAAAATGAATAATGTTAAAAATCAGGTCAAAAACATTAATGAGAGCAGTTCTACATGTATTCTGTATTTGAAACATACTCTAGTGTGCTTCATTCAGCAAAGATCAGACCCAAAGGGGAAAGTTTTCTGCCCTGTTCTAAGACTCATTTTAAAACAGGTATCTGATGGGAGTGATGGAAGAGTGTGAATTGCCTTCAAGAATTTTCTCCTTTTGCACTTACTGCAGGTAGTGAGAAGACCTGTGGAAGATCTGGTGAGGAGTCCTTGACTGGTAGAGTACGTGATAGCTGGCCCAGCTTGTGAGACTGTACACTGACCAAGTTCCCATCAGAACCAGACACACATATGACCGCTCCATTCTTAGAACCAAATGTGTCTTCCTCAGCAATGCTTTTTTTCCCTAAGATCCACCATTCATCGGTTACAAAGCTTGAAATTCTGGATGACCTCCTCTGTGCACGGATGAGCATCTCTTGGGTAGAATGGGTGGCCCAGATGTTCTTCCTTCATCTCTGTCTATACAGAGATCTGCATCCTTGATAAAACAGCCTATGAATGCTACAGGTCCAGCTGCAACCCTGGGCACTATTTCATACGCATGCAAGAGTATGGTATGGGTACAGGGATCTCCTATGGACTGACTGGAATGATGATCAAACTGTCCCGCTTCACACATTTTGACAGCTTGATCTGTAATGAGTTGCTAGTGATTGAGCCAGCTCACACACACACCAACAGCTAGCTAAACCCCATGATCTTCATCCTGGGAAATGAGTACATGAGGTGGGCACTCCCTAAGCTAACTGGGAGAAAAGCAGCCACAGAGGAGAAATAAAGGCTAGAGCAAAAGAAGTGGCAGTTTTCAGGCTCAGCTGTTGTTTTTCAGCTTTATCAACAAGAGATAAATTTCACTGTGACAAACTGGCACCTAATCTCCTTCTGTGCGGATAATCCTGGTACCTCCATTTGTGCATGCTGATGAGACTGTTTGAACTCTCTTGCCTCACTGAGAAACATAGAAAAAGGAGATTTCTTCCAAGATTAAGTTACCATACAAAAGATACCATGTTTTACCTTTATTTTGGAAGTGTGTTCAGAGTAATGTGTAAGTTTTCATTATGAGCTAAGATTTTAGCAAGCCGAGGCCTTAGTTAATTCCTTTGCTTGATTTATCCTTTTTTTTCGCCTTGCCTTGCCTTGCCTTTGCCTTTGCCTTTGCTCTTGCCTTGCCTTGCCTTGCCTTTGCCTTTGCCTTTGCCTTTGCCTTTGCCTTGCCTTGCCTTGCCTTTGCCTTTGGCCTTGCCTTGCCTTGCCTTTGCCTTTGGCCTTGCCTTGCCTTGCCTTGCCTTGCCTTCGCCTTCGCCTTTGCCCTTGCCTTGCCTTGCCTTGCCTTGCCTTGCCTTGCCTTGCCTTGCCTTTGCCTTTGCCTTTGCCTTTGGCCTTGCCTTGCCTTGCCTTGCCTTTGCCTTTGCCTTTGCCTTTGGCCTTGCCTTGCCTTGCCTTGCCTTTGCCTTTGCCTTTGCCTTTGCCCTTGCCTTGCCTTGCCTTGCCTTGCCTTACCTTCCCTTGCCTTCCCTTGCCTTTGCCTTTGCCTTTGCCTTTGCCTTTGCTATGCCTTGCCTTGCCTTCGCCTTCGCCTCGCCTCGCCTCGCCTCCCCTCATCTCCCCTCCCCTCCCCTCTCCTTATCTCCTTCCTCCCCATCCCTCCTCTCGTTTCCCCTATCACTGTTCGAAAGCAGTTTTAAACTTCCATAGTTCATACTGACAGAGCAATTAAAGATGCAAATGAAAAAGTGGAGAAAATAACCCTGCCCATGCTTGATTTTTTTTTCTGTTGCTATGGCCAGGAGATAATAAACATAATGCTTGAATTCATTAGCCATACTGTTTATTAATATTTCTCCCTTTTAAAGCAAAATCCCCTAAGATGAATGTCTGAAGGAGCAATCTTTTGCCACTTCATGGGACCTTTTGATTGGCAATAGTTGCAATACTTGCAGTGTGCAGATTTTCATTTCTTACACAGAGGCCTTCCTCCACATTGACTTTATGATCCCTGTCCTAAGTCCAAGGCAATTTGACAGAGCTCATGGACTGCATTGTGTTCTCCCTGTGCGGAAACTTGGTATTAGCTCACCTAGAAGACCTTTAAGAAGGCAAAGTGAGTTATGTGGCTTTACGGGTGAACATTAAAATGAACTCTGAACAACTGTGTGAGGTGTAGCCACACAGATTTGCTGAGTGACTAATGGACTCACAGCTCTACTCCCAGTGGACTTATTAAATCTATTCCAAAGCTCATACTGTCAGCAGCCTAGGGTGATTTAACAAATCCCTTTGGGACTCACTAGAAAAGCAGGAATTTAACATTCCTTGAGTCTCAGAGCTGACTTTAGACAAGCATACAGCCGCAGCTTTGTCAGTTCTCTATGACTTTATCACAGCACAAAAGGTTCTGCATTGGGTGTTGAGAGTAATTGAGTACCACAAGCTCTGGCTCTCCAGAACTAGCTGTTATAGGGCAGGGTTGAAGGTGTAAGCCACCTCTACATCCTCGTGTATTCTGTCAGTGTTGCGCTTCAGCTTCTGATTTAGGGCTTATCTTCTTCACATTGGCAGGAATGCTTTGGAAGCAGGCAGAAAGTTCAGCTTCTATTTTGATTTTTTGCAATATTCATAACCAATCAAGATTCTTTTTTGTTTGCTTGTTTTTGTTCTGTTTTGTTTTAAGTAAAGTCTTGTACTACTTAAATATCAGAACCATCCTCCAGTACGAGGGGACCATCTGCTCAGGATAACTTGGGTATATTAGGGGGGAGCATAAAATTTTTTATTCTCTATTTTTAAAAATAAAAGAAAATCCAAATTAAAGCAAATACTTTCTGTTCTATTGCCAGACTTACTAGTTGATTGGGTAAGAAGAATTTACAGATGCTGATAAAAAGGAAGAAATTTATTTACCCATTTTCACTTTTTACACCAAAAATTATCTTTTCTTTTATGGAGAGAAAAGACTTCAATTCAACTCATTCAAGTTCTTTTTCCAGACACCATATTTTTCCAGACACCACTGGAGACTACGTAAGCTCATTTTTCCTACTCTTTTTCACTTTGGGTTTCTTGCAGAGAGAAGGGGCTGAGACATTGACTAGAAAGAAAATAACACTTTGATTTGGTTGATTTTCAGTTGTTTTTGTAAGATCTTTAGTGCAGGAGAAAAACAAGCATCTGATTGGAGACATCAGCATCTGTCTCTCAGCAGACTCGAAGAAACAGAGGAGCATCCGTGCATGTCCTTGGCGGCTTTAAAGCCCTATGAAAACGTCAGTCGCGGGAGTTGTAGCAGAGGAAAGTACCAATGTAAATTCACACTTTACAGGCTTGTGGCTCCACTGGTAACAGCTGTCGACCACTTTTGGGCTATTCAGCCATTTCTGGAGCATCTACCTGCTGTTAAAAATGTAGCAATCATCCAGGTGCTTGGTTAGACCTGCGCTCAGAAGCTCAGCATTAGCTGCAGCAAGGAAATCACAGTGCCATTGATTTCCAAATACAAGAACCCTGGGCTCAGACATGACTTTAGTTTAGCAAAGTGGGGAATTTTGACATGTCCTGCCATTTCTCACATCATTATTTTTGTTGTTTGACTGTCTTGAACCACGCACTGTAAACAAGCTTCCCCTTTGTTGGACAGGGTTCCGATTTGATGTCCTCCTATTTCTCTGCTATTTGGAAGATGAGAATTTGTGTTTGTGTATTTTTGATTATTTTGCCAATGTTTCTAAATTTTCATTTCAGAATGAAAATAAATAGGCAGGAATAGTGAAATACAAAATGGGGATAGATATTCAAGGTCTGAATTTGTGACTGCTGATCCCTCATAAATATGCCAGATATCAAGCCGCTAAGGTTTCTGACTGAGTGAAACACGTGAATCAGTCCTCATCAAGCAAGTTCACAACCGGGAGGGTGAAATCCACACACAGCTGAATATGCAGAGCGCTATCCGTCAGGGAAAGAAGGTGTCATAGCATTCTCAGAGTCTGTGATGGGAGTTCTTCTTTAGGGAAGAGGTTAGAAACTCAGAAAAGATTTAGCAAATAGTAGCAACAAGTATGTAGGGCTTTCAAATGATCTTGTAGTGAAAGTCTAAACCTGTAATCTGTGAGATCTATGAAGAAGTTGTCAGTGAGATCTCTGAAGCCTATTCAGATGTCATCTCACTAAACTGCAATGACCAACACAGAAGTCTTCCACTAAGCATTTGCTTTCCTCTACAGTGAAGGAAGAGAAACATCTATAGGCACAGATTCATGCATTTCATGTCTGATAATTGCAGAAAGGTAGCTTAAAGTAGACCCCTGAAATCAGGAAAGATGGATCGTGAGATTTATTCTGCCAGGAGGCAAATCCTTCTGCTAACTGATAGCTCCTGAATAATTCAGAGAAATAGATCAGCTTGCATTGCATTGTCTGGAAACAGAAGAAGTCCAGGTATCTCATTTGAAAGCCTGTTCTGGTACTCACTGTGCTCCAAACTTGAATAGTTCTGCTAATATTAGGCATCACCTTTTGGTGAGACTACTAGGCTCCACCCTGTTTTGTCTTTGTTCCTCCACACAGCTCAAATTTGTAAGTCTGCCATTGTTTTCTTTCCTCTCATACCATCAATTTAATTCTCCTTTCACTGTGTCCTTTCTCCTAGGTGCAACACAGCAGAAGACATGGTGTGGCAGAATCACACTAGGGTGAGTGATTTTTTCCTCTCAGGCCTCACCACCAACTATGCTGTAGAGCTCGTCCTCTTCATCTTCTTCATGATAATCTATGTGCTGATTATTTTGGGCAACAGTCTCATCATCTTCACAATTACACATGATCAGCGTCTGCACACTCCCATGTACTTCTTCCTCAGTAACCTCTCTGTCATTGACATATGCCACTCCTCGGTGGTGATTCCCAAGATGCTGGCTAACTCCTTGACGGACAAGAAGAGCATCTCCTTTGAGGAGTGCATGGCACAGATGTTCTTCCTCCACCTCTTTGCCTGCACAGAGATTTTTCTCCTCACCATCATGGCCTATGATCGCTACCTAGCCATCTGCAATCCCATGCATTATGGCACCATCATGAGCTGGAAGATGTGCCTCCAGCTGGCCACAGTCATGTGGATGGGAGGGCTGATACACTCTGTAGCCCTCACTGTCCTGCCTCTCAACCTCCCATACTGTGGTCCCAGTGCCATCGACAACTTCTTTTGTGATGTCCCCTTGGTCATTAAGTTGGCCTGCACAAACACCCATGTCTTAGAAATGCTGATTATCTCCAACTCAGGCCTCATCTCTGTGGTCTGCTTCCTGGTGCTGGTGACTTCCTATGTGGTCATCTTGGTCTCACTGAGGAACCATCTCTCGGAAGGGCAGCACAAAGCCTTATCCACCTGTGCGGCTCACTTGACAGTTGTGACAATGTTCCTAGGACACTGCATTTTCATCTATCTCAGGCCAGCCAAGAGTTTAGCGGCAGACAAAGTAGTGTCAATCTTCTTCACTGCCATCACCCCTCTGATGAATCCCATTATCTATACTTTAAGGAATGAAGATATGCAAAATGCTTTGAGAAAGCAATGCAGGCGGCAGATTGATTGCCAAGACAAGTGACACAAGTGACACTGCTGGAGGTGACCGTGAGGATTCCAATCCCTGGGTATTGCCTGTGCCTATCCCCTTCACGCAGGGTATTCTCCGGTCATTAATCTTCAGCTTTTGCCTTCTCTGCACCCAGAACATGGACTTGAAATCAAACAATGACATTAGGTTCAATGACATCTTATCTTAATCTTATCTTCTTCGTCTTTTTATCAAGAACAGAAACTAATCATAGATGCATTTATGGTGTTGAACGTACTTTGGAGGCCATACAAGCTTCTGCCCACTTCCAGCTGGTTCTCAAATGTATTTCTTGCAGCATATTAAAGCATTTTGTACCTGAGTGAGAGATTCCCCTTGCTTGGCGCTTCTACTAAATCTATGTCATTGAACGAGTGGTGGAGGGGGTGAGTGACACAATGCACTTCACTTGTGTGAAAGAGATAGTAATTGGTTTTATTGATGTGGACAATGGTTTCATGAGATTCTGTGGCAAGGTCACTTATTATTTACTGTATGGGGTACAAGATGATACACAGAATTACCAAGGAGACCCTCGTAACTCAGGAGGCTGCTGATCAGACCCCATACCTTCAAAGAGCTCATACTCTACCTCTACTTGATGGAGATCACTCCCTGCCCTGCCATCATATTATTCACACTCTTCCTCTGCCTCTGTCGTACTATCATATGAATTACAACTCGAATAGTTAGTTCCTCTAAGTCCTGCTGTAAATATTTCACTGTTTTTTTTTCTTCATAAACATGCAGCACACATACAAATTAATAATGATGGGGATCAGTGTCGTCTGTGTTTTCTGTTAGGAGGGCACATATAATGATCTTTCTGCGAGCAGGAGGGCAGGTACAAAGTCTGCGCATGCTGCAGGTGGCTGCATCCCCATTATGGCCATTAGGGACAAAACTGGCCTTTGAGAGCCAGCATGACCCAAGGAAGAGAAGCAACGTAGGAAGTCACTATGAGGTCAGCTCACGTCCATGGGCCCAAAGCAGGTAGTGAAGTAGGCAAGCTCCAGACCCAGGAGGGGAGGAAGGATTCACAGGTCTGTGGAGGCGATACTCTTTCTGGGAAGGAGTGTGCACTTCGTGCCTACCCCATCTTCCCCTCTTGTACCCTTTGGGTCCCTGACAGGGGGGCCTTGAGGTTGGAAGGGAAGTGAGCCTCTCCTTCATTCTCCATGGGGTAGCACTGGAGTCCAGTCCCCCAGCATTAGGGAAGATGGGGAAGGGCATAGCTCCAACCAGCTACCCCACCATTGCCAAGTAATAGGGAACAGAGATGATCTCCAGGATGCTAAGGCCTGTAAGATCAGTGGGCTCCTCCACAGCTTCCCAATGTAGACAGCCAGTAGGTTCTCCGCAGTGTTGTGGTGGGCACAGGCAGCACAGGGATCTGCTCTGGGGTAGGTCTGGGCTGGAGCCCTGGGCAGGAAAGGGTTCGGAAGGGCAGTGACAGGCCTCCACAGAGAGCAGGTCTGTTCCCCTCCAGGCCAGAGCAGGTGAAGGGCCTCAGCACATTGACTGCACTGCAGAGTGCTGTGCTGAGCGCATGAGCCCGGGCCCTCATCCAGACAGCCCACAGGACATTGTGTGCCAGAGGGGAGATACTGTGTGAAGTTGGGGCCCTGCTCCGGCATCTCAGGTGCAGTCCTCTAGGACAATATGGGTTGCTGGGAGTGGTTCGTGTCTGACATAGAAAATCCTGCAGTAGGGTGATGTAGAGCAGGTACATGGGACATGTACATGTACCTGCCGGGACATGGGGGACAGCCATGGAGTGGGACCCGCTGCCTCGTGCTGGGCCCAGGAGCCTGGGCAAACACCTGCAGACACTGTGTGTGAAGGGCATGTTCCCCTTCTGTTCCACACCAGCTCCGCCTTGATCATTGCTAGTGCCCAAACCTTAGAATCATAGAATCAGAGACCTGTTTTGGTTAGAAAACACCTTTTTAGATCACTGAGTTGAACTATAAACAGTTCAATACCACACCTGCTAAACCATGTCCTTAAGTACCTCATCCACACATGTCCTGAGCACTGCCAGGGACTGTGACTCCATGATGTTCCTGGGCAGCCTGTTCCAATGCTTGGCTAGTCTTACCCTGTAGACATTCCTCCTACGGTCTTAACTGAACCTCCTGTGGTGCTGCTTGAGGCCATTTCCTCTTGTCGTAGCTGTGGTAATTCTGGAGAAGAGATGGACCCCCCCACCTCACTACAATCTCCTTCCCTGGGAGGAATCTCCGCCTTCCCTGGGTGTTTCAGCTGCTGCTCCCCTCATGCAGCCCCTGGTGACACACGCTGAGGTCACACTGGCTTGTGCTGCATCACAAGGAGGTGACCCCAGCGACCGGCAGGGCCCCGTCACTTCCCTGCCAGGCACGCGCGCTGCTGGTCACTGCTCGCCGTGCTCTGCTCCACTGCTGCCCTTTGGAGCTTCTCGGTGACGAGGAGCGCACACAGGAGGCAGTGAGAGTGCTCGGGGAAGCTCTCCCTCACGGGCTGAGAACAAGCGGCTCGTTGGAGAGAGAGGAGTCCTTGGCGAGGTCACGGGAAGAGAATCCTTCTTCCCTGCTTGACCAGCGAACCAAGGACAGGTGGGAAGCCAAGATGGAGGGCTTCTGGACTCAGATCATCAGTCCGGCGTACTCCGTTTTGTTCCCTGTGCTCCTGCAGCTCTCTGCTGAGGGTAAGGGCTTTGGGCGCTGCTTCAGCAGGTGCTGCAGACCATGTTAGTTGTCAAAGCAGCTGTGGCTCCGGGGCTGTAGCCTGCAGAGGGCTGCGGGCTCTTGTAAGAGCCTGGCCCAAGGACCCTATCCCGCTTGGGAGACAGAGTGTTGTGCGGGACTCATGGTTCTTGGTCGTGCTGCTGCCCTGAGCCCCAAGCTCCTTTGGGCAGAGCTCCCTCTGCTCAGGGAGTTGCAGTGTGGGGTCAGATCTGCCTGGGAAGGGGGAGGCCCTCTGGGGACTGGCTCTGGGTGGGAAGGGGTCCTTCCTCCAGGGGCTGAAGGTGTCCCGGCATTCCCACGGGTCTCTCAAGAGCCTGCCACCAATGCCGCCTTTCTTCTTGTTTGGTGCAAGCTCTGTTTCTTCGTCCTGTATCCTCGTGGGCCTCCAGTGGGCAGAACATAGCTTGAGCTTGGAGATGGCATCCTTGGCATCCTTGGCCAGGAGGCAGGTGGCCGCTGCCCTTCTGCCAAACCCTTCCCTTGTCCCGCTTTCTTCTCTGCACCTCCACGGGGATCAGCGGGAGGCGGGCAGCCTGCAACGATGCCATAGGCCAGCTCGCAGCTGGCGGAGTGGCTTTTTGGTTGATTTGAATGTGCGTGCCTCTGTCACCCCGGGAGGAGCAGCTTGCGCAGAGCTTGGAGCTGCCTGACACTTCTTTCCCTTGCTTCACAGAGATTGTCATGGTTTGGGATGTTGTTTCCCGATACATCCTGCAGCAGCTTGTGATCGGCAAGGTGGGCTGGCGTCCTGCTCCCCTCGCCCTGCAGCCTTGCAGTTTCCCAGGCCGTCTTGGGCCCTGGGAATGATCCTTCCCCCATCGCAACGGCAGCGCACTGCCACCGGCCAGCGTGCAACAGAGCAGCTCCTTAGCTAACTTGGGGAGAAAGCACGTGCAGAACTCGTGGGAGAAACGAGTCGGCACCTCGTGGGCCTTCTCTTTTGGCTGTGGCCAGAACGGAGAGATCAAGCAGAGAAACAGAGGCAGTTTCCTCCCTTGGTTCTCTGGGAGAGCCCCGGCATCTTCTTGTGCTCTGAGATGCTAGGAAATACTTGGAGGACAAGGAGGGCCATGTGTGCAGAGGAGAGTGAAGACAACATCGCAGCAAGGAGCTCTCCTCCAAAGCTTTCCACAGTGCTCCTTCGTGCAGCTGCAGCAGCAGCAGCAGCAGGGAGAGCACAGAGCAGCCTGCCCGTGCTTGCAGAGTCCTCCCCTTTTCCACCAGCACACTGCTTACTCGTCATGTTTTTGTCTTTTCCGTGTGCAGGGTGTCCTGCTGGAGGGTCTTGGCACCTTCTGTACAGTTGAAGAGCCATTGTACCTGGGTGCAGAAGAGGTGCTCTGGGTTCGAAGACCCATTTTCAAGTTGGGCATGCAGATGGTCTGGCCGCGTGGGCTCACGTGCCCCGAAGTGACTCTCCCTGGTGAGACAGCAGGGACCACCCTCCGCTTTCCCTTGCCACTGTACCCGGGCTGGGAGTGTGCTCCCTGCGCTTTGCAGGGGCTGCCAGAAGCAGGCAATGCCCTCCACAGCTGGGGGAACACACAGAGCTCCCCCTGCGCAACCCCTCACACAGAGAGCTCTTTCTTGGGAAGGACCTTCTCTGGAGTCTTCTGCTGCAAGTGTTGCAGCAAGTCGGGCTCTCTTGCCCTGACCTGCCCCCACTTTCATCTCTCTGCCACTCCCATGTCTTTCTCACCTAGTCCTGGAAATTGCGCCTGCTGCAGCACTGACACTGTTTGACTTCCTTGCAGACGACATCCAAATTGAGCCACTGAACTACCAGCTCTTGTCCCTGGTGACGTCCTTGCCACGGCGTGTGGTGGAAGCCTGTGTGGAAGAGACCATCCACTTATTCTCTTTGCACTTGGAGAACAAGCAGAATGTGGTCTTTGCCTTCCGGGACTTGGGTGTGCTGAGCCGCCAGGGAGACACGCTCTGCATGATGTTTTACGACAGCTGCATCCAACGGCTGGGGAGAAGGGCAAGCCTCATTGCGGCCCTTCGCAGTGTAAGTTGCTCATCTTCCCAGGCCTACTTCCATTGCTTTGGGAAGCCTTCGTGGCCATCCTGCATGTGGCGGGCTACACAAACACCTTCTGCAGTGTGTGTCCCCCCGCCAAATTCCCCACTCCCAAGGAAAACACTCCCTGTCTTCCTGGATGCCTGTCTCTATTAAATGCTTGGCATGGCTATTGAGCACTTGCAAGTCTTTGCTGTGGAGCATCTCCGCTCCACAACTAGGGGCTAATGTGCATGGCAGAGGACTCAGAAGAGGGATTTGCAGTGGCAGGCTCCTCCTGTAGCAGGATGAGGGGCTGCTGCCTTTGTCAGCAGGCAGGGAGCTGCCTCAGAAACCTCCCAACGGGCCTGGGTTGTCTTGCAGGTCCCTTGGCCAGCGGATCCTGTTGAGCCAAGCGGAAACATCGATACTCCTGGAACCAGGTCTAGCCGAGTCCACGTGTTCCCCAGGTGAGTGCGTTTCCTCTGCAGCCCTTAGCTTTGCTGACAGGGCCGGCCCCTAGATGCTGCTCGCACTCTGCACTGCCCATGGTCAGTGCTCACAAGAATTTAAGCCACGTCCTCTGCCTTTGGACAGACTCTGGCAAAAACCCTCCAAGAAGCAGATGGCAGGCAAGGTGTTCTCCGACAACAGGGAGGAGCATTAGTGCCAGCAAGAGGCCAGGGGCAGACAGCCCCCTTTCTTCAATCGTGCCTTGTCTTCTGCTTTCCAGGTTTCAGCTTCTGGAGGAAGACAGCCCAGAAGCCAAGGCTGCTCCTGCTGCCCCTCCACGCACGCAGAAAAAGCCTGAGGTGCCCCAGTGTCCCAGGGCCAACAAAGGTAAGGCCAAAGCTGCCGGCCTGCGGGGCACGTTGGTTCCCTGTCCCCCCACGCTGCCTCACAGCAGCCACCTGGAAAGGTGCTGCTCAGCAGGCTCTGCTCAAGAGCTTCCTCCCTTCCTCCTTGCAGAATGGCAGCCTAGAAAGATCCTGCAGCAGCGCAAGGAGCTGTGTCTGCCCATGCTGCCAAGCTGGGGGGCAGGCAGGAGGCGGCAAGGCCCCGAGAAGCAGCCTGCTGCCAGGTGAGAGCCTTGGCGGAGGCGGAAGGGACGAGGGCTGCGCTTGTTTGGACCTCTGCACCAGAGCAGGCCCCTTTGCACATGCTGGCCCTACGGCCTCCAAAATGCCCCCGACACACACCCCACTTAAGGCTGTTCTCCTGCTGGAAGGCAAGCGTGTAGCACTTTGCGTGGGAGCCTCCCATGGCCATAGCTTTCCTCCAGCGTCAGGATATCTTGGGGAGCCAAATGGAAATGCCTAGTGCAGGAGTGTTTGTCCAGGAAGGAGTCCCTCGAGATTGCAGGGAATCCCATCCTTTTCCTTGTGGGAACAAATGCTCCCTGTCCTAAACCTCTTGCCTCTCATGGTGTCTTCTCAGCAACTTGATCAAACAAGTGGGGCACATGAAGGAGCCTTTGGGGCAGAAGGAGGGGAAAGTGGAGCACCGCCCACATCCTCCATCTGCTCCTCGGACTTCTGCTGCCCGTGCTGCTCCCAGGGCTGCCGCACAGGTGTGTGATGGGATGTCGCGGAAAGGGCCCTGAGCGCGGGCTCCCTACAACGCCCAGTGGGCTCTTTGGCATGTGTCCAGCAATGATGCAAATTATATCCACACTTGCAAGCATCTGCCTACTGATATAACATCTATAACGTCTTCTGGGGCTTTGTTAATCGCAGAAATGGGTGGGTTTGCCCTCGAAGGCATTGGAAAGATGCCGGTGCATCTTTCGGCCCTGATCAGTTAGGGCAGCAGAGAGCCATATTCCCACTGTGCTGACACAGGACTAGGAGCCAGGGAGGCTCAAGAGCAGAAGTGTAAGGGAGGGGGAAGAGCAACAGCCAACAATTCCCCAATGTCCCAGTGTGGACCCTGCTTGAAAAGAGATCCTATGGGATGCCTTTGACAGCCCTCAGAACAGGGCGTATCATCCAGGAAGCCAGCTCTTGTAGCCCGTTGCATCAGCTGCTTGTATAGCCTGAGCACGGCTCTGGAAGGCTTAGGTGCCTCCTCTATGAGTGGGCTAGTGCTCTCTCCCCCGTTCTCTCCTCCCCACTGAAACCTTTTCTTCTTCTTGCTCTTGCAATACAGATCCGAGTGCTGAAGCCTGCACGCCACCCTGAGCAGCACTGTTCCCCACACAGAGGGGTGCCCCCTGACAAGTGAGTGTGCACTGGCATGCCAGCTGCCAGGCAGGGCCTGGCACCATGGTGGCTCCTGACCCTGTGCAGGTGCTGCCACTCAGCTGCTGAGCACAGCAGACGACAGGCCCTCCTTTCAGCTGGTGGGGATGTGCAGGGGCTGAGGAGAGAAGAAGCCCCAAGGGGCCCCCAGGGAGCAGCAGCAGGACTTTGTTGATCCTTTGCAGGTATCTCTCGCCACGAGCAAAGCAGACCTTGCAGCTCCTGGAATCCTACAAAGTCCTCCGGGATCGCTGGAGGGAGAAGGTGGTCCAAAACCGCCAGAGCCTGCAGCTGCAGGAGGAGGCTCGCCGGTAAGTAGCTCCCAAGGCAGGCAGGGTCCCTGCTCCTGCCAAGCCCTTTGTGCCAAGGCCTGGGGGAAAGAGGGCCTTTCGCTGCCCCCTACGCCAGGGCACACAAGTGCCCTTGGAGCTTGGCCTCGCCTGTGCCTGGCCCAGCCATCCCTTGCACGGAAACGGGGTGGGGGCTGGGATGTGCCACTGGATTTTCAGGAGGCACCTGCATGTCATGACACACTCAGCATCTTTCTCCTCTACCCCTCAGTGCTTCAGTGATGAGCAGCCTCCAGAAGAAAGAGCAGCGGGGCCACAAGCTGGACGTGTCCGGGAGAAATGTCTTTTTCCCCCCAAATAAACTCCCTTTCTGAGTTCATGTGAGCCTTTCTTTGGTGCAGTGTGAAGCTTGCAAGCAGCACCAGGGCAGCTTTGGAAGGGCAGGCAGGGGGCACAGGGTAGCAGGGGGAGCGTGGAGCCTCCATCCCGGGACACTCTCGCTCTGAGCCATGCCTGTCTTGACCAGAGAAAAGGAAGAAGAAAGGCCATTGGAAAGGCCCTCCAGGGCAGCTGTTTCTGAGATGACGCTGGGCGCTGCAACACTGCTTTTTGCACCCTGGGACAAGCCTTGAGCAAGGGCAGGCGGGCTCCCGCAGGGAGAGGACGTGCTTGCGAGGCACAAGCTATCCCCCATCAGTAGCCAAAAGCAAAGTCGGCACGCCTGTGGGGCAGTCCTGCGCAGCCTGGCAGCTCCTACCTGCGGGCAGCTTCCTTGGCTCTAAGAAAGACCCTTCCCAGCTCCGGGAGACCATATCATGGGGAAAACCTTGCCTAAATCCTGCTCTGAGACATGTCAATTCATATGCAGTGGGAAACAAAGCGTCTTATGTTCTGGATGGCAAAATGGAAGAAGATGTTTGGTGAGTTACACACACCGGGGTTCAGCAGGTGGGAAGGCCTAAACTCCTTCCCCGGATGGGGGATGCTGCTGCCAGGATGCCTGCATCGCTCTTTAGGGCTGGCGAAGAAACAGCCACGAGGGAGAGCCCTCCTCCAGTTCTAGCACAGAATGCCATTCTTCCTCCTGGTCTTCTCCACCTCTGAGTCCCTTTCAGGCTCGAGAGCATCTTGGATAAAGGAGCCGGATACTCGAGAAGCACCATATGCTCAAGGCTCTTCTTGGGGTGGAATTGCCCAGGTGACTTCCTTAGCCAGAAAGGTGCAGGGAATGGATTTGGAAACTTAACTCTTCCTCTCAGGACTCGCCAGCATGCCCTGCTCCCCTGGCAATGGGACGTCATATCCAGACGAGCCCACCAAGATCTTTCTCCCTTCCTGTTGGCAGATGATTGTGCAGCAGAGTGCACGTGCCCTAAGACATGCATGCCCACCATTCAGAACAGTTGTGCAGCCAGTTGCAAGCAAGGGAAGGAGACTGGCGCTCCGCAGAGAGCGGGGCTCTGTTGCCTCAGTGTGTGGCCACACAAATCCTGCAGTGCTCGGGCACAGGCATTTTGGACCCTCTCTCTGCACCATGCAGAGCACACGAGCTCTCCCTGTCTCACAGAGGGAGGAGATGCTGCTGGCCGGGGCCAGGTGCTCCATCTGTCCTGCTGCCTAAGGGCCATTCCCAGCACCACAGGCCATTTCCTAGCAGCAACCGGAGTGTCTGGGGGCCTTGCAGCTCCTGGCCTCAGCCACTTGAGATGAGCCCAGGACACGCAAGATGGCAGCTGGGGCCCTTCCATGGACACAGAGCGGCACGGAGTGGCAGAAGCAGTCATCACTTTTCCAGGAAAAGTCTGACTCTCCTCCTGTACTGAGACCAAGGACCCATGCAGAAAGAGCCCCTCACACCTAAAAATGTAATGGGACATTTGCAACAGGGACCGACCCCAGCGCAGGGAGGACCTTCCCACCTCGCTCTGCCTTTCTTCCCTTCAATCACGCTGAGCACCTGTACACACAAAAGCCATGGAGCTCCGGGCGCTGCCTATGGGAGCCAGCCGTGCAAAACCAACTGCAGAGCTGCATGGGCCAGTCTCGAGCAGCATTTCCCAGGGCCTCCAAGGAGCAGGGCCAGCACCCTCAAAACACCAGCAACACTGCAATGGGAACCACCCGCTTCAATTGGCACCAGTCCACAAAGACTGGAACATCCCTGAAGCACAGAAATATTCCACAAAATGGGCCAACACCCCAGACTACCAGCATCCCCACAAACACCCCCTAATCCGGCAGTGCTCCCCCCAGAAAAAACATCTGCCCCAGCATCCCCAGTCTTGGCCATCACACTACACCAGGCATGAGGACCACGGCGCCCAGGCCACGTGCACAACCTCCACTGCCGGGACATGGGGGACAGCCATGGAGTGGGACCCGCTGCCTCGTGCTGGGCCCAGGAGCCTGGGCAAACACCTGCAGACACTGTGTGTGAAGGGCATGTTCCCCTTCTGTTCCACACCAGCTCCGCCTTGATCATTGCTAGTGCCCAAACCTTAGAATCATAGAATCAGAGACCTGTTTTGGTTAGAAAACACCTTTTTAGATCACTGAGTTGAACTATAAACAGTTCAATACCACACCTGCTAAACCATGTCCTTAAGTACCTCATCCACACACGTCCTGAGCACTGCCAGGGACTGTGACTCCATGATGTTCCTGGGCAGCCTGTTCCAACGCTTGGCTACTCTTACCCTGTAGACATTCCTCCTACGGTCTTAACTGAACCTCCCGTGGTGCTGCTTGAGGCCATTTCCTCTTGTCCTAGCTGTGGTAATTCTGGAGAAGAGATGAACCCCCCCCCACCTCACTAAAATCTCCTTCCCTGGGAGGAATCGCCGCCTTCCCTGGGTGTTTCAGCTGCCGCTCCCCTCATGCAGCCCCTGGTGACACGCGCTGAGGTCACACTGGCTTGTGCTGCATCACAAGGAGGTGACCCCAGCGACCGGCAGGGCCCCGTCACTTCCCTGCCAGGCACGCGCGCTGCTGGTCACTGCTCGCCGTGCTCTGCTCCACTGCTGCCCTTTGGAGCTTCTCGGTGACGAGGAGCGCACACAGGAGGCAGTGAGAGTGCTCGGGGAAGCTCTCCCTCACGGGCTGAGAACAAGGGGCTCGTTGGAGAGAGAGGAGTCCTTGGCGAGGTCACGGGAAGAGAATCCTTCTTCCCTGCTTGACCAGCGAACCAAGGACAGGTGGGAAGCCAAGATGGAGGGCTTCTGGACTCAGATCATCAGTCCGGCGTACTCCGTTTTGTTCCCTGTGCTCCTGCAGCTCTCTGCTGAGGGTAAGGGCTTTGGGCGCTGCTGCAGCAGGTGCCGCAGACCATGTTAGTTGTCAAAGCAGCTGTGGCTCCGGGGCTGTAGCCTGCAGAGGGCTGGGGGCTGTTGTAAGAGTCTGGTCCGAGGATCCTGTCCCGCTTGGGAGACAGAGTGTTGTGCGGGACTCATGATTCTTGGTCGTGCTGCTGCCCTGAGCCCCAAGCTCCTTTGGGCAGAGCTCCCTCTGCTCAGGGAGTTGCAGTGTGGGGTCAGATCTGCGTGGGAAGGGGGAGGCCCTCTGGGGACTGGCTCTGGGTGGGAAGGGGTCCTTCCTCCAGGGGCAGAAGGTGTCCCGGCATTCCCATGGGTCTCTCAAGAGCCTGCCACCAATGCCGCCTCTCTTCTTGTTTGGTGCAAGCTCTGTTTCTTCCTCCTGTATCCTCGTGGGCCTCCAGTGGGCAGAACATAGCTTGAGCTTGGAGATGGCATCCTTGGCCAGGAGGCAGGTGGCCGCTGCCCTTCTGCCAAACCCTTCCCTTGTCCCGCTTTCTTCTCTGCACCTCCATGGGGATCAGCGGGAGGTGGGCAGCCTGCAACGATGCCATAGGCCAGCTCGCAGCTGGCGGAGTGGCTTTTTGGTTGATTTGAATGTGCGTGCCTCTGTCACCCCGGGAGGAGAAGCTTGCGCAGAGCTTGGAGCTGCCTGACACTTCTTTCCCTTGCTTCACAGAGATTGTCATGGTTTGGGATGTTGTTTCCCGATACATCCTGCAGCAGCTTGTGATTGGCAAGGTGGGCTGGCGTCCTGCTCCCCTCGCCCTGCAGCATTGCAGTTTCCCAGGGCGTCCTGGGCCCTGGGAATGATCCTTCCCCCAGCGCCATGGCAGCGCACTGCCACCGGCCAGCGTGCGGCAGAGCAGCTCCTTAGCTAACTTGGGGAGAAAGCACGTGCAGAGCTTGTGGGAGAAACCAGTCGGCACCTCGTGGGCCTTCTCTTTTGGCTGTGGCCAGAATGGAGAGATCAAGCAGAGAGACGGAGGCAGTTTCCTCCCTTGGTGCTCTGAGAGAGCTCCGGCATCTTCTTGTGCTCTGAGATGCTAGGAAATACTTGGAGGACAGGGAGGGCCATGTGTGCAGAGGAGGGTGAAGACAACATTGCAGCAAGGAGCTCTCCTCCAAAGCTTTCCACAGTGCTCCTTCGTGCAGCTGCAGCAGCAGCAGCAGCAGGGAGAGCACAGAGCAGCCTGCCCGTGCTTGCAGAGTCCTCCCCTTTTCCACCAACACAGTGCTTACTCGTCATGTTTTTGTCTTTTCCGTGTGCAGGGTGTCCTGCTGGAGGGTCTTGGCACCTTCTGTACAGTTGAAGAGCCATTGTACCTGGGTGCAGAACAGGTGCTCTGGGTTCGAAGACCCATTTTCAAGTTGGGCATGCAGATGGTCTGGCCGCGTGGGCTCACGTGCCCCGAAGTGAATCTCCCTGGTGAGACAGCAGGGACCACCCTCTGCTTCCCCTTGCCACTGTACCCGGGCTGGGAGTGTGCTCCCTGCGCTTTGCAGGAGCTGCCAGAAGCAGGCAATGCCCTCCACAGCTGGGGGAACACACAGAGCTTCCCCCACGCAAGCCCCCACACAGAGATCTCTTTCTTGGGAAGGACCTTCTCTGGAGTCTTCTGCTGCAAGTGTTGCAGCAAGTCGGGCTCTCTTGCCCTGACCTGCCCCCACTTTCATCTCTCTGCCACTCCCATGTCTTTCTCACCTAGTCCTGGAAATTGCACCTGCTGCAGCACTGACACTGTTTGACTTCCTTGCAGACGACATCCAAATTGAGCCACTGAACTACCAGCTCTTGTCCCTGGTGACGTCCTTGCCACGGCGTGTGGTGGAAGCCTGTGTGGAAGAGACCATCCACTTATTCTCTTTGCACTTGGAGAACAAGCAGAATGTGGTCTTTGCGTTCCGGGACTTGGGTGTGCTGAGCTGCCAGGGAGACACGCTCTGCATGATGTTTTACGACAGCTGCATCCAACGGCTGAGGAGAAGGGTAAGCCTCTTTGCGGCCCTTCGCAGTGTAAGTTGCTCAGCTTCCCAGGCCTACTTCCATTGCTTTGGGAAGCCTCCGTGGCCATCCTGCATGTGGTGGGCTACACAAACACCTTCCGCAGTGTGTTTCCCCCCGCCAAATTCCCCACTCCCAAGGAAAACACTGCCTGTCTTCCTGGATGCCTGTCTCTATTAAATGCTTGGCATGACTATTGAGCACTTGCAAGTCTTTGCTGTGGAGCATCTCCGCTCCCCAACTAGGGGCTAATGTGCATGGCAGAGGACTCAGAACAGGGATTTGCAGCAGCAGGCTCCTCCTGTAGCAGGATGAGGGGCTGCTGCCTTTGTCAGCAGGCAGGGAGCTGCCCTGGAAACCTCCCAACGGGCCTGGGTTGTCTTGCAGGTCCCTTGGCCAGCGGATCCTGTTGAGCCAAGCGGAAACATCGATACTCCTGGAACCAGGTCTAGCCGAGTCCACGTGTTCCCCAGGTGAGTGCGTTTCCTCTGCAGCCCTTAGCTTTGCTGACAGGGCCGGCCCCTAGATGCTGCTCGCACTCTGCACTGCCCATGCTCAGTGCTCACAAGAATTTAAGCCACGTCCTCTGCCTTTGGACAGACTCTGGCAAAAACCCTCCAAGAAGCAGATGGCAGGCAAGGTGTTCTCCGACAACAGGGAGGAGCATTAGTGCCAGCAAGAGGCCAGGGGCAGACAGCCCCCTTTCTTCAAACGTGCCTTGTCTTCTGCTTTCCAGGTTTCAGCTTCTGCAGGAAAGCAGCCCAGAAGCCAAGGCTGCTCCCGCTGCCCCTCCATGCACGCAGAAGAAGCCTGAGGTGCCCCAGTGTCCCAGGGCCAACAAAGGTAAGGCCAAAGCTGCCGGCCTGCGGGGCACGTTGGCTCCCTGTCCCCCCACGCTGCCTCACAGCAGCCAGCTGGAAAGGTGCTGCTCAGCAGGCTCTGCTCAAGAGCTTCCTCCCTTCCTCCTTGCAGAATGGCAGCCTAGAAAGCTCCTGCGGCAGCGCAAGGAGCTGTGTCTGCCCATGCTGCCAAGCTGGGGGGCAGGCAGGAGGCGGCAAGGCCCCGAGAAGCAGCCTGCTGCCAGGTGAGAGCCTTGGCGGAGGCGGAAGGGACGAGGGCTGCGCTTGTTTGGACCTCTGCACCAGAGCAGGCCCCTTTGCACATGCTGGCCCTACGGCCTCCAAAAGGCTCCCGACACACACCCCACTTAAGGCTGTTCTCCTGCTGGAAGGCAAGCGTGTAGCACTTTGCGTGGGAGCCTCCCATGGCCATAGCTTTCCTCCAGCGTCAGGATATCTTGGGGAGCCAAATGGAAATGCCTAGTGCAGGAGTGTTTGTCCAGGAAGGAGTCCCTCAAGATTGCAGGGAATCCCATCCTTTTCCTTGTGGGAACAAATGCTCCCTGTCCTAAACCTCTTGCCTCTCATGGTGTCTTCTCAGCAACTTGATCAAACAAGTGGGGCACATGAAGGAGCCTTTGGGGCAGAAGGAGGGGAAAGTGGAGCACCGCCCACATCCTCCATCTGCTCCTCGGACTTCTGCTGCCCGTGCTGCTCCCAGGGCTGCCGCACAGGTGTGTGATGGGATGTCGCGGAAAGGGCCCTGAGCGCGGGCTCCCTACAACGCCCAGTGGGCTCTCTGGCATGTGTCCAGCAATGATGCAAATTATATCCACACTTGCAAGCATCTGCCTACTGATATAACATCTATAACGTCTTCTGGGGCTTTGTTAATCGCAGAAATGGGTGGGTTTGCCCTCGAAGGCATTGGAAAGATGCCGGTGCATCTTTCGGCCCTGATCAGTTAGGGCAGCAGAGAGCCATATTCCCACTGTGCTGACACAGGACTAGGAGCCAGGGAGGCTCAAGAGCAGAAGTGTAAGGGAGGGGGAAGAGCAACAGCCAACAATTCCCCAATGTCCCAGTGTGGACCCTGCTTGAAAAGAGATCCTATGGGATGCCTTTGACAGCCCTCAGAACAGGGCATATAATCCAGGAAGCCAGCTCTTGTAGCCTGTTGCATCAGCTGCTTGAATAGCCTGAGCACGGCTCTGGAACGCTTAGGCGCCTCCTCTATGAGTGGGCTAGTGCTCTCTCCCCCGTTCTCTCCTCCCCACTGAAACCTTTTCTTCTTCTTGCTCTTGCAATACAGATCCGAGTGCTGAAGCCTGCACGCCACCCTGAGCAGCACTGTTCCCCACACAGAGGGGTGCCCCCTGACAAGTGAGTGTGCCCTGGCATGCCAGCTGCCAGGCAGGGCCTGGCACCATGGTGGCTCCTGACCCTGTGCAGGTGCTGCCACTCAGCTGCTGAGCACAGCAGACGACAGGCCCTCCTTTCAGCTGGTGGGGATGTGCAGGGGCTGAGGAGAGAAGAAGCCCCAAGGGGCCCCCAGGGAGCAGCAGCAGGACTTTGTTGATCCTTTGCAGGTATCTCTCGCCACGAGCAAAGCAGACCTTGCAGCTCCTGGAATCCTACAAAGTCCTCCGGGATCGCTGGAGGGAGAAGGTGGTCCAAAACCGCCAGAGGCTGCAGCTGCAGGAGGAGGCTCGCCGGTAAGTAGCTCCCAAGGCAGGCAGGGTCCCTGCTCCTGCCAAGCCCTTTGTGCCAAGGCCTGGGGGAAAGAGGGCCTTTCGCTGCCCCCTACGCCAGGGCACACAAGTGCCCTTGGAGCTTGGCCTCGCCTGTGCCTGGCCCAGCCATCCCTTGCACGGAAATGAGGTGGGGGCTGGGATGTGCCACTGGATTTTCAGGAGGCACCTGCATGTCATGACACACTCAGCATCTTTCTCCTCTACCCCTCAGTGCTTCAGTGATGAGCAGCCTCCAGAAGAAAGAGCAGCGGGGCCACAAGCTGGAAGTGTCCGGGAGAAATGTCTTTTTCCCCCCAAATAAACTCCCTTTCTGAGTTCATGTGAGCCTTTCTTTGGTGCAGTGTGAAGCTTGCAAGCAGCACCAGGGCAGCTTTGGAAGGGCAGGCAGGGGGCACAGGGTAGCAGGGGGAGCGTGGAGCCTCCATCCCGGGACACTCTCGCTCTGAGCCATGCCTGTCTTGACCAGAGAAAAGGAAGAAGAAAGGCCATTGGAAAGGCCCTCCAGGGCAGCTGTTTCTGAGATGACGCTGGGCGCTGCAACACTGCTTTTTGCACCCTGGGACAAGCCTTGAGCAAGGGCAGGCGGGCTCCCGCAGGGAGAGGACGTGCTTGCGAGGCACAAGCTATCCCCCATCAGTAGCCAAAAGCAAAGTCGGCACGTCTGTGGGGCAGTCCTGCGCAGCCTGGCAGCTCCTACCTGCGGGCAGCTTCCTTGGCTCTAAGAAAGACCCTTCCCAGCTCCGGGAGACCATATCATGGGGAAAACCTTGCCTAAATCCTGCTCTGAGACATGTCAATTCATATGCAGTGGGAAACAAAGCGTCTTATGTTCTGGATGGCAAAATGGAAGAAGATGTTTGGTGAGTTACACACACCGGGGTTCAGCAGGTGGGAAGGCCTAAACTCCTTCCCCGGATGGGGGATGCTGCTGCCAGGATGCCTGCATCGCTCTTTAGGGCTGGCGAAGAAACAGCCACGAGGGAGAGCCCTCCTCCAGTTCTAGCACAGAATGCCATTCTTCCTCCTGGTCTTCTCCACCTCTGAGTCCCTTTCAGGCTCGAGAGCATCTTGGATAAAGGAGCCGGATACTCGAGAAGCACCATATGCTCAAGGCTCTTCTTGGGGTGGAATTGCCCAGGTGACTTCCTTAGCCAGAAAGGTGCAGGGAATGGATTTGGAAACTTAACTCTTCCTCTCAGGACTCGCCAGCATGCCCTGCTCCCCTGGCAATGGGACGTCATATCCAGACGAGCCCACCAAGATCTTTCTCCCTTCCTGTTGGCAGATGATTGTGCAGCAGAGTGCACGTGCCCTAAGACATGCATGCCCACCATTCAGAACAGTTGTGCAGCCAGTTGCAAGCAAGGGAAGGAGACTGGCGCTCCGCAGAGAGCGGGGCTCTGTTGCCTCAGTGTGTGGCCACACAAATCCTGCAGTGCTCGGGCACAGGCATTTTGGACCCTCTCTCTGCACCATGCAGAGCACACGAGCTCTCCCTGTCTCACAGAGGGAGGAGATGCTGCTGGCCGGGGCCAGGTGCTCCATCTGTCCTGCTGCCTAAGGGCCATTCCCAGCACCACAGGCCATTTCCTAGCAGCAACCGGAGTGTCTGGGGGCCTTGCAGCTCCTGGCCTCAGCCACTTGAGATGAGCCCAGGACACGCAAGATGGCAGCTGGGGCCCTTCCACGGACACAGAGCGGCACGGAGTGGCAGAAGCAGTCATCACTTTTCCAGGAAAAGTCTGACTCTCCTCCTGTACTGAGACCAAGGACCCATGCAGAAAGAGCCCCTCACACCTAAAAATGTAATGGGACATTTGCAACAGGGACCGACCCCAGCGCAGGGAGGACCTTCCCACCTCGCTCTGCCTTTCTTCCCTTCAATCACGCTGAGCACCTGTACACACAAAAGCCATGGAGCTCCGGGCGCTGCCTATGGGAGCCAGCCGTGCAAAACCAACTGCAGAGCTGCATGGGCCAGTCTCGAGCAGCATTTCCCAGGGCCTCCAAGGAGCAGGGCCAGCACCCTCAAAACACCAGCAACACTGCAATGGGAACCACCCGCTTCAATTGGCACCAGTCCACAAAGACTGGAACATCCCTGAAGCACAGAAATATTCCACAAAATGGGCCAACACCCCAGACTACCAGCATCCCCACAAACACCCCCTAATCCGGCAGTGCTCCCCCCAGAAAAAACATCTGCCCCAGCATCCCCAGTCTTGGCCATCACACTACACCAGGCATGAGGACCACGGCGCCCAGGCCACGTGCACAACCTCCACTGCCGGGACATGGGGGACAGCCATGGAGTGGGACCCGCTGCCTCGTGCTGGGCCCAGGAGCCTGGGCAAACACCTGCAGACACTGTGTGTGAAGGGCATGTTCCCCTTCTGTTCCACACCAGCTCCGCCTTGATCATTGCTAGTGCCCAAACCTTAGAATCATAGAATCAGAGACCTGTTTTGGTTAGAAAACACCTTTTTAGATCACTGAGTTGAACTATAAACAGTTCAATACCACACCTGCTAAACCATGTCCTTAAGTACCTCATCCACACACGTCCTGAGCACTGCCAGGGACTGTGACTCCATGATGTTCCTGGGCAGCCTGTTCCAATGCTTGGCTCGTCTTACACTATAGACATTCCTCCTACGGTCTTAACTGAACCTCCCGTGGTGCTGCTTGAGGCCATTTCCTCTTGTCCTAGCTGTGGTAATTCTGGAGAAGAGATGAACCCCCCCCCACCTCACTAAAATCTCCTTCCCTGGGAGGAATCGCCGCCTTCCCTGGGTGTTTCAGCTGCCGCTCCCCTCATGCAGCCCCTGGTGACACGCGCTGAGGTCACACTGGCTTGTGCTGCATCACAAGGAGGTGACCCCAGCGACCGGCAGGGCCCCGTCACTTCCCTGCCAGGCACGCGCGCTGCTGGTCACTGCTCGCCGTGCTCTGCTCCACTGCTGCCCTTTGGAGCTTCTCGGTGACGAGGAGCGCACACAGGAGGCAGTGAGAGTGCTCGGGGAAGCTCTCCCTCACGGGCTGAGAACAAGGGGCTCGTTGGAGAGAGAGGAGTCCTTGGCGAGGTCACGGGAAGAGAATCCTTCTTCCCTGCTTGACCAGCGAACCAAGGACAGGTGGGAAGCCAAGATGGAGGGCTTCTGGACTCAGATCATCAGTCCGGCGTACTCCGTTTTGTTCCCTGTGCTCCTGCAGCTCTCTGCTGAGGGTAAGGGCTTTGGGCGCTGCTGCAGCAGGTGCCGCAGACCATGTTAGTTGTCAAAGCAGCTGTGGCTCCGGGGCTGTAGCCTGCAGAGGGCTGGGGGCTGTTGTAAGAGTCTGGTCCGAGGATCCTGTCCCGCTTGGGAGACAGAGTGTTGTGCGGGACTCATGGTTCTTGGTCGTGCTGCTGCCCTGAGCCCCAAGCTCCTTTGGGCAGAGCTCCCTCTGCTCAGGGAGTTGCAGTGTGGGGTCAGATCTGCGTGGGAAGGGGGAGGCCCTCTGGGGACTGGCTCTGGGTGGGAAGGGGTCCTTCCTCCAGGGGCAGAAGGTGTCCCGGCATTCCCATGGGTCTCTCAAGAGCCTGCCACCAATGCCGCCTCTCTTCTTGTTTGGTGCAAGCTCTGTTTCTTCCTCCTGTATCCTCGTGGGCCTCCAGTGGGCAGAACATAGCTTGAGCTTGGAGATGGCATCCTTGGCCAGGAGGCAGGTGGCCGCTGCCCTTCTGCCAAACCCTTCCCTTGTCCCGCTTTCTTCTCTGCACCTCCATGGGGATCAGCGGGAGGTGGGCAGCCTGCAACGATGCCATAGGCCAGCTCGCAGCTGGCGGAGTGGCTTTTTGGTTGATTTGAATGTGCGTGCCTCTGTCACCCCGGGAGGAGAAGCTTGCGCAGAGCTTGGAGCTGCCTGACACTTCTTTCCCTTGCTTCACAGAGATTGTCATGGTTTGGGATGTTGTTTCCCGATACATCCTGCAGCAGCTTGTGATTGGCAAGGTGGGCTGGCGTCCTGCTCCCCTCGCCCTGCAGCATTGCAGTTTCCCAGGGCGTCCTGGGCCCTGGGAATGATCCTTCCCCCAGCGCCATGGCAGCGCACTGCCACCGGCCAGCATGCGGCAGAGCAGCTCCTTAGCTAACTTGGGGAGAAAGCACGTGCAGAGCTTGTGGGAGAAACCAGTCGGCACCTCGTGGGCCTTCTCTTTTGGCTGTGGCCAGAATGGAGAGATCAAGCAGAGAGACGGAGGCAGTTTCCTCCCTTGGTGCTCTGAGAGAGCTCCGGCATCTTCTTGTGCTCTGAGATGCTAGGAAATACTTGGAGGACAGGGAGGGCCATGTGTGCAGAGGAGGGTGAAGACAACATTGCAGCAAGGAGCTCTCCTCCAAAGCTTTCCACAGTGCTCCTTCGTGCAGCTGCAGCAGCAGCAGCAGCAGGGAGAGCACAGAGCAGCCTGCCCGTGCTTGCAGAGTCCTCCCCTTTTCCACCAACACAGTGCTTACTCGTCATGTTTTTGTCTTTTCCGTGTGCAGGGTGTCCTGCTGGAGGGTCTTGGCACCTTCTGTACAGTTGAAGAGCCATTGTACCTGGGTGCAGAACAGGTGCTCTGGGTTCGAACACCCATTTTCAAGTTGGGCATGCAGATGGTCTGGCCGCGTGGGCTCACGTGCCCCGAAGTGAATCTCCCTGGTGAGACAGCAGGGACCACCCTCTGCTTCCCCTTGCCACTGTACCCGGGCTGGGAGTGTGCTCCCTGCGCTTTGCAGGAGCTGCCAGAAGCAGGCAATGCCCTCCACAGCTGGGGGAACACACAGAGCTTCCCCCACGCAAGCCCCCACACAGAGATCTCTTTCTTGGGAAGGACCTTCTCTGGAGTCTTCTGCTGCAAGTGTTGCAGCAAGTCGGGCTCTCTTGCCCTGACCTGCCCCCACTTTCATCTCTCTGCCACTCCCATGTCTTTCTCACCTAGTCCTGGAAATTGCACCTGCTGCAGCACTGACACTGTTTGACTTCCTTGCAGACGACATCCAAATTGAGCCACTGAACTACCAGCTCTTGTCCCTGGTGACGTCCTTGCCACGGCGTGTGGTGGAAGCCTGTGTGGAAGAGACCATCCACTTATTCTCTTTGCACTTGGAGAACAAGCAGAATGTGGTCTTTGCGTTCCGGGACTTGGGTGTGCTGAGCTGCCAGGGAGACACGCTCTGCATGATGTTTTACGACAGCTGCATCCAACGGCTGAGGAGAAGGGTAAGCCTCTTTGCGGCCCTTCGCAGTGTAAGTTGCTCAGCTTCCCAGGCCTACTTCCATTGCTTTGGGAAGCCTCCGTGGCCATCCTGCATGTGGCGGGCTACACAAACACCTTCCGCAGTGTGTTTCCCCCCGCCAAATTCCCCACTCCCAAGGAAAACACTGCCTGTCTTCCTGGATGCCTGTCTCTATTAAATGCTTGGCATGACTATTGAGCACTTGCAAGTCTTTGCTGTGGAGCATCTCCGCTCCACAATTAGGGGCTAATGTGCATGGCAGAGGACTCAGAAGAGGGATTTGCAGCAGCAGGCTCCTCCTGTAGCAGGATGAGGGGCTGCTGCCTTTGTCAGCAGGCAGGGAGCTGCCCTGGAAACCTCCCAACGGGCCTGGGTTGTCTTGCAGGTCCCTTGGCCAGCGGATCCTGTTGAGCCAAGCGGAAACATCGATACTCCTGGAACCAGGTCTAGCCGAGTCCACGTGTTCCCCAGGTGAGTGCGTTTCCTCTGCAGCCCTTAGCTTTGCTGACAGGGCCGGCCCCTAGATGCTGCTCGCACTCTGCACTGCCCATGCTCAGTGCTCACAAGAATTTAAGCCACGTCCTCTGCCTTTGGACAGACTCTGGCAAAAACCCTCCAAGAAGCAGATGGCAGGCAAGGTGTTCTCCGACAACAGGGAGGAGCATTAGTGCCAGCAAGAGGCCAGGGGCAGACAGCCCCCTTTCTTCAAACGTGCCTTGTCTTCTGCTTTCCAGGTTTCAGCTTCTGCAGGAAAGCAGCCCAGAAGCCAAGGCTGCTCCCGCTGCCCCTCCATGCACGCAGAAGAAGCCTGAGGTGCCCCAGTGTCCCAGGGCCAACAAAGGTAAGGCCAAAGCTGCCGGCCTGCGGGGCACGTTGGCTCCCTGTCCCCCCACGCTGCCTCACAGCAGCCACCTGGAAAGGTGCTGCTCAGCAGGCTCTGCTCAAGAGCTTCCTCCCTTCCTCCTTGCAGAATGGCAGCCTAGAAAGATCCTGCAGCAGCGCAAGGAGCTGTGTCTGCCCATGCTGCCAAGCTGGGGGGCAGGCAGGAGGCGGCAAGGCCCCGAGAAGCAGCCTGCTGCCAGGTGAGAGCCTTGGCGGAGGCGGAAGGGACGAGGGCTGCGCTTGTTTGGACCTCTGCACCAGAGCAGGCCCCTTTGCACATGCTGGCCCTACGGCCTCCAAAAGGCTCCCGACACACACCCCACTTAAGGCTGTTCTCCTGCTGGAAGGCAAGCGTGTAGCACTTTGCGTGGGAGCCTCCCATGGCCATAGCTTTCCTCCAGCGTCAGGATATCTTGGGGAGCCAAATGGAAATGCCTAGTGCAGGAGTGTTTGTCCAGGAAGGAGTCCCTCGAGATTGCAGGGAATCCCATCCTTTTTCTTGTGGGAACAAATGCTCCCTGTCCTAAACCTCTTGCCTCTCATGGTGTCTTCTCAGCAACTTGATCAAACAAGTGGGGCACATGAAGGAGCCTTTGGGGCAGAAGGAGGGGAAAGTGGAGCACCGCCCACATCCTCCATCTGCTCCTCGGACTTCTGCTGCCTGTGCTGCTCCCAGGGCTGCCGCACAGGTGTGTGATGGGATGTCGCGGAAAGGGCCCTGAGCGCGGGCTCCCTACAACGCCCAGTGGGCTCTCTGGCATGTGTCCAGCAATGATGCAAATTATATCCACACTTGCAAGCATCTGCCTACTGATATAACATCTATAACGTCTTCTGGGGCTTTGTTAATCGCAGAAATGGGTGGGTTTGCCCTCGAAGGCATTGGAAAGATGCCGGTGCATCTTTCGGCCCTGATCAGTTAGGGCAGCAGAGAGCCATATTCCCACTGTGCTGACACAGGACTAGGAGCCAGGGAGGCTCAAGAGCAGAAGTGTAAGGGAGGGGGAAGAGCAACAGCCAACAATTCCCCAATGTCCCAGTGTGGACCCTGCTTGAAAAGAGATCCTATGGGATGCCTTTGACAGCCCTCAGAACAGGGCGTATCATCCAGGAAGCCAGCTCTTGTAGCCCGTTGCATCAGCTGCTTGTATAGCCTGAGCACGGCTCTGGAAGGCTTAGGCGCCTCCTCTATGAGTGGGCTAGTGCTCTCTCCCCCGTTCTCTCCTCCCCACTGAAACCTTTTCTTCTTCTTGCTCTTGCAATACAGATCCGAGTGCTGAAGCCTGCACGCCACCCTGAGCAGCACTGTTCCCCACACAGAGGGGTGCCCCCTGACAAGTGAGTGTGCCCTGGCATGCCAGCTGCCAGGCAGGGCCTGGCACCATGGTGGCTCCTGACCCTGTGCAGGTGCTGCCACTCAGCTGCTGAGCACAGCAGACGACAGGCCCTCCTTTCAGCTGGTGGGGATGTGCAGGGGCTGAGGAGAGAAGAAGCCCCAAGGGGCCCCCAGGGAGCAGCAGCAGGACTTTGTTGATCCTTTGCAGGTATCTCTCGCCACGAGCAAAGCAGACCTTGCAGCTCCTGGAATCCTACAAAGTCCTCCGGGATCGCTGGAGGGAGAAGGTGGTCCAAAACCGCCAGAGGCTGCAGCTGCAGGAGGAGGCTCGCCGGTAAGTGGCTCCCAAGGCAGGCAGGGTCCCTGCTCCTGCCAAGCCCTTTGTGCCAAGGCCTGGGGGAAAGAGGGCCTTTCGCTGCCCCCTACGCCAGGGCACACAAGTGCCCTTGGAGCTTGGCCTCGCCTGTGCCTGGCCCAGCCATCCCTTGCACGGAAACGGGGTGGGGGCTGGGATGTGCCACTGGATTTTCAGGAGGCACCTGCATGTCATGACACACTCAGCATCTTTCTCCTCTACCCCTCAGTGCTTCAGTGATGAGCAGCCTCCAGAAGAAAGAGCAGCGGGGCCACAAGCTGGACGTGTCCGGGAGAAATGTCTTTTTCCCCCCAAATAAACTCCCTTTCTGAGTTCATGTGAGCCTTTCTTTGGTGCAGTGTGAAGCTTGCAAGCAGCACCAGGGCAGCTTTGGAAGGGCAGGCAGGGGGCACAGGGTAGCAGGGGGAGCGTGGAGCCCCCATCCCGGGACACTCTCGCTCTGGGCCATGGGTGTCTTGACCAGAGAAAGGGAAGAAGAAAGGCCATTGAAAAGGCCCTCCAAGGCAGACGTTTCTTAGATGATGCTGGGCACTGCGACACTCCTTTCTGTACCCTGGGACAAGCCTTGAGCAAGGGCAGGCGGGCTCCCGCAGGGAGAGGACGTGCTTGCGAGGCACAAGCTATCCCCCATCAGTAGCCAAAAGCAAAGTCGGCACGTCTGTGGGGCAGTCCTGCGCAGCCTGGCAGCTCCTCCCTGCGGGCAGCTTCCTTGGCTCTAAGAAAGACCCTTCCCAGCTCCGGGAGACCATATCATGGGGAAAACCTTGCCTAAATCCTGCTCTGAGACATGTCAATTCATATGCAGTGGGAAACAAAGCGTCTTATGTTCTGGATGGCAAAATGGAAGAAGATGTTTGGTGAGTTACACACACCGGGGTTCAGCAGGTGGGAAGGCCTAAACTCCTTCCCCGGATGGGGGATGCTGCTGCCAGGATGCCTGCATCGCTCTTTAGGGCTGGCGAAGAAACAGCCACGAGGGAGAGCCCTCCTCCAGTTCTAGCACAGAATGCCATTCTTCCTCCTGGTCTTCTCCACCTCTGAGTCCCTTTCAGGCTCGAGAGCATCTTGGATAAAGGAGCCGGATACTCGAGAAGCACCATATGCTCAAGGCTCTTCTTGGGGTGGAATTGCCCAGGTGACTTCCTTAGCCAGAAAGGTGCAGGGAATGGATTTGGAAACTTAACTCTTCCTCTCAGGACTCGCCAGCATGCCCTGCTCCCCTGGCAATGGGACGTCATATCCAGACGAGCCCACCAAGATCTTTCTCCCTTCCTGTTGGCAGATGATTGTGCAGCAGAGTGCACGTGCCCTAAGACATGCATGCCCACCATTCAGAACAGTTGTGCAGCCAGTTGCAAGCAAGGGAAGGAGACTGGCGCTCCGCAGAGAGCGGGGCTCTGTTGCCTCAGTGTGTGGCCACACAAATCCTGCAGTGCTCGGGCACAGGCATTTTGGACCCTCTCTCTGCACCATGCAGAGCACACGAGCTCTCCCTGTCTCACAGAGGGAGGAGATGCTGCTGGCCGGGGCCAGGTGCTCCATCTGTCCTGCTGCCTAAGGGCCATTCCCAGCACCACAGGCCATTTCCTAGCAGCAACCGGAGTGTCTGGGGGCCTTGCAGCTCCTGGCCTCAGCCACTTGAGATGAGCCCAGGACACGCAAGATGGCAGCTGGGGCCCTTCCATGGACACAGAGCGGCACGGAGTGGCAGAAGCAGTCATCACTTTTCCAGGAAAAGTCTGACTCTCCTCCTGTACTGAGACCAAGGACCCATGCAGAAAGAGCCCCTCACACCTAAAAATGTAATGGGACATTTGCAACAGGGACCGACCCCAGCGCAGGGAGGACCTTCCCACCTCGCTCTGCCTTTCTTCCCTTCAATCACGCTGAGCACCTGTACACACAAAAGCCATGGAGCTCCGGGCGCTGCCTATGGGAGCCAGCCGTGCAAAACCAACTGCAGAGCTGCATGGGCCAGTCTCGAGCAGCATTTCCCAGGGCCTCCAAGGAGCAGGGCCAGCACCCTCAAAACACCAGCAACACTGCAATGGGAACCACCCGCTTCAATTGGCACCAGTCCACAAAGACTGGAACATCCCTGAAGCACAGAAATATTCCACAAAATGGGCCAACACCCCAGACTACCAGCATCCCCACAAACACCCCCTAATCCGGCAGTGCTCCCCCCAGAAAAAACATCTGCCCCAGCATCCCCAGTCTTGGCCATCACACTACACCAGGCATGAGGACCACGGCGCCCAGGCCACGTGCACAACCTCCACTGCCGGGACATGGGGGACAGCCATGGAGTGGGACCCGCTGCCTCGTGCTGGGCCCAGGAGCCTGGGCAAACACCTGCAGACACTGTGTGTGAAGGGCATGTTCCCCTTCTGTTCCACACCAGCTCCGCCTTGATCATTGCTAGTGCCCAAACCTTAGAATCATAGAATCAGAGACCTGTTTTGGTTAGAAAACACCTTTTTAGATCACTGAGTTGAACTATAAACAGTTCAATACCACACCTGCTAAACCATGTCCTTAAGTACCTCATCCACACACGTCCTGAGCACTGCCAGGGACTGTGACTCCATGATGTTCCTGGGCAGCCTGTTCCAATGCTTGGCTCGTCTTACACTATAGACATTCCTCCTACGGTCTTAACTGAACCTCCCGTGGTGCTGCTTGAGGCCATTTCCTCTTGTCCTAGCTGTGGTAATTCTGGAGAAGAGATGAACCCCCCCCCACCTCACTAAAATCTCCTTCCCTGGGAGGAATCGCCGCCTTCCCTGGGTGTTTCAGCTGCCGCTCCCCTCATGCAGCCCCTGGTGACACGCGCTGAGGTCACACTGGCTTGTGCTGCATCACAAGGAGGTGACCCCAGCGACCGGCAGGGCCCCGTCACTTCCCTGCCAGGCACGCGCGCTGCTGGTCACTGCTCGCCGTGCTCTGCTCCACTGCTGCCCTTTGGAGCTTCTCGGTGACGAGGAGCGCACACAGGAGGCAGTGAGAGTGCTCGGGGAAGCTCTCCCTCACGGGCTGAGAACAAGGGGCTCGTTGGAGAGAGAGGAGTCCTTGGCGAGGTCACGGGAAGAGAATCCTTCTTCCCTGCTTGACCAGCGAACCAAGGACAGGTGGGAAGCCAAGATGGAGGGCTTCTGGACTCAGATCATCAGTCCGGCGTACTCCGTTTTGTTCCCTGTGCTCCTGCAGCTCTCTGCTGAGGGTAAGGGCTTTGGGCGCTGCTGCAGCAGGTGCCGCAGACCATGTTAGTTGTCAAAGCAGCTGTGGCTCCGGGGCTGTAGCCTGCAGAGGGCTGGGGGCTGTTGTAAGAGTCTGGTCCGAGGATCCTGTCCCGCTTGGGAGACAGAGTGTTGTGCGGGACTCATGATTCTTGGTCGTGCTGCTGCCCTGAGCCCCAAGCTCCTTTGGGCAGAGCTCCCTCTGCTCAGGGAGTTGCAGTGTGGGGTCAGATCTGCGTGGGAAGGGGGAGGCCCTCTGGGGACTGGCTCTGGGTGGGAAGGGGTCCTTCCTCCAGGGGCAGAAGGTGTCCCGGCATTCCCATGGGTCTCTCAAGAGCCTGCCACCAATGCCGCCTCTCTTCTTGTTTGGTGCAAGCTCTGTTTCTTCCTCCTGTATCCTCGTGGGCCTCCAGTGGGCAGAACATAGCTTGAGCTTGGAGATGGCATCCTTGGCCAGGAGGCAGGTGGCCGCTGCCCTTCTGCCAAACCCTTCCCTTGTCCCGCTTTCTTCTCTGCACCTCCATGGGGATCAGCGGGAGGTGGGCAGCCTGCAACGATGCCATAGGCCAGCTCGCAGCTGGCGGAGTGGCTTTTTGGTTGATTTGAATGTGCGTGCCTCTGTCACCCCGGGAGGAGAAGCTTGCGCAGAGCTTGGAGCTGCCTGACACTTCTTTCCCTTGCTTCACAGAGATTGTCATGGTTTGGGATGTTGTTTCCCGATACATCCTGCAGCAGCTTGTGATTGGCAAGGTGGGCTGGCGTCCTGCTCCCCTCGCCCTGCAGCATTGCAGTTTCCCAGGGCGTCCTGGGCCCTGGGAATGATCCTTCCCCCAGCGCCATGGCAGCGCACTGCCACCGGCCAGCGTGCGGCAGAGCAGCTCCTTAGCTAACTTGGGGAGAAAGCACGTGCAGAGCTTGTGGGAGAAACCAGTCGGCACCTCGTGGGCCTTCTCTTTTGCCTGTGGCCAGAATGGAGAGATCAAGCAGAGAGACGGAGGCAGTTTCCTCCCTTGGTGCTCTGAGAGAGCTCCGGCATCTTCTTGTGCTCTGAGATGCTAGGAAATACTTGGAGGACAGGGAGGGCCATGTGTGCAGAGGAGGGTGAAGACAACATTGCAGCAAGGAGCTCTCCTCCAAAGCTTTCCACAGTGCTCCTTCGTGCAGCTGCAGCAGCAGCAGCAGCAGGGAGAGCACAGAGCAGCCTGCCCGTGCTTGCAGAGTCCTCCCCTTTTCCACCAACACAGTGCTTACTCGTCATGTTTTTGTCTTTTCCGTGTGCAGGGTGTCCTGCTGGAGGGTCTTGGCACCTTCTGTACAGTTGAAGAGCCATTGTACCTGGGTGCAGAACAGGTGCTCTGGGTTCGAACACCCATTTTCAAGTTGGGCATGCAGATGGTCTGGCCGCGTGGGCTCACGTGCCCCGAAGTGAATCTCCCTGGTGAGACAGCAGGGACCACCCTCTGCTTCCCCTTGCCACTGTACCCGGGCTGGGAGTGTGCTCCCTGCGCTTTGCAGGGGCTGCCAGAAGCAGGCAATGCCCTCCACAGCTGGGGGAACACACAGAGCTTCCCCCACGCAAGCCCCCACACAGAGATCTCTTTCTTGGGAAGGACCTTCTCTGGAGTCTTCTGCTGCAAGTGTTGCAGCAAGTCGGGCTCTCTTGCCCTGACCTGCCCCCACTTTCATCTCTCTGCCACTCCCATGTCTTTCTCACCTAGTCCTGGAAATTGCACCTGCTGCAGCACTGACACTGTTTGACTTCCTTGCAGACGACATCCAAATTGAGCCACTGAACTACCAGCTCTTGTCCCTGGTGACGTCCTTGCCACGGCGTGTGGTGGAAGCCTGTGTGGAAGAGACCATCCACTTATTCTCTTTGCACTTGGAGAACAAGCAGAATGTGGTCTTTGCGTTCCGGGACTTGGGTGTGCTGAGCTGCCAGGGAGACACGCTCTGCATGATGTTTTACGACAGCTGCATCCAACGGCTGAGGAGAAGGGTAAGCCTCTTTGCGGCCCTTCGCAGTGTAAGTTGCTCAGCTTCCCAGGCCTACTTCCATTGCTTTGGGAAGCCTCCGTGGCCATCCTGCATGTGGTGGGCTACACAAACACCTTCCGCAGTGTGTTTCCCCCCGCCAAATTCCCCACTCCCAAGGAAAACACTGCCTGTCTTCCTGGATGCCTGTCTCTATTAAATGCTTGGCATGACTATTGAGCACTTGCAAGTCTTTGCTGTGGAGCATCTCCGCTCCACAATTAGGGGCTAATGTGCATGGCAGAGGACTCAGAAGAGGGATTTGCAGCAGCAGGCTCCTCCTGTAGCAGGATGAGGGGCTGCTGCCTTTGTCAGCAGGCAGGGAGCTGCCCTGGAAACCTCCCAACGGGCCTGGGTTGTCTTGCAGGTCCCTTGGCCAGCGGATCCTGTTGAGCCAAGCGGAAACATCGATACTCCTGGAACCAGGTCTAGCCGAGTCCACGTGTTCCCCAGGTGAGTGCGTTTCCTCTGCAGCCCTTAGCTTTGCTGACAGGGCCGGCCCCTAGATGCTGCTCGCACTCTGCACTGCCCATGCTCAGTGCTCACAAGAATTTAAGCCACGTCCTCTGCCTTTGGACAGACTCTGGCAAAAACCCTCCAAGAAGCAGATGGCAGGCAAGGTGTTCTCCGACAACAGGGAGGAGCATTAGTGCCAGCAAGAGGCCAGGGGCAGACAGCCCCCTTTCTTCAAACGTGCCTTGTCTTCTGCTTTCCAGGTTTCAGCTTCTGCAGGAAAGCAGCCCAGAAGCCAAGGCTGCTCCCGCTGCCCCTCCATGCACGCAGAAGAAGCCTGAGGTGCCCCAGTGTCCCAGGGCCAACAAAGGTAAGGCCAAAGCTGCCGGCCTGCGGGGCACGTTGGCTCCCTGTCCCCCCACGCTGCCTCACAGCAGCCAGCTGGAAAGGTGCTGCTCAGCAGGCTCTGCTCAAGAGCTTCCTCCCTTCCTCCTTGCAGAATGGCAGCCTAGAAAGATCCTGCAGCAGCGCAAGGAGCTGTGTCTGCCCATGCTGCCAAGCTGGGGGGCAGGCAGGAGGCGGCAAGGCCCCGAGAAGCAGCCTGCTGCCAGGTGAGAGCCTTGGCGGAGGCGGAAGGGACGAGGGCTGCGCTTGTTTGGACCTCTGCACCAGAGCAGGCCCCTTTGCACATGCTGGCCCTACGGCCTCCAAAAGGCTCCCGACACACACCCCACTTAAGGCTGTTCTCCTGCTGGAAGGCAAGCGTGTAGCACTTTGCGTGGGAGCCTCCCATGGCCATAGCTTTCCTCCAGCGTCAGGATATCTTGGGGAGCCAAATGGAAATGCCTAGTGCAGGAGTGTTTGTCCAGGAAGGAGTCCCTCGAGATTGCAGGGAATCCCATCCTTTTCCTTGTGGGAACAAATGCTCCCTGTCCTAAACCTCTTGCCTCTCATGGTGTCTTCTCAGCAACTTGATCAAACAAGTGGGGCACATGAAGGAGCCTTTGGGGCAGAAGGAGGGGAAAGTGGAGCACCGCCCACATCCTCCATCTGCTCCTCGGACTTCTGCTGCCCGTGCTGCTCCCAGGGCTGCCGCACAGGTGTGTGATGGGATGTCGCGGAAAGGGCCCTGAGCGCGGGCTCCCTACAACGCCCAGTGGGCTCTCTGGCATGTGTCCAGCAATGATGCAAATTATATCCACACTTGCAAGCATCTGCCTACTGATATAACATCTATAACGTCTTCTGGGGCTTTGTTAATCGCAGAAATGGGTGGGTTTGCCCTCGAAGGCATTGGAAAGATGCCGGTGCATCTTTCGGCCCTGATCAGTTAGGGCAGCAGAGAGCCATATTCCCACTGTGCTGACACAGGACTAGGAGCCAGGGAGGCTCAAGAGCAGAAGTGTAAGGGAGGGGGAAGAGCAACAGCCAACAATTCCCCAATGTCCCAGTGTGGACCCTGCTTGAAAAGAGATCCTATGGGATGCCTTTGACAGCCCTCAGAACAGGGCGTATCATCCAGGAAGCCAGCTCTTGTAGCCCGTTGCATCAGCTGCTTGTATAGCCTGAGCACGGCTCTGGAACGCTTAGGCGCCTCCTCTATGAGTGGGCTAGTGCTCTCTCCCCCGTTCTCTCCTCCCCACTGAAACCTTTTCTTCTTCTTGCTCTTGCAATACAGATCCGAGTGCTGAAGCCTGCACGCCACCCTGAGCAGCACTGTTCCCCACACAGAGGGGTGCCCCCTGACAAGTGAGTGTGCCCTGGCATGCCAGCTGCCAGGCAGGGCCTGGCACCATGGTGGCTCCTGACCCTGTGCAGGTGCTGCCACTCAGCTGCTGAGCACAGCAGACGACAGGCCCTCCTTTCAGCTGGTGGGGATGTGCAGGGGCTGAGGAGAGAAGAAGCCCCAAGGGGCCCCCAGGGAGCAGCAGCAGGACTTTGTTGATCCTTTGCAGGTATCTCTCGCCACGAGCAAAGCAGACCTTGCAGCTCCTGGAATCCTACAAAGTCCTCCGGGATCGCTGGAGGGAGAAGGTGGTCCAAAACCGCCAGAGCCTGCAGCTGCAGGAGGAGGCTCGCCGGTAAGTAGCTCCCAAGGCAGGCAGGGTCCCTGCTCCTGCCAAGCCCTTTGTGCCAAGGCCTGGGGGAAAGAGGGCCTTTCGCTGCCCCCTACGCCAGGGCACACAAGTGCCCTTGGAGCTTGGCCTCGCCTGTGCCTGGCCCAGCCATCCCTTGCACGGAAATGAGGTGGGGGCTGGGATGTGCCACTGGATTTTCAGGAGGCACCTGCATGTCATGACACACTCAGCATCTTTCTCCTCTACCCCTCAGTGCTTCAGTGATGAGCAGCCTCCAGAAGAAAGAGCAGCGGGGCCACAAGCTGGACGTGTCCGGGAGAAATGTCTTTTTCCCCCCAAATAAACTCCCTTTCTGAGTTCATGTGAGCCTTTCTTTGGTGCAGTGTGAAGCTTGCAAGCAGCACCAGGGCAGCTTTGGAAGGGCAGGCAGGGGGCACAGGGTAGCAGGGGGAGCGTGGAGCCTCCATCCCGGGACACTCTCGCTCTGAGCCATGCCTGTCTTGACCAGAGAAAAGGAAGAAGAAAGGCCATTGGAAAGGCCCTCCAGGGCAGCTGTTTCTGAGATGACGCTGGGCGCTGCAACACTGCTTTTTGCACCCTGGGACAAGCCTTGAGCAAGGGCAGGCGGGCTCCCGCAGGGAGAGGACGTGCTTGCGAGGCACAAGCTATCCCCCATCAGTAGCCAAAAGCAAAGTCGGCACGTCTGTGGGGCAGTCCTGCGCAGCCTGGCAGCTCCTACCTGCGGGCAGCTTCCTTGGCTCTAAGAAAGACCCTTCCCAGCTCCGGGAGACCGTAGCATGGGGAAAACCTTGCCTAAATCCTGCTCTGAGACATGTCAATTCATACGCAGTGGGAAACAAAGCGTCTTATGTTCTGGATGGCAAAATGGAAGAAGATGTTTGGTGAGTTACACACACCGGGGTTCAGCAGGTGGGAAGGCCTAAACTCCTTCCCCGGATGGGGGATGCTGCTGCCAGGATGCCTGCATCGCTCTTTAGGGCTGGCGAAGAAACAGCCACGAGGGAGAGCCCTCCTCCAGTTCTAGCACAGAATGCCATTCTTCCTCCTGGTCTTCTCCACCTCTGAGTCCCTTTCAGGCTCGAGAGCATCTTGGATAAAGGAGCCGGATACTCGAGAAGCACCATATGCTCAAGGCTCTTCTTGGGGTGGAATTGCCCAGGTGACTTCCTTAGCCAGAAAGGTGCAGGGAATGGATTTGGAAACTTAACTCTTCCTCTCAGGACTCGCCAGCATGCCCTGCTCCCCTGGCAATGGGACGTCATATCCAGACGAGCCCACCAAGATCTTTCTCCCTTCCTGTTGGCAGATGATTGTGCAGCAGAGTGCACGTGCCCTAAGACATGCATGCCCACCATTCAGAACAGTTGTGCAGCCAGTTGCAAGCAAGGGAAGGAGACTGGCGCTCCGCAGAGAGCGGGGCTCTGTTGCCTCAGTGTGTGGCCACACAAATCCTGCAGTGCTCGGGCACAGGCATTTTGGACCCTCTCTCTGCACCATGCAGAGCACACGAGCTCTCCCTGTCTCACAGAGGGAGGAGATGCTGCTGGCCGGGGCCAGGTGCTCCATCTGTCCTGCTGCCTAAGGGCCATTCCCAGCACCACAGGCCATTTCCTAGCAGCAACCGGAGTGTCTGGGGGCCTTGCAGCTCCTGGCCTCAGCCACTTGAGATGAGCCCAGGACACGCAAGATGGCAGCTGGGGCCCTTCCATGGACACAGAGCGGCACGGAGTGGCAGAAGCAGTCATCACTTTTCCAGGAAAAGTCTGACTCTCCTCCTGTACTGAGACCAAGGACCCATGCAGAAAGAGCCCCTCACACCTAAAAATGTAATGGGACATTTGCAACAGGGACCGACCCCAGCGCAGGGAGGACCTTCCCACCTCGCTCTGCCTTTCTTCCCTTCAATCACGCTGAGCACCTGTACACACAAAAGCCATGGAGCTCCGGGCGCTGCCTATGGGAGCCAGCCGTGCAAAACCAACTGCAGAGCTGCATGGGCCAGTCTCGAGCAGCATTTCCCAGGGCCTCCAAGGAGCAGGGCCAGCACCCTCAAAACACCAGCAACACTGCAATGGGAACCACCCGCTTCAATTGGCACCAGTCCACAAAGACTGGAACATCCCTGAAGCACAGAAATATTCCACAAAATGGGCCAACACCCCAGACTACCAGCATCCCCACAAACACCCCCTAATCCGGCAGTGCTCCCCCCAGAAAAAACATCTGCCCCAGCATCCCCAGTCTTGGCCATCACACTACACCAGGCATGAGGACCACGGCGCCCAGGCCACGTGCACAACCTCCACTGCCGGGACATGGGGGACAGCCATGGAGTGGGACCCGCTGCCTCGTGCTGGGCCCAGGAGCCTGGGCAAACACCTGCAGACACTGTGTGTGAAGGGCATGTTCCCCTTCTGTTCCACACCAGCTCCGCCTTGATCATTGCTAGTGCCCAAACCTTAGAATCATAGAATCAGAGACCTGTTTTGGTTAGAAAACACCTTTTTAGATCACTGAGTTGAACTATAAACAGTTCAATACCACACCTGCTAAACCATGTCCTTAAGTACCTCATCCACACACGTCCTGAGCACTGCCAGGGACTGTGACTCCATGATGTTCCTGGGCAGCCTGTTCCAACGCTTGGCTCGTCTTACACTATAGACATTCCTCCTACGGTCTTAACTGAACCTCCCGTGGTGCTGCTTGAGGCCATTTCCTCTTGTCCTAGCTGTGGTAATTCTGGAGAAGAGATGAACCCCCCCCCACCTCACTAAAATCTCCTTCCCTGGGAGGAATCGCCGCCTTCTCTGGGTGTTTCAGCTGCCGCTCCCCTCATGCAGCCCCTGGTGACACGCGCTGAGGTCACACTGGCTTGTGCTGCATCACAAGGAGGTGACCCCAGCGACCGGCAGGGCCCCGTCACTTCCCTGCCAGGCACGCGCGCTGCTGGTCACTGCTCGCCGTGCTCTGCTCCACTGCTGCCCTTTGGAGCTTCTCGGTGACGAGGAGCGCACACAGGAGGCAGTGAGAGTGCTCGGGGAAGCTCTCCCTCACGGGCTGAGAACAAGGGGCTCGTTGGAGAGAGAGGAGTCCTTGGCGAGGTCACGGGAAGAGAATCCTTCTTCCCTGCTTGACCAGCGAACCAAGGACAGGTGGGAAGCCAAGATGGAGGGCTTCTGGACTCAGATCATCAGTCCGGCGTACTCCGTTTTGTTCCCTGTGCTCCTGCAGCTCTCTGCTGAGGGTAAGGGCTTTGGGCGCTGCTGCAGCAGGTGCCGCAGACCATGTTAGTTGTCAAAGCAGCTGTGGCTCCGGGGCTGTAGCCTGCAGAGGGCTGGGGGCTGTTGTAAGAGTCTGGTCCGAGGATCCTGTCCCGCTTGGGAGACAGAGTGTTGTGCGGGACTCATGATTCTTGGTCGTGCTGCTGCCCTGAGCCCCAAGCTCCTTTGGGCAGAGCTCCCTCTGCTCAGGGAGTTGCAGTGTGGGGTCAGATCTGCGTGGGAAGGGGGAGGCCCTCTGGGGACTGGCTCTGGGTGGGAAGGGGTCCTTCCTCCAGGGGCAGAAGGTGTCCCGGCATTCCCATGGGTCTCTCAAGAGCCTGCCACCAATGCCGCCTCTCTTCTTGTTTGGTGCAAGCTCTGTTTCTTCCTCCTGTATCCTCGTGGGCCTCCAGTGGGCAGAACATAGCTTGAGCTTGGAGATGGCATCCTTGGCCAGGAGGCAGGTGGCCGCTGCCCTTCTGCCAAACCCTTCCCTTGTCCCGCTTTCTTCTCTGCACCTCCATGGGGATCAGCGGGAGGTGGGCAGCCTGCAACGATGCCATAGGCCAGCTCGCAGCTGGCGGAGTGGCTTTTTGGTTGATTTGAATGTGCGTGCCTCTGTCACCCCGGGAGGAGAAGCTTGCGCAGAGCTTGGAGCTGCCTGACACTTCTTTCCCTTGCTTCACAGAGATTGTCATGGTTTGGGATGTTGTTTCCCGATACATCCTGCAGCAGCTTGTGATTGGCAAGGTGGGCTGGCGTCCTGCTCCCCTCGCCCTGCAGCATTGCAGTTTCCCAGGGCGTCCTGGGCCCTGGGAATGATCCTTCCCCCAGCGCCATGGCAGCGCACTGCCACCGGCCAGCGTGCGGCAGAGCAGCTCCTTAGCTAACTTGGGGAGAAAGCACGTGCAGAGCTTGTGGGAGAAACCAGTCGGCACCTCGTGGGCCTTCTCTTTTGGCTGTGGCCAGAATGGAGAGATCAAGCAGAGAGACGGAGGCAGTTTCCTCCCTTGGTGCTCTGAGAGAGCTCCGGCATCTTCTTGTGCTCTGAGATGCTAGGAAATACTTGGAGGACAGGGAGGGCCATGTGTGCAGAGGAGGGTGAAGACAACATTGCAGCAAGGAGCTCTCCTCCAAAGCTTTCCACAGTGCTCCTTCGTGCAGCTGCAGCAGCAGCAGCAGCAGGGAGAGCACAGAGCAGCCTGCCCGTGCTTGCAGAGTCCTCCCCTTTTCCACCAACACAGTGCTTACTCGTCATGTTTTTGTCTTTTCCGTGTGCAGGGTGTCCTGCTGGAGGGTCTTGGCACCTTCTGTACAGTTGAAGAGCCATTGTACCTGGGTGCAGAACAGGTGCTCTGGGTTCGAACACCCATTTTCAAGTTGGGCATGCAGATGGTCTGGCCGCGTGGGCTCACGTGCCCCGAAGTGAATCTCCCTGGTGAGACAGCAGGGACCACCCTCTGCTTCCCCTTGCCACTGTACCCGGGCTGGGAGTGTGCTCCCTGCGCTTTGCAGGAGCTGCCAGAAGCAGGCAATGCCCTCCACAGCTGGGGGAACACACAGAGCTTCCCCCACGCAAGCCCCCACACAGAGATCTCTTTCTTGGGAAGGACCTTCTCTGGAGTCTTCTGCTGCAAGTGTTGCAGCAAGTCGGGCTCTCTTGCCCTGACCTGCCCCCACTTTCATCTCTCTGCCACTCCCATGTCTTTCTCACCTAGTCCTGGAAATTGCACCTGCTGCAGCACTGACACTGTTTGACTTCCTTGCAGACGACATCCAAATTGAGCCACTGAACTACCAGCTCTTGTCCCTGGTGACGTCCTTGCCACGGCGTGTGGTGGAAGCCTGTGTGGAAGAGACCATCCACTTATTCTCTTTGCACTTGGAGAACAAGCAGAATGTGGTCTTTGCGTTCCGGGACTTGGGTGTGCTGAGCTGCCAGGGAGACACGCTCTGCATGATGTTTTACGACAGCTGCATCCAACGGCTGAGGAGAAGGGTAAGCCTCTTTGCGGCCCTTCGCAGTGTAAGTTGCTCAGCTTCCCAGGCCTACTTCCATTGCTTTGGGAAGCCTCCGTGGCCATCCTGCATGTGGTGGGCTACACAAACACCTTCCGCAGTGTGTTTCCCCCCGCCAAATTCCCCACTCCCAAGGAAAACACTGCCTGTCTTCCTGGATGCCTGTCTCTATTAAATGCTTGGCATGACTATTGAGCACTTGCAAGTCTTTGCTGTGGAGCATCTCCGCTCCACAATTAGGGGCTAATGTGCATGGCAGAGGACTCAGAAGAGGGATTTGCAGCAGCAGGCTCCTCCTGTAGCAGGATGAGGGGCTGCTGCCTTTGTCAGCAGGCAGGGAGCTGCCCTGGAAACCTCCCAACGGGCCTGGGTTGTCTTGCAGGTCCCTTGGCCAGCGGATCCTGTTGAGCCAAGCGGAAACATCGATACTCCTGGAACCAGGTCTAGCCGAGTCCACGTGTTCCCCAGGTGAGTGCGTTTCCTCTGCAGCCCTTAGCTTTGCTGACAGGGCCGGCCCCTAGATGCTGCTCGCACTCTGCACTGCCCATGCTCAGTGCTCACAAGAATTTAAGCCACGTCCTCTGCCTTTGGACAGACTCTGGCAAAAACCCTCCAAGAAGCAGATGGCAGGCAAGGTGTTCTCCGACAACAGGGAGGAGCATTAGTGCCAGCAAGAGGCCAGGGGCAGACAGCCCCCTTTCTTCAAACGTGCCTTGTCTTCTGCTTTCCAGGTTTCAGCTTCTGCAGGAAAGCAGCCCAGAAGCCAAGGCTGCTCCCGCTGCCCCTCCATGCACGCAGAAGAAGCCTGAGGTGCCCCAGTGTCCCAGGGCCAACAAAGGTAAGGCCAAAGCTGCCGGCCTGCGGGGCACGTTGGCTCCCTGTCCCCCCACGCTGCCTCACAGCAGCCAGCTGGAAAGGTGCTGCTCAGCAGGCTCTGCTCAAGAGCTTCCTCCCTTCCTCCTTGCAGAATGGCAGCCTAGAAAGATCCTGCGGCAGCGCAAGGAGCTGTGTCTGCCCATGCTGCCAAGCTGGGGGGCAGGCAGGAGGCGGCAAGGCCCCGAGAAGCAGCCTGCTGCCAGGTGAGAGCCTTGGCGGAGGCGGAAGGGACGAGGGCTGCGCTTGTTTGGACCTCTGCACCAGAGCAGGCCCCTTTGCACATGCTGGCCCTACGGCCTCCAAAAGGCTCCCGACACACACCCCACTTAAGGCTGTTCTCCTGCTGGAAGGCAAGCGTGTAGCACTTTGCGTGGGAGCCTCCCATGGCCATAGCTTTCCTCCAGCGTCAGGATATCTTGGGGAGCCAAATGGAAATGCCTAGTGCAGGAGTGTTTGTCCAGGAAGGAGTCCCTCGAGATTGCAGGGAATCCCATCCTTTTCCTTGTGGGAACAAATGCTCCCTGTCCTAAACCTCTTGCCTCTCATGGTGTCTTCTCAGCAACTTGATCAAACAAGTGGGGCACATGAAGGAGCCTTTGGGGCAGAAGGAGGGGAAAGTGGAGCACCGCCCACATCCTCCATCTGCTCCTCGGACTTCTGCTGCCCGTGCTGCTCCCAGGGCTGCCGCACAGGTGTGTGATGGGATGTCGCGGAAAGGGCCCTGAGCGCGGGCTCCCTACAACGCCCAGTGGGCTCTCTGGCATGTGTCCAGCAATGATGCAAATTATATCCACACTTGCAAGCATCTGCCTACTGATATAACATCTATAACGTCTTCTGGGGCTTTGTTAATCGCAGAAATGGGTGGGTTTGCCCTCGAAGGCATTGGAAAGATGCCGGTGCATCTTTCGGCCCTGATCAGTTAGGGCAGCAGAGAGCCATATTCCCACTGTGCTGACACAGGACTAGGAGCCAGGGAGGCTCAAGAGCAGAAGTGTAAGGGAGGGGGAAGAGCAACAGCCAACAATTCCCCAATGTCCCAGTGTGGACCCTGCTTGAAAAGAGATCCTATGGGATGCCTTTGACAGCCCTCAGAACAGGGCATATAATCCAGGAAGCCAGCTCTTGTAGCCCGTTGCATCAGCTGCTTGAATAGCCTGAGCACGGCTCTGGAACGCTTAGGCGCCTCCTCTATGAGTGGGCTAGTGCTCTCTCCCCCGTTCTCTCCTCCCCACTGAAACCTTTTCTTCTTCTTGCTCTTGCAATACAGATCCGAGTGCTGAAGCCTGCACGCCACCCTGAGCAGCACTGTTCCCCACACAGAGGGGTGCCCCCTGACAAGTGAGTGTGCCCTGGCATGCCAGCTGCCAGGCAGGGCCTGGCACCATGGTGGCTCCTGACCCTGTGCAGGTGCTGCCACTCAGCTGCTGAGCACAGCAGACGACAGGCCCTCCTTTCAGCTGGTGGGGATGTGCAGGGGCTGAGGAGAGAAGAAGCCCCAAGGGGCCCCCAGGGAGCAGCAGCAGGACTTTGTTGATCCTTTGCAGGTATCTCTCGCCACGAGCAAAGCAGACCTTGCAGCTCCTGGAATCCTACAAAGTCCTCCGGGATCGCTGGAGGGAGAAGGTGGTCCAAAACCGCCAGAGGCTGCAGCTGCAGGAGGAGGCTCGCCGGTAAGTAGCTCCCAAGGCAGGCAGGGTCCCTGCTCCTGCCAAGCCCTTTGTGCCAAGGCCTGGGGGAAAGAGGGCCTTTCGCTGCCCCCTACGCCAGGGCACACAAGTGCCCTTGGAGCTTGGCCTCGCCTGTGCCTGGCCCAGCCATCCCTTGCACGGAAATGAGGTGGGGGCTGGGATGTGCCACTGGATTTTCAGGAGGCACCTGCATGTCATGACACACTCAGCATCTTTCTCCTCTACCCCTCAGTGCTTCAGTGATGAGCAGCCTCCAGAAGAAAGAGCAGCGGGGCCACAAGCTGGAAGTGTCCGGGAGAAATGTCTTTTTCCCCCCAAATAAACTCCCTTTCTGAGTTCATGTGAGCCTTTCTTTGGTGCAGTGTGAAGCTTGCAAGCAGCACCAGGGCAGCTTTGGAAGGGCAGGCAGGGGGCACAGGGTAGCAGGGGGAGCGTGGAGCCTCCATCCCGGGACACTCTCGCTCTGAGCCATGCCTGTCTTGACCAGAGAAAAGGAAGAAGAAAGGCCATTGGAAAGGCCCTCCAGGGCAGCTGTTTCTGAGATGACGCTGGGCGCTGCAACACTGCTTTTTGCACCCTGGGACAAGCCTTGAGCAAGGGCAGGCGGGCTCCCGCAGGGAGAGGACGTGCTTGCGAGGCACAAGCTATCCCCCATCAGTAGCCAAAAGCAAAGTCGGCACGTCTGTGGGGCAGTCCTGCGCAGCCTGGCAGCTCCTACCTGCGGGCAGCTTCCTTGGCTCTAAGAAAGACCCTTCCCAGCTCCGGGAGACCATATCATGGGGAAAACCTTGCCTAAATCCTGCTCTGAGACATGTCAATTCATATGCAGTGGGAAACAAAGCGTCTTATGTTCTGGATGGCAAAATGGAAGAAGATGTTTGGTGAGTTACACACACCGGGGTTCAGCAGGTGGGAAGGCCTAAACTCCTTCCCCGGATGGGGGATGCTGCTGCCAGGATGCCTGCATCGCTCTTTAGGGCTGGCGAAGAAACAGCCACGAGGGAGAGCCCTCCTCCAGTTCTAGCACAGAATGCCATTCTTCCTCCTGGTCTTCTCCACCTCTGAGTCCCTTTCAGGCTCGAGAGCATCTTGGATAAAGGAGCCGGATACTCGAGAAGCACCATATGCTCAAGGCTCTTCTTGGGGTGGAATTGCCCAGGTGACTTCCTTAGCCAGAAAGGTGCAGGGAATGGATTTGGAAACTTAACTCTTCCTCTCAGGACTCGCCAGCATGCCCTGCTCCCCTGGCAATGGGACGTCATATCCAGACGAGCCCACCAAGATCTTTCTCCCTTCCTGTTGGCAGATGATTGTGCAGCAGAGTGCACGTGCCCTAAGACATGCATGCCCACCATTCAGAACAGTTGTGCAGCCAGTTGCAAGCAAGGGAAGGAGACTGGCGCTCCGCAGAGAGCGGGGCTCTGTTGCCTCAGTGTGTGGCCACACAAATCCTGCAGTGCTCGGGCACAGGCATTTTGGACCCTCTCTCTGCACCATGCAGAGCACACGAGCTCTCCCTGTCTCACAGAGGGAGGAGATGCTGCTGGCCGGGGCCAGGTGCTCCATCTGTCCTGCTGCCTAAGGGCCATTCCCAGCACCACAGGCCATTTCCTAGCAGCAACCGGAGTGTCTGGGGGCCTTGCAGCTCCTGGCCTCAGCCACTTGAGATGAGCCCAGGACACGCAAGATGGCAGCTGGGGCCCTTCCACGGACACAGAGCGGCACGGAGTGGCAGAAGCAGTCATCACTTTTCCAGGAAAAGTCTGACTCTCCTCCTGTACTGAGACCAAGGACCCATGCAGAAAGAGCCCCTCACACCTAAAAATGTAATGGGACATTTGCAACAGGGACCGACCCCAGCGCAGGGAGGACCTTCCCACCTCGCTCTGCCTTTCTTCCCTTCAATCACGCTGAGCACCTGTACACACAAAAGCCATGGAGCTCCGGGCGCTGCCTATGGGAGCCAGCCGTGCAAAACCAACTGCAGAGCTGCATGGGCCAGTCTCGAGCAGCATTTCCCAGGGCCTCCAAGGAGCAGGGCCAGCACCCTCAAAACACCAGCAACACTGCAATGGGAACCACCCGCTTCAATTGGCACCAGTCCACAAAGACTGGAACATCCCTGAAGCACAGAAATATTCCACAAAATGGGCCAACACCCCAGACTACCAGCATCCCCACAAACACCCCCTAATCCGGCAGTGCTCCCCCCAGAAAAAACATCTGCCCCAGCATCCCCAGTCTTGGCCATCACACTACACCAGGCATGAGGACCACGGCGCCCAGGCCACGTGCACAACCTCCACTGCCGGGACATGGGGGACAGCCATGGAGTGGGACCCGCTGCCTCGTGCTGGGCCCAGGAGCCTGGGCAAACACCTGCAGACACTGTGTGTGAAGGGCATGTTCCCCTTCTGTTCCACACCAGCTCCGCCTTGATCATTGCTAGTGCCCAAACCTTAGAATCATAGAATCAGAGACCTGTTTTGGTTAGAAAACACCTTTTTAGATCACTGAGTTGAACTATAAACAGTTCAATACCACACCTGCTAAACCATGTCCTTAAGTACCTCATCCACACACGTCCTGAGCACTGCCAGGGACTGTGACTCCATGATGTTCCTGGGCAGCCTGTTCCAATGCTTGGCTCGTCTTACACTATAGACATTCCTCCTACGGTCTTAACTGAACCTCCCGTGGTGCTGCTTGAGGCCATTTCCTCTTGTCCTAGCTGTGGTAATTCTGGAGAAGAGATGAAGCCCCCCCCACCTCACTAAAATCTCCTTCCCTGGGAGGAATCGCCGCCTTCCCTGGGTGTTTCAGCTGCCGCTCCCCTCATGCAGCCCCTGGTGACACGCGCTGAGGTCACACTGGCTTGTGCTGCATCACAAGGAGGTGACCCCAGCGACCGGCAGGGCCCCGTCACTTCCCTGCCAGGCACGCGCGCTGCTGGTCACTGCTCGCCGTGCTCTGCTCCACTGCTGCCCTTTGGAGCTTCTCGGTGACGAGGAGCGCACACAGGAGGCAGTGAGAGTGCTCGGGGAAGCTCTCCCTCACGGGCTGAGAACAAGGGGCTCGTTGGAGAGAGAGGAGTCCTTGGCGAGGTCACGGGAAGAGAATCCTTCTTCCCTGCTTGACCAGCGAACCAAGGACAGGTGGGAAGCCAAGATGGAGGGCTTCTGGACTCAGATCATCAGTCCGGCGTACTCCGTTTTGTTCCCTGTGCTCCTGCAGCTCTCTGCTGAGGGTAAGGGCTTTGGGCGCTGCTGCAGCAGGTGCCGCAGACCATGTTAGTTGTCAAAGCAGCTGTGGCTCCGGGGCTGTAGCCTGCAGAGGGCTGGGGGCTGTTGTAAGAGTCTGGTCCGAGGATCCTGTCCCGCTTGGGAGACAGAGTGTTGTGCGGGACTCATGGTTCTTGGTCGTGCTGCTGCCCTGAGCCCCAAGCTCCTTTGGGCAGAGCTCCCTCTGCTCAGGGAGTTGCAGTGTGGGGTCAGATCTGCGTGGGAAGGGGGAGGCCCTCTGGGGACTGGCTCTGGGTGGGAAGGGGTCCTTCCTCCAGGGGCAGAAGGTGTCCCGGCATTCCCATGGGTCTCTCAAGAGCCTGCCACCAATGCCGCCTCTCTTCTTGTTTGGTGCAAGCTCTGTTTCTTCCTCCTGTATCCTCGTGGGCCTCCAGTGGGCAGAACATAGCTTGAGCTTGGAGATGGCATCCTTGGCCAGGAGGCAGGTGGCCGCTGCCCTTCTGCCAAACCCTTCCCTTGTCCCGCTTTCTTCTCTGCACCTCCATGGGGATCAGCGGGAGGTGGGCAGCCTGCAACGATGCCATAGGCCAGCTCGCAGCTGGCGGAGTGGCTTTTTGGTTGATTTGAATGTGCGTGCCTCTGTCACCCCGGGAGGAGAAGCTTGCGCAGAGCTTGGAGCTGCCTGACACTTCTTTCCCTTGCTTCACAGAGATTGTCATGGTTTGGGATGTTGTTTCCCGATACATCCTGCAGCAGCTTGTGATTGGCAAGGTGGGCTGGCGTCCTGCTCCCCTCGCCCTGCAGCATTGCAGTTTCCCAGGGCGTCCTGGGCCCTGGGAATGATCCTTCCCCCAGCGCCATGGCAGCGCACTGCCACCGGCCAGCATGCGGCAGAGCAGCTCCTTAGCTAACTTGGGGAGAAAGCACGTGCAGAGCTTGTGGGAGAAACCAGTCGGCACCTCGTGGGCCTTCTCTTTTGGCTGTGGCCAGAATGGAGAGATCAAGCAGAGAGACGGAGGCAGTTTCCTCCCTTGGTGCTCTGAGAGAGCTCCGGCATCTTCTTGTGCTCTGAGATGCTAGGAAATACTTGGAGGACAGGGAGGGCCATGTGTGCAGAGGAGGGTGAAGACAACATTGCAGCAAGGAGCTCTCCTCCAAAGCTTTCCACAGTGCTCCTTCGTGCAGCTGCAGCAGCAGCAGCAGCAGGGAGAGCACAGAGCAGCCTGCCCGTGCTTGCAGAGTCCTCCCCTTTTCCACCAACACAGTGCTTACTCGTCATGTTTTTGTCTTTTCCGTGTGCAGGGACAAGAGCTGGTGTCATGGCTCATTTGATGTACGTCTGCAAGGAAGTCAAGACAGGTGACAGTGCTGCAGCAGGTGCAATTTTCAGGACTAGGTGAGAAAGACATGGTGGAGTGGGCAGAGAGAGTGAAAGTGGGGGCAGCAGGGCAAGAGAGCCCGACTGCTGCATCACTTGCAGGCAGAAGACTCCAGAAGAAGGTGCCTTCCCAAGAAAGAGATCTCTGTGTGGGGGCTTGCGTGGGGGAAGCTCTGTGTGTTCCCCCAGCTTGGGGGAACACACAGAGCTTCCCCCACGCAAGCCCCCACACAGAGATCTCTTTCTTGGGAAGGACCTTCTCTGGAGTCTTCTGCTGCAAGTGTTGCAGCAAGTCGGGCTCTCTTGCCCTGACCTGCCCCCACTTTCATCTCTCTGCCACTCCCATGTCTTTCTCACCTAGTCCTGGAAATTGCACCTGCTGCAGCACTGACACTGTTTGACTTCCTTGCAGACGACATCCAAATTGAGCCACTGAACTACCAGCTCTTGTCCCTGGTGACGTCCTTGCCACGGCGTGTGGTGGAAGCCTGTGTGGAAGAGACCATCCACTTATTCTCTTTGCACTTGGAGAACAAGCAGAATGTGGTCTTTGCGTTCCGGGACTTGGGTGTGCTGAGCTGCCAGGGAGACACGCTCTGCATGATGTTTTACGACAGCTGCATCCAACGGCTGAGGAGAAGGGTAAGCCTCTTTGCGGCCCTTCGCAGTGTAAGTTGCTCAGCTTCCCAGGCCTACTTCCATTGCTTTGGGAAGCCTCCGTGGCCATCCTGCATGTGGCGGGCTACACAAACACCTTCCGCAGTGTGTTTCCCCCCGCCAAATTCCCCACTCCCAAGGAAAACACTGCCTGTCTTCCTGGATGCCTGTCTCTATTAAATGCTTGGCATGACTATTGAGCACTTGCAAGTCTTTGCTGTGGAGCATCTCCGCTCCACAATTAGGGGCTAATGTGCATGGCAGAGGACTCAGAAGAGGGATTTGCAGCAGCAGGCTCCTCCTGTAGCAGGATGAGGGGCTGCTGCCTTTGTCAGCAGGCAGGGAGCTGCCCTGGAAACCTCCCAACGGGCCTGGGTTGTCTTGCAGGTCCCTTGGCCAGCGGATCCTGTTGAGCCAAGCGGAAACATCGATACTCCTGGAACCAGGTCTAGCCGAGTCCACGTGTTCCCCAGGTGAGTGCGTTTCCTCTGCAGCCCTTAGCTTTGCTGACAGGGCCGGCCCCTAGATGCTGCTCGCACTCTGCACTGCCCATGCTCAGTGCTCACAAGAATTTAAGCCACGTCCTCTGCCTTTGGACAGACTCTGGCAAAAACCCTCCAAGAAGCAGATGGCAGGCAAGGTGTTCTCCGACAACAGGGAGGAGCATTAGTGCCAGCAAGAGGCCAGGGGCAGACAGCCCCCTTTCTTCAAACGTGCCTTGTCTTCTGCTTTCCAGGTTTCAGCTTCTGCAGGAAAGCAGCCCAGAAGCCAAGGCTGCTCCCGCTGCCCCTCCATGCACGCAGAAGAAGCCTGAGGTGCCCCAGTGTCCCAGGGCCAACAAAGGTAAGGCCAAAGCTGCCGGCCTGCGGGGCACGTTGGCTCCCTGTCCCCCCACGCTGCCTCACAGCAGCCACCTGGAAAGGTGCTGCTCAGCAGGCTCTGCTCAAGAGCTTCCTCCCTTCCTCCTTGCAGAATGGCAGCCTAGAAAGATCCTGCAGCAGCGCAAGGAGCTGTGTCTGCCCATGCTGCCAAGCTGGGGGGCAGGCAGGAGGCGGCAAGGCCCCGAGAAGCAGCCTGCTGCCAGGTGAGAGCCTTGGCGGAGGCGGAAGGGACGAGGGCTGCGCTTGTTTGGACCTCTGCACCAGAGCAGGCCCCTTTGCACATGCCGGGCCTAGGGCCTCCAAAATGCCCCCGACACACACCCCACTTAAGGCTGTTCTCCTGCTGGAAGGCAAGCGTGTAGCACTTTGCGTGGGAGCCTCCCATGGCCATAGCTTTCCTCCAGCGTCAGGATATCTTGGGGAGCCAAATGGAAATGCCTAGTGCAGGAGTGTTTGTCCAGGAAGGAGTCCCTCGAGATTGCAGGGAATCCCATCCTTTTCCTTGTGGGAACAAATGCTCCCTGTCCTAAACCTCTTGCCTCTCATGGTGTCTTCTCAGCAACTTGATCAAACAAGTGGGGCACATGAAGGAGCCTTTGGGGCAGAAGGAGGGGAAAGTGGAGCACCGCCCACATCCTCCATCTGCTCCTCGGACTTCTGCTGCCCGTGCTGCTCCCAGGGCTGCCGCACAGGTGTGTGATGGGATGTCGCGGAAAGGGCCCTGAGCGCGGGCTCCCTACAACGCCCAGTGGGCTCTCTGGCATGTGTCCAGCAATGATGCAAATTATATCCACACTTGCAAGCATCTGCCTACTGATATAACATCTATAACGTCTTCTGGGGCTTTGTTAATCGCAGAAATGGGTGGGTTTGCCCTCGAAGGCATTGGAAAGATGCCGGTGCATCTTTCGGCCCTGATCAGTTAGGGCAGCAGAGAGCCATATTCCCACTGTGCTGACACAGGACTAGGAGCCAGGGAGGCTCAAGAGCAGAAGTGTAAGGGAGGGGGAAGAGCAACAGCCAACAATTCCCCAATGTCCCAGTGTGGACCCTGCTTGAAAAGAGATCCTATGGGATGCCTTTGACAGCCCTCAGAACAGGGCGTATCATCCAGGAAGCCAGCTCTTGTAGCCCGTTGCATCAGCTGCTTGTATAGCCTGAGCACGGCTCTGGAAGGCTTAGGCGCCTCCTCTATGAGTGGGCTAGTGCTCTCTCCCCCGTTCTCTCCTCCCCACTGAAACCTTTTCTTCTTCTTGCTCTTGCAATACAGATCCGAGTGCTGAAGCCTGCACGCCACCCTGAGCAGCACTGTTCCCCACACAGAGGGGTGCCCCCTGACAAGTGAGTGTGCCCTGGCATGCCAGCTGCCAGGCAGGGCCTGGCACCATGGTGGCTCCTGACCCTGTGCAGGTGCTGCCACTCAGCTGCTGAGCACAGCAGACGACAGGCCCTCCTTTCAGCTGGTGGGGATGTGCAGGGGCTGAGGAGAGAAGAAGCCCCAAGGGGCCCCCAGGGAGCAGCAGCAGGACTTTGTTGATCCTTTGCAGGTATCTCTCGCCACGAGCAAAGCAGACCTTGCAGCTCCTGGAATCCTACAAAGTCCTCCGGGATCGCTGGAGGGAGAAGGTGGTCCAAAACCGCCAGAGGCTGCAGCTGCAGGAGGAGGCTCGCCGGTAAGTGGCTCCCAAGGCAGGCAGGGTCCCTGCTCCTGCCAAGCCCTTTGTGCCAAGGCCTGGGGGAAAGAGGGCCTTTCGCTGCCCCCTACGCCAGGGCACACAAGTGCCCTTGGAGCTTGGCCTCACCTGTGCCTGGCCCAGCCATCCCTTGCACGGAAACGGGGTGGGGGCTGGGATGTGCCACTGGATTTTCAGGAGGCACCTGCATGTCATGACACACTCAGCATCTTTCTCCTCTACCCCTCAGTGCTTCAGTGATGAGCAGCCTCCAGAAGAAAGAGCAGCGGGGCCACAAGCTGGACGTGTCCGGGAGAAATGTCTTTTTCCCCCCAAATAAACTCCCTTTCTGAGTTCATGTGAGCCTTTCTTTGGTGCAGTGTGAAGCTTGCAAGCAGCACCAGGGCAGCTTTGGAAGGGCAGGCAGGGGGCACAGGGTAGCAGGGGGAGCGTGGAGCCCCCATCCCGGGACACTCTCGCTCTGGGCCATGGGTGTCTTGACCAGAGAAAGGGAAGAAGAAAGGCCATTGAAAAGGCCCTCCAAGGCAGACGTTTCTTAGATGATGCTGGGCACTGCGACACTCCTTTCTGTACCCTGGGACAAGCCTTGAGCAAGGGCAGGCGGGCTCCCGCAGGGAGAGGACGTGCTTGCGAGGCACAAGCTATCCCCCATCAGTAGCCAAAAGCAAAGTCGGCACGTCTGTGGGGCAGTCCTGCGCAGCCTGGCAGCTCCTCCCTGCGGGCAGCTTCCTTGGCTCTAAGAAAGACCCTTCCCAGCTCCGGGAGACCATATCATGGGGAAAACCTTGCCTAAATCCTGCTCTGAGACATGTCAATTCATATGCAGTGGGAAACAAAGCGTCTTATGTTCTGGATGGCAAAATGGAAGAAGATGTTTGGTGAGTTACACACACCGGGGTTCAGCAGGTGGGAAGGCCTAAACTCCTTCCCCGGATGGGGGATGCTGCTGCCAGGATGCCTGCATCGCTCTTTAGGGCTGGCGAAGAAACAGCCACGAGGGAGAGCCCTCCTCCAGTTCTAGCACAGAATGCCATTCTTCCTCCTGGTCTTCTCCACCTCTGAGTCCCTTTCAGGCTCGAGAGCATCTTGGATAAAGGAGCCGGATACTCGAGAAGCACCATATGCTCAAGGCTCTTCTTGGGGTGGAATTGCCCAGGTGACTTCCTTAGCCAGAAAGGTGCAGGGAATGGATTTGGAAACTTAACTCTTCCTCTCAGGACTCGCCAGCATGCCCTGCTCCCCTGGCAATGGGACGTCATATCCAGACGAGCCCACCAAGATCTTTCTCCCTTCCTGTTGGCAGATGATTGTGCAGCAGAGTGCACGTGCCCTAAGACATGCATGCCCACCATTCAGAACAGTTGTGCAGCCAGTTGCAAGCAAGGGAAGGAGACTGGCGCTCCGCAGAGAGCGGGGCTCTGTTGCCTCAGTGTGTGGCCACACAAATCCTGCAGTGCTCGGGCACAGGCATTTTGGACCCTCTCTCTGCACCATGCAGAGCACACGAGCTCTCCCTGTCTCACAGAGGGAGGAGATGCTGCTGGCCGGGGCCAGGTGCTCCATCTGTCCTGCTGCCTAAGGGCCATTCCCAGCACCACAGGCCATTTCCTAGCAGCAACCGGAGTGTCTGGGGGCCTTGCAGCTCCTGGCCTCAGCCACTTGAGATGAGCCCAGGACACGCAAGATGGCAGCTGGGGCCCTTCCATGGACACAGAGCGGCACGGAGTGGCAGAAGCAGTCATCACTTTTCCAGGAAAAGTCTGACTCTCCTCCTGTACTGAGACCAAGGACCCATGCAGAAAGAGCCCCTCACACCTAAAAATGTAATGGGACATTTGCAACAGGGACCGACCCCAGCGCAGGGAGGACCTTCCCACCTCGCTCTGCCTTTCTTCCCTTCAATCACGCTGAGCACCTGTACACACAAAAGCCATGGAGCTCCGGGCGCTGCCTATGGGAGCCAGCCGTGCAAAACCAACTGCAGAGCTGCATGGGCCAGTCTCGAGCAGCATTTCCCAGGGCCTCCAAGGAGCAGGGCCAGCACCCTCAAAACACCAGCAACACTGCAATGGGAACCACCCGCTTCAATTGGCACCAGTCCACAAAGACTGGAACATCCCTGAAGCACAGAAATATTCCACAAAATGGGCCAACACCCCAGACTACCAGCATCCCCACAAACACCCCCTAATCCGGCAGTGCTCCCCCCAGAAAAAACATCTGCCCCAGCATCCCCAGTCTTGGCCATCACACTACACCAGGCATGAGGACCACGGCGCCCAGGCCACGTGCACAACCTCCACTGCCGGGACATGGGGGACAGCCATGGAGTGGGACCCGCTGCCTCGTGCTGGGCCCAGGAGCCTGGGCAAACACCTGCAGACACTGTGTGTGAAGGGCATGTTCCCCTTCTGTTCCACACCAGCTCCGCCTTGATCATTGCTAGTGCCCAAACCTTAGAATCATAGAATCAGAGACCTGTTTTGGTTAGAAAACACCTTTTTAGATCACTGAGTTGAACTATAAACAGTTCAATACCACACCTGCTAAACCATGTCCTTAAGTACCTCATCCACACACGTCCTGAGCACTGCCAGGGACTGTGACTCCATGATGTTCCTGGGCAGCCTGTTCCAATGCTTGGCTCGTCTTACACTATAGACATTCCTCCTACGGTCTTAACTGAACCTCCCGTGGTGCTGCTTGAGGCCATTTCCTCTTGTCCTAGCTGTGGTAATTCTGGAGAAGAGATGAACCCCCCCCCACCTCACTAAAATCTCCTTCCCTGGGAGGAATCGCCGCCTTCGCTGGGTGTTTCAGCTGCCGCTCCCCTCATGCAGCCCCTGGTGACACGCGCTGAGGTCACACTGGCTTGTGCTGCATCACAAGGAGGTGACCCCAGCGACCGGCAGGGCCCCGTCACTTCCCTGCCAGGCACGCGCGCTGCTGGTCACTGCTCGCCGTGCTCTGCTCCACTGCTGCCCTTTGGAGCTTCTCGGTGACGAGGAGCGCACACAGGAGGCAGTGAGAGTGCTCGGGGAAGCTCTCCCTCACGGGCTGAGAACAAGGGGCTCGTTGGAGAGAGAGGAGTCCTTGGCGAGGTCACGGGAAGAGAATCCTTCTTCCCTGCTTGACCAGCGAACCAAGGACAGGTGGGAAGCCAAGATGGAGGGCTTCTGGACTCAGATCATCAGTCCGGCGTACTCCGTTTTGTTCCCTGTGCTCCTGCAGCTCTCTGCTGAGGGTAAGGGCTTTGGGCGCTGCTGCAGCAGGTGCCGCAGACCATGTTAGTTGTCAAAGCAGCTGTGGCTCCGGGGCTGTAGCCTGCAGAGGGCTGGGGGCTGTTGTAAGAGTCTGGTCCGAGGATCCTGTCCCGCTTGGGAGACAGAGTGTTGTGCGGGACTCATGATTCTTGGTCGTGCTGCTGCCCTGAGCCCCAAGCTCCTTTGGGCAGAGCTCCCTCTGCTCAGGGAGTTGCAGTGTGGGGTCAGATCTGCGTGGGAAGGGGGAGGCCCTCTGGGGACTGGCTCTGGGTGGGAAGGGGTCCTTCCTCCAGGGGCAGAAGGTGTCCCGGCATTCCCATGGGTCTCTCAAGAGCCTGCCACCAATGCCGCCTCTCTTCTTGTTTGGTGCAAGCTCTGTTTCTTCCTCCTGTATCCTCGTGGGCCTCCAGTGGGCAGAACATAGCTTGAGCTTGGAGATGGCATCCTTGGCCAGGAGGCAGGTGGCCGCTGCCCTTCTGCCAAACCCTTCCCTTGTCCCGCTTTCTTCTCTGCACCTCCATGGGGATCAGCGGGAGGTGGGCAGCCTGCAACGATGCCATAGGCCAGCTCGCAGCTGGCGGAGTGGCTTTTTGGTTGATTTGAATGTGCGTGCCTCTGTCACCCCGGGAGGAGAAGCTTGCGCAGAGCTTGGAGCTGCCTGACACTTCTTTCCCTTGCTTCACAGAGATTGTCATGGTTTGGGATGTTGTTTCCCGATACATCCTGCAGCAGCTTGTGATTGGCAAGGTGGGCTGGCGTCCTGCTCCCCTCGCCCTGCAGCATTGCAGTTTCCCAGGGCGTCCTGGGCCCTGGGAATGATCCTTCCCCCAGCGCCATGGCAGCGCACTGCCACCGGCCAGCGTGCGGCAGAGCAGCTCCTTAGCTAACTTGGGGAGAAAGCACGTGCAGAGCTTGTGGGAGAAACCAGTCGGCACCTCGTGGGCCTTCTCTTTTGGCTGTGGCCAGAATGGAGAGATCAAGCAGAGAGACGGAGGCAGTTTCCTCCCTTGGTGCTCTGAGAGAGCTCCGGCATCTTCTTGTGCTCTGAGATGCTAGGAAATACTTGGAGGACAGGGAGGGCCATGTGTGCAGAGGAGGGTGAAGACAACATTGCAGCAAGGAGCTCTCCTCCAAAGCTTTCCACAGTGCTCCTTCGTGCAGCTGCAGCAGCAGCAGCAGCAGGGAGAGCACAGAGCAGCCTGCCCGTGCTTGCAGAGTCCTCCCCTTTTCCACCAACACAGTGCTTACTCGTCATGTTTTTGTCTTTTCCGTGTGCAGGGTGTCCTGCTGGAGGGTCTTGGCACCTTCTGTACAGTTGAAGAGCCATTGTACCTGGGTGCAGAACAGGTGCTCTGGGTTCGAACACCCATTTTCAAGTTGGGCATGCAGATGGTCTGGCCGCGTGGGCTCACGTGCCCCGAAGTGAATCTCCCTGGTGAGACAGCAGGGACCACCCTCTGCTTCCCCTTGCCACTGTACCCGGGCTGGGAGTGTGCTCCCTGCGCTTTGCAGGAGCTGCCAGAAGCAGGCAATGCCCTCCACAGCTGGGGGAACACACAGAGCTTCCCCCACGCAAGCCCCCACACAGAGATCTCTTTCTTGGGAAGGACCTTCTCTGGAGTCTTCTGCTGCAAGTGTTGCAGCAAGTCGGGCTCTCTTGCCCTGACCTGCCCCCACTTTCATCTCTCTGCCACTCCCATGTCTTTCTCACCTAGTCCTGGAAATTGCACCTGCTGCAGCACTGACACTGTTTGACTTCCTTGCAGACGACATCCAAATTGAGCCACTGAACTACCAGCTCTTGTCCCTGGTGACGTCCTTGCCACGGCGTGTGGTGGAAGCCTGTGTGGAAGAGACCATCCACTTATTCTCTTTGCACTTGGAGAACAAGCAGAATGTGGTCTTTGCGTTCCGGGACTTGGGTGTGCTGAGCTGCCAGGGAGACACGCTCTGCATGATGTTTTACGACAGCTGCATCCAACGGCTGAGGAGAAGGGTAAGCCTCTTTGCGGCCCTTCGCAGTGTAAGTTGCTCAGCTTCCCAGGCCTACTTCCATTGCTTTGGGAAGCCTCCGTGGCCATCCTGCATGTGGTGGGCTACACAAACACCTTCCGCAGTGTGTTTCCCCCCGCCAAATTCCCCACTCCCAAGGAAAACACTGCCTGTCTTCCTGGATGCCTGTCTCTATTAAATGCTTGGCATGACTATTGAGCACTTGCAAGTCTTTGCTGTGGAGCATCTCCGCTCCACAATTAGGGGCTAATGTGCATGGCAGAGGACTCAGAAGAGGGATTTGCAGCAGCAGGCTCCTCCTGTAGCAGGATGAGGGGCTGCTGCCTTTGTCAGCAGGCAGGGAGCTGCCCTGGAAACCTCCCAACGGGCCTGGGTTGTCTTGCAGGTCCCTTGGCCAGCGGATCCTGTTGAGCCAAGCGGAAACATCGATACTCCTGGAACCAGGTCTAGCCGAGTCCACGTGTTCCCCAGGTGAGTGCGTTTCCTCTGCAGCCCTTAGCTTTGCTGACAGGGCCGGCCCCTAGATGCTGCTCGCACTCTGCACTGCCCATGCTCAGTGCTCACAAGAATTTAAGCCACGTCCTCTGCCTTTGGACAGACTCTGGCAAAAACCCTCCAAGAAGCAGATGGCAGGCAAGGTGTTCTCCGACAACAGGGAGGAGCATTAGTGCCAGCAAGAGGCCAGGGGCAGACAGCCCCCTTTCTTCAAACGTGCCTTGTCTTCTGCTTTCCAGGTTTCAGCTTCTGCAGGAAAGCAGCCCAGAAGCCAAGGCTGCTCCCGCTGCCCCTCCATGCACGCAGAAGAAGCCTGAGGTGCCCCAGTGTCCCAGGGCCAACAAAGGTAAGGCCAAAGCTGCCGGCCTGCGGGGCACGTTGGCTCCCTGTCCCCCCACGCTGCCTCACAGCAGCCAGCTGGAAAGGTGCTGCTCAGCAGGCTCTGCTCAAGAGCTTCCTCCCTTCCTCCTTGCAGAATGGCAGCCTAGAAAGATCCTGCAGCAGCGCAAGGAGCTGTGTCTGCCCATGCTGCCAAGCTGGGGGGCAGGCAGGAGGCGGCAAGGCCCCGAGAAGCAGCCTGCTGCCAGGTGAGAGCCTTGGCGGAGGCGGAAGGGACGAGGGCTGCGCTTGTTTGGACCTCTGCACCAGAGCAGGCCCCTTTGCACATGCTGGCCCTACGGCCTCCAAAAGGCTCCCGACACACACCCCACTTAAGGCTGTTCTCCTGCTGGAAGGCAAGCGTGTAGCACTTTGCGTGGGAGCCTCCCATGGCCATAGCTTTCCTCCAGCGTCAGGATATCTTGGGGAGCCAAATGGAAATGCCTAGTGCAGGAGTGTTTGTCCAGGAAGGAGTCCCTCGAGATTGCAGGGAATCCCATCCTTTTCCTTGTGGGAACAAATGCTCCCTGTCCTAAACCTCTTGCCTCTCATGGTGTCTTCTCAGCAACTTGATCAAACAAGTGGGGCACATGAAGGAGCCTTTGGGGCAGAAGGAGGGGAAAGTGGAGCACCGCCCACATCCTCCATCTGCTCCTCGGACTTCTGCTGCCCGTGCTGCTCCCAGGGCTGCCGCACAGGTGTGTGATGGGATGTCGCGGAAAGGGCCCTGAGCGCGGGCTCCCTACAACGCCCAGTGGGCTCTCTGGCATGTGTCCAGCAATGATGCAAATTATATCCACACTTGCAAGCATCTGCCTACTGATATAACATCTATAACGTCTTCTGGGGCTTTGTTAATCGCAGAAATGGGTGGGTTTGCCCTCGAAGGCATTGGAAAGATGCCGGTGCATCTTTCGGCCCTGATCAGTTAGGGCAGCAGAGAGCCATATTCCCACTGTGCTGACACAGGACTAGGAGCCAGGGAGGCTCAAGAGCAGAAGTGTAAGGGAGGGGGAAGAGCAACAGCCAACAATTCCCCAATGTCCCAGTGTGGACCCTGCTTGAAAAGAGATCCTATGGGATGCCTTTGACAGCCCTCAGAACAGGGCGTATCATCCAGGAAGCCAGCTCTTGTAGCCCGTTGCATCAGCTGCTTGTATAGCCTGAGCACGGCTCTGGAACGCTTAGGCGCCTCCTCTATGAGTGGGCTAGTGCTCTCTCCCCCGTTCTCTCCTCCCCACTGAAACCTTTTCTTCTTCTTGCTCTTGCAATACAGATCCGAGTGCTGAAGCCTGCACGCCACCCTGAGCAGCACTGTTCCCCACACAGAGGGGTGCCCCCTGACAAGTGAGTGTGCCCTGGCATGCCAGCTGCCAGGCAGGGCCTGGCACCATGGTGGCTCCTGACCCTGTGCAGGTGCTGCCACTCAGCTGCTGAGCACAGCAGACGACAGGCCCTCCTTTCAGCTGGTGGGGATGTGCAGGGGCTGAGGAGAGAAGAAGCCCCAAGGGGCCCCCAGGGAGCAGCAGCAGGACTTTGTTGATCCTTTGCAGGTATCTCTCGCCACGAGCAAAGCAGACCTTGCAGCTCCTGGAATCCTACAAAGTCCTCCGGGATCGCTGGAGGGAGAAGGTGGTCCAAAACCGCCAGAGGCTGCAGCTGCAGGAGGAGGCTCGCCGGTAAGTAGCTCCCAAGGCAGGCAGGGTCCCTGCTCCTGCCAAGCCCTTTGTGCCAAGGCCTGGGGGAAAGAGGGCCTTTCGCTGCCCCCTACGCCAGGGCACACAAGTGCCCTTGGAGCTTGGCCTCGCCTGTGCCTGGCCCAGCCATCCCTTGCACGGAAATGAGGTGGGGGCTGGGATGTGCCACTGGATTTTCAGGAGGCACCTGCATGTCATGACACACTCAGCATCTTTCTCCTCTACCCCTCAGTGCTTCAGTGATGAGCAGCCTCCAGAAGAAAGAGCAGCGGGGCCACAAGCTGGAAGTGTCCGGGAGAAATGTCTTTTTCCCCCCAAATAAACTCCCTTTCTGAGTTCATGTGAGCCTTTCTTTGGTGCAGTGTGAAGCTTGCAAGCAGCACCAGGGCAGCTTTGGAAGGGCAGGCAGGGGGCACAGGGTAGCAGGGGGAGCGTGGAGCCTCCATCCCGGGACACTCTCGCTCTGAGCCATGCCTGTCTTGACCAGAGAAAAGGAAGAAGAAAGGCCATTGGAAAGGCCCTCCAGGGCAGCTGTTTCTGAGATGACGCTGGGCGCTGCAACACTGCTTTTTGCACCCTGGGACAAGCCTTGAGCAAGGGCAGGCGGGCTCCCGCAGGGAGAGGACGTGCTTGCGAGGCACAAGCTATCCCCCATCAGTAGCCAAAAGCAAAGTCGGCACGCCTGTGGGGCAGTCCTGCGCAGCCTGGCAGCTCCTACCTGCGGGCAGCTTCCTTGGCTCTAAGAAAGACCCTTCCCTGCTCCGGGAGACCGTAGCATGGGGAAAAACTTGCCTAAATCCTGCTCTGAGACATGGCAATTCATACGCAGTGGGAAACAAAGCGTCTTATGTTCTGGATGGCAAAATGGAAGAAGATGATATGTGAGTTACACAAACGGGGTGCAGCAGGTGGGAAGGCCTAAACTCCCTCCTCCGATGAGGGATGCTGCTGCCATTCTTCGTCCTGCTCTTCACCTTTGAGTCCCTTTCAGGCTCGAGAGCATCTTGGATAAAGGAGCCGGATACTCAAGAAGCACCATATGCTCAAGGCTCTTCTTGGGGTGGAATTGCCCAGGTGACTTCCTTAGCCAGAAAGGTGCAGGGAATGGATTTGGAAACTTAACTCTTCCTCTCAGGACTCGCCAGCATGCCCTGCTCCCCTGGCAATGGGACGTCATATCCAGACGAGCCCACCAAGATCTTTCTCCCTTCCTGTTGGCAGATGATTGTGCAGCAGAGTGCACGTGCCCTAAGACATGCATGCCCACCATTCAGAACAGTTGTGCAGCCAGTTGCAAGCAAGGGAAGGAGACTGGCGCTCCGCAGAGAGCGGGGCTCTGTTGCCTCAGTGTGTGGCCACACAAATCCTGCAGTGCTCGGGCACAGGCATTTTGGACCCTCTCTCTGCACCATGCAGAGCACACGAGCTCTCCCTGTCTCACAGAGGGAGGAGATGCTGCTGGCCGGGGCCAGGTGCTCCATCTGTCCTGCTGCCTAAGGGCCATTCCCAGCACCACAGGCCATTTCCTAGCAGCAACCGGAGTGTCTGGGGGCCTTGCAGCTCCTGGCCTCAGCCACTTGAGATGAGCCCAGGACACGCAAGATGGCAGCTGGGGCCCTTCCACGGACACAGAGCGGCACGGAGTGGCAGAAGCAGTCATCACTTTTCCAGGAAAAGTCTGACTCTCCTCCTGTACTGAGACCAAGGACCCATGCAGAAAGAGCCCCTCACACCTAAAAATGTAATGGGACATTTGCAACAGGGACCGACCCCAGCGCAGGGAGGACCTTCCCACCCTGCTCTGCCTTTCTTCCCTTCAAACACGCTGAGCACCTGTACACACAAAAGCCATGGAGCTCCGGGCGCTGCCTATGGGAGCCAGCCGTGCAAAACCAACTGCAGAGCTGCATGGGCCAGTCTCGAGCAGCATTTCCCAGGGCCTCCAAGGAGCAGGGCCAGCACCCTCAAAACACCAGCAACACTGCAATGGGAACCACCCGCTTCAATTGGCACCAGTCCACAAAGACTGGAACATCCCTGAAGCACAGAAATATTCCACAAAATGGGCCAACACCCCAGACTACCAGCATCCCCACAAACACCCCCTAATCCGGCAGTGCTCCCCCCAGAAAAAACATCTGCCCCAGCATCCCCAGTCTTGGCCATCACACTACACCAGGCATGAGGACCACGGCGCCCAGGCCACGTGCACAACCTCCACTGCCGGGACATGGGGGACAGCCATGGAGTGGGACCCGCTGCCTCGTGCTGGGCCCAGGAGCCTGGGCAAACACCTGCAGACACTGTGTGTGAAGGGCATGTTCCCCTTCTGTTCCACACCAGCTCCGCCTTGATCATTGCTAGTGCCCAAACCTTAGAATCATAGAATCAGAGACCTGTTTTGGTTAGAAAACACCTTTTTAGATCACTGAGTTGAACTATAAACAGTTCAATACCACACCTGCTAAACCATGTCCTTAAGTACCTCATCCACACACGTCCTGAGCACTGCCAGGGACTGTGACTCCATGATGTTCCTGGGCAGCCTGTTCCAATGCTTGGCTCGTCTTACACTATAGACATTCCTCCTACGGTCTTAACTGAACCTCCCGTGGTGCTGCTTGAGGCCATTTCCTCTTGTCCTAGCTGTGGTAATTCTGGAGAAGAGATGAACCCCCCCCCACCTCACTAAAATCTCCTTCCCTGGGAGGAATCGCCGCCTTCGCTGGGTGTTTCAGCTGCTGCTCCCCTCATGCAGCCCCTGGTGACACGCGCTGAGGTCACACTGGCTTGTGCTGCATCACAAGGAGGTGACCCCCAGCGACCGGCAGGGCCCCGTCACTTCCCTGCCAGGCACGCGCGCTGCTGGTCACTGCTCGCCGTGCTCTGCTCCACTGCTGCCCTTTGGAGCTTCTCGGTGACGAGGAGCGCACACAGGAGGCAGTGAGAGTGCTCGGGGAAGCTCTCCCTCACGGGCTGAGAACAAGGGGCTCGTTGGAGAGAGAGGAGTCCTTGGCGAGGTCACGGGAAGAGAATCCTTCTTCCCTGCTTGACCAGCGAACCAAGGACAGGTGGGAAGCCAAGATGGAGGGCTTCTGGACTCAGATCATCAGTCCGGCGTACTCCGTTTTGTTCCCTGTGCTCCTGCAGCTCTCTGCTGAGGGTAAGGGCTTTGGGCGCTGCTGCAGCAGGTGCCGCAGACCATGTTAGTTGTCAAAGCAGCTGTGGCTCCGGGGCTGTAGCCTGCAGAGGGCTGGGGGCTGTTGTAAGAGTCTGGTCCGAGGATCCTGTCCCGCTTGGGAGACAGAGTGTTGTGCGGGACTCATGGTTCTTGGTCGTGCTGCTGCCCTGAGCCCCAAGCTCCTTTGGGCAGAGCTCCCTCTGCTCAGGGAATTGCAGTGTGGGGTCAGATCTGCCTGGGAAGGGGGAGGCCCTCTGGGGACTGGCTCTGGGTGGGAAGGGGTCCTTCCTCCAGGGGCTGCAGGTGTCCCGGCATTCCCACGGGTCTCTCAAGAGCCTGCCACCAATGCCACCTCTCTTCTTGTTTGGTGCAAGCTCTGTTTCTTCCTCCTGTATCCTCGTGGGCCTCCAGTGGGCAGAACATAGCTTGAGCTTGGAGATGGCATCCTTGGCCAGGAGGCAGGTGGCCGCTGCCCTTCTGCCAAACCCTTCCCTTGTCCCGCTTTCTTCTCTGCACCTCCACGGGGATCAGCGGGAGGCCGGCAGCCTGCAACGGTGCCATAGGCCAGCTCGCAGCTGGAGGAGTGGCTTTTTGGTTGATTTGAATGTGCGTGCCTCTGTCACCCTGGGAGGAGAAGCTTTCGCAGAGCTTGGAGCTGCCTGACACTTCTTTCCCTTGCTTCACAGAGATTGTCATGGTTTGGGATGCTGTTTCCCGATACATCCTGCAGCAGCTTGTGATTGGCAAGGTGGGCTGGCGTCCTGCTCCCCTCGCCCTGCAGCATTGCAGTTTCCCAGGCTGTCCTGGGCCCTGGGAATGACCCTTCCCCCAGCGCCATGGCAGCGCACTGCCACCGGCCAGCGTGCGGCAGAGCAGCTCCTTAGCTAACTTGGGGAGAAAGCACGTGCAGAGCTTGTGGGAGAAAGCAGTCGGCACCTCGTGGGCCTTCTCTTTTGGCTGTGGCCAGAATGGAGAGATCAAGCAGAGAGACAGAGGCAGTTTCCTCCCTTGGTGCTCTGAGAGAGCTCCGGCATCTTCTTGTGCTCTGAGATGCTAGGAAATACTTGGAGGACAAGGAGGGCCATGTGTGCAGAGGAGGGTGAAGACAACATCGCAGCAAGGAGCTCTCCTCCAAAGCTTTCCACAGTGCTCCTTCGTGCAGCTGCAGCAGCAGCAGCAGGGAGAGCACAGAGCAGCCTGCCCGTGCTTGCAGAGTCCTCCCCTTTTCCACCAACACAGTGCTTACTCGTCATGTTTTTGTCTTTTCCGTGTGCAGGGTGTCCTGCTGGAGGGTCTTGGAACCTTCTGTACAGTTGAAGAGCCATTGTACCTGGGTGCAGAACAGGTGCTCTGGGTTCGAACACCCATTTTCAAGTTGGGCATGCAGATGGTCTGGCCGCGTGGGCTCACGTGCCCCGAAGTGAATCTCCCTGGTGAGACAGCAGGGACCACCCTCTGCTTCCCCTTGCCACTGTACCCAGGCTGGGAGTGTGCTCCCTGCGCTTTGCAGGAGCTGCCAGAAGCAGGCAATGCCCTCCACAGCTGGGGGAACACACAGAGCTTCCCCCACGCAAGCCCCCACACAGAGATCTCTTTCTTGGGAAGGACCTTCTCTGGAGTCTTCTGCTGCAAGTGTTGCAGCAAGTCGGGCTCTCTTGCCCTGACCTGCCCCCACTTTCATCTCTCTGCCACTCCCATGTCTTTCTCACCTACTCCTGGAAATTGCACCTGCTGCAGCACTGACACTGTTTGACTTCCTTGCAGACGACATCCAAATTGAGCCACTGAACTACCAGCTCTTGTCCCTGGTGACGTCCTTGCCACGGCGTGTGGTGGAAGCCTGTGTGGAAGAGACCATCCACTTATTCTCTTTGCACTTGGAGAACAAGCAGAATGTGATCTTTGCCTTCCGGGACATGGGTGTGCTGAGCTGCCAGGGAGACACGCTCTGCATGATGTTTTACGACAGCTGCATCCAACGGCTGAGGAGAAGGGTAAGCCTCTTTGCGGCCCTTCGCAGTGTAAGTTGCTCATCTTCCCAGGCCTACTTCCATTGCTTTGGGAAGCCTCCGTGGCCATCCTGCATGTGGCGGGCTACACAAACACCTTCCGCAGTGTGTTTCCCCCCGCCAAATTCCCCACTCCCAAGGAAAACACTCCCTGGCTTCCTGGATGCCTGTCTCTATTAAATGCTTGGCATGACTATTGAGCACTTGCAAGTCTTTGCTGTGGAGCATCTCCGCTCCACAATTAGGGGCTAATGTGCATGGCAGAGGACTCAGAAGAGGGATTTGCAGCAGCAGGCTCCTCCTGTAGCAGGATGAGGGGCTGCTGCCTTTGTCAGCAGGCAGGGAGCTGCCCTGGAAACCTCCCAACGGGCCTGGGTTGTCTTGCAGGTCCCTTGGCCAGCGGATCCTGTTGAGCCAAGCGGAAACATCGATACTCCTGGAACCAGGTCTAGCCGAGTCCACGTGTTCCCCAGGTGAGTGCGTTTCCTCTGCAGCCCTTAGCTTTGCTGACAGGGCCGGCCCCTAGATGCTGCTCGCACTCTGCACTGCCCATGCTCAGTGCTCACAAGAATTTAAGCCACGTCCTCTGCCTTTGGACAGACTCTGGCAAAAACCCTCCAAGAAGCAGATGGCAGGCAAGGTGTTCTCCGACAACAGGGAGGAGCATTAGTGCCAGCAAGAGGCCAGGGGCAGACAGCCCCCTTTCTTCAAACGTGCCTTGTCTTCTGCTTTCCAGGTTTCAGCTTCTGCAGGAAAGCAGCCCAGAAGCCAAGGCTGCTCCCGCTGCCCCTCCATGCACGCAGAAGAAGCCTGAGGTGCCCCAGTGTCCCAGGGCCAACAAAGGTAAGGCCAAAGCTGCCGGCCTGCGGGGCACGTTGGCTCCCTGTCCCCCCACGCTGCCTCACAGCAGCCAGCTGGAAAGGTGCTGCTCAGCAGGCTCTGCTCAAGAGCTTCCTCCCTTCCTCCTTGCAGAATGGCAGCCTAGAAAGATCCTGCAGCAGCGCAAGGAGCTGTGTCTGCCCATGCTGCCAAGCTGGGGGGCAGGCAGGAGGCGGCAAGGCCCCGAGAAGCAGCCTGCTGCCAGGTGAGAGCCTTGGCGGAGGCGGAAGGGACGAGGGCTGTGCTTGTTTGGACCTCTGCACCAGAGCAGGCCCCTTTGCACATGCTGGCCCTACGGCCTCCAAAAGGCTCCCGACACACACCCCACTTAAGGCTGTTCTCCTGCTGGAAGGCAAGCGTGTAGCACTTTGCGTGGGAGCCTCCCATGGCCATAGCTTTCCTCCAGCGTCAGGATATCTTGGGGAGCCAAATGGAAATGCCTAGTGCAGGAGTGTTTGTCCAGGAAGGAGTCCCTCGAGATTGCAGGGAATCCCATCCTTTTCCTTGTGGGAACAAATGCTCCCTGTCCTAAACCTCTTGCCTCTCATGGTGTCTTCTCAGCAACTTGATCAAACAAGTGGGGCACATGAAGGAGCCTTTGGGGCAGAAGGAGGGGAAAGTGGAGCACCGCCCACATCCTCCATCTGCTCCTCGGACTTCTGCTGCCCGTGCTGCTCCCAGGGCTGCCGCACAGGTGTGTGATGGGATGTCGCGGAAAGGGCCCTGAGCGCGGGCTCCCTACAACGCCCAGTGGGCTCTCTGGCATGTGTCCAGCAATGATGCAAATTATATCCACACTTGCAAGCATCTGCCTACTGATATAACATCTATAACGTCTTCTGGGGCTTTGTTAATCGCAGAAATGGGTGGGTTTGCCCTCGAAGGCATTGGAAAGATGCCGGTGCATCTTTCGGCCCTGATCAGTTAGGGCAGCAGAGAGCCATATTCCCACTGTGCTGACACAGGACTAGGAGCCAGGGAGGCTCAAGAGCAGAAGTGTAAGGGAGGGGGAAGAGCAACAGCCAACAATTCCCCAATGTCCCAGTGTGGACCCTGCTTGAAAAGAGATCCTATGGGATGCCTTTGACAGCCCTCAGAACAGGGCGTATCATCCAGGAAGCCAGCTCTTGTAGCCCGTTGCATCAGCTGCTTGTATAGCCTGAGCACGGCTCTGGAAGGCTTAGGTGCCTCCTCTATGAGTGGGCTAGTGCTCTCTCCCCCGTTCTCTCCTCCCCACTGAAACCTTTTCTTCTTCTTGCTCTTGCAATACAGATCCGAGTGCTGAAGCCTGCACGCCACCCTGAGCAGCACTGTTCCCCACACAGAGGGGTGCCCCCTGACAAGTGAGTGTGCACTGGCATGCCAGCTGCCAGGCAGGGCCTGGCACCATGGTGGCTCCTGACCCTGTGCAGGTGCTGCCACTCAGCTGCTGAGCACAGCAGACGACAGGCCCTCCTTTCAGCTGGTGGGGATGTGCAGGGGCTGAGGAGAGAAGAAGCCCCAAGGGGCCCCCAGGGAGCAGCAGCAGGACTTTGTTGATCCTTTGCAGGTATCTCTCGCCACGAGCAAAGCAGACCTTGCAGCTCCTGGAATCCTACAAAGTCCTCCGGGATCGCTGGAGGGAGAAGGTGGTCCAAAACCGCCAGAGGCTGCAGCTGCAGGAGGAGGCTCGCCGGTAAGTGGCTCCCAAGGCAGGCAGGGTCCCTGCTCCTGCCAAGCCCTTTGTGCCAAGGCCTGGGGGAAAGAGGGTCTTTCGCTGCCCCCTACGCCAGGGCACACAAGTGCCCTTGGAGCTTGGCCTCGCCTGTGCCTGGCCCAGCCATCCCTTGCACGGAAACGGGGTGGGGGCTGGGATGTGCCACTGGATTTCCAGGAGACACCTGCATGTCATGACACACTCAGCATCTTTCTCCTCTACCCCTCAGTGCTTCAGTGATGAGCAGCCTCCAGAAGAAAGAGCAGCGGGGCCACAAGCTGGACGTGTCCGGGAGAAATGTCTTTTTCCCCCCAAATAAACTCCCTTTCTGAGTTCATGTGAGCCTTTCTTTGGTGCAGTGTGAAGCTTGCAAGCGGCACCAGGGCAGCTTTGGAAGGGCTGGCAGGGGGCACGGGGTAGCAGGGGGAGCGTGGAGCCCCCATCCCGGGACACTCTCGCTCTGAGCCATGCCTGTCTTGACCAGAGAAAAGGAAGAAGAAAGGCCATTGGAAAGGCCCTCCAGGGCAGCTGTTTCTGAGATGACGCTGGGCGCTGCAACACTGCTTTTTGCACCCTGGGACAAGCCTTGAGCAAGGGCAGGCGGGCTCCTGCAGGGAGAGGACGTGCTTGCGAGGCACAAGCTATCCCCCATCAGTAGCCAAAAGCCAAGTCGGCACGCCTGTGGGGCAGCCCTGCGCAGCCTGGCAGCTCCTCCCTGCGGGCAGCTTCCTTTACTCTAAGAAAGACCCTTCCCAGCTCCGGGAGACCATATCATGGGGAAAACCTTGCCTAAATCCTGCTCTGAGACATTTCAATTCATACGCAGTGGGAAACAAAGCGTCTTATGTTCTGGATGGCAAAATGGAAGAAGATGATATGTGAGTTACACAAACGGGGTTCAGCAGGTGGGAAGGCCTAAACTCCCTCCCCCGATGAGGGATGCTGCTGCCATTCTTCGTCCTGCTCTTCACCTTCGAGTCCCTTTCAGGCTCGAGAGCATCTTGGATAAAGGAGCCAGATACTCGAGAAGCACCATATGCTCAAGGCTCTTCTTGGGGTGGAATTGTCCAGGTGACTTCCTTAGCCAGAAGGGTACAGGGAATGGATTTGGAAACTTAACTCTTATTCTCAGGACTCACCATCATGCCCTGCTCCCCTGGCAATGGGACGTCATATCCAGACGAGCCCAATAAGATCTTTCTCCCTTCCTGTTGGCAGATGATTGTGCAGCAGAATGCACGTGCCCTAAGACATGCATGCCCTCCATTCAGAGCAGTTGCACACCCAGTTGCAAGCAAGGGAAGGAGACTGGCGCCCCACAGAGAGCGGGGTTCTGTTACCTCAGTGTGTGGCCACACAAATCCTGCAGTGCTCGGGCACAGGCATTTTGGGCTCTCTCTCTGCACCATGCAGAGCACACGAGCTCTCCCTGTCTCACAGAGGGAGGAGATGCTGCTGGCTGGAACCAGGTGCTCTGTCTACCCTGCTGCCTAAGGGCCATTCCCAGCACCACAGACCATTTCCTAGCAGCAACCAGAGTGTCTGGGGGCCTTGCAGCTCCTGGCCTCAGCCACTTGAGATGAGCCCAGGACACGCAAGATGGCAGCTGGGGCCCTTCCATGGACACAGAGCGGCATGGAGTGGTAGAAGCAGTCATCACTTTTCTAGGAAAAGACTGACCAGGACCTCCTATCTCTCCTCCTGTACTGAGACCAAGGACCCATGCAGAAAGAGCCCCTCACACCTAAAAATGTAATGGGACATTTGCAACAGGGACCGACCCCAGCGCAGGGAGGACCTTCCCACCTCGCTCTGCCTTTCTTCCCTTCAATCACGCTGAGCACCTGCATACACAATAGCCATGAAGCTCCGGGTGCTGCCTATGGGAGCCAGCCCTGCAAAACCACCTGCAGAGCTGCGTGGGCCAGTCTCGAGCAGCATTTCCCAGGGCCTCCAAGGAGCAGGGCCAGCACCCTCAAAACACCAGCAACACTGCAATGGGAACCACCCGCTTCAATTGATCTCGAAGGGAAGAGCTCTGGAGCGGACGCTCGTCCCGGAGCTCCTTGTCTAGAGGCGAACAACAGACCGAGAGGCAGCCCCAGTGCTGATCCCCGTGCGGGCAGTGCTGAGCTCTGGCCAGAGGCGGCTCTTACTCAGCGGGGCGGAGCCAGCAGGACAGGCGGGAGTTCAAAAGCTGCCCCCAGGGAGCGGGAGCGACCAGGAGCAGGGCGAACAGAGCGGGCAGACAGGGCATCGCGCGTCAGGCAGGGCGTGACGTGGCGCAGCAGTTGGTGCAGGCAGGAGGTGCAGGGAGTCTCCTCCCAGGTCCGGAAAAACATCCTCTCCCCAGGCTCTTCCAGCAGCGCGAGATCAGGTAAAGCCATGGTCTCCACTTGGCAGAGAGCTTCCATCAGGAAGACTGTGGCGACACAGACTGAACCACCACAGAAACATGCAGTGGTTCAGGTTTCTGGCTGTGGGGAATGCCTGAGCCTCTCCATGTTACCGGGGAGTGGTGAAAACACAGCCTGTCTTAGGTGCGAGCAGGTGGACGAGCTGCTCAGCCTGATGGTGGAGCTAAAGGAGGAGGTAGAACGCCTGAGGGCCATCAGGGAAAGTGAAAAAGAAACAGACTGGTGGAGCTGCATTCTGCATTCTTCCCAGGTAAGCCACCCTGAGAACCCCCCAATTCAGTCAGAAAATCCAGTGCCCTCTTGCCCTACGGCAGAGGGGGCAGAATTAACAGCATTCAGGGACAATCAACAATGGAAACGGGTCCCCACTCGAGGTGGCAGAAGATCCCTTCCACGGCCCACCTCACCTCCACCTGTGACCACATTCAACAGGTACAAGGCCCCGGAACTTGCGGATCAGATAGAGGAGGCCTTGAACCAAGGCCCGTCTAGGGGGCTGTCTACAGAGAGGCAGTCTGGTCCATGCTGCAAGTCTGCTCCCTCTAAAGAGAAAAGGAGCATCCGGAAGAAGCAGCGGATGATCGTCGTGGGTGACTCCACGCTACAGGGCACAGAGGCACAGATATGTAGATCGGACCCCTCATCCAGAGAGGTCTGCTGCTTGCCAGGAGCCTGAATAAAGGATGTCTCAGAAAGGCTCCCAAGGCTTGTTCAGGAGTCTGATTATTATCCTCTGGTATTGTTTCATGTGGGCGCTAATGATGCCATGGGGAAACTGAGGGATATCAAGCAAGATTTCAGAGCCCTAGGGATGGCCATCAAAGGTACGGGAGCCCAGGTAGTGTTCTCCTCAATCCTGTCAAGGAGGGGAATGGATTCAAGGAGGAGAAGGCAGATATGGCAGATTAACAGCTGGCTGCGCCGCTGGGCTTGGCAACAGGGTTTTGTCTTCTATGACCATGGGGCTCTGTTTCATGACCACCAGCTAGTGGGGAATGATGGGACCCATCTCAGCAAGAGGGGCACACGTCTCTTTGACAAAAGGCTGGCCAACCTGGTTAGGAGGGCTTTAAACTAGACAAGAAGGGGGAAGGTGAGTGTCACACAGACACAGCAAGCAGTATCGCGCAGCCTAGGTCAGATGGCGTCCAGTGGGAGTATGCTAGTGGGGAAGTGAGGATAGGAAATGATCATGGAGCGTCCTCTTTCACCCCTCCTGGGAAACCTGTGGCCTCTGTTGCTTCCCTGAAATGCCTGTACACCAATGCGTGAAGCATGGGGAATAAGCAGGATGAACTGGAGATCTGTGTGCGGTCCCAGCATGATGATCTTATTGGTATCACAGAGACGTGGTGGGATAGCTCGCACGACTGGAGCGCTGCCATGGAAGGCTATGTGCTCTTTAGGAAGGACAGGCTGGGAAGGCGAGGTGGGGGAGTTGCTCTTTATGTGAGAGAGCAACTGGAATGCATGGAGCTCAACCTGGGAGTGGAGGATGAGCGAGTTGAGAGTTTGTGGGCAAGGATTAGAGGGCAGGCTAATGTGGGAGACACTGTGGTGGGTGTCTGCTACAGGCCACCTGACCAAGACGAGGAGGTTGATGAGGCCTTCTATAGGCAGCTGGATATTGTGTCACGGTTAAAGGCCCTGGTTCTCATGGGGGACTTCAACTACCCCGACATCTACTGGAAGGACAACAAAGCCAGGCACAAGCAGTCCTGGAGGTTCCTGCAGAGCGTCGACGATAACTTTTTGACGCAGATTGTGGAGGAGCCGACGAGGAGAGGTGGGCTACTGGACCTCGTGCTATCAAATAGGGAGGGACTTGTGGGAGATGTGAAAGTGGGGGGTAATCTCGGCTGCAGTGACCGTGAGTTGGTCGAGTTCAGGATCCAACGTGGAGGGGCCAAGGCTCTAAGTAGCCTTGCAACGATGGACTTCAGGAGGGCCAACTTTAGCCTCTTCAGGGACCTCCTCAGACCTCCACTCTATCCATGGAAGGGCTCCAGCTGCCATCTTGCGTGTCCTGGGCTCATCTCAAGTGGCTGAGGCCAGGAGCTGCAAGGCCCCCAGACACGCCGGTTGCTGCTAGGAAATGGCCTGTGGTGCTGGGAATGGCCCTTAGGCAGCAGGGCAGACGTAGCACCTGGCCCCAGCCAGCAGCATCACCTCCCTCTGTGAGAGAGGGAGAGTTCGTGGGCTCTTCATGGTGTAGAGAGAGGGCCCAAAATGCCTGTACCCAAGCACCGCAAGATTTGTGCGGCCACACACTGAGGCAACAGAGCCCCGCTCTCTGCGGGGCACCTGTCTCCTTCCCTTGCTTGCAACTGGCTGGACAACTGCTCTGAATGGAGGGCAAGCATGTCTTAGGGCTCGTGCACTCTGCTGCACAATCATCTGCCAACAGGAAGGGAGAAAGAGCTTCTTGGTGGCTCATCTGCATATCAAGACCTTCCATGGGAAGGCAAGCAAAATAGTCTTCACACAGACAACAGGAGCTTGCTCTGTTTTCTGTACTGCTCCATTTTGCTCTAGTCCATTTGTGTTTGTGGTGGTGCTTGTACTTGGGATGTGAGATGTGGTCCCAAATGATTAATACCTGTTTGAATCTGAGCTGTCTGGAAGGACTGCCTTCCATTCCAAACCACTAAAAGATGCACTGCTTCTCCCCGGCTTCATTAAATGCACAGTTGTGACACGAGTAAATGAGGGAAGTGCATTCAGGGATGAACGAGCTTCCCACTCTCACCACCTGCTCTGCAGCGAAACCACAAGCAAGGGAATGGGGTAGGCGAAAGGAGTCTGGAAAGAAGGTGCTCTTGACTCTAGTCTGATGCTGTGAAGAGACATGAGTGGCATAGAAGAAGGGGGAGGCCTGAGTGGTGCAATGTGTGCTGCAGCCCTCCTGCAGGGGAAATACCGCTCCTCTGATCATTTTGTCACTTCTGTGATGAGGCAGGAGATATGATTGAGGAGAACCTCAAAGGCCTCTCATTTCTGGTTCCAAGTGCCCCCACTTCTTGGTTTAAAGTACTCCTGGGAGAGCATCAGCTGTGGGGCTTGAATGGGACTGTCAGTGTGTCAAACTGCATGGTTGAGTTCTAGAAGGACCCTTTTAAGAAGCACCTTTCTTAGACAAAGTCCTTCTTTGTGAAGAGAAGAGAAAAATTCCCGGAGCAGACAAAGGGTGCTTGCTCATTCTTCATGAACTTTCCGTTTTGCTTTGCATTCTTTCTGTTTGTGGTGGAACTTGAAGGTGGGATGGGCAAAGTGTTCCCCAATGACACATGCTTAGTCAGGTTTGACCTGTGGAAAGGATCACCCTTCAAATGAAACCCAGAAAGGGTACTCTGCTTTGTGCAGGGGTCATTTAAGATCCAAATTTCAGCTCATTATTTATGGAGGTTTGTGAATGGATGTACCAATGGAGGCCACAAACTGAAGCACCAGAAGTTCCGCATGAACTCAAGGAAAAATTTCTTTACAGTGAGGGTGACAGAGCACTGGAACAGGCTGCCCAGAGAGGTTGTGGAGTCTCCTTCTCTGGAGATCTTCAAAACCCGCTTGGACGCAGTCCTGTGCCACGTGCTTTAGGTGACCCTGCGTGTGCAGGGGGATTGGACTAGATGACCTCTAGAGGTCCCTTCCAACATTAAGCATTCTGTGGTTCTATGATTCTATGATTCAAACTCTCCCTATGTTCTATCCTGCAACGCCACAACCATGAAGATGCTGGGTGGAATGATCAGGGAGGGAGGAGATGCTGTTGAGCTTGACTCTAGGTGGACATTCTGAGGAGGTCGGCAAGGTACCCTGCTTCATACAGGTTTCATTACATAGCCATATGCCATCTCATCTAACTAGCGGCATGCATGCATGGATGAAAGGCCTTGTCACTGTCCCTCCCTACTATCCAGGAAAACCACATCCATGGTTACGGGCTTTGGATGAATGAGTGTGGAATGAAGACGCTGTTGAACTTGACTCTATTCTGGTGTGAAGAGTCATGAGAGTTGTAGAATAAGTGGGAGGCCCTGTGTGAATATAAGGTGTGACCCAAAGTGTGTGTAAAACGTCTGTTGGGGCTGGGCATGCTCCACTGATCACGTGGCTGCCAGTCAAGTGGGAAAGTAGGGTCCCTGGATTGGTGGCCCAGTTTGGTTGGTGGCTGGCAGCTGACTTAGAGCTGGTGTGTCCCTGGGGAATCTGACTGTTTAATTAAAACAAATCATCATGAAGGCCCATGATGGATGTTGATGGAATGTGATTTCTGCCCAGCATTATGAATGCAAAGATGAAGAAATTGAAAGAAGTGCAGGTAAATTGCTTCGGCTGCAGTGACCATGAGTTGGTGGAGTTCAGGATTCAACGAGGAGGTGGCAGGGCTGTAAGTAGCCTTGCGACGATGGACTTCAGGAGGGCCAACTTTAGTCTCTTCAGAGACCTCCTCGGAAGAATCCCATGGGCTAGTGCTCTAGAAGGCAGGGGGGCCCAAGAGAGCTGGTTAGTTTTCAAGCGGCACTTCCTCCATGCCCAGCAACGGTGCATCCCTGTGTGTAGGAAGGCAGGCAGAGGGGGCAGGCGACCTGCGTGGATGAGCTGGGAGCTTGTGGCAATGCTCAAGCAGAAGGCAGCGGTATATGGAATGTGGAAAAAAGGACAGGTCCCATGGGAGAAATACAGGAACGTGGTCAGGGAATGCAGAGATGCGACAAGGAAAGCTAAGGCACGTCTGGAAGGCAAGCTGGCAAGGGACGTTAAAAATAACAAAAAAAAATTCTTCAAATACATTAACAGCAAAAGGAAGATCAGGGAAAACGTGGGTCCACTGGCGGATGGGATGGGCACCCTGGTTACACATAACACAGAAAAAGCAGAGTTGCTCAATGCCTTCTTTGCTTCGGTGTTTACCAAGGGCAGCCCTTTGGAGCCCCAGGGCCTAGGGACAAGAGAAGAAGCTGGTGGAGAGCAAGACTTGCCCTGGGTAGAGGAAGATTGGGTCAGAGAGCACCTAAGGAACCTCGATACCCACAAATCCATGGGCCCTGATGGGATGCACCCCAGAGTGCTGCGTGAGCTGGCAGATGCCATAGCTAAGCCGCTCTCCATCATCTTTGAAAGATCCTGGAGAACGGGGGAGGTGCCGGAAGACTGGAAGAAGGCCAATGTCACGCCAGTCTTCAAAAAAGGCAAGAAGGAGGACCCAGGCAACTACAGGCCAGTGAGCCTCACCTCCGTCCCCAGAAAAGTGATGGAACGGCTCCTACTGGCCGTTGTCTCCAAGCACATGGAGGACAAGAAGGTGCTCAAGAGTAGTCAGCATGGATTCACCAAGGGGAAATCTTGTTTGACTAACCTGATAGCCTTCTATGATGAAATGACCGGCTGGATAGACGAGGGGATAGCGGTGGATGTCGTCTATCTCGACTTCACCAAGACTTTTGACACCGTCCCTCACAACATCCTCCTGGGCAAGCTCCGGAAATGTGAGATAGATGAGTGGACAGTGAGGTGGATTAGGAACTGGCTGGATGGCAGGGCCCAGAGAGTGGTGATCAGCGGTGCAGAGTCTAGTTGGAGGCCTGTAGCTAGCGGGGTCCCCCAGGGGTCAGTCCTTGGTCCAGTCCTGTTCAATTTATTCATCAATCACCTGGATGAAGGCACAGAGTGCTCCCTCAGCAAGTTTGCTGATGACACGAAACTGGGAGGAGTAGCCGATACCCCAGAGGGCTGCGCTGCCATCCAGAGGGACCTGCATAGACCGGACAACTGGGCGGTGAAAAACCTCATGCAATTCAACAAGGCCAAGTGCAAGGTTCTGCACCTGGGGAGGAATAACCCCAGACACCAGTACAGGCTGGGGACCGACCTCCCGGAGAGCAGCTCTGTGGAGAAAGACCTGGGTGTCATGGTGGACGACAAGTTGACCATGAGGCAGCAGTGTGCCCTCGTGGCCAAGAAGGCCAATGGAATCCTGGGCTGCATTAAGAAGAGCATCTCCAGCAGGTCGAGGGAGGTGATCCTGCCCCTCTACTCCCTCTTGTACTGTGGAGCTGCTGGAGAGAGTCTAGCGCAGGGCTACAAGGATGATGAGGGGCCTGGAACATCTGCCCTATGAGGAGAGGCTGAGGGAGCTGGGCCGGTTCAGCCTGGAGAAGAGAAGGCTGAGAGGGGATCTAATCAGTGTATATAAATATCTCAAGGGAGGGAGTGCAGAGGACGGGGATGGTCTCTTTTCAGTGGTGGCCACTGATAGGACTAGAGGAAATGGCCGGAAACTGAAACACCAAAAATTCCATAGGAACTTAAGGAAAAATTTCTTAACAGTGAGGGTGACAGAGCACTGGAACAGGCTGCCCAGAGAGGTTGTGGAGTCTCCTTCTCTGGAGATCTTCAAAACCCGCTTGGATGCAGTCCTGTTCCACATGCTCTAGGTGTCCCTGCATATGCAGGGGGGTTGGACTAGATGATCTCTAGAGGTCCCTTCCAACCCTAAGCATTCTATGATTCTATGATTCTAAATGGCGGGAGTAACTATGACTCTCCTAGGATGGGACCATAGTTAGCAACTGGGCATTTCTGCAGAGGCAACACGTCCTGGCCGGTCCCGCTGCAGCCCAAGTTTTGGGTGACTAAGCTTGCCTCTGCCCCAGTCTTGTTACTCTCTCCCTACTGACCAGAAATCACCAGCTGCTCAGTAGTATCTCAAGGTGACTCCAAAATTATCTGAGCCAAGATTATTCATGTCTAGGTCATAGCCCTTTCCCTTGGGGCTTCAATTGGCATCCCAGTTGAATTTGAGGGATTGGTTCTTCTGAGTTAATCCAGACCTCTGTAGACATGTCTTCCAAACCAGTGAAACCTCATGTCATAAATTTTGTTTCTGGGAGCATGCAGGCTGAGGAATTGCCCAGTGATACTGCAAGGACACATCCTGTGGTTGTTAGAGCTGAGCCTATGATCCATGTTAACCCACAGGTCCATGATGTGTTGGCTGTCGGAGGCTCATCTCTGAGAACAGTGGTGGAATCACTCCCCAAGGAAGAGGTGAAGCTCAGTGAACTAGCATCTGCCTCTGGGCCTGCAATCTCTTTGCCTGATGCTGTCCTGGGTGCCTCAGGCCAGGCAACTGAGGTGGGAGCATCAGTCCTCCAGCTACCACAAGACCACCCAGCATGTCATAGAATCATAGAATCATAGAAGGCTTAGGGTTGGAAGGGACCTCTAGAGATCATCTAGTCCAACCCCCCTGCATACGCAGGGACACGTAGAGCACGTGGCACAGGACTGCATCCAAGCGGGTTTTGAAGATCTCCAGAGAAGGAGACTCCACAACCTCTCTGGGCAGCCTGTTCCAGTGCTCTGTCACCCTCACTGTTAAGAAATTTTTCCTTAAGTTCCTATGGAATTTTTGATGTTTCAGTTTCCGGCCATTTCCTCTAGTCCTATCAGTGGCCACCACTGAAAAGAGACCATCCCCGTCCTCTGCACTCCCTCCCTTGAGGTATTTATATACACTGATTAGATCCCCTCTCAGCCTTCTCTTCTCCAGGAAGAACAGGCCCAGCTCCCTCAGCCTCTCCTCATAGGGCAGATGTTCCAGGCCCCTGATCATCCTCGTAGCCCTGCGCTGGACTCTCTCCAGCAGCTCCACATCCCTCTTGTACTGTGGAGCCCAGAACTGGACACAATACTCCAGATGTGGCCTCACCAGGGCTGAGTAGAGGGGCAGGATCACCTCCCTCGACCTGCTGGAGATGCTCTTCTTAATGCAGCCCAGGATCCCATTGGCCTTCTTGGCCACGAGGGCACACTGCTGCCTCATGGTCAACTTGTCGTCCACCATGACACCCAGGTCTTTCTCCGCAGAGCTGCTCTCCAGAAGGTCGGTCCCCAGCCTGCACTGGTGCCTGGGGTTATTCCTCCCCAGGTGCAGGACCTTGCACTTGGCCTTGTTGAATTGCATGAGGTTTTTCACCGCCCAGTTGTCCAGTCTGTCCAGGTCCCTCTGGATGGCAGCGCATGCCATGACATGACATGCTGTGGACAGCATGTCCATGCTGTGCTACCAGAGTGGAGAAGATGGCAGCCCTAGCAGAACAATTAAAGAGGACCCATGGCCATCAACGAGTCCTTTATCAGTGCTCCTGTTGTGGGAGAACAAAGGAGAACCATCATAGTATTGCCTGTCCCTTCCCAAAGTGCTGTGTGCTCCCAGCTGAAGAAGAAGGAGGACCGTCGGAAGTCCCAGCTACGAGGGCCTCAGGGAATTAGCACCACTGCGAAAAGTGGAGTAGTTGCACCAAGGGGACAGACCAGTGGAGAGTCAAAAGACAGAAATGGTCAAGAACGTATATAAAAATGTGGCTGAAATGATGAGAGTGGAAACCCTTTCCTCCACTATTGCATTGGAGAAGGTCCTGGAAGATGATGAAGACCTCCCGGAGACCATCAAAGCAAAGAAAAGATAAGTCAAGACAAGACAAGACAAGAAAAGGGAAAAGAAAAGGGAAAAGAAAAGGGAAAAGAAAAGGGAAAAGAAAAGGGAAAAGAAAAGAAAAGAAAAGAAAAGAAAAGAAAAGAAAAGAAAAGAAAAGAAAAGAAAAGAAAAGAAAAGAAAAGGGAAAAGAAAAGGGAAAAGAAAAGGGAAAAGAAAAGAAAAGAAAAGAAAAGAAAAGAAAAGAAAAGAAAAGAAAAGAAAAGAAAAGAAAAGAAAAGAAAAGAAAAGAAAAGAAAAGAAAAGAAAAGAAAGGGGAAAAGAAAGGGGAAAAGAAAGGGGAAAAGAAAAGGGAAAAGAAAAGGGAAAAGAAAAGAAAAGAAAAGAAAAGAAAAGAAAAGAAAAGGGAAAAGAAAAGGGAAAAGAAAAGGGAAAAGAAAGGGGAAAAGAAAAGGGAAAAGAAAGGGGAAAAGAAAAGGGAAAAGAAAAGGGAAAAGAAAAGAAAAGGGAAAAGAGAAGAGAGGAGAGGAGAAAAGAGAAGAGAAGAGAAGAGAAGAGAAGAGAAGAGAAGAGAAGAGAAGAGAAGAGAAGAGAAGAGAAGAGAAGAGAAGAGAAGAGAAGAGAAGAGGAAAGGTTATGAAGGGATCAAAGGAAAGGATGTTAAGATAGAGAGCTTAACAGGTTATCTGGGTAGTTGTATCAGAAGCAATGAAACCATGATACCTATTCAACTAAGTATGCCTGGGAATATCAAAAAGATGTCACACACTTCTTCTAAAAGGCAACTTTTAAACAGTCTTTCTTAGAATCAGGCATTATATCCTTGCATATTTTAATATTTATTTATTTTTATTCTACACCTTCCTCCTGTTTATGAGAGCTTGCTATACAAATAATCATTACCAATATTAACAGGATGTAGCTAGAGGAAAACTCATTGTTATTTTATCAGTTCAACTCCCCACAACATCATTAGCTTTCTATGCCCCTGAAATGCTATGCCTTGGTGTTTTCTGAAGTAAACCCCCTAAGATTCAGAGGCTTGATCCCAAGAGGAGTTAGCAAAGAGACAGGAATTTTCCTTGGCCAGAAATATATGTGATCACTTCAGAGGCAGAGAGTACTATATAAAGAAAGAAGGATGAAAATTAATCCTCTTTGACAGCAGTGCATTATATGGGATCTACTCTACTGCTCTAGTTCTCTCAGCTTCGGTAAAGATACCGTTTATTCAGCTAGGAGCTGGAATGAAGAAGAAAACATACTGCAGGGCTCTTCTTTGATTTCTATTTTTTAAAAAGGAAAACCTACAGGATTTCAGAGTAATCTTCATGCAAACATTAGGTAACCAGCCTTCCTTTGTCCCTTCCTCGCTGCCTGCCTTCCCCAGAATTTTCTTTGCTTGCTGTTTTCAAATATGCCATTGCTTTTAGTGGGCTGGTACACAGGTGGCAATTACAGCGTCACTATCGACCCTAGAGCTTACAGCAATTCCAGCATTTGTTGAAGGGTCTGGAGTGGGACATCAAGTAATTATTTGTGCCCTTTTCCACAAGATCTGATACAAATCTGTGTCTCAGATTGGTATCTGATCTTTTTGATTTATGAAGCAGCATCAGCTGCTGATGCACCTTATAGAGGAGGGCTCTAGGGAATGTGTAGAGTAGCTCAGGATGGAAAGATAGCAAGCTACTGCTAAGTTAGTGTCTCTTTCCCTGCAGGCATGGAGAACCAGACAGAGGTGAGGAAGTTCATCCTCCTTGGCCTGAGCAATGTTCAAGGGCTGCAGCAATTCCTGTTTGTGCTCTTCTTGCTCCTCTACCTGTCTAGCCTGCTGGGGAATATGGCAATCATGATTGTAGTGGTGTGCGAGTCCCGGCTACACACCCCCATGTACTTTTTCCTCTGCAACCTCTCCTGCCTGGATATTTTCTACTCCACAGTTACCGTACCCAAGATGCTGGCTGGCTTCCTCTTGGGGCACCCCCAGGACATTTCCTACACGGGCTGCCTAAGCCAGCTCCACTTCTTCCACTTCCTGGGCAGCAGCGAAGCTTTGCTGCTGGCTGTCATGGCCTATGACCGCTTTGTGGCCATCTGCAACCCCCTGCGCTACACCCTGCTCATGAGCCCACGGGCCTGCCTCCTGCTGGCTGCGGCCACTTGGGCTACGGGCTTCCTCCACGCTCTCATGCACACGGTCATGACCTCCCAGCTCCATTTCTGCGGCCCCAACCGCATCCACCACTTCTTCTGTGACATCAAGCCTCTGCTGAGACTGGCTTGCAACAGCAACCAACTCAACCTCAACCTTCTCAGCATCATCACTGGGGCCATTGTGATAGGCCCCTTTGTCTTCACACTCTTTTCTTACCTGTACATATTTTCCTTCCTCCAACTGAAAGTCCGGTCCACGGAGGGAAGGAGGAAAGCCTTCTCCACTTGCATCTCCCATCTCACAGTAGTCGCCTTACTTTATGTCCCTGTCATTTCTAACTATGTGCCACCTTCCTCAAGGAATTCACCCAAGAGGGACATGATAGCCACTCTTATGTATAATGTTGTCACGTCAGTGCTCAACCCTTTGATTTACACTCTGAGAAACGTGGAGGTGAAACGTGCCCTAAAGGGAAGACTTTTCCGCAGAGAGTTACTGGTACAGGACATGTTTTTCCGTGCAGCTTCTGTGGGGTAGTAGGCAGTGGGAAATCTAAACAGAGGAGCTTTTGGCTCTAGTCTGTGTTATGCAGAAATCTTCTTTTCACTCCCAACGGCTTGAATACCTTCATAAACACCCTACATATTGGATGAGGTCTCATGTCACCTATCTTGGGCAGTATCAATGCTGAAAGATGAATATACATTGGTGGAATAGCCATTCCCATTCATCTGGCTGGAAAAGAGAAATTGAAGAGAAGGATACTTAAATAAAAACAGCTTTGTTGGAGTGGTTTTCCCTCCAAGTCACCTGACTTTTTTTTTCAAAGAAGTTCATCTTTTTGTAAAGCCAATTGAGAAGGAAGGATTCAGTTCTTTTCTTGCATTTCAGTTGGCCATATATAGAAGTGTAAGTCATGCCACTTGAAATGCTACAGAGATCTCTTAGCTGGTGTCTCTCTGATGCTCCAGAAAGGCAAAGGTCTTTCATAGGCTCTGCACCACATCTACCAGCCCTGTATGGATGTCAAATATGCTGGGCCCTCTAAGGTGATGCTAGGCACCTCTGTGCAGGCAACTTCACTTGTCAGTATCTCACATAATACATTACGTCTTTCAATACTGGCATTTGATACAAATGCCAGTAATCAATAATACAGCAGCTATTTTTGCTCTCCACCAAACAATGCCTGATGATATTTTTAGGTTTTCCCCTTTTCCTTTAGACAGGAATTCTCTGGTAGCATTTACATTGGCTTGCAGTCACTCTCTGTAACTTTACTGCCCAGTGTTTTCTGATAGTTTCATTTTCAAAGTTTGAAGTAGTACTACCTTGACAATGCAGCTTGGTCCATTTCACAAATTCCTCCTCTCTCCAAGTCTATAGACTTGGAAAAATAGCTTTTGGAAAAGGGTCTCTCATTCTAAGACCACCTCGCCTTCTTCACATGGGACTGGGATCACTTTGATCACTGTTTTATCCAAAACTGATGGTTTCTAATGTTTGTTTCACTCAGCTACCATCCACAGTCCTTTAAAATATTTATCAATATCTTTCTTTAGTTCTACTAATAAAATAATGCCATATGGGGAGTGGGGATCTCTATGTAGCCTGCCAGCCTGCCCATTTGCAATTCATAACTGCCAACCGAGTGATTCCCCAAGCCACTGTCTTTAGTATTTGGGTGGAATGTGGAATCACAGATACAGACAGGAAAATGACAGCAGCCTTTAGCTGCTGATTGAATGCTCAAGGCTGTGGAGGCACACCATGGTCCATGAAATAGCTTGACTTTGCAGTTATTTCACCCTTCAAGATATTGACCTTCTGCAATGGTTTTAGTCCAGCGATGGCTTTCCATCCAACTTAACCAGGACTCAGTTTGTTTTCTTACACCTTGAGTTTTCATATCCTTTTTATGAATACTGTAAGATCTAGGTGGAGATACAAGAATGAGCGGCCTGGGTTCAGAAAGTGGAGTCAGACCCCAGGTGATAGTGGCTCCTGTTGTGCTCTTAAATGGGGCAAGAGAAGGTTCAAGCATCACTTACTGGAGCAGGACCATGGGTCGCTGCGCCAGCATATGGGAATGTAGGTTAGTGAGGGGATCGTGGGAGAGGGGAGTGAGGGTCTGTGTCAGCAGCTGGAGCAGGGGATCACAAGTCATAGTGCCCATGTACCTTGGCAGCAGCTGCAGGAGGAAGGAGACAAGCTGTTAACCAAGTGACCTGGTGTGTGTGTGTGAGAGAGAGAGAGATACACACTGAGTCTCACTACTGGTTGCATCTACAGACAGGAGAGCATCAGCTGTGCTTGGGGTGGAGAGGCGTCCCCTAGGTGCACCAGGCTGGCCTCCAAAGGCCAGACAGGAGTCTTTGGGTCCCAGAGCCACTGAGGGCAGCAGCTTTATAACATCCCTTAGCAAAATTGCATTTTGGTAAGGGGATGGGCCGCAAAAAGATGTCTTTTCCATTGCAGATACCATTATATCACTCAGGTACCATTACGTAGATAAAAAAACACATAGCCAAGACACAATTACTAGTTGAAGCAGCATTTTTTCACTCATGCAAGCTGCATAATAAAAATATTTGCCTGCTTGCTAATTCTAATCACAACGCAACAGCCAATAAGATTTTGCACCATAGAACACTAAAAAATATAATCCTGAGGAACCCAGCAAACCCAGAAAAAAAACAAAACAAAACAAAACAAAACAAAACAAAACAACAACACAAAAAACCACACACATATATATGTATATGTTCTTTTCCACTATAGACACCAGACATTATCTTGGACTTGGCAGTGGAACTTTCTCAGATTTCCCAAGGTACATGGGTTATGAAAGTGCTAATCAGCCAAGAACATTAAAACGATGAGGATGTTCTTTCTAATGAGGAACACTAGAAAGAGAGGTATTAAAATTTATAAATGTTTCCAAATGCCCAAAGAATGATTTTCCCTACCTGTTTTTAATGTCCTCAATGTCCTCATTCTTTTTCTTCTTCTTTCTATTTTCTTTCAAAGAATTGCAACTAGAAAAATGAATAATGTTAAAAATGAGGTCAAAAACATTACTGAGAGCAGTTCTACATGTATTCTGTATTTGAAACATACTCTAGTGTGCTTCATTCAGCAAAGATCAGACCCAAAGGGGAAAATTTTCTGCCCTCTTCTAAGACTCATTTTAAAACAGGTATCTGATGGGAGTGATGGAAGAGTGTGAATTGCCTTCAAGAATTTTCTCCTTTTGTACTTACTGCAGGTAGTGAGAAGACCTGCGGAAGATCTGGTGAGGAGTAATTGACTGGCAGAGTACGTGATAGCTGGCCCAGCTTGTGAGACTATACACTGACCAAGTTCCCATCAGAACCAGACATACATATGACCGCTCCGTTCTTAGAACCAAATGTGTCTTCCTCAGCAACACTGTTTTTCCCTAAGATCCACCATTCATCGGTTACAAAGCTTGAAATTCTGGGTGACCTCCTCTGTGCACGGATGATCATCTCTTGGGTAGAATGGGTGGCCCAGATGTTCTTCCTTCATCTCTGTTTATACAGAGATCTGCATCCTTGATAAACAGCCTATGAATGCTACAGGGCCAGCTGCAACCCTGGGCACTATTTCATACACATGCAAGAGTATGGTGCAGGTCAGGGATCTCCTGTGGACTGACTGAAATGACGATCAAACTGTCCCACTTCACAGAATTTGACAGCTTTGATCTATAATGAGTTGCTAGTGATTGAGCCAGCTTGCACGCATACCAACAGCTAGCTAAACCCCATGATCTTCATCCTGGGAAATGAGTACATGAGGTGGGCACTCCCTAAGCTAACTGGGAGAAAAGTAGCCACAGAGGAGAAATAAAGGCTAGAGCAAAAGCAGTGGCAGTTTCCAGGGTCAGCTGTTGTTTTTCAGCTTTATCAACAAGAGATAAATTTCACTGGGACAAACTGGCACCTAATCTCCTTCTGTGTGGATAATCTGGTACCTCCATTTGTGGCATGCTGATGAGACTGTTTGAACTCTCTTGCCTCGCTGAGAAACATAGAAAAAGGAGATTTCTTCCAAGATTAAGTTACCATACAAAAGATACCATGTTTTACCTTTATTTTGGAAGTGTGTTCAGAGTAATGTGGAAGTTTTCATTTTGAGCTAAGATTTTAGCAAGCCAAGGCCTTAGTTAATTCCTTTGCTTGATTTATCCTTTTTTTTTCTCCTTTCCTTTCCTTTCCTTTCCTTTCCTTTCCTTTCCTTTCCTTTCCTTTCCTTTCCTTTCCTTTCCTTTCCTTTCCTTTCCTTTCCTTTCCTTTCTTTCCTTTCCTTTCCTTTCCTTTCCTTTCCTTTCCTTTCCTTTCCTTTCCTTTCCTTTCCTTTCCTTTCCTTTCCTTTCCTTTCCTTTCCTTTCCTTTCCTTTCCTTTCCTTTCCTTTCCTTTCCTTTCCTTTCCTTTCCTTTCCTTTCCTTTCCTTTCCTTTCCTTTCCTTTCCTTTCCTTTCCTTTCCTTTCCTTTCCTTTCCTTTCCTTTCCTTCCTTTCCCTTCCCTGCCCTCCCCTCCCCTCCCCTCCCCTCCCCTCCCCTCCCCTCTCCTTCCCTCCTTCCTCCCCTCCTCTCATTTCCCCTATCACTGTTCAAAAGCAGTTTTAAACTTCCATACTTCTTACTGACAGAGCAATTAAAGATGCAAATGAAAAAGTGGAGAAAATAACCCTGCCCATGCTTGATTTTTTTTTCTGTTGCTATGGCCAGGAGATAATAAACATAATGCTTGAATTCATTAGCCATACTGTTTATTAATATTTCTCCCTTTTAAAGCAAAATCCCCTAAGATTAATGCCTGAAGGAGCAATCTTTTGCCACTTCATGGGACCTTTTGATTGGCAATAGTTGCAATACTTGCAGTGTGCAGATTTTCATTTCTTACACAGAGGCCTTCCTCCACATTGACTTTATGATCCCTGTCCTAAGTCCAAGGCAATTTGACAGAGCTCATGGACTGCATTGTGTTCTCCCTGTGTGGAAACTTGGTATTAGCTCACCTAGAAGACCTTTAAGAAGGCAAAGTGAGTTATGTGGCTTTACGGGTGAACATTAAAATGGACTCTGAACAACTGTGTGAGGTGTAGCCACACAGATTTGCTGGGTGACTAATGGACTCACAGCTCTACTCCCAGTGGACTTATTAAATCTATTGCAAAGCTCATACTGTCAGCTGCCTAGGATGATTTAACAAATCCCTTTGGGACTCACTAGTAAAGCAGGAATTTAACATTCCTGGAGTCTCAGAGCTGATTTTAGACAAGCATACAGCTGCACCTTTGTCAGTTCTCTATGACTTTATCACAGCACAAAAGGTTCTGCATTGGGTGTTGAGAGTAACTGAGTACCACAAGCTCTGGCTCTCCAGAACTAGCTGTTATAGGGCAGGGTTGAAGGTTTAAGTCACCTCTACATCCTCGTGTATTCTGTCAGTGTTGAGCTTCAGTTTCTGATTTAGGGCTTATCTTCTTCACGTTGGCAGGAATGCTTTGGAAGTAGGCAGAAAGTTCAGCTTCTATTTTGATTTTTTGCAATGTTCATAACCAATCAAGATTCTTTTCTGTTTGCTTGTATTTGTTCTGTTTTGTTTTAAGTAAAGTCTTGTACTACTTAAATATGAGAACCATCCTCCAGTATGAGGTGACCATCTGCTCAGGATAACTTGGGTGTATTAGGGGGACCATAAAAATTTTTATTCTCTTTTTCAAAAAATGAAAATAATAATAAAAATTAAAGCAAATACTTTCTGTTCTATTGTCAGACTCACTAGTTCCTTTGGCTAGAAGAATTTACAGATGCTGATAAAAAGGAAGAAATTTATTCACCCATTTTCACTTTTTACACCAAATATTACCTTTTCTTTTATGGAGAGAAAAGACTTCAATTCAACTCATTCAAGTCACAACCATTCTTTTTCCGGACACTCCTGGAGACTACATAAGCTCATTTTTCCTACTCTTTTTCACTTTGGGTTTCTTGCAGAGAGAAGGGGCAGAGATATTCACTAGAAAGAAAATAACACTTTGATTTGGTTGATTTTCAGTTGTTTTTGTAAGATCTTTAGTGCAGGAGAAAAACAAGCATATGATTGGAGACATCAGCATCTCTCTCTCAGCAGACTTGAAGAAACAGAGGGGCATCCGTGCATGTCCGTGGCATCTTTAAAGCCCTATGAAAATGTCAGTCGCGGGAGTTGTAGCAGAGGGAAGTACCAATGTAAATTCACACTTTACATGCTTGTGGCTCCACTGGTAACAGCTGTCGACCACTTTTGGGATATTCAGCCATTTCTGGAGCATCTACATGCTGTTAAAAATGTAGCAATCATCCAGGTGCTTGGTTAGACCTGCGCTCAGAAGCTCAGCATTAGCTGCAGCAAGGAAATCACAGTGCCATTGATTTCCAAATACAAGAACCCTGGGCTCAGACATGACTTTAGTTTAGCAAAGTGGGGAATTTTGACATGTCCTGCCATTTCTCACATCATTATTTTTGTTGTTTGACTGTCTTGAACCACGCACTGTAAACAAGCTTCCCCTTTGTTGGACAGGGTTCCGATTTGATGTCCTCCTATTTCTCTGCTATTTGGAAGATGAGAATTTGTGTTTGTGTATTTTTGATTATTTTGCCAATGTTTCTAAATTTTCATTTCAGAATGAAAATAAATAGGCAGGAATAGTGAAATACAAAATGGGGATAGATATTCAAGGTCTGAATTTGTGACTGCTGATCCCTCATAAATATGCCAGATATCAAGCCGCTAAGGTTTCTGACTGAGTGAAACACGTGAATCAGTCCTCATCAAGCAAGTTCACAACCGGGAGGGTGAAATCCACACACAGCTGAATATGCAGAGCGCTATCCATCAGGGAAAGAAGGTGTCATAACATTCTCAGAGTCTGTGATGGGAGTTGTTCTTTAGGGAAGAGGTTAGAAACTCAGACAAGATTTAGCAAATAGTAGCAACAAGTATGTAGGGCTTTCAAATGATCTTGTAGTGAAAGTCTTAACCTGTAATCTGTGAGATCTATGAAGAAGTTGTCAGTGAGATCTCTGAAGCCTATTCAGATGTCATCTCACTAAACTGCAATGACCAACACAGAAGTCTTCCACTAAGCATTTGCTTTCCTCTACAGTGAAGGAAGAGAAATATCTATAGGCACAGATTCATGCATTTCATGTCTGATAATTGCAGAAAGGTAGCTTAAAGTAGACCCCTGAAATCAGGAAAGATGGTTCATGAGATTTATTCTGCCAGGAGGCAAATCCTTCCGCTAACTGATAGCTCCTGAATAATTCAGAGAAATAGATCAGTTTGCATTGCATTGTCTGGAAATGGAAGAAGTCCAGGTATCTCACCGGAAAGTCTGTTCTGGTACTCACTGTGCTCCAAACTTGAATACTTCTGCTAATATTAGGCATCGTCTTTTGGTGAGACTACTAGGCTTCACCCTGTTTTGTCTTTTGTTCCTCCATACAGCTCTAATTTGTAAGACTGCCATCGTGTTCTTTCCTCTCACACCATCAATTTATTTCTCCTTTCACTGTGTCCTTTCTCCTAGGTGCACCACAGCAGAAGACATGGTGTGGCAGAATCACACTAGGGTGAGTGATTTTTTCCTCTCAGGCCTCACCACCAACCATGCTGTAGAGCTGGCCCTCTTCATCTTCTTCATGATGATCTATATGCTGATTATTTTGGGCAACAGTCTCATCATCTTTACAATTACGCATGATCAGCGTCTGCACACTCCCATGTACTTCTTCCTCAGTAAGCTCTCTGTCATTGACATCTGCCACTCCTCAGTGGTGATTCCCAGGATGCTAGCTGACTTCCTGGCAGACAAGAAGAGCATCTCCTTCGAGGAGTGCATGGCACAGATGTTCTTCCTCCACCTCTTTGCCTTCACAGAGATTTTTCTCCTCATCATCATGGCCTATGATCGCTACCTAGCCATCTGCAATCCCATGCGTTATGGCACCATCATGAGCCGGAAGATGTGCCTCCAGCTGGCCACAGTCATGTGGATGGGAGGGCTGATACATCCTGTAGCCTTCACTGTCCTGACTCTCAACCTCCCATACTGTGGTCCCTGTGCCATCGACAACTTCTTTTGCGATGTCCCCTTGGTCATTAAGTTGGCCTGCACAAACACCCATGTCTTAGAAATGCGCATTATCTCCAACTCAGGCCTCATCTCTGTGGTCTGCTTCCTGGTGCTGGTGACTTCCTGTGTGGTCATCTTGCTCTCACTGAGGAACCATCTCTCGGAAGGGCAGCACAAAGCCTTATCCACCTGTGCGGCTCACTTGACAGTTGTGACAATGTTCCTAGGACACTGCATTTTCATCTATCTCAGGCCAGCCAAGAGTTTAGCGGCAGACAAAGTAGTGTCAATCTTCTTCACTGCCATCACCCCTCTGATGAATCCCATTATCTATACTTTAAGGAATGAAGATATGCAAAATGCTTTGAGAAAGCTATGCAGGTGGCAGATTGATTGCCAAGACAAGTGAAACAAGTGACACTGCTGGAGGTGACCGTGAGGATTCCAATCCCTGGGTATTGCCTGTGCCTATCCCCTTCACGCAGGGTACTCTCCGATCATAAATCTTTAGCTTTTGCCTTCTCTGCACCCAGAACATGGACTTGAAATCAAACAATGACATTAGGTTCAATGACATCTTATCTTAATCTTATCTTCTTCTTTTTATCAAGAACAGAAAATAATCATAGATGCATTTATGGCGTTGAACATACTTTGGAGGCCATACTAGCTTCTGCCCACTCCCAGCTTGTTCTCAACTGTATTTCTTGCAGCATATTAAAGCATTTTGTACCTGAGTGAGAGATTCACTCAGAATCTTGGTGCTTCTACTAAATCTATGTCATGGAATGAGTGGTGGAGGGGGTGAGTGACACAATGCACTTGACTCGTGTGAAAGAGATAGTAATCGGTTTTATTGATGTGGACAATGGTTTCATGAGATTCTGTGGCAAGGTCACTTACTCTTTACTGCATGGGGTACAAGATGATACACAGAATTACCAAGGAGACCCTCACAACTCAGGAGCCTGCTGATAAGACCCCATACCTTCAAAGAGCTCACACTCTACCTGTACTTGCTGGAGATCGGTCCCTGCCCTGCCATCATGTTATTCACGCTCTTCCTCTACCTCTGCCATACTATCATATGAATTACAACTCGAATAGTTAGTTCCTCTAAGTCCTGCTGTAAATATTTCACTGTTTTTTTGGCATCCCCATTATGGCCATTAGGGACAAAACTGGCCTTTGAGAGCCAGCATGACCCAAGGAAGAGAAGCAACGTAGGAAGTCACTATGAGGTCAGCTCACGTCCATGGGCCCAAAGCAGGTAGTGAAGTAGGCAAGCTCCAGACCCAGGACGGGAGGAAGGATTCACAGGTCTGTGGAGGCGATACTCTTTCTGGGAAGGAGTGTGCACTTCGTGCCTACCCCATCTTCCCCTCTTCTACCCTTTGGGTCCCTGACAGGGGGGCCTTGAGGTTGGAAGGGAAGTGAGCCTCTCCTTCATTCTCCATGGGGTAGCACTGGAGTCCAGTCCCCCAGCATCAGGGAAGATGGGGAAGGGCATAGCTCCAACCAGCTACCCCACCATTGCCAAGTAATAGGGAACAGAGATGATCTCCAGGATGCTAAGGCCTGTAAGATCAGTGGGCTCCTCCACAGCTCCCCAATGTAGACAGCCGGTAGGTTCTCCGCAGTGTCCTGGTGGGCACAGGCAGCACAGGGATCTGCTCTGCGGTAGGTCTGGGCTGGAGCCCTGGGCAGGAAAGGGTTCTGAGGGGCAGTGACAGGCCTCCACAGAGAGCAGGTCTGTTCCCCTCCAGGCCAGAGCAGGTGAAGGGCCTCAGCACATTGACTGCACTGCAGAGTGCTGTGCTGAGCGCATGAGCCCGGGCCCTCATCCAGACAGCCCACAGGACATTGTGTGCCAGAGGGGAGATACTGTGTGAAGTTGGGGCCCTGCTCCAGCATCTCAGGTGCAGTCCTCTAGGACAATATGGGTTGCTGGGAGTGGTTCGTGTCTGACATAGAAAATCCTGCAGTAGGGTGATGTAGAGCAGGTACATGGGACATGTACATGTACCTGCCGGGACATGGGGGACAGCCATGGAGTGGGACCCGCTGCCTCGTGCTGGGCCCAGGAGCCTGGGCAAACACCTGCAGACACTGTGTGTGAAGGGCATGTTCCCCTTCTGTTCCACACCAGCTCCGCCTTGATCATTGCTAGTGCCCAAACCTTAGAATCATAGAATCAGAGACCTGTTTTGGTTAGAAAACACCTTTTTAGATCACTGAGTTGAACTATAAACAGTTCAATACCACACCTGCTAAACCATGTCCTTAAGTACCTCATCCACACATGTCCTGAGCACTGCCAGGGACTGTGACTCCATGATGTTCCTGGGCAGCCTGTTCCAATGCTTGGCTAGTCTTACCCTGTAGACATTCCTCCTATGGTCTTAACTGAACCTCCTGTGGTGCTGCTTGAGGCCATTTCCTCTTGTCGTAGCTGTGGTAATTCTGGAGAAGAGATGGAACCCCCACCTCACTACAATCTCCTTCCCTGGGAGGAATCTCCGCCTTCGCTGGGTGTTTCAGCTGCTGCTCCCCTCATGCAGCCCCTGGTGACACACGCTGAGGTCACACTGGCTTGTGCTGCATCACAAGGAGGTGACCCCAGCGACCGGCAGGGCCCCGTCACTTCCCTGCCAGGCACGCGCGCTGCTGGTCACTGCTCGCCGTGCTCTGCTCCACTGATGCCCTTTGGAGCTTCTCGGTGACGAGGAGCGCACACAGGAGGCAGTGAGAGTGCTCGGGGAAGCTCTCCCTCACGGGCTGAGAACAAGCGGCTCGTTGGAGAGAGAGGAGTCCTTGGCGAGGTCACGGGAAGAGAATCCTTCTTCCCTGCTTGACCAGCGAACCAAGGACAGGTGGGAAGCCAAGATGGAGGGCTTCTGGACTCAGATCATCAGTCCGGCGTACTCCGTTTTGTTCCCTGTGCTCCTGCAGCTCGCTGCTGAGGGTAAGGGCTTTGGGCGCTGCTTCAGCAGGTGCTGCAGACCATGTTAGTTGTCAAAGCAGCTGTGGCTCCTGGGCTGTAGCCTGCAGAGGGCTGCGGGCTCTTGTAAGAGCCTGGCCCAAGGACCCTATCCCGCTTGGGAGACAGAGTGTTGTGCGGGACTCATGGTTCTTGGTCGTGCTGCTGCCCTGAGCCCCAAGCTCCTTTGGGCAGAGCTCCCTCTGCTCAGGGAGTTGCAGTGTGGGGTCAGATCTGCCTGGGAAGGGGGAGGCCCTCTGGGGACTGGCTCTGGGTGGGAAGGGGTCCTTCCTCCAGGGGCTGAAGGTGTCCCGGCATTCCCACGGGTCTCTCAAGAGCCTGCCACCAATGCCGCCTCTCTTCTTGTTTGGTGCAAGCTCTGTTTCTTCCTCCTGTATCCTCGTGGGCCTCCAGTGGGCAGAACATAGCTTGAGCTTGGAGATGGCATCCTTGGCATCCTTGGCCAGGAGGCAGGTGGCCGCTGCCCTTCTGCCAAACCCTTCCCTTGTCCCGCTTTCTTCTCTGCACCTCCACGGGGATCAGCGGGAGGCGGGCAGCCTGCAACGGTGCCATAGGCCAGCTGGCAGCTGGCGTAGTGGCTTTTTGGTTGATTTGAATGTGCGTGCCTCTGTCACACTGGGAGGAGAAGCTTTCGCAGAGCTTGGAGCTGCCTGACACTTCTTTCCCTTGCTTCACAGAGATTGTCATGGTTTGGGATGCTGTTTCCCGATACATCCTGCAGCAGCTTGTGATAGGCAAGGTGGGCTGGCGTCCTGCTCCCCTCGCCCTGCAGCCTTGCAGTTTCCCAGGCCGTCTTGGGCCCTGGGAATGATCCTTCCCCCATCGCAATGGCAGCGCACTGCCACCGGCCAGCGTGCGACAGAGCAGCTCCTTAGCTAACTTGGGGAGAAAGCATGTGCAGAACTCGTGGGAGAAACCAGTCGGCACCTCGTCGGCCTTCTCTTTTGCCTGTGGCCAGAACGGAGAGATCAAGCAGAGAAACAGAGGCAGTTTCCTCCCTTGGTTCTCTGGGAGAGCCCCGGCATCTTCTTGTGCTCTGAGATGCTAGGAAATACTGGAAGGACAGGGAGGGCCATATGTGCAGAGGAGGGTGAAGACAACATCGCAGCAAGGAGCTCTCCTCCAAAGCTTTCCACAGTGCTCCTTCGTGCAGCTGCAGCAGCAGCAGCAGCAGGGAGAGCACAGAGCAGCCTGCCCGTGCTTGCAGAGTCCTCCCCTTTTCCACCAGCACACTGCTTACTCGTCATGTTTTTGTCTTTTCCGTGTGCAGGGTGTCCTGCTGGAGGGTCTTGGCACCTTCTGTACAGTTGAAGAGCCATTGTACCTGGGTGCAGAAGAGGTGCTCTGGGTTCGAAGACCCATTTTCAAGTTGGGCATGCAGATGGTCTGGCCGCGTGGGCTCACGTGCCCTGAAGTGACTCTCCCTGGTGAGACAGCAGGGTCCAACCTCCGCTTTCCCTTGCCACTGTACCCGGGCTGGGAGTGTGCTCCCTGCGCTTTGCAGGGGCTGCCACAAGCAGGCAATGCCCTCCACAGCTGGGGGAACACACAGAGCTCCCCCTGCGCAACCCCTCACACAGAGAGCTCTTTCTTGGGAAGGACCTTCTCTGGAGTCTTCTGCTGCAAGTGTTGCAGCAAGTCGGGCTCTCTTGCCCTGACCTGCCCCCACTTTCATCTCTCTGCCACTCCCATGTCTTTCTCACCTAGTCCTGGAAATTGCGCCTGCTGCAGCACTGACACTGTTTGACTTCCTTGCAGACGACATCCAAATTGAGCCACTGAACTACCAGCTCTTGTCCCTGGTGACGTCCTTGCCACGGCGTGTGGTGGAAGCCTGTGTGGAAGAGACCATCCACTTATTCTCTTTCCACATGGAGAACAAGCAGAATGTGATCTTTGCCTTCCGGGACTTGGGTGTGCTGAGCCGCCAGGGAGACACGCTCTGCATGATGTTTTACGCCAGCTGCATCCAACGGCTGGGGAGAAGGGCAAGCCTCTTTGCGGCCCTTCGCAGTGTAAGTTGCTCAGCTTCCCAGGCCTACTTCCATTGCTTTGGGAAGCCTCCGTGGCCATCCTCCATGTGGTGGGCTACACAAACACCTTCCGCAGTGTGTGTCCCCCCGCCAAATTCCCCACTCCCAAGGAAAACACTCCCTGTCTTCCTGGATGCCTGTCTCTACTAAATGCTTGGCATGGCTATTGAGCACTTGCAAGTCTTTGCTGTGGAGCATCTCCGCTCCACAACTAGGGGCTAATGTGCATGGCAGAGGACTCAGAAGAGGAATTTGCAGTGGCAGGCTCCTCCTGTAGCAGGACGAGGGGCTGCTGCCTTTGTCAGCAGGCAGGGAGCTGCCCTGGAAACCTCCCAACGGGCCTGGGTTGTCTTGCAGGTCCCTTGGGCAGCGGATCCTGCTGAGCCAAGCGGAAACATCGTTACTCCTGGCACCAGGTCTGGCCGAGTCCACGTGTTCCCCAGGTGAGTGCGTTTCCTCTGCAGCCCTTAGCTTTGCTGACAGGGCCGCCCCCTAAATGCTGTTCGCACTCTGCACTGCCCATGCTCACTGCTCTCAAGAACTTAAGCCACGTCCTCTGCCTTTGGACAAACACTGGCAAAAACCCTCCAAGAAGCAGATGGCAGGCAAGGTGTCCTCCGACAACAGGGAGGAGCATTAGTGCCAGCAAGAGGCCAGCGGCAGACAGCCCCCTTTCTTCAATCGTGCCTTGTCTTCTGCTTTCCAGGTTTCAGCTTCTGGAGGAAGGCAGCCCAGAAGCCAAGGCTGCTCCTGCTGCCCCTCCACGCACGCAGAAGAAGCCTGAGGTGCCCCAGTGTCCCAGGGCCAACAGAGGTAAGGCCAAAGCTGCCGGCCTGCAGGGCACATTGGCTCCCTGTCCCCCCACGCTGCCTCACAGCAGCCACCTGGAAAGGTGCTGCTCAGCAGGCTCTGCTCAAGAGCTTCCTCCCTTCCTCCTTGCAGAGTGGCAGCCTAGAAAGCTCCTGCGGCAGCGCAAGGAGCTGTGTCTGCCCATGCTGCCAAGCTGGGGGGCAGGCAGGAGGCGGCAAGGCCCCGAGAAGCAGCCTGCTGCCAGGTGAGAGCCTTGGCGGAGGCGGAAGGGACGAGGGCTGCGCTTGTTTGGACCTCTGCACCAGAGCAGGCCCCTTTGCACATGCTGGGCCTAGGGCCTCCAAAATGCCCCCGACACACACCCCACTTAAGGCTGTTCTCCTGCTGGAAGGCAAGCGTGTAGCACTTTGCATGGGAGCCTCCCATGGCCATAGCTTTCCTCCAGCGTCAGGATATCTTGGGGAGCCAAATGGAAATGCCTAGTGCAGGAGTGTTTGTCCAGGAAGGAGTCCCTCGAGATTGCAGGGAATCCCATCCTTTTCCTTGTGGGAACAAATGCTCCCTGTCCTAAACCTCTTGCCTCTCATGGTTCCTTCTCAGCAACTTGATCAAACAAGTGGGGCACATGAAGGAGCCTTTGGGGCAGAAGGAGGGGAAAGTGGAGCACCGCCCACATCCTCCATCTGCTCCTCGGACTTCTGCTGCCCGTGCTGCTCCCAGGGCTGCCGCACAGGTGTGTGATGGGATGTCGCGGAAAGGGCCCTGAGCGCAGGCTCCCTACAACGCCCAGTGGGCTCTTTGGCATGTGTCCAGCAATGATGCAAATTATATCCACACTTGCAAGCATCTGCCTACTGATATAACATCTATAACGTCTTCTGGGGCTTTGTTAATCGCAGAAATGGGTGGGTTTGCCCTCGAAGGCATTGGAAAGATGCCAGTGCATCTTTCGGCCCTGATCAGTTACGGCAGCAGAGAGCCATATTCCCACTGTGCTGACACAGGACTAGGAGCCAGGGAGGCTCAAGAGCAGAAGTGTAAGGGAGGGGGAAGAGCAACAGCCAACAATTCCCCAATGTCCCAGTGTGGACCCTGCTTGAAAAGAGATCCTATGGGATGCCTTTGACAGCCCTCAGAACAGGGCGTATCATCCAGGAAGCCAGCTCTTGTAGCCCCTTGCATCAGCTGCTTGTATAGCCTGAGCACGGCTCTGGAACGCTTAGGCGCCTCCTCTATGAGTGGGCTAGTGCTCTCTCCCCCGTTCTCTCCTCCCCACTGAAACCTTTTCTTCTTCTTGCTCTTGCAATACAGATCCGAGTGCTGAAGCCTGCACGCCACCCTGAGCAGCACTGTTCCCCACACAGAGGGGTGCCCCCTGACAAGTGAGTGTGCCCTGGCATGCCAGCTGCCAGGCAGGGCCTGGCACCATGGTGGCTCCTGACCCTGTGCAGGTGCTGGCACTCAGCTGCTGAGCACGGCAGACGACAGGCCCTCCTTTGAGCTGGTGGGGATGTGCAGGGGCTGAGGAGAGAAGAAGCCCCAAGGGGCCCCCAGGGAGCAGCAGCAGGACTTTGTTGATCCTTTGCAGGTATCTCTCGCCACGAGCAAAGCAGACCTTGCAGCTCGTGGAATCCTACAAAGTCCTCCGGGATCGCTGGAGGGAGAAGGTGGTCCAAAACCGCCAGAGGCTGCAGCTGCAGGAGGAGGCTCGCCGGTAAGTAGCTCCCAAGGCAGGCAGGGTCCCTGCTCCTGCCAAGCCCTTTGTGCCAAGGCCCGGGGGAAAGAGGGTCTTTCGCTGCCCCCTACGCCAGGGCACACAAGTGCCCTTGGAGCTTGGCCTCGCCTGTGCCTGGCCCAGCCATCCCTTGCACGGAAACGGGGTGGGGGCTGGGATGTGCCACTGGATTTTCAGGAGGCACCTGCATGTCATGACACACTCAGCAACTTTCTCCTGTTCCCCTCAGTGCTTCAGTGATGAGCAGCCTCCAGAAGAAAGAGCAGCGGGGCCACAAGCTGGACGCGTCCGGGAGAAATGTCTTTTTCCCCCCCAAATAAACTCCCTTTCTGAGTTCATGTGAGCCTTTCTTTGGTGTGGTGTGAAGCTTGCAAGCAGCACCAGGGCAGCTTTGGAAGGGCAGGCAGGGGGCACAGGGTAGCAGGGGGAGCGTGGAGCCCCCATCCCGGGACACTCTCGCTCTGAGCCATGCCTGTCTTGACCAGAGAAAAGGAAGAAGAAAGGCCATTGGAAAGGCCCTCCAGGGCAGCCGTTTCTGAGATGACGCTGGGCGCTGCAACACTGCTTTTTGCACCCTGGGACAAGCCTTGAGCAAGAGCAGGCGGGCTCCCACGGGGAGAGGATGTGCTTGCGAGGCACAAGCTATCCCCCATCAGTAGCCAAAAGCAAAGTCGGCACGCCTGTGGGGCAGTCCTGCGCAGCCTGGCAGCTCCTCCCTGCGGGCAGCTTCCTTGGCTCTAAGAAAGACCCTTCCCAGCTCCGGGAGACTGTAGCATGGGGAAAACCTTGCCTAAATCCTGCTCTGAGACATGCCAATTCATACGCAGTGGGAAACAAAGCGTCTTATGTTCTGGATGGCAAAATGGAAGAAGATGATATGTGAGTTACACAAACGGGGTTCAGCAGGTGGGAAGGCCTAAACTCCCTCCCCCAATGAGGGATGCTGCTGCCATTCTTCCTCCTGCTCTTGACCTTCGAGTCCCTTTCAGGCTCGAGAGCATCTTGGATAAAGGAGCCAGATACTCGAGAAGCACCATATGCTCAAGGCTCTTCTTGGGGTGGAATTGTCCAGGTGACTTCCTTAGCCAGAAGGGTACAGGGAATGGATTTGGAAACTTAACTCTTATTCTCAGGACTCACCATCATGCCCTGCTCCCCTGGCAATGGGACGTCATATCCAGACGAGCCCAATAAGATCTTTCTCCCTTCCTGTTGGCAGATGATTGTGCAGCAGAATGCACGTGCCCTAAGACATGCATGCCCACCATTCAGAGCAGTTGCGCAGCCAGTTGCAAGCAAGGGAAGGAGACTGGCGCCCCACAGAGAGCGGGGTTCTGTTACCTCAGTGTGTGGCCACACAAATCCTGCAGTGCTCGGGCACAGGCATTTTGGGCTCTCTCTCTGCACCATGCAGAGCCCACGAGCTCTCCCTCTCTCACAGAGGGTGGAGATGCTGCTGGCTGGAACCAGGTGCTCTGTCTGCCCTGCTGCCTAAGGGCCATTCCCAGCACCACAGGCCATTTCCTAGCAGCAACCAGAGTGTCTGGGGGCCTTGCAGCTCCTGGCCTCAGCCACTTGAGATGAGCCCAGGACACGCAAGATGGCAGCTGGGACCCTTCCATGGACACAGAGTGGCACGGAGTGGCAGAAGCAGTCATCACTTTTCTAGGAAAAGACTGACCAGGACCTCCTATCTCTCCTCCTGTACTGAGACCAAGGACCCATGCAGAAAGAGCCCCTCACACCTAAAAATGTAATGGGACATTTGCAACAGGGACCGACCCCAGCGCAGGGAGGACCTTCCCACCTCCCTCTGCCTTTCTTCCCTTCAAACACGCTGAGCACCTGCATACACAATAGCCATGAAGCTCCGGGCGCTGCCTATGGGAGCCAGCCCTGCAAAACCACCTGCAGAGCTGCGTGGGCCAGTCTCGAGCAGCATTTCCCAGGGCCTCCAAGGAGCAGGGCCAGCACCCTCAAAACACCAGCAACACTGGAATGGGAACCACCCGCTTCAATTGATCTCGAAGGGAAGAGCTCTGGAGCGGACGCTCGTCCCGGAGCTCCTTGTCTAGAGGCGAACAACAGACTGAGAGGCAGCCCCAGTGCTGATCCCCGTGCGGGCAGTGCTGAGCTCTGGCCAGAGGCGGCTCTTACTCAGCGGGGGCGGAGCCAGCAGGACAGGCGGGAGTTCAAAAGCTGCCCCCAGGGAGCGGGAGCGACCAGGAGCACGGCGAACAGAGCGGGCAGACAGGGCAGGGCGTGACGTGGCGCAGCAGTTGGTGCAGGCAGGAGGTGCAGGGAGTCTCCTCCCAGGTCTGGAAAAAAATCCTCTCCCCAGGCTCTTCCAGCAGCGCGAGATCAGGTAAAGCCATGGTCTCCACTTGGCAGAGAGCTTCCATCAGGAAGACTGTGGCGACACAGACTGAACCACCACAGAAACATGCAGCGGTCCAGGTTTCTGGCTGTGGGGAATGTCTGAGCCTCTCCACGTTACCGGGGAGTGGTGAAAACACCGCCTGTCTTAGGTGTGAGCAGGTGGACGAGCTGCTCAGCCTGATGGTGGAGCTAAAGGAGGAGGTAGAACGCCTGAGGGCCATCAGGGAAAGTGAAAAAGAAACAGACTGGTGGAGCTGCATTCTGCATTCTTCCCAGGTAAGCCACCCTGAGAATCCCCCAATTCAGTCAGAAAATCCAGTGCCCTCTTGCCCTACGGCAGAGGGGGCAGAATTAACAGCATTCAGGGACAATCAACAATGGAAACGGGTCCCCACTCGAGGTGGCAGAAGATCCCTTCCACGGCCCACCTCACCTCCACCTGTGACCACATTCAACAGGTACAAGGCCCCGGAACTTGCGGATCAGATAGAGGAGGCCTTGAACCAAGGCCCGTCTAGGGGGCTGTCTACAGAGAGGCAGTCTGGTCCATGCTGCAAGTCTGCTCCCTCTAAAGAGAAAAGGAGCATCCGGAAGAAGCAGCGGATGATCGTCGTGGGTGACTCCACGCTACAGGGCACAGAGGCACAGATATGTAGATCGGACCCCTCATCCAGAGAGGTCTGCTGCTTGCCAGGAGCCTGAATAAAGGATGTCTCAGAAAGGCTCCCAAGGCTTGTTCAGGAGTCTGATTATTATCCTCTGGATTTGTTTCATGTGGGCACTAATGATGCCATGGGGAAACTGAGGGATATCAAGCAAGATTTCAGAGCCCTAGGGATGGCCATCAAAGGTACGGGAGCCCAGGTAGTGTTCTCCTCTATTCTGTCAACGAGGGGAATGGATTCAAGGAGGAGAAGGCGGATATGGCAGATTAACAGCTGGCTGCGCCGCTGGGCTTGGCAACAGGGTTTTGTCTTCTATGACCATGGGGCTCTGTTTCATGACCACCAGCTAGTGGGGAATGATGGGACCCATCTCAGCAAGAGGGGCACACGTCTCTTTGACAAAAGGCTGGCCAACCTGGTTAGGAGGGCTTTAAACTAGACAAGAAGGGGGAAGGTGAGTGTCACACAGACACAGCAAGCAGTATCGTGCAGCCTAGGTCAGATGGCGTCCAGTGGGAGTATGCTAGTGGGGAAGTGAGGATAGGAAATGATCATGGAGCGTCCTCTTTCACCCCTCCTGGGAAACCTGTGGCCTCTGTTGCTTCCCTGAAATGCCTGTACACCAATGCGCGAAGCATGGGGAATAAGCAGGATGAACTGGAGATCTGTGTGCGGTCCCAGCATCATGATCTTATTGGTATCACAGAGACGTGGTGGGATAGCTCGCACGACTGGAGCGCTGCCATGGAAGGCTATGTGCTCTTTAGGAAGGACAGGCTGGGAAGGCGAGGTGGGGGAGTTGCTCTTTATGTGAGAGAGCAACTGGAATGCATGGAGCTCAACCTGGGAGTGGAGGATGAGCGAGTTGAGAGTTTGTGGGCAAGGATTAGAGGGCAGGCTAATGTGGGAGACACTGTGGTGGGTGTCTGCTACAGACCACCTGACCAAGACGAGGAGTTTGATGAGGCCTTCTATAGGCAGCTGGATATTGTCTCACCGTCACAGGCCCTGGTTCTCATGGGGGACTTCAACTACCCCGACATCTACTGGAAGGACAACAAAGCCAGGCACAAGCAGTCCTGGAGGTTCCTGCAGAGCGTCGACGATAACTTTTTGACGCAGATTGTGGAGGAGCTGACGAGGAGAGGTAGGCTACTGGACCTCGTGCTATCAAATAGGGAGGGACTTGTGGGAGATGTGAAAGTGGGGGGTAATCTCGGCTGCAGTGACCGTGAGTTGGTCGAGTTCAGGATCCAACGTGGAGGAGCCAAGGCTCTAAGTAGCCTTGCAACGATGGACTTCAGGAGGGCCAACTTTAGCCTCTTCAGGGACCTCCTCAGACCTCCACTCTATCCATGGAAGGGCTCCAGCTGCCATCTTGCGTGTCCTGGGCTCATCTCAAGTGGCTGAGGCCAGGAGCTGCAAGGCCCCCAGACACTACTGTTGCTGCTAGGAAATGGCCTGTGGTGCTGGGAATGGCCCTTAGGCAGCAGGGCAGACAGAGCACCTGGCCCCAGCCAGCAGCATCACCTCCCTCTGTGAGAGAGGGAGAGTTCGTGGGCTCTTCATGGTGTAGAGAGAGGGCCCAAAATGCCTGTACCCAAGCACTGCAAGATTTGTGCGGCCACACACTGAGGCAACAGAGCCCCGCTCTCTGCGGGGCACCTGTCTCCTTCCCTTGCTTGCAACTGGCTGCACAGCTGCTCTGAATGGAGGGCATGCATGTCTTAGGGCTCGTGCACTCTGCTGCACAATCATCTGCCAACAGGAAGGGAGAAAGAGCTTCTTGGTGGGCTCATCTGCATATCAAGACCTTCCATGGGAAGGCAAGCAAAATAGTCTTCACACAGACAACAGGAGCTTGCTCTGTTTTCTGTACTGCTCCATTTTGCTCTAGTCCATTTGTGTTTGTGGTGGTGCTTGTACTTGGGATGTGAGATGTGGTCCCAAATGATTAATACCTGTTTGAATCTGAGCTGTCTGGAAGGACCGCCTTCCATTCCAAACCTGTAAAAGATGCCCTGCTTCTCCCCGGGTTCATTAAATGCACAGTTGTGACACCAGTAAATGAGGGAAGTGCATTCAGGGATGAACGAGCTTCCCACTCTCACCACCTGCTCTGCAGCGAAACCACAAGCAAGGGAATGGGGTAGGCGAAAGGAGTCTGGAAAGAAGGTGCTCTTGACTCTAGTCTGATGCTGTGAAGAGACATGAGTGGCATAGAAGAAGGGGGAGGCCTGAGTGGTGCAATGTGTGCTGCAGCCCTCCTGCAGGGGAAATACCGCTCCTCTGATCATTTTGTCACTTCTGTGATGAGGCAGGAGATATGATTGAGGAGAACCTCAAAGGCCTCTCATTTCTGGTTCCAAGTGCCCCCACTTCTTGGTTTAAAGTACTCCTGGGAGGACATCAGCTGTGGGGCTTGAATGGGACTGTCAGTGTGTCAAACTGCATGGTTGAGTTCTAGAAGGACCCTTTTAAGAAGCACCTTTCTTAGACAAAGTCCTTCTTTGTGAAGAGAAGAGAAAAATTCCCGGAGCAGACAAAGGGTGCTTGCTCATTCTTCATGAACTTTCCGTTTTGCTTTGCATTCTTTCTGTTTGTGGTGGAACTTGAAGGTGGGATGGGCAAAGTGTTCCCCAGTGACACATGCTTAGTCAGGTTTGACCTGTGGAAAGGATCACCCTTCAAATGAAACCCAGAAAAGGTACTCTGCTTTGTGCAGGGGTCATTTAAGATCCAAATTTCAGCTCATTATTTATGGAGGTTTGTGAATGGATGTACCAATGGAGGCCACAAACTGAAGCACCAGAAGTTCCGCATGAACTCAAGGAAAAATTTCTTTACAGTGAGGGTGACAGAGCACCGGAACAGGCTGCCCAGAGAGGTTGTGGAGTCTCCTTCTCTGGAGATCTTCAAAACCCGCTTGGACGCAGTCCTGTGCCACGTGCTTTAGGTGACCCTGCGTGTGCAGGGGGATTGGACTAGATGACCTCTAGAGGTCCCTTCCAACATTAAGCATTCTGTGGTTCTATGATTCTATGATTCAAACTCTCCCTATGTTCTATCCTGCAACGCCACAACCATGAAGATGCTGGGTGGAATGATCAGGGAAGGAGGAGATGCTGTTGAGCTTGACTCTAGGTGGACATTCTGAGGAGGTCGGCAAGGTACCCTGCTTCATACAGGTTTCATTACATAGCCATATGCCATCTCATCTAACTAGCGGCATGCATGCATGGATGAAAGGCCTTGTCACTGTCCCTCCCTACTATCCAGGAAAACCACATCCATGGTTACGGGCTTTGGATGAATGAGTGTGGAATGAAGACGCTGTTGAACTTGACTCTATTCTGGTGTGAAGAGTCATGAGAGTTGTAGAATAAGTGGGAGGCCCTGTGTGAATATAAGGTGTGACCCAAAGTGTGTGTAAAACGTCTGTTGGGGCTGGGCATGCTCCACTGATCACGTGGCTGCCAGTCAAGTGGGAAAGTAGGGTCCCTGGGTTGGTGGCCCAGTTTGGTTGGTGGCTGGCAGCTGACTTAGAGCTGGTGTGTCCCTGGGGAATCTGACTGTTTAATTAAAACAAATCATCATGAAGGCCCATGATGGATGTTGATGGAATGTGATTTCTGCCCAGCATTATGAATGCAAAGATGAAGAAATTGAAAGAAGTGCAGGTAAATTGCTTCGGCTGCAGTGACCATGAGTTGGTGGAGTTCAGGATTCAACGAGGAGGAGGCAGGGCTGTAAGTAGCCTTGCGACGATGGACTTCAGGAGGGCCAACTTTAGCCTCTTCAGAGACCTCCTCGGAAGAATCCCATGGGCTAGTGCTCTAGAAGGCAGGGGGGCCCAAGAGAGCTGGTTAGTTTTCAAGCGGCACTTCCTCCATGCCCAGCAACAGTGCATCCCTGTGTGTAGGAAGGGAGGCAGAGGGGGCAGGCGACCTGCGTGGATGAGCCGGGAGCTTGTGGCAATGCTCAAGCAGAAGGCAGCGGTATACGGAATGTGGAAAAAAGGACAGGTCCCATGGGAGAAGTACAGGAACGTGGTCAGGGAATGCAGAGATGCGACAAGGAAAGCTAAGGCACGTCTGGAAGGCAAGCTGGCAAGGGACGTTAAAAATAACAAAAAAAAATTCTTCAAATACATTAACAGCAAAAGGAAGATCAGGGAAAACGTGGGTCCGCTGGCGGATGGGATGGGCACCCTGGTTACACATAACACAGAAAAAGCAGAGTTGCTCAATGCCTTCTTTGCTTCGGTGTTTACCAAGGGCAGCCCTTTAGAGCCCCAGGCCCTAGAGACAAGAGAAGAAGCTGGTGGAGAGCAAGACTTGCCCTGGGTAGAGGAAGATTGGGTCAGAGAGCACCTAAGGAACTTCGATACCCACAAATCCATGGGCCCTGATGGGATGCACCCCAGAGTGCTGCGTGAGCTGGCAGATGCCATAGCTAAGCCGCTCTCCATCATCTTTGAAAGATCCTGGAGAACGGGGGAGGTGCCGGAAGACTGGAAGAAGGCCAATGTCACGCCAGTCTTCAAAAAAGGCAAGAAGGAGGACCCAGGCAACTACAGGCCAGTGAGTCTCACCTCCATCCCCAGAAAAGTGATGGAACGGCTCATACTGGCCATTTTCTCCAGGCACATGGAGGACAAGAAGGTTCTCAAGAGTAGTCAGTATGGATTCACCAAGGGGAAATCTTGTTTGACTAACCTGATAGCCTTCTATGATGAAATGACCGGCTGGATAGACGAGGGGAGAGTGGTGGATGTCGTCTATCTCGACTTCACCAAGGCTTTTGACACCGTCCCTCACAACATCCTCCTGGGCAAGCTCCGGAAATGTGAGATAGATGAGTGGACAGTGAGGTGGATTAGGAACTGGCTGGATGGCAGGGCCCAGAGAGTGGTGATCAGCGGTGCAGAGTCTAGTTGGAGGCCTGTAGCTAGCGGGGTCCCCCAGGGGTCAGTCCTTGGTCCAGTCCTGTTCAATTTATTCATCAATCACCTGGATGAAGGCACAGAGTGCTCCCTCAGCAAGTTTGCTGATGACACGAAACTGGGAGGAGTAGCCGATACCCCAGAGGGTTGCGCTACCATCCAGAGGGACCTGGATAGACTGGACAACTGGGCGGTGAAAAACCTCATGCAATTCAACAAGGCCAAGTGCAAGGTTCTGCACCTGGGGAGGAATAACCCCAGACACCAGTACAGGCTGGGGACTGACCTCCTGGAGAGCAGCTCTGTGGAGAAAGACCTGGGTGTCATGGTGGACGACAAGTTGACCATGAGGCAGCAGTGTGCCCTCGTGGCCAAGAAGGCCAATGGAATCCTGGGCTGCATTAAGAAGAGCATCTCCAGCAGGTCGAGGGAGGTGATCCTGCCCCTCTACTCCCTCTTGTACTGTGGAGCTGCTGGAGAGAGTCCAGCGCAGGGCTACAAGGATGATCAGGGGCCTGGAACATCTGCCCTATGAGGAGAGGCTGAGGGAGCTGGGCCGGTTCAGCCTGGAGAAGAGAAGGCTGAGAGGGGATCTAATCAGTGTATATAAATACCTCAAGGGAGGGAGTGCAGAGGACGGTGATGGTCTCTTTTCAGTGGTGGCAGTGGTTTCTTAACAGTGAGGGTGACAGAGCACTGGAACAGGCTGCCCAGAGAGGTTGCGGAGTCTCCTTCTCTGGAGATCTTCAAAACCCGCTTGGATGCAGTCCTGTTCCACATGCTCTAGGTGTCCCTGCATATGCAGGGGGGTTGGACTAGATGATCTCTAGAGGTCCCTTCCAACCCTAAGCATTCTATGATTCAATGATTCTATGATTCTAAATGGCGGGAGTAACTATGACTCTCCTAGGATGGGACCATAGTTAGCAACTGGGCATTGCTGCAGAGGCAGCACCTCCTGGCCGGTCCCGCTGCAGCCCAAGTTTTGGGTGACTAAGCTTGCCTCTGCCCCAGTCTTGTTACTCTCTCCCTACTGACCAGAAATCACCAGCTGCTCAGTAGTATCTCAAGGTGACTCCAAAATTATCTGAGCCAAGATTATTCATGTCTAGGTCATAGCCCTTTCCCTTGGGGCTTCAATTGGCATCCCAGTTGAATTTGAGGGATTGGTTCTTCTGAGTTAATCCAGACCTCTGTAGACATGTCTTCCAAACCAGTGAAACCTCATGTCATAAATTTTGTTTCTGGGAGCATGCAGGCTGAGGAATTGCCCAGTGATACTGCAAGGACACATCCTGTGGTTGTTAGAGCTGAGCCTATGTTCCATGTTAACCCACAGGTCCATGATGTGTTGGCTGTCGGAGGCTCATCTCTGAGAACAGTGGTGGAATCACTCCCCAAGGAAGAGGTGAAGCTCAGTGAACTAGCATCTGCCTATGGGCCTGCAATCTCTTTGCCTGATGCTGTCCTGGGTGCCTCAGGCCAGGCAACTGAGGTGGGAACATCAGTCGTCCAGCTACCACAAGACCACCCAGCATGTCCATGCTGTGCTACCAGAGTGGAGAAGATGGCAGGCCTAGCAGAACATTTAAAGAGGACCCATGGCCATCAACGAGTCCTTTATCAGTGCTCCTGTTGTGGCAGAACAAAGGAGAACCATCATAGTATTGCCTGTCACTTCCCAAAGTGCTGTGTGCTCTCAGCTGAAGAAGAAGGAGGACCGTCGGAAGTCCCAGCCACGAGGGCCTCAGGGAATTAGCACCACTGCGAAAAGTGGAGTAGTTGCACCAAGGGGACAGACCAGTGGAGAGGCAAAAGACAGAAATGGTCAAGAACGTATATAAAAATGTGGCTGAAATGATGAGAGTGGAAACCCTTTCCTCCACTATTGCATTGGAGAAGGTCCTGGAAGATGATGAAGACCTCCTGGAGACCATCAAAGAAAAGAAAAGACAAGTCAAGACAAGACAAGACAAGAAAAGGGAAAAGAAAAGGGAAAAGAAAAGGGAAAAGAAAAGGGAAAAGAAAGGGGAAAAGAAAGGGGAAAAGAAAAGGGAAAAGAAAAGGGAAAAGAAAAGGGAAAAGGGAAAAGAAAAGAAAAGAAAAGAAAAGGGAAAAGAGAAGAGAGGAGAGGAGAAAAGAGAAGAGAAGAGAAGAGAAGAGAAGAGAAGAGAAGAGAAGAGAAGAGAAGAGAAGAGAAGAGAAGAGGAAAGGTTATGAAGGGATCAAAGGAAAGGATGTTAAGATAGAGAGCTTAACAGGTTATCTGGGTAGTTGTATCAGAAGCAATGAAACCATGATACCTATTCAACTTAGTATGCCTGGGAATATCAAAAAGATGTCACACAATTCTTCGAAAAAGCCACCTTTAAAACAGTCTTTCTTAGAATCAGGCATTATATCCTTGCATATTTTAATATTTATATATTTTTATTCTACACCTTCCTCCTGTTTATGAGAGCTTGCTATACAAATAATCATTACCAATATTAACAGGATGTAGCTAGAGGAAAACTCATTGTTATTTTATCAGTTCAACTCCCCACAACATCATTAGCTTTCTATGCCCCTGAAATGCTATGCCTTGGTGTTTTCTGAAGTAAACCCCCTAAGATTCAGAGGCTTGATCCCAAGAGGAGTTAGCAAAGAGACAGGAATTTTCCTTGGCCAGAAATATATGTGATCACTTCAGAGGCAGAGAGTACTATATAAAGAAAGAAGGATGAAAATTAATCCTCTTTGACAGCAGTGCATTATATGGGATCTACTCTACTGCTCTAGTTCTCTCAGCTTCGGTAAAGATACCGTTTATTCAGCTAGGAGCTGGAATGAAGAAGAAAACATACTGCAGGGCTCTTCTTTGATTTCTTTTTTTTAAAAAGGAAAACCTACAGGATTTCAGAGTAATCTTCATGCAAACATTAGGTAACCAGCCTTCCTTTGTCCCTTCCTCGCTGCCTGCCTTCCCCAGAATTTTCTTTGCTTGCTGTTTTCAAATATGCCATTGCTTTTAGTGGGCTGGTACACAGGTGGCAATTACAGCGTCACTATCGACCCTAGAGCTTACAGCAATTCCAGCATTTGTTGAAGGGTCTGGAGTGGGACATCAAGTAATTATTTGTGCCCTTTTCCACAAGATCTGATACAAATCTGTGTCTCAGATTGGTATCTGATCTTTTTGATTAATGAAGCAGCATCAGCTGCTGATGCACCTTATAGAGGAGGGCTCTAGGGAATGTGTAGAGTAGCTCAGGATGGAAAGATAGCAAGCTACTGCTAAGTTAGTGTCTCTTTCCCTGCAGGCATGGAGAACCACACAGAGGTGAGGAAGTTCATCCTCCTTGGCCTGAGCAATGTTCAAGGGCTGCAGCAATTCCTGTTTGTGCTCTTCTTGCTCCTCTACCTGTCTAGCCTGCTGGGGAATATGGCAATCATGATTGTAGTGGTGTGCGAGTCCCGGCTACACACCCCCATGTACTTTTTCCTCTGCAACCTCTCCTGCCTGGATATTTTCTACTCCACAGTTACCGTACCCAAGATGCTGGCTGGCTTCCTCTTGGGGCACCCCCAGGACATTTCCTACATGGGCTGCCTAAGCCAGCTCCACTTCTTCCACTTCCTGGGCAGCAGCGAAGCTTTGCTGCTGGCTGTCATGGCCTATGACCGCTTTGTGGCCATCTGCAACCCCCTGCGCTACACCCTGCTCATGAGCCCACGGGCCTGCCTCCTGCTGGCTGCGGCCACTTGGGCTACGGGCTTCCTCCACGCTCTCATGCACACGGTCATGACCTCCCAGCTCCATTTCTGCGGCCCCAACCGCATCCACCACTTCTTCTGTGACATCAAGCCTCTGCTGAGACTGGCTTGCAACAGCAACCAACTCAACCTCAACCTTCTCAGCATCATCACTGGGGCCATTGTGATAGGCCCCTTTGTCTTCACACTCTTTTCTTACCTGTACATATTTTCCTTCCTCCAACTGAAAGTCCGGTCCACGGAGGGAAGGAGGAAAGCCTTCTCCACTTGCATCTCCCATCTCACAGTAGTCGCCTTACTTTATGTCCCTGTCATTTCTAACTATGTGCCACCTTCCTCAAGGAATTCACCCAAGAGGGACATGATAGCCACTCTTATGTATAATGTTGTCACGTCAGTGCTCAACCCTTTGATTTACACTCTGAGAAACGTGGAGGTGAAACGTGCCCTAAAGGGAAGACTTTTCCGCAGAGAGTTACTGGTACAGAACATGTTTTTCCGTGCAGCTTCTGTGGGGTAGTAGGCAGTGGGAAATCTAAACAGAGGAGCTTTTGGCTCTAGTCTGTGTTATGCAGAAATCTTCTTTTCACTCCCAACGGCTTGAATACCTTCATAAACACCCTACATATTGGATGAGGTCTCATGTCACCTGTCTTGGGCAGTATCAATGCTGAAAGATGAATATACATTGGTGGAATAGCCATTCCCATTCATCTGGCTGGAAAAGAGAAATTGCAGAGAAGGATACTTAAATAAAAACAGCTTTGTTGGAGTGGTTTTCCCTCCAAGTCACCTGACTTTTTTTTTTCAAAGAAGTTCATCTTTTTGTAAAGCCAATTGAGAAGGAAGGATTCAGTTCTTTTCTTGCATTTCAGTTGGCCATATATAGAAGTGTAAGTCATGCCACTTGAAATGCTACAGAGATCTCTTAGCTGGTGTCTCTCTGATGCTCCAGAAAGGCAAAGGTCTTTCATAGGCTCTGCACCACATCTACCAGCCCTGTATGGATGTCAAATATGCTGGGCCCTCTAAGGTGATGCTAGGCACCTCTGTGCAGGCAACTTCACTTGTCAGTATCTCACATAATACATTACGTCTTTCAATACTGGCATTTGATACAAATGCCAGTAATCAATAATACAGCAGCTATTTTTGCTCTCCACCAAACAATGCCTGATGATATTTTTAGGGTTTCCCCTTTTTTCTTTAGACAGGAATTCTCTGCTAGCATTTACATTGGCTTGCAGTCACTCTCTGTAACTTTACTGCCCAGTGTTTTCTGATAGTTTCATTTTCAAAGTTTGAAGTAGCAGCACCTTGACAATGTAGCTTGGTCCATTTCACAAATTCCTCCTCTCTCCAAGTCTGTAGACTTGGAAAAATAGATTTTGGAAAAGGGTCTCTCATTCTAAGACCACCTTGCCTTCTTCGCATGTGACTGGGATCACTTTGATCACTGTTTTATCCGAAACTAATGGTTTCTAATGTTTGTTTCACTCAGCTACCATCCACAGTCCTTTAAAATCTTTATCAATATCTTTCTTTAGTTCTACTGATAAAATAATGCCATATGGGGAGTGGAGAACTCTATGCAGCCTGACAGACTGCCCATTTGAAATTCATACCTGCCAACCGAGTGATTCCCCAAGCCACTGTCTTTAGTATTTGGGTGGAATGTGGAATCACAGATACAGACAGGAAAATGACAGTAGCCTTTAGCTGCTGACTGAATACTCAAGGCTGTGGAGGCACACCATGGTCCATGAAATAGCTTGACTTTGCAGTTATTTCACCCTTCAAGATATTGACCTTCTGCAATGGTTTTAGTCCAGCGGTGGCTTCCATCCAACTGAACCAGGACTCGGTTTATTTTCCTACACCTTGAGTTTTCATATCCTTTTTGTGAGTACTGTAAGATCTAGGTGGAGATACAAGAATGAGCAGCCTGGGTTCAGAAAGTGGAGTCAGACCCCAGGTGATAGTGGCTCCTGTTGTGCTCTTAACTGGGGCAAGAGAAGGTTGAAGCATCACTTACTGGAGCAGGACCATGGGTCGCTGTGCCAGCATATGGGAATGTAGGTTAGTGAGGGGATCGTGGGAGAGGGGAGTGAGGGTCTGTGTCAGCAGCTAGAGCAGGGGATCACAAGTCATAGTGCCCATGTACCTTGGCAGCAGCTGCAGGAGGAGGAGGACAAGCTGTTAACCAAGTGACCTGGTGTGTGTGTGTGTGTGAGAGATACACACTGAGTCTCGCTACTGGTGGCATCTACAGACAGGAGAGCATCAGCTGTGCTTGGGGTGGAGAGGCCTCCCCTAGGTGCACCAGGCTGGCCTCCAAAGGCCAGACAGGAGTCTTTGGGTCCCAGAGCCACTGAGGGCAGCAGCTTTATAACATCCCTTAGCAAAATTGCATTTTGGTAAGGGGATGGGCCGCAGAAAGATGTCTTTTCCTTTGCTGATACCATTATATCACTCAGGTACCATTACGTAGATAAAAAAACACATAGCCAAGACACAATTACTAGTTGAAGCAGCATTTTTTCACTCATGCAAGCTGCATAATAAAAATATTTGCCTGCTTGCTAATTCTAATCACAACGCAACAGCCAATCAGATTTTGCACCATAGAACACTAAAAAATATAATCCTGAGGAACCCAGCAAACCCAGAAAAAAAAACAAATAAACAAACAAAAAAACCACACACATATATATACATGTTCTTCTCCACTATAGAAATCAGGCATTATCTTGGACTTGGCAGTGGAACATTCGCACATTTCCAAGGTACATGGGTTATGAAAGTGCTAATCAGCCACAAACATCACGACGATGAGGATGTTCACAAACATGATCACCATGTAAATCATGAGGAGCACTAGAAAGAGAGGTATTAAAATTTATAAATGCTTCCAAATGCCCAAAGAATGATTTTCCTGACGTGTTTTTCATGTCCTCAATATCCTCATTCTTCTTCTTCTTCTTCTTTCTTTTTTCTTTCAATGAATTGCACCTAGAAAAATGAACAATGTTAAAAATCAGGTCAAAAACATTAATGAGAGCAGTTCTACATGTATTCTGTATTTGAAACATACTCTAGTGTGCTTCATTCAGCAAAGATCAGACCCAAAGGGGAAAATTTTCTGCCCTCTTCTAAGACTCATTTTAAAACAGGTATCTGATGGGAGTGATAGAAGAGTGTGAATTGCCTTCAAGAATTTTCTCCTTTTGCACTTACTGCAGGTAGTGAGAAGACCTGTGGAAGATCTGGTGAGGAGTCATTGACTGGTAGAGTACGTGATAGCTGGCCCAGCTTGTGAGACTGTACACTGACCAAGTTCCCATCAGAACCAGACACACATATGATCTCTCCATTCTTAGAACCAAATGTGTCTTCCTCAGCAACACTGTTTTTCCCTAAGATCCACCATTCATCGGTTACAAAGCTTGAAATTCTGGGTGACCTCCTCTGTGCACGGAGGAGCATCTCTTGGGTAGAATGGGTGGCCCAGATGTTCTTCCTTCATCTCTGTCTATACAGAGATCTGCATCCTTGATAAAACAGCCTATGAATGCTACAGGTCCAGCTGCAACCCTCGGCACTATTTCATACGCATGCAAGAGTATGGTGCAGGTACAGGGATCTCCTATGGACTGACTGGAATGATGATCAAACTGTCCCGCTTCACACATTTTGACAGCTTGATCTGTAATGAGTTGCTAGTGATTGAGCCAGCTCACACACATACCAACAGCTAGCTAAACCCCATGATCTTCATCCTGGGAAATGAGTACATGAGGTGGGCACTCCCTAAGCTAACTGGGAGAAAAGCAGCCACAGAGGAGAAATAAAGGCTAGAGCAAAAGCAGTGGCAGTTTCCAGGGTCAGCTGTTGTTTTTCAGCTTTATCAACAAGAGATAAATTTCACTGGGACAAACTGGCACCTAATCTCCTTCTGTGCGGATAATCCTAGTACCTCCATTTGTGCGTGCTGATGAGACTGTTTGAACTCTCTTGCCTCGCTGAGAAACATAGAAAAAGGAGATTTCTTCCAAGATTAAGTTACCATACAAACGATACCATGTTTTACCTTTATTTTGGAAGTGTGTTCAGAGTAATGTGGAAGTTTTCATTTTGAGCTAAGATTTTAGCAAGCCAAGGCCTTAGTTAATTCCTTTGCTTGATTTATCCTTTTTTTTTCTCCTTTCCTTTCCTTTCCTTTCCTTTCCTTTCCTTTCCTTTCCTTTCCTTTCCTTTCCTTTCCTTTCCTTTCCTTTCCTTTCCTTTCCTTTCCTTTTCTTTCCTTTCCTTTCCTTTCCTTTCCTTTCCTTTCCTTTCCTTTCCTTTCCTTTCCTTTCCTTTCCTTTCCTTTCCTTTCCCTTCCCTTCCCCTTCCCCTTCCCCTTCCCTTGCCTTCCCTTGCCTTGCCTTCTCTTGCCTTCTCTTGCCTTCTCTTGCCTTCCCTTGCCTTACCTTCCTTTCCTTTCCTTTCCTTTCCTTTCCTTTCCTTTCCTTTCCTTTCCTTTCCTTTCCTTTCCTTTCCTTTCCTTTCCTTTCCTTTCCTTTCCTTTCCTTTCCTTTCCTTTCCTTTCCTTTCCTTTCCTTTCCTTTCCTTTCCTTCCTTTCCCTTCCCTCCCCTCTCCTTCCCTCCTTCCTCCCCTCCTTCGTTTCCCCTATCACTGTTCAAAAGCAGTTTTACACTTCCATACTTCTTACTGACAGAGCAATTAAAGATGCAAATGAAAAAGTGGAGAAAATAACCCTGCTCATGCTTGATTTTTTTTTCTGTTGCTATGGCCAGGAGATAATAAACATAATGCTTGAATTCATTAGCCATACTGTTTATTAATATTTCTCCCTTTTAAAGCAAAATCCCCTAAGATTAATGCCTGAAGGAGCAATCTTTTGCCACTTCATGGGACCTTTTGATTGGCAATAGTTGCAATACTTGCAGTGTGCAGATTTTCATTTCTTACACAGAGGCCTTCCTCCACATTGACTTTATGATCCCTGTCCTAAGTCCAAGGCAATTTGACAGAGCTCATGGACTGCACTGTGTTCTCCCTGTGTGGAAACTTGGTATTAGCTCACCTAGAAGACCTTTAAGAAGGCAAAGTGAGTTATGTGGCTTTACGGGTGAACATTAAAATGCACTCTGAACCTCTGTGCAAGGTGTAGCCATACAGATTTGCTGAGTGACTAATGGACTCACAGCTCTACTCCCAGTGGACTTATTAAATCTATTGCAAAGCTCATACTGTCAGCTGCCTAGGATGATTTAACAAATCCCTTTGGGACTCACTAGTAAAGCAGGAATTTAACATTCCTTGAGTCTCACAGCTGACTTTTAGACAAGCATACAGCCGCAGCTTTGTCAGTTCTCTATGACTTTATCACAGCACAAAAGGTTCTGCATTGGGTGTTGAGAGTAATTGAGTACCACAAGCCCTGGCTCTCCAGAACTAGCTGTTATAGGGCAGGGTTGAAGGTGTAAGTCACCTCTACATCCTCGTGTATTCTGTCAGTGTTGAGCTTCAGCTTCTGATTTAGGGCTTCTCTTCTTCACGTTGGCAGGAATGCTTTGGGACATAGGCAGAAAGTTCAGCTTCTATTTTGATTTTTTGCAATGTTCATAACCAATCAAGATTCTTTTTTGTTTGCTTGTTTTTGTTCTAAGTAAAGTGTTATATTACTTAAATATCAGAACCATCCTCCAGTACGAGGGGACCATCTGCTCAGGATAACTTGGGTATATTAGGGGGACCATAAAACATTTTATTCTCTTTTTTAAAAATAATTTAAAAAAAACAAATTAAAGCAAATACTTTCTGTTCTATTGCCAGACTTACTAGTTCCTTTGGCTCGAAGAATTCACAGATGCTGATAAAAAGGAAGAAATTTATTTACCCATTTTCACTTTTTACACCAAAAATTACTTTTTCTTTTATGGAGAGAAAAGACTTCAACTCATTCAAGTCACAACCATACTTTTTCCAGACACCACTGGAGACTACGTAAGCTCATTTTTCCTACTCTTTTTCACTTTGGGTTTCTTGCAGAGAGAAGGGGCTGAGACATTGACTAGAAAGAAAATAACACTTTGATTTGGTTGATTTTCAGTTGTTTTTGTAAGATCTTTAGTGCAGGAGAAAAACAAGCATCTGATTGGAGACATCAGCATCTGTCTCTCAGCAGACTCAAAGAAACAGAGGAGCATCCGTGCATGTCCTTGGCCGCTTTAAAGCCCTATGAAAATGTCAGTCGCGGGAGTTGTAGCAGAGGAAAGTACCAATGTAAATTCACACTTTACAGGCTTGTGGCTCCACTGGAAAGAGCTGTAGACCACTTTTGGGGTATTCAGCCATTTCTGGAGCATCTACATGCTGTTAAAAATGTAGCGATCATCCAGGTGCTTGGTTAGACCTGTGCTCAGAAGCTCAGCATAGCTGCAGCAAATAAATCACAGTGCCATTGATTTGCAAATACAAGAACCCTGCATTCATACTCAGACATGGCTTTAGTTTAGCAAAGTGGGGAATTTTGACATGTCCTGCCATTTCCCACATCATTATTTTTATTGTCTGTCTGTTTTGAACCACGCACTGTAAACAAGCTTCTCCTTTGTTGGACAGGGTTCCGATTTGATGTCCTCCTATTTCTCTGCTATTTGCAAGATGAGAATTTGTGTATTTTTGATTATTTTGCCAATGTTTCTAAATTTTCATTTCAGAATGAAAATAAATAGGCAGGAATAGTGAAATACAAAATGGGGATAGATATTCAAGGTCTGAATTTGTGACTGCATGTGTTGCATAGCTGATCCCTCATAAATATGCCAGATATCAAGCCGCTAAGGTTTCTGACTGAGTGAAACACGTGAATCTGTCCTCCTCAAGCAAGTTCCCAACTGGGAAGGTGAAATCCACACACAGCTGAATATGCAGAGAGCTATCCATCAGGGAAAGAAGGTGTCATAGCATTCTCAGAGTCTGTGATGGGAGTTCTTCTTTAGGGAAGAGGTTAGAAACTCAGACAAGATTTAGCAAATAGTAGCAACAAGTATGTAGGGCTTTCAAATGATCTTGTAGTGAAAGTCTTAACCTGTAATCTGTGAGATCTATGAAGAAGTTGTCAGTGAGATCACTGAAGCCTATTCAGATGTCATCTCACTAAACTGCAATGACCAACACAGAAGTTTTCCACTAAGCATTTGCTTCCTCTACAGTGAAGGAAGAGAAATATCTATAGGCACAGATTCATGCATTTCATGACTGGTAATTGCAGAAAGGTAGCTTAAACAAGATCCCGGAAATCAGGAAAGATGGATCGTGAGATTTATTCTGCCAGGAGGCAAATCCTCCTGCTAACTGATAGCTCCTGAATAATTCAGAGAAATAGATCAACTTGCACTGCCTTGTCTGGAAACGGAAGAATTCCAGGTATCTCATTTGAAAGCCTGTTCTGGTACTCACAGTGCTCCAAACTTGAATACTTCTGCTAATATTAGGCATCGCCTTTTGGGTGAGACTACTAGGCTTCACTCTCTTTTGTCTTTGTTCCTCCGTAGAGCTCAAATTTGTAAGTCTGCCATTGTTTTCTTTCCTCTCATACCATCAATTTAATTCTCCTTTCACTGTGCCCTTTCTCCTAGGTGCAACACAGCAGAAGACATGGTGTGGCAGAATCACACTAGGGTGAGTGATTTTTTCCTCTCGGGCCTCACCACCAACCATGCTGTAGAACTGGCCCTCTTCATCTTCTTCATGATGATCTATGTGCTGATTATTTTGGGCAACAGTCTCATCATCTTCACAATTACACATGATCAGTGTCTGCACACTCCCATGTACTTCTTCCTCAGTAACCTCTCTGTCATTGACATTTGCCATTCCTCGGTGGTGATTCCCAAGATGCTGGCTAACTCCTTGACGGACAAGAAGAGCATCTCCTTTGAGGAGTGCATGGCACAGATGTTCTTCCTCCACCTCTTTGCCTGCACAGAGATTTTTCTCCTCACCATCATGGCCTATGATCGCTACCTAGCCATCTGCAATCCCATGCATTATGGCACCATCATGAGCCGGAAGATGTGCCTCCAGCTGGCCACAGTCATGTGGATGGGAGGGCTGATACACTCTGTAGCCCTCACTGTCCTGCCTCTCAACCTCCCATACTGTGGTCCCAGTGCCATCGACAACTTCTTTTGTGATGTCCCCTTGGTCATTAAGTTGGCCTGCACAAACACCAATGTCTTAGAAATGCTCATTATCTCCAGCTCAGGCCTCATCTCTGTGGTCTGCTTCCTGGTGCTGGTGACTTCCTATGGGGTCATCTTGGTCTCACTGAGGAACCATCTCTCGGAAGGGCAGCACAAAGCCTTATCCACCTGTGCGGCTCACTTGACAGTTGTGACAATGTTCCTAGGACACTGCATTTTCATCTATCTCAGGCCAGCCAAGAGCTTAGCGGCAGACAAAGTAGTGTCAATCTTCTTCACTGCCATCACCCCTCTGATGAATCCCATTATCTATACTTTAAGAAATGAAGATATGCAAAATGCTTTGAGAAAGCAATGCAGGCGGCAGATTGATTGCCAAGACAAGTGACACAAGTGACACTGCTGGAGGTGACCGTGAGGATTCCAATCCCTGGGTATTGTCTGTGCCTACCCCCTTCGCGCAGGGTATTCTCCGGTCATTAATCTTCAGCTTTTGCCTTCTCTGCACCCAGAACATGGACTTGAAATCAAACAATGACATTAGGTTTAATGACATCTTATCTTAATATTATCTTCTTCGTCTTTTTATCAAGAACAGAAACCAATCATAGATGCATTTATGGCGTTGAACGTACTTTGGAGGCCATACTAGCTTCTGCCCACTCCCAGCTTGTTCTCAACTCTATTTCTTGCAGCATATTAAAGCACTTTGTACCTGAGTGAGAGATTCCCCTTGCTTGGCGCTTCTACTAAATCTATGTCATGGAACGAGTGGTGGAGGGGGTGAGTGACACAATGCACTTCACTCGTGTGAAAGAGAGAGTAATCAGTTTTATTGATGTGGACAATGGTGTCATGAGATTCTGTGGCAAGGTCACTTATTATTTACTGCATGGGGTACAAGATGATACACAGAATTACCAAGGAGACCCTCGCAACTCAGGAGCCTGCTGATCAGACCCCATACCTTCAAAGAGCTCACACTCTACCTGTACTTGATGGAGATCAGTCCCTGCCCTGCCATCATGTTATTCACACTCTTCCTCTGCCTCTGTCGTACTATCATATGAATTACAACTCGAATAGTTAGTTCCTCTAAGTCCTGCTGTAAATATTTCACTGTTTTTTTTCTTCATAAACATGCAGCACACATACAAATTAATAATGATGGGGATCAGTGTCGTCTGTGTTTTCTGTTAGGAGGGCACATATAATGATCTTTCTGCCAGCAGGAGGGCAGGTACGAAGTCTGTGCATGCTGCAGGTGGCTTCATCCCCACTATGGCCATTAGGGACAAAACTGGCCTTTGAGAGCCAGTATGACCCAAGGAAGAGAAGCAACGTAGGAAGTCACTATGAGGTCAGCTCATGTCCATGGGCCCAAAGCAGGTAGTGAAGTAGGCAAGCTCCAGACCCAGGAGGGGAGGAGGGGTTCACAGGTCTGTGGAGGCGATACTCTTTCTGGGAAGGAGTGTGCACTTCGTGCCTACCCCATCTTCCCCTCTTCTACCCTTTGGGTCCCTGGCAGGGGGGCCTTGAGGTGGGAAGGGAAGTGAGCCTCTCCTTCATTCTCCATGGGGTAGCGCTGGAGTCCAGTCCCCCAGCATCAGGGAAGATGGGGAAGGGCAGAGCTCCAACCAGCTACCCCACCATTGCCAAGTAATAGGGAACAGATATGATCCCCAGGATGCTAAGGTCTGTAAGATCAGTGGGCTCCTCCACAGCTCCCCAATGTAGACAGCAGGTAGGTTCTCCGCAGTGTCCTGGTGGGCAGAGGCAGCACAAGGATCTGCTCTGGGGTAGGTCTGGGCTGGAGCCCTGGGCAGGAAAGGTTCTGAGGGGCAGTGACAGGCCTCCACAGAGAGCAGGTCTGTTCCCCTCCAGGCCAGAGCAGGTGAAGGGCCTCAGCACATTGACTGCACTGCAGAGTGCTGTGCTGAGCACATGAGCCTGGGCCCTCATCCAGACAGCCCACAGGACATTGTGTGCCAGAGGGGAGATACTGTGTCAAGTTGGGGCCCTGCTCCAGCATATTAGGTGCAGTCCTCTAGGACGATACGGGTTGCTGGGAGTGGTTCCTGTCTGACATACAAAATCCTGCAGTAGGGTGATGTAGAGCAGGTAATGGGGAAGAATGTTCTTGCAGTGTTCCTTTGCCTTTTTCAGAGCACAGTATTCAATTGCCAATGGACAGGTTTTTTTTTCACTGGCTCCAGAATCACCACACTGAATGTGTGAAGTTCATATCTGAGTGGCGGCAAGCCAAGAACTACAGCAGAGGAGGGTCCTTGCAGTTAAGGCTCTTCCACACGTTAAAGGTTAATTCCTTGTGATTTCTGCAATCTAAAGATTTCGGATTTGTGAGGCAGAGAAGAGACCCAGGTTCACCTAAACATGTCTCTTCATCCCTCCCTTGCTTCAGATGGAGAAGGGATCAGATGACTGATGAAAGGATTTAGTGGGGTGCTGCTAGGTGGAGGAAGGAGAGAGAAGGTAATGATGCTGCAGGTGGCTTGAGAGAATTTGGCTTTGCAAAAAAAATTCTGGCACAATCTGTGAATGTTTTTTGTTGCTGTTGTTGTTTTTTGCTTGTACATAGTCTTGTATATAGTTCTGTGAGGAGGACCACATTTGGTCCTCAAGGAATCCCAGATCTGCAGCAGAATTTTTACCCAAGATCAATGTGCCAGTAGCCCAAGGGGCAGATCTGTTCTTCATGGCCTGCAGAAGTGCTGCATTTTGGTCTATTGCACTATGCCTCCCTAGGGACTCACAGCAGTCTTCACTGCATAGCCTGGCAAGTTCCTCCATTCCCCAGATGTCTGAGCATTGTATAGGAAAAGGAGAATAGAAAATCCTACACAATTGTTCACCACCACTCTCTGGGGGTGGACATCCAGCCAATCTTTCACAAAGGGAAGAGTACGGGTGTCTAAGCAATGAGCTGCCAGCTTCTCAAGGAGAAGGCACCCTGTGAGAGCTAAAAGCAGGCAGTAAGGAGAGGGCTGTGATGCTGATGAGGAGGTGCTCTGTGTTGATCAGCAGAGCATGAGGAACTAGAGGCAGGACCATGAGGATAGCAAGGACTCCCAGAAGGTGTCCAAGAGAGAGCAGATGTATTGGGGAGGTAAGGCAGCTTGAGATATTGATGCTGTGAGTGGCATGAGGCCTGGGAGAGCCCCTAGTGGAGAGACTAGCAGGAAGGCCCCTAGGCCAAAATGAAACATGAGGCAGAACCCCTAAATTAGGCCTTGCCTCCTGCCTTTCCTCTCTTTCCGAACACCACAGTCACAGTGCTGTGCACAAGGAGCCATCTCTGCCCTCTCTCCCAAATTCTTCTCCTATGAACTGAAGCCAATCCCTACTGTTCCTTGCGTGCCTTGAGGTATTGGACTCTGTTAGGCCCTCCGTTGCAGGACAAACATATGCTCTAGGGACCCATGCAAGGCCCTAACTAAAACCTGAGCACAAAATGCAAAGGCAAGCCTGAGCTACCATCTCAAAGCTTTCCCTGATGCCATAAAGGCCAAACTGCATCCATGCTTGAAGCCTTGGGACAAAGTGGTTCCTTAAGAGCCTCTAAGCATGCTGGTGTCTTTTAGGCAAATCTGGAAGGACTTTCGGAGGTACCCTGGCCATCCTTAAACACTAGCTGGTGGCCAAAAGGAATGAGATAAGGCGAGAAACCAAACACAACGAGCACGTAGGTATCAATGTCCAACCCCGCTGCGCACACACGGTCACCTAGAGCACGTGGCACAGGACTGCATCCAAGCGGGTTTTGAAGATCTCCAGAGAAGGAGACTCCACAACCTCTCTGGGCAGCGTGTTCCAGTGCTCCGTCACCCTCACTGGTAAGAAATTTTTCCTTAAGTTCCTGTGGAACTTTAGGTGCTTCAGTTTCCGGCCATTTCCTCTAGTCCTGTCAGTGGCCACCACTGAAAAGAAGCCAGCACCATCCTCCTCACTGCCTCCCTTGCAGTACTTATAGACACTGATTAGATCCCCTCTCAGCCTTCTCTTCTCAAGGCTGAACAGGCCCAGCTCCCTCAGCCTCTCCTCATAGGGCAGATGTTCCAGGCCCCTCATCATCCTTGTGGCCCTGTGCTGGACTCTCTCCAGCAGCTCCACATCCTTCTTGTACTGTGGGGCCCAGAACCGGACACAATACTCCACATGTGGCCTCACCAGGCCTGAGTAGAGGGGCAGGATCACCTCCCTTGACCTGCTGGAGACGCTCTTCTTAATGCACCCCAGGATGCCATTGGCCTTCTTGGCCACGAGGGCACATTGCTGCCTCATGGTCCGTCATAGAAGGCTATCAGGTTAGTCAAACAAGATTTCCCCTTGGTGAATCCATACTGACTACTCTTGAGAACCTTCTTGTCCCCCATGTGCCTGGAGAAAATGGCCAGTATGAGCCGTTCCATCACTTTTCTGGGGATGGAGGTGAGACTCACTGGCCTGTAGTTGCCTGGATCCTCCTGCTTGCCTTTTTTGAAGACTGGCGTGACATTGGCTTTCTTCCAGTCCTCTGGCACCTCCCCTGTTCTCCCGGATCTTTCAAAGATAATGGAAAGTGTCTTAGCTATGACATCCGCCAGCTCACGCAGCACTCTGGGGTGCATCCGATCAGGGCCCATGGATTTGTGGGTATTGAGCTTCCTTAGGTGCTCTCTGACCCAATCCTCCTCTACCCAGGTTAGGTGTTCCTCTCTCCAGGCTTCTTCTCTTGTCCCTAGGACCTGGGGCTCTAATGGGCTGCCCTTGGTAAACACCGAAGCAAAGAAGGCATTGAGCAACTCTGCTTTTTCTGTGTTATTTGTAACCTGGGTGCCCATCCCGTCCGCCAGCGGACCCACGTTTTCCCTGATTTTCCTTTTGCTGTTAATGTATTTAAAGAAATTTTTCTTGTTATTTTTAACCTCACTTACCAGATTGCGTTTCAACCATGCCTTAGCTTTCCTTGTTGCATCTCTGCATTCCCTGACTACGTTCCTGTATTTCTCCCAGGGGACCTGTCCTTTTTTCCACATTCTGTATACCGCTGCCTTCTGCTTGAGCATTGCCACAAGCTCCCTGCTCATCCACACAGGTTTCTTGCCCCCTCTGCCTGCCTTCCTACACACAGGGATGCACTGTTGCTGGGCGTGGAGGAAGCGACGCTTGAAAAATAACCAGCTCTCTTGGGCCCCCCTTCCTTCTGGAGCTTTAGCCCATGGGATTCTACTGAGGAGGTCTCTGAAGAGACTAAAGTTGGCCCTCCTGAAGTCCATGACTGCAAGGCTACTTACAGCCCTGCCTCCTCCTCGTTGAATCCTGAACTCCACCAATTCATGGTCACTGCAGCCGAGGCTATCCCCCACTTTCACATCTCCTACTAGGCCCTCCCTATTTGATAGCACGAGGTCCAGTAGCCCACCTCTCCTCGTCGGCTCCTCCACAACCTGTGTCAAAAAGTTATCGTCAACGCTCTGCAGGAACCTCCAGGACTATTTGTGCCTGGCTGTGTTGTCCTTCCAGTTGATGTCGGGTTAGTTGAAGTCCCCCATGAGAACCAGGGCCTGTGAACATGAGGCAATATCCAGCTGCCTATAGAAGGCCTCATCAACCTCCTCATCTTGGTCAGGTGGCCTGTAGCAGACACCCACCACAGTGTCTCCCACATTAGCCTGCCCTCTAATCCTTACCCACAAGCTCTCAACTCTCTCATACTCCACTCCCAGGTTGTGCTCCATGCATTCCAGTTGCTCTCTCACATAAAGAGCAACTCCCCCACCTCGCCTTCCCAGCCTGTCCTTCCTAAAGAGCACATAGCCTTCTATGGCAGCGCTCCAGTCGTGCGAGCTATCCTACCACGTCTCTGTGATACCAATAAGATCATGACGCTGGGACCGCACACAGATCTCCAGTTCATCCTACTTTTTCCCCATGCTTCATGCATTGGTGTACAGGCATTTCAGGGAAGCAACAGAGGCCACAGGTTTCCCAGGAGGGGTGAAAGACGACGCTCCGTGATCATTTCCTATCCTCACTGCCCACTAGCATACTCCCGCTGGATGCCATCTGACCTAGGCTGTGTGCTACTGCTTGCCGTGTCTGTGTGACACTCCCCCTCCCCCTTCTTGCCTAGTTTAAAGCCCTCCTAACCAGGTTGGCCAGCCTTTTGGCAAAGAGACGTGTGCCCCTCTTGCTGAGATGGGTCCCATCATTCCCCACTAGCTGGTGATCATGAAACAGAGTCTCAAGGTCACAGAAACCAAAACCCTGTTGCCAAGCCCAGCGGCGCAGCCAGTTGTTAATCTGCCATATCCGCCTTCTCCTCCTTGAATCCATTCCCCTCATTGACAGAATAGAGGAGAACACTACCTTTGCAACTGTACCTTTGATGGCCATCCCTAGAGCTCTGAAGTCTTGCTTGATATACCTAATTTTCCCCATGGCATCATTAGCCCCCACATGAAACAATACTAGTCCGACTCCTGAACAAGCCTTGGAAGCCTTTCTGCAACATCCTTTATTCAGGTCCCTGGCAAGCAGCAGACCTCTCTGGATGAGGGGTCCAGTCTACATATCGGTGCCTCCGGCCCTGTAGCATGGAGTCACCCACAACGACCACCCGCCGCTTCTTCCGAGTGCTCCTTCTCTTTTTAGGGGGAGCAGCCTTGCAGCATGGACCAGACTGCCTCTCTGGAGAGAGCCCCCTAGACGGGTCTTGGTTCAAGGCCTCCTCTGTCTGATCCGCAAGTTCCAGGGCCTCGTACCTGTTGAATTTGGTTACAGCTGGAGGTGAGGTGGGCCGTGGAGGGGATCTTCTGCCACCTCGAGTGGGGACCCGTTTCCATTGTTGATTGTCCCTGGATACTGTTAATTCTGCCCCCTCTGCCCTAGGGCAAGGGGGCACTGGATTTTCTGACTGAATCGGGAGTTCTCAGGGTGGCTTCCCTAAAACAAAGCGCCCAACGTGGTGCTCTAACCCACGACCCTGTGATTAAGGGTCTCATGCTCTACTGACTGAGCTAGCCGGGCTGCTTAAAGGCCATTGGAAAGGCCCTCCAAGGCAGACGTTTCTGAGATGACGCTGGGCGCTTTCTGCACCCTGGGACAAGCCTTGAGCAAGGGCAGGCGGGCTCCCGCAGGGAGAGGACGTGCTTGCGAGGCACAAGCTATCCCCCATCAGTAGCCAAAAGCAAATTCAGCAAGCCTGTGGGGCAGTCCTGTGCAGCCTGGCAGCTCCTCCCTGCGGGCAGCTTCCTTGGCTCTAAGCAAGACCCTTCCCAGCTCCGGGAGACCGTAGCATGGAGAAAACCTTGCCTAAATCCTGCTCTGAGACATGCCAATTCATACATATTGGGAAAAAAAGCGTATTATGTTCTGAATGGCAAAATGGAAGAAGATGTTTTGTGAGTTACACACACCCGGGTTCAGCAGGTGGGAAGGCCTAAACTCCCTCCCCTGATGGGGGATGCTGCCGCCAGGATGCCTGCATTGCTCTTTAAGGCTTGTGAAGAAACAGCCACGAGGGAGAGTCCTCCTCTTGTTCTAGCACAGAATGCCATTCTTCCTCCTGCTCTTCACCTCGTAGTTCCTTTCAGGCTCGAGAGCATCTTGGATAAAGGAGCCGGATACTCGAGAAGCACCATATGCTCAAGGCTCTTTTTGGGGTAGAATAGTCCAGGTGACTTCCTTGGGCAGAATCTCCTCTTCTGAAGTTAAGGTGCAGGGAATGGATTAGGAAGGTGAACTCTTCCTCTCAGGACTTGCCAGCATGCCCTGCTCCCCTGGCAATGGCACGTGATATCCAGATCAGCACACCAAGAAGCTCTTTCTCCCTTCCTGTTGGCAGATGATTGTGCAGCAGAGTGCATGTGCCCTAAGACATGCATGCCCACCATTCAGAGCAGTTGAACAGCCAGTTGCAAGCAAGGGAAGGAGACTGGTGCCCCGCAGAGAGCGGGGCTCTGTTGCCTCAGTGTGTGGCACACAAATCCTGCGGTGCTTGGGCACAGGCATTTTGGGCCCTCTCTCTGCACCATGCAGAGCACACGAGCTCTCCCTGTCTCACAGAGGGAGGAGATGCTGCTGGCCAGGGCCAGGTGCTTCGTCTGTCCTGCTGCCTAAGGGCCATTCCCAGCACCACAGGCCATTTCCTAGCAGCAACCGCAGTGTCTGGGGGCCTTGCAGCTCCTGGTCACAGCCACTTGAGATGAGCCCAGGACACGCAAGATGGCAGCTGGGGCCCTTCCATGGACACAGAGCGGCACGGAGTGGCAGAAGCGGTCATCACTTTTCCAGGAAAAGTCTGACTCTCTTCCTGTACTGAGACCAAGGACCCATGCAGAAAGAGCCCCTCACACCTAAACATGTAATGGGACATTTGCAATAGGGACCGACCCCAGTGCAGGGAGGACCTTCCCATCACCCTCTGCCTTTCTTCCCTTCAAACATGCTGAGCACCTGTACACACAAAAGCCATGGAGCTCCGGTCGCTGCCTGTGGGAGCCAGCCGTGCAAAACCAACTGCAGAGCTGCATGGGCCAGTCTCGAGCAGCATTTCCCAGGGCCTCCAAGGAGCAGGGCCAGCACCCTCAAAACACCAGCAACACTGCAACGGGAACCACCCACTTCAATTGGCACCAGTCCACAAAGACTGGAACATCCCTGAAGCACAGAAATATTCCACAAAATGGGCCAACGCCCCAGACTACCAGCATCCCCACAAACACCACCTAATCCGGCAGTGCTCCCCCCAGAAAAAACATCTGCCCCAGCATCCCCAGTCTTGGTCATCACACTACACCAGGCATGAGGACCACGGCGCCCAGGCCACGTGCATAACCTCCACTGCCGGGTCATGGGGGACAGCCATGGAGTGGGACCCGCTGCCTTGTGCTGGGCCCAGGAGCCTGGGCAAACACCTGCAGACACTGTGTGTGAAGGGCATGGTCCCCTTCTGTTCCACACCAGCTCCACCTTGATCATTGCTAGTGCCAAAACCTTAGAATCATAGAATCAGAGACCTGTTTTGCTTAGAAAACACCTTTTTAGATGACTGAGTTGAACTATAAACAGTTCAATACCACACCTGCTAAACCATGTCCTTAAGTACGTCATCCACACACGTCTTGAGCACTGCCAGGGACTGTGACTCCATGATGTTCCTGGGCAGCCTGTTCCAATGCTTGGCTCGTCTTACACTGTAGACATTCCTCCTACGGTCTTAACTGAACCTCCCGTGGTGCTGCTTGAGGCCATTTCCTCTTGTCGTAGCTGTGGTAATTCTGGAGAAGTGATGGACCCCCCCTACCTCACTACAATCTCCTTCCCTGGGAGGAATCTCCGCCTTCCCTGGGTGTTTCAGCTGCCACTCCCCTCATGCAGCCCCTGGTGACACGCGCTGAGGTCACACTGGCTTGTGCTGCATCACAAGGAGGTGACCCCAGCGACCGGCAGGGCCCCGTCACTTCCCTGCCAGGCACGCGCGCTGCTGGTCACTGCTCGCCGTGCTCTGCTCCACTGCTGCCCTTTGGAGCTTCTCGGTGACGAGGAGCGCACACAGGAGGCAGTGAGAGTGCTCGGGGAAGCTCTCCCTCACGGGCTGAGAACAAGCGGCTCGTTGGAGAGAGAGGAGTCCTTGGCGAGGTTGCGGGAAGAGAATCCTTCTTCCCTGCTTGACCAGCGAACCAAGGACAGGTGGGAAGCCAAGATGGAGGGCTTCTGGACTCAGATCATCAGTCCGGCGTACTCCGTTTTGTTCCCTGTGCTCCTGCAGCTCTCTGCTGAGGGTAAGGGCTTTGGGCGCTGCTTCAGCAGGTGCTGCAGACCATGTTAGTTGTCAAAGCAGCTGTGGCTCCGGGGCTGTAGCCTGCAGAGGGTTGGGGGCTGTTGTAAGAGCCTGGTCCGAGGATCCTGTCCCGCTTGGGAGACAGAGTGTTGTGCGGGACTCATGGTTCTTGGTCATGCTGCTGCCCTGAGCCCCAAGCTCCTTTGGGCATAGCTCCCTCTGCTCAGGGAGTTGCAGTGTGGGGTCAGATCTGCCTGGGAAGGGGGAGGCCCCCTGGGGACTGGCTCTGGGTGGGAAGGGGTCCTTCCTCCAGGGGCTGCAGGTGTCCCGGCATTCCCACGGGCCTCTCAAGAGCCTGCCACCAATGCCACCTCTCTTCTTGTTTGACGCAAGCTCTGTTTCTTCCTCCTGTATCCTCGTGGGCCTCCAGTGGGCAGAACATAGCTTGAGCTTGGAGATGGCATCCTTGGCCAGGAGGCAGGTGGCCGCTGCCCTTCTGCCAAACCCTTCCCTTGTCCCGCTTTCTTCTCTGCACCTCCACGGGGATCAGCGGGAGGCGGGCACCCTGCAATGGTGCCATAGGCCTGCTCGGCAGCTGGTGGATTGGCTTTTTGGTTGATTTGAATGTGCGTGCCTCTGTCACCCCGGGAGGAGCAGCTTGCGCAGAGCTTGGAGCTGCCTAACACTTCTTTCCCTTGCTTCACAGAGATTGTCATGGTTTGGGATGTTGTTTCCCGATACATCCTGCAGCAACTTGTGATCGGCAAGGTGGGCTGGCGTCCTGCTCCCCTCGCCCTGCAGCATTGCAGTTTCCCAGGCCGTCCTGGGCCCTGGGAATGATCCTTCCCCCAGCGCCATGGCAGCGCACTGCCACCGGCCAGCGTGCGGCAGAGCAGCTCCATAGCTAACTTGGGGAGAAAGCACGTGCAGAGCTTGTGGGAGAAAGCAGTCGGCACCTCGTGGGCCTTCTCTTTTGGCTGTGGCCAGAATGGAGAGATCAAGCAGAGAGACAGAGGCAGTTTCCTCCCTTGGTGCTCTGAGAGAGCTCCGGCAGCTTCTTGTGCTCTGAAATGCTAGGAAATACTTGGAGGACAGGGAGGGCCATGTGTGCAGAGGAGGGTGAAGACAACATTGCAGCAAGGAGCTCTCCTCCAAAGCTTTCCACAGTGCTCCTTCGTGCAGCTGCAGCAGCAGCAGCAGGGACAGCACAGAGCAGCCTGCCCACGCTTGCAGAGTCCTCCCCTTTTCCACCAGCACACTGCTTACTCGTCATGTTTTTGTCTTTTCCGTGTGCAGGGTGTCCTGCTGGAGGGTCTTGGCACCTTCTGTACAGTTGAAGAGCCATTGTACCTGGGTGCAGAAGAGGTGCTCTGGGTTCGAAGACCCATTTTCAAGTTGGGCATGCAGATGGTCTGGCCGCGTGGGCTCACGTGCCCCGAAGTTACTGTCCCTGGTGAGACAGCAGGGACCACCCTCTGCTTCCCCTTGCCACTGTACCCGGGCTGGGAGTGTGCTCCCTGCGCTTTGCAGGGGCTGCCAGAAGCAGGCAATGCCCTCCACAATTAGGGGAACACACAGAGCTCCCCCTGCGCAACTCCCCACACAGAGATCTCTTTCTTGGGAAGGACCTTCTCTGGAGTCTTCTGCTGCAAGTGTTGCAGCAAGTTGGGCTCTCTTGCCCTAACCTGCCCCCACTTTCATCTCTCTGCCACTCCCATGTCTTTCTCACCCAGTCCTGGAAATTGCGCCTGCTGCAGCACTGACACTGTTTGACTTCCTTGCAGACGACATCCAGATCGAGCCACTGAACTACCAGCTCTTGTCCCTGGTGACGTCCTTGTCACGGCGTGTGGTGGAAGCCTGTGTGGAAGAGACCATCCACTTATTCTCTTTCCACTTGGAGAACAAGCAGAATGTGGCCTTTGCCTTCCGGGACATGGGTGTGCTGAGCCGCCAGGGAGACACGCTCTGCATGATGTTTTACGCCAGCTGCATCCAACGGCTGGGGAGAAGGGCAAGCCTCTTTGCGGCCCTTCGCAGTGTAAGTTGCTCAGCTTCCCAGGCCTACTTCCATTACGTTGGGAAGCCTCCGTGGCCATCCTGCATGTGGCGGGCTACACAAACACCTTGCGCAGTGTATGTCCCCCCGCCAAATTCCCCACTCCCTAGGAAAACACTCCCTGTCTTCCTGGATGCCTGTCTCTACTAAATGCTTGGCATGACTATTGAGCACTTGCAGGTCTTTGCTGTGGAGCGTCTCCACTCCACAACTAGGGGCTAATGTGCATGGCAGAGGACTCAGAAGAGGGATTTGCAGCGACAGGCTCCTCCTGTAGCAGGACGAGGGGCTGCTGCCTTTGTCAGCAGGCAGGGAGCTGCCTCAGAAACCTCCCAACGGGCCTGGGTTGTCTTGCAGGTCCCTTGGGCAGCGGATCCTGTTGAGCCAAGCGGAAACATCGATACTCCTGGCACCAGGTCTAGCCGCGTCCACGTGTTCCCCAGGTGAGTGCGTTTCCTCTGCAGCCCTTAGCTTTGCTGACAGGGCCGCCCCCTAGATGCTGCTCACACTCTGCACTGCCCATGCTCAGTGCTCACAAGAATTTAAGCCACGTCCTCTGCCTTTGGACAGACACTGGCAAAAACCCTCCAAGAAGCAGATGGCAGGCAAGGTGTTCTCCGACAACAGGGAGGAGCATTAGTGCCAGCAAGAGGCCAGGGGCAGACAGCCCCCTTTCTTCAAACCTGCCTTGTCTTCTGCTTTCCAGGTTTCAGCTTCTGGAGGAAGGCAGCCCAGAAGCCAAGGCTGCTCCTGCTGCCCCTCCACGCACGCAGAAGAAGCCTGAGGTGCCCCAGTGTCCCAGGGCCAAGAGAGGTAAGGCCAAAGCTGCCGGCCTGCGGGGCACGTTGGCTCCCTGTCCCCCCACGCTGCCTCACAGCAGCCACCTGGAAAGGTGCTGCTCAGCAGGCTCTGCTCAAGAGCTTCCTCCCTTCCTCCTTGCAGAGTGGCAGCCTAGAAAGCTCCTGCGGCAGCGCAAGGAGCTGTGTCTGCCCATGCTGCCAAGCTGGGGGGTAGGCAGGAGGCGGCAAGGCCCCGAGAAGCAGCCTGCTGCCAGGTGAGAGCCTTGGCGAAGGCGGGAGGGACGAGGGCTGCGCTTGTTTGGACCTCTGCACCAGAGCAGGCCCCTTTGCACATGCTGGGCCTAGGGCCTCCAAAATGCCCCCGACACACACCCCACTCAAGGCTGTTCTCCTGCTGGAAGGCAAGCGTGTAGCACTTTGCGTGGGAGCCTCCCATAGCCATAGCTTACCTCCCGCGTCAGGATATTTTGGGAAGCCAAATGGAAATGCCTAGTGCAGGAGTGTTTGTCCAGGAAGGAGTCCCTCAAGATTGCAGGGAATCCCATCCTTTCCCTTGTGGGAACAAATGCTCCCTGTCCTAAACGTTTTGCCTCTCATGGTGTCTTCTCAGCAACTTGAACAAACAAGTGGGGCACATGAAGGACCCTTTGGGGCAGAAGGAGGGGAAAGTGGAGCACCGCCCACATCCTCCATCCGCTCCTCGGACTTCTGCTGCCCGTGCTGCTCCCAGGGCTGCCGCACAGGTGTGTGATGGGATGTCGCGGAAAGGGCCCTGAGCGCGGGCTCCCTACAACGCCCAGTGGGCTCTTTGGCATGTGTCCTGCAATGACGCAAATTATCTCCTCACTTTCAAGCGTCTGCCTACTCATATAACGTCTGCAAAACCTCTTCTGGGGTTTTGTTAATCGCAGAAATGGGTGGGTTTGCACTCAAAGGCATTAGTAAGATGCCGGTGGCTCTTTCGTCCCTGATCAGTTAGGGCAGCAGAGAGCCATATTCCCACTGTGCTGACACAGGACAAGGAGCCAGTAAGGCTCAGGGCAGTGGTGGAAGAGAGGGGGAAGAGCAACAGCCAACAATTCCCCAATGTCCCAGTGTGGACCCTGCTTGAAAAGAGATCCTATGGGATGCCTTTGACAGCCCTCAGAACAGGGTGCATCACCCAGGAAGCCAGCTTTTGTAGCCCGTTGCATCAGCTGCTTGTATAGCCTGAGCACGGCTCTGGAACGCTTAGGTGCCTCCTCTATGAGTGGGCTAGTGCTCTCTCCCCCGTTCTCTCCTCCCCAATGAAACCTTTTCTTCTTCTTGCTCTTGCAATACAGATCCGAGTGCTGAAGCCTGCACGCCACCCTGAGCAGCACTGTTCCCCACACAGAGGGGTGCCCCCTGACAAGTGAGTGTGCCCTGGCATGCCAGCTGCCAGGCAGGGCCTGGCACCATGGTGGCTCCCGACCCTGTGCAGGTGCTGGCACTCAGCTGCTGAGCACAGCAGACGACAGGCCCTCCTTTCAGCTGGTGGGGATGTGCAGGGGCTGAGGAGAGAAGAAGCCCCAAGGGGCCCCCAGGGAGCAGCAGCAGGACTTTGTTGATCCTTTGCAGGTACCTCTCGCCACGAGCAAAGCAGACCTTGCAGCTCGTGGAATCCTACAAAGTCCTCCGGGATCGCTGGAGGGAGAAGGTGGTCCAAAACCGCCAGAGGCTGCAGCTGCAGGAGGAGGCTCGCCGGTAAGTAGCTCCCAAGGCAGGCAGGGTCCCTGCTCCTGCCAAGCCCTTTGTGCCAAGGCCCGGGGGAAAGAGGGTCTTTCGCTGCCCCCTACGCCAGGGCACACAAGTGCCCTTGGAGCTTGGCCTCTCCTGTGCCCAGCCATCCCTTGTGGGGAAATGGGGTGGGGCTGGGATGTGCCATTGGATTTCCAGGAGGCACCTGCATGTCATGACACACTCAGCATCTTTCTCCTCTACCCCTCAGTGCTTCAGTAATGTGCAGCCTCCAGAAGAAAGAGCAGCGGGGCCACAAGCTGGACGCATCCGGGAGAAATGTCTTTTTCCCCCCAAAATAAACTCCCTTTCTGAGTTCATGTGAGCCTTTCTTTGGTGCAGTGTGAAGCTTGCAAGTGGCACCAGGGCAGCTTGGGAGGGACATGCAGGGGACACAGGGCAGCAGGGAGAGCTTGGAGCCCCCATCCCGGGACACTCTCGCTCTGGGTCATGCCTGTCTTGACCAGAGAAAAGGAAGAAGAAAGGCCATTAGAAAGGCCCTCCAGGGCAGCCGTTTCTGAGATGACGCTGGGCGCTGCGACACTGCTTTTTGCACCCTGGGACAAGCCTTGAGCAAGGGCAGGCGGGCTCCCGCAGGGAGAGGACATGCTTGCGAGGCACAAGCTATCCCCCATCAGTAGCCAAAAGCAAAGTCGGCACGCCTGTGGGGCAGTCCTGCGCAGCCTGGCAGCTCCTCCCTGCGGGCAGCTTCCTTTACTCTAAGAAAGACCCTTCCCAGCTCCGGGAGACCATATCATGGGGAAAACCTTGCCTAAATCCTGCTCTGAGACATGTCAATTCATATGCAGTGGGAAACAAAGCGTCTTATGTTCTGGATGGCAAAATGGAAGAAGATGTTTGGTGAGTTACACACACCGGGGTTCAGCAGGTGGGAAGGCCTAAACTCCTTCCCCGGATGGGGGATGCTGCTGCCAGGATCCCTGCTTTGCTCTTTATGGCTGGCGAAGAAACAGCCACTAGGGAGAGCCCTCCTCTGGTTCTAGCACAGAATGCCATTCTTCCTCCTGCTCTTCTCCAGCTCCTAGTCCCTTTCAGGCTTGAGAGCATCTTGGATAAAGGAGCCGGATACTCGAGAAGCACCATATGCTCAAGGCTCTTCTTGGGGTGGAACTGTCCAGGTGACTTCCTTAGGCAGAATCTGTTCACTTTTCTGGGAAAAGTCCCACCAGGACCTCCTGTCTCTCCTCCTGTACTGAGACCAAGGACCCATGCAGAAAGAGCCCCGATGCATAAAAACGCAATGGGACATTTGCAACAGGCCCCGACTCCAGCGCAGGGAGGACCTTCCCACCGCACTCTGCCTTTACTCTCTTCAAACACGCTGTGCACCTGCGCACACAAAAGCCATGCAGCTCCAGGTCTTGCCTACGGGAGCCACCTGTGCAAAACCAACTCCAGAGCTGCATGGCGAGGGTCGCAGGATGCCAGCCCACCTTATCGATCACAAGCTGCTGCAGGATGTAATGGGAAACAGCATCCCCAACCATGACAATATCTGTGAAGCAAGGGAAAGAAGTGTCAGGCAGCTCCAAGCTCTGCGCAAGCTGCTCCTCCCGGGGTGACAGAGGCACGCACATTCAAATCAACCAAAAAGCCACTCCACCAGCTGCCGAGCTGGCCTATGGCACCGTTGCAGGCTGCCCGCCTCCCGCTGATCCCCATGGAGGTGCAGAGAAGAAAGCGGGACAAGGGAAGGGTTTGGCAGAAGGGCAGCGGCCACCTGCCTCCTGGCCAAGGATGCCATCTCCAAGCTCAAGCTGTGTTCTGCCCACTGGAGGGGGCAGAAGTGAGGATAGGAAATGATCACAGAGGGTCCTCTTTCACCCCTCCTGGGTGGTGAACATAGTACAGGAACATAGTCTGGGAATGCAGAGATGCGACAAGGAAAGCTAAGGCATGTGTGGAACGCAATCTGGCAAGGGATGTTAAAAATAACAAGAAAAACTTCTTCAAATATATTACCAGCAAAAGGAAGATCAGGGAAAAGGTGGGTCCACTGGTGAACGGGATGGGCACCCTGGTTATGAATAACACAGAAAAAGCAGAGTTGGTGAATGCCTTCTTTGCTTCAGTGTTTACCAAGGGCTGCCCTTCAGTGTCCCAGGCCCTAGGGACAAGAGAAGAAGCCTGGAGAGAGGAAGATTTGCTGTGGGTAGAGGAAGATTGGGCCAGAGAGCACCTAAGGAAGCTCGATACCCACAAATCCATGGGCCCTGATGGGATGCACCCCAGACACTTTCCATTATCTTTGAAAGATCCTGGAGAACAGGGGAGGTGCCAGAGGACTGGAAGAAAGCCAATGTCACGCCAGCCTTCAAAACAGCCAAGAAGGAGATCCCAGGCACTACAGGCCAGTGAGTCTCACCTCCGTCCCTAGAAAAGTGATGGAACGGCTCATACTGGCCATTTTCTCCAGGCACATGGAGGACAAGAAGGTGCTTAAGAGGAGTCAGCATGGATTCCCCAAGGGGAAATCTTGCTTGACTAACCTGATAGCCTTCTATGATGGAGTGACGAACTGGATAGATGAGGGTAGAGCGGTGGATGTCGTCTATCTCGACTTCACCAAGGCTTTTGACACCGTCCCTCACAATATCCTCCTGGGCAAGCTCCCGAAGTGTGGGATAGATGAGTGCACAGTGAGGTGGATTAGAACTGGCTGGATGGCAAAGCTCAGAGGGTGGTGATCAGTGGTGCCGAGTCTAGGTGGAGGCCTGTAGCTAGCGGGGTCCCCCAGAGGTCAGTCCTTGGTCCAGTCCTGTTCAATTTATTCATCAATGACCTGGATGAAGGCACAGAGTGCTCCCTCAGCAAGTTTGCTGATGATACCAAACTGGGAGGAGTAGCTGATACCCCAGAGGGCTGCGCTGCCATCCAGAGAGACCTGGACAGACTAGACAACTGGGGGGTGAAAAACCTCATGCAATTCAACAAGGCCAAGTGCAAGGTCCTGCACCTGGGGAGGAATAAGCCCAGACACCAGTACAGGCTGGGGACCGACCTTCTGGAGAGCAGCTCTGCAGACAGGGACTTGGGCGTCATGGTGGACGAGAAGTTGACCATGAGGCAGCAGTGTGCCCTCGTGGCCAAGAAGGTCAATGGGATCCTGAGGTGCATTAAGAAGAGCGTCTCCAGCAGGTCGAGGGAGGGGATCCTGCCCCTCTACTCAGCCCCGCTATGGCCACATCTGGAGTATTGTGTCCAGTTCTGGACTCCACAGTACAAGAGGGATGTGGAACTGCTGGAGAGAGTCCAGCACAGGGCTACAAGGATGATCAGGGGCCTGGAACATCTGCTCTGTGAGGAGAAGCTGAGGGAGCTGGGCCTGTTCAGCCTGGAGAAGAGAAGGCTGAGATGGGACCTGAGCAGTGTCTATAAGTACTGCAAGGGAGGCAGTGAGGAGGATGGGGCCAGCCTCTTCTCACTGGTGGCCACCGACAGAACTAGAGGAAACGGCCGGAAACTGAAGTAAAGGAAACTGAAGGAAATCTTTCTTAACAGTGAGGGTGACAGAGCCCTGGAACAGGCTGCCCAGAGAGGTTGTGGATTCTCCTTTTCTGGAGACCTTCAAAACCCGCTTGGATGCAGTCCTGTGCCACCTGCTCTAGGTGACCCTGCGTATGCAGAGGGGTTGGACTAGATGACCTCTAGAGGTCCCTTCCAACCTTAAGCATTCTATGATTCTATGATTTCCATCCGCCAATCTGCACATTTCTGCAAGAGAAAATAGAAACTTGTTTCGGTGAGGTGAGGCCGAAGGGGTTACACCATTTAAAAAGAAGGAAAAATCTATGGTGCACTAATGCTATGTTTTACAGCACTGCTATCAGTAGCTTTCCCCAGAAAGTGGGCAAGGAGGTTTAGTTAGAGTCAAAGGCACAGTACCGATGGATGGTAAATTGACCGTCACAGGCTGTCCTGGCTGTAATCTTGTTGGACATTCTGTTTTACCTGTAGGTTGAGCACTAAGCTCAATTTTCACAAAGAATGTTCGGTGTATGGTGCTTCCAGGAGGCCCATTATGATTTTTTAAATCGTTGGAGCATTTTGGGAAGTGGGCTATCCCATTGAGCCTTGTGTGGGTTGAGGCTCTTTTTTAACAAGCCAATAGCTCTTTCTACAGTCTCTTTTGATTGGGAGTACTACGAGGTGTGGAATACCCACAGAATTCCTTCTTGCTTTGTCCAGTCTTGCACTTCTTTACATGAGAAATGTGAATGGCTTTGGATAATATTGAGAGTAGGTAGATGTGAGAACCAAAACAACAGTCCTTGCACCACACTCTCTGCCCATTGGCTTTCCTACTCTTAGTTGCCATAAGCAAGCTGCAGACCACATCCCCTCCTGTGAGGAGGTATTCATATCCTGAAGAGGATTTGAATGGTCCAACATAGTGAATTTTCCACGTAGACCACACAGCTTTCTCCTCATTGATATGGATAGGTGGAGCTTTAGCAGGATGATCTGCTTGCAACCTTCATTTACACTGGGGACATTCTGTGAGAATAGTTTCACAAGTTGTGCTGTATACGGGCCAGCCCCTACTCTGTGCAGCAAAGTAAAGCGCTTCCTTACCGGTGTGGCCTAGGATTTGCTGTTACCATTCTCCCAGCCGATACTACTCTGGATCTAAGGTGATTTTCCTAATGTTAGTCAACTCATCTACTTCCTGATTCCACTTTGTGGCTGGTTGATTATCCTTAGCATGAGCTTTTACCCATCCCATTTTAGATGGTATTTTTCTTGCTATCTCTAGCAAGAGCTGCCAGTGCTGTTTTCTTCAGACTGGGGTTCTATTTACTTCCTGGTGAAGAGCTTCCCACTGACAAAGCCATTGGGTGGCACCAGTCCACACAGCATACATAACCCTTGCTCCATTTTGTGCAGCTAAAACTACTGCTCTTAACCCTTCTACTTGTGTGCTGACTTCACCTTCTTCTATTATTTCTCCACCAGCGGTAATATTTAATGCAACAGCCTTAGCCATTTGCCCTTTACCCTTTTTGCTGAAGCATCTGTAAATCAAATGTTTTCTGTTGGTGCACCATGGATGGCTCATGGTGCAATCAGAATTGGTGAAGGTTTAAAAGGCTGTTGTAATTCTTCATGGCAACATTCCACATGCCTTGCCCTTCCTCTTACTCCCACCTCTGAAAGCCCTTCCAAGTTTTCCGAAAAGACACCAACATGCTTAGAGGCTCTTAAGGAACCACTTTGTCCCAAGGCTTCAAGCATGGATGCACAGTTTGGCCTTTGTGGCATCAGGGAAAGATTTGAGATGGTAGCTCAGGCTTGCCTTTGCATTTTGTGCTCAGGTTTTAGTTAGGGCCTTGCATGGGTCCCTAGAGCATATGTTTGTCCTGCAACGGAGGGCCTAACAGAGTCCAGTACCTCAAGGCATGCAAGGAACCGTAGGGATTGGCTTCAGTTCATAGCAAAAGAATTTGGGAGAGAGGGCAGAGTTAACACCTTGAGCACAGCACCGTGACTATGGTGTTCGGAAAGAGAGAAAAGGCAGGAAGCAAGGCCTAATTTAGGGGTTCTGCCTCATGTTTCGTTTTGGCCTAGGGGCCTTCCTGCTAGTCTCTCCACTAGGGGCTCTCCCAGGCCTCACGCCACTCACAGCATCATTACCTCAAGCTGCCTTACCTCCCCAATACATCTGCTCTCTCTTGGACACCTTCTGGGAGTCCTTTCTGTCCTCACAGTCCTGCCTCTAGTTCCTCATGCTCTGCTCACCAACACAGAGCACCTCCTCATCAGCATCACAGCCCTCTCCTTACTGCCTGCTTTTAGCTCTCGCAGGGTGCCTTCTCCTTGAGAAGCTGGCAGCTCATTGCTTAGACACCCGTACTCTTCCCTTTGTGAAAGATTGGCTGGATGTCCACCCCCAGAGAGTGGTGGTGAACAGTTCTGTAGGATTTTTTTTCTCCTTTTCCTATACAGTGCTCAGACATCTAGGAAATGGAGGAACTTGCCAGGCTATGCAGTGAAGACTGCTGTGAGTCCCTAGGGAGGCATAGTGCAGTAGATGAAAATGCAGCACTTCTGCAGGCCATGAAGAACAGATTTGCCCGTTGGGCTACTGGCACGTTGATCTTGGGTAAAAATTCTGCTGCAGATCTGGGGTTCCTTGAGGACCAAGTGTGGTCCTCCTCAAAGAACTATGTACAAGACTATGTACAAGCAAAAAACAACAACAGCAACAAAAAACATTCACAGATTGCGCCAGAAATTTTTTTGCAAAGCCAAATTCTCCCAAGCCACCTGCAGCATCATTACCTTCTCTCTCCTTCCTCCACCTAGCAGCACCCCACTAAATCCTTTCAGCAGTCATCTGGCCCCTTCTCCATCTGAAGCAAGGGAGGGATGAACAGACATGTTTAGGTGAACCTGGGTCTCTTCTCTGCCTCACAAATCCAAAATCTTTAAATTGCAGAAATCACAAGGAATTAACCTTTAAGGTTTGGAAGAGCCTTAACTGCAAGGACCCTCCTCTGCTGTAGTGCTTGGCTTGCCACCACTCAAATGTGAACTTCACACATTCAGTGTGGTGATTCTGGAGCCAGTGAAAACCTGTCCATTGGCAATTGAATACTGTGCTCTGAAAAAGGCAAAGGAACACTGCAGGAACATTCCTCCCCGTTACTTGCTCTACATCACCCTACTGCAGGATTTTGTATGTCGGACATGGACCACTCCCAGCAACCCATATCATCCTAGAGGACTGCACCTGAGATGCCGGAGCAGGGCCCCAACTTCACACAGTATCTCCCCTCTGACACGCAATGTCCTGTGGGCTGGCTGGACGAGGGCCCTGGCTCATGTGCTCAGCACAGCACTCTGCAGTGCAGTCAATGTGCTGAGGCCCTTCACCTGCTCTGGCCTGGAGGGGAACAGACCTGCTCTCTCTGGAGGCCTGTCACTGCCCTTCAGAACCCTTTCCTACCCAGGGCTCCAGCCCAGACCTACCGCAGAGCAGATCCCTGTGCTGCCCACCAGGACACTGCGGAGAACCTACTGGCTGTCTACATTGGGAAGCTGTGGAGGAGCCCACTGATCTTACAGGCCTTAGCATCCTGGGGATCATATCTGTTCCCTATTACTTGGCAATGGTGGGGTAGCTGGTTGGAGCTCTGCCCTTCCCCATCTTCCCTGATGCTGGGGGACTGGACTTCAGTGTTACCCCATGGAGAATGAAGGAGAGGCTCACTTCCCTTCCCACCTCAAGGCCCCCCTGTCAGGGACCCAAAGGGTAGAAGAGGGGAATATGAGGTAGGCACGGAGTGCACACTCCTTCCCAGAAAGAGTATCACCTCCACAGACCTGGGAACCCCTCCTTCCCTCCTGGGTCTGGAGCTTCACTACTTCACTACCTGCTTTGGGCCCATGGACGTGAGCTGACCTCATAGTGACTTCCTACGTCACTCACCCCCTCCACGACTCGTTCCATGACATAGACTTAGTAGAAGCACCAGAGCAAGGGGAAGCTCTCACTCATGTACAAAGTACTTTAATATGTAAGAAATACAGTTAAGAACAAGCTGGAAGTGGGCAGAGGCCAGTGTGGCCTCCAAAGTACGTTCAATGCCATAAATGCACCTATGATTAATTTCTGTTCTTGATAAAAAGACAAAGAAGGTAAGGTAAGGTAAGGTAAGGTAAGGTAAGGTAAGGTAAGATAACCTAATGTCATTGTTTGATTTCAAGTCCATGTTCTGGGTGCAGAGAAGGCAAAAGCTGAAGATTAATGACTGGAGAACACCCTGCGCAGAGGGGATAGGCACAGGCAATACCCAGGGATTGGCATCCTCATGGTCACCTCCAGCAGTATCACTTGTGTCACTTGTCTTGGCAATCAATCTGCCGCCTGCATTGCTTTCTCAAAGCATTTTGCATATCTTCATTCCTTAAAGTATAGATAATAGGATTCATCAGAGGGGTGATGGCAGTGAAGAAGATTGACACAACTTTGTCTGCCGCTAAACTCTTGGCTGGCCTGAGATAGATGAAAATGCAGTGTCCTAGGAACAGTGTCATAACCGTCAAGTGAGCCGCACAGGTGGATAAGGCTTTGTGCTGCCCTTCTGAGAGATGGTTCCTCAGTGAGACCAAGATGACCACATAGGAAGTCACCAGCACCAGGAAGCAAACCACAGAGATGAGGCCTGAGTTGGAGATAATCAGCATTTCTAAGACATGGGTGTTTGTGCAGGCCAACTTAATGACCAAGGGGACGTCACAAAAGAAGTTGTCGATGGCACTGGGACCACAGTATGGGAGGTTGAGAGTCAGGACAGAGAGGGCTACAGAATGTATCAGTCCTCCCATCCACATGACTGTGGCCAGCTGGAGGCACATCTTCCGGCTCATGATGGTGCCATAACGCATGGGATTGCAGATGGCTAGGTAGCGATCATAGGCCATGATGGTGAGGAGAAAAATCTCTGTGCAGGCAAAGAGGTGGAGGAAGAACATCTGTGCCATACACTCCTCAAAGGAGATGCTCTTCTTGTCCGTCAAGGAGTTAGCCAGCATCTTGGGAATCACCACCGAGGAGTGGCATATGTCAATGACAGAGAGGTTACTGAGGAAGAAGTACATGGGAGTGTGCAGACGCTGATCATGTGTAATTGTGAAGATGATGAGACTGTTGCCCAAAATAATCAGCACATAGATCATCATGAAGAAGATGAAGAGGACGAGCTCTACAGCATGGTTGGTGGTGAGGCCCGAGAGGAAAAAATCACTCACCCTAGTGTGATTCTGCCACACCATGTCTTCTGCTGTGTTGCACCTAGGAGAAAGGACACAGTGAAAGGAGAATTAAATTGATGGTATGAGAGGAAAGAAAACAATGGCAGACTTACAAATTTGAGCCCTACGGAGGAACAAAGACAAAACAGGGTGAAGCCAAGTAGTTTCACCCAAAAGGCGATGCCTAATATTAGCAGAAGTATTCAAGTTTGGAGCACAGTGAGTACCAGAACAGGCTTTCAAGTGAGATACCTGGACTACTTCTGTTTCCAGACAATGCAATGCAAGCTGATCTATTTCTCTGAATTATTCAGGAGCTATCAGTTAGCAGAAGGATTTGCCTCCTGGCAGAATAAATCTCACGATCCATCTTTCCTGATTTCAGGCGTCTACTTTAAGCTACCTTTCTGCAATTATCAGACACGAAATGCATGAATCTGTGCCTATAGATATTTCTCTTCCTTCACAGTAAAGGAAAGCAAATGCTTAGTGGAAGACTTCTGTGTTGGTCTTTGCAGTTTAGTGAGATGACATCTGAATAGGCTTCAGAGATCTCACTGACAACTTCTTCATAGATCTCACAGATTACAGGCTTAGACTTTCACTACAAGATCATTTGAAAGCCCTACATACTTGTTGCTACTATTTGCTAAACCTTGTCTGAGTTTCTAACCTTCTCCCTAAAGAAGAACCCCCCTCACAGACTCTGAGAATGCTATGACACCTTCTTTCCTGACGGATAGCTCTCTGCATATTCAGCTGTGTGTGGATTTCACCTTCCCAGTTGGGAACTTGCTTGAGGAGGACAGATTCACGTGTTTCACTCAGTCAGAAACCTTAGCGGCTTGATATCTGGCATATTTATGAGGGATCAGCAATGCAACACATGCAGTCTCAAATTCAGACCTTGAATATCTATCCCCATTTTGTATTTCACTATTCCTGCCTATTTATTTTCATTCTGAAATGAAAATTTAGAAACATTGGCAAAATAATCAAAAACACACAAACACAAATTCTCATCTTGCAAATAGCAGAGAAATAGGAGGACATCAAATCGGAACCCTGTCCAACAAAGGAGAAGCTTGTTTACAGTGCGTGGTTCAAAACAGACAAACAATAAAAATAATGATGTGGGAAATGGCAGGACATGTCAAAATTCCCCACTTTGCTAAACTAAAGCCATGTCTGAGTATGATACCCAGGGTTCTTGTATTTGGAAATCAATGGCACTGTGATTTTCTTGCTGCAGCTAATGCTGAGCTTCTGAGTGCAGGACTAACCAAGCACCTGGATGATCGCTACATTTTTAACAGCATGTAGATGCTCCAGAAATGGCTGAATACCCCAAAAGTGGTCGACAGCTGTTACCAGTGGAGCCGCAAGCCTGTAAAGTGTGAAATTACATTGGTAGTTTCCTCTGCCACAACTCCCGCGACTGACATTTTCATAGGGCTTTAAAGCAGCCAAGGACATACACGGATGCTCCTCTGTTTCTTCGAGTCTGCTGAGAGACAGATGCTGATGTCTCCAATCAGATGCTTGTTTTTCTCCTGCACTAAAGATCTTACAAAAACAACTGAAAATCAACCAAATCAAAGTGTTATTTTCTTTCTAGTCAATGTCTCAGCCCCTTCTCTCTGCAAGAAACCCAAAGTGAAAAAGAGTAGGAAAAATGAGCTTAACGTAGTCTCCAGGGGTGTCTGGAAAAAGAATGATTGTGACTTGAACGAGCTGAATTGAAGTCTTTTCTCTCCATAAAAGAAAAGGTAATTTTTGGTGTAAAAAGTGAAAATGGGTAAATAAATTTCTTCCTTTTTGTCAGCATCTGTAAATTCTTCTAGCCAAAGGAACTAGTAAGTCTGGCAATGGAACAGAAAGTATTTGCTTTAATTTGTTTTTTTAAATTATTTAAAAAAAAAAAGAGAATAAAAATTTTTATGGTCCCCCTAATATACCCAAGTTATCCTGAGCAGATGGTCCCCTCATACTGGAGAAAGGTTCTGATATTTAAGTAGTACAAGACTTTACTGAAAACAGAACAAAAACAAGCAAACAAAAAAGAATCTTGATTGGTTATAAACATTGCAAAAAAATCAAAATAGAAGCTGAACTTTCTGCCTACTTCCAAGGCATTCCTGCCAACGTGAAGAAGAGAAGCCCTAAATCAGAAGCTGAAGCTCAACACTGACAGAATACACGAGGATGTAGAGGTGACTTAAACCTTCAACCCTGCCCTATAACAGCTAGTTCTGGAGAGCCAGGGCTTGTGGTACTCAATTACTCTCAACACCCAATGGAGAACCTTTTGTGCTGTGATAAAGTCATAGAGAACTGACAAAGCTGCGGCTGTATACTTGTCTAAAAGTCATCTCTGAGACTCAAGGAATGTTAAATTCCTACTTTACTAGTGAGTCCCAAAGGGATTTGTTAAATCATCCTAGGCAGCTGACAGTATGAGCTTTGGAATAGATTTAATAAGTCCACTGGGAGTAGAGCTGTGAGTCCACTTAGTCACCCAGCAAATCTGTGTGGCTACACCTCACACAGTTGTTCAGAGTTCATTTTAATGTTCACCCATAAAGCCACATAACACACTTTGCCTTCTTAAAGGTCTTCTAGGTGAGCTAATACCAAGTTTTCACATAGGGAGAGCACAATGCAGTCCATGAGTTCTGTCCAAATGCCTTGGACTTAGGACAGGGATCATAAAGTCAATGTGGAGGAAGGCCTCTGCATAAGAAATGAAAATCTGCACCCTGCAAGTATTGCAACTATTGCCAATCAAAAGGTCCCATGAACTGGCAAAAGATTGCTCCTTCAGGCATTCATCTTAGGGGATTTTTCTTTAAATGGGGGAAATATTAATAAACAATATGGCTAATGAATTCAAGCATTATGTTTATTATCTCCTGGCCATAGCAACAGAAAAAAAAATCAAGCATGGGCAGGGTTATTTTCTCCACTTTTTCATTTGCATCTTTAATTGCTCTGTCAGTAAGAAGTATGGAAGTTTAAAACTGCTTTTGAACAGTGATAGGGGAAACAAAAGAGGGGAGGGGAGGGGAGGGGAGGAGAGGAGAGGAGAGGAGAGGAGAGGAGAGGAGAGGAGAGGAGAGGAGAGGAGAGGAGAGGAGAGGAGAGGAGGGAATGGAAGAGGGAAGGGGGAAGGGGTGGAAAGGAAAGGAAAGGAGAGGAGAGGAAAGGAAAGGAAACGAAAGGAAAGGAAAGGAAAGGAAAGGAAAGGAAAGGAAAGGAAAGGAAAGGAAAGGAAAGGAAAGGAAAGGAAAGGAAAGGAAAGGAAAGGAAAGGAAAGGAAAGGAAAGGAAAGGAAAGGAAAGGAAAGGAAAGGAAAGGAAAGGAAAAAAGAAAAAAAAGATATATCAAGCAAAGGAATTAACTAAGCCTCGGCTTGCTAAAATCTTAGCTCAAAATGGAAACTTGCACATTACTCTGAACACACTTCCAAAATAAAGGTAAAACGTGGTATCTTTTGTATGGTAACTTAATCTTGGAAGAAATCTCCTTTTTCTATGTCTCTCAGCAAGGCAAGAGAGTTCAAACAGTCTCCTCAGCATGCACAAATGGAGGTACCAGGATTATCTGCACAGAAGGAGATTAGGTGCCAGTTTGTCCCAGTGAAATTTATCTCTTGTTGATAAAGCTGAAAAACAACAGCTGACCCTGGAAACTGCCACTTCTTTTGCTCTAGCCTTTATTTCTCCTCTGTGGCTGCTTTTCTCCCAGTTAGCTTAGGGAGTGCCCACCTCATGTACTCACTTCCCAGGATGAAGATCATGGGGTTTAGCTAGCTGTTGGTATGTGTGTGAGCTGCCTCAATCACTAGCAACTCATTATAGATCAAGCTGTCAAATTCTGTGAAGCGGGACAGTTTGATCATCATTCCAGTCAGTCCATAGGAGATCCCTGTACCCATACCATACTCTTGCATGCATATGAGATAGTGCCCAGGGTTGAAGCTGGCCCTCTAGCATTCATAGCCTGTTTTATCAAGGATGCAGATCTCTGTATAGCCAGAGATGAAGGAAGAACATCTGGGCCACCCATTCTACCCAAGAGATGATCATCTGTGCACAGAGGAGGTCACCCAGAATTTCAAGCTTTGTAACAGATGAATGGTGGATCTTAGGGGAAAAAAAAAGCATTGCTGAGGAAGACACATTTGGTTATAAGAATGGAGCGGTCATATGTGTGTCTGGTTCTGATGGGAACTTGGTCAGTGTACAGTCTCACAAGCTGGGCCAGCTATCACGTACTCTACCAGTCAATGACTCCTCACCAGATCTTCCACAGGCCTTCCTACTACCTGCAGTAAGTGCAAAAGGAGAAAATTCTTGAAGGCAATTCACACTCTTCCATCAGTCCCATCAGATACCTGTTTTAAAATGAGTGTTAGAAGAGGGCAGAAATTTTTCCCCTTTGGGTCTGATCTTTGCTGAATGAAGCACACTAGAGTATGTTTCAAATACAGAATACATGTAGAACTGCTCTCATTAATGTTTGTGACCTGATTTTTAACATTATTCATTTTTCTAGGTGCAATTCATTGAAAGAAAAAAGAAAGAAGAAGAAAAAAATAATGAGGATATTGAGGACTTTAAAAACAGGTCAGGAAAATCATTCTTTGGGCATTTGGAAGCATTTATAAATTTTAATACCTCTCTTTCTAGTGATTTACATGGTGATCATGATTTACATGGTGATCATGTCTGTGAACATCCTCATCATTGTGATGTTCATGGCTGATTAGCACTTTCATACCCCATGTACCTTGGGAAATCTGCGAAAGTTTTACTGCCAAGTCCAAGATAATGTCTGGCTTCTGTAGTGGAGAACAACATATATATATATATATATATGTGGTTTTTTGTGTTTTTTTTTTTTTTTTTTCGTTTTTTTTCTGGGTTTGATGGGTTCCTCAGGATTATATTTTTTAGTATTCTATGGTGCAAAATCTTATTGGCTGTTGCGTTGTGATTAGAATTAGCAAGCAGACAAATATTTATTATTATGCAGCTTGCATGAGTGAAAAAATGCTGCTTCAACTAGTAACTGTGTCTTGGCTATGTGGTTCTTTATCGACATAATGGTACCTGAGCGACATAATGGTATCTGCAATGGAAAAGGCATCTTTCTGTGGCCCATCCCCTTACCAAAATGCAATTTTGCTAAGGGATGTTATATTCATCTTTCAGCATTGATACTGCCCAAGACAGGTGACATGAGACCACATCTAATATGTAGGGTGTTTCTGAAGGTATTCAAGCCATTGAGAGTGAAAAGGAGATTTCTGCATATCACAGTCTAGAGCCAAAAGCTCCTCTGTTTAGATTTCCCACTGCCTACTACCCCACAGAAGCTGCACGAAAGAACATGTTCTGTATCAGTAACTCTCTGGGAAAAAGTCTTCTCTTTAGGGCACGTTTCACCTCCACATTTCTCAGAGTGTAAATCAAAGGGTTGAGCACTGACGTGACAACATTATACATAAGAGTGGCTATCACAGAATCATAGAATCATAGAATCATAGAATGCTTAGGGTTGGAAGGGACCTCTAGAGATCATCTAGTCCAACCCCCCTGCATACGCAGGGACACCTAAAGCACGTGGCACAGGACTGCATCCAAGCGGGTTTTGAAGATCTCCAGAGAAGGAGACTCCACAACCTCTCTGGGCAGCCTGTTCCAGTGCTCTGTCACCCTCACTGTTAAGAAATTTTTCCTTAAGTTCCTATGGAATTTTTGATGTTTCAGTTTCCGGCCATTTCCTCTAGTCCTATCAGTGGCCACCACTGAAAAGAGACCATGACCGTCCTCTGCACTCCCTCCCTTGAGGTATTTATATACACTGATTAGATCCCCTCTCAGCCTTCTCTTCTCCAGGCTGAACAGGCCCAGCTCCCTCAGCCTCTCATGTCCCTCTTGGGTGAATTCCTTGAGGAAGGTGGCACATAGTTAGAAATGACAGGGACATAAAGTAAGGCGACTACTGTGAGATGGGAGATGCAAGTGGAGAAGGCTTTCCTCTTTCCCTCCGTGGACCGGACTTTCAGTTGGAGGAAGGAAAATATGTACAGGTAAGAAAAAAGTGTGAAGACAAAAGAGCCTATCGCAATGGCCCCAGTGATGATGCTGAGAAGGTTGAGGTTGAGCTGGTTGCTGTTGCAAGCCAGTCTCACCAGAGGCTTGATGTCGCAGAAGAAGTGGTGGATGTGGTTGGGGCCGCAGAAATGGAGCTGGGAGGTCATGACCGTGTGCATGAGAGCGTGGAGGAAGCCCGTAGCCCAAGTGGCCGCAGCCAGCAGGAGGCAGGCCCGTGGGCTCATGAGCAGGGTGTAGCGCAGGGGGTTGCAGATGGCCACAAAGCGGTCATAGGCCATGACAGCCAGCAGCAAAGCTTCGCTGCTGCCCAGGAAGTGGAAGAAGTGGAGCTGGCTTAGGCAGCCCGTGTAGGAAATGTCCTGGGGGTGCCCCAAGAGGAAGCCAGCCAGCATCTTGGGTACAGTAACTGTGGAGTAGAAAATATCCAGGCAGGAGAGGTTGCAGAGGAAAAAGTACATGGGGGTGTGTAGCTGGGACTCGCACACCACTACGATCATGATTGCCATATTCCCCAGCAGGCTAGACAGGTAGAGCAGCAAGAAGAGCACAAACAGGAATTGCTGCAGCCCTTGAACATTGCTCAGGCCAAGGAGGATGAACTTCCTCACCTCTGTGTGGTTCTCCATGCCTGCAGGGAAAGAGACACTAACTTAGCAGTAGCTTGCTATCTTTCCATCCTGAGCTACTCTACACATTCCCTAGAGCCCTCCTCTATAAGGTGCATCAGCAGCTGATGCTGCTTCATAAATCAAAAAGATCAGATACCAATCCAGGACACAGATTTGTATCAGATCTTGTGGAAAAGGGCACAGAAGAATTACTTGATGTCCCACTCCAGACCCTTCAACAAATGCTGGAATTGCTGTAAGCTCTAGGGTCGATAGTGACGCTGTAATTGCCACCTGTATACCAGCCCACTGAAAGGAATGGCATATTTGAAAACAGCAAGCAAAGAAATTTATGGGGAAGGCAGGCAGCGATGAATGGAAAAAGGAAGGCTGTTTACCTAATGTTTGCATGAAGATTACTCTGAAATCCTGTAGGTTTTCGTTTTTAAAAAAATAAAAAAGAAATCAAAGAAGAGTCCTGCAGTAGGTTTTCTTCTTCATTCCAGTTCCTAGCTGAATAAACGGTATCTTTCAAGAAGCTGAGAGAACTATAGCAGTGGAGTAGATCCCATATAATGCACTGCTGTCAAAGAGGATTAATTTTCATTCTTCCTTCTTTATATAGTACTCTCTGCCACTGAAGTGATCACATTTATTTCTGGCCAAGGAAAATTCCTGTCTCTTTGCTAACTCCTCTTGGGATCAAGCCTCTGAATCTTAGGGGGTTTACTTCAGAAAACACCAAGGCATAGCATTTCAGGGGCATAGAAAGCTATGATGTTGTGGGAGTTGAACTGATAAAATAACAATGAGTTTTCCTCTAGCCACACCCTGTTAATATTGGTAATGATTATTTGTACAGCAAGCTCCCATAAACAGGAGGAAGGTGTAGAATAAAAATATATACATATTCAAATATGCAAGGATATAATGCCTAATTCTCAGAAAGATTATTTTTAATGTGGCTTTTCTGAAGAAGTGTGTAACATCTTTTTGATATTCCCAGGTATACTAGGTTGAATAGGTAGCATGGTTTCATTGCTTTTGATACCACTACACAGTTAACCTGTTAAGGTCTCTATCTTAACATCCTTTCCTTTGATCCCTTTATAATTCTTTCTTTTCTTTTCTTTTCTTTTCTTTTCTTTTCTTTTCTTTTCTTTTCTTTTCTTTTCTTTTCTTTTCTTTTCTTTTCTTTTCTTTTCACTTCTTTTCACTTCTTTTCACTTCTTTTCTCTTTTCTTCTAAAGATGGAGATAACAAGTTATGTTAATTGTAAAAGTCCTTGAATACCTAAAAGAGCACCGAATAATGCAATACTAGGTGCACAGGGAGTGCTCTCAGGTTGTGTATATTTTGGAGATGAAGCTGATAGAAGATCTTGTACCAAGGATTCAGTCCATTACTTAGTCTATTGTTCTCAGTGCTTTTCTGTGCACAGGATTGCTAAGATCATTAAGGGTGCAGAAAAGTGTTTACATTTATGCTAAAGATGCCTAAGCAATTCTCTTTCTCTTTTCATTGAAAACTTTAGCACGCAATCTCCTAAAACGTATATGAGACAGTTTATGAGTGAATATTTTAGTAGTAAGACAAACACTTGCCGCTAGTCTGTGGTAGAAACGGAGAAGATATGCATGAAGGCAAACTGGAATTCTTTATAATCATTCAGAAAGTCACACCAGCTCTAGAAGTATAAATCCAGTACTGTTTCAGATGTCCTAGTATGTGAGTGTAATTCAACTGTCAAGTTGACAGCAATCCATCAGCAAACTGCTCTACAGCAGGGACAGAGAACCTTTATGAATCTAGAGTTACGCAGTCACCATTTGGGCTTCCTTTTCCCATGGGTGCTTCTTCCTCTCCCCTCCCCACCTCTTCATTCCCCTTCACCTCTCTTCCAGGCACCCCTCCATCCCCCTCCTCCTTCCATGGGGAGAAGTGGAGGTGCCACATCTGCCCATGGGGAACCATGAGCTTAGCCAGACTGCCAGGGAAGTGGGTGCCACATGTGGTCATCGTTTGCTGGCATACTGTGGTAATGTCACCACCCTCCCCACTCTGTCCCCCCAGCATCTCACCAGGGAAATGCAAAAGCAATCAAAATAGAGGTATTTCACCACTGTCCAGCCCAAAGCACAGGTTGTACGTGCATGGAGCCTCCAACTTAGAATAATATATAGAATAATATCCACCAAGGATAGACGAGCCCAGGGCTGATTTGTTCCCCAATCCCTCACCTGTATTTCCTCTTCACAACCTCCACTCTCTCCATCTCAGTGTGTATGTCCCTCCCATGCTCTGGATCAGCTCTCAGTGGCAGCACCGATGCCCTCCCTGCTGCCTCCAGCTGCCATCTCTTATCACTGATCTGCTTTGGTGTTTTTTGTGGGCAAATGTTCACTAATCTGCTTATTAATAAAGCGCATATTCTTAAATTTCTCTTCAAGTTCGATCAATTGCGCCGTTTCCTCCTCAGACCAGCAGCTCTTATGCATACCTCTCAAACCCTGTCCCTTAGGGAGAGACTGCTCAATCTGTTCCAGGTTCCTCATGATGGGATGCACATGTCTCTTGTGCTGAGAGAGGCCGCTCCTGGTCTTAAACTTGCGATCACATTCCTCACACTGCCACGCTGGGACTTCCGAGGGTCCTTCTTCTGGTTCAGCTGGGAGCACACGGCACTTTGGGAAGTGACAGGCAATACTATGATGGTTCTCATTTGTTCTCTCACAACGGGAGCACTGATAAAGGACTCGTTGATGGCCATGGGTCCTCTTTAAATGTTCTGCTAGGGCTGCCATTTTCTCCACTCTGGTACCACAGCATGGACATGCTGGGTGGTCTAGTGGTAGCTGGACGACTGATGTTCCCACCTCAGTTGCCTGGTCTGAGGCACCCAGGACAGCATCAGGCAAAGAGATTGCAGGCCCAGAGGCAGATGCAACTTCACTGGGCTTCACCTCTTCCTTGGGGAGTGATTCCACCACTGTTCTCAGAGATGAGCCTCTGGCAGCCAACATCTCATAGACCCCTGGGTTAACATGGAACACAGGCTCACCTCTAACAACTGCAGGATGTGTCCTTGCAGTATCACTGGGCAATTCCTCAGCCTGCGTGCTCCCAGAAACAAACTTTACGGCCCGGCATTTCACTGGTTTGGAAAACATGTCTCTAGAGGCTTGGATTAACTCGGAAGAACAAATCCCTCAAATTCAACTGGGATGCAAATTGAAGCCCCAAGGGAAAGGGCTATGACCTAGATATGAATAATCTTGGCTCAGATAAATTTGCAGTCACCTTGAGATACTACTGAGCAGCTGGTGATTTCTGGTCAGTAGGGAGAGAGTAACAAGACTGGGGCAGAGGCAAGCTTAGTCACCCAAAACTTGGGCTCCAGCAGGACCGGCAAGGAGGTGTTGCCTCTGCAGCAATGCCCAGTTAGTAACTATGGTCCCATCCTAGGAGAGTCATAGTTACTCCCGCCATTTACCTGCACTTCTTTCAATTTCTTCACCTTTGGATTCATAATGCTGGGCAGAAATCACATTGCATCAACATCCATCATGGGCCTTGATGCTTTGTTTCAATTAAACAGCCAGATTCCCCTGGGCCACACCAGCTCTAAGTCCGCTGCCAGGCACCAACCAAACTGGGGCACCAACCCAGGGACCCTACTTTCCCACTTGACTAGCAGCCACGTGATCAGTGGAGCATGCCCAGCCCCAACAGACGTTTTACACACACTTTGGGTCACACCTTATATTCACACAGGGCCTCCCACTTATTCTACAACTCTCACGACTCTTCACACCAGAAGAGAGTCAAGTTCAACAGCGTCCTCATTCCACACTCATTCATCCAATACCCGTAACCATGGATGTGGTTTTGCTGCATAGTAGGGAGGGACAGTGACAAGGCCTTTCATCCATGCATGCATGCCGCTAGTTAGATGAGATGGCATATGGCTATGTAATGAAACCTTTATGAAGCAGGGTACCTTGCCGACCTCCTCAGAATGTCCACCTAGAGTCAAGCTCAATAGCATCTCCTCCTTCCCTCATCATTCCACCCAGTGCCTTCTTGGTTGTGGCGTTGCGGGATAGTACGTACGGAGAGTGGGAATCTCCATTGGTTCATCCATTCACGAACCTCCATAAAGAAATGAGCTGAAATTCGGATCTTAAATGAACCCTGCACAAAGCAGAGTACCTTTTCTGGGTTTCGTTTGGAGGGTGATCCTTTCCACAGGTCAAACCTAACTAAGCATGTGTCATTGGAGAACACTTTGCCCATTCCACCTTCAAGTTCCACCACAAACAGAAAGAAGGCAAAGCAAAACGGAAAGCTCATGAAGAATGAGCAAGCACCCTTTGTCTGCTCTGGGAATTTTTCTCTTCTCTTCACAAAGAAGGACTTTGTCTAAGAAAGGTGCTTCTTAAAAGGGTCCTTCCTCAACTCAACCATGCAGTTTGACACACTGACAGTCCCATTCAAGCTCCACAGCTGATGTCCTCCCAGGAGCACTTTAAACCAAGAAGTGAGGGGCACTTGAAGCCAGAAATGAGAGGCCTTTGAGGTTCTCCTCAATCATATCTCCTGCCTCATCACAGAAGTGAAGAAATGATCAGAAGAGCGGTATTTCCTCAGCGGGAGGGCTGCAGCACACATTGCACCACTCAGGCCTCCCCCTTCTTCTATGCCACTCATGTCTCTTCACAGCATCAGACTAGAGTCAAGCTCAAGAGCTCCTTCTTTCCACACTCCTTTCGCCTACCCCATTCCCTTGCTTGTGGTTTCGTTGCATAGTAGGTGGTGAGAGTAGGAAGCTCCTTCATCCCTGAATGCACTTCCCTCACTTGCTGGTGTCACAACTGTGCATTTAATGAAGCCGGGGAGAAGCAGGGCATCTTTTACAGGTTTGGAATGGAAGGCAGTCCTTCCAGACAGCTCAGATTCAAACAGGTATTAATCATTTGGGACCACATCTCACATCCCACTTACAAGGTCCGCCACAAACACAGAGAGATTCATCAGAGATTCATCAGAGGGATGATGGCAGTGAAGAAGATCGACACAACTTTGTCTGCCACTAAACTCTTGGCTGGCCTGAGATAGATGAAAATGTAATGTCCTAGGAACAGTGTAACAATTAAAGGGGAACTTGACAGGCCTGTAGTTTTGTTCCCCGTGCTCCTGCAGCTCTCTGCTGAGGGTAAGGGTTTTGGGCACTGCTTCAGCAGGTGCCGCAGACCATGTTAGTTGCCAAAGCAGCTGTGGTTCCGGGGCTGTAGCCTGCAGAGGGCTGGGGGCTGTTGTAAGAGCCTAGCCCGAGGATCCTATCCATCTTGGGAGACAGAGTGTTGCGCGGGACTCATGGTTCTTGGTCGTGCTGCTGCCCTGAGCTCCATGCTGCTTTGGGCAGAGCTCCCTCTGCTCAGGGAGTTGCAGTGTGGGGTCAGATCTGCCTGGGAAGGGGGAGGCCCTCTGTGGACTGGCTCTGGGTGGGAAGGGGTCCTTCCTCCAGGGGCTGCAGGTGTCCCGGCATTCCCACGGGTCTCTAAAGAGCCTGCCACCAATGCCGCCTCTCTTCTTGTTTGACGCAAGCTCTGTTTCTTCCTCCTGTATCCTCGTGGGCCTCCAGTGGGCAGAACATAGCTTGAGCTTGGAGATGGCATCCTTGGCCAGGAGGCAGGTGGCCGCTGCCCTTCTGCCAAACCCTTCCCTTGTCCCGCTTTCTTCTCTGCACCTCCATGGGGATCAGCGGGAGGCGGGCAGCCTGCAACGGTGCCATAGACAAGCTCGGCAGCTGCGAGGTGGCTTTTTGGTTGATTTGAATGTGCGTGCCTCTGTCACCCCGGGAGGAGCAGCTTGCGCAGAGCTTGGAGCTGCCTGACACTTCTTTCCCTTGCTTCACAGAGATTGTCATGGTTTGGGATGTTGTTTCCCGATACATCCTGCAGCAGCTTGTGATTGGCAAGGTGGGCTGGCGTCCTGCTCCCCTCGCACTGCAGCCTTGCAGTTTCCCAGGCCGTCCTGGGCCCTGGGAATGATCCTTCCCCCAGCGCAATGGCAGCGCACTGCCACCGGCCAGCGTGCGGCAGAGCAGCTCCTTAGCTAACTTGGAGAGAAAGCACGTGCAGAGCTTGTGGGAGAAACCAGTCGGCACCTCGTGGGCCTACTCTTTTGCCTGTGGCCAGAATGGAGAGATCAAGCAGAGAGACAGTGTCCTTTTCCTCCCTTGGTGCTCGGGGAGAGCCCTGGCATCTTCTTGTGCTCTGAGATGCTAGGAAATACTCGGAGGACAGGGAGGGCCATATGTGCAGAGGAGGGTGAAGACAACATTGCAGCAAGGAGCTCTCCTCCAAAGCTTTCCACAGTGCTCCTTATTGCAGCTGCAGCAGCAGCAGCAGGGAGAGCACAGAGCAGCCTGCCCGTGCTTGCAGAGTCCTCCCCTTTTCCACCAACACACTGCTTACTCGTCATGTTTTTGTCTTTTCCGTGTGCAGGGTGTCCTGCTGGAGGGTCTTGGCACCTTCTGTACAGTTGAAGAGCCATTGTACCTGGGTGCAGAAGAGGTGCTCTGGGTTCGAAGACCCATTTTCAAGTTGGGCATGCAGATGGTCTGGCCGCGTGGGCTCACGTGCCCCGAAGTGACTCTCCCTGGTGAGACAGCAGGGTCCACCCTCCGCTTCCCCTTGCCACTGTAGCTGGGCTGGGAGTGTGCTCCCTGCGCTTTGCAGGGGCTGCCACAAGCAGACAATGCCCTTCACAACTAGGGGAACACACAGAGCTCCCCCTGCGCAACTCCCCACACAGAGAGCTCTTTCTTGGGAAGGACCTTCTCTGGAGTCTTCTGCTGCAAGTGTTGCAGCAAGTCGGGCTCTCTTGCGCTGACCTGTCCCCACTTTCATCTCTCTGCCACTCCCATGTCTTTCTCACCTAGTCCTGGAAATTGCGCCTGCTGCAGCACTGACACTGCTTGACTTCCTTGCAGACGACATCCAGATCGAGCCACTGAACTACCAGCTCTTGTCCCTGGTGACATCCTTGCCACGGCGTGTGGTGGAAGCCTGTGTGGAAGAGACCATCCACTTATTCTCTTTCCACTTGGAGAACAAGCAGAATGTGGCCTTTGCCTTCCGGGACATTGGTGTGCTGAGCCGCCACGGAAACATGCTCTGCATGATGTTTTACGTCAGCTGCATCCAACGGCTGGGGAGAAGGGCAAGCCTCTTTGCGGCCCTTTGCAGTGTAAGTTGCTCAGCTTCCCAGGCCTACTTCCATTGCTTTGGGAAGCCTCTGTGGCCATCCTGCATGTGGCGGGCTACACAAACACCTTCCGCAGTGTGTGTCCCCCACCAAATTAATTCCCCACACCCAAGGAAAACACTCCCTGTCTTCCTGGATACCTGTCTCTACTAAATGCTTGGCATGACTATTGAGCACTTGCAAGTTTTTGCTGTGGAGCATCTCCACTCCACAACTAGGGGCTAATGTGCATGGCAGAGGACTCAGAAGAGGGATTTGCAGCGACAGGCTCCTCCTGTAGCAGGACGAGGGGCTGCTGCCTTTGTCAGCAGGCAGGGAGCTGCCCTCGAAACCTCTCTAAGGGCCTGGGCTGCCTTGCAAGTCCCTTGGGCAGCGGATCCTGTTGAGCCAAGCGGAAACATGGTTACTCCTGGAACCAGGTCTAGCCGAGTCCACGTGTTCCCCAGGTGAGTGCGTTTCCTCTGCAGCCCTTAGCTTTGCCGACAGGGCCGGCCCCTAGATGCTGCTCGCACTCTGCACTGCCCATGCTCAGTGCTCACAAGAATTTAAGCCACGTCCTCTGCCTTTGGACAGACTCTGGCAAAAACCCTCCAAGAAGCAGATGGCAGGCAAGGTGTTCTCCGACAACAGGGAGGAGCATTAGTGCCAGCAAGAGGCCAGGGGCAGACAGCCCCCTTTCTTCAAACCTGCCTTGTCTTCTGCTTTCCAGATTTCAGCTTCTGGAGGAAGGCAGCCCAGAAGCCAAGGCTGCTCCCGCTGCCCCTCCACGCACACAGAAAAAGCCTGAGGTGCCCCAGTGTCCCAGGGCCAACAGAGGTAAGGCCAAAGCTGTTGGCGTGTGGGACATGTTGGCTCCCTGTCCCCCCACGCTGCCTCACAGCAGCCACCTGGAAAGGTGCTGCTCAGCAGGCTCTGCTCAAGAGCTTCCTGCCTTCTTCCTTGCAGAGTGGCAGCCTAGAAAGATCCTGCGGCAGCGCAAGGAGCTGTGTCTGCCCATGCTGCCAAGCTGGGGGGCAGGCAGGAGGCGGCAAGGCCCCGAGAAGCAGCCTGCTGCCAGGTGAGAGCCTTGGCGGAGGCGGAAGGGACGAGGGCTGCGCTTGTTTGGACCTCTGCACCAGAGCGGGCCCCTTTGCACATGCTGGCCCTACGGCCTCCAAAAGGCTCCCGACACACACCCCACTCAAGGCTGTTCTCTTGCTGGAAGGCAAGCGTGTAGCACTTTGCGTGGGAGCCTCCCATGGCCATAGCTTACCTCCCGCGTCAGGATATTTTGGGAAGCCAAATGGAAATGCCTAGTGCAGGAGTGTTTGTCCAGGAAGGAGTCCCTCGAGATTGCAGGGAATCCCATCCTTTTCCTTGTGGGAACAAATGCTCCCTGTCCTAAACCTCTTGCCTCTCATGGTGTCTTCTCAGCAACTTGAACAAACAAGCGGGGCACATGAAGGACCCTTTGGGGCAGAAGGAGGGGAAAGTGGAGCACCGTCCGCATTCTCCATCCGCTCCTTGGACTTCCGCTGCCCGTGCTGCTCCCAGGGCTGCCGCACAGGTGTGTGATGGGATGTCGCGGAAAGGGCCCTGAGCGCGGGCTCCCTACAACGCCCAGTTTCCTCTTTGGCATGTGTCCTGCAATGATGCAAATTGTCTCCACGCTTGCAAGCATCTGCCTACTCATATAACATCTACAACATGTCTTCTGGGGCTTTGTGAATCGCAGTAATGGGTGGGTTTGCGCTCAAAGGCATTGGAAAGATGCCAGTGGCTCTTTCGTCCCTGATCAGTTAGGGCAGCAGAGAGCCATATTCCCACTGTGCTGACACAGGACAAGGAGCCAGGGAGGCTCAAGCACAGTGGTGAAAGAGACGGGGAAGAGCAACAGCCAACAATTCCCCAATGTCCCAGTGTGGACCCTGCTTGAAAAGAGACCCTATGGGATGCCTTTGACAGCCCTCAGAACAGGGTGCATCACCCAGGAAGCCAGCTCTTGTAGCCCGTTGCATCAGCTGCTTGTATAGCCTGAGCACAGCTCTGGAACGCTTAGGCGCCTCCTCTATGAGTGGGCTAGTGCTCTCTCCCCCGTTCTCTCCTCCCCACTGAAACCATTTCTTCTTCTTGCTCTTGCAATACAGCTCCGAGTGCTGAAGCCTGCACGCCACCCTGAGCAGCACTGTTCCCCAGACAGAGGGGTGCCCCCTGACAAGTGAGTGTGCACTGGCATGCCAGCTGCCAGGCACTGGGCTCGGTCCTTGTTGCAAATGTCCCATTACCTTTTTAGGTGTGTGGGGCTCTTTCTGCATGGGTCCTTGGTCTCAGCACAGGAGGACAGTCAGACTTTTCCTGGAAAAGTGATGACCACTTCTGCCACTCCGTGCCGCTCTGTGTCCATGGAAGGGCCCCAGCTGCCATCTTGCGTGTCCTGGGCTCATCTCAAGTGGCTGAGGCCAGGAGCTACAAGGCCCCCAGGCACTCCGGTTGCTGCTAGGAAACGGCCTGTGGTGCTGGGAATGGCCCTTAGGCAGCAGGGCAGACGTAGCACCTGGACCCAGCCAGCAGCATCTCCTCCCTCTGTGAGACAGGGAGAGCTTGTGTGCTCTGCATGGTGCAGAGAGAGGGCCCAAAATGCTTGTGCCCAAGCACTGCAGGATTTGTGTGGCCACACACTGAGGTAACAGAACCCCGCTCTCTGCGGGGCACCAGTCTCCTTCCCTTGCTTGCAACTGGCTGCGTAACCGCTCTGAATGGTGGGCATGCATGTCTTAGGGCACGTGCACTCTGCTGCACAATCATCTGTCAACAGGAAGCGAGAAAGATCTTGGTGGGCTCATCTGGATATGACGTCCCATTGCCATGGCAGCAGCGCATGCTGGCGAGTCCTGAGAATAAGAGTTAAGTTTCCAAATCCATTCCCCGCACCTTTCTGGCTAAGGAAGTCACCTGGACAATTCCACCCCAAGAAGAGCCTTGAGCATATGGTGCATCTTGTGTATCCGGCTCCTTTATCCAAGATGCTCTCGAGCCTGAAAGGGACTCAGCTCAGCAGCTGAGTGCCAGCACCTGCACAGGGTCAGGAGCCACCATGGTGCCAGGCCCTGCCTGGCAGCTGGCATGCCAGGGCACACTCACTTGTCAGGGGGCACCCCTCTGTGTGGGGAACAGTGCTGCTCAGGGTGGCGTGCAGGCTTCAGCACTCGGATCTGTATTGCAAGAGCAAGAAGAAGTGGTTTCAGCGGGGAGGAGAGAACGGGGGAGAGAGCACTAGCCCACTCATAGAGGAGGCGCCTAAGCCTTCCAGAGCCGTGCTCAGGCTATACAAGCAGCTGATGCAACGGGCTACAAGAGCTGGCTTCCTGGATGATGCACCCTGTTCTGAGGGCTGTCAAAGGCATCCCATAGGGTCTCTTTTCAAGCAGGGTCCACACTGGGACATTGGGGAATTGTTGGCTGTTGCTCTTCCCCCTCTCTTCCACCACTGCCCTTGAGCCTCACTGGCTCCTTGTCCTGTGTCAGCACAGTGGGAATATGGCTCTCTGGCCTAACTGATCAGGGACGAAAGAGCCACCGGCATCTTTGCAATGCCTTCGAGGGCAAACCCACCCATTTCTGTGATTAAAAAAATCCCAGAAGAGGTTTTGCAGATGTTATATGAGTAGGCAGACGCTTGCAAGTGTGGAGACAATTTGCATCATTGTAGGACACATCCCAAAGAGCCCACTGGGCGTTGTAGGGAGCCCGCGCTCAGGGCCCTTTCCGCGACATCCCATCACACACCTGTGCGGCAGCCCTGGGAGCAGCACGGGCAGCAGAAGTCCGAGGAGCGGATGGAGGATGTGGGCGGTGCTCCACTTTCCCCTCCTTCTGCCCCAAAGGGTCCTTCATGTGCCCCGCTTGTTTGTTCAAGTTGCTGAGAAGACACCATGAGAGGCAAGAGGTTTAGGACAGGGAGCATTTGTTCCCACAAGGAAAAGGATGGAATTCCCTGCAGTCCCGAGGGACTCTTTCCTGGACAAACACTCCTGCACTAGGCATTTCCATTTGGCTTCTCAAAACATCCTGACGCTGGAGGTAAGATATGGCTATGGGAGGCTCCCACGCAAAGTGCTACACGCTTGCCTTCCAGCAAGAGAACAGCCTTGAGTGGGGTGTGTGTCGGGAGCCTTTTGGAGGTCCTAGGCCCAGCATGTGCAAAGGGGCCCGCTCTGGTGCAGAGGTCCAAACAAGCGCAGCCCTCGTCCCTTCCGCCTCCGCCAAGGCTCTCACCTGGCAGCAGGCTGCTTCTCGGGGCCTTGCCGCCTCCTGCCTGCCCCCCAGCTTGGCAGCATGGGCAGACACAGCTCCTTGCGCTGCCGCAGGAGCTTTCTAGGCTGCCATTCTGCAAGGAGAAAGGGAGGAAGCTCTTGAGCAGAGCCTGCTGAGCAGCACCTTTCCAGCTGGCTGCTGTGAGGCAGCGTGGGGGGACAGGGAGCCAACGTGCCCCGCAGGCCAGCAGCTTTGACCTTACCTCTCTTGGCCCTGGGACACTGGGGCACCTCAGGCTTTTTCTGTGTGTGTGGAGGGGCAGCGGGAGCAGCCTTGGCTTCTGGGCTGCCTTCCTCCAGAAGCTGAAACCTGGAAAGCAGAAGACAAGGCAGGTTTGAAGAAAGGCGGCTGTCTGCCCCTGGCCTCTTGCTGGCACTAATGCTCCTCCCTGTTGTCGGAGAACACCTTGCCTGCCATCTGCTTCTTGGAGGGTTTTTGCCAGTGTCTGTCCAAAGGCAGAGGACGTGGCTTAAGTTCTTGAGAGCACTGAGCATGGGCAGTGCAGAGTGCGAGCAGCATCTAGGGGGCGGCCCTGTCAGCAAAGCTAAGGGCTGCAGAGGAAACGCACTCACCTCGGGAACACGTGGACGCGGCTAGACCTGGTGCCAGGAGTAACAATGTTTCCGCTTGGCTCAACAGGATCCGCTGCCCAAGGGACCTGCAAGGGAACCCAGGCCCGTTGGGAGGATTCCAGGGCAGCTCCCTGCCTGCTGACAAAGGCAGCAGCCCCTCATCCTGCTACAGGAGGAGCCTGCTGCTGCAAATCCCTCTTCTGAGTCCTCTGCCATGCACATTAGCCCCTAGTTGTGGAGTGGAGATGCTCCACAGCAAAGACTTGCAAGTGCTCAATAGGCATGCCAAGCATTTAGTAGAGACAGGCATCCAGGAAGACAGGGAATGTTTTCCTTGGGAGTGGGGAATTGGGTGGGGGGACACGCACTGCGGAAGGTGTTTGTGTAGCCCGCCAAATGCAGGATGGCCACGAAGGCTTCCCAAAGCAATGGAAGTAGGCCTGGGAAGATGAGCAACTTACACTGCGAAGGGCTGCAAAGAGGCTTGCCCTTCTCCCCAGCCGTTGGATGCAGCTGGCGTAAAACATCATGCAGAGCGTGTCTCCCTGGCGGCTCAGCACACCAATGTCCCGGAAGGCAAAGGCCACATTCTGCTTGTTCTCCAAGTGGAAAGAGAATAAGTGGATGGTCTCTTCCACACAGGCTTCCACCACACGCCGTGGCAAGGACGTCACCAGGGACAAGAGCTGGTAGTTCAGTGGCTCGATTTGGATGTCGTCTGCAAGGAAGTCAAACAATGTCAGTGCTGCAGCAGGTGCAATTTCCAGGACTAGGTGAGAAAGACATGGGAGTGGCAGAGAGATGAAAGTGGGGGCAGGTCAGGGCAAGAGAGCCCAACTTGCTGCAACACTTGCAGCAGAAGACTCCAGAGAAGGTCCTTCCCAAGAAAGAGCTCTCTGTGTGGGGGCTTGCGCGGGGGGAGCTCTGTGTGTTCCCCCAGCTGTGGAGGGCATTGCCTGCTTGTGGCAGCCCCTGCAAAGCACAGGGTGCACACTCCCAGCCCGGCTATGGTGGCAAGGGGAAGCAGCACTGACACTGCTTGACTTCCTTGACGTAGCACCTGGTTCCAGCCAGCAGCATCTCCTCCCTCTGTGAGACAGGGAGAGCTCGTGCATTGTGCAGAGAGAGGGCCCAAAATGCCTGTGCCCGAGCACCGCAGGATTTGTGTGGCTACACACCGAGGTAACAGGTCCCCGTTCCGTGCAGAGCACCAGTCTCCTTCCCTTGCTTGCAACTGGCTGCGCAACTGCTCTGAATGGAGGGCATGCATGTCTTAGGGCCTGTGCACTCTGCTGCACAATCATCTGCCAACAGGAAGGGAGAAAGATCTTCTTGGTGGGCTCATCTGGATATCAGATTGAGAACTTGTGGGTAAGGATTAGAGGGCAGGCTATTGTGGGAGTCACTGTGGTGGGTGTCTGCTACAGGCCACCTGACCAAGACGAGAAGGTTGATGAAGCCTTCTATAGGCAGCTGGATATTGCCTCACGGTCACAGGCCCTGGTTCTCATGGGGGACTTCGACTACCCCGACATCAACTGGGAGGACAACACAGCCAGGCATAAGCAGTCCTGGAGGTTCCTGCAGAGTGTCGACGATAACTTTTTGACGCAGGTTGTGGAGGAGCCGACAAGCAGAGGTGGGCTACTGGACCTCGTGTTATCAAATAGGGAGGGCCTAGCAGGAGGTGTTAAGGTGAGGGGTAGCCTCAGCTGCAGTGACCATGAGTTGGCGGAGTTCAGGATCCAATGAGGAGGTGGCAGGGCTGTAAGTACCCTTGCGACGATGGACTTCAGGAGGGCCAACTTTAGTCTCTTCAGAGACCTGCTCGGAAGAATCCCATGCGCTAGAGCCCTAGAAGGTAGGGGGGCCCAAGAGAGCTGGTTAGTTTTCAAGCAGCACTTCTTCCACGCCCAGCAACAGTGCATCCCTGTGTGTAAGAAGTCAGGCAGAGGGGGCAGGAGACCTGTGTGGATGAGCAGGGAGCTTGTGGCAATGCTCAAGCAGAAGGCAGCGGTATACAGAATGTGGAAAAAAGGACAGGTCCCCTGGGAGAAATACAGGAACGTAGTCAGGGAATGCAGAGATGTGACAAGGAAAGCAAAGGCGCGGTTGAAACGCAATCTGGCAAGGGACGTTAAAAATAACAAGAAAAATTTCTTCACATACATTAACAGCAAAAGGAAAATCAGGGAAAACGTGGGTCCGCTGGCGGACGGGATGGGCACCCTGGTTACAAATAACACAGAAAAAGCAGAGTTGCTCAATGCCTTCTTTGCTTCGGTGTTTACCAAGGGCAGCCCTTTAGAGCCCCAGGTCCTAGGGACAAGAGAAGAAGCCGGTGGGGAGGAAGACTTGCCCTGGGTAGAGGAAGATTGGGTCAGAGAGCACCTAAGGAACCTCGATACCCACAAATCCATGGGCCCTGATGGGATGCACCCCAGAGTGCTGCGTGAGCTGGCAGAGGTCATAGCTAAGCCGCTCTCCATCATCTTTGAAAGATCCTGGAGAACGGGGGAGGTGCCGGAAGACTGGAAGAAGGCCAATGTCACGCCAGTCTTCAAAAAAGGCAAGAAGGAGGACCCAGGCAACTACAGGCCAGTCAGCCTCACCTCCGTCCCTGCAAAAGTGATGGAATGGCTCATACTGGCCGTTGTCTCCAGGCACATGGAGGATAAGAAGGTGCTCAAGAGTAATCAGCATGGATTCACCAAGGGGAAATCTTGCTTGACTAACCTGATAGCCTTCTATGATGGACCATGAGGCAGCAATGTGCCCTCGTGGCCAAGAAGGCCAATGACATCCTGGGGTGCATTAAGAAGAGCGTCTCCAGCAGGTCGAGGGAGGTGATCCTGCCCCTCTACTCAGCTCTGGTGAGGCCACATCTGGAGTATTGTGTCCAGTTCTGGGCCCCACAGTACAAGAAGGATGTGGAGCTGCTGGAGAGAGTCCAGCACAGGGCCACAAGGATGATGAGGGGCCTGGAACATCTGCCCTATGAGGAGATGCTGAGGGAGCTGGGCCTGTTCAGCCTTGAGAAGAGAAGGCTGAGAGGGGACCTGAGCAGTGTCTAGAAGTACCTCAAGGGAGGCAGTGAGGAGGATGGTGCTGGCCTCATTTCAGTGGTGGCCACCGACAGAACTAGAGGAAATGGCCGGAAACTGAAGCATCAAAAGTGCCACGGGAACTTAAGGAAAAATTTCTTACCGGTGAGAGTGACAATGCGCTGGAACAGGCTGCCCAGAGAGGTTGTGGATTCTCCTTCTCTGGAGATCTTCAAAACCTGGTTGGATGCAGTCCTGTGCAACGTGCTCTAGGTGACCCTGTATGTGCAGGGGGGTTGGACATTGATACCTACGTACTCGTTGTGTTTGGTGTCTCGCCTTATCTCGCCGTTTGGCCACCAGCTAGTGTTTAAGGATGGCCGGGGCACCTCCGAAAGTCCTTCCAGATTTGCCTAAAAGACACCAGCATGCTTAGAGGCTCTTAAGGAACCACTTTGTCCCAAGGCTTCAAGCATGGATGCAGTTTGGCCTTTGTGGCATCAGGGAAAGCTTTGACATGGTATCTCAGGCTTGCCATTGCATTTTGTGCTCAGGTTTTAGTTAGAGCCTTGCATGGGTCCCTAGAGCATATGTTTGTCCTGCGACGGAGGGCGTAACAGAGTCCAGTACCTCAAGGCACGCAAGGAACAGTAGGGATTGGCTTCAGTTCATAGGAGAAGAATTTGGGAGAGAGGGCAGAGATGGCTCCTTGTACACAGCACTGTGACTGTGGTGTTCAGAAAGAGAGGAAAGGCAGGAGGCAAGGCCTAATTTAGGGGTTCTGCCTAATGTTTCGTTTTGGCCTAGGGGCCTTCCTGCTAGTCTCTCCACTAGGGGCTCTCCCAGGCCTCATGCCACTCACAGCATCATTACCTCAAGCTGCCTTACCTCCCCAATACATCTGCTCTCTCTCGGACACCTTCTGGGAGTCCTTGCTGTCCTCACGGTCCTGCCTCTAGTTCCTCATGCTCTGCTCCCCAACACAGAGCACCTCCTCATCAGCATCACAGCACACTCCTTACTGCCTGCTTTTAGCTCTCACAGGGTGCCTTCTCCTTGAGAACCTGGCAGCTCATTGCTTAGACACCCATTCTCTTCCCTTTGTGAAAGACTGGCTGGATGTCCACCCCCAGAGGGTGATGGTGAACAGTTGTATAGGATTTTCTATTCTCCTTTTCCTATACAATGCTCAGACATCTGGGAAATGGAGGAACTTGCCAGGCTATGCAGTGAAGACTGCTGTGAGTCTCTAGGAGGCATAGTGCAGTAGATCAAAATGCAGCACTTTTGCAGGCCATGAAGAACAGATTTGCCCGTTGGGCTACTGGCACGTTGATCTTGGGTAAAAATTCTGTTGCTGATCTGGGGTTCCTTGAGGACCAAATGTGGTCCTCCTCACAGAACTATATACAAAACTATGTACAAGCAAAAAACAACAACAGCAACAAAAAACATTCACAGATTGTGCCAGAAATTTTTTTGCAAAGCCAAATTCTCCCAAGCCACCTGCAGCATCATTACCTTCTCTCTCCTTCCTCCACCTAGCAGCACCCCACTAAATCCTTTCAGCAGTCATCTGGCCCATTTTCCATCTGAAGCAAGGGAGGGATGAACAGACATGTTTAGGTGAACCTGGGTCTCTTCTCTGCCTCACAAATCCAAAATCTCTAAATTGCAGAAATCACGAGGAATTAGCCTTTAATGTGGAGAAGAGCCTTAACTACAAGGACCCTCCTCTGCTGTAGTGCTTGGCTTGCCACCACCCAGATGTGAACTTCACACATTCAGTGTGGTGATTCTGGAGCCAGTGAAAACCCATCCATTGGCAATTGAATATTGTATCCTGAAAAAGGCAAAGGAACACTGCAGGAACATTCCTCCCCATTACCTGCTCTACATCACCCTACTGCAGGATTTTGTATGTCAGACCACTCCCAGCAACCCATATTGTCCTAGAGGACTGCAGCTGAGATGCCGGAGCAGGGCCCCAACTTGACACAGTATCTCCCCTCTGGCACACAATGTCCTGTGGGCTGTCTGGACGAGGGCCCGGGCTCATGTGCTCAGCACAGCACTCTGCAGTGCAGTCAATGTGCTGAGGCCCTTCACCTGCTCTGGCCTGGAGGGGAACAGACCTGCTCTCTGTGGAGGCCTGTCACTGCCCTTCCGAACCCTTTCCTGCCCAGGGCTCCAGCCCAGACCTACCCCAGAGCAGATCCCTGTGCTGCCTGTGCCCACCACAACACTGCGGAGAACCTACTGGCTGTCTACATTGGGAAGCTGTGGAGGAGCCCACTGATCTTACAGGCCTGAGCATCCTGGGGATCATCTCTGTTCCCTATTACTTGGCAATGGTGAGGTAGCTGGTTGGAGCTCTGCCCTTCCCCATCTTCCCTGATGCTGGGGGACTGGACTCCAGTGCCACCCCATGGAGAATGAAGGAGAGGCTCACTTCCCTTCCAACCTCAAGGCCCCCCTGTCAGGGACCCAAAGGGTAGAAGAGGGGAAGATGGGGTAGGCACGAAGTGCACACTCCTTCCCAGAAAGAGTATCACCTCCACAGACCTGTGAACCCCTCCTCCCCTCCTGGGTCTGGAGCTTCACTACTTCACTACCTGCTTTGGGCCCATGGACGTGAGCTGACCTCATAGTGACTTCCTACGTTGCTTCTCTTCCTTGGGCATGCTGGCTCTCAAAGGCCAGTTTTGTCCCTAATGGCCATAGTGGGGATGAAGCCACCTGCAGCATGCACAGACTTTGTACCTGCCCTCCTGCTGGCAGAAAGATCATTATATGTGCCCTCCTAACAGAAAACACAGACGACACTGATCCCCGTCATTATTAATTTGTATGTGTGCTGCATGTTTATGAAGAAAAAAAAAGTGAAATATTTACAGCAGGTCTTAGAGGAACTAACTATTCGAGTTGTAATTCATATGATAGTACGACAGAGGCAGAGGAAGAGTGTGAATAACATGATGGCAGGGCAGGGAGTGATCTCCATCAAGCACAGGTAGAGTGTGAGCTCTTTGAAGGTATGGGGTCTGATCAGCAGGCTCCTGAGTTGCGAGGGTCTCCTTGGTAATTCTGTGTATCATCTTGTACCCCATGCAGTAAATAATAAGTGACCTTGCCACAGAATCTCATGAAACCATTGTCCACATCAATAAAACCAATTACTATCTCTTTCACACAAGTGAAGTGCATTGTGTCACTCACCCCCTCCACCACTCGTTCAATGACATAGATTTAGTAGAAGCGCCAAGCAAGGGGAATCTCTCACTCAGGTACAAAATGCTTTAATATGCTGCAAGAAATACAGTTGAAAACAAGCTGGGAGGGGGCAGAAGCTAGTGTGGCCTCCAAAGTACGTTCAACGCCATAAATGCATCTATGATTAATTTCTGTTCTTGATAAAAAGAAGAAGATAGGATTAAGATAAGATGTCATTGAACCTAATGTCATTGTTTGATTTCAAGTCCATGTTCTGGGTGCAGAGAAGGCAAAAGCTGAAGATTAATGACCGGAGAATACCCTGTGTGAAGGGGATAGGCACAGACAATACCCAGGGATTGGAATCCTCACGGTCACCTCCAGCAGTGTCACTTGTGTCACTTGTCTTGGCAATCAATCTGCCGCCTGCATAGCTTTTTCAAAGCATTTTGCATATCTTCATTCCTTAAAGTATAGATAATGGGATTCATCAGAGGGGTGATGGCAGTGAAGAAGATTGACACTACTTTGTCTGCCGCTAAACTCTTGGCTGGCCTGAGATAGATGAAAATGCAGTGTCCTAGGAACATTGTCACAACTGTCAAGTGAGCCGCACAGGTGGATAAGGCTTTGTGCTGCCCTTCCGAGAGATGGTTCCTCAGTGAGACCAAGATGACCACATAGGAAGTCACTAGCACCAGGAAGCAGACCACAGAGATGAGGCCTGAGTTGGAGATAATCAGCATTTCTAAGACATGGGTGTTTGTGCAGGCCAACTTAATGACCAAGGGGACATCACAAAAGAAGTTGTCGATGGCACAGGGACCACAGTATGGGAGGTTGAGAGTCAGGACAGTGAAGGCTACAGGATGTATCAGCCCTCCCATCCACATGACTGTGGCCAGCTGGAGGCACATCTTCCGGCTCATGATGGTGCCATAATGCATGGGATTGCAGATGGCTAGGTAGCGATCATAGGCCATGATGGTGAGGAGAAAAATCTCTGTGAAGGCAAAGAGGTGGAGGAAGAACATCTGTGCCATGCACTCCTCAAAGAAGATGCTCTTTTTGTCTGCCAGGAAGTCAGCTAGCATCCTGGGAATCACCACCGAGGAGTGGCAGATGTCAATGACAGAGAGGTTACTGAGGAAGTACATGGGAGTGTGCAGACACTGATCATGCGTAATTGTGAAGATGATGAGACTGTTGCCCAAAATAATCAGCACATAGATCATCATGAAGAAGATGAAGAGGGCCAGCTCTACAGCATGGTTGGTGGTGAGGCCTGAGAGGAAAAAATCACTCACCCTAGTGTGATTCTGCCACACCATGTCTTCTGCTGTGGTGCACCTAGGAGAAAGGACACAGTGAAAGGAGAATTAAATTGATGGTATGAGAGGAAAGAACATGATGGCAGCCTTACAAATTAGAGCTGTATGGAGGAACAAAAGACAAAACAGGGTGGAGCCTAGTAGTCTCACCCAAAAGGCGATGCCTAATATTAGCAGAAGTATTCAATTTGGAGCACAGTGAGTACCAGAGCAGGCTTTCAAGTGAGATACCTGGACTTCTTCCGTTTCCAGACAATGCAGTGCAAGCTGATCTATTTCTCTGAATTATTCAGGAGCTATCAGTAAGCAGAAGGATTTGCCTCCTGGCAGAATAAATCTCATGAACCATCTTTCCTGATTTCAGGGGTCTACTTTAAGCTACTTTCTGCAATTATCAGACATGAAATGCATGAATCTGTGCCTATAGATATTTCTCTTCCTTCACTGTAGAGGAAAGCAAATGCTTAGTGGAAAACTTCTGTGTTGGTCATTGCAGTTTAGTGAGATGACATCTGAACAGGCTTCAGAGATCTCAGCTGACAACTTCTTCATAGATCTCACAGATTACAGGTTTAGACAACTGCAAGATCATTTGAAAGCCCTACATACTTGTTGCTACTATTTGCTAAATCTTGTCTGAGTTTCTAACCTCTTCCCTAAAGAAGAACTCCCATCACAGACTCTGAGAATGCTATGACACTTTCTTTCCCTGATGGAGAGCGCTCTGCAAATTCAGCTGTGTGTGGATTTCACCTTCCCGGTTGTGAACTTGTTCGAGGAGGACAGATTCACCTGTGTTTCACTCAGTCAGGAACCTTAGCGGCTTGATATCTGGCATATTTATGAGGGATCAGCAGTCACAAATTCAGAGCTTGAATATCTATCCCCATTTTGTATTTCACTATTCCTGCCTATTTATTTTCATTCTGAAATGAAAATTTGGAAACACTGGCAAAATAATCAAAAATACACAAACACAAATTCTCATCTTCCAAATAGCAGAGAAATAGGAGGACATCAAATTGGAACCCTGTCCAACAAAGGAGAAGCTTGTTTACAATGTATGGTTCAAGACAGTCAAACAACAAAAATAATGATGTGGGAAGTGGCAGGACATGTCAAAATTCCCCACTTTGCTAAACTAAAGCCATGTCTGAGTATGAATGCAGGGTTCTTGTATTTGGAAATCAACGGTACTGTGATTTCCTTGCTGCAGCTAATGCTGAGCTTCTGAGCACAGGTCTAACCAAGCACCTGGATGATCGCTACATTTTTAACAGCAGGTAGATGCTCCAGAAATGGCTGAATACCCCAAAAGTGGTCGACAGCTGTTACCAGTGGAGCCACAAGCCTGTTAAGTGTGAAATTACATTGGTAGTTTACTCTGCTACAACTCCCGCGACTGACATTTTCGTAGGGCTTTAAAGATGCCAAGGACATGCACGGATGCTCCTCTGTTTCTTCGAGTCTGCTGAGAGATAGATGCTGATGTCTCTAATCATATGCTTTTTTTTTTCTCCTGCACTAAAGATCCTACAAAAACAACTGAAAATCAACCAAATCAAAGTGTTATTCTCTTTCTAGTCAATGTCTCAGCCCCTTCTCTCTGCAAGAAACCCAAAGTGAAAAAGAGTAGGAAAAATGAGCTTACGTAGTCTCCAGTGGTATCCGGAAAAAGAATGGTTTTGACTTGAATGAGCTGAAATGAAGTCTTTTCTCTCCATAAAAGAAAAAGTAATTTTTGGTGTAAAAAGTGAAAATGGGTAAATAAATTTCTTCCTTTTTATCAGCATCTGTAAATTCTTCTAGCCAAAGGAACTAGTGAGTCTGACAACAGAACAGAAAGTATTTGCTTTAATTTTTATTATTACTATTACTTTTTTGAAAAAGAGAATAAAAATTTTTATGGTCCCCCTAATACACCCAAGTTATCCTGAGCAGATGGTCACCTCATACTGGGGGATGGTTCTGATATTTAAGTAGTACAAGACTTTACTTAAAACAGAACAAATACAAGCAAACAGAAAAGAATCTTGATAGGTCATGAACATTGTAAAAAAACAAAATAGAAGCTGAACTTTCTGCCTACTTCCAAAGCATTCCTGCCAATGTGAAGAAGATAAGCCCTAAATGAGAAGCTGAAGTTCAACACTGACAGAATACGCAAGGATGTAGAAGTGACTTACACCTTCAACCCTGTCCTATAACAGCTAGTTCTGGAGAGCCAGGGCTTGTGGTACTCAATTACTCTCAACACCCAATGCAGAACCTTTTGTGCTGTGATAAAGTCATAGAGAACTGACAAAGCTGCAGCTGTATGCTTGTATAAAGTCAGCTCTGAGACTCAAGGAATGTTAAATTCCTGCTTTACTAGTGAGTCCCAAAGGGATTTGTTAAATCATCCTAGGCAGCTGACAGCATGAGCTTTGGAATAGATTTAATAAGTCCACTGGGAGTAGAGCTGTGAGTCCACTTAGTCACCCAGCAAATCTGTGTGGCTACACCTTGCACAGAGGTTCAGAGTCCATTTTAATGTTCACCCATAAAGCCACATAACTCACTTTGCCTTCTTAAAGGTCTTCTAGGTGAGCTAATACCAAGTTTCCACACAGGGAGAACACAGTGCAGTCCATGAGCTCTGTCCAAATGCCTTGGACTTAGGACAGGGATCATAAAGTCAATGTGGAGGAAGGCCTCTGCATAAGAAATGAAAATCTGCACCCTGCAAGTATTGCAACTATTGCCAATCAAAAGGTCCCATGAAGTGGCAAAAGATTGTTCCTTCAAGCATTCATCTTAGGGGATTTTGCTTTAAAAGGGAGAAATATTAATAAACACTATGGCTAATGACTTCAAGCATTATGTTTATTATCTCCTGGCCATAGCAACAGAAAAAAAATCAAGCATGAGCAGGGTTATTTTCTCCACTTTTTCATTTCATCTTTAATTGCTCTGTCAGTAAGAACTATGGAAGATTTAAAACTGCTTTTGAACAGTGATAGGGGAAAAAAAAAGAGAAGAGAGGAGGAGAGGAGAGGGGAGGGGAGGGGAGGAAAGGGAAGGGGAGGGAAGGGAAGAGGGAAAGGATGGGGAGGAAAGGAAAGGAGAGGAGAGGAGAGGAGAGGAGAGGAGAGGAGAGGAGAGGAGAGGAGAGGAGAGGAGAGGAGAGGAGAGGAGAGGAGAGGAGAGGAGAGGAGAGGAGAGGAGAGGAGAGGAGAGGAGAGGAGAGGAGAGGAGAGGAGAGGAGAGGAAAGGAAAGGAAAGGAAAGGAAAGGAAAGGAAAGGAAAGGAAAGGAAAGGAAAGGAAAGGAAAGGAAAGGAAAGGAAAGGAAAGGAAAGGAAAGGAAAGGAAAGGAAAGGAAAGGAAAGGATAAATCAAGCAAAGGAATTAACTAAGCCTTGGCTTGCTAAAATCTTAGCTCAAAATGGAAACTTGCACATTACTCTGAACACACTTCCAAAATAAAGGTAAAATGTGGTATCTTTTGTATGGTAACTTAATTTTGAAAGAAATCTCCTTTTTCTATGTTTCTTAGCGAGGCAAGAGAGTTCAAACAGTCTCATCTGCATGCACAAATGGAGGTACCAGGATTATCCGCACAGAAGGAGATTAGGTGCCAGTTTGTCACAGTGAAATTTATCTCTTGTTGATAAAGCTGAAAAACAACAGCTGACCCTGGAAACTGCCACTGCTTTTGCTCTAGCCTTTATTTCTCCTCTGTGGCTGCTTTTCTCCCAGTTAGCTTAGGGAGTGCCCACCCCATGTACTCACTTCCCATACGTATGAGATAGTGCCCAGGGTTGCAGCTGGCCCTGTAGCATTCATAGGCTGTTTTATCAAGGATGCAGATCTCTGTATAGCCAGAGATGAAGGAAGAACATCTGGGCCACCCATTCTACCCAAGAGATGCTCATCTGTGCACAGAGAAATTCACCCAGAATTTCAAGCTTTGTAACAGATAAATGGTGGATCTTAGGGAAAAACAGTGTTGCCGAGGAAGACACATTTGGTTCTAAGAATGGAGCGGTCATATGTATGTCTGGTTCTGATGGGAACTTGGTCAGTGTATAGTCTCACAAGCTGGGTCAGCTATCACGTACTCTACCAGTCAATGACTCCTCACCAGATCTTCCACAGGTCTTCTCGCTACCTGCAGTAAGTGCAAAAGGAGAAAATTCTTGAAGGCAATTCACACTCTTCCATCAGTCCCATTAGATACCTGTTTTAAAATGAGTGTTAGAAGAGGGCAGAAAATTTTCCCCTTTGGGTCTGATCTTTGCTGAATGAAGCACACTAGAGTATGTTTCAAATACAGAATACATGTAGAACTGCTCTCATTAATGTTTTTGACCTCATTTTTAACATTATTCATTTTTCTAGTTGCAATTCATTGAAAGAAAAATGAAAGAAGGAGAAGAAAAAGAATGAGGATATTGAGGACATTAAAAACACGTCAGGAAAATCATTCTTTGGGCATTTGGCAACATTTATAAATATTAATACCTCTCTTTCTAGTGTTCCTCATGATTTACATGGTGATCATGTCTGTGAACATCCTCATCGTTGTGATGTTTGTGTCTGAATAGCACTTTCATAACCCATGTACCTTGGGAAATCTGCAAAAGTTCCAACTGCCAAATCCAAGATAATGTCTGGTGTCTATAGTGGAGAAGAACATATATATATATGTGTGGTTTTTTTTTTTGTTTGTTTTTTTCTGGGTTTGCTGGATTCCTCAGGATTATATTTTTTCGTGTTCTATGGTGCAAAATCTTATTGGCTGTTGCGTTGTGATTAGAATTAGCAAGCAGACAAATATTTATTATTATGCAGCTTGCATGAGTGAAAAAATGCTGCTTCAACTAGTAACTGTGTCTTGGCTATGTGGTTCTTTATTGACATAATGGTACCTGAGTGACATAATGGTATCTGCAATGGAAAAGACATCTTTCTGCGGCCCATCCCCTTACCAAAATGCAATTTTGCTAAGGGATGTTATAAAGCTGCTGCCCCCAGTGGCTCTGGGACCCAAAGACTCCTGTCTGGCCTTTGGAGGCCAGCCTGGTGCACCTAGGGGAGGCCTCTCCAGCCGAAGCACAGCTGATGCTCTCCTCTCAGTAGATGTCACCAGTAGCGAGACTCAGTGTGTATCTCTCTCTCTCTCACACACACACACCAGGTCACTGGGTTAACAGCTTGTCCTCCTCCTCCTGCAGCTGCTGCCAAGGTACATGGGCACTATGACTTGTGATCCCCTGCTCCAGCTGCTGACACAGACCCTCACTCCCCTCTCCCACGCTCCCCTCACTAACCTACATTCCCGTACGCTGGCACAGTGACCCATGATCCTGCTCCAGTAAGTGATGCTTGAACCTTCTCTTGCCCCATTTAAGAGCACAACAGGAGCCACTATCACCTGGGGTCTGACTCCACTTTCTGAACGCAGGCCACTCATTCTTGTATCTCCACCTAGATCTTGCAGTACTCACAAAAAGGATATGAAAACTCAAGGTGTAAGAAAACAAACCGAGTCCTGGTTAAGGTGGATGGAAAGCCACCGCTGGACTAAAACCATTGCAGAAGGTCAATATCTTGAAGGGTGAAATAACTGCAAAGTCAAGCTATTTCATGGACCATGGTGAGCCTCCACAGCCTTGAGTATTCAGTCAGCAGCTAAAGGCTGCTGTCATTTTCCTGTCTGTATCTGTGATTCCACATTCCACCCAAATACTAAAGACAGTGGCTTGGGGAATCACTCGATTGGCAGGTATGAATTCCAAATGGGCAGGCTGGCAGGCTGCATAGAGTTCTCCACACCCCATATGGCATTATTTTATCAGTAGAACTAAAGAAAGATATTGATAGAGATTTTAAAGGACTGTGAATGGTAGCTGAGGGAAACAAACATTAGAAACCATCAGTTTTGGATAAAACAGTGATCAGAGTGATCCCAGTCACATGTGAAGAAGGCGAGGTGGTCTTAGAATGAGAGACCCTTTTCCAAAAGCTATTTTTCCAAGTCTACAGACTTGGAGAGAGGAGGAATTTGTGAAATGGACCAAGCTACATTGTCAAGGTGCTGCTACTTCAAACTTTGAAAATGAATCTATCAGAAAACACTGGGCAGTAAAGTTACAGAGAGTGACTGCAAGCCAGTGTAAATGCTACCGGAGAACTCTTGCCTAAAGGAAAAGGCGAAACCCTAAAAATATCATCAGGCATTGTTTGGTGGAGAGCAAAACTAGCTGCCGTATTATTGATTATTGTCCATTTGTATCAAATGCCAGTATTGAAAGACATAATGTATTATGTGAGTTACCGGCAAGTGAATTTGCCTGCACAAAGGTGCCTAGCATCACCTTAGAGGCCCCAGCATATTTGACATCCATACAGGCCTGGTAGATGTGGTGAAGAGCCCATGGGAGGCCTTTGCCTTTCTGGAGCATCAGAGAGACACCAGCTAAGAGATGCCTGTAGCATTTCAAGTGGCATGACTTACACTTCTATATATGGCCAACTGAAACGCATGAAAAGAACTGAATCCTTCCTTCTCAAATGGCTTTATGAAAAGATGAACTTCTTTGAAAAAAAATGATCAGATGACTTGGAGGGAAAACCACTCCAACAAAGCTGTTTTTATTTAAGTATCCTTCTCTGCAACCTCTCTTTTCCAGCCAGATGAATGGGAATGGCTATTCCACCAATGTATATTCATCTTTCAGCATTGATACTGCCCAAGATAGGTGACATGAGACCACATCCAATATGTAGGTTGTTTCTGAAGGTATTCCAGCCATTGAGAGTGAAAAGGAGATTTCTGCATAACACAGTCTAGAGCCAAAAGCTCCTCTGTTTAGACTTCCCACTGCCTACTACTCCACAGAAGCTGCATGGCAAAACATGTTCTGCACCAGTCTTCTCTTTAGGGCACGTTTCACCTCCACATTTCTCAGCGTGTAAATCAAAGGGTTGAGCACTGATGTGACAACATTATACATAAGAGTGGCTATCATGTCCCTCTTGGGTGAATTCCTTGAGGAAGGTGGCACATAGTTAGAAATGACAGGGACATAAAGTAAGGCGACTACTGTGAGATGGGAGATGCAAGTGGAGAAGGCTTTCCTCCTTCCCTCCATGGACCGGACTTTCAGTTGGAGGAAGGAAAATATGTACAGGTAAGAAAAAAGTGTGAAGACAAAAGAGCCTATCGCAATGGCCCCAGTGATGATGCTGAGAAGGTTGAGGTTGAGCTGGTTGCTGTTGCAAGCCAGTCTCACCAGAGGCTTGATGTCACAGAAGAAGTGGTGGATGCGGTTGGGGCCGCAGAAGTGGAGCTGGGAGGTCATGACTGTTTGCATGAGAGCCTGGAGGAAGCCCGTAGCCCAAGTGGCCGCAGCCAGCAGGAGGCAGGCCCGTGGGCTCATGAGCAGGGTGTAGCGCAGGGGGTTGCAGATGGCCACAAAGCGGTCATAGGCCATGACAGCCAGCAGCAAAGCTTCGCTGCTGCCCAGGAAGTGGAAGAAGTGGAGCTGGCTTAGGCAGCCCGTGTAGGAAATGTCCTGGGGGTGCCCCAAGAGGAAGCCAGCCAGCATCTTGGGTACAGTAACTGTGGAGTAGAAAATATCCAGGCAGGAGAGATTGCAGAGGAAAAAGTACATGGGGGTGTGTAGCCGGGACTCGCACACCACTACGATCATGATTGCCATATTCCCCAGCAGGCTGGACAGGTATAGCAGCAAGAAGAGCACAAACAGGAATTGCTGCAGCCCTTGAACATTGCTCAAGCCAAGGAGGATGAACTTCCTCACCTCTGTCTGGTTCTCCATGCCTGCAGGGAAAGAGACACTAACTTAGCAGTAGCTTGCTATCTTTCCATCCTGAGCTACTCTGCACATTCCCTAGAGCCCTCTTCTAGAAGGTGCATCAGGAGCTGATGCCGCTTCATAAATCAAAAAGATCAGATACCAATCTGAGACACAGATTTGTATCAGATCTTGTGGAAAAGGGCACAAATAATTACTTGATGTCCCACTCCAGACCCTTCAACAAATGCTGGAATTGCTGTAAGCTCTAGGGTCGATAGTGACGCTGTAATTGCCACCTGTGTACCAGCGCACTAAAAGCAATGGCATATTTGAAAACAGCAAGCAAAGAAATTTATGGGGAAGGCAGGCAGCGATGAATGGAAAAAGGAAGGCTGTTTACCTAATGTTTGCATGAAGATTACTCTGAAATCCTGTAGGTTTTCCTTTTTAAAAAAATAAAAAAGAAATCAAAGAATAGTCCTGCAGTAGGTTTTCTTCTTCATTCCAGTTCCTTCCTGAATAAACTGTATCTTTCCCAAAGCTGAAAGAACTATAGCAGTGGAGTAGATCCCATATAATGCACTGCTGTCAAAGAGGATTAATTTTCATCCTTCCTTCTTTATATAGTACTCTCTGTCACTGAAGTGATCACATTTATTTCTGGCCAAGGAAAATTCCTGTCTCTTTGCTAACTCCTCTTGGGATCAAGCCTCTGAATCTTAGGGGGTTTACTTCAGAAAACACCAAGGCATAGCATTTCAGGGGCATAGAAAGCTAATGATGTTGTGGGGAGTTGAACTGATAAAATAACAATGAGTTTTCCTCTAGCCACATCCTATTAATACTGGTAATGATTATTTGTACAGCAAGCTCCCATAAACAGGAGGAAGATGTAGAATAAAAATATATAAATATTAAAATATGCAAGGATATAATACCTAATTCTCAGAAAGATTATTTTTGATGTGGCTTTTTCGAAGAAGTGTGTGACATTTTTTTGATATTCCCAGGTATACTAAGTTGAATAGGTATCATGGTTTCATTGCTTCTGATACAACTACACAGATAACCTGTTAAGTTCTCTAGCTTAACATCCATTCCTTTGATCCCTTCATAAGCCAAGGCTTAGTTAATTCCTTTGCTTGTTTTATCTTTTTTCCTTTCCTTTCCTTTCTTCTTTTCTTTTCTTTTCTTTTCTTTTCTTTTCTTTTCTTTTCTTTTCTTTTCTTTTCTCTTTTCTTTTCTTTTCTTTTCTTTTCTTTTCTTTTCTTTTCTTTTCTTTTCTTTTCTTTTCTTTTCTTTTCTTTTCTTTTCTTTTCTTTTCTTTTCTTCTTTTCTTTGATGGTCTCCAGGAGGCCTTCATGATCTTCCAGGACCTTCTCAAATGCAATCGTGGAGGAAAGGGTTCCCACTCTCATCATTTCAGCCACATTTTTATATACCTTCCTGACCATTTCTGCCTTTTGCTTCTCCAGTGGTCTGTCCTCTTTGTGAAACTGCTCCGCTTTTCTCAGCGGTGCTAATTCCCTGAGTTTGCGTCTCTTCTTACGGATCTGATTTGCCGATTTTAAGGGCAAATGTTCTGCAATCAGTTTGTTAATGCAGGGCATATTTTTAAACCATTCTTCAAGCTTAATCAATAGAGTCGTCTCTTCCTCAGTCCAAGAGCTGTTATGCATTTCTCTCATTCCCTTTTCCTTTGGAGGAGACATCTCAGGCTGCTTCAGATTCCTAGCCATTGGCTGCACAGATCTCTTATGATGCTGCCAGAGGCCACTTTTCGTCTTAAGTTGCCGGCCACATTCTTCACATTGCCACTTCTCAGGCTCTTCCCAAGCTCCTTCTTCAAGGTCAACTGGCGCCCCTTGGCACTGCGGAAAGTGGCAGGCAATACTGTGATATTTCTCTTTAGTCCTCCCACATCAGGAGCACTGATAGAGGACTCTTTGCTGATCATGGCTCCTGTTCAGATGCTCTGTTAACGCTTCTATTTTTTCCTGTCCTGAAACTACAGCATGGACATGCTGGATGTTCATCAGGGACCTTCACAACCAGTGTTCCCACATCAGTTGTTCTCCTTGGGGTTCGAAGAATGGGACTAACCACATCTGAAAAAGTGGTTGTGGGCACAGGGGGAGAGATCAGCCCCCCATCTTCTACTTTGTCTTCCAGAGGGCTTTTGTCTCCAGTCATCAGAAGTGATCTGGCAGGTTCCAGCACCTCGTAAACTTCCGGCAGGTCTTTAAGGCAATCATGGGATGACTCAGGAATACTCCCATCCAAACTGACAAAGTCCGAGTTATAGAATGTCAAGCTTTGAGTTAGATGATATACCTCCTCAGAGGAGACAGCTGTAGGGATATCCCTTATGACTTCACGAGATAATTCTCCCGTCTGGGTGGCAACTGAGACAGAACGGACACCCTGTGATCTTGAAGGATTGGTTAACATGTCTGCAAGGGTTCAGGATATGACCAGAAGAACTAGTCCCCAAGTTCAACTGCTATGGCTTTAGTGAGCCCTCAGCCAAAGGCCTTTGCACACACAAATATGCTGTTTTCTCCTGCTTGAGTCACTTTTGATTCACCTCATATTACTATTGAGTGCTCAGTGAAGCCAGTCGATAGGATGGAAGTAACTATAATGCCAAAAAAGAAAAAAAAAAAAAACAACACTGGGTCAGAGGCTAACTCAGTTGCCCAAGAATGGGCATCCAGCAGGACCACGAGGAGGTGTAGCCTCTGCAGCTAAGCCTAGTAACTAGATCCCCTCTTAAGAGCGTCACAGTTACTCCTGCCATTTAGCCACACTTCATGGAATTTCTTCACTTTGGCAGTTGGAGAACTGGGCTGAAATCACATTGCATCAACACCTGCCATGAGCCTTCACAATGCTTTTAACTTTAATTAAACAGCTGAATTCCCCTTGAATTTGGAAAGGCACTCCGTCCATCTTGACAAAGCCGGGTGACAGCATCATTTGGGAAGAAAATGTTACTGTCCCAACCTCCAGATCAACCACAAGGGAGCAGGGCAACAACAAAAGTCAGCATTTCCACAAGATACAGCAAGCTCTGTTGTCTGCGTGAAGGTTTTTACTGTTCCCTTCCAAGCGAAGCCTTGATCTTCCAATCTTTGCTAAAAAACAGGAAATGTAAAATTCTTATCTGTACTCATGAGTATAGAAGAATATCCACCAAGGATAGGAGAGGCCAGGGCTGATTTGTTCCCCAATCCCTCACCTGTATTTCCTCTTCACACCCTCCACTCTCTCTATCTCAGTGTGTGTGTCCCTTCCATGTGCTGGATCAGCTCTTATTGGCAGCACCGATGCCCTCCCTGCTGCCACCACCTGCCGTCTCTTATCACTGATCTGCTTTGGCGTTTTTGTGGACACTAATCTGCTTATTAATAAAGCACATATTCTTAAATCTCTCTTCAAGTTCAATCAATTGCGCTGTTTCCTCCTCAGACCAGCAGCTCTTATGCATACCTCTCAAACCCTGTCCCTTAGGGAGAGACTGCTCGATCGTTCCAGGTTCCTCCTGACGGGATGCACATGTCTCTTGTGCTGAGAGAGGCTGCTCTTGGTCTTAAACTTGCGATCACATTCCTCACACTGCCACACTGGGACTTCCGAGGGTCCTTCTTCTGGTTCAGCTGGAAGCACACGGCACTTCGGGAAGTGACAGGCAATACTATGATGGTTCTCCTTTGTTCTCCCACAACAGGAGAACTGATAAAGGACTCGTTGATGGCCATGGGTCCTCTTTAAATGTTCTGCTAGGGCTGCCATTTTCTCCACTCTGGTACCACAGCATGGACATGCTGGGTGGTCTTGTGGTAGCTGAAGGACTGATGTTCCCACCTCAGTTGCCTGGTCTGAGGCACCCAGGACAGCATCAGGCAAAGAGATTGCAGGCCCAGAGGCAGATGCTAGTTCACTGGGCTTCACCTCTTCCTCGGGGAGTGATTGCACCACTGTTCTCAGAGATGAGCCTCCGGCAGCCGACAAGGCATAGACCTCTGGGTTAACATGGAACACAGGCTCAGCTCTAACAACCGCAGGATGTGTCCTTGCAGTATCGCTGGGCAATTCCTCTGTCTGCTTGCTCCCAGATACAAACTTTATGACCCGGGGTTTCACTGGTTTGGAAAACATGTCTGTAGACGTTTGGATTAACTCAGAGGAATCAATCCCTCAAATTCAACTGGGATGCCAAATTGAAGCCCCAAGGGAAAAGGCTATGACCTAGATATGAATAATCTTGGCTCAGATAAATTTGGAGTCACCTTGAGATACTACTGAGCAGCTGGTGATTTCTGGTCAGTAGGGAGAGAGTAACAAGACTGGGGCAGAGGCAAGCTTAGTCACCCAAAACTTGGGCTCCAGTGGGACCGGCGAGGAGGTGTTGCCTCTGCAGCAATGCCCAGTTACTAACTATGGTCCCATTCTAGGGGAGTCATAGTTACTCCTGCTATTTACCTGCACTTCTTTCAATTTCTTCACCTTTGCATTCATAATGCTGGGCAGAAACCAGATTGCATCAACATCCATCATGGGCCTTCATGATGCTTTGTTTTAATTAAACAGTCAGATTCCCCTGCGCCACACCAGCTCTAAGTCCGCTGCCAGCCACCAACCAAACTGGGCCACCAACCCAGGGACCCTACTTTCCCACTTGACTGGCAGCCACGTGATCAGTGGAGCATGCCCAGCCCCAACAGACATTTTACACATACTTTGTGTCACACCTTATATTCACACAGGGCCTCCCACTTATTCTACAACTCTCACGACTCTTCACACCAGAAGAGAGTCAAGTTCAACTGTGTCTTCATTCCACACTCATTCATCCAATACCCGTAACCATAGATGTGGTTTTCCTGGATAGTAGGGAGGGACAGTGACAAGGCCTTTCATCCATGTATGCATGCCACTAGTTAGATGAGATGGCATATGGCTATGTAATGAAACCTGATGAAGCAGGGTACCTTGCCGACCTCCTCAGAATGTCCACCTAGAGTCAAGCTCAATAGAATCTCCTCCTTCCCTCATCATTCCACCCAGCATCTTCATGGTTGTGGCGTTGCAGGATAGTACGTAGGGAGAGTGGGAATCTCCATTGGTTCATCCATTCACGAACCTCCATAAAGAAATGAGCTGAAATTCGGATCTTAAATGACCCCTCCACAAAGCAGAGTACCTTTTCTGATTTTCATTTGGAGGGTGATCCTTTCCACAGGTCAAACCTAATTAAGCATGTGTCATTGGGGAACACTTTGCCCATCCCACCTTCAAGTTCCACCACAAACAGAAAGAAGGCAAAGCAAAACGGAAAGCTCGTGAAGAATGAGCAAGCACCCTTTGCCTGCTCCGAGAATTTTTCTCTTCTCTTCACAAAGAAGGACTTTGTCTAAGAAAGGTGCTTCTTAAAAGGGTCCTTCTAGAACTCAACCATGCAGTTTGACACACTGACAGTCCCATTCAAGCTCCACAGCTGATGCTCTCCCGGGAGCACTTTAAACCAAGAAGTGGGGGGCACTTGAAGCCAGAAATGAGAGGCCTTTGAGGTTCTCCTCTATCATATCTCCTGCCTCATCACAGAAGTGACAAAATGATCAGAGGAGCGGTATTTCCCCTGCAGGAGGGCTGCAGCACACATTGCACCACTCAGGCCTCCCCCTTCTTCTATGCCACTCATGTCTCTTCACAGCATCAGACTAGAGTCAAGCTCAAGAGCACCTTCTTTCCACAGTCCTTTTGCCTACTACATTCCCTTGCTTGTGATTTCGCTGCAGAGCAGGTGGTGAGAGTGGGAAGTTCATTCATCCCTGAATGCACTTCCCTCATTTGCTGGTGTCACAACTGCGCATTTAATGAATCCGGGGAGAAGCAGGGCATCTTTTACAGGTTTGGAATGGAAGGAAGTCCTTCCAGACAGCTCAAATTCAAACAGGTATTAACCACAAACACAATTGGACTAGAGCAAAATGGAGCAGTAGAGAAGACAGAGCAAGCTCCTGATGTCTGTGTGAAGACTATTTTGCTTGCCTTCCCATGGAAGGTCTTGACCTGACACAGTCCCATCTTACATGAAACGCCTAGAAAAGATTTAAACCTGCTGACCTGGACTGGCAAAGATGAGCAGGAAGGCCACAGGGGATACGAGAGCCATCCATGAGAAGGACATCGCTGCCCTCTTCTTGCATCTACCACAGAATCCATGCTCGGCAGGGACTCCTTCCTTTCCTTTCCCGTCCTTTCCACTCCTTACCTCTGGCATTCACTGGGAATCCCAGCAACTCCACTTTTACTCACATCCAACACTGGGTCCTCAAGAGGTCCTTCTCTCCAGCTTTTTTCTGCCATTGAATTACCTATGGATGACAAGACACTTTCAGGGCAAACACTAACATCCGTTCTCTTTCTCCAAGGCCTTTTCCTTTCACCAAGTCTGCCTTCAAGCCTTTCTTGCTAAAGACCCCAACGTTGAGCTCTACATCTACCACCCTTCCCCACCCTTTTCTCCCCTTCACCCACCAGCCCACTTAGGATCTGCTGTGTCTTCGCCCAGCCATGCTCTGCACTGCACGCCAGCATCTGCTAACATGTGAACAAATTGCTGACGATATAGGGCTATATATGGCCCTTCCCTCAGCCCTCCTATCAAATCCTCCCTACGAGGATAGACATGGCCTGGAGGCAGCTAGACCTGTAATGGCGGTGTCAGCTGTGTGGGGTTAATGCAGGGGTGGTGAATGAGCCCATCCTTACCAATCTTTAGCTTTTCAGCATTCTTAATACCACATATTCTGATCGGCCTCTTGGATTGGCCTCATTTGCTCTTCTTTCTCAACCTTCTAGTTAGGAGATAGGTGAGCGAGGAGGCCGATGCCTCATAAACTCTCACCAGCTTGCGGCACTTCAGTTCAGGAGGAATTCTTACAAGAATATCCTTCTCTAGGGAGGGAACCTTACCTGCTCGGCATCCAGCACCTTCCGGAAATCCTCTTGGTTCCATTGCCCCAGGACCATCCTCCTTGGAAGACTATCTCTGGAGTGTGCAAATCAGCTCAACCAGAGAACCTCTATCTGTGCAATTGCACTCACCCAAATAGCTCTCAGAGTGACCAGGCTCACTCCTACCCTTTTCAGGCCCCTCCATTTGCATGGGTCACACCTGTTCATTGTGTAAGTCCCACCTCTTCATTGTGTATGATCTCGAAGGGAAGGGCTCTGGAGCGGATGCTCCTGCTAGAGCTCCTTGTCCAGAGGCAAAAAACTGTGGCAAAAGCCGCTGAACGAGAAAGTGTAGAGAGCGAGAGGCAACCCCAGCGCTGACCCCTATGCGGGCAGTGCTGAGCTCCTGGCCAGAGGCAGCTCTGACTCAGCGGGGGCAGAGCCAGCAGGGCAGGCGGGGTTTTCAAAAGCTGCCCCCAGGGTGCGTGAGCGACCAGGAGCTTGGCGAACACAGTGCAGCAAGTCAGAGAGGGTGTGGCGCGTCACAGCATGGCTTGGCAGACAGGGCATGGCGCGGCACAGCAGTTGGTGCAGGCAGGGGGCAGGGAGTCTCCTGCCAGGTGTGGAAAAGAATTCTCTCCACAGACTCTTCCAGCAGCAGGAGATCAGGTAAAGCCATGGTCTCCACTCAGCAGAGAGCTTCCACCAGGAAGATTGTGGTGACACAGACTGAACCACCACAGAAACATCAGAAACATGCAGCAGTCCAGGTTTCTGCCTGTGGGGAATGCCTGAGCCTCTCCATGTTACCGGGGAGTAGCGAAAACACAGCCTGCCTTAGGTGCGAGCAGGTGGACGAGCTACTCAGCCTGGTGGTGGACCTAAAGGAGGAGATAGAAAGGCTGAGGGCCATCAGGGACTGTGAAAGAGAAACAGACTGGTGGAGCTGCGTTCTGCAGTCTTCCCAGGAAAGACACTCAGAGAACCCCCCAATTCAGTCTGTAAAACCAGTACTCTCTTGCCATAGGGTAGAGGGGGCAGAATTAACAGTATCAAGGCACAATCAACAATGGAAATAGGTCCCTATTCAAGGTGGCAGGAGAACCCTTCCATGGCCTGCCTCACCTCCACCAGTGACCACATCCAACAGGTACAAGGCCCTGGAACTTGGGGATCAGAGAGAGGAGGTAGTGAACCAAGGCGCATCTAGGGGGCTGTCTACAGAGAGGCAGACAGGCCCAAGCCCTGAGGCTGCTCCCCCTAAGGAGAAAAGGAGCACCCGGAAGAAGTGGCGGGTGATCGTCGTGGGTGACTCCATGCTACAGGGCACAGAGGCACCGATATGTAGACCGGACCCCTTATCCAGAGATGTCTGCTGCTTGCCAGGGGCCCGAATAAAGGATGTTACAGAAAAGCTCCCAAGGTTTGTCCAGGAGTCTGACTATTACCCACTGGTACTGTTTCACATGGGCACAAATGATGCCACGGGGAAACTGAGGGATGTCAAGTGTGACTTCAGAGCACTAGAGATGGCCATCAAAGGCATGGGAGCCCAAGTAGTGTTCTCCTCTATCCTACCAACGAGGGAAATGGATTCAAAGAGGAGAACGCGGATATGGCAGATTAACAACTGGCTGCGCTGCTGGGCTTGGATACAGGGTTTTGGCTTCCATGACCATGGGACTCTGTTTCATGACCACCAGCTAGTGGGGAATGATGGGAACCATCTCAGCAAGAAGGGCACACGTCTCTGCCAAAAGGCTGGCCAACCTGGTTAGGACAGCTTTAAACTAGACGAGAAGGGGGAAGGGGAGTGTCACACAGACACGGCGAACAGTACCACACAGCCAAGGTCAGATGGCTTCCAGCGGGAGTATGCTAGTGGGGAAGTGAGGATAGGAAGTGATTATAGAGCGTCCTCTTTCACCCCTCCTGGGAAACCTGCAGGCTCAATTATTTCCATGAAATGCCTGTACACCAATGCACGAAGCATGGGGGAAAAGCAGGACAAACTGGACATCTGTGTGCGGTCCCAGTGTCATGATCTCATTAGAATCACATGGTGGGATGGCTCACATGAGTGGAGTGCTGCCATGGAAGGCTATGTGCTCTTTAGGAAGGACAGGCTGGGAAGGCGAGGTGGGGGAGTTGCTCTTTATGTGAGAGAGCAACTGGAATGCATGGAGCTCAACCCGGGAGTGGATGATGAGCGAGTTGAGAGCTTGTGGGTAAGGATTAGAGGGCAGGCTAATGTGGGAGACACTGTGGTGGGTGTCTGCTACAGGCCACCTGATCAAGACGAGGAGGTTGATGAGGTCTTCTATAGGCAGCTGGATATTGCCTCACGGTCACAGGCCCTGGTTCTCATGAGGGAGTTCAACTACCCTTACTTCAACTGGAAGGACAGCACAACCAGGCACAAACAGTCCTGGAGGTTCCTGCAGAGCGTCGATGATAACTTTTTGAGACAAGTTGTGGAGGAGCCGACGAGGAGAGGTGGGCTACTGGACCTCGTGCTATCAAATAGAGAGGGACTTGTAGGAGATGTGAAGGTGGGGGGTAGCCTCGGCTGCAGTGACCATGAGTTGGTGGAATTCGGGATCCAACAAGGAGGAGACCTGCATGGATGAGTAAGGAGCTTGTGGCAATGCTCAAGCAAAAGAAGGCGGTATAAAGAATGTGGAAAAAAGGACAGGCCCCCTGGGAGAAATACAGGAACACAGTCAGGGAACGCAGAGATGCGACAAGGAAAGCTAAGGCACGTTTGGAACACAATCTGGCAAGGAATGTTAAAAATAACAAGAAAAACTTCTTCAAATATATTACCAGCAAAGGGAAGATCTGGGAAAATGTGGGTCCACTGGTGAACAGGGTGGGTACCCTGGTTACGAATAACACAGAAAAAGCAGAGTTGCTGAATGCCGCCTTTGCTTCAGCGTTTACCAAGGGCAGCCCTTTGGAGTCCGAGGCCCTAGGAACAAGAGAAGAAGCCTGGAGAGAGGAAGATTTGCCCTGGGTAGGGGAAGATTGGGCCAGAGAGTACCTAAGGAAGCTTGATATCCACAAATCCATGGGCCCTGATGGGATGCACCTCAGAGTGCTGCGGGAGCTTGCGGATGCCATAGCTAAGCTACTCTCCATCATCTGGAGAGTATCCAGAGATCCTGGAGAACAGGGGAAGTGCCAGAGGACTGGAAGAAAGCCAATGTCACGCCAGTCTTCAAAAAAGGCAAGAAGGAGGATCCAGGCAACTACAGGCCAGTCAGCCTCACCTCCGTCCCTAGAAAAGTGATAGAATGGCTCATACTGGCCATTTTCTCTAGGCACATGGAGGACAAGAAGGTACTCAAGAGTAGTCAGCATGGATTCACCAGGGGAAATCATGCTCGACTAACCTGACTAGCCTTCTATGATGGACCAGGAGGCAGCAGTGTGCCCTGGTGGCCAAGAAGGCCAATGGGATCCTGAGGTGAATTAAGAAGAGCGTCTCCAGCAGGTCGAGGGAGGTGATCCTGCCCCTCTAGTCAGCCCTGCTGAGGCCACATCTGGAGTATTGTGTCCAGTTCTGGGCTCCACAGTAGAAGAGGGATATGGACCTGCTGGAAAGAATCCAGCGCAGGGCTACAAGGATGATCAGGGGCCTGGAACATCTGCCCTACGAGGAGAGGCTGAGGGAGCTGGGCCTGTTCAGCCTGGAGAAGAGAAGGCTGAGAGGGGACCTGAGCAGTGTCTAGAAGTACCTCAAGGGAGAAAGTGAGGAGGATGGTGCTGGCCTCTTTTCCCTTGTTGCCACCAACAGAACTAGAGGTAATGGCCAGAGACTGAAGCATCGAAAGTTCCACAGGAACTTAAGGAAAAATTTCTTACCAGTGAGGGTGATAGAGCACTGGAACAGGTTACCAAGAGAGGTTGTGGAGTCTCCTTCTCTGGAGATCTTCAAAACCCGCTTGGATGCAGTCCTGTGCCACATGCTCTAGGTGACCCTGCGTGTGCAGGGGCGTTGGACTAGATGATCTCTAGAGGTCCCTTCCAACCTTAAGCATTCTATGATTCTGTGATTCTATGAACACTGTTCCACTTTACACTCCAGCATTCCCAGGAAACAGCCGAATGGCTGCTGGTAATTCCCCACGCCACCAGCCCTGCGCCTGCTGGGGAGACACCTAAACCCCTCCACGCACCTCTCGCTGCAGCCCCTTCCCAGCTGCCTCGTTCTGGGAGGAAGTGCACTAATAGAGCACGGAAGAAAGAGCAAGATGTTTAAGACTGCTTACAGGGCTTGAAGCAGAGCCCCAAGCGGAGCCCGGCCTGTGGGCAGGCAGGCGGCAGCCGTGCCAGGCCACTGCCCGAGGAGCCCTCCTTGGCAGCCAGCAAGCCCGAGGCCACACGTTGCTCTGTGCCGCCGGGCTCATCCGTGCCAGGGGGAGCCCAGCACAGCAGTAGCCTTCCTCACGGTGGCTCCCTAGCCCCTGCCGCTGCTTTCATCCCCCGACAAGAACGGAACGTTCCAGAGGGGCAGTTATTGCCACGGGAACACCGATGCTTCCCAGGGCTCCGTGGAGCAGTGGCCCCAGCGCTGGCCACGCAGCAGCAAGGCCAGGTGAGCAGCAGGGCCGCGCAGCACCAGGGGCCACTCGTGGTGCCCAGTGGGTGCAGGGCTCCAGAGCAGCCTACGCGACGCCTCCCAGGGGAGGCCCCAAAGCCGCCGCGCGCCCCTTGGCGCTGGCACCGCTGCCCTTGCCCTTTGCTCTGCTCTGCTTGGCACTGGGCTCCCCGCCTGCCTGGCTGCCAAAGGGGCTGCCGCGGGGAAGGAGGCTGCCAAAGGGCAGGCCCGGCACTGCCTGCTGCGGGCCCCACCGCTCCCGTGCACGGAGACGCTCGGAGACTCCTTGCGCAGAGAGCCCTGCTCTCGGGGCTGCGAATGCCAACGGCTCCTTGGCCCTTGCAGGCCACGGGCCCCTTCAGCCTGGCTGCTGCCAGCAAGCCCTGGGCCCAGAGACGCCGTCATGAACCTGGTATAGAAATTATCTTTCTAGATTTTTAGAGTAGTGTTTTTTGTTGGTTATATTCTTGCTGATATTTTTGTTATTGTTAATTAGATTGTTCTTGTTTTTATTCTTGTTGTTATTATTCTATATCTTCTTTTTATCTCCCAGACCCCAGGGCCCCTTTCCCAGACACTGGGGCCCAGCATCCAGGAATGGAGCCCTGGCATCCAGGAGAGGGGCCTCTGCATCTGGAAATGTCCCCCAATTCCAGGAAAGGGCCCTGGTGTCCAGGTCCCTCCTCTATCCCCACCCCCTTTTTCTCCCCCCCAAGCAGTGACAAGGTCATCCTCATGTGGTGGGACTGTGCCGCACCGCACCGCACCGCACCGCACCCGCACCCCCCCCCCCCCCCCCCCAAGCTCCACCCCCAATAAAGACTCCACCTCCCACAACCACACAGCTCCGCCTCTTTTATATGGGGGCAGGGGAGGGGGAAAATTTGACAAGACAGCTCTGGTGCCAGGGCCCTTTCCCAGGGCACCCCGAATGGTAATTTGTTAATTAACATTTAATTAATATTTAATTAAGGGTTTAATTAGGGGTCCTGTGGCAGGAAGTGAGAGGGCAACTGATGGGGTGGGCATCATTAATTAGGGGGTGTTAATTAGGTCGGGGTGTTAATGAGGGGATATTTAGGGGTTAATTGAGGAGCTCGGGGGGGGGGGGGGGGGTCATGGTGGTCATCGTTAAGGCAATGAGATGTTAATTAGGGCAAATGGGGGTAAACTGGGGGTCGATGGGGGGGTATATTATGGGGTAATGAGGGTAAAATGGGGTTAATTAGGGAGCACATTGGGGTTGAGTATGGCGAAGAGGGAGGGCATTGGGGTAAATGAAGGGGTAATTAAGGGGTAGTTGAGGATAATTAAGTGGCAATTAAGAGGTAAAGGCGGTGCTGGGGGGTCGGGTCTCTGCAAAGGGCACAATCAAGGGCCAACTTGGCGCCCTTGGGGACTCCTTAGGGCTAGAGAGGAGTTAACTAATGCTAATGAGATGCTAATTAACACTAATGAGGGGCTCATTAAGGTGCAGGAGATGTGCCTGGAGATGCCCTATGGGGCGCTGAGCTTCGCTGTCCTGGGGACTCCCTGCCTAGGGCACCTGGCCCTGCTGGCCTGGCCCGATGGGGGGCCCATGGGTGAGCACTGCCACCCCCGGCCCAGCCCTGGGGGGCCCTATATATTCTTTGATCCCATTCACCCTCCATTGGCCACACTGACCCCCCAACCTTCCTTTGGCCTCTCCCATTCCCCCTTGACCCTGCCCCCTCACCCCACCCCCTCCCCCAGGTACCAGTCCCTGGAGCACCTGGCTAAGCCCGGCCCCTGTGTCCTGGAGCACTTACAGCAAGTCGGGGGTGCCCTATGGGGCATGCACAGGGCTATAGGGGCTGGGGGGAGCCCTATGGGGCAGGGCTTGAGGCCCAACCAATCGCGTGTCCCTGCAGCAGCTGCAGCATTATTGGCATTGGCGGGGAAGCTGGTGGGAGGATCTATGGGGCCGGGGCGCTCCCGGGCGTCAGGCTGCCCCCTGTGACCCCCGTGTTGTCCCCTGCCCCATAGCTGATGTGTCCCAAGGCCATGGAGGGGCTGGTGCTGGTCAACATGGAGCCCCATGCCAAGGGCTGGATGGACAGGGCCGCCCACATGGTGGGAGGGTGGGGCCTATGGGGGTAAGGAGGAGGAGCTACGGCCGCTGCAGGAACTCCATAGTTGGGTGGGGGCGGTTGATGGACCTGCTCGGTAGCTATGGCTCTCTGTGTAGCTATGGCTCTCTGGGTCAATGGGGACTACTCGTGTGGGGGAGCAACTACGTCAATGGGGGGGTCAGTAGGGCCAAAGGTGGAGCAAGAGCGGGTCAATGGGGGCTATTGCAGGGGTTTTATTGGGGGGGGGGGGGGGGACTTAATGGACCCTAAAGGGTCAACTGGGCCAACAGGGGCTCAATGGGGCCCGGGGCAGTGATCAATGAGGCCAAGGGGGGTCAATGGGGCCAACAGAGGCTCAAAGAGGTCAAAGAGGGTCAAGGGGGCTAAAGGGGCTCAATGGGGCCAGGGGGGCTCAATGTGGTCAAGGAGGGTCAATGGAGGAGGGATTCAGGCAATGGGGGAGGCGCCCCAGCAGCAGGGGGGGTTGGCCACGCACAGCCCCCCCCCCCCCCCCGTGCTTCATTGCGGCCAATTGGGGGGGGGGCGGGAGGGCGTTTGGAAACGTGGGCGTGTCCTCAGTGTGGGCGTGGCCTTGGGGCGTGGCCTCACTGTGGCCATGTCCTGGGGAGGCGTGCCCCTGCTGAGGGAGGAGGCATTTCATGACACAGGCCCCACCCCCAGTGGCCTCCTCAAGGTTCCGATGCCTTCCCCCCTGATGAGTGCTACCCCAAAACAGCCCCATTTTGCCCCAAAACAACCTCCTCCCCTGGAACCTGCCCCCCAATCCCACCTCAGCACCCGAGACACCCCAAGACCCCCAATATCCCCCCAAACCTGCCCCAAGATCCTCAATATTCCCCCAATTAGCCACAATATGCACTCCCAGGATACCCCCAATTCACCCCAAACCTCCCAATATCCCCCTGAGACCTCCAATATCCCCCCAAACCTCCTCCAAGATCCTCCAATATACACCCCAAGGCCACCAAAATCCCCCCAATTTCGCCTAGGACCCCCCCGCAAGCTCCCCAGACCCTCCTGAGACCCCCCTGCCCCACGTCCTCATTTTTCCCCCCCAGACCCCTCAATCTCCCTCCAATCCACCGCCAGATCCCTCAGCCCTCCCCCAAATCCCCGCATTTCCCCCCAAAACCCCCCTCCAGGCCCCTCCTGCCAACCCAAAATCCCGATTTTTCACCCCAAAATCCTCCCTCCCTGTCCAGCTCTCACCTCCGCCCTCCCACCCCCCTCCCGCGGCTACAAGTAGCGCGCATGCGCAGTGCGCAGGAGCTGCGTTCCCCCCACCCCCCCAGCGCGGAGAACGGCGCATGCACAGTGTGCAGGAGCCGCGCGCGCCCCCTCCCGCCCGGAGAGCAGCGCGCATGCGCAGTGCGGAGGCGCAGCCGCCCCCCCGCCAGCGCGTGCGCACTGCGCCGCCACGCTCCCCACGCCCCCCGCGCACGCGCAGTGCTGCCATTTCACCATGAGGCGGCGCCCGTGCAGCCGCGAGCCGAGAACCGGCCCCTAAAAACGGCCGAAACGGCCCCTAAAGCTGTCTGAGGGGGAGGGCAGTGATGATCCCCTCTTCTTGTTTTGTTTTTGTTTTTTCTTTTTTCTTCTTCTCTCTCCTGCTTCCAAGCGGGATCTTTGGGGGGGAAAACCATGGGCGAAAGGGAAGTGGCTTGGAAAGCTCAGGAAAGGCAGCTGCTAATTAAGCATCTGTCAAGCAGCAGAATGCTGCATACAAACGTACAAACGGTTTGTAAAATGAGGCAAGCCCTCTGGAGCCCAGCTGGACTAACCAGGGAACAGGAATGGGGCCTTCAGGGCAATAGGGAAACACGGGAAAAGGGGAGGAAGGAAGAGGCTGCAAAGGAGGGTGGCAGAAAAACCGTCCGGCAGCAGCAGGAGGGTTTGGGGAAAGCCGAGTCTCCCTGCTCCTGGGATTAGAGCAGCGAAACGTGGGCTCCCGACTGAACAGGATGGGGATGTAGGTGGGATAACTCCTGTGTACTGCTCGTTGGCCTGATGTAGGACAGGCTGTGACAGGAGCCAGTCCTGGTCCTGCAGGCACCAGGGCAGGCTCGCTGCTCCGCAGTCCCTCAGGCGTCTCGTGCACCGTGTGCTGGAGATAGAGGGAATAGACCAGGAAAGAGCAAAGGGGGCCTGAGCACGGAGCATTCCGAGGGCCTGAGGTGCGAATGCGCGTCCTGCCTTATCTCATGGCCGTGGACAATGGCGTGGGCTGCTCTAGGGGACGGGATCCACTGGAAACAACTTCATTGACCAGAAAGGGAAGTGCAGAGCACTGCGTTGGGCAGATGGGCACGGATGGGGGCTGACATGGCCCCCATGGGGACGGGCTCTGCAATGAACGTTCAGTGAAAGGAGGGGAAAGCAGCTTGGCTGGAAGCAGAGGGATCCGAGCGCCCAGCGGCTGATGAGGAAACCAGCAGTGCTGGGGAGCTGGGCGGGAAGGTTCCGCATTTGGATCTTTCGTTGGGAAGATGCCTCCACACCAACAACCCTGTTTCTCACCCGAACCACCAAGTGGGCCAAGCATGAGTCTTTTCCCGAGGAAATGCTGGTGTTGAGCATTGGTGATAGGGTGAAGTTAGCAGATGGAGGAAGCCTAGAGCCCCATTTGGAGTGAGGCTGCCAAGGGAAGTGTGAAGCGGTGCCAAGACTCTGGGTGCCGGCAGTGCTGGCTTTTGCTGTAGCTGCCACTTTTCCAACAGGAATTATGCCTCTGCCACGTGGATTGTAGAAGGAATGACATGGTTGCCACAATTCCCCCAGGAATTAGGCTGCTGCCACACGGGATGGTGGAAGGAATGACCCAATTAACACCTTTCCCCACAGAAATGTTACTGGTGCCTCCTCACTCTTTCAGCTCAGCTCAGGTCTCTGGTACTTTCCCAAATTAAACAGCGAATCATTTTCCCAGCTAAAAGAAAGGTTTATTCTGCAGAATAAAGGTGCCACTTGAGGTGGGCGCCTCCAAGCAGGGACCTCCAATCCCCACGTTCTTAGCTGTAGGTTTGGGCTGCAGCCCAAGCGCAGCCGCTCCCGCCCCCATAGCCCAATTCCTGATAACCCATCCCGCGACTTCCCGGCCTGGTGTCCTGGTGCCCCATGGGCTGCCTGTTGCTGGAGGGGTCTCTGGAGGGGCACTCGGGGAGGGTTATCTGCCCCGCTGCCCCTGTCGCTGCTGCCCTACGAGCGGTTCCCGCTGGCCGTGGCTGTGGCCTGGCTGCAGCCGGGGCTGGGCCTTGCGGCGTCGGCTCTGCAGTGACCAGTGCTCAGGGCTGCTGCTCCGGCTCTTCCCTCCTGGGGCTGCATGGGCAGGAGGTGCCGGCCCTGCTGTAAGGACATAGCGCAGGACGGCCACTGAAATGAGAGCAGCGGGGCTGGGAGTGGACAACAGGCTGTTCTCCTCCCGGAAACACAGGCTAAAGGGCTCACAAGGGTTTTGTTGATGGGGATGTGCTGTGTGGGACACGATGCACCTGCATTGCTGGAGCAGCCGGGAGGGAGTGTCTGTCACAGTGGCTCCGTGGTAGCCTCCATCTCCCATGTCAGGGGAGCTGCCTGGCAGAGGCATCTCTGCGCTCCTCCTCTCGCTGCGCCGACACGCGGCAGCAGCAGAAAGCTCTGCGCAGAGCTCGCAGCGCTGCCCGGAGGCGCGAGGGCCGTCTCGCGGGAGCTGCAGCACGAGGGAGGGCGCTGGTGCCTTGGGGGAAGCAGAGCAGCGGGGCATGGTCTGGGCCAGCACCAGGTGCCTGTTCCCCAACACCAAGGGCTGCCCAAGGGCTCCTGGCCTGGGCTCAGCTGGTCCCCGAGGGCATCCTGCTGCTGGCCTCAGCACCGATCGCTGTGTCGGGACGGGCTGGCCGTGCCCACAATGGCTCTGCAGTTAGTACATACCTGCCTCTGCCTCTGGTGTGTTCTTGAGGGCAGACGGTGTCTTCTCCTGCTCCTTGGGCTTAGAGGACACCTGCATGGGCAGAGCGAACCCCAGAGGCAGGTGCTATGAGTTGGCAGTTCTCAGCGCGCTGCTGCCCCTGGCTGTGCGCGGGAAGGGTTTGGGGTGGCTGTGTGCTGTGGGTATGCGCCAGCAGCAAGGGGAGGGCTGTGCAGCTGCCTGTGCAAGGGAAGAGGCTGGTGCTGGGGCTGCAGCAGCAGGGCTGTGGCAGGGGCCACGCCGCGCCTGGGGCACTGGAGGCCGCCCCGTGTGTGTCCCGAGGAGGCCGGGGGATGCTTGTGCTTGGGGGCTGCTGCTGGGGCTGCCCCTTCCCTCCTGACTCCACATCCATGCCCCAGGGCTGCGCTCAGCGCAGGGCAAGCAGGGCCTGGAGCCGTGTCTGCAAGCACAAAGCAGCAGGCGTCTTGCCCAGGGCACACAGGCCAGGGGCTGAAGAGCTGGGGGTGATGGTGACTGTGGGCAGGGGGGACCCATGGGATGGTTCAGTGCTCCAGAGCCACCCCACAGTGCCACAGCACTCTTCAGAGGGCAGCTCCCTTTGGTGCTGAGTGCTGATGACAAGTTCTTTGCTCCCGTGCTGAGGAGGTCCTGCAGCCAATTCAGAGCTGCCTGGTGCAGTGTCTCTGGGCTCTTGTGTTTCAAGAGGTGGGCTCTTGCTCTCCCTACCAGTACCGTCAGGCACAGGAGGAACCTGTGTCTCCTGCAGGGTGGGAAGAGATGGAGCAAGAACACCGTTTTCTGTGGCATCCCGAGAGTCTCCAGTTAGCAGGGAGGTGTGTGCCTTTGCTGTGGTGCTGTGTGATGGGACAAGAGGCACGCTGTCCCCCACGAGAGGCAGGTGTGCAGCCAAAAGAGGTGCTCCTGCCTCGACTTCCTGCAGCAGTGCTGGGATGGAGGGCGAGCTCTGCACGTCGTTGGCTGCCTCCCTCCCATCGTCTCCTTCGTTAATGCTTTTGCAGGCAGGCAAACCTGAGGCAGGTTGTTCTATCACCCAACATGCTCCTGCGGCTTGGGGTGACCCAGCTCATGCTCCATTTGTTCCCACTGGAAACTCTCTCCGTCATCCTCCACCTCCTCCTCACTGCACTCCTCCTGCTCCTTGTGCCATGCTCTCTGCACTCTCTTCCTGGCTGCCATCTCACTCTCCCTCTTGGGTGCATGGGTGTAGAGCCTCTCCAGCACCTCCCACTTGGACCTGGCATCCTTGAGGAGCTCCACTTGCGTCACCTCCGGTTGCCACAGGTTGTAGAAGGAGTTGCTGGTGTGGAGCTGAAGGGAGAGGGGGGGATTGGTGAAAGGAGCTCGTTTTTCCACCAGCAAATGCCCCCTACGGCCGTGCGCACCCCTGTGCAATCGCTGTGTTGCTGCGGGGCACGGTGGTTCGAGGAAGCTTTCTCACAGCTGCCCCAGGCTCTGTCCAGGGCATGCCAGGAAAGTCCTCTTGCGCTCCTCCAGCGGCTCCGTTTTGATGGAGAGCACGGACAGACACTGCGCGGTGTTGTCAGGGCGGACACGCAGCGCTTGTCCTTGGAGGTTGCAGATGATGCTGAATGGGGCCTCCCACGGCACCATTGCACCCTGGGTGCCAGCAGTGCTGGCTTGTGCCGAGCTTGGTGGCACCTCTGCGAAGTAGCTACTGCTGAGGCAAGCCTCCACTGAAAGGCTTTTCTCCATTTCCTCCCTGTGAAGGGCATCCTCTCTCGCAGCACAGGCTGTTTCCCTTTGGGGAGCCTCCTCAGCGGACACTTGGCCTCGTGGAGGCCACATCACAAGCTCTGGGGACACTGAAGGCTTAGCTCCCACGGAGTCCTGGCTGTGCGCCTTCGTGTCCAACCCCTCTGCCTTTTCCAAAGGTCGTAATTAGGAAAGTGAGTGCAGTCCTTTCCTCCCAGTCTGCGTCCTCCCCTCCCGTCAATTCCCTGCCCTTCTAGGGCCTGAACAACAGCAGTGCTCTCCCACCTAGGAAGATACTGCCCTGCTCCTACAGGCAGGGTGGGGAGGGGGTTGTCAGCACGGGGCAGGAGATGGGCCCTGTACTTGTGCAATGATGTTTGCCAGGTCTTGTGAGCTCGGTGGGGCAGGGAGCAAACGCAACCTGTCCCTTGTGTGGGATGGAGCCAGGGTCTCGCTGTGATGCAGTGCAGCACGCGGATCCTGCTCGGCTCCCTGCGCGGACAAGGAGAAACACGATGGAGGTGCTTGTGCTGGTACAAGTGGCCCCTGCGGCACAGAAAGCCTCATCCCCTGTCAAAGGGATGTTCACAGCTGAACCAGGCCCGCTGTGCTGGCCCCACAGATGCTCTCTGAACATCAGGGCAAGGCTCGCGGGCTCCATCAGCACCTTGGATGGTCCTGCTCGCTGTGCTTTGTGTGGACAGTCCAGCAGGCAGTACCCCGACATGAGAGAAGGTCCTGCTGGGCTGGTTTGCCCCGACTCCTCCTCCCCACCACCCTCATGCTCTCCGGTGCAGCTCCCATCCCTGCTGCCCGCCTCTCCCACTAGAGCCACCGCTCACCTCACTGCCATCTTCCCGTGTGTCAGAAAGCCCGTCCACAGGCTGCGAGCAAGCGTTCACCTGCCCCTCCTTCTCCATCTCCTGGCTGTGCACCCGGAGACTGGCTGCTCTGGACTCACAGAAGCGCTGCTCCCTCAGGGCGGAGCTGCTCTGCTCAGAGGACGCATCCAGAGTGGGCCAGGGCGAGGACACTGCCCAAGCATAAATACAGCACCATGGGCACCATGCCATCACAATGGCCTTGGGGACATGATGTCATCTCCATCACAAAGACCCTCTTTTCCCCGGGCCTTGGCACAAAGGGCTTGGCAGGAGCAGGGAGTCTGCCTGCCTTGGGAGTTACTTACCGGCGAGACTTGTCCTCCTCCTGCTTCTGTTGGATTTCCTCCACCCTTTCCTTCCAGCGGTCCCGAACCAGTTTGTACGCGGTGCTGACCTTCGCGTTCTCATTTGCCTCTGGCGGCTGATATCTGCAGGAGGAGGAACAAAGTCCTTCTCCTGCTCCCTGGGGACCCTTGGCACTTTTCCCCTCTGCAGTTCCTGCACACCCCCACCAGCAGCATTCAGGGGATGTTGTCTATCCCGGTAGGTATAGGGGATGCTGCGTGCCCCGCAGCAGAGGGATTTCAGGTGCTAGCCCATCTGGGGACAGGGACGGGTCAAGGTGCACCATTATCCCAGGCCACAGCTTGCAACTCGCGTGCCTCTGCACACTCAGTTGTCCGCTGGCATGCCTCTGTCTGCGGAGGAGCGCTGGCCAAGGTGTTCTGGCTTCTTGACCCTTTGCGTCTGTTTTGTAAGAGGAAGTAGAACAAACTTCCAGATGAGGTTCAGAGGGAGGAGTGAACAGGGGAGATGGCACTGGCCCACTCGCAGGGGATGCACCTGGTCCAGGCACAGATCCAGAGGCTGCCACCCCCTCGCCCATTTCCCCTGGCTGCAGCCATCTCCCTCCTCGGAAGGGCTCAGCTGACTTGGCTGCTGGCCCAGGCAGGCAGGAATCCTCCTCCTGGGCCCTGGCTGCCTGCAAAGCTCCCTTGCCTGCCCGGCAGGCAGGAGATGCCCCTTTCTCAGAGGGCCCTGCACGGCATCCCATAGCTTCTCCTGATGTGGGGCCCTTTCTGCCACCACAGCCTGCTGTCTCCTCTGTGCGGCTTGCCCTTGCCTCCCTTTGAAGACGGAGATGCAGGCCGCCTTTGGAGCGCACTGCACGGAAGGGTGAGCCATTTCCTGGTGAAGGCACAGGAAGGCAACCCGATCACACTTTTGTGCGGTTGGGAAGGAGAGTTCATGCACTCTCATCAGGGTTTTTGTCCTTCACCATCTCTTCTGGCCCTGCTCTTGAGCCTCACGGGCTCTTTGCCCCCTGTCGTCACAGCGGGAATACTGTTCTCTCCTGCCCTAACTGAGCAGGGACCAAAGAGGCACCGACCTGTCCTCTAAGTCTTCAAAGCCAAACAAAACCTCTTCTGTGATCAAAAAAACCCCAGAAGAAGGTTTGCAGGCATTTTGTGTCGCAAAAAAGAGCCAAACTTGCATCATTGCAGGACACATCTCAGAGAGGCCACTGGGGGTTGCAGGGAGCCTGCCCTGACGGTCCTTTCCGCGACATCCCATCACACACCTGTGCGGCAGCCCTGGGAGCAGCACGGGCAGCGGAAGTCCGAGGAGCGGATGGAGGATGTGGGCGGTGCTCCACTTTCCCCTCCTTCTGCCCCAAAGGATCCTTCATGTGCCCCACTTGTTTAATCAAGTTGCTGAGAAGACACCGTGGGAGGCAAGAGGTTGAGGGCAGGGAGCATCTGATCCCACAAGGGAAAGAATGGGATTCCCTGCAATCTCCAGTGACTCCTTCCTGGATAAACACTCCTGCACTAGGCATTTCCTTTTGGCTCCCCAAAATGAAAGGAAAGTTAAGGCCTTGGTAGGCTCCCACGCAAAGTGGTACATGCTTGCCTTCCAGCAGGAGAACAGCCTTAAGTGGGGTGTGTTGGAGGCTTTTTGGAGGCCTTAGGCCCAGCATGTACAAAGGGGCCCGCTCTGGAGCACAGAGCCTCCTCCCTTCCGCCAAGGCTCTCACCTGGCAGCAGGCTGCTTCGCCGGGCCTTGCCACCTGCTGCCTGTGCCTGCGTTGGGCAGCGCGGGCAGACACAGCTCCTGGCGCTGCTGCAGGCGCTTTCCAGGCTGCTGCTCTGCAGGGAGGAAGGGAGGAAGCTCTTGAGCAGAGCCTGCTGAGCAGCACCTTTCCAGGTGGCTGCTGTGAGGCAGCATGGGGGGCCAGGGAGCCAACGTGCCCCGCAGGCCGGCAGCTTTGGCCTTACCTTTGGTGGGGCTGGTGCTCCTGAGCTCTTCGGCTTTCTTTTTCCCAGAGCTGGAGCCGGTGGAGACAGCCCTGGCTTCTGGGCTGCCTTTCTCCAGGAGCCGAAACCTGGAAAGCAGAGAACGAGGCAGGTTTGAAGACAGGGGGCTGTCTGAACCTGGCCTCTTGCTCCAGGACTCATGCTTCTTCCTGCCCTAGGAGAATTCCTCATTTACCAGATGCTTTGCCTCCGTGCACACTTCCCCGGGGGGTTGGCAGTGTCCCTCAAAAGCTTGGGAACTTGCCGTAAGTGCCTGTGAGCACTGAGCCCCGGCAGTGCACCCGGCTGAGTAGCAGCTGCGAGGGCACCCTGTCCGCCAGCCAAGGGCTGCAAAGGAAACACGTTCACCTGGGGAAGACGCGCACGGGGCGAGAGCAGGTCCCGGGAATAGTCATCCTCCCAGTTTCTTTGCTGGGATCCTTTGCCCAAGGGACCTGCAAGCCAGCACAGGCCCGTTGGGAGGTTTCCGAGGCAGCTTCCTGCCTGCTGGCAAAGGCAGCAGCCCCTGCTGCTGCTGCAGGAGGATCCTGCCGCTACAAAGCTGACTCTTCAGCCCCAACCGTGCCCATAAGCCCCATAAGCAGATGCTGCACGAGGGAGCCTTGAGAGTGGCTCTTGAATGACTCGAATATCCATGCGAGTCATTCTGTAGAGACCAGGATGCAGGGAAGTGGGGCGGGACGCTCTCCTGGAGAGTGGAGAATTTGGTGGGACCAAGCTTTGGAGAAGGTGTTTGTTTAGCCTTCCAAGAGCAGGAAGCCACTGAGGCTTCCCAGAGCAATGGAAGTAGGCCTGGAAAGCAGAACAATTCCCACTGCGAAGGGCTGCAATTAAGCTTGCCGTTTTTTCCAGCTTCTTGATGCAGCTGGCATAAAACCTCATGCACACTCTGTGCAGGATAGGGTCCTTGGGCCAGGCTCTTACAACAGCCCCCAGCCCTCTGCAGGCTACAGCCCCAGAGCCCCAGCTGCTTTGGCAACTAACATGGTCTGCGGCACCTGCTGCAGCAGTGCCCAAAGCCCTTACCCTCAGCAGAGAGCTGCAGGAGCACGGGAAACAAAACTACAGGCCTGTCAAGTTCCCCTTCAGCTGCTCACTTGACAATTGTGACACTGTTCCTAGGACATTACATTTTCATCTATCTCAGGCCAGCCAAGAGTTTAGTGGCAGACAAAGTTGTGTCGATCTTCTTCACTGCCATCACCCCTCTGATGAATCCCATTATGGAGTTAGGAGCTTCTACATGAGAAGGCAGTGGGAGACTGTGTCAAAGACCTTACTAAAGTCTAAGTAGAGCGTGCTCACAGCCTATCCCTCATCCACTAGGCGGGTCACGTTGTCAGAGAAGGTGATCCGCTTGGAGCAGTCTCTGACTTTCATGAAGGCAAGCAAAATAGTCTTCACACAGACAACAGGAGCTTGCTCTGTTTTCTGTACTGCTCTATTTTGCTCTAGTCCCTCTGTGTTTGTGGTGGAGCCTGTAGGTGGGATGTGAGATCTGGTCCCAAATGATTAATACCTGTTTGAATCTGAGCTGTCTGGAAGGACCGCCTTCAATTCCAAACCTGTAAAAGATGCCCTGCTTCTCCCCGGGTTCATTAAGTGCACAGCTGTGACACCAGCAAATGAGGGAAGTGCATTCAGGGCTGAATGAGCTTCCCACTCTCATCTCCTGCTCTGCAGCGAAATCACAAGCAAGGGAATGGGGTAGGCAAAAGGAGTGTGGAAAGAAGGTGCTCTTGAGCTTGACTCTAGTCTGATGCTGTGAAGAGACATGAGTGGCATAGAAGAAGGGGGAGGCCTGAGTGGTGCAATGTGTGCTGCAGCCCTCCTGCAGGGGAAATACCACTCCTCTGATCATTTCTTCACTTCTGTGATGAGGCAGGAGATATGATTGAGGAGAACCTCAAAGGCCTCTCATTTCTGGTTCCAAGTGCCCCCCACTTCTTGGTTTAAAGTGCTCCTGTGAGAGCATCAGCTGTGGAGCTTGAATGGGACTGTCAGTGTGTCAAACTGCATGGTTGAGTTGAGGAAGGACCCTTTTAAGAAGCACCTTTCTTAGACAAAGTCCTTCTTTGTGAAGAGAAGAGAAAAATTCCCGGAGCAGACAAAGGGTGCTTGCTCATTCTTCATGAGCTTTCCATTTTGCTTTGCCTTCTTTCTGTTTGTGGTGGAACTTGAAGGTGGAATGGGCAAAGTGTTCCCCAATGACACATGCTTAGTTAGGTTTGACCTGTGGAAAGGCTCACCCTCCAAATGAAAACCAGAAAAGGTACTCTGCTTTGTGCAGGGTTCATTTAACATCCGAATTTCAGCTCATTATTTATGGAGGTTCGTGAATGGATGTACCAATGGAGGCCACAAACTGAAGCATCAGAAGTTCCGCATGAACTCAAGGAAAAATTTCTTTACAGTGAGGGTGACAGAGCACCAGAACAGGCTGCCCAGAGAGGTTGTGGAGTCTCCTTCTCTGGAGATCTTCAAAACCCGCTTGGACGCAGTCCTGTGCCACGTGCTTTAGGTGACCCTGCGTGTGCAGGGGGATTGGACTAGATGACCTCTAGAGGTCCCTTCCAACATTAAGCATTCTGTGGTTCTATGATTCTATGATTCCCACTCTCCCTATGTTCTATCCTGCAATGCCACAACCATGAAGGTGCTGGGTGGAATGATCAGGGAAGGAAGAGATGCTATTGAGCTTGACTCTAGGTGGACATTCTGAGGAGGTCGGCAAGGTACCCTGCTTCATCAGGTTTCATTACATAGCCATATGCCATCTCATCTAACTAGCGGCATGCATGCATGGATGAAAGTCCTTGTCACTGTCCCTCCCTACTATCCAGGAAAACCACATCCATGGTTACGGGCTTTGGATGAATGAGTGTGGAATGAAGACGCTGTTGAACTTGACTCTCTCCTGGTGTGAAGAGTCGTGAGAGTTGTAGAATAAGTGGGAGGCCCTGTGTGAATATAAGGTGTGACCCAAAGTGTGTGTAAAATGTCTGTTGGGGCTGGGCATGCTCCACTGATCACGTGGCTGCCAGTCAAGTGGGAAAGTAGGGTCCCTGGGTTGGTGGCCCAGTTTGGTTGGTGCCTGGCAGCTGACTTAGAGCTGGTGTGGCGCAGGGGAATCTGACTGTTTAATTAAAACAAATCATCATGAAGGCCCATGATGGATGTTGATGGAATGTGATTTCTGCCCAGCATTATGAATGTAAAGGGGAAGAAATTGAAAGAAGTGCAGGTAAATGGTGAGAGTAACTATGACTCTCCTAGGATAGGACCATAGTTAGCAACTGGGCATTGCTGCAGAGGCAGCACCTCCTCGCCGGTCCCGCTGGAGCCCAAGTTTTGGGTGACTAAGCTTGCCTCTGCCCCAGTCTTGTTACTCTCTCCCTACTGACCAGAAATCACCAGCTGCTCAGTAGTATCTCAAGGTGACTCCAAATTTATCTGAGCCAAGATTATTCATGTCTAGGTCATAGCCCTATCCCTTGGGGCTTCAATTTGGCATCCCAGTTGAATGTGAGGGATTGGTTCTTCTGAGTTAATGCAAACCTCTGTAGACATGTCTTCCAAACCAGTGAAACCTCATGTCATAAATTTTGTTTCTGGGAGCACGCAGGCTGAGGAATTGCCCAGTGATACTGCAAGGACACATCCTGTGGTTGTTAGAGCTGAGCCTATGTTCCATGTTAACCCAGAGGTCCATGACGTGTTGGCTGCCGGAGGCTCATCTCTGAGAACAGTGGTGGAATCACTCCCCGAGGAAGAGGTGAAGCCCAGTGAACTATCATCTGCCTATGGGCCTGCAATCTCTTTGCCTGATGCTGTCCTGGGTGCCTCAGGCCAGGCAACTGAGGTGGGAACATCAGTCCTTCAGCTACCACAAGACCACCCAGCATGTCCATGCCGTGGTACCAGAGTGGAGAAGATGGCAGCCCTAGCAGAACATTTAAAGAGGACCCATGGCCATCAACGAGTCCTTTATCAGTGCTCCTGTTGTGGGAGAACAAAGGAGAACCATCATAGTATTGCCTGTCACTTCCCAAAGTGCTGTGTGCTCCCAGCTGAAGAAGAAGGAGGACCCTCGGAAGTCCCAGCTACGAGGGCCTCAGGGAATTAGCACTGCTGAGAAAAACGGAATTAGCACGGCTGAGAAAAGCGGAATAGTTGCACCAAGGGGACAGACCAGTGGAGAGGCAAAAGACAGAAATGGTCAAGAACGTATATAAAAATGTGGCTGAAATGATGAGAGTGGGAACCCTTTCCTCCACGATTGCATTGGAGAAGGTCCTGGAAGATGATGAAGACCTCCTGGAGACCATCAAAGAAAAGAAGAAAAAAGAGAAAAGAGAAAAGAAAAGAAAAGAAAAGAAAAGAAAAGAAAAGAAAAGAAAAGAAAAGAAAAGAAAAGAAAAGAAAAGAAAAGAAAAGAAAAGAAAAGAAAAGAAAAGAAAAGAAAAGAAAAGAAAAGAAAAGAAAAGGAAAGGAAAGGAAAGGAAAGGAAAGGAAAGGAAAGGAAAGGAAAGGAAAGGAAAGGAAAGGAAAGGAAAGGAAAGGAAAGGAAAGGAAAGGAAAGGAAAGGAAAGGAAAGGAAAGGAAAGGAAAGGAAAGGAAAGGAAAGGAAAGGAAAGGAAAGGAAAGGAGAAGAGAAGAGGAAAGGTTATGAAGGGATCAAAGGAAGGGATGTTAAGATAGAGAGCTTAACAGGTTATCTGTGTAGTTGTATCAGAAGCAATGAAACCATGATACCTATTCAACTTAGTATGCCTGGGAATATCAAAAAGATGTCACACACTTCTTCGAAAAAGCCACCTTTAAAACAGTCTTTCTTAGAATCAGGCATTATATCCTTGCATATTTTAATATTTATATATTTTTATTCTACATCTTCCTCCTGTTTATGAGAGCTTGCTATACAAATAATCATTATCAATATTAACAGGATGTAGCTAGAGGAAAACTCATTGTTATTTTATCAGTTCAACTCCCCACAACATCATTAGCTTTCTATGCCCCTGAAATGCTATGCCTTGGTGTTTTCTGAAGTAAACCCCCTAAGATTCAGAGGCTTGATCCCAAGAGGAGTTAGCAAAGAGACAGGAATTTTCCTTGGCCAGAAATAAATGTGATTTCTTCAGTGGCAGAGAGTACTATATAAAGAAGGAAGGATGAAAATTAATCCTCTTTGACAGCAGTGCATTATATGGGATCTCCTCTACTGCTATAGTTCTCTCAGCTTCGGCAAGGATATAGTTTATTCAGCCAGGACCTGGAATGAAGAAGAAAACCTACTGCAGGACTCTTCTTTCATTTCTATTTTTTTAAAAAGGAAAACCTACAGGATTTCAGAGTAATTTTCATGCAGACATTAGGTAACCAGCCTTCCTTTTTCCCTTCCTCCCTCGCTGCTTTCCCCACAATTTTGTTTGCTTGCTGTTTTCAAATATGCCATTCCTTTTAGTGGGCTGGTACACAGGTGGCAATTACAGCGTCACTATCGACCTTAGAGCTTACAGCAATTCCAGCATTTGTCGAAGGGTCTGGAGTGGGACATCAAGTAATTCTTCTGTGCCCTTTTCCACAAGATCTGATACAGGTCCCGGATTGGTATCTGATCTTTTTGATTTATGAAGCAGCATCAGCTGCTGATGCACCTTCTAGAAGAGGGCTCCAGGGAATGTGTAGAGTAGCTCAGGATGGAAAGATAGCAAGCTACTGCTAAGTTAGTGTCTCTTTCCCTGCAGGCATGGAGAACCAGACAGAGGTGAGGAAGTTCATCCTCCTTGGCCTGAGCAATCTTCAAGGGCTGCAGCAATTCCTGTTCGCGCTCTTCTTGCTGCTATACCTGTCCAGTCTGCTGGGGAATATGGCAGTCATGATCGTAGTGGTGTGCGAGTCCCGGCTACACACCCCCATGTACTTTTTCCTCTGCAACCTCTCCTGCCTGGATATTTTCTACTCCACAGTTACTGTACCCAAGATGCTGGCTGGCTTCCTCTTGGGGCACCCCCAGGACATTTCCTACACCGGCTGCCTAAGCCAGCTCCACTTCTTCCACTTCCTGGGCAGCAGCGAAGCTTTGCTGCTGGCTGTCATGGCCTATGACCGCTTTGTGGCCATCTGCAACCCCCTGCGCTACACCCTGCTCATGAGCCCACGGGCCTGCCTCCTGCTGGCTGCAGCCACTTGGGCTACGGGCTTCCTCCACGCTCTCATGCACACGGTCATGACCTCCCAGCTCCATTTCTGCGGCCCCAACCGCTTCCACCACTTCTTCTGTGACATCAAGCCTCTGGTGAGACTGGCTTGCAACAGCAACCAGCTCAACCTCAACCTTCTCAGCATCATCACCGGGGCCCTTGCGATAGACCCTTTTGTCTTCACACTTTTTTCTTACCTCTACATATTTTCCTTCCTCCAACTGAATGTCCGGTCCATGGAGGGAAGGAAGAAAGCCTTCTCCGCTTGCATCTCCCATCTCACAGTAGTCGCCCTACTTTATGTCCCTGTCATTTCTAACTATGTGCCACCTTCCTCAAGGAATTCACCCAAGAGGGACATGATAGCCACCCTTATGTATAATGTTGTCACGTCAGTGCTCAACCCTTTGATTTACACTCTGAGAAATGTGGAGGTGAAACGTGCCCTAAAGAGAAGACTGGTACAGAACATGTTTTGCCATGCAGCTTCTGTGGGGTAGTAGGCAGTGGGAAATCTAAACAGAGGAGCTTTTGGCTCTAGACTGTGTTATGCAGAAATCTCCTTTTCACTCCCAATGGCTTGAATACCTTCATAAACAGCCTACATATTGGATGTGGTCTCATGTCACCTATCTTGGGCAGTATCAATGCTGAAAGATGAATATACATTGGTGGAATAGCCATTCCCATTCATCTGGCTGGAAAAGAGAAGTTGCGGAGAAGGATATTTAAATAAAAACAGCTTTGTTGGAGTGGTTTTCCCTCCAAGTCACCTGACTTTTTTTTCAAAGAAGTTCATCTTTTTGTAAAGCCAATTGAGAAGGAAGGATTCAGTTCTTTTCTTTCATTTCAGTTGGACATATATAGAAGTGTAACTCATGCCACTTGAAATGCTACAGGTATCTCTTAGCTGGTGTCTCTCTGATGCTCCAGAAAGGCAAAGGTCTTTCATAGGCTCTGCACCACATCTACTAGCCCTGTATGGATGTCAAATATGCTGGGGCCTCTAAGGTGATGCTAGGCACCTTTGTGCAGGCAACTTCACTTGCCAGTAGCTCACGTAATACATTATGTCTTTCAATACTGGCATTTGGTACAAATGGACAATAATCAATAATACAGCAGCTAGTTTTGCTCTCCACCAAACAATGCCTGATGATATTTTTAGGGTTTCCCCTTTTTCCTTTAGACAGGAATTCTCTGGTAGCATTTACATTGGCTTGCAGTCACTCTCTGTTACTTTATTGCCCGGTGTTTTCTGATAGATTCATTTTCAAAGTTTGAAGTAGCACTACCTTGACAATGCAGCTTGGTCCATTTCACAAATTCCTCCTCTCTCCAAGTCTATAGACTTGGAAAAATAGCTTTTGGAAAAGGGTCTCTCATTCTAAGACCACCTCGCCTTCTTCACATGGGACTGGGATCACTTTGATCACTGTTTTATCCAAAACTGATGGTTTCTAATGTTTGTTTCACTCAGCTACCATCCACAGTTCTTTAAAATATTTATCAATATCTTTCTTTAGTTCTACTGATAAAATAATGCCATATGGGGAGTGGAGAACTCTATGCAGCCTGCCAGCCTGCCCATTTGGAATTCATAACTGCCAACCGAGTGATTCCCCAAGCCACTGTCTTTAGTATTTGGGTGGAATGTGGAATCACAGATACAGACAGGAAAATGACAGCAGCCTTTAGCTGCTGACTGAATACTCAAGGCTGTGGAGGCACACCATGGTCCATGAAATAGCTTGACTTTGCAGTTATTTCACCCTTCAAGATATTGACCTTCTGCAATGGTTTTAGTCCAGCGATGGGTTCCATCCACCTTAACAAGGACTCAGTTTGTTTTCTTACACCTTGAGTTTTCATATCCTTTTTGTGAGTACTGCAAGATCTAGGTGGAGATACAAGAGTGAGTGGCCTGGGTTCAGAAAGTGGAGTCAGACCCCAGGTGATAGTGGCTCCTGTTGTGCTCTTAAATGGGGCAAGAGAAGGTTGAAGCATCACTTACTGGAGCAGGACCATGGGTCACTGTGCCAGCATATGGGAATGTAGGTTAGTGAGGGGATCGTGGGAGAGGGGAGTGAGGGTCTGTGTCAGCAGCTGGAGCAGGGGATCACAAGTCATAGTGCCCATGGCAGCAGCTGCAGCAGGAGGGGGACAAGCTGTTAACCCAGTGATCTGGTGTGTGTGTGTGAGAGAGAGAGAGATACACACTGAGTCTCACTAGTGGTGGCATCTACAGAGAGGAGAGCATCAGCTGTGCTTGGGGTGGAGAGGCGTCCCCTAGGTGCACCAGGCTGGCCTCCAAAGGCCAGACAGGAGTCTTTGGGTCCCAGAGCCACTGGGGGCAGCAGCTTTATAACATCCCTTAGCAAAATTGCATTTTGGTAAGGGGATGGGCCACAGAAAGATGTCTTTTCCATTGGAGATACCATTATGTCAGTCAGGTACCATTATGTCAATAAAGAACCACATAGCCAAGACACAGTTACTAGTTGAAGCAGCATTTTTTCACTCATGCAAGCTACATAATAATAAATATTTGCCTGCTTGCTAATTCTAATCACAAGGCAACAGCCAAGCAGATTTTGCACCATAGAACACTAAAAAATATAATCCTGAGGAACCCAGCAAACCCAGAAAAAAACAAAACAAAACAAAACAAAAAAACCCCACAAAAAACCACACACACATATATATATATGTTCTTCTCCACTATAGACACCAGACATTATCTTGGACTTGGCAGTGGAACTTTCGCAGATTTCCCAAGGTACATGGGTTATGAAAGTGCTAATCAGCCATGAACATTAAAACGATGAGAATGTTCTTTCTAGTGAGGAACACTAGAAAGAGAGGTATTAAAATTTATGAATGTTTCTAAATGCCCAAAGAATGATTTTCCCTACCTGTTTTTAATGTCCTCGATGTCCTCATTCTTTTTCTTCTTCTTTCATTTTTCTTTCAATGAATTGCAACTAGAAAAATGAATAATGTTAAAAATGAGGTCAAAAACATTACTGAGAGCAGTTCTACATGTATTCTCTATTTGAAACATACTGTAGTGTGCTTCATTCAGCAAAGATCAGAGGCAAAGGGGAAAATTTTCTGCCCTCTTCTAAGACTCATTTTAAAACAGGTATCTGATGGGAGTGATGGAAGAGTGTGAATTGCCTTCAAGAATTTTCTCCTTTTGTACTTACTGCAGGTAGTGAGAAGACCTGTGGAAGATCTGGTGAGGAGTCATTGACTGGCAGAGTACGTGATAGCTGGCCCAGCTTGTGAGACTATACACTGTCCAAGTTCCCATCAGAACCAGACACACATATGACCACTCCATTCTTAGAACCAAATGTGTCTTCCTCAGCAACACTGTTTTTCCCTAAGATCCACCATTCATCTGTTACAAAGCTTGAAATTCTGGGTGACCTCCTCTGCGCACGGATGATCATCTCTTGGGTAGAATGGGTAGCCCAGATGTTCTTCCTTCATCTCTGTTTATACAGAGATCTGCAACCTTGATAAAACAGCCTATGAATGCTACAGGGCCAGCTGCAACCCTGGGCACTATCTCATACGTATGGTATGGGTACAGGGATCTCCTGTGGACTGACTGGAATGATGATCAAACTGTCCCACTTCACAGAATTTGACCGCTTGATCTGTAATGAGTTGCTAGTGATTGAGCCAGCTCACACACATACCAACAGCTAGCTAAACCCCATGATCTTCATCCTGGGAAATGAGTACATGAGGTGGGCACTCCCTAAGCTAACTGGTAGAAAAGTAGCCACAGAGGAGAAATAAAGGCTAGAGCAAAAGCAGTGGCAGTTTCCAGGGTCAGCTGTTGTTTTTCAGCTTTATCAACAAGAGATAAATTTCACTGTGACAAACTGGCACCTAATCTCCTTCTGTGTGGATAATCCTGGTACCTCCATTTGTGCATGTTGAGGAGACTGTTTGAACTCTCTTGCCTCACTGAGAAACATAGAAAAAGGAGATTTCTTCCAAGATTAAGTTACCATACAAAAGATACCACATTTTACCTTTATGTTGGAAGTGTGTTCAGAGTAATGTGGAAGTTTCCATTTTGAGCTAAGATTTTAGCAAGCCGAGGCCTTAGTTAATTCCTTTGCTTGATTTATCCTTTCCTTCCCTTCCCTTCCCTTCCCTTCCCTTCTCCTCTTGTCTATTCTCATCTCTTTTCTCTTCTCTTTTTTTCCCCTATAACTGTTCAAAAGCAGTTTTAAAATTTCCATAGTTCTTACAGACAGAGCAATTAGAGATACAAATGAAACAGTGGAGAAAATAACCCTGCCATGCTTGATTTTTTTCTGTTGCTATGGCCAGGAGATAATGCACATAATGCTTGAATTCATTAGCCATATTGTTTATTAATATTTCCCCCATTTAAAGCAAAATCCCTTAAGATGAATGCCTGAAGGAGCAATCTTTTGCCACTTCATGGGACCTTTTGATTGGCAATAGTTGCAATACTTGCAGGGGGCAGATTTTCATTTCTTATGCAGAGTCCTTCCTCCACGTTGACTTTATGGTCCCTGTCCTAAGTCCAAGGCATTTGGACAGAGCTCATGGACTGCATTGTGTTCTCCCTATGTGGAAACTTGGTATTAGCTCACCTAGAAGACCTTTAGGAAGGCAAAGTGAGTTATGTGGCTTTATGGGTGAACATTAAAATGCACTCTGAACCTCTGTGCAAGGTGTAGCCATACAGATTTGCTGAGTGACTAATGGACTCACAGCTCTACTCCCAGTGGACTTATTAAATCTATTGCAAAGCTCATACTGTCAGCTGCCTAGGATGATTTAACAAATCCCTTTGGGACTCACTAGTAAAGCAGGAATTTAACATTCCTTGAGTCTCAGAGCTGACTTTTAGACAAGCATACAGCCGCAGCTTTGTCAGTTCTCTATGACTTTATCACAGCACAAAAGGTTCTGCATTGGGTGTTGAGAGTAATTGAGTACCACAAGACCTGGCTCTCCAGAACTCGCTGTTATAGGGCAGGGTTGAAGGTGTAAGTCACCTCTACATCCTCGTGTATTCTGTCAGTGTTGAGCTTCAGCTTCTGATTTAGGGCTTCTCTTCTTCACGTTGACAGGAATGCTTTGGGACATAGGCAGAAAGTTCAGCTTCTATTTTGATTTTTTGCAATGTTCATAACCAATCAAGATTCTTTTTTGTTTGCTTGTTTTTGTTCTGTTTTAAGTAAAGTGTTATATTACTTAAATATCAGAACCATCCTCCAGTACGAGGGGACCATCTGCTCAGGATAACTTGGGTATATTAGGGGGACCATAAAACATTTTATTCTCTTTTTTAAAAATAATTAAAAAAAACAAATTAAAGCAAATACTTTCTGTTCTATTGCCAGACTTACTAGTTGATTGGGTAAGAAGAATTTACAGATGCTGATAAAAAGGAAGAAATTTATTTACCCATTTTCACTTTTTACACCAAAAATTACTTTTTCTTTTATGGAGAGAAAAGACTTCAACTCATTCAAGTCACAACCATACTTTTTCCAGACACCACTGGAGACTACGTAAGCTCATTTTTCCTACTCTTTTTCACTTTGGGTTTCTTGCAGAGAGAAGGGGCTAAGACATTGACTAGAAAGAAAATAACACTTTGATTTGGTTGATTTCCAGTTGTTTTTGTAAGATCTTTAGTGCAGGAGAAAAACAAGCATCTGATTGGAGACATCAGCATCTGTCTCTCAGCAGACTCGAAGAAACAGAGGAGCATCCGTGCATGTCCTTGGCCGCTTTAAAGCCCTATGAAAATGTCAGTCGCGGGAGTTGTAGCAGAGGAAAGTACCAATGTAAATTCACACTTTACAGGCTTGTGGCTCCACTGGTAAGAGCTGTAGACCACTTTTGGGGTATTCAGCCATTTCTGGAGCATCTACATGCTGTTAAAAATGTAGCGATCATCCAGGTGCTTGGTTAGACCTGTGCTCAGAAGCTCAGCATAGCTGCAGCAAATAAATCACAGTGCCATTGATTTGCAAATACAAGAACCCTGCATTCATACTCAGACATGGCTTTAGTTTAGCAAAGTGGGGAATTTTGACATGTCCTGCCATTTCCCACATCATTATTTTTATTGTCTGTCTGTTTTGAACCACGCACTGTAAACAAGCTTCTCCTTTGTTGGACAGGGTTCCGATTTGATGTCCTCCTATTTCTCTGCTATTTGCAAGATGAGAATTTGTGTATTTTTGATTATTTTGCCAATGTTTCTAAATTTTCATTTCAGAATGAAAATAAATAGGCAGGAATAGTGAAATACAAAATGGGGATAGATATTCAAGGTCTGAATTTGTGACTGCATGTGTTGCATAGCTGATCCCTCATAAATATGCCAGATATCAAGCCGCTAAGGTTTCTGACTGAGTGAAACACGTGAATCTGTCCTCCTCAAGCAAGTTCCCAACTGGGAAGGTGAAATCCACACACAGCTGAATATGCAGAGAGCTATCCATCAGGGAAAGAAGGTGTCATAGCATTCTCAGAGTCTGTGATGGGAGTTCTTCTTTAGGGAAGAGGTTAGAAACTCAGACAAGATTTAGCAAATAGTAGCAACAAGTATGTAGGGCTTTCAAATGATCTTGTAGTGAAAGTCTAAACCTGTAATCTGTGAGATCTATGAAGAAGTTGTCAGTGAGATCTCTGAAGCCTATTCAGATGTCATCTCACTAAACTGCAATGACCAACACAGAAGTTTTCCACTAAGCATTTGCTTCCTCTACAGTGAAGGAAGAGAAATATCTATAGGCACAGATTCATGCATTTCATGACTGGTAATTGCAGAAAGGTAGCTTAAACAAGATCCCTGAAATCAGGAAAGATGGATCGTGAGATTTATTCTGCCAGGAGGCAAATCCTTCTGCTAACTGATAGCTCCTGAATAATTCAGAGAAATAGATCAACTTGCATTGCATTGTCTGGAAACGGAAGAAGTCCAGGTATCTCATTTGAAAGCCTGTTCTGGTACTCACAGTGCTCCAAACTTGAATACTTCTGCTAATATTAGGCATCGCCTTTTGGGTGAGACTACTAGGCTTCACTCTGTTTTGTCTTTGTTCCTCCGTAGAGCTCAAATTTGTAAGTCTGCCATTGTTTTCTTTCCTCTCATACCATCAATTTAATTCTCCTTTCACTGTGCCCTTTCTCCTAGGTGCAACACAGCAGAAGACATGGTGTGGCAGAATTACACTAGGGTGAGTGATTTTTTCCTCTCAGGCCTCAGCACCAACCATGCTGTAGAGCTCGTCCTCTTCATCTTCTTCATGATGATCTATGTGCTGATTATTTTGGGCAACAGTCTCATCATCTTCACAATTACACATGATCAGCGTCTGCACACTCCCATGTACTTCTTCCTCAGTAACCTCTCTGTCATTGACATTTGCCATTCCTCGGTGGTGATTCCCAAGATGCTGGCTAATTCCTTGACGGACAAGAAGAGCATCTCCTTTGAGGAGTGCATGGCACAGATGTTCTTCCTCCACCTCTTTGCCTGCACAGAGATTTTTCTCCTCACCATCATGGCCTATGATCGCTACCTAGCCATCTGCAATCCCATGCATTATGGCACCATCATGAGCCGAAGATGTGCCTCCAGCTGGCCACAGTCATGTGGATGGGAGGGCTGATACACTCTGTAGCCCTCACTGTCCTGCCTCTCAACCTCCCATACTGTGGTCCCAGTGCCATCGACAACTTCTTTTGTGATGTCCCTTTGGTCATTAAGTTGGCCTGCACAAACACCAATGTCTTAGAAATGCTCATTATCTCCAGCTCAGGCCTCATCTCTGTGGTCTGCTTCCTGGTGCTGGTGACTTCCTATGGGGTCATCTTGGTCTCACTGAGGAACCATCTCTCGGAAGGGCAGCACAAAGCCTTATCCACCTGTGCGGCTCACTTGACAGTTGTGACAATGTTCCTAGGACACTGCATTTTCATCTATCTCAGGCCAGCCAAGAGCTTAGCGGCAGACAAAGTTGTGTCAATATTCTTCACTGCCATCACCCCTCTGATGAATCCCATTATCTATACTTTAAGGAATGAAGATATGCAAAATGCTTTGAGAAAGCAATGCAGGCGGCAGATTGATTGCCAAGACAAGTGACACAAGTGACACTGCTGGAGGTGACCGTGAGGATTCCAATCCCTGGATATTGCCTGTGCCTACCCCCTTCGCGCAGGGTATTCTCCGGTCATTAATCTTCAGCTTTTGCCTTCTCTGCATCCAGAACATGGACTTGAAATCAAACAATGACATTAGGTTCAATGACATCTTATCTTAATATTATCTTCTTTGTCTTTTTATCAAGAAGAGAAACCAATCATAGATGCATTTATGGCGTTGAATGTACTTTGGAGGCCATACTAGCTTCTGCCCACTCCCAGCTTGTTCTCAACTCTATTTCTTGCAGCATATTAAAGCACTTTGTACCTGAGTGAGAGATTCCCCTTGCTTGGTGCTTCTACTAAATCTATGTCATGGAACGAGTGGTGGAGCGGGTGAGTGACACAATGCACTTCACTCGTGTGAAAGAGAGAGTAATCAGTTTTATTGATGTGGACAATGGTGTCATGAGATTCTGTGGCAAGGTCACTTATTATTTACTGCATGGGGTACAAGATGATACACAGAATTACCAAGGAGACCCTCGCAACTCAGGAGCCTGCTGATCAGACCCCATACCTTCAAAGAGCTCACACTCTACCTATACTTGATGGAGATCACTCCCTGCCCTGCCATCATGTTATTCACACTCTTCCTCTGCCTCTGCCATACTATCATATGAATTACAACTCGAATAGTTAGTTCCTCTAAGTCCTGCTGTAAATATTTCACTGTTTTTTTTTCTTCATAAACATGCAGCACACATACAAATTAATAATGACGGGGATCAGTGTCGTCTGTGTTTTCTGTTAGGAGGGCACATATAATGATCTTTCTGCCAGCAGGAGGGCAGGTACAAAGTCTGTGCATGCTGCAGGTGGCTGCATCCCCACTATGGCCATTAGGGACAAAACTGGCCTTTGAGAGCCAGCATGCCCAAGGAAGAGAAGCAAGTTAGGAAGTCACTATGAGGTCAGCTCACGTCCATGGGCCCAAAGCCCGTGAAGTAGGCAAGCTCCAGACCCAGGAGGGAAGGAGGGGTTCACAGGTCTGTGGAGGCGATACTCTTTCTGGGAAGGAGTGTGCACTTCGTGCCTACCCCATCTTCCCCTCTTGTACCGTTTGGGTCCCTGACAGGGGGGCCTTGAGGTTGGAAGAGAAGTGAGCCTCTTCTTCATTCTCCATGGGGTAGCACTGGAGTCCAGTCCCCCAGCATCAGGGAAGATGGGGAAGGGCAGAGCTCCAACCAGCTACCCCACCATTGCCAAGTAATAGGGAACAGAGATGATCCCCAGGATGCTAAGGCCTGTAAGATCAGTGGGTTCCTCCACAGCTTCCCAATGTAGACAGCCAGTAGGTTCTCCGCAGTGTCCTGGTGGGCAGAGGCAGCACAAGGATCTGCTCTGCGGTAGGTCTGGGCTGGAGCCCTGGGCAGGAAAGTGTTCTGAGGGGCAGTGACAGGCCTTCACAGAGAGCAGGTCTGTTCCCCTCCAGGCCAGAGCAGGTGAAGGGCCTCAGCACACTGACTGCACTGCAGAGTGCTGTGCTGAGCACATGAGCCTGGGCCCTTATCCAGACAGCCCACAGGACATTGTGTGCCAGAGGGGAGATACTGTGTCAAGTTGGGGCCCTGCTTCGGCATCTCACGTGCAGTCCTCTAGGATGATATGGGTTGCTGGGAGTGGTCCATACAAAATCCTACTGTAGGGTGGCAGGTTATGGGGAAGAATGTTCCTGCAGTGTTCCTTTTCCTTTTTCAGAGCACAGTATTCGATTGCCAATGGACATTTTTTTTTCACTGGCTCCAGAATCATCACACTGAATGTGTGAAGTTCACACCTGAGTGGTGGCAAGCCAAGCACTACAGCAGAGGAGGGTCCTTGTAGTTAAGGCTATTCCACACATTAAAGGTTAATTCCTTGTGATTTGTGCAATTTAAAGATTTTGGATTTCTGAGGCAGAGAAGAGACCTAGGTTCACCTAAACATGTCTCTTCATCCCTCCCTTGCTTCAGATGGAGAAGGGGCCAGATGACTGATGAAAGGATTTAGTGGGGTGCTGCTAGGTGGACGAAGGAGAGAGAAGGTAATGATGCTGCAGGTGGCTTGGGAGAATTTGGCTTTGCAAAAAAATTTTCTGGCACAATCTGTGAATGTTTTTTGTTGCTGTTGTTGTTTTTTGCTTGTACATAGTCTTGTACATAGTTCTTTGAGGACCACACTTGGTCCTCAAGGAATCCCAGATCTGTAGCAGAATTTTTACCCAAGATCAACGTGCCAGTAGCCCAACGGGCAAATCTGTTCTTCAAGGCCTGCAGAAGTGCTGCATTTTCATCTACTGCACTATGCCTCCCTAGGGACTCACAGCAGTCCTCACTGCATAGCCTGGCAAGTTCCTCCATTTCCTAGATGTCTGAGCACTGTATAGGAAAAGGAGAAAAAAAATCCTACACAACTGTTCACCACCACCCTCTGGGGGTGGACATCCAGCCAATCTTTCACAAAGGGAAGAGTACGGGTGTCTAAGCAATGAGCTGCCAGGTTCTCAAGGAGAAGGCACCCTGCGAGAGCTAAAAGCAGGCAGTAAGGAGAGTGCTGTGATGCTGATGAGGAGGTGCTCTGTGTTGATCAGCAGAGCATGAGGAACTAGAGGCAGGACCATGAGGACAGAAAGGACTCCCAGAAGGTGTCCAAGAGAGAGCAGATGTATTGGGGAGGTAAGGCAGCTTGAGGTAATGCTGCTGTGAGTGGCATGAGGCCTGGGAGAGCCCCTAGTGGAGAGACTAGCAGGAAGGCCCCTAGGCCAAAACGAAACATGAGGCAGAACCCCTAAATTAGGCCTTGCCTCCTGCCTTTCCTCTCTTTCTGAACACCACAGTCACAGTGCTGTGCACAAGGAGCCATCTCTGCCCTCTCTCCCAAATTCTTCTCCTATGAACTGAAGCCAATCCCTACTGGTCCCTGCGTGCCTTGAGGTACTGGACTCTGTTAGGCCCTCCGTCACAGGACAAACATATGCTCTAGGGACCTATGCAAGGCCCTAACTAAAACCTGAGCACAAAATGCAAAGGCAAGCCTGAGCTACCATCTCAAAGCTTTCCCTGATGCCACAAAGGCCAAACTGCATCCATGCTTGAAGCCTTGGGACAAAGTGGTTCCTTAAGAGCCTCTAAGCATGCTGGAAAAGGACGGCCTGGGAAACTGCAAGGCTGCAGTGCGAGGGGAGCAGGACGCCAGCCCACCTTGCCGATCACAAGTTGCTGCAGGATGTATCGGGAAACAACATCCCAAATCATGACAATCTCTGTGAAGCAAGGGAAAGAACTGTCAGGCAGCTCCAAGCTCTGCGCCAGCTGCTCCTCCCGGGGTGACAGAGGCACGCACATTCAAATCAACCAAAAAGCCACTCCGCCAGCTGCCGAGCTGGTCTATATCACCGTTGCAGGCTGCCCGCAGTGTCTGCAGGTGTTTGCCCAGGCTCCTGGGCCCAGCGCGAGGTAGCGGGTTCCACTCCATGGCTGTCCCCCATGTCCCGGCAGTGGAGGTTGTGCATGTGGCCTGCGCGCCGTGGTCCTCAAGCCTAGTGCAGTGTGATGGCCAAGACTGGGGATGCTGGGGCAGATGTTTTTTCTGGGGGGAGCACTGCCGGATTAGGGGGGTGTTTGTGGGGATGCTGGTAGTCTGGGGCATTGGCCCATTTTGTGGAATATTTCTGTGCTTCAGGGATGTTCCAGTCTTTGTGGACTGGTGCCCATTGAAGCAGGTGGTTCCCATTGCAGTGTTGCTGGTGTTTTGAGGGTGCTGGCCCTGCTCCTTGGAGGCCCTGGGAAATGCTGCTCGAGACTGGCCCATGCAGCTCTGCAGTTGGTTTTGCACGGCTGGCTCCCATAGGCAGCGCCTGGAGCTTCATGGCTTTTGTGTGTGCAGGTGCTCAGCGTGTTTGAAGGGAAGAAAGGCAGAGCGAGGTGGGAAGGCCCTCCCTGTGCTGGGGTCGGTCCCTGTTGCAAATGTCCCATTACATTTTTAGGTGTGAGGGGCTCTTTCTGCATGGGTCCTTGGTCTCAGTACAGGAGGAGAGTCAGACTTTTCCTGGAAAAGTGATAACCGCTTCTGCCACTCCGTGCCGCTCTGTGTCCATGGAAGGGCCCCAGCTGCCATCTTGCGTGTCCTGGGCTCATCTCAAGTGACTGAGGCCAGGAGCTGCAAGGCCCCCAGACACTCCGGTTGCTGCTAGGAAATGGCCTGTGGTGCTGGGAATGGCCCTTAGGCAGCAGGACAGACGGAGCACCTGGCCCCGGCCAGCAGCATCTCCTCCCTCTGTGAGACAGGGAGAGTTCCTGAGCTCTGCATGGTGCAGAGAGAGGGCCCAAAATGCCTGTGCCCGAGCACCGCAGGATTTGTGTGGCCACACACAGAGGCAACAGAGCCCCGCTCTCTGAGGGGCACCAGTCTCCTTCCCTTGCTTGCAACTGGCTGTTCAACTGCTCTGAATGGTGGGCATGCATGTCTTAGGGCACGTGCACTCTGCTGCACAATCATCTGCCAACAGGAAGGGAGAAAGAGCTTCTTGGTGTGCTGATCTGGACATGACGTCCCATTGCCAGGGCAGCAGCGCATGCTGGTGAGTCCTGAGAGGAAGAGTTAACTTTCTAAATCCATTCCCTGCACCTTTCTGGCTAAGGAAGTCACCTGGACAATTCCACCCCAAGAAGATCCTTGAGCATATGGTGCTTCTCGAGTATCTGGCTCCTTTATCCAAGATGTTTTCGAGCCTGAAAGGGACTAGGAGCTGGAGAAGAGCAGGAGGAAGAATGGCATTCTGTGCTAGAACCGGAGGAGGGCTCTCCCTCGTGGCTGTTTCTTCGCCAGCCATAAAGAGCGATGCAGGCATCCTGGCAGCAGCATCGCAGGGGAGGGAGTTTAGGCCTTCCTGCCTGCTGAACCCCGGTGTGTGTTACTCACAAAACATCTTCTTCCATTTTTGCATCCAGAACATAAGACGCTTCCTTTCCCACTGCATATGAATTGACATGTCTCAGAGCAGGATTTAGGCAAGGTTTTCCCCATGCTATGGTCTCCTGGAGCTGGGAAGGGTCTTTCTTAGAGCCAAGGAAGCTGCCCGCAGGGAGGAGCTGCCAGGCTGCGCAGGACTGCCCCACAGGCGTGCCGACTTTGCTTTTGGCTACTGATGGGGGATAGCTTGTGCCTCGCAAGCATATCCTCTCCCTGCGGCAGCCCGCCTGCCCTTGCTCAAGGCTTGTCCCAGGGTACAGAAAGCAGTGTCGCAGCGCCCAGCGTCATCTCAGAAACGGCTGCCCTGGAGGGCCCTTCCAATGGCCTTTCTTCTTCCTTTTCTCTGGTCAAGACAGGCATGACCTAGAGCGAGAGTGTCCCGGGATGGGGACTCCACGATCTCCCTGCTGTCCTCTGCCCCCTGCCTGCCCTTCCAAAGATGCCCTGGTGCCACTTGTAAGCTTCACACCGCACCAAAGAAAGGCTCACATGAACTCAGAAAGGGAGTTTATTTGGGGGGGAAAAAGACATTTCTCCTGGATGCGTCCAGCTTGTGGCCCCGCTGCTCTTTCTTCTGGAGGCTGCACATCACTGAAGCACTGAGGGGAACAGGAGAAAGATGCTGAGTGTGTCATGACATGCAGGTGCCTCCTGGAAATCCAATGGCACATCCCAGCCCCACCCCATTTCCCCACAAGGGATGGCTGGGCCAGGCACAGGCGAGGCCGAGCTCCAAGGGCACTTGTGTGCCCTGGCGTAGGGGGCAGCGAAAGACCCTCTTTCCCCCGGGCCTTGGCACAAAGGGCTTGGCAGGAGCAGGGACCCTGCCTGCCTTGGGAGCTACTTACCGGCGAGCCTCCTCCTGCAGCTGCAGCCTCTGGCGGTTTTGGACCACCTTCTCCCTCCAGCGATCCCGGAGGACTTTGTAGGATTCCACGAGCTGCAAGGTCTGCTTTGCTCGTGGCGAGAGATACCTGCAAAGGATCAACAAAGTCCTGCTGCTGCTCCCTGGGGGCCCCTTGGGGCTTCTTCTCTCCTCAGCCCCTGCACATCCCCACCAGCTCAAAGGAGGGCCTGTCGTCTGCTGTGCTCAGCAGCTGAGTGGCAGCACCTGCACAGGGTCAGGAGCCACCATGGTGCCAGGCCCTGCCTGGCAGCTGGCATGCCAGGGCACACTCACTTGTCAGGGGGCACCCCTCTGTCTGGGGAACAGTGCTGCTCAGGGTGGCGTGCAGGCTTCAGCACTCGGAGCTGTATTGCAAGAGCAAGAAGAAGAAATCGTTTCAGCGGGGAGCAGAGAATGGGGGAGAGAGCACTAGCCCACTCATAGAGGAGGCGCCTAAGCCTTCCAGAGCCGTGCTCAGGCTATACAAGCAGCTGATGCAACGGGCTACAAGAGCTGGCTTCCTGGGTGATGCACCCTGTTCTGAGGGCTGTCAAAGGCATCCCATAGGGTCTCTTTTCAAGCAGGGTCCACACTGGGACATTGGGGAATTGTTGGCTGTTGCTCTTCCCCCTCTCTTCCACCACTGCCCTGAGCCCCCGTGGCTCCTTGTCCTGTGTCAGCACAGTGGGAATATGGCTCTCTGCTGCCCTAACTGATCAGGGACGAAAGATGCACCGGCATCTTTCCAATGCCTTCGAGGGCAAACCCACCCATTTCTGCAATTAACAAAACCCCAGAAGAGGTGTTGCAGAAGTTATATGAGTAGCCAGAGTCTTGCAAGTGTGGAGACAATTTGCATCATTGCAGGAGTCATCTCAAAGAGGCCACTGGGGGTGGTAGGGAGCCCGCGCTCAGGGCCCTTTCCGCGACATCCCATCACACACCTGTGCGGCAGCCCTGGGAGCAGCACGGGCAGCAGAAGTCCGAGGAGCAGCCGGAGGATGCGGGCGGTGCTCCACTTTCCCCTCCTTCTGCCCCAAAGGGTCCTTCATGTGCCCAGCTTGTTTGATCAAGTTGCTGAGAAGACACCATGAGAGGCAAGAGGTTTAGGACAGGGGGCATTTTATCCCACAAGGAAAAGGATGGGATTCCCTGCAGTCTCGAGGGACTCCTTCCTGGATAAACACTCCTGCACTAGGCATTTCCATTTGGCTCCCCAAAACGTCCTGACACTGGAGGAAAGTTAAGGCCATGGGAGGCTCCCATGCAAAGTGCTACATGCTGGCCTTCCAGCAGGAGAACAGCCTTAAGTGGGGCATGTGTCGGGAGCCTTCTGGAGGCCCTAGGCCCAGCATGTGCAAAGGGGCCCGCTCTGGTGCAGAGGTCCAAACAAGCGCAGCCCTCGTCCCTTCCGCCTCCGCCAAGGCTCTCACCTGGCAGCAGGCTGCTTCTCGGGGCCTTGCCGCCTCCTGCCTGCCCCCCAGCTTGGCAGCATGGGCAGACACAGCTCCTTGCGCTGCCGCAGGAGCTTTCTAGGCTGCCACTCTGCAAGGAGGAAGGCAGGAAGCTCTTGAGCAGAGCCTGCTGAGCAGCACCTTTCCAGGTGGCTGCTGTGAGGCAGCGTGGGGGGACAGGGAACCAACGTGCCCCGCAGGCCGGCAGCTTTGGCCTTACCTCTCTTGGCCCTGGGACACTGGGGCACCTCAGGCTTCTTCTGCGTGCGTGGAGGGGCAGCAGAAGCAGCCTTGGCTTCTGGGCTGCCTTCCTCCACAAGCTGAAACCTGGAAAGCAGAAGACAAGGCAGGTTTGAAGAAAGGGGGCTGTCTGCCCCTGGCCTCTTGCTGGCACTAATGCTCCTCCCTGTTGTCGGAGAACACCTTGCCTGCCATCTGCTTCTTGGAGGGTTTTTGCCAGAGTCTGTCCAAAGGCAGAGGACGTGGCTTAAATTCTTGTGAGCACTGAGCATGGGCAGTGCAGAGTGCGAGCAGCATCTAGGGGCCGGCCCTGTCAGCAAAGCTAAGGGCTGCAGAGGAAACGCACTCACCTGGGGAACACGTGGACTCGGCTAGACCTGGTGCCAGGAGTATCGATGTTTCCGCTTGGCTCAGCAGGATCCGCTGCCCAAGGGACCTGCAAGGCAGCCCGGGCCCGTTGGGAGGTTTCTGAGGCAGCTCCCTGCCTGCTGACAAAGGCAGCAGCCCCTCGTCCTGCTACAGGAGGAGCCTGTCGCTGCAAATCCCTCTTCTGAGTCCTCTGCCATGCACATTAGCCCTAGTTGTGGAGTAGAGATGCTCCACCGCAAAGACTTGCAAGTGCTCAATAGCCATGCCAAGCATTTAGTAGGGACAGGCATCCAGGAAGACAGGGAGTGTTTTCCTTGGGAGTGGGGAATTTGGTGGGGGCCACGCACTGCGGAAGGTGTTTGTGTAGCCCGCCACATGGAGGATGGCCACGGAGGCTTCCCAAAGCAATGGAAGTAGGCCTGGGAAGCTGAGCAACTTACACTGCGAAGGGCTGCAAAGAGGCTTGCCCTTCTCCCCAGCCGTTGGATGCAGCTGGCGTAAAACATCATGCAGAGCGTGTCTCCCTGGCGACTCAGCACACCAATGTCCCGGAAGGCAAAGGCCACATTCTGCTTGTTCTCCAAGTGGAAAGAGAATAAGTGGATGGTCTCTTCCACACAGGCTTCCACCACACGCCGTGGCAAGGACGTCACCAGGGACAAGAGCTGGTAGTTCAGTGGCTCGATTTCGATGTCGTCTGCAAGGAAGTCAAGCAGTGTCAGTGCTGCAGCAGGCGCAATTTCCAGGACTAGGTGAGAAAGACATGGGAGTGGCAGAGAGATGAAAGTGGGGGCAGGTTAGGGCAAGAGAGCCCAGCTTGCTGCAACACTTGCAGCAGAAGACTCCAGAGAAGGTCCTTCCCAAGAAAGAGCTCTCTGTGTGGGGAGTTGCGCAGGGGGAGCTCTGTGTGTTCCCCTAATTGTGGAGGGCATTGCCTGCTTCTGGCAGCCCCTGCAAAGCGCAGGGAGCACACTCCCAGCCTGGGTACAGTGGCAAGGGGAAGCGGAGGGTGGACCCTGCTGTCTCACCAGGGAGAGTCACTTCGGGGCACGTGAGCCCACGCGGCCAGACCATCTGCATGCCCAACTTGAAAATGGGTCTTCGAACCCAGAGCACCTCTTCTGCACCCAGGTACAATGGCTCTTCAACTGTACAGAAGGTGCCAAGACCCTCCAGCAGGACACCCTGCACACGGAAAAGACAAAAACATGACGAGTAAGCACTGTGTTGGTGGAAAAGGGGAGGACTCTGCAAGCACGGGCAGGCTGCTCTGTGCTCTCCCTGCTGCTGCTGCTGCAGCTGCAATAAGGAGCACTGTGGAAAGCTTTGGAGAAGAGCTCCTTGCTGCAATGTTGTCTTCACCCTCCTCTGCACACATGGCCCTCCCTGTCCGCCCAGTATTTCCTAGCATCTCAGAGCACAAGAAGATGCCAGGGCTCTCCCAGAGCACCAAGGGAGGAAACCGCCTCTGTTTCTCTGCTTGATCTCTCCGTTCTGGCCACAGGCAAAAGAGAAGGCCCACGAGGTGCCGACTGGTTTCTCCCACGAGTTCTGCACGTGCTTTCTCTCCAAGTTAGCTAAGGAGCTCCTCTGCCGCACGCTGGCCGGTGGCAGTGCGCTGCCATTGCGCTGGGGGAAGGATCATTCCCAGGGCCCAGGACAGCCTGGGAAACTGCAAGGCTGCAGTGCGAGGGGAGCAGGACGCCAGCCCACCTTGCCGATCACAAGTTGCTGCAGGATGTATCGGGAAACAACATCCCAAACCATGACAATCTCTGTGAAGCAAGGGAAAGAAGTGTCAGGCAGCTCCAAGCTCTGCGCAAGCTGCTCCTCCCGGGGTGACAGAGGCACGCACATTCAAATCAACCAAAAAGCCACTCCGCCAGCTGCCGAGCTCGCCTATGGCACCGTTGCAGGCTGCCCGCCTCCCGCTGATCCCCATGGAGGTGCAGAGAAGAAAGCGGGACAAGGGAAGGGTTTGGCAGAAGGGCAGCGGCCACCTGCCTCCTGGCCAAGGATGCCATCTCCAAGCTCAAGCTATGTTCTGCCCACTGGAGGCCCACGAGGATACAGGAGGAAGAAACAGAGCTTGCGTCAAACAAGAAGAGAGGCGGCATTGGTGGCAGGCTCTTGAGAGACCCGTGGGAATGCCGGGACACCTGCAGCCCCTGGAGGAAGGACCCCTTCCCACCCAGAGCCAGTCCCCAGAGGGCCTCCCCCTTCCCACGCAGATCTGACCCCACACTGCAAATCCCTGAGCAGAGGGAGCTCTGCCCAAAGGAGCTTGGGGCTCAGGGCAGCAGCACAACCAAGAACCATGAGTCCCGCACAACTCTCTGTCTCCCAAGCGGGACAGGACCCCTGGGCGAGGCTCTTACAACAGCCCCCAGCCCTCTGCAGGCTACAGCCCAGGAGCCACAGCTGCTTTGACAACTAACATGGTCTGCAGCACCTGCTGAAGCAGCGCCCAAAGCCCTTACCCTCAGCAGAGAGCTGCAGGAGCACAGGGAACAAAACGGAGTACGCCGGACTGATGATCTGAGTCCAGAAGCCCTCCATCTTGGCTTCCCCCCTGTCCTTGGTTTGCTGGTCGAGCAGGGAAGAAGGATTCTCTTCCCGCGACCTCGCCAAGGACTCCTCTCTCTCCAACGAGCCCCTTATTCTCAGCCCGTGAGGGAGAGCTTCCCCGAGCACTCTCACTGCCTCCTGTGTGCGCTCCTCGTCACCGAGAAGCTCCAAAGGGCAGCAGTGGAGAAGAGCACGGCGAGCAGTGACCAGCAGCGCGCGTACCTGGCAGGGAAGTGACGGGGCCCTGCCAGTCGCTGGGGTCACCTCCTTGTGATGCAGCACAAGCCAGTGTGACCTCAGCGCATGTCACCAGGGGCTGCATGAGGGGAGCGGCAGCTGAAACACCCAGGGAAGGCGGCGATTCCTCCCAGGGAAGGAGATTGTAGTGAGGTGGGGGGGGTCCATCTCTTCTCCAGAATTACCACAGCTAGGACAAGAGGAAATGGCCTCAAGCAGCACCACGGGAGGTTCAGTTAAGACCGTAGGAGGAATGTCTACAGGGTAAGAGTAGCCAAGTGTTGGAACAGGCTGCCCAGGAACATCATGGAGTCACAGTCCCTGGCAGTACTCAAGACGTGTGTGGATGAGGTACTTAAGGACATGGTTTAGCAGGTGTGGTATTGAACTGTTTATAGTTCAACTCAGTGATCTAAAAAGGTGTTTTCTAACCAAAACGGGTCTCTGATTCTATGATTCTAAGGTTTTGGCACTAGCAATGATCAAGGCGGAGCCGGTGTGGAACAGAAGGGGAACATGCCCTTCACACACAGTGTCTGCAGGCGTTTGCCCAGGCTCCTGGGCTCAGCACGAGGCAGCGGGTCCCACTCCATGGCTGTCCCCCATGTCCCGGCAGTGGAGGTTGTGCATGTGGCCTGGGCGCCGTGGTCCTCAAGCCTACTGCAGTGTGATGGCCAAGACTGGGGATGCTGGGGCAGATGTTTTTTCTGGGGGGAGCACTGCCGGATTAGGGGGTGTTTGTGGGGGTGCTGGTAGTCTGGGGCATTGGCCCATTTTGTGGAATATTTCTGTGCTTCAGGGATGTTCCAGTCTTTGTGGACTGGTGCCCATTGAAGCAGGTGGTTCCCATTGCAGTGTTGCTGGTGTTTTGAGGATGCTGCCCTGCTCCTTGGAGGCCCTGGGAAATGCTGCTCGAGACTGGCCCATGCAGCTCTGCAGTTGGTTTTGCATGGCTGGCTCCCATAGGCAGTGCCCGGAGCTCCATGGCTTTTGTGTGTACAGGTGCTCAGCGTGTTTGAAGGGAAGAAAGGCAGAGCAGGGTGGGAAGGTCCTCCCTGCGCTGGGGTCAGTCGCTGTTGCAAATGTCCCATTACATTTTTAGGTGTGAGGGGCTCTTTCTGCATGGGTCCTTGGTCTCAGTACAGGAGGACAGTCAGACTTTTCCTGGAAAAGTGATGACCGCTTCTGCCACTCCGTGCCGCTCTGTGTCCATGGAAGGGCCCCAGCTGCCATCTTGCGTGTCCTGGGCTCATCTCAAGTGGCTGAGGCCAGGAGCTGCAAGGCCCCCAGACACTCCGGTTGCTGCTAGGAAATGGCCTGTGGTGCTGGGAATGGCCCTTAGGCAGCAGGGCAGACGGAGCACCTGGCCCCGGCCAGCAGCATCTCCTCCCTCTGTGAGACAGGGAGAGCTCGTGTGCTCTGCATGGTGCAGAGAGAGGGCCCAAAATGCCTGTGCCCGAGCACTGCAGGATTTGTGTGGCCACACACAGAGGCAACAGAGCCCCGCTCTCTGCGGGGCACCAGACTCCTTCCCTTGCTTGCAACTGGCTGTTCAACTGCTCTGAATGGTGGGCATGCATGTCTTAGGGCACGTGCACTCTGCTGCACAATCATCTGCCAACAGGAAGGGAGAAAGATCTTGGTGGGCTCATCTGGATATGACGTTCCATTGCCAGGGGAGCAGGGCATGATGGTGAGTCCTGAAAGGAAGAGTTAAGTTTCCAAATCCATTCCCTGCACCTTTCTGCCTAAGGAAGTCGCCTGGACAATTCCACCTCAAGAAGATCCTTGAGCATATGGTGCTTCTCGAGTATCTGGCTCCTTTATCCAAGATGCTCTCGAGCCTGAAAGGGGCTCGAAGGTGAAGAGCAGGAGGAAGAATGGCATTCCACGCTAAAAAAGAAGGAAGACTCTCCCTCGTGGCTGTTTCTTCGCAAGCCATAAAGAGCAATGCAGGCATCCTGGCGGCAGCATCCCCCATCCAGGGAGGGAGTTTAGGCCTTCCCACCTGCTGAACCAGGGTGTGTGTAACTCACAAAACATCTTCTTCTATTTTGCCATGCAGAACACAAGACGCTTTGTTTCTCACTGCGTATGAATTGGCATGTCTCAGAGCAGGATTAGGCAAAGTTTTCCCCATGCTACGGTCTCCCGGAGCTGGGAAGGGTCTTTCTTAGAGCCAAGGAAGCTGCCCGCAGGGAGGAGCTGCCAGGCTGCGCAGGACTGCCCCACAGACGTGCCGACTTTGCTTTTGGCTACTGATGGGGGATAGCTTGTGCCTCGCAAGCATGTCCTCTCCCTGCAGCAGCCCGCCTGCCCTTGCTCAAGGCTTGTCCCAGGGTGCAGAAAGCAGTGTCACAGTGCCCAGCGTCATCTCAGGAACGGCTGCCCTGGAGGGCCTTTCCAATGGCCTTTCTTCTTCCTTTTCTCTGGTCAAGACAGGCATGGCCCAGAGCGAGAGTGTCCTGGGATGGGGGCTCCAGGCTCTCCCTGCTGCTCTGTGCCCCCTGCCTGGCCTTCCAAAGATGCCCTGGTGCCACTTGCAAGCATCACACCGCACCAAAGAAAGGCTCACATGAACTCAGAAAGGGAGTTTATTTGGGGGGGAAAAGACATTTCTCCCGGATGCGTCCAGCTTGTGGCCCCGCTGCTCTTTCTTCTGGAGGCTGCACATCACTGAAGCACTGAGGGGAACAGGAGAAAGATGCTGAGTGTGTCATGACATGCAGGTGCCTCCTGGAAATCCAGTGGCACATCCCAGCCCCACCCCATTTCCGTGCAAGGGATGGCTGGGCCAGGCACAGGCGAGGCCAAGCTCCAAGGGCACTTGTGTGCCCTGGCGTAGGGGGCAGCGAAAGACCCTCTTTCCCCCGGGCCTTGGCACAAAGGGCTTGGCAGGAGCAGGGACCCTGCCTGCCTTGGGAGCTACTTACCGGCGAGCCTCCTCCTGCAGCTGCAGCCTCTGGCGGTTTTGGACCACCTTCTCCCTCCAGCGATCCCGGAGGACTTTGTAGGATTCCACGAGCTGCAAGGTCTGCTTTGCTCGTGGCGAGAGATACCTGCAAAGGATCAACAAAGTCCTGCTGCTGCTCCCTGGGGGCCCCTTGGGGCTTCTTCTCTCCTCAGCCCCTGCACATCCCCACCAGCTCAAAGGAGGGCCTGTCGTCTGCCGTGCTCAGCAGCTGAGTGCCAGCACCTGCACAGGGTCGGGAGCCACCATGGTGCCAGGCCCTGCCTGGCAGCTGGCATGCCAGGGCACACTCACTTGTCAGGGGGCACCCCTCTGTGTGGGGAACAGTGCTGCTCAGGGTGGCGTGCAGGCTTCAGCACTCGGATCTGTATTGCAAGAGCAAGAAGAAGAAATGGTTTCAGTGGGGAGGAGAGAACGGGGGAGAGAGCACTAGCCCACTCATAGAGGAGGCGCCTAAGCGTTCCAGAGCCGTGCTCAGGCTATACAAGCAGCTGATGCAACGGGCTACAAAAGCTGGCTTCCTGGATGATGCACCCTGTTCTGAGGGCTGTCAAAGGCATCCCATAGGGTCTCTTTTCAAGCAGGGTCCCCACTGGGACATTGGGGAATTGTTGGCTGTTGCTCTTCCCCCTCTCTTCCACCACTGCCCTGAGCCCCCGTGGCTCCTTGTCCTGTGTCAGCACAGTGGGAATATGGCTCTCTGCTGCCCTAACTGATCAGGGACGAAAGAGCCACCGGCATCTTTCTAATGCCTTTGAGTGCAAACCCACCCATTTCTGCGATTAACAAAGCCCCAGAAGACATGTTGTAGATGTTATATGAGTAGGCAGACGCTTGCAAGTGTGGAGACAATTTGCATCATTGCAGGACACATCCCAAAGAGGCCACTGGGGGTTGTAGGGAGCCCGCGCTCGGGGCCCTTTCCGCGACATCCCATCACACACCTGTGCGGCAGCCCTGGGAGCAGCACGGGCAGCAGAAGTCCGAGGAGCGGATGGAGGATGTGGGCGGTGCTCCACTTTCCCCTCCTTCTGACCCAAAGGGTCCTTCATGTGCCCCACTTGTTTGTTCAAGTTGCTGAGAAGACACCATGAAAGGCAAGAGGTTTAGGACAGGGGGCATTTTATCCCACAAGGAAAAGGATGGGATTCCCTGCAGTCTCGAGGGACTCCTTCCTGGATAAACACTCCTGCACTAGGCATTTCCATTTGGCTCCCCAAAACGTCCTGACACTGGAGGAAAGTTAAGGCCATGGGAGGCTCCCATGCAAAGTGCTAAAGAGCCTGAAGGGGACTAGGAGCTAGAAAAGAGCAGGAGGAAGAATGGCATTCTGTGCTAGAACCGGAGGAGGGCTCTCCCTAGTGTCTGTTTCTTCGCCAGCCATAAAGAGCGATGCAGGCATCCTGGCAGCAGCATCCCCCATCCGGGGAGGGAGTTTAGGCCTTCCCGCCTGCTGAACCCCGGTGTGTGTTACTCACAAAACATCTTCTTCCATTTTTGCATCCAGAACATAAGACGCTTCCTTTCCCACTGCATATGAATTGACATGTCTCAGAGCAGGATTTAGGCAAGGTTTTCCCCATGCTATGGTCTCCCGGAGCTGAGAAGGGTCTTTCTTAGAGCCAAGGAAGCTGCCCGCAGGGAGGAGCTGCCAGGCTGCGCAGGACTGCCCCACAGGCGTGCCGACTTTGCTTTTGGCTACTGATGGGGGATAGCTTGTGCCTTGCAAGCATATCCTCTCCCTGCGGCAGCCCGCCTGCCCTTGCTCAAGGCTTGTCCCAGGGTACAGAAAGCAGTGTCACAGCGCCCAGCGTCATCTCAGGAACGGCTGCCCTGGAGGGCCCTTCCAATGGCCTTTCTTCTTCCTTTTCTCTGGTCAAGACAGGCATGGCTCAGAGCGAGAGTGTCCCGGGATGGGGACTCCACGCTCTCCCTGCTGTCCTCTGCCCCCTGCCTGCCCTTCCAAAGATGCCCTGGTGCCACTTGTAAGCTTCACACCGCACCAAAGAAAGGCTCACATGAACTCAGAAAGGGAGTTTATTTTGGGGGGAAAAAGACATTTCTCCCGGATGCGTCCAGCTTGTGGCCCCGCTGCTCTTTCTTCTGGAGGCTGCTCATCACTGAAGCACTGAGGGGAACAGGAGAAAGTTGCTGAGTGTGTCATGACATGCAGGTGCCTCCTGGAAATCCAATGGCACATCCCAGCCCCACCCCATTTCCGTGCAAGGGATGGCTGGGCCGGGCACAGGGGAGGCCAAGCTCCAAGGGCACTTGTGTGCCCTGGCGTAGGGGGCAGCGAAAGACCCTCTTTCCCCCGGGCCTTGGCACAAAGGGCTTGGCAGGAGCAGGGACCCTGCCTGCCTTGGGAGCTACTTACCGGCGAGCCTCCTCCTGCAGCTGCAGCCTCTGGCGGTTTTGGAACACCTTCTCCCTCCAGCGATCCCGGAGGACTTTGTAGGATTCCACGAGCTGCAAGGTCTGCTTTGCTCGTGGCGAGAGATACCTGCAAAGGATCAACAAAGTCCTGCTGCTGCTCCCTGGGGGCCCCTTGGGGCTTCTTCTCTCCTCAGTCCCTGCACATCCCCACCAGCTCAAAGGAGGGCCTGTCGTCTGCCGTGCTCAGCAGCTGAGTGCCAGCACCTGCACAGGGTCAGGAGCCACCATGGTGCCAGGCCCTGCCTGGCAGCTGGCATGCCAGGGCACACTCACTTGTCAGGGGGCACCCCTCTGTGTGGGGAACAGTGCTGCTCAGGGTGGCGTGCAGGCTTCAGCACTCGGATCTGTATTGCAAGAGCAAGAAGAAGAAATCGTTTCAGCAGGGAGGAGAGAACGGGGGAGAGAGCACTAGCCCACTCATAGAGGAGGCACCTAAGCCTTCCAGGGCCGTGCTCAGGCTATACAAGCAGCTGATGCAACGGGCTACAAGAGCTGGCTTCCTGGATGATGCACCCTGTTCTGAGGGCTGTCAAAGGCATCCCATAGGGTCTCTTTTCAAGCAGGGTCCACACTGGGACATTGGGGAATTGTTGGCTGTTGCTCTTCCCCCTCTCTTCCACCACTGCCCTGAGCCCCCCTGGCTCCTTGTCCTGTGTCAGCACAGTGGGAATATGGCTCTCTGCTGCCCTAACTGATCAGGGACGAAAGAGCCACCGGCATCTTTCTAATGCCTTTGAGTGCAAACCCACCCATTTCTGCGATTAACAAAGCCCCAGAAGAGGTGTTGCAGAAGTTATATGAGTAGGCAGATGCTTGCAAGTGTGGAGACAATTTGCATCATTGCAGGACACATCCCAAAGAGGCCACTGGGGGTTGTAGGGAGCCCGCGCTCAGGGCCCTTTCCGCGACATCCCATCACACACCTGTGCGGCAGCCCTGGGAGCAGCATGGGCAGCAGAAGTCCGAGGAGCGGATGGAGGATGTGGGCGGTGCTCCACTTTCCCCTCCTTCTGCCCCAAAGGGTCCTTCATGTGCCCTGCTTGTTTGTTCAAGTTGCTGAGAAGACACCATGAAAGGCAAGAGGTTTAGGACAGGGAGCATTTGTTCCCACAAGGAAAAGGATGGGATTCCCTGCAGTCTCGAGGCACTCTTTCCTGGACAAACACTCCTGCACTAGGCATTTCCATTTGGCTCCCCAAGATATCCTGACGCTGGAGGAAAGCTATGGCCATGGGAGGCTCCCACGCAAAGTGCTACATGCTTGCCTTCCAGCAGGAGAACAGCCTTAAGTGGGGCATGTGTCGGGAGCCTTTTGGAGGCCCTAGGCCCAGCATGTGCAAAGGGGCCCGCTCTGGTGCAGAGGTCCAAACAAGCGCAGCCCTCGTCCCTTCCGCCTCCGCCAAGGCTCTCACCTGGCAGCAGGCTGCTTCTCGGGGCCTTGCCGCCTCCTGCCTGCCCCCCAGCTTGGCAGCATGGGCAGACACAGCTCCTTGCGCTGCCGTAGTTGCTTTCTAGGCTGCCACTCTGCAAGGAGGAAGGGAGGAAGCTCTTGAGCAGAGCCTGCTGAGCAGCACCTTTCCAGGTGGCTGCTGTGAGGCAGCGTGGGGGGACAGGGAGCCAACGTGCCCCGCAGGCCGGCAGCTTTGGCCTTACCTCTCTTGGCCCTGGGACACTGGGGCACCTCAGGCTTCTTCTGCGTGCGTGGAGGGGCAGCGGGAGCAGCCTTGGCTTCTGGGCTGCCTTCCTCCACAAGCTGAAACCTGGAAAGCAGAAGACAAGGCAGGTTTGAAGAAAGGGGGCTGTCTGCCCCTGGCCTCTTGCTGGCACTAATGCTCCTCCCTGTTGTCGGAGAACACCTTGCCTGCCATCTGCTTCTTGGAGGGTTTTTGCCAGTGTCTGTCCAAAGGCAGAGGACGTGGCTTAAGTTCTTGAGAGCAGTGAGCATGGGCAGTGCAGAGTGCGAGCAGCATCTAGGGGGCGGCCCTGTCAGCAAAGCTAAGGGCTGCAGAGGAAACGCACTCACCTCGGGAACACGTGGACTCGGCTAGACCTGGTGCCAGGAGTAACGATGTTTCCGCTTGGCTCAGCAGGATCCGCTGCCCAAGGGACCTGCAAGGCAGCCCGGGCCCGTTGGGAGGTTTCTGAGGCAGCTCCCTGCCTGCTGACAAAGGCAGCAGCCCCTCGTCCTGCTACAGGAGGAGCCTGTCGCTGCAAATCCCTCTTCTGAGTCCTCTGCCATGCACATTAGCCCTAGTTGTGGAGTGGAGATGCTCCACCGCAAAGACTTGCAAGTGCTCAATAGGCATGCCAAGCATTTAGTAGAGACAGGCATCCAGGAAGACAGGGAGTGTTTTCCTTGGGAGTGGGGAATTTGGTGGGGGGACACGCACTGCGGAAGGTGTTTGTGTAGCCCGCCACATCGAGGATGGCCACGAAGGATTCCCAAAGCAATGGAAGTAGGCCTGGGAAGCTGAGCAACTTACACTGCGAAGGGCTGCAAAGAGGCTTGCCCTTCTCCCCAGCCGTTGGATGCAGCTGGCGTAAAACATCATGCAGAGCGTGTCTCCCTGGCGACTCAGCACACCAATGTCCCGGAAGGCAAAGGCCACATTCTGCTTGTTCTCCAAGTGGAAAGAGAATAAGTGGATGGTCTCTTCCACACAGGCTTCCACCACACGCCGTGGCAAGGACGTCACCAGGGACAAGAGCTGGTAGTTCAGTGGCTCGATTTCGATGTCGTCTGCAAGGAAGTCAAGCAGTGTCAGTGCTGCAGCAGGCGCAATTTCCAGGACTAGGTGAGAAAGATAATGGGAGTGGCAGAGAGATGAAAGTGGGGGCAGGTTAGGGCAAGAGAGCCCAGCTTGCTGCAACACTTGCAGCAGAAGACTCCAGAGGAGGTCCTTCCCAAGAAAGAGCTCTCTGTGTGGGGAGTTGCGCAGGGGGAGCTCTGTGTGTTCCCCTAGTTGTGGAGGGCATTGCCTGCTTGTGGCAGCCCCTGCAAAGCGCAGGGAGCACACTCCCAGCCTGGGTACAGTGGCAAGGGGAAGCGGAGGGTGGTCCCTGCTGTCTCACCAGGGAGAGTCACTTCGGGGCACGTGAGCCCACGCGGCCAGACCATCTGCATGCCCAACTTGAAAATGGGTCTTCGAACCCAGAGCACCTCTTCTGCACCCAGGTACAATGGCTCTTCAACTGTACAGAAGGTGCCAAGACCCTCCAGCAGGACACCCTGCACACGGAAAAGACAAAAACATGACGAGTAAGCAGTGTGTTGGTGGAAAAGGGGAGGACTCTGCAAGCACGGGCAGGCTGCTCTGTGCTCTCCCTGCTGCTGCTGCTGCAGCTGTAATAAGAAGCACTGTAGAAAGCTTTGGAGGAGAGGTGCTTGCTGCAATGTTGTCTTCACCCTCCTCTGCACATATGGCCCTCCCTGTCCTCCCAGTATTTCCTAGCATCTCAGAGCACAAGAAGATGCCAGGGCTCTCCCAGAGCACCAAGGGAGGAAACTGCCTCTGTTTCTCTGCTTGATCTCTCCGTTCTGGCCACAGGCAAAAGAGTAGGCCCACAAGGTGCCGACTGGTTTCTCCCACGAGTTCTGCACGTGCTTTCTCCCCAAGTTAGCTAAGGAGCTGCTCTGCCGCACGCTGGCCGGTGGCAGTGCGCTGCCATGGCGCTGGGGGAAGGATCATTCCCAGGGCCCAGGACAGCCTGGGAAACTGCAAGGCTGCAGTGCGAGGGGAGCAGGACGCCAGCCCACCTTGCCGATCACAAGTTGCTGCAGGATGTATCGGGAAACAACATCCCAAACCATGACAATCTCTGTGAAGCAAGGGAAAGAAGTGTCAGGCAGCTCCAAGCTCTGCGCAAGCTGCTCCTCCCGGGGTGACAGAGGCACGCACATTCAAATCAACCAAAAAGCCACTCCGCCAGCTGCCGAGCTCGCCTATGGCACCGTTGCAGGCTGCCCGCCTCCCGCTGATCCCCATGGAGGTGCAGAGAAGAAAGCAGGACAAGGGAAGGGTTTGGCAGAAGGGCAGCGGCCACCTGCCTCCTGGCCAAGGATGCCATCTCCAAGCTCAAGCTATGTTCTGCCCACTGGAGGCCCACGAGGATACAGGAGGAAGAAACAGAGCTTGCGTCAAACAAGAAGAGAGGCGGCATTGGTGGCAGGCTCTTGAGAGACCCGTGGGAATGCCGGGACACCTGCAGCCCCTGGAGGAAGGACCCCTTCCCACCCAGAGCCAGTCCCCAGAGGGCCTCCCCCTTCCCAGGCAGATCTGACCCCACACTGCAACTCCCTGAGCAGAGGGAGCTCTGCCCAAAGGAGCTTGGGGCTCAGGGCAGCAGCACAACCAAGAACCATGAGTCCCACACAACTCTCTGTCTCCCAAGCGGGACAGGACCCCTGGGCGAGGCTCTTACAACAGCCCCCAACCCTCTGCAGGCTACAGCCCAGGAGCCACAGCTGCTTTGACAACTAACATGGTCTGCAGCACCTGCTGAAGCAGCGCCCAAAGCCCTTACCCTCAGCAGAGAGCTGCAGGAGCACAGGGAACAAAACGGAGTACGCCGGACTGATGATCTGAGTCCAGAAGCCCTCCATCTTGGCTTCCCACCTGTCCTTGGTTCGCTGGTCAAGCAGGGAAGAAGGATTCTCTTCCCGTGACCTCGCCAAGGACTCCTCTCTCTCCAACGAGCCCCTTGTTCTCAGCCCGTGAGGGAGAGCTTCCCCGAGCACTCTCACTGCCTCCTGTGTGCGCTCCTCGTCACCGAGAAGCTCCAAAGGGCAGCAGTGGAGCAGAGCACGGCGAGCAGTGACCAGCAGCGCACGTGCCTGGCAGGGAAGTGACGGGGCCCTGCCAGTCGCTGGGGTCACCTCCTTGTGATGCAGCACAAGCCAGTGTGACCTCAGCGCATGTCACCAGGGGCTGCATGAGGGGAGCGGCAGCTGAAACACCCAGGGAAGGCGGCGATTCCTCCCAGGGAAGGAGATTGTAGTGAGGTGGGGGGGGTCCATCTCTTCTCCAGAATTACCACAGCTAGGACAAGAGGAAATGGCCTCAAGCAGCACCAGGGGAGGTTCAGTTAAGACCGTAGGAGGAATGCCTACAGGGTAAGAGTAGCCAAGTGTTGGAACAGGCTGCCCAGGAACATCATGGAGTCACAGTCCCTGGCAGTACTCAAGACGTGTGTGGATGAGGTACTTAAGGACATGGTTTAGCAGGTGTGGTATTGAACTGTTTATAGTTCAACTCAGTGATCTAAAAAGGTGTTTTCTAACCAAAACGGGTCTCTGATTCTATGATTCTAAGGTTTTGGCACTAGCAATGATCAAGGCGGAGCTGGTGTGGAACAGAAGGGGAACATGCCCTTCACACACAGTGTCTGCAGGCGTTTGCCCAGGCTCCTGGGCTCAGCACGAGGCAGCGGGTCCCACTCCATGGCTGTCCCCCATGTCCCGGCAGTGGAGGTTGTGCATGTGGCCTGGGCGCCGTGGTCCTCATGCCCGGTGTAGTGTGATGGCCAAGACTGGGGATGCTGGGGCAGATGTTTTTTCTGGGGGGAGCACTGCCGGATTAGGGGGTGTTTGTGGGGGTGCTGGTAGTCTGGGGCATTGGCCCATTTTGTGGAATATTTCTGTGCTTCAGGGATGTTCCAGTCTTTGTGGACTGGTGCCCATTGAAGCGGGTGCTTCCGGTTGCAGTGTTGCTGGTGTTTTGAGGATGCTGCCCTGCTCCTTGGAGGCCCTGGGAAATGCTGCTCGAGACTGGCCCATGCAGCTCCGCAGTTGGTTTTGCATGGCTGGCTCCCATAGGCAGTGCCCGGAGCTCCATGGCTTTTGTGTGTACAGGTGCTCAGCGTGTTTGAAGGGAAGAAAGGCAGAGCAGGGTGGGAAGGTCCTCCCTGCGCTGGGGTCGGTCGCTGTTGCAAATGTCCCATTACATTTTTAGGTGTGAGGGGCTCTTTCTGCATGGGTCCTTGGTCTCAGTACAGGAGGAGAGTCAGACTTTTCCTGGAAAAGTGATGACCGCTTCTGCCACTCCGTGCCGCTCTGTGTCCATGGAAGGGCCCCAGCTGCCATCTTGCGTGTCCTGGGCTCATCTCAAGTGGCTGAGGCCAGGAGCTGCAAGGCCCCCAGACACTCCGGTTGCTGCTAGGAAATGGCCTGTGGTGCTGGGAATGGCCCTTAGGCAGCAGGACAGACGGAGCACCTGGCCCCGGCCAGCAGCATCTCCTCCCTCTGTGAGACAGGGAGAGTTCCTGAGCTCTGCATGGTGCAGAGAGAGGGCCCAAAATGCCTGTGCCCGAGCACCGCAGGATTTGTGTGGCCACACACTGAGGCAACGGAGCCCCGCTCTCTGAGGGGCACCAGTCTCCTTCCCTTGCTTGCAACTGGCTGTTCAACTGCTCTGAATGGTGGGCATGCATGTCTTAGGGCACGTGCACTCTGCTGCACAATCATCTGCCAACAGGAAGGGAGAAAGAGCTTCTTGGTGTGCTGATCTGGACATGACGTCCCATTGCCAGGGCAGCAGCGCATGCTGGTGAGTCCTGAGAGGAAGAGTTAACTTTCTAAATCCATTCCCTGCACCTTTCTGCCTAAGGAAGTCACCTGGACAATTCCACCCCAAGAAGATCCTTGAGCATATGGTGCTTCTCGAGTATCTGGCTCCTTTATCCAAGATGCTTTCGAGCCTGAAAGGGACTAGGAGCTGGAGAAGAGCAGGAGGAAGAATGGCATTCTGTGCTAGAACCGGAGGAGGGCTCTCCCTAGTGTCTGTTTCTTCGCCAGCCATAAAGAGCGATGCAGGCATCCTGGCAGCAGCATCGCGGGGGAGGGAGTTTAGGCCTTCCTGCCTGCTGAACCCCGGTGTGTGTTACTCACAAAACATCTTCTTCCATTTTTGCATCCAGAACATAAGACGCTTCCTTTCCCACTGCATATGAATTGACATGTCTCACAGCAGGATTTAGGCAAGGTTTTCCCCATGCTATGGTCTCCTGGAGCTGGGAAGGGTCTTTCTTAGAGCCAAGGAAGCTGCCCGCAGGGAGGAGCTGCCAGGCTGCGCAGGACTGCCCCACAGGCGTGCCGACTTTGCTTTTGGCTACTGATGGGGGATAGCTTGTGCCTCGCAAGCATATACTCTCCCTGCGGCAGCCCGCCTGCCCTTGCTCAAGGCTTGTCCCAGGGTACAGAAAGCAGTGTCACAGCGCCCAGCGTCATCTCAGGAACGGCTGCCCTGGAGGGCCCTTCCAATGGCCTTTCTTCTTCCTTTTCTCTGGTCAAGACAGGCATGGCTCAGAGCGAGAGTGTCCCGGGATGGAGGCTCCACGCTCCCCCTGCTACCCCGTGCCCCCTGCCAGCCCTTCCAAAGATGCCCTGGTGCCACTTGTAAGCTTCACACCGCACCAAAGAAAGGCTCACATGAACTCAGAAAGGGAGTTTATTTTGGGGGGAAAAAGACATTTCTCCCGGGTGCGTCCAGCTTGTGGCCCCGCTGCTCTTTCTTCTGGAGGCTGCTCATCACTGAAGCACTGAGGGGAACAGGAGAAAGTTGCTGAGTGTGTCATGACATGCAGGTGCCTCCTGGAAATCCAATGGACATCCCAGCCCCACCCCATTTCCGTGCAAGGGATGGCTGGGCCAGGCACAGGAGAGGCCAAGCTCCAAGGGCACTTGTGTGCCCTGGTGTAGGGGGCAGCGAAAGACCCTCTTTCCCCCGGGCCTTGGCACAAAGGGCTTGGCAGGAGCAGGGACCCTGCCTGCCTTGGGAGCTACTTACCGGCGAGCCTCCTCCTGCAGCTGCAGCCTCTGGCGGTTTTGCACCACCTTCTCCCTCCAGCGATCCCGGAGGACTTTGTAGGATTCCACGAGCTGCAAGGTCTGCTTTGCTCGTGGCGAGAGATACCTGCAAAGGATCAACAAAGTCCTGCTGCTGCTCCCTGGGGGCCCCTTGGGGCTTCTTCTCTCCTCAGCCCCTGCACATCCCCACCAGCTCAAAGGAGGGCCTGTCGTCTGCCGTGCTCAGCAGCTGAGTGCCAGCACCTGCACAGGGTCGGGAGCCACCATGGTGCCAGGCCCTGCCTGGCAGCTGGCATGCCAGGGCACACTCACTTGTCAGGGGGCACCCCTCTGTGTGGGGAACAGTGCTGCTCAGGGTGGCGTGCAGGCTTCAGCACTCGGATCTGTATTGCAAGAGCAAGAAGAAGAAATGGTTTCAGTGGGGAGGAGAGAACGGGGGAGAGAGCACTAGCCCACTCATAGAGGAGGCGCCTAAGCGTTCCAGAGCCGTGCTCAGGCTATACAAGCAGCTGATGCAACGGGCTACAAAAGCTGGCTTCCTGGATGATGCACCCTGTTCTGAGGGCTGTCAAAGGCATCCCATAGGATCTCTTTTCAAGCAGGGTCCACACTGGGACATTGGGGAATTGTTGGCTGTTGCTCTTCCCCCTCTCTTCCACCACTGCCCTGAGCCCCCCTGGCTCCTTGTCCTGTGTCAGCACAGTGGGAATATGGCTCTCTGCTGCCCTAACTGATCAGGGACGAAAGATGCACCGGCATCTTTCCAATGCCTTCGAGGGCAAACCCACCCATTTCTGCAATTAACAAAACCGCAGAAGAGGTGTTGCAGAAGTTATATGAGTAGCCAGAGTCTTGCAAGTGTGGAGACAATTTGCATCATTGCAGGAGTCATCTCAAAGAGGCCACTGGGGGTTGTAGGGAGCCCGCGCTCAGGGCCCTTTCCGCGACATCCCATCACACACCTGTGCGGCAGCCCTGGGAGCAGCACGGGCAGCAGAAGTCCGAGGAGCAGCCGGAGGATGCGGGCGGTGCTCCACTTTCCCCTCCTTCTGCCCCAAAGGGTCCTTCATGTGCCCAGCTTGTTTGATCAAGTTGCTGAGAAGACACCATGAGAGGCAAGAGGTTTAGGACAGGGGGCATTTTATCCCACAAGGAAAAGGATGGGATTCCCTGCAGTCTCGAGGGACTCCTTCCTGGATAAACACTCCTGCACTAGGCATTTCCATTTGGCTCCCCAAAACGTCCTGACACTGGAGGAAAGTTAAGGCCATGGGAGGCTCCCATGCAAAGTGCTACATGCTGGCCTTCCAGCAGGAGAACAGCCTTAAGTGGGGCATGTGTCGGGAGCCTTCTGGAGGCCCTAGGCCCAGCATGTGCAAAGGGGCCCGCTCTGGTGCAGAGGTCCAAACAAGCGCAGCCCTCGTCCCTTCCGCCTCCGCCAAGGCTCTCACCTGGCAGCAGGCTGCTTCTCGGGGCCTTGCCGCCTCCTGCCTGCCCCCCAGCTTGGCAGCATGGGCAGACACAGCTCCTTGCGCTGCCGCAGGATCTTTCTAGGCTGCCATTCTGCAAGGAGGAAGGGAGGAAGCTCTTGAGCAGAGCCTGCTGAGCAGCACCTTTCCAGGTGGCTGCTGGGAGGCAGCGTGGGGGGACAGGGAACCAACATGCCCCGCAGGCCGGCAGCTTTGGCCTTACCTCTCTTGGCCCTGGGACACTGGGGCACCTCAGGCTTCTTCTGCGTGCGTGGAGGGGCAGCAGAAGCAGCCTTGGCTTCTGGGCTGCCTTCCTCCACAAGCTGAAACCTGGAAAGCAGAAGACAAGGCAGGTTTGAAGAAAGGGGGCTGTCTGCCCCTGGCCTCTTGCTGGCACTAATGCTCCTCCCTGTTGTCGGAGAACACCTTGCCTGCCATCTGCTTCTTGGAGGGTTTTTGCCAGTGTCTGTCCAAAGGCAGAGGACGTGGCTTAAATTCTTGAGAGCAGTGAGCATGGGCAGTGCAGAGTGCGAGCAGCATCTAGGGGCCGGCCCTGTCAGCAAAGCTAAGGGCTGCAGAGGAAACGCACTCACCTCGGGAACACGTGGACTCGGCTAGACCTGGTGCCAGGAGTAACGATGTTTCCGCTTGGCTCAGCAGGATCCGCTGCCCAAGGGACCTGCAAGGCAACCCGGGCCCATTGGGAGGTTTCTGAGGCAGCTCCCTGCCTGCTGACAAAGGCAGCAGCCCCTCGTCCTGCTACAGGAGGAGCCTGTCGCTGCAAATCCCTCTTCTGAGTCCTCTGCCATGCACATTAGCCCTAGTTGTGGAGTGGAGATGCTCCACCGCAAAGACTTGCAAGTGCTCAATAGCCATACCAAGCATTTAGTAGAGACGGGCATCCAGGAAGACAGGGAGTGTTTTCCTTGGGAGTGGGGAATTTGGTGGGGGGACACGCACTACGGAAGGTGTTTGTGTAGCCCGCCACATCGAGGATGGCCACGAAGGATTCCCAAAGCAATGGAAGTAGGCCTGGGAAGCTGAGCAACTTACACTGCGAAGGGCTGCAAAGAGGCTTGCCCTTCTCCCCAGCCGTTGGATGCAGCTGGCGTAAAACATCATGCAGAGCGTGTCTCCCTGGCGACTCAGCACACCAATGTCCCGGAAGGCAAAGGCCACATTCTGCTTGTTCTCCAAGTGGAAAGAGAATAAGTGGATGGTCTCTTCCACACAGGCTTCCACCACACGCCGTGGCAAGGACGTCACCAGGGACAAGAGCTGGTAGTTCAGTGGCTCGATTTCGATGTCGTCTGCAAGGAAGTCAAGCAGTGTCAGTGCTGCAGCAGGCGCAATTTCCAGGACTAGGTGAGAAAGATAATGGGAGTGGCAGAGAGATGAAAGTGGGGGCAGGTTAGGGCAAGAGAGCCCAGCTTGCTGCAACACTTGCAGCAGAAGACTCCAGAGGAGGTCCTTCCCAAGAAAGAGCTCTCTGTGTGGGGAGTTGCGCAGGGGGAGCTCTGTGTGTTCCCCTAGTTGTGGAGGGCATTGCCTGCTTGTGGCAGCCCCTGCAAAGCGCAGGGAGCACACTCCCAGCCTGGGTACAGTGGCAAGGGGAAGCGGAGGGTGGTCCCTGCTGTCTCACCAGGGAGAGTCACTTCGGGGCACGTGAGCCCACGCGGCCAGACCATCTGCATGCCCAACTTGAAAATGGGTCTTCGAACCCAGAGCACCTCTTCTGCACCCAGGTACAATGGCTCTTCAACTGTACAGAAGGTGCCAAGACCCTCCAGCAGGACACCCTGCACACGGAAAAGACAAAAACATGACGAGTAAGCAGTGTGTTGGTGGAAAAGGGGAGGACTCTGCAAGCACGGGCAGGCTGCTCTGTGCTCTCCCTGCTGCTGCTGCTGCAGCTGTAATAAGAAGCACTGTAGAAAGCTTTGGAGGAGAGGTGCTTGCTGCAATGTTGTCTTCACCCTCCTCTGCACATATGGCCCTCCCTGTCCTCCCAGTATTTCCTAGCATCTCAGAGCACAAGAAGATGCCAGGGCTCTCCCAGAGCACCAAGGGAGGAAACTGCCTCTGTTTCTCTGCTTGATCTCTCCGTTCTGGCCACAGGCAAAAGAGTAGGCCCACAAGGTGCCGACTGGTTTCTCCCACGAGTTCTGCACGTGCTTTCTCCCCAAGTTAGCTAAGGAGCTGCTCTGCCGCACGCTGGCCGGTGGCAGTGCGCTGCCATGGCGCTGGGGGAAGGATCATTCCCAGGGCCCAGGACAGCCTGGGAAACTGCAAGGCTGCAGTGCGAGGGGAGCAGGACGCCAGCCCACCTTGCCGATCACAAGTTGCTGCAGGATGTATCGGGAAACAACATCCCAAACCATGACAATCTCTGTGAAGCAAGGGAAAGAAGTGTCAGGCAGCTCCAAGCTCTGCGCAAGCTGCTCCTCCCGGGGTGACAGAGGCACGCACATTCAAATCAACCAAAAAGCCACTCCGCCAGCTGCCGAGCTCGCCTATGGCACCGTTGCAGGCTGCCCGCCTCCCGCTGATCCCCATGGAGGTGCAGAGAAGAAAGCAGGACAAGGGAAGGGTTTGGCAGAAGGGCAGCGGCCACCTGCCTCCTGGCCAAGGATGCCATCTCCAAGCTCAAGCTATGTTCTGCCCACTGGAGGCCCACGAGGATACAGGAGGAAGAAACAGAGCTTGCGTCAAACAAGAAGAGAGGCGGCATTGGTGGCAGGCTCTTGAGAGACCCGTGGGAATGCCGGGACACCTGCAGCCCCTGGAGGAAGGACCCCTTCCCACCCAGAGCCAGTCCCCAGAGGGCCTCCCCCTTCCCAGGCAGATCTGACCCCACACTGCAACTCCCTGAGCAGAGGGAGCTCTGCCCAAAGGAGCTTGGGGCTCAGGGCAGCAGCACAACCAAGAACCATGAGTCCCACACAACTCTCTGTCTCCCAAGCGGGACAGGACCCCTGGGCGAGGCTCTTACAACAGCCCCCAACCCTCTGCAGGCTACAGCCCAGGAGCCACAGCTGCTTTGACAACTAACATGGTCTGCAGCACCTGCTGAAGCAGCGCCCAAAGCCCTTACCCTCAGCAGAGAGCTGCAGGAGCACAGGGAACAAAACGGAGTATGCCGGACTGATGATCTGAGTCCAGAAGCCCTCCATCTTGGCTTCCCCCCTGTCCTTGGTTTGCTGGTCGAGCAGGGAAGAAGGATTCTCTTCCCGCGACCTCGCCAAGGACTCCTCTCTCTCCAACGAGCCCCTTATTCTCAGCCCGTGAGGGAGAGCTTCCCCGAGCACTCTCACTGCCTCCTGTGTGCGCTCCTCGTCACCGAGAAGCTCCAAAGGGCAGCAGTGGAGCAGAGCACGGTGAGCAGTGACCAGCAGCGCACGTGCCTGGCAGGGAAGTGACGGGGCCCTGCCAGTCGCTGGGGTCACCTCCTTGTGATGCAGCACAAGCCAGTGTGACCTCAGCGCATGTCACCAGGGGCTGCATGAGGGGAGCGGCAGCTGAAACACCCAGGGAAGGCGGCGATTCCTCCCAGGGAAGGAGATTGTAGTGAGGTGGGGGGGGTCCATCTCTTCTCCAGAATTACCACAGCTAGGACAAGAGGAAATGGCCTCAAGCAGCACCAGGGGAGGTTCAGTTAAGACCGTAGGAGGAATGTCTACAGGGTAAGAGTAGCCAAGTGTTGGAACAGGCTGCCCAGGAACATCATGGAGTCACAGTCCCTGGCAGTACTCAAGACGTGTGTGGATGAGGTACTTAAGGACATGGTTTAGCAGGTGTGGTATTGAACTGTTTATAGTTCAACTCAGTGATCTAAAAAGGTGTTTTCTAACCAAAACGGGTCTCTGATTCTATGATTCTAAGGTTTTGGCACTAGCAATGATCAAGGCGGAGCTGGTGTGGAACAGAAGGGGAACATGCCCTTCACACACAGTGTCTGCAGGCGTTTGCCCAGGCTCCTGGGCTCAGCACGAGGCAGCGGGTCCCACTCCATGGCTGTCCCCCATGTCCCGGCAGTGGAGGTTGTGCATGTGGCCTGGGCGCCGTGGTCCTCATGCCCGGTGTAGTGTGATGGCCAAGACTGGGGATGCTGGGGCAGATGTTTTTTCTGGGGGGAGCACTGCCGGATTAGGGGGGTGTTTGTGGGGGTGCTGGTAGTCTGGGGCATTGGCCCATTTTGTGGAATATTTCTGTGCTTCAGGGATGTTCCAGTCTTTGTGGACTGGTGCCCATTGAAGCGGGTGCTTCCGGTTGCAGTGTTGCTGGTGTTTTGAGGATGCTGGCCCTGCTCCTTGGAGGCCCTGGGAAATGCTGCTCGAGACTGGCCCATGCAGCTCTGCAGTTGGTTTTGCATGGCTGGCTCCCATAGGCAGTGCCCGGAGCTCCATGGCTTTTGTGTGTACAGGTGCTCAGCGTGTTTGAAGGGAAGAAAGGCAGAGCAGGGTGGGAAGGTCCTCCCTGCGCTGGGGTCGGTCCCTGTTGCAAATGTCCCATTACATTTTTAGGTGTGAGGGGCTCTTTCTGCATGGGTCCTTGGTCTCAGTACAGGAGGACAGTCAGACTTTTCCTGGAAAAGTGATGACCGCTTCTGCCACTCCGTGCCGCTCTGTGTCCATGGAAGGGCCCCAGCTGCCATCTTGCGTGTCCTGGGCTCATCTCAAGTGGCTGAGGCCAGGAGCTGCAAGGCCCCCAGACACTCCGGTTGCTGCTAGGAAATGGCCTGTGGTGCTGGGAATGGCCCTTAGGCAGCAGGACAGACGGAGCACCTGGCCCCGGCCAGCAGCATCTCCTCCCTCTGTGAGACAGGGAGAGTTCCTGAGCTCTGCATGGTGCAGAGAGAGGGCCCAAAATGCCTGTGCCCGAGCACCGCAGGATTTGTGTGGCCACACACTGAGGCAACGGAGCCCCGCTCTCTGAGGGGCACCAGTCTCCTTCCCTTGCTTGCAACTGGCTGTTCAACTGCTCTGAATGGTGGGCATGCATGTCTTAGGGCACGTGCACTCTGCTGCACAATCATCTGCCAACAGGAAGGGAGAAAGAGCTTCTTGGTGTGCTGATCTGGACATGACGTCCCATTGCCAGGGCAGCAGCGCATGCTGGTGAGTCCTGAGAGGAAGAGTTAAGTTTCCAAATCCATTCCCTGCACCTTTCTGGCTAAGGAAGTCGCCTGGACAATTCCACCTCAAGAAGATCCTTGAGCATATGGTGCTTCTCGAGTATCTGGCTCCTTTATCCAAGATGCTTTCGAGCCTGAAAGGGACTAGGAGCTGGAGAAGAGCAGGAGGAAGAATGGCATTCTGTGCTAGAACCGGAGGAGGGCTCTCCCTAGTGTCTGTTTCTTCGCCAGCCATAAAGAGCGATGCAGGCATCCTGGCAGCAGCATCGCGGGGGAGGGAGTTTAGGCCTTCCTGCCTGCTGAACCCCGGTGTGTGTTACTCACAAAACATCTTCTTCCATTTTTGCATCCAGAACATAAGACGCTTCCTTTCCCACTGCATATGAATTGACATGTCTCACAGCAGGATTTAGGCAAGGTTTTCCCCATGCTATGGTCTCCTGGAGCTGGGAAGGGTCTTTCTTAGAGCCAAGGAAGCTGCCCGCAGGGAGGAGCTGCCAGGCTGCGCAGGACTGCCCCACAGGCGTGCCGACTTTGCTTTTGGCTACTGATGGGGGATAGCTTGTGCCTCGCAAGCATATCCTCTCCCTGCGGCAGCCCGCCTGCCCTTGCTCAAGGCTTGTCCCAGGGTACAGAAAGCAGTGTCACAGCGCCCAGCGTCATCTCAGGAACGGCTGCCCTGGAGGGCCCTTCCAATGGCCTTTCTTCTTCCTTTTCTCTGGTCAAGACAGGCATGGCTCAGAGCGAGAGTGTCCCGGGATGGAGGCTCCACGCTCCCCCTGCTACCCCGTGCCCCCTGCCAGCCCTTCCAAAGATGCCCTGGTGCCACTTGTAAGCTTCACACCGCACCAAAGAAAGGCTCACATGAACTCAGAAAGGGAGTTTATTTTGGGGGGAAAAAGACATTTCTCCCGGGTGCGTCCAGCTTGTGGCCCCGCTGCTCTTTCTTCTGGAGGCTGCTCATCACTGAAGCACTGAGGGGAACAGGAGAAAGTTGCTGAGTGTGTCATGACATGCAGGTGCCTCCTGGAAATCCAATGGACATCCCAGCCCCACCCCATTTCCGTGCAAGGGATGGCTGGGCCAGGCACAGGCGAGGCCAAGCTCCAAGGGCACTTGTGTGCCCTGGTGTAGGGGGCAGCGAAAGACCCTCTTTCCCCCGGGCCTTGGCACAAAGGGCTTGGCAGGAGCAGGGACCCTGCCTGCCTTGGGAGCTACTTACCGGCGAGCCTCCTCCTGCAGCTGCAGCCTCTGGCGGTTTTGGACCACCTTCTCCCTCCAGCGATCCCGGAGGACTTTGTAGGATTCCACGAGCTGCAAGGTCTGCTTTGCTCGTGGCGAGAGATACCTGCAAAGGATCAACAAAGTCCTGCTGCTGCTGCTCCCTGGGGGCCCCTTGGGGCTTCTTCTCTCCTCAGCCCCTGCACATCCCCACCAGCTCAAAGGAGGGCCTGTCGTCTGCCGTGCTCAGCAGCTGAGTGCCAGCACCTGCACAGGGTCGGGAGCCACCATGGTGCCAGGCCCTGCCTGGCAGCTGGCATGCCAGGGCACACTCACTTGTCAGGGGGCACCCCTCTGTGTGGGGAACAGTGCTGCTCAGGGTGGCGTGCAGGCTTCAGCACTCGGATCTGTATTGCAAGAGCAAGAAGAAGAAATCGTTTCAGTGGGGAGGAGAGAACGGGGGAGAGAGCACTAGCCCACTCATAGAGGAGGCGCCTAAGCCTTCCAGAGCCGTGCTCAGGCTATACAAGCAGCTGATGCAACGGGCTACAAGAGCTGGCTTCCTGGATGATGCACCCTGTTCTGAGGGCTGTCAAAGGCATCCCATAGGATCTCTTTTCAAGCAGGGTCCACACTGGGACATTGGGGAATTGTTGGCTGTTGCTCTTCCCCCTCTCTTCCACCACTGCCCTGAGCCCCCCTGGCTCCTTGTCCTGTGTCAGCACAGTGGGAATATGGCTCTCTGCTGCCCTAACTGATCAGGGACGAAAGATGCACCGGCATCTTTCCAATGCCTTCGAGGGCAAACCCACCCATTTCTGCAATTAACAAAACCGCAGAAGAGGTGTTGCAGAAGTTATATGAGTAGCCAGAGTCTTGCAAGTGTGGAGACAATTTGCATCATTGCAGGAGTCATCTCAAAGAGGCCACTGGGGGTTGTAGGGAGCCCGCGCTCAGGGCCCTTTCCGCGACATCCCATCACACACCTGTGCGGCAGCCCTGGGAGCAGCACGGGCAGCAGAAGTCCGAGGAGCAGCCGGAGGATGCGGGCGGTGCTCCACTTTCCCCTCCTTCTGCCCCAAAGGGTCCTTCATGTGCCCAGCTTGTTTGATCAAGTTGCTGAGAAGACACCATGAGAGGCAAGAGGTTTAGGACAGGGGGCATTTTATCCCACAAGGAAAAGGATGGGATTCCCTGCAGTCTCGAGGGACTCCTTCCTGGATAAACACTCCTGCACTAGGCATTTCCATTTGGCTCCCCAAAACGTCCTGACACTGGAGGAAAGTTAAGGCCATGGGAGGCTCCCATGCAAAGTGCTACACGCTTGCCTTCCAGCAGGAGAACAGCCTTAAGTGGGGCATGTGTCGGGAGCCTTCTGGAGGCCCTAGGCCCAGCATGTGCAAAGGGGCCCGCTCTGGTGCAGAGGTCCAAACAAGCGCAGCCCTCGTCCCTTCCCCCTCCGCCAAGGCTCTCACCTGGCAGCAGGCTGCTTCTCGGGGCCTTGCCGCCTCCTGCCTGCCCCCCAGCTTGGCAGCATGGGCAGACACAGCTCCTTGCGCTGCCGCAGGATCTTTCTAGGCTGCCATTCTGCAAGGAGGAAGGGAGGAAGCTCTTGAGCAGAGCCTGCTGAGCAGCACCTTTCCAGGTGGCTGCTGGGAGGCAGCGTGGGGGGACAGGGAACCAACATGCCCCGCAGGCCGGCAGCTTTGGCCTTACCTCTCTTGGCCCTGGGACACTGGGGCACCTCAGGCTTCTTCTGCGTGCGTGGAGGGGCAGCAGAAGCAGCCTTGGCTTCTGGGCTGCCTTCCTCCACAAGCTGAAACCTGGAAAGCAGAAGACAAGGCAGGTTTGAAGAAAGGGGGCTGTCTGCCCCTGGCCTCTTGCTGGCACTAATGCTCCTCCCTGTTGTCGGAGAACACCTTGCCTGCCATCTGCTTCTTGGAGGGTTTTTGCCAGTGTCTGTCCAAAGGCAGAGGACGTGGCTTAAATTCTTGAGAGCAGTGAGCATGGGCAGTGCAGAGTGCGAGCAGCATCTAGGGGCCGGCCCTGTCAGCAAAGCTAAGGGCTGCAGAGGAAACGCACTCACCTCGGGAACACGTGGACTCGGCTAGACCTGGTGCCAGGAGTAACGATGTTTCCGCTTGGCTCAGCAGGATCCGCTGCCCAAGGGACCTGCAAGGCAACCCGGGCCCATTGGGAGGTTTCTGAGGCAGCTCCCTGCCTGCTGACAAAGGCAGCAGCCCCTCGTCCTGCTACAGGAGGAGCCTGTCGCTGCAAATCCCTCTTCTGAGTCCTCTGCCATGCACATTAGCCCTAGTTGTGGAGTGGAGATGCTCCACCGCAAAGACTTGCAAGTGCTCAATAGCCATGCCAAGCATTTAGTAGAGACAGGCATCCAGGAAGACAGGGAGTGTTTTCCTTGGGAGTGGGGAATTTGGTGGGGGCCACGCACTGCGGAAGGTGTTTGTGTAGCCCGCCACATGGAGGATGGCCACGGAGGCTTCCCAAAGTAATGGAAGTAGGCCTGGGAAGCTGAGCAACTTACACTGCGAAGGGCTGCAAAGAGGCTTGCCCTTCTCCCCAGCCGTTGGATGCAGCTGGCGTAAAACATCATGCAGAGCGTGTCTCCCTGGCGACTCAGCACACCAATGTCCCAGAAGGCAAAGGCCACATTCTGCTTGTTCTCCAAGTGGAAAGAGAATAAGTGGATGGTCTCTTCCACACAGGCTTCCACCACACGCCGTGGCAAGGACGTCACCAGGGACAAGAGCTGGTAGTTCAGTGGCTCGATTTCGATGTCGTCTGCAAGGAAGTCAAGCAGTGTCAGTGCTGCAGCAGGCGCAATTTCCAGGACTAGGTGAGAAAGACATGGGAGTGGCAGAGAGATGAAAGTGGGGGCAGGTTAGGGCAAGAGAGCCCAGCTTGCTGCAACACTTGCAGCAGAAGACTCCAGAGAAGGTCCTTCCCAAGAAAGAGCTCTCTGTGTGGGGAGTTGCGCAGGGGGAGCTCTGTGTGTTCCCCTAATTGTGGAGGGCATTGCCTGCTTCTGGCAGCCCCTGCAAAGCACAGGGAGCACACTCCCAGCCTGGGTACAGTGGCAAGGGGAAGCGGAGGGTGGACCCTGCTGTCTCACCAGGGAGAGTCACTTCGGGGCACGTGAGCCCACGCGGCCAGACCATCTGCATGCCCAACTTGAAAATAGGTCTTCGAACCCAGAGCACCTCTTCTGCACCCAGGTACAATGGCTCTTCAACTGTACAGAAGGTGCCAAGACCCTCCAGCAGGACACCCTGCACACGGAAAAGACAAAAACATGACGAGTAAGCACTGTGTTGGTGGAAAAGGGGAGGACTCTGCAAGCACGGGCAGGCTGCTCTGTGCTCTCCCTGCTGCTGCTGCTGCAGCTGCACGAAGGAGCACTGTGGAAAGCTTTGGAGAAGAGCTCCTTGCTGCAATGTTGTCTTCACCCTCCTCTGCACACATGGCCCTCCCTGTCCTCCCAGTATTTCCTAGCATCTCAGAGCACAAGAAGATGCCAGGGCTCTCCCAGAGCACCAAGGGAGGAAACTGCCTCTGTTTCTCTGCTTGATCTCTCCGTTCTGGCCACAGGCAAAAGAGTAGGCCCACGAGGTGCCGACTGGTTTCTCCCACAAGCTCTGCACGTGCTTTCTCCCCAAGTTAGCTAAGGAGCTGCTCTGCCGCACGCTGGCCGGTGGCAGTGCGCTGCCATGGCGCTGGGGGAAGGATCATTCCCAGGGCCCAGGACAGCCTGGGAAACTGCAAGGCTGCAGTGCGAGGGGAGCAGGACGCCAGCCCACCTTGCCGATCACAAGTTGCTGCAGGATGTATCGGGAAACAACATCCCAAACCATGACAATCTCTGTGAAGCAAGGGAAAGAAGTGTCAGGCAGCTCCAAGCTCTGCGCAAGCTGCTCCTCCCGGAGTGACAGAGGCACGCACATTCAAATCAACCAAAAAGCCAGTCCGCCAGCTGCCGAGCTCGCCTATGGCACCGTTGCAGGCTGCCCGCCTCCCGCTGATCCCCATGGAGGTGCAGAGAAGAAAGCGGGACAAGGGAAGGGTTTGGCAGAAGGGCAGCGGCCACCTGCCTCCTGGCCAAGGATGCCATCTCCAAGCTCAAGCTATGTTCTGCCCACTGGAGGCCCACGAGGATACAGGAGGAAGAAACAGAGCTTGCGTCAAACAAGAAGAGAGGCGGCATTGGTGGCAGGCTCTTGAGAGACCCGTGGGAATGCCGGGACACCTGCAGCCCCTGGAGGAAGGACCCCTTCCCACCCAGAGCCAGTCCCCAGAGGGCCTCCCCCTTCCCAGGCAGATCTGACCCCACACTGCAACTCCCTGAGCAGAGGGAGCTCTGCCCAAAGGAGCTTGGGGCTCAGGGCAGCAGCACAACCAAGAACCATGAGTCCCACACAACACTCTGTCTCCCAAGCGGGACAGGATCCTCGGACCAGACTCTTACAACAGCCCCCAGCCCTCTGCAGGCTACAGCCCAGGAGCCACAGCTGCTTTGACAACTAACATGGTCTGCAGCACCTGCTGAAGCAGCGCCCAAAGCCCTTACCCTCAGCAGAGAGCTGCAGGAGCACAGGGAACAAAACGGAGTATGCCGGACTGATGATCTGAGTCCAGAAGCCCTCCATCTTGGCTTCCCCCCTGTCCTTGGTTTGCTGGTCGAGCAGGGAAGAAGGATTCTCTTCCCGCGACCTCGCCAAGGACTCCTCTCTCTCCAACGAGCCCCTTATTCTCAGCCCGTGAGGGAGAGCTTCCCCGAGCACTCTCACTGCCTCCTGTGTGCGCTCCTCGTCACCGAGAAGCTCCAAAGGGCAGCAGTGGAGCAGAGCACGGCGAGCAGTGACCAGCAGCGCACGTGCCTGGCAGGGAAGTGACGGGGCCCTGCCAGTCGCTGGGGTCACCTCCTTGTGATGCAGCACAAGCCAGTGTGACCTCAGCGCGTGTCACCAGGGGCTGCATGAGGGGAGCGGCAGCTGAAACACCCAGGGAAGGCGGCGATTCCTCCCAGGGAAGGAGATTGTAGTGAGGTGGGGGGGGGGTCCATCTCTTCTCCAGAATTACCACAGCTAGGACAAGAGGAAATGGCCTCAAGCAGCACCACGGGAGGTTCAGTTAAGACCGTAGGAGGAATGTCTACAGGGTAAGAGTAGCCAAGTGTAGGAACAGGCTGCCCAGGAACATCATGGAGTCACAGTCCCTGGCAGTACTCAAGACGTGTGTGGATGAGGTACTTAAGGACATGGTTTAGCAGGTGTGGTATTGAACTGTTTATAGTTCAACTCAGTGATCTAAAAAGGTGTTTTCTAACCAAAACGGGTCTCTGATTCTATGATTCTAAGGTTTTGGCACTAGCAATGATCAAGGCGGAGCTGGTGTGGAACAGAAGGGGAACATGCCCTTCACACACAGTGTCTGCAGGCGTTTGCCCAGGCTCCTGGGCTCAGCACGAGGCAGCGGGTCCCACTCCATGGCTGTCCCCCATGTCCCGGCAGTGGAGGTTGTGCATGTGGCCTGGGCGCCGTGGTCCTCATGCCCGGTGTAGTGTGATGGCCAAGACTGGGGATGCTGGGGCAGATGTTTTTTCTGGGGGGAGCACTGCCGGATTAGGGGGGTGTTTGTGGGGATGCTGGTAGTCTGGGGCATTGGCCCATTTTGTGGAATATTTCTGTGCTTCAGGGATGTTCCAGTCTTTGTGGACTGGTGCCAATTGAAGCAGGTGGTTCCCATTGCAGTGTTGCTGGTGTTTTGAGGATGCTGCCCTGCTCCTTGGAGGCCCTGGGAAATGCTGCTCGAGACTGGCCCATGCAGCTCTGCAGTTGGTTTTGCACGGCTGGCTCCCATAGGCAGCGCCTGGAGCTTCATGGCTTTTGTGTGCGCAAGTGCTCAGCGTGTTTGAAGGGAAGAAAGGCAGAGCGAGGTGGGAAGGTCCTCCCTGCACTGGGTTCGGTCCCTGTTGCAAATGTCCCATTACATTTTTAGGTGTGAGGGGCTCTTTCTGCATGGGTCCTTGGTCTCAGTACAGGAGGACAGTCAGACTTTTCCTGGAAAAGTGATGACCGCTTCTGCCACTCCGTGCCGCTCTGTGTCCATGGAAGGGCCCCAGCTGCCATCTTGCGTGTCCTGGGCTCATCTCAAGTGGCTGAGGCCAGGAGCTGCAAGGCCCCCAGACACTCCGGTTGCTGCTAGGAAATGGCCTGTGGTGCTGGGAATGGCCCTTAGGCAGCAGGGCAGACGGAGCACCTGGTTCCAGCCAGCAGCATCTCCTCCCTTTGTGCGAGAGGGAGAGTTCCTGAGCTCTGCATGGTGCAGAGAGAGGGCCCAAAATGCCTGTGCCCAAGCACCGCAGGATTTGTGTGGCCACACACAGAGGCAACGGAGCCCCGCTCTCTGCGGAGCGCCAGTCTCCTTCCCTTGCTTGCAACTGGCTGTTCAACTGCTCTGAATGGTGGGCATGCATGTCTTAGGGCACGTGCACTCTGCTGCACAATCATCTGCCAACAGGAAGGGAGAAAGAGCTTCTTGGTGTGCTGATCTGGACATGACGTCCCATTGCCAGGGCAGCAGCGCATGCTGGTGAGTCCTGAGAGGAAGAGTTAACTTTCTAAATCCATTCCCTGCACCTTTCTGCCTAAGGAAGTCACCTGGACAATTCCACCCCAAGAAGATCCTTGAGCATATGGTGCTTCTCGAGTATCTGGCTCCTTTATCCAAGATGCTCTCGAGCCTGAAAGGGGCTCGAAGGTGAAGAGCAGGAGGAAGAATGGCATTCCACGCTAAAAAAGCAGGAAGACTCTCCCTCGTGGCTGTTTCTTCGCAAGCCATAAAGAGCAATGCAGGCATCCTGGCGGCAGCATCCCCCATCCAGGGAGGGAGTTTAGGCCTTCCCACCTGCTGAACCAGGGTGTGTGTAACTCACAAAACATCTTCTTCTATTTTGCCATGCAGAACACAAGACGCTTTGTTTCTCACTGCGTATGAATTGGCATGTCTCAGAGCAGGATTAGGCAAGGTTTTCCCCATGCTACGGTCTCCCGGAGCTGGGAAGGGTCTTTCTTAGAGCCAAGGAAGCTGCCCGCAGGGAGGAGCTGCCAGGCTGCGCAGGACTGCCCCACAGGCGTGCCGACGTGGCTTTTGGCTACTGATGGGGGATAGCTTGTGCCTCGCAAGCATATCCTCTCCCTGCGGCAGCCCGCCTGCCCTTGCTCAAGGCTTGTCCCAGGGTACAGAAAGCAGTGTCACAGCGCCCAGCGTCATCTCAGGAACGGCTGCCCTGGAGGGCCCTTCCAATGGCCTTTCTTCTTCCTTTTCTCTGGTCAAGACAGGCATGACCTAGAGCGAGAGTGTCCCGGGATGGAGGCTCCACGCTCCCCCTGCTACTCCGTGCCCCCTGCCTGCCCTTCCAAAGATGCCCTGGTGCCACTTGTAAGCTTCACACCGCACCAAAGAAAGGCTCACATGAACTCAGAAAGGGAGTTTATTTTGGGGGGAAAAAGACATTTCTCCTGGGTGCGTCCAGCTTGTGGCCCTGCTGCTCTTTCTTCTGGAGGCTGCTCATCACTGAAGCACTGAGGGGAACAGGAGAAAGTTGCTGAGTGTGTCATGACATGCAGGTGCCTCCTGGAAATCCAATGGACATCCCAGCCCCACCCCATTTCCGTGCAAGGGATGGCTGGGCCAGGCACAGGCGAGGCCAAGCTCCAAGGGCACTTGTGTGCCCTGGTGTAGGGGGCAGCGAAAGACCCTCTTTCCCCCGGGCCTTGGCACAAAGGGCTTGGCAGGAGCAGGGACCCTGCCTGCCTTGGGAGCTACTTACCGGCGAGCCTCCTCCTGCAGCTGCAGCCTCTGGCGGTTTTGGACCACCTTCTCCCTCCAGCGATCCCGGAGGACTTTGTAGGATTCCACGAGCTGCAAGGTCTGCTTTGCTCGTGGCGAGAGATACCTGCAAAGGATCAACAAAGTCCTGCTGCTGCTCCCTGGGGGCCCCTTGGGGCTTCTTCTCTCCTCAGCCCCTGCACATCCCCACCAGCTCAAAGGAGGGCCTGTCGTCTGCCGTGCTCAGCAGCTGAGTGCCAGCACCTGCACAGGGTCGGGAGCCACCATGGTGCCAGGCCCTGCCTGGCAGCTGGCATGCCAGGGCACACTCACTTGTCAGGGGGCACCCCTCTGTCTGGGGAACAGTGCTGCTCAGGGTGGCGTGCAGGCTTCAGCACTCGGATCTGTATTGCAAGAGCAAGAATAAGAAATGGTTTCAGCGGGGAGGAGAGAACGGGGGAGAGAGCACTAGCCCACTCATAGAGGAGGCGCCTAAGCGTTCCAGAGCCGTGCTCAGGCTATACAAGCAGCTGATTCAACAGGCTACAAAAGCTGGCTTCCCGGATGATGCACCCTGTTCTGAGGGCTGTCAAAGGCATCCCATAGGGTCTCTTTTCAAGCAGGGTCCACACTGGGACATTGGGGAATTGTTGGCTGTTGCTCTTCCCCCTCTCTTCCACCACTGCCCTGAGCCCCCCTGGCTCCTTGTCCTGTGTCAGCACAGTGGGAATATGGCTCTCTGCTGCCCTAACTGATCAGGGACGAAAGATGCACCGGCATCTTTCCAATGCCTTCGAGGGCAAACCCACCCATTTCTGCAATTAACAAAACCGCAGAAGAGGTGTTGCAGAAGTTATATGAGTAGCCAGAGTCTTGCAAGTGTGGAGACAATTTGCATCATTGCAGGAGTCATCTCAAAGAGGCCACTGGGGGTGGTAGGGAGCCCGCGCTCAGGGCCCTTTCCGCGACATCCCATCACACACCTGTGCGGCAGCCCTGGGAGCAGCACGGGCAGCAGAAGTCCGAGGAGCAGCCGGAGGATGCGGGCGGTGCTCCACTTTCCCCTCCTTCTGCCCCAAAGGGTCCTTCATGTGCCCAGCTTGTTTGATCAAGTTGCTGAGAAGACACCATGAGAGGCAAGAGGTTTAGGACAGGGGGCATTTTATCCCACAAGGAAAAGGATGGGATTCCCTGCAGTCTCGAGGGACTCCTTCCTGGATAAACACTCCTGCACTAGGCATTTCCATTTGGCTCCCCAAAACGTCCTGACACTGGAGGAAAGTTAAGGCCATGGGAGGCTCCCATGCAAAGTGCTACATGCTGGCCTTCCAGCAGGAGAACAGCCTTAAGTGGGGCATGTGTCGGGAGCCTTCTGGAGGCCCTAGGCCCAGCATGTGCAAAGGGGCCCGCTCTGGTGCAGAGGTCCAAACAAGCGCAGCCCTCGTCCCTTCCGCCTCCGCCAAGGCTCTCACCTGGCAGCAGGCTGCTTCTCGGGGCCTTGCCGCCTCCTGCCTGCCCCCCAGCTTGGCAGCATGGGCAGACACAGCTCCTTGCGCTGCCGCAGGAGCTTTCTAGGCTGCCACTCTGCAAGGAGGAAGGCAGGAAGCTCTTGAGCAGAGCCTGCTGAGCAGCACCTTTCCAGGTGGCTGCTGGGAGGCAGCGTGGGGGGACAGGGAACCAACATGCCCCGCAGGCCGGCAGCTTTGACCTTACCTCTCTTGGCCCTGGGACACTGGGGCACCTCAGGCTTCTTCTGCGTGCGTGGAGGGGCAGCGGGAGCAGCCTTGGCTTCTGGGCTGCCTTCCTCCACAAGCTGAAACCTGGAAAGCAGAAGACAAGGCAGGTTTGAAGAAAGGGGGCTGTCTGCCCCTGGCCTCTTGCTGGCACTAATGCTCCTCCCTGTTGTCGGAGAACACCTTGCCTGCCATCTGCTTCTTGGAGGGTTTTTGCCAGTGTCTGTCCAAAGGCAGAGGACGTGGCTTAAGTTCTTGAGAGCAGTGAGCATGGGCAGTGCAGAGTGCGAGCAGCATCTAGGGGGCGGCCCTGTCAGCAAAGCTAAGGGCTGCAGAGGAAACGCACTCACCTGGGGAACACGTGGACTCGGCTAGACCTGGTGCCAGGAGTAACGATGTTTCCGCTTGGCTCAGCAGGATCCGCTGCCCAAGGGACCTGCAAGGCAGCCCGGGCCCGTTGGGAGGTTTCTGAGGCAGCTCCCTGCCTGCTGACAAAGGCAGCAGCCCCTCGTCCTGCTACAGGAGGAGCCTGTCGCTGCAAATCCCTCTTCTGAGTCCTCTGCCATGCACATTAGCCCTAGTTGTGGAGTGGAGATGCTCCACAGCAAAGACTTGCAAGTGCTCAATAGGCATGCCAAGCATTTAGTAGAGACAGGCATCCAGGAAGACAGGGAGTGTTTTCCTTGGGAGTGGGGAATTTGGTGGGGGGACACGCACTGCGGAAGGTGTTTGTGTAGCCCACCACATGCAGGATGGCCACGGAGATTTCCCAAAGCAATGGAAGTAGGCCTGGGAAGCTGAGCAACTTACACTGCGAAGGGCCGCAAAGAGGCTTGCCCTTCTCCCCAGCCGTTGGATGCAGCTGGCGTAAAACATCATGCAGAGCGTGTCTCCCTGGCGACTCAGCACACCAATGTCCCGGAAGGCAAAGGCCACATTCTGCTTGTTCTCCAAGTGGAAAGAGAATAAGTGGATGGTCTCTTCCACACAGGCTTCCACCACACGCCGTGGCAAGGACGTCACCAGGGACAAGAGCTGGTAGTTCAGTGGCTCGATTTCGATGTCGTCTGCAAGGAAGTCAAGCAGTGTCAGTGCTGCAGCAGGCGCAATTTCCAGGAGTAGGTGAGAAAGACATGGGAGTGGCAGAGAGATGAAAGTGGGGGCAGGTTAGGGCAAGAGAGCCCAGCTTGCTGCAACACTTGCAGCAGAAGACTCCAGAGAAGGTCCTTCCCAAGAAAGAGCTCTCTGTGTGGGGAGTTGCGCAGGGGGAGCTCTGTGTGTTCCCCTAATTGTGGAGGGCATTGCCTGCTTGTGGCAGCCCCTGCAAAGCGCAGGGAGCACACTCCCAGCCTGGGTACAGTGGCAAGGGGAAGCGGAGGGTGGACCCTGCTGTCTCACCAGGGAGAGTCACTTCGGGGCACGTGAGCCCACGCGGCCAGACCATCTGCATGCCCAACTTGAAAATGGGTCTTCGAACCCAGAGCACCTCTTCTGCACCCAGGTACAATGGCTCTTCAACTGTACAGAAGGTGCCAAGACCCTCCAGCAGGACACCCTGCACACGGAAAAGACAAAAACATGACGAGTAAGCAGTGTGTTGGTGGAAAAGGGGAGGACTCTGCAAGCACGGGCAGGCTGCTCTGTGCTCTCTCTGCTGCTGCTGCTGCAGCTGCAATAAGGAGCACTGTGGAAAGCTTTGGAGAAGAGCTCCTTGCTGCAATGTTGTCTTCACCCTCCTCTGCACATATGGCCCTCCCTGTCCTCCCAGTATTTCCTAGCATCTCAGAGCACAAGAAGATGCCAGGGCTCTCCCAGAGCACCAAGGGAGGAAACTGCCTCTGTTTCTCTGCTTGATCTCTCCGTTCTGGCCACAGGCAAAAGAGTAGGCCCACAAGGTGCCGACTGGTTTCTCCCACAAGCTCTGCACGTGCTTTCTCTCCAAGTTAGCTAAGGAGCTGCTCTGCCGCACGCTGGCCGGTGGCAGTGCGCTGCCATTGCGCTGGGGGAAGGATCATTCCCAGGGCCCAGGACAGCCTGGGAAACTGCAAGGCTGCAGTGCGAGGGGAGCAGGACGCCAGCCCACCTTGCCGATCACAAGTTGCTGCAGGATGTATCGGGAAACAACATCCCAAACCATGACAATCTCTGTGAAGCAAGGGAAAGAAGTGTCAGGCAGCTCCAAGCTCTGCGCAGGCTGCTCCTCCCGGGGTGACAGAGGCACGCACATTCAAATCAACCAAAAAGCCACTCCGCCAGCTGCCGAGCTGGTCTATGGCACCGTTGCAGGCTGCCCGCCTCCCGCTGATCCCCATGGAGGTGTAGAGAAGAAAGCGGGACAAGGGAAGGGTTTGGCAGAAGGGCAGCGGCCACCTGCCTCCTGGCCAAGGATGCCATCTCCAAGCTCAAGCTATGTTCTGCCCACTGGAGGCCCACGAGGATACAGGAGGAAGAAACAGAGCTTGCGTCAAACAAGAAGAGAGGCGGCATTGGTGGCAGGCTCTTGAGAGACCCGTGGGAATGCCGGGACACCTGCAGCCCCTGGAGGAAGGACCCCTTCCCACCCAGAGCCAGTCCCCAGAGGGCCTCCCCCTTCCCAGGCAGATCTGATCGCACACTGCAACTCCCTGAGCAGAGGGAGCTCTGCCCAAAGGAGCTTGGGGCTCAGGGCAGCAGCACAACCAAGAACCATAAGTCCCACACAACTCTCTGTCTCCCAAGCGGGACAGGACCCCTGGGCGAGGCTCTTACAACAGCCCCCAGCCCTCTGCAGGCTACAGCCCAGGAGCCACAGCTGCTTTGACAACTAACATGGTCTGCAGCACCTGCTGAAGCAGCGCCCAAAGCCCTTACCCTCAGCAGAGAGCTGCAGGAGCACAGGGAACAAAACGGAGTATGCCGGACTGATGATCTGAGTCCAGAAGCCCTCCATCTTGGCTTCCCCCCTGTCCTTGGTTTGCTGGTCGAGCAGGGAAGAAGGATTCTCTTCCCGCGACCTCGCCAAGGACTCCTCTCTCTCCAACGAGCCCCTTATTCTCAGCCCGTGAGGGAGAGCTTCCCCGAGCACTCTCACTGCCTCCTGTGTGCGCTCCTCGTCACCGAGAAGCTCCAAAGGGCAGCAGTGGAGCAGAGCACGGCGAGCAGTGACCAGCAGCGCACGTGCCTGGCAGGGAAGTGACGGGGCCCTGCCAGTCGCTGGGGTCACCTCCTTGTGATGCAGCACAAGCCAGTGTGACCTCAGCGCATGTCACCAGGGGCTGCATGAGGGGAGCGGCAGCTGAAACACCCAGGGAAGGCGGCGATTCCTCCCAGGGAAGGAGATTGTAGTGAGGTGGGGGGGGGTCCATCTCTTCTCCAGAATTACCACAGCTAGGACAAGAGGAAATGGCCTCAAGCAGCACCACGGGAGGTTCAGTTAAGACCGTAGGAGGAATGTCTACAGGGTAAGAGTAGCCAAGTGTAGGAACAGGCTGCCCAGGAACATCATGGAGTCACAGTCCCTGGCAGTACTCAAGACGTGTGTGGATGAGGTACTTAAGGACATGGTTTAGCAGGTGTGGTATTGAACTGTTTATAGTTCAACTCAGTGATCTAAAAAGGTGTTTTCTAACCAAAACGGGTCTCTGATTCTATGATTCTAAGGTTTTGGCACTAGCAATGATCAAGGCGGAGCTGGTGTGGAACAGAAGGGGAACATGCCCTTCACACACAGTGTCTGCAGGCGTTTGCCCAGGCTCCTGGGCTCAGCACGAGGCAGCGGGTCCCACTCCATGGCTGTCCCCCATGTCCCGGCAGTGGAGGTTGTGCATGTGGCCTGGACGCCGTGGTCCTCATGCCCGGTGTAGTGTGATGGCCAAGACTGGGGATGCTGGGGCAGATGTTTTTTTCTGGGGGGAGCACTGCCGGATTAGGGGGGTGTTTGTGGGGATGCTGGTAGTCTGGGGCATTGGCCCATTTTGTGGAATATTTCTGTGCTTCAGGGATGTTCCAGTCTTTGTGGACTGGTGCCAATTGAAGCAGGTGGTTCCCATTGCAGTGTTGCTGGTGTTTTGAGGATGCTGCCCTGCTCCTTGGAGGCCCTGGGAAATGCTGCTCGAGACTGGCCCATGCAGCTCTGCAGTTGGTTTTGCACGGCTGGCTCCCATAGGCAGCGCCTGGAGCTTCATGGCTTTTGTGTGCGCAAGTGCTCAGCGTGTTTGAAGGGAAGAAAGGCAGAGCGAGGTGGGAAGGTCCTCCCTGCACTGGGTTCGGTCCCTGTTGCAAATGTCCCATTACATTTTTAGGTGTGAGGAGCTCTTTCTGCATGGGTCCTTGGTCTCAGTACAGGAGGACAGTCAGACTTTTCCTGGAAAAGTGATGACCGCTTCTGCCACTCCGTGCCGCTCTGTGTCCATGGAAGGGCCCCAGCTGCCATCTTGCGTGTCCTGGGCTCATCTCAAGTGGCTGAGGCCAGGAGCTGCAAGGCCCCCAGACACTCCGGTTGCTGCTAGGAAATGGCCTGTGGTGCTGGGAATGGCCCTTAGGCAGCAGGACAGACGGAGCACCTGGCCCCGGCCAGCAGCATCTCCTCCCTCTGTGAGACAGGGAGAGTTCCTGAGCTCTGCATGGTGCAGAGAGAGGGCCCAAAATGCCTGTGCCCAAGCACCGCAGGATTTGTGTGGCCACACACAGAGGCAACGGAGCCCCGCTCTCTGAGGGGCACCAGTCTCCTTCCCTTGCTTGCAACTGGCTGTTCAACTGCTCTGAATGGTGGGCATGCATGTCTTAGGGCACGTGCACTCTGCTGCACAATCATCTGCCAACAGGAAGGGAGAAAGAGCTTCTTGGTGTGCTGATCTGGACATGACGTCCCATTGCCAGGGCAGCAGCGCATGCTGGTGAGTCCTGAGAGGAAGAGTTAACTTTCTAAATCCATTCCCTGCACCTTTCTGCCTAAGGAAGTCACCTGGACAATTCCACCCCAAGAAGATCCTTGAGCATATGGTGCTTCTCGAGTATCTGGCTCCTTTATCCAAGATGCTTTCGAGCCTGAAAGGGACTAGGAGCTGGAGAAGAGCAGGAGGAAGAATGGCATTCTGTGCTAGAACCGGAGGAGGGCTCTCCCTAGTGTCTGTTTCTTCGCCAGCCATAAAGAGCAATGCAGGCATCCTGGCAGCAGCATCGCGGGGGAGGGAGTTTAGGCCTTCCTGCCTGCTGAACCCCGGTGTGTGTTACTCACAAAACATCTTCTTCCATTTTTGCATCCAGAACATAAGACGCTTCCTTTCCCACTGCATATGAATTGACATGTCTCACAGCAGGATTTAGGCAAGGTTTTCCCCATGCTATGGTCTCCTGGAGCTGGGAAGGGTCTTTCTTAGAGCCAAGGAAGCTGCCCGCAGGGAGGAGCTGCCAGGCTGCGCAGGACTGCCCCACAGGCGTGCCGACTTTGCTTTTGGCTACTGATGGGGGATAGCTTGTGCCTCGCAAGCATATCCTCTCCCTGCAGCAGCCCGCCTGCCCTTGCTCAAGGCTTGTCCCAGGGTGCAGAAAGCAGTGTCACAGCGCCTAGCGTCATCTCAGAAACGGCTGCCCTGGAGGGCCTTTCCAATGGCCTTTCTTCTTCCTTTTCTCTGGTCAAGACAGGCATGGCTCAGAGCGAGAGTGTCCCGGGATGGAGGCTCCACGCTCCCCCTGCTACCCCGTGCCCCCTGCCAGCCCTTCCAAAGATGCCCTGGTGCCACTTGTAAGCTTCACACCGCACCAAAGAAAGGCTCACATGAACTCAGAAAGGGAGTTTATTTTGGGGGGAAAAAGACATTTCTCCTGGGTGCGTCCAGCTTGTGGCCCTGCTGCTCTTTCTTCTGGAGGCTGCTCATCACTGAAGCACTGAGGGGAACAGGAGAAAGTTGCTGAGTGTGTCATGACATGCAGGTGCCTCCTGGAAATCCAATGGCACATCCCAGCCCCACCCCATTTCCCCACAAGGGATGGCTGGGCCAGGCACAGGAGAGGCCAAGCTCCAAGGGCACTTGTGTGCCCTGGCGTAGGGGGCAGCGAAAGGCCCTCTTTCCCCCGGGCCTTGGCACAAAGGGCTTGGCAGGAGCAGGGACCCTGCCTGCCTTGGGAGTTACTTACCGGCGAGCCTCCTCCTGCAGCTGCAGCCTCTGGCGGTTTTGGAACACCTTCTCCCTCCAGCGATCCCGGAGGACTTTGTAGGATTCCACGAGCTGCAAGGTCTGCTTTGCTCGTGGCGAGAGATACCTGCAAAGGATCAACAAAGTCCTGCTGCTGCTCCCTGGGGGCCCCTTGGGGCTTCTTCTCTCCTCAGCCCCTGCACATCCCCACCAGCTCAAAGGAGGGCCTGTCGTCTGCCGTGCTCAGCAGCTGAGTGCCAGCACCTGCACAGGGTCGGGAGCCACCATGGTGCCAGGCCCTGCCTGGCAGCTGGCATGCCAGGGCACACTCACTTGTCAGGGGGCACCCCTCTGTCTGGGGAACAGTGCTGCTCAGGGTGGCGTGCAGGCTTCAGCACTCGGATCGGTATTGCAAGAGCAAGAAGAAGAAATCGTTTCAGTGGGGAGGAGAGAACGGGGGAGAGAGCACTAGCCCACTCATAGAGGAGGCGCCTAAGCGTTCCAGAGCCGTGCTCAGGCTATACAAGCAGCTGATGCAACGGGCTACAAAAGCTGGCTTCCTGGATGATGCACCCTGTTCTGAGGGCTGTCAAAGGCATCCCATAGGGTCTCTTTTCAAGCAGGGTCCACACTGGGACATTGGGGAATTGTTGGCTGTTGCTCTTCCCCCTCTCTTCCACCACTGCCCTGAGCCCCCCTGGCTCCTTGTCCTGTGTCAGCACAGTGGGAATATGGCTCTCTGCTGCCCTAACTGATCAGGGACGAAAGATGCACCGGCATCTTTCCAATGCCTTCGAGGGCAAACCCACCCATTTCTGCAATTAACAAAACCGCAGAAGAGGTGTTGCAGAAGTTATATGAGTAGCCAGAGTCTTGCAAGTGTGGAGACAATTTGCATCATTGCAGGAGTCATCTCAAAGAGGCCACTGGGGGTGGTAGGGAGCCCGCGCTCAGGGCCCTTTCCGCGACATCCCATCACACACCTGTGCGGCAGCCCTGGGAGCAGCACGGGCAGCAGAAGTCCGAGGAGCAGCCGGAGGATGCGAGCGGTGCTCCACTTTCCCCTCCTTCTGCCCTAAAGGGTCCTTCATGTGCCCAGCTTGTTTGATCAAGTTGCTGAGAAGACACCATGAGAGGCAAGAGGTTTAGGACAGGGGGCATTTTATCCCACAAGGAAAAGGATGGGATTCCCTGCAGTCTCGAGGGACTCCTTCCTGGATAAACACTCCTGCACTAGGCATTTCCATTTGGCTCCCCAAAACGTCCTGACACTGGAGGAAAGTTAAGGCCATGGGAGGCTCCCATGCAAAGTGCTACATGCTGGCCTTCCAGCAGGAGAACAGCCTTAAGTGGGGCATGTGTCGGGAGCCTTCTGGAGGCCCTAGGCCCAGCATGTGCAAAGGGGCCCGCTCTGGTGCAGAGGTCCAAACAAGCGCAGCCCTCGTCCCTTCCGCCTCCGCCAAGGCTCTCACCTGGCAGCAGGCTGCTTCTCGGGGCCTTGCCGCCTCCTGCCTGCCCCCCAGCTTGGCAGCATGGGCAGACACAGCTCCTTGCGCTGCCGCAGGAGCTTTCTAGGCTGCCACTCTGCAAGGAGGAAGGCAGGAAGCTCTTGAGCAGAGCCTGCTGAGCAGCACCTTTCCAGGTGGCTGCTGGGAGGCAGCGTGGGGGGACAGGGAACCAACATGCCCCGCAGGCCGGCAGCTTTGGCCTTACCTTTGTTGGCCCTGGGACACTGGGGCACCTCAGGCTTCTTCTGCGTGCGTGGAGGGGCAGCGGAAGCAGCCTTGGCTTCTGGGCTGCCTTCCTCCACAAGCTGAAACCTGGAAAGCAGAAGACAAGGCAGGTTTGAAGAAAGGGGGCTGTCTGCCCCTGGCCTCTTGCTGGCACTAATGCTCCTCCCTGTTGTCGGAGAACACCTTGCCTGCCATCTGCTTCTTGGAGGGTTTTTGCCAGTGTCTGTCCAAAGGCAGAGGACGTGGCTTAAATTCTTGAGAGCAGTGAGCATGGGCAGTGCAGAGTGCGAGCAGCATCTAGGGGCCGGCCCTGTCAGCAAAGCTAAGGGCTGCAGAGGAAACGCACTCACCTCGGGAACACGTGGACTCGGCTAGACCTGGTGCCAGGAGTAACGATGTTTCCGCTTGGCTCAGCAGGATCCGCTGCCCAAGGGACCTGCAAGGCAACCCGGGCCCATTGGGAGGTTTCTGAGGCAGCTCCCTGCCTGCTGACAAAGGCAGCAGCCCCTCGTCCTGCTACAGGAGGAGCCTGTCGCTGCAAATCCCTCTTCTGAGTCCTCTGCCATGCACATTAGCCCTAGTTGTGGAGTGGAGATGCTCCACCGCAAAGACTTGCAAGTGCTCAATAGCCATGCCAAGCATTTAGTAGAGACAGGCATCCAGGAAGACAGGGAGTGTTTTCCTTGGGAGTGGGGAATTTGGTGGGGGCCACGCACTGCGGAAGGTGTTTGTGTAGCCCGCCACATGGAGGATGGCCACGGAGGCTTCCCAAAGCAATGGAAGTAGGCCTGGGAAGCTGAGCAACTTACACTGCGAAGGGCTGCAAAGAGGCTTGCCCTTCTCCCCAGCCGTTGGATGCAGTTGGCGTAAAACATCATGCAGAGCGTGTCTCCCTGGCGACTCAGCACACCAATGTCCCGGAAGGCAAAGGCCACATTCTGCTTGTTCTCCAAGTGGAAAGAGAATAAGTGGATGGTCTCTTCCACACAGGCTTCCACCACACGCCGTGGCAAGGACGTCACCAGGGACAAGAGCTGGTAGTTCAGTGGCTCGATTTCGATGTCGTCTGCAAGGAAGTCAAGCAGTGTCAGTGCTGCAGCAGGCGCAATTTCCAGGACTAGGTGAGAAAGACATGGGAGTGGCAGAGAGATGAAAGTGGGGGCAGGTTAGGGCAAGAGAGCCCAGCTTGCTGCAACACTTGCAGCAGAAGACTCCAGAGAAGGTCCTTCCCAAGAAAGAGCTCTCTGTGTGGGGAGTTGCGCAGGGGGAGCTCTGTGTGTTCCCCTAATTGTGGAGGGCATTGCCTGCTTCTGGCAGCCCCTGCAAAGCACAGGGAGCACACTCCCAGCCTGGGTACAGTGGCAAGGGGAAGCGGAGGGTGGACCCTGCTGTCTCACCAGGGAGAGTCACTTCGGGGCACGTGAGCCCACGCGGCCAGACCATCTGCATGCCCAACTTGAAAATAGGTCTTCGAACCCAGAGCACCTCTTCTGCACCCAGGTACAATGGCTCTTCAACTGTACAGAAGGTGCCAAGACCCTCCAGCAGGACACCCTGCACACGGAAAAGACAAAAACATGACGAGTAAGCAGTGTGTTGGTGGAAAAGGGGAGGACTCTGCAAGCACGGGCAGGCTGCTCTGTGCTCTCCCTGCTGCTGCTGCTGCAGCTGCAATAAGGAGCACTGTGGAAAGCTTTGGAGAAGAGCTCCTTGCTGCAATGTTGTCTTCACCCTCCTCTGCACACATGGCCCTCCCTGTCCTCCCAGTATTTCCTAGCATCTCAGAGCACAAGAAGATGCCAGGGCTCTCCCAGAGCACCAAGGGAGGAAACTGCCTCTGTTTCTCTGCTTGATCTCTCCGTTCTGGCCACAGGCAAAAGAGTAGGCCCACGAGGTGCCGACTGCTTTCTCCCACGAGTTCTGCACGTGCTTTCTCTCCAAGTTAGCTAAGGAGCTGCTCTGCCGCACGCTGGCCGGTGGCAGTGCGCTGCCATTGCGCTGGGGGAAGGATCATTCCCAGGGCCCAGGACAGCCTGGGAAACTGCAAGGCTGCAGTGCGAGGGGAGCAGGACGCCAGCCCACCTTGCCGATCACAAGTTGCTGCAGGATGTATCGGGAAACAACATCCCAAACCATGACAATCTCTGTGAAGCAAGGGAAAGAAGTGTCAGGCAGCTCCAAGCTCTGCGCAGGCTGCTCCTCCCGGAGTGACAGAGGCACGCACATTCAAATCAACCAAAAAGCCACTCCGCCAGCTGCCGAGCTCGCCTCTGGCACCGTTGCAGGCTGCCCGCCTCCCGCTGATCCCCGTGGAGGTGTAGAGAAGAAAGCGAGACAAGGGAAGGGTTTGGCAGAAGGGCAGCGGCCACCTGCCTCCTGGCCAAGGATGCCATCTCCAAGCTCAAGCTATGTTCTGCCCACTGGAGGCCCACGAGGATACAGGAGGAAGAAACAGAGCTTGCGTCAAACAAGAAGAGAGGCGGCATTGGTGGCAGGCTCTTGAGAGACCCGTGGGAATGCCGGGACACCTGCAGCCCCTGGAGGAAGGACCCCTTCCCACCCAGAGCCAGTCCCCAGAGGGCCTCCCCCTTCCCAGGCAGATCTGACCCCACACTGCAACTCCCTGAGCAGAGGGAGCTCTGCCCAAAGGAGCTTGGGGCTCAGGGCAGCAGCACAACCAAGAACCATGAGTCCCACACAACTCTCTGTCTCCCAAGCGGGACAGGACCCCTGGGCGAGGCTCTTACAACAGCCCCCAGCCCTCTGCAGGCTACAGCCCAGGAGCCACAGCTGCTTTGACAACTAACATGGTCTGCAGCACCTGCTGAAGCAGCGCCCAAAGCCCTTACCCTCAGCAGAGAGCTGCAGGAGCACAGGGAACAAAACGGAGTATGCCGGACTGATGATCTGAGTCCAGAAGCCCTCCATCTTGGCTTCCCCCCTGTCCTTGGTTTACTGGTCGAGCAGGGAAGAAGGATTCTCTTCCCGCGACCTCGCCAAGGACTCCTCTCTCTCCAACGAGCCCCTTATTCTCAGCCCGTGAGGGAGAGCTTCCCCGAGCACTCTCACTGCCTCCTGTGTGCGCTCCTCGTCACCGAGAAGCTCCAAAGGGCAGCAGTGGAGCAGAGCACGGCGAGCAGTGACCAGCAGCGCACGTGCCTGGCAGGGAAGTGACGGGGCCCTGCCAGTCGCTGGGGTCACCTCCTTGTGATGCAGCACAAGCCAGTGTGACCTCAGCGCATGTCACCAGGGGCTGCATGAGGGGAGCGGCAGCTGAAACACCCAGGGAAGGCGGCGATTCCTCCCAGGGAAGGAGATTGTAGTGAGGTGGGGGGGGTCCATCTCTTCTCCAGAATGACCACAGCTAGGACAAGAGGAAATGGCCTCAAGCAGCACCACGGGAGGTTCAGTTAAGACCGTAGGAGGAATGTCTACAGTGTAAGACGAGCCAAGCATTGGAACAGGCTGCCCAGGAACATCATGGAGTCACAGTCCCTGGCAGTGCTCAGGACGTGTGTGGATGAGGTACTTAAGGACATGGTTTAGCAGGTGTGGTATTGAACTGTTTATAGTTCAACTCAGTGATCTAAAAAGGTGTTTTCTAACCAAAACGGGTCTCTGATTCTATGATTCTAAGGTTTGGGCACTAGCAATGATCAAGGCGGAGCTGGTGTGGAACAGAAGGGGAACATGCCCTTCACACACAGTGTCTGCAGGTGTTTGCCCAGGCTCCTGGGCTCAGCACGAGGCAGCGGGTCCCACTCCATGGCTGTCCCCCATGTCCCGGCAGTGGAGGTTGTGCATGTGGCCTGGGCGCCGTGGTCCTCATGCCCGGTGTAGTGTGATGGCCAAGACTGGGGATGCTGGGGCAGATGTTTTTTCTGGGGGGAGCACTGCCGGATTAGAGGGTGTTTGTGGGGATGCTGGTAGTCTGGGGCATTGGCCCATTTTGTGGAATATTTCTGTGCTTCAGGGATGTTCCAGTCTTTGTGGACTGGTGCCAATTGAAGCAGGTGGTTCCCATTGCAGTGTTGCTGGTGTTTTGAGGATGCTGCCCTGCTCCTTGGAGGCCCTGGGAAATGCTGCTCGAGACTGGCCCATGCAGCTCTGCAGTTGGTTTTGCACGGCTGGCTCCCATAGGCAGCGCCTGGAGCTTCATGGCTTTTGTGTGCGCAAGTGCTCAGCGTGTTTGAAGGGAAGAAAGGCAGAGCGAGGTGGGAAGGTCCTCCCTGCACTGGGTTCGGTCCCTGTTGCAAATGTCCCATTACATTTTTAGGTGTGAGGGGCTCTTTCTGCATGGGTCATTGGTCTCAGTACAGGAGGACAGTCAGACTTTTCCTGGAAAAGTGATGACCGCTTCTGCCACTCCGTGCCGCTCTGTGTCCATGGAAGGGCCCCAGCTGCCATCTTGCGTGTCCTGGGCTCATCTCAAGTGGCTGAGGCCAGGAGCTGCAAGGCCCCCAGACACTCCGGTTGCTGCTAGGAAATGGCCTGTGGTGCTGGGAATGGCCCTTAGGCAGCAGGACAGACGGAGCACCTGGCCCCGGCCAGCAGCATCTCCTCCCTCTGTGAGACAGGGAGAGTTCCTGAGCTCTGCATGGTGCAGAGAGAGGGCCCAAAATGCCTGTGCCCAAGCACCGCAGGATTTCTGTGGCCACACACAGAGGCAACGGAGCCCCGCTCTCTGAGGGGCACCAGTCTCCTTCCCTTGCTTGCAACTGGCTGTTCAACTGCTCTGAATGGTGGGCATGCATGTCTTAGGGCACATGCACTCTGCTGCACAATCATCTGCCAACAGGAAGGGAGAAAGAGCTTCTTGGTGTGCTGATCTGGATATGACGTTCCATTGCCAGGGCAGCAGCGCATGCTGGTGAGTCCTGAGAGGAAGAGTTAACTTTCTAAATCCATTCCCTGCACCTTTCTGGCTAAGGAAGTCACCTGGACAATTCCACCCCAAGAAGATCCTTGAGCATATGGTGCTTCTCGAGTATCCGGCTCCTTTATCCAAGATGCTTTCGAGCCTGAAAGGGACTAGGAGCTGGAGAAGAGCAGGAGGAAGAATGGCATTCTGTGCTAGAACCGGAGGAGGGCTCTCCCTAGTGTCTGTTTCTTCGCCAGCCATAAAGAGCAATGCAGGCATCCTGGCAGCAGCATCGCGGGGGAGGGAGTTTAGGCCTTCCTGCCTGCTGAACCCCGGTGTGTGTTACTCACAAAACATCTTCTTCCATTTTTGCATCCAGAACATAAGACGCTTCCTTTCCCACTGCATATGAATTGACATGTCTCACAGCAGGATTTAGGCAAGGTTTTCCCCATGCTATGGTCTCCTGGAGCTGGGAAGGGTCTTTCTTAGAGCCAAGGAAGCTGCCCGCAGGGAGGAGCTGCCAGGCTGCGCAGGACTGCCCCACAGGCGTGCCGACTTTGCTTTTGGCTACTGATGGGGGATAGCTTGTGCCTCGCAAGCATATCCTCTCCCTGCAGCAGCCCGCCTGCCCTTGCTCAAGGCTTGTCCCAGGGTGCAGAAAGCAGTGTCACAGCGCCTAGCGTCATATCAGAAACGGCTGCCCTGGAGGGCCTTTCCAATGGCCTTTCTTCTTCCTTTTCTCTGGTCAAGACAGGCATGGCTCAGAGCGAGAGTGTCCCGGGATGGAGGCTCCACGCTCCCCCTGCTACCCCGTGCCCCCTGCCAGCCCTTCCAAAGATGCCCTGGTGCCACTTGTAAGCTTCACACCGCACCAAAGAAAGGCTCACATGAACTCAGAAAGGGAGTTTATTTTGGGGGGAAAAAGACATTTCTCCCGGGTGCGTCCAGCTTGTGGCCCCGCTGCTCTTTCTTCTGGAGGCTGCTCATCACTGAAGCACTGAGGGGAACAGGAGAAAGTTGCTGAGTGTGTCATGACATGCAGGTGCCTCCTGGAAATCCAATGGCACATCCCAGCCCCACCCCATTTCCCCACAAGGGATGGCTGGGCCAGGCACAGGCGAGGCCAAGCTCCAAGGGCACTTGTGTGCCCTGGCGTAGGGGGCAGCGAAAGACCCTCTTTCCCCCGGGCCTTGGCACAAAGGGCTTGGCAGGAGCAGGGACCCTGCCTGCCTTGGGAGCTACTTACCGGCGAGCCTCCTCCTGCAGCTGCAGCCTCTGGCGGTTTTGGACCACCTTCTCCCTCCAGCGATCCCGGAGGACTTTGTAGGATTCCACGAGCTGCAAGGTCTGCTTTGCTCGTGGCGAGAGATACCTGCAAAGGATCAACAAAGTCCTGCTGCTGCTCCCTGGGGGCCCCTTGGGGCTTCTTCTCTCCTCAGCCCCTGCACATCCCCACCAGCTCAAAGGAGGGCCTGTCGTCTGCCGTGCTCAGCAGCTGAGTGCCAGCACCTGCACAGGGTCGGGAGCCACCATGGTGCCAGGCCCTGCCTGGCAGCTGGCATGCCAGGGCACACTCACTTGTCAGGGGGCACCCCTCTGTCTGGGGAACAGTGCTGCTCAGGGTGGCGTGCAGGCTTCAGCACTCGGATCTGTATTGCAAGAGCAAGAAGAAGAAATCGTTTCAGTGGGGAGGAGAGAACGGGGGAGAGAGCACTAGCCCACTCATAGAGGAGGCGCCTAAGCGTTCCAGAGCCGTGCTCAGGCTATACAAGCAGCTGATGCAACGGGCTACAAAAGCTGGCTTCCTGGATGATGCACCCTGTTCTGAGGGCTGTCAAAGGCATCCCATAGGGTCTCTTTTCAAGCAGGGTCCACACTGGGACATTGGGGAATTGTTGGCTGTTGCTCTTCCCCCTCTCTTCCACCACTGCCCTGAGCCCCCCTGGCTCCTTGTCCTGTGTCAGCACAGTGGGAATATGGCTCTCTGCTGCCCTAACTGATCAGGGACGAAAGATGCACCGGCATCTTTCCAATGCCTTCGAGGGCAAACCCACCCATTTCTGCAATTAACAAAACCGCAGAAGAGGTGTTGCAGAAGTTATATGAGTAGCCAGAGTCTTGCAAGTGTGGAGACAATTTGCATCATTGCAGGAGTCATCTCAAAGAGGCCACTGGGGGTTGTAGGGAGCCCGCGCTCAGGGCCCTTTCCGCGACATCCCATCACACACCTGTGCGGCAGCCCTGGGAGCAGCACGGGCAGCAGAAGTCCGAGGAGCAGCCGGAGGATGCGGGCGGTGCTCCACTTTCCCCTCCTTCTGCCCCAAAGGGTCCTTCATGTGCCCAGCTTGTTTGATCAAGTTGCTGAGAAGACACCATGAGAGGCAAGAGGTTTAGGACAGGGGGCATTTTATCCCACAAGGAAAAGGATGGGATTCCCTGCAGTCTCGAGGGACTCCTTCCTGGATAAACACTCCTGCACTAGGCATTTCCATTTGGCTCCCCAAAACGTCCTGACACTGGAGGAAAGTTAAGGCCATGGGAGGCTCCCATGCAAAGTGCTACATGCTGGCCTTCCAGCAGGAGAACAGCCTTAAGTGGGGCATGTGTCGGGAGCCTTCTGGAGGCCCTAGGCCCAGCATGTGCAAAGGGGCCCGCTCTGGTGCAGAGGTCCAAACAAGCGCAGCCCTCGTCCCTTCCGCCTCCGCCAAGGCTCTCACCTGGCAGCAGGCTGCTTCTCGGGGCCTTGCCGCCTCCTGCCTGCCCCCCAGCTTGGCAGCATGGGCAGACACAGCTCCTTGCGCTGCCGCAGGAGCTTTCTAGGCTGCCACTCTGCAAGGAGGAAGGCAGGAAGCTCTTGAGCAGAGCCTGCTGAGCAGCACCTTTCCAGGTGGCTGCTGGGAGGCAGCATGGGGGGACAGGGAACCAACATGCCCCGCAGGCCGGCAGCTTTGGCCTTACCTCTCTTGGCCCTGGGACACTGGGGCACCTCAGGCTTCTTCTGCGTGCGTGGAGGGGCAGCGGAAGCAGCCTTGGCTTCTGGGCTGCCTTCCTCCACAAGCTGAAACCTGGAAAGCAGAAGACAAGGCAGGTTTGAAGAAAGGGGGCTGTCTGCCCCTGGCCTCTTGCTGGCACTAATGCTCCTCCCTGTTGTCGGAGAACACCTTGCCTGCCATCTGCTTCTTGGAGGGTTTTTGCCAGTGTCTGTCCAAAGGCAGAGGACGTGGCTTAAATTCTTGAGAGCAGTGAGCATGGGCAGTGCAGAGTGCGAGCAGCATCTAGGGGCCGGCCCTGTCAGCAAAGCTAAGGGCTGCAGAGGAAACGCACTCACCTCGGGAACACGTGGACTCGGCTAGACCTGGTGCCAGGAGTAACGATGTTTCCGCTTGGCTCAGCAGGATCCGCTGCCCAAGGGACCTGCAAGGCAACCCGGGCCCATTGGGAGGTTTCTGAGGCAGCTCCCTGCCTGCTGACAAAGGCAGCAGCCCCTCGTCCTGCTACAGGAGGAGCCTGTCGCTGCAAATCCCTCTTCTGAGTCCTCTGCCATGCACATTAGCCCTAGTTGTGGAGTGGAGATGCTCCACCGCAAAGACTTGCAAGTGCTCAATAGCCATGCCAAGCATTTAGTAGAGACAGGCATCCAGGAAGACAGGGAGTGTTTTCCTTGGGAGTGGGGAATTTGGTGGGGGCCACGCACTGCAGAAGGTGTTTGTGTAGCCCGCCACATGGAGGATGGCCACGGAGGCTTCCCAAAGCAATGGAAGTAGGCCTGGGAAGCTGAGCAACTTACACTGCGAAGGGCTGCAAAGAGGCTTGCCCTTCTCCCCAGCCGTTGGATGCAGCTGGCGTAAAACATCATGCAGAGCGTGTCTCCCTGGCGACTCAGCACACCAATGTCCCGGAAGGCAAAGGCCACATTCTGCTTGTTCTCCAAGTGGAAAGAGAATAAGTGGATGGTCTCTTCCACACAGGCTTCCACCACACGCCGTGGCAAGGACGTCACCAGGGACAAGAGCTGGTAGTTCAGTGGCTCGATTTCGATGTCGTCTGCAAGGAAGTCAAGCAGTGTCAGTGCTGCAGCAGGCGCAATTTCCAGGACTAGGTGAGAAAGACATGGGAGTGGCAGAGAGATGAAAGTGGGGGCAGGTTAGGGCAAGAGAGCCCAGCTTGCTGCAACACTTGCAGCAGAAGACTCCAGAGAAGGTCCTTCCCAAGAAAGAGCTCTCTGTGTGGGGAGTTGCGCAGGGGGAGCTCTGTGTGTTCCCCTAATTGTGGAGGGCATTGCCTGCTTCTGGCAGCCCCTGCAAAGCACAGGGAGCACACTCCCAGCCTGGGTACAGTGGCAAGGGGAAGCGGAGGGTGGACCCTGCTGTCTCACCAGGGAGAGTCACTTCGGGGCACATGAGCCCACGCGGCCAGACCATCTGCATGCCCAACTTGAAAATAGGTCTTCGAACCCAGAGCACCTCTTCTGCACCCAGGTACAATGGCTCTTCAACTGTACAGAAGGTGCCAAGACCCTCCAGCAGGACACCCTGCACACGGAAAAGACAAAAACATGACGAGTAAGCAGTGTGTTGGTGGAAAAGGGGAGGACTCTGCAAGCACGGGCAGGCTGCTCTGTGCTCTCCCTGCTGCTGCTGCTGCAGCTGCAATAAGGAGCACTGTGGAAAGCTTTGGAGAAGAGCTCCTTGCTGCAATGTTGTCTTCACCCTCCTCTGCACACATGGCCCTCCCTGTCCTCCCAGTATTTCCTAGCATCTCAGAGCACAAGAAGATGCCAGGGCTCTCCCAGAGCACCAAGGGAGGAAACTGCCTCTGTTTCTCTGCTTGATCTCTCCGTTCTGGCCACAGGCAAAAGAGTAGGCCCACGAGGTGCCGACTGCTTTCTCCCACGAGTTCTGCACGTGCTTTCTCTCCAAGTTAGCTAAGGAGCTGCTCTGCCGCACGCTGGCCGGTGGCAGTGCGCTGCCATTGCGCTGGGGGAAGGATCATTCCCAGGGCCCAGGACAGCCTGGGAAACTGCAAGGCTGCAGTGCGAGGGGAGCAGGACGCCAGCCCACCTTGCCGATCACAAGTTGCTGCAGGATGTATCGGGAAACAACATCCCAAACCATGACAATCTCTGTGAAGCAAGGGAAAGAAGTGTCAGGCAGCTCCAAGCTCTGCGCAGGCTGCTCCTCCCGGAGTGACAGAGGCACGCACATTCAAATCAACCAAAAAGCCACTCCGCCAGCTGCCGAGCTCGCCTCTGGCACCGTTGCAGGCTGCCCGCCTCCCGCTGATCCCCGTGGAGGTGTAGAGAAGAAAGCGAGACAAGGGAAGGGTTTGGCAGAAGGGCAGCGGCCACCTGCCTCCTGGCCAAGGATGCCATCTCCAAGCTCAAGCTATGTTCTGCCCACTGGAGGCCCACGAGGATACAGGAGGAAGAAACAGAGCTTGCGTCAAACAAGAAGAGAGGCGGCATTGGTGGCAGGCTCTTGAGAGACCCGTGGGAATGCCGGGACACCTGCAGCCCCTGGAGGAAGGACCCCTTCCCACCCAGAGCCAGTCCCCAGAGGGCCTCCCCCTTCCCAGGCAGATCTGACCCCACACTGCAACTCCCTGAGCAGAGGGAGCTCTGCCCAAAGGAGCTTGGGGCTCAGGGCAGCAGCACAACCAAGAACCATGAGTCCCACACAACTCTCTGTCTCCCAAGCGGGACAGGACCCCTGGGCGAGGCTCTTACAACAGCCCCCAGCCCTCTGCAGGCTACAGCCCCGGAGCCACAGCTGCTTTGACAACTAACATGGTCTGCAGCACCTGCTGCAGCAGCGCCCAAAGCCCTTACCCTCAGCAGAGAGCTGCAGGAGCACAGGGAACAAAACGGAGTATGCCGGACTGATGATCTGAGTCCAGAAGCCCTCCATCTTGGCTTCCCCCCTGTCCTTGGTTTACTGGTCGAGCAGGGAAGAAGGATTCTCTTCCCGCGACCTCGCCAAGGACTCCTCTCTCTCCAACGAGCCCCTTATTCTCAGCCCGTGAGGGAGAGCTTCCCCGAGCACTCTCACTGCCTCCTGTGTGCGCTCCTCGTCACCGAGAAGCTCCAAAGGGCAGCAGTGGAGCAGAGCACGGCGAGCAGTGACCAGCAGCGCACGTGCCTGGCAGGGAAGTGACGGGGCCCTGCCAGTCGCTGGGGTCACCTCCTTGTGATGCAGCACAAGCCAGTGTGACCTCAGCGCATGTCACCAGGGGCTGCATGAGGGGAGCGGCAGCTGAAACACCCAGGGAAGGCGGCGATTCCTCCCAGGGAAGGAGATTGTAGTGAGGTGGGGGGGGTCCATCTCTTCTCCAGAATGACCACAGCTAGGACAAGAGGAAATGGCCTCAAGCAGCACCACGGGAGGTTCAGTTAAGACCGTAGGAGGAATGTCTACAGTGTAAGACGAGCCAAGCATTGGAACAGGCTGCCCAGGAACATCATGGAGTCACAGTCCCTGGCAGTGCTCAGGACGTGTGTGGATGAGGTACTTAAGGACATGGTTTAGCAGGTGTGGTATTGAACTGTTTATAGTTCAACTCAGTGATCTAAAAAGGTGTTTTCTAACCAAAACGGGTCTCTGATTCTATGATTCTAAGGTTTGGGCACTAGCAATGATCAAGGCGGAGCTGGTGTGGAACAGAAGGGGAACATGCCCTTCACACACAGTGTCTGCAGGTGTTTGCCCAGGCTCCTGGGCTCAGCACGAGGCAGCGGGTCCCACTCCATGGCTGTCCCCCATGTCCCGGCAGTGGAGGTTGTGCATGTGGCCTGGGCGCCGTGGTCCTCATGCCCGGTGTAGTGTGATGGCCAAGACTGGGGATGCTGGGGCAGATGTTTTTTCTGGGGGGAGCACTGCCGGATTAGGGGGTGTTTGTGGGGATGCTGGTAGTCTGGGGCATTGGCCCATTTTGTGGAATATTTCTGTGCTTCAGGGATGTTCCAGTCTTTGTGGACTGGTGCCAATTGAAGCAGGTGGTTCCCATTGCAGTGTTGCTGGTGTTTTGAGGATGCTGCCCTGCTCCTTGGAGGCCCTGGGAAATGCTGCTCGAGACTGGCCCATGCAGCTCTGCAGTTGGTTTTGCACGGCTGGCTCCCATAGGCAGCGCCTGGAGCTTCATGGCTTTTGTGTGCGCAAGTGCTCAGCGTGTTTGAAGGGAAGAAAGGCAGAGCGAGGTGGGAAGGTCCTCCCTGCACTGGGTTCGGTCCCTGTTGCAAATGTCCCATTACATTTTTAGGTGTGAGGGGCTCTTTCTGCATGGGTCATTGGTCTCAGTACAGGAGGACAGTCAGACTTTTCCTGGAAAAGTGATGACCGCTTCTGCCACTCCGTGCCGCTCTGTGTCCATGGAAGGGCCCCAGCTGCCATCTTGCGTGTCCTGGGCTCATCTCAAGTGGCTGAGGCCAGGAGCTGCAAGGCCCCCAGACACTCCGGTTGCTGCTAGGAAATGGCCTGTGGTGCTGGGAATGGCCCTTAGGCAGCAGGACAGACGGAGCACCTGGCCCCGGCCAGCAGCATCTCCTCCCTCTGTGAGACAGGGAGAGTTCCTGAGCTCTGCATGGTGCAGAGAGAGGGCCCAAAATGCCTGTGCCCAAGCACCGCAGGATTTCTGTGGCCACACACAGAGGCAACGGAGCCCCGCTCTCTGAGGGGCACCAGTCTCCTTCCCTTGCTTGCAACTGGCTGTTCAACTGCTCTGAATGGTGGGCATGCATGTCTTAGGGCACGTGCACTCTGCTGCACAATCATCTGCCAACAGGAAGGGAGAAAGAGCTTCTTGGTGTGCTGATCTGGACATGACGTCCCATTGCCAGGGCAGCAGCGCATGCTGGTGAGTCCTGAGAGGAAGAGTTAACTTTCTAAATCCATTCCCTGCACCTTTCTGCCTAAGGAAGTCACCTGGACAATTCCACCCCAAGAAGATCCTTGAGCATATGGTGCTTCTCGAGTATCCGGCTCCTTTATCCAAGATGCTTTCGAGCCTGAAAGGGACTAGGAGCTGGAGAAGAGCAGGAGGAAGAATGGCATTCTGTGCTAGAACCGGAGGAGGGCTCTCCCTAGTGTCTGTTTCTTCGCCAGCCATAAAGAGCAATGCAGGCATCCTGGCAGCAGCATCGCGGGGGAGGGAGTTTAGGCCTTCCTGCCTGCTGAACCCTGGTGTGTGTTACTCACAAAACATCTTCTTCCATTTTTGCATCCAGAACATAAGACGCTTCCTTTCCCACTGCATATGAATTGACATGTCTCACAGCAGGATTTAGGCAAGGTTTTCCCCATGCTATGGTCTCCTGGAGCTGGGAAGGGTCTTTCTTAGAGCCAAGGAAGCTGCCCGCAGGGAGGAGCTGCCAGGCTGCGCAGGACTGCCCCACAGGCGTGCCGACTTTGCTTTTGGCTACTGATGGGGGATAGCTTGTGCCTCGCAAGCATATCCTCTCCCTGCAGCAGCCCGCCTGCCCTTGCTCAAGGCTTGTCCCAGGGTGCAGAAAGCAGTGTCACAGCGCCTAGCGTCATATCAGAAACGGCTGCCCTGGAGGGCCTTTCCAATGGCCTTTCTTCTTCCTTTTCTCTGGTCAAGACAGGCATGGCTCAGAGCGAGAGTGTCCCGGGATGGAGGCTCCACGCTCCCCCTGCTACCCCGTGCCCCCTGCCAGCCCTTCCAAAGATGCCCTGGTGCCACTTGTAAGCTTCACACCGCACCAAAGAAAGGCTCACATGAACTCAGAAAGGGAGTTTATTTTGGGGGGAAAAAGACATTTCTCCCGGGTGCGTCCAGCTTGTGGCCCCGCTGCTCTTTCTTCTGGAGGCTGCTCATCACTGAAGCACTGAGGGGAACAGGAGAAAGTTGCTGAGTGTGTCATGACATGCAGGTGCCTCCTGGAAATCCAATGGCACATCCCAGCCCCACCCCATTTCCCCACAAGGGATGGCTGGGCCAGGCACAGGCGAGGCCGAGCTCCAAGGGCACTTGTGTGCCCTGGCGTAGGGGGCAGCGAAAGACCCTCTTTCCCCCGGGCCTTGGCACAAAGGGCTTGGCAGGAGCAGGGACCCTGCCTGCCTTGGGAGCTACTTACCGGCGAGCCTCCTCCTGCAGCTGCAGCCTCTGGCGGTTTTGGACCACCTTCTCCCTCCAGCGATCCCGGAGGACTTTGTAGGATTCCACGAGCTGCAAGGTCTGCTTTGCTCGTGGCGAGAGATACCTGCAAAGGATCAACAAAGTCCTGCTGCTGCTCCCTGGGGGCCCCTTGGGGCTTCTTCTCTCCTCAGCCCCTGCACATCCCCACCAGCTCAAAGGAGGGCCTGTCGTCTGCCGTGCTCAGCAGCTGAGTGCCAGCACCTGCACAGGGTCGGGAGCCACCATGGTGCCAGGCCCTGCCTGGCAGCTGGCATGCCAGGGCACACTCACTTGTCAGGGGGCACCCCTCTGTGTGGGGAACAGTGCTGCTCAGGGTGGCGTGCAGGCTTCAGCACTCGGATCTGTATTGCAAGAGCAAGAAGAAGAAATCGTTTCAGTGGGGAGGAGAGAACGGGGGAGAGAGCACTAGCCCACTCATAGAGGAGGCGCCTAAGCGTTCCAGAGCCGTGCTCAGGCTATACAAGCAGCTGATGCAACGGGCTACAAAAGCTGGCTTCCTGGATGATGCACCCTGTTCTGAGGGCTGTCAAAGGCATCCCATAGGGTCTCTTTTCAAGCAGGGTCCACACTGGGACATTGGGGAATTGTTGGCTGTTGCTCTTCCCCCTCTCTTCCACCACTGCCCTGAGCCCCCCTGGCTCCTTGTCCTGTGTCAGCACAGTGGGAATATGGCTCTCTGCTGCCCTAACTGATCAGGGACGAAAGATGCACCGGCATCTTTCCAATGCCTTCGAGGGCAAACCCACCCATTTCTGCAATTAACAAAACCGCAGAAGAGGTGTTGCAGAAGTTATATGAGTAGCCAGAGTCTTGCAAGTGTGGAGACAATTTGCATCATTGCAGGAGTCATCTCAAAGAGGCCACTGGGGGTTGTAGGGAGCCCGCGCTCAGGGCCCTTTCCGCGACATCCCATCACACACCTGTGCGGCAGCCCTGGGAGCAGCACGGGCAGCAGAAGTCCGAGGAGCAGCCGGAGGATGCGGGCGGTGCTCCACTTTCCCCTCCTTCTGCCCCAAAGGGTCCTTCATGTGCCCAGCTTGTTTGATCAAGTTGCTGAGAAGACACCATGAGAGGCAAGAGGTTTAGGACAGGGGGCATTTTATCCCACAAGGAAAAGGATGGGATTCCCTGCAGTCTCGAGGGACTCCTTCCTGGATAAACACTCCTGCACTAGGCATTTCCATTTGGCTCCCCAAAACGTCCTGACACTGGAGGAAAGTTAAGGCCATGGGAGGCTCCCATGCAAAGTGCTACATGCTGGCCTTCCAGCAGGAGAACAGCCTTAAGTGGGGCATGTGTCGGGAGCCTTCTGGAGGCCCTAGGCCCAGCATGTGCAAAGGGGCCCGCTCTGGTGCAGAGGTCCAAACAAGCGCAGCCCTCGTCCCTTCCGCCTCCGCCAAGGCTCTCACCTGGCAGCAGGCTGCTTCTCGGGGCCTTGCCGCCTCCTGCCTGCCCCCCAGCTTGGCAGCATGGGCAGACACAGCTCCTTGCGCTGCCGCAGGAGCTTTCTAGGCTGCCACTCTGCAAGGAGGAAGGCAGGAAGCTCTTGAGCAGAGCCTGCTGAGCAGCACCTTTCCAGCTGGCTGCTGTGAGGCAGCGTGGGGGGACAGGGAACCAACGTGCCCCGCAGGCCGGCAGCTTTGGCCTTACCTTTGTTGGCCCTGGGACACTGGGGCACCTCAGGCTTCTTCTGCGTGCGTGGAGGGGCAGCGGAAGCAGCCTTGGCTTCTGGGCTGCCTTCCTCCACAAGCTGAAACCTGGAAAGCAGAAGACAAGGCAGGTTTGAAGAAAGGGGGCTGTCTGCCCCTGGCCTCTTGCTGGCACTAATGCTCCTCCCTGTTGTCGGAGAACACCTTGCCTGCCATCTGCTTCTTGGAGGGTTTTTGCCAGTGTCTGTCCAAAGGCAGAGGACGTGGCTTAAATTCTTGAGAGCAGTGAGCATGGGCAGTGCAGAGTGCGAGCAGCATCTAGGGGCCGGCCCTGTCAGCAAAGCTAAGGGCTGCAGAGGAAACGCACTCACCTCGGGAACACGTGGACTCGGCTAGACCTGGTGCCAGGAGTAACGATGTTTCCGCTTGGCTCAGCAGGATCCGCTGCCCAAGGGACCTGCAAGGCAACCCGGGCCCATTGGGAGGTTTCTGAGGCAGCTCCCTGCCTGCTGACAAAGGCAGCAGCCCCTCGTCCTGCTACAGGAGGAGCCTGTCGCTGCAAATCCCTCTTCTGAGTCCTCTGCCATGCACATTAGCCCTAGTTGTGGAGTGGAGATGCTCCACCGCAAAGACTTGCAAGTGCTCAATAGCCATGCCAAGCATTTAGTAGAGACAGGCATCCAGGAAGACAGGGAGTGTTTTCCTTGGGAGTGGGGAATTTGGTGGGGGCCACGCACTGCAGAAGGTGTTTGTGTAGCCCGCCACATGGAGGATGGCCACGGAGGCTTCCCAAAGCAATGGAAGTAGGCCTGGGAAGCTGAGCAACTTACACTGCGAAGGGCTGCAAAGAGGCTTGCCCTTCTCCCCAGCCGTTGGATGCAGCTGGCGTAAAACATCATGCAGAGCGTGTCTCCCTGGCGACTCAGCACACCAATGTCCCGGAAGGCAAAGGCCACATTCTGCTTGTTCTCCAAGTGGAAAGAGAATAAGTGGATGGTCTCTTCCACACAGGCTTCCACCACACGCCGTGGCAAGGACGTCACCAGGGACAAGAGCTGGTAGTTCAGTGGCTCGATTTCGATGTCGTCTGCAAGGAAGTCAAGCAGTGTCAGTGCTGCAGCAGGCGCAATTTCCAGGACTAGGTGAGAAAGACATGGGAGTGGCAGAGAGATGAAAGTGGGGGCAGGTTAGGGCAAGAGAGCCCAGCTTGCTGCAACACTTGCAGCAGAAGACTCCAGAGAAGGTCCTTCCCAAGAAAGAGCTCTCTGTGTGGGGAGTTGCGCAGGGGGAGCTCTGTGTGTTCCCCTAATTGTGGAGGGCATTGCCTGCTTCTGGCAGCCCCTGCAAAGCACAGGGAGCACACTCCCAGCCTGGGTACAGTGGCAAGGGGAAGCGGAGGGTGGACCCTGCTGTCTCACCAGGGAGAGTCACTTCGGGGCACGTGAGCCCACGCGGCCAGACCATCTGCATGCCCAACTTGAAAATAGGTCTTCGAACCCAGAGCACCTCTTCTGCACCCAGGTACAATGGCTCTTCAACTGTACAGAAGGTGCCAAGACCCTCCAGCAGGACACCCTGCACACGGAAAAGACAAAAACATGACGAGTAAGCAGTGTGTTGGTGGAAAAGGGGAGGACTCTGCAAGCACGGGCAGGCTGCTCTGTGCTCTCCCTGCTGCTGCTGCTGCAGCTGCAATAAGGAGCACTGTGGAAAGCTTTGGAGAAGAGCTCCTTGCTGCAATGTTGTCTTCACCCTCCTCTGCACACATGGCCCTCCCTGTCCTCCCAGTATTTCCTAGCATCTCAGAGCACAAGAAGATGCCAGGGCTCTCCCAGAGCACCAAGGGAGGAAACTGCCTCTGTTTCTCTGCTTGATCTCTCCGTTCTGGCCACAGGCAAAAGAGTAGGCCCACGAGGTGCCGACTGCTTTCTCCCACGAGTTCTGCACGTGCTTTCTCTCCAAGTTAGCTAAGGAGCTGCTCTGCCGCACGCTGGCCGGTGGCAGTGCGCTGCCATTGCGCTGGGGGAAGGATCATTCCCAGGGCCCAGGACAGCCTGGGAAACTGCAAGGCTGCAGTGCGAGGGGAGCAGGACGCCAGCCCACCTTGCCGATCACAAGTTGCTGCAGGATGTATCGGGAAACAACATCCCAAACCATGACAATCTCTGTGAAGCAAGGGAAAGAAGTGTCAGGCAGCTCCAAGCTCTGCGCAGGCTGCTCCTCCCGGAGTGACAGAGGCACGCACATTCAAATCAACCAAAAAGCCACTCCGCCAGCTGCCGAGCTGGCCTATGGCACCGTTGCAGGCTGCCCGCCTCCCGCTGATCCCCGTGGAGGTGTAGAGAAGAAAGCGAGACAAGGGAAGGGTTTGGCAGAAGGGCAGCGGCCACCTGCCTCCTGGCCAAGGATGCCATCTCCAAGCTCAAGCTATGTTCTGCCCACTGGAGGCCCACGAGGATACAGGAGGAAGAAACAGAGCTTGCGTCAAACAAGAAGAGAGGCGGCATTGGTGGCAGGCTCTTGAGAGACCCGTGGGAATGCCGGGACACCTGCAGCCCCTGGAGGAAGGACCCCTTCCCACCCAGAGCCAGTCCCCAGAGGGCCTCCCCCTTCCCAGGCAGATCTGACCCCACACTGCAACTCCCTGAGCAGAGGGAGCTCTGCCCAAAGGAGCTTGGGGCTCAGGGCAGCAGCACAACCAAGAACCATGAGTCCCACACAACTCTCTGTCTCCCAAGCGGGACAGGACCCCTGGGCGAGGCTCTTACAACAGCCCCCAGCCCTCTGCAGGCTACAGCCCAGGAGCCACAGCTGCTTTGACAACTAACATGGTCTGCAGCACCTGCTGAAGCAGCGCCCAAAGCCCTTACCCTCAGCAGAGAGCTGCAGGAGCACAGGGAACAAAACGGAGTATGCCGGACTGATGATCTGAGTCCAGAAGCCCTCCATCTTGGCTTCCCCCCTGTCCTTGGTTTACTGGTCGAGCAGGGAAGAAGGATTCTCTTCCCGCGACCTCGCCAAGGACTCCTCTCTCTCCAACGAGCCCCTTATTCTCAGCCCGTGAGGGAGAGCTTCCCCGAGCACTCTCACTGCCTCCTGTGTGCGCTCCTCGTCACCGAGAAGCTCCAAAGGGCAGCAGTGGAGCAGAGCACGGCGAGCAGTGACCAGCAGCGCACGTGCCTGGCAGGGAAGTGACGGGGCCCTGCCAGTCGCTGGGGTCACCTCCTTGTGATGCAGCACAAGCCAGTGTGACCTCAGCGCATGTCACCAGGGGCTGCATGAGGGGAGCGGCAGCTGAAACACCCAGGGAAGGCGGCGATTCCTCCCAGGGAAGGAGATTGTAGTGAGGTGGGGGGGGGTCCATCTCTTCTCCAGAATGACCACAGCTAGGACAAGAGGAAATGGCCTCAAGCAGCACCACGGGAGGTTCAGTTAAGACCGTAGGAGGAATGTCTACAGTGTAAGACGAGCCAAGCATTGGAACAGGCTGCCCAGGAACATCATGGAGTCACAGTCCCTGGCAGTGCTCAGGACGTGTGTGGATGAGGTACTTAAGGACATGGTTTAGCAGGTGTGGTATTGAACTGTTTATAGTTCAACTCAGTGATCTAAAAAGGTGTTTTCTAACCAAAACGGGTCTCTGATTCTATGATTCTAAGGTTTGGGCACTAGCAATGATCAAGGCGGAGCTGGTGTGGAACAGAAGGGGAACATGCCCTTCACACACAGTGTCTGCAGGTGTTTGCCCAGGCTCCTGGGCTCAGCACGAGGCAGCGGGTCCCACTCCATGGCTGTCCCCCATGTCCCGGCAGTGGAGGTTGTGCATGTGGCCTGGGCGCCGTGGTCCTCATGCCCGGTGTAGTGTGATGGCCAAGACTGGGGATGCTGGGGCAGATGTTTTTTCTGGGGGGAGCACTGCCGGATTAGGGGGTGTTTGTGGGGATGCTGGTAGTCTGGGGCATTGGCCCATTTTGTGGAATATTTCTGTGCTTCAGGATGTTCCAGTCTTTGTGGACTGGTGCCAATTGAAGCAGGTGGTTCCCATTGCAGTGTTGCTGGTGTTTTGAGGATGCTGCCCTGCTCCTTGGAGGCCCTGGGAAATGCTGCTCGAGACTGGCCCATGCAGCTCTGCAGTTGGTTTTGCACGGCTGGCTCCCATAGGCAGCGCCTGGAGCTTCATGGCTTTTGTGTGCGCAAGTGCTCAGCGTGTTTGAAGGGAAGAAAGGCAGAGCGAGGTGGGAAGGTCCTCCCTGCACTGGGTTCGGTCCCTGTTGCAAATGTCCCATTACATTTTTAGGTGTGAGGGGCTCTTTCTGCATGGGTCATTGGTCTCAGTACAGGAGGACAGTCAGACTTTTCCTGGAAAAGTGATGACCGCTTCTGCCACTCCGTGCCGCTCTGTGTCCATGGAAGGGCCCCAGCTGCCATCTTGCGTGTCCTGGGCTTATCTCAAGTGGCTGAGGCCAGGAGCTGCAAGGCCCCCAGACACTCCGGTTGCTGCTAGGAAATGGCCTGTGGTGCTGGGAATGGCCCTTAGGCAGCAGGACAGACGGAGCACCTGGCCCCGGCCAGCAGCATCTCCTCCCTCTGTGAGACAGGGAGAGTTCCTGAGCTCTGCATGGTGCAGAGAGAGGGCCCAAAATGCCTGTGCCCAAGCACCGCAGGATTTCTGTGGCCACACACAGAGGCAACGGAGCCCCGCTCTCTGAGGGGCACCAGTCTCCTTCCCTTGCTTGCAACTGGCTGTTCAACTGCTCTGAATGGTGGGCATGCATGTCTTAGGGCACGTGCACTCTGCTGCACAATCATCTGCCAACAGGAAGGGAGAAAGAGCTTCTTGGTGTGCTGATCTGGATATGACGTTCCATTGCCAGGGCAGCAGCGCATGCTGGTGAGTCCTGAGAGGAAGAGTTAACTTTCTAAATCCATTCCCTGCACCTTTCTGGCTAAGGAAGTCACCTGGACAATTCCACCCCAAGAAGATCCTTGAGCATATGGTGCTTCTCGAGTATCCGGCTCCTTTATCCAAGATGCTTTCGAGCCTGAAAGGGACTAGGAGCTGGAGAAGAGCAGGAGAAGAATGGCATTCTGTGCTAGAACCGGAGGAGGGCTCTCCCTAGTGTCTGTTTCTTCGCCAGCCATAAAGAGCAATGCAGGCATCCTGGCAGCAGCATCGCGGGGGAGGGAGTTTAGGCCTTCCTGCCTGCTGAACCCCGGTGTGTGTTACTCACAAAACATCTTCTTCCATTTTTGCATCCAGAACATAAGACGCTTCCTTTCCCACTGCATATGAATTGACATGTCTCACAGCAGGATTTAGGCAAGGTTTTCCCCATGCTATGGTCTCCTGGAGCTGGGAAGGGTCTTTCTTAGAGCCAAGGAAGCTGCCCGCAGGGAGGAGCTGCCAGGCTGCGCAGGACTGCCCCACAGGCGTGCCGACTTTGCTTTTGGCTACTGATGGGGGATAGCTTGTGCCTCGCAAGCATATCCTCTCCCTGCAGCAGCCCGCCTGCCTTGCTCAAGGCTTGTCCCAGGGTGCAGAAAGCAGTGTCACAGCGCCTAGCGTCATCTCAGAAACGGCTGCCCTGGAGGGCCTTTCCAATGGCCTTTCTTCTTCCTTTTCTCTGGTCAAGACAGGCATGGCTCAGAGCGAGAGTGTCCCAGGATGGAGGCTCCACGCTCCCCCTGCTACCCCGTGCCCCCTGCCAGCCCTTCCAAAGATGCCCTGGTGCCACTTGTAAGCTTCACACCGCACCAAAGAAAGGCTCACATGAACTCAGAAAGGGAGTTTATTTTGGGGGGAAAAAGACATTTCTCCCGGGTGCGTCCAGCTTGTGGCCCCGCTGCTCTTTCTTCTGGAGGCTGCTCATCACTGAAGCACTGAGGGGAACAGGAGAAAGTTGCTGAGTGTGTCATGACATGCAGGTGCCTCCTGGAAATCCAATGGCACATCCCAGCCCCACCCCATTTCCCCACAAGGGATGGCTGGGCCAGGCACAGGAGAGGCCAAGCTCCAAGGGCACTTGTGTGCCCTGGCGTAGGGGGCAGCGAAAGACCCTCTTTCCCCCGGGCCTTGGCACAAAGGGCTTGGCAGGAGCAGGGACCCTGCCTGCCTTGGGAGCTACTTACCGGCGAGCCTCCTCCTGCAGCTGCAGCCTCTGGCGGTTTTGGACCACCTTCTCCCTCCAGCGATCCCGGAGGACTTTGTAGGATTCCACGAGCTGCAAGGTCTGCTTTGCTCGTGGCGAGAGATACCTGCAAAGGATCAACAAAGTCCTGCTGCTGCTCCCTGGGGGCCCCTTGGGGCTTCTTCTCTCCTCAGCCCCTGCACATCCCCACCAGCTCAAAGGAGGGCCTGTCGTCTGCCGTGCTCAGCAGCTGAGTGCCAGCACCTGCACAGGGTCGGGAACCACCATGGTGCCAGGCCCTGCCTGGCAGCTGGCATGCCAGGGCACACTCACTTGTCAGGGGGCACCCCTCTGTCTGGGGAACAGTGCTGCTCAGGGTGGCGTGCAGGCTTCAGCACTCGGATCTGTATTGCAAGAGCAAGAAGAAGAAATCGTTTCAGTGGGGAGGAGAGAACGGGGGAGAGAGCACTAGCCCACTCATAGAGGAGGCGCCTAAGCGTTCCAGAGCCGTGCTCAGGCTATACAAGCAGCTGATGCAACGGGCTACAAAAGCTGGCTTCCTGGATGATGCACCCTGTTCTGAGGGCTGTCAAAGGCATCCCATAGGGTCTCTTTTCAAGCAGGGTCCACACTGGGACATTGGGGAATTGTTGGCTGTTGCTCTTCCCCCTCTCTTCCACCACTGCCCTGAGCCCCCCTGGCTCCTTGTCCTGTGTCAGCACAGTGGGAATATGGCTCTCTGCTGCCCTAACTGATCAGAGACGAAAGATGCACCGGCATCTTTCCAATGCCTTCGAGGGCAAACCCACCCATTTCTGCAATTAACAAAACCGCAGAAGAGGTGTTGCAGAAGTTATATGAGTAGCCAGAGTCTTGCAAGTGTGGAGACAATTTGCATCATTGCAGGAGTCATCTCAAAGAGGCCACTGGGGGTTGTAGGGAGCCCGCGCTCAGGGCCCTTTCCGCGACATCCCATCACACACCTGTGCGGCAGCCCTGGGAGCAGCACGGGCAGCAGAAGTCCGAGGAGCAGCCGGAGGATGCGGGCGGTGCTCCACTTTCCCCTCCTTCTGCCCCAAAGGGTCCTTCATGTGCCCAGCTTGTTTGATCAAGTTGCTGAGAAGACACCATGAGAGGCAAGAGGTTTAGGACAGGGGGCATTTTATCCCACAAGGAAAAGGATGGGATTCCCTGCAGTCTCGAGGGACTCCTTCCTGGATAAACACTCCTGCACTAGGCATTTCCATTTGGCTCCCCAAAACGTCCTGACACTGGAGGAAAGTTAAGGCCATGGGAGGCTCCCATGCAAAGTGCTACATGCTGGCCTTCCAGCAGGAGAACAGCCTTAAGTGGGGCATGTGTCGGGAGCCTTCTGGAGGCCCTAGGCCCAGCATGTGCAAAGGGGCCCGCTCTGGTGCAGAGGTCCAAACAAGCGCAGCCCTCGTCCCTTCCGCCTCCGCCAAGGCTCTCACCTGGCAGCAGGCTGCTTCTCGGGGCCTTGCCGCCTCCTGCCTGCCCCCCAGCTTGGCAGCATGGGCAGACACAGCTCCTTGCGCTGCCGCAGGAGCTTTCTAGGCTGCCACTCTGCAAGGAGGAAGGCAGGAAGCTCTTGAGCAGAGCCTGCTGAGCAGCACCTTTCCAGGTGGCTGCTGGGAGGCAGCGTGGGGGGACAGGGAACCAACATGCCCCGCAGGCCGGCAGCTTTGGCCTTACCTCTCTTGGCCCTGGGACACTGGGGCACCTCAGGCTTCTTCTGCGTGCGTGGAGGGGCAGCGGAAGCAGCCTTGGCTTCTGGGCTGCCTTCCTCCACAAGCTGAAACCTGGAAAGCAGAAGACAAGGCAGGTTTGAAGAAAGGGGGCTGTCTGCCCCTGGCCTCTTGCTGGCACTAATGCTCCTCCCTGTTGTCGGAGAACACCTTGCCTGCCATCTGCTTCTTGGAGGGTTTTTGCCAGTGTCTGTCCAAAGGCAGAGGACGTGGCTTAAATTCTTGAGAGCAGTGAGCATGGGCAGTGCAGAGTGCGAGCAGCATCTAGGGGCCGGCCCTGTCAGCAAAGCTAAGGGCTGCAGAGGAAACGCACTCACCTCGGGAACACGTGGACTCGGCTAGACCTGGTGCCAGGAGTAACGATGTTTCCGCTTGGCTCAGCAGGATCCGCTGCCCAAGGGACCTGCAAGGCAACCCGGGCCCATTGGGAGGTTTCTGAGGCAGCTCCCTGCCTGCTGACAAAGGCAGCAGCCCCTCGTCCTGCTACAGGAGGAGCCTGTCGCTGCAAATCCCTCTTCTGAGTCCTCTGCCATGCACATTAGCCCTAGTTGTGGAGTGGAGATGCTCCACCGCAAAGACTTGCAAGTGCTCAATAGCCATGCCAAGCATTTAGTAGAGACAGGCATCCAGGAAGACAGGGAGTGTTTTCCTTGGGAGTGGGGAATTTGGTGGGGGCCACGCACTGCGGAAGGTGTTTGTGTAGCCCGCCACATGGAGGATGGCCACGGAGGCTTCCCAAAGCAATGGAAGTAGGCCTGGGAAGATGAGCAACTTACACTGCGAAGGGCTGCAAAGAGGCTTGCCCTTCTCCCCAGCCGTTGGATGCAGCTGGCGTAAAACATCATGCAGAGCGTGTCTCCCTGGCGACTCAGCACACCAATGTCCCGGAAGGCAAAGGCCACATTCTGCTTGTTCTCCAAGTGGAAAGAGAATAAGTGGATGGTCTCTTCCACACAGGCTTCCACCACACGCCGTGGCAAGGACGTCACCAGGGACAAGAGCTGGTAGTTCAGTGGCTCGATTTCGATGTCGTCTGCAAGGAAGTCAAGCAGTGTCAGTGCTGCAGCAGGCGCAATTTCCAGGACTAGGTGAGAAAGACATGGGAGTGGCAGAGAGATGAAAGTGGGGGCAGGTTAGGGCAAGAGAGCCCAGCTTGCTGCAACACTTGCAGCAGAAGACTCCAGAGAAGGTCCTTCCCAAGAAAGAGCTCTCTGTGTGGGGAGTTGCGCAGGGGGAGCTCTGTGTGTTCCCCTAATTGTGGAGGGCATTGCCTGCTTCTGGCAGCCCCTGCAAAGCACAGGGAGCACACTCCCAGCCTGGGTACAGTGGCAAGGGGAAGCGGAGGGTGGACCCTGCTGTCTCACCAGGGAGAGTCACTTCGGGGCACGTGAGCCCACGCGGCCAGACCATCTGCATGCCCAACTTGAAAATAGGTCTTCGAACCCAGAGCACCTCTTCTGCACCCAGGTACAATGGCTCTTCAACTGTACAGAAGGTGCCAAGACCCTCCAGCAGGACACCCTGCACACGGAAAAGACAAAAACATGACGAGTAAGCAGTGTGTTGGTGGAAAAGGGGAGGACTCTGCAAGCACGGGCAGGCTGCTCTGTGCTCTCCCTGCTGCTGCTGCTGCAGCTGCAATAAGGAGCACTGTGGAAAGCTTTGGAGAAGAGCTCCTTGCTGCAATGTTGTCTTCACCCTCCTCTGCACACATGGCCCTCCCTGTCCTCCCAGTATTTCCTAGCATCTCAGAGCACAAGAAGATGCCAGGGCTCTCCCAGAGCACCAAGGGAGGAAACTGCCTCTGTTTCTCTGCTTGATCTCTCCGTTCTGGCCACAGGCAAAAGAGTAGGCCCACGAGGTGCCGACTGCTTTCTCCCACGAGTTCTGCACGTGCTTTCTCTCCAAGTTAGCTAAGGAGCTGCTCTGCCGCACGCTGGCCGGTGGCAGTGCGCTGCCATTGCGCTGGGGGAAGGATCATTCCCAGGGCCCAGGACAGCCTGGGAAACTGCAAGGCTGCAGTGCGAGGGGAGCAGGACGCCAGCCCACCTTGCCGATCACAAGTTGCTGCAGGATGTATCGGGAAACAACATCCCAAACCATGACAATCTCTGTGAAGCAAGGGAAAGAAGTGTCAGGCAGCTCCAAGCTCTGCGCAAGCTGCTCCTCCCGGGGTGACAGAGGCACGCACATTCAAATCAACCAAAAAGCCACTCCGCCAGCTGCCGAGCTCGCCTCTGGCACCGTTGCAGGCTGCCCGCCTCCCGCTGATCCCCATGGAGGTGCAGAGAAGAAAGCAGGACAAGGGAAGGGTTTGGCAGAAGGGCAGCGGCCACCTGCCTCCTGGCCAAGGATGCCATCTCCAAGCTCAAGCTATGTTCTGCCCACTGGAGGCCCACGAGGATACAGGAGGAAGAAACAGAGCTTGCACCAAACAAGAAGAGAGGCGGCATTGGTGGCAGGCTCTTGAGAGACCCGTGGGAATGCCGGGACCCCTGCAGCCCCTGGAGGAAGGACCCCTTCCCACCCAGAGCAGTCCCCAGAGGGCCTCCCACCTTCCCAGGCAGATCTGACCCCACACTGCAACTCCCTGAGCAGAGGGAGCTCTGCCCAAAGGAGCTTGGGGCTCAGGGCAGCAGCATAACCAAGAACCATGAGTCCCACACAACTCTCTGTCTCCCAAGCGGGACAGGACCCCTGGGCGAGGCTCTTACAACAGCCCCCAGCCCTCTGCAGGCTACAGCCCCGGAGCCACAGCTGCTTTGACAACTAACATGTCTGCAGCACCTGCTGAAGCAGCGCCCAAAGCCCTTACCCTCAGCAGAGAGCTGCAGAGCACAGGGAACAAAACGGAGTATGCCGGACTGATGATCTGAGTCCAGAAGCCCTCCATCTTGGCTTCCCCCCTGTCCTTGGTTTGCTGGTCGAGCAGGGAAGAAGGATTCTCTTCCCGCGACCTCGCCAAGGACTCCTCTCTCGCCAACGAGCCCCTTATTCTCAGCCCGTGAGGGAGAGCTTCCCCGAGCACTCTCACTGCCTCAGTGTGCGCTCTCGTCACCGAGAAGCTCCAAAGGGCAGCAGTGGAGCAGAGCACGGCGAGCAGTGACCAGCAGCGCACGTGCCTGGCAGGGAAGTGACGGGGCCCTGCCAGTCGCTGGGGTCACCTCCTTGTGATGCAGCACAAGCCAGTGTGACCTCAGCGCATGTCACCAGGGCTGCATGAGGGGAGCGGCAGCTGAAACACCCAGGGAAGGCGGCGATTCCTCCCAGGGAAGGAGATTGTAGTGAGGTGGGGGGGTCCATCTCTTCTCCAGAATTACCACAGCTAGGACAAGAGGAAATGGCCTCAAGCAGCACCAGGGGAGGTTCAGTTAAGACCGTAGGAGGAATGTCTACAGGGTAAGAGTAGCCAAGTGTTGGAACAGGCTTGCCCAGGAACATCATGGAGTCACAGTCCCTGGCAGTACTCAAGACGTGTGTGGATGAGGGTACTTAAGGACATGGTTTAGCAGGTGTGGTATTGAACTGTTCATAGTTCAACTCAGTGATCTAAAAAGGTGTTTTCTAACCAAAACGGGTCTCTGATTCTATGATTCTAAGGTTTTGGCACTAGCAATGATCAAGGCGGAGCTGGTGTGGAACAGAAGGGGAACATGCCCTTCACACACAGTGTCTGCAGGCGTTTGCCCAGGCTCCTGGGCTCAGCACGAGGCAGCGGGTCCCACTCCATGGCTGTCCCCCATGTCCCCGGCAGTGGAGGTTGTGCATGTGGCCTGGGCGCCGTGGTCCTCATGCCCGGTGTAGTGTGATGGCCAAGACTGGGGATGCTGGGGCAGATGTTTTTTCTGGGGGGGAGCACTGCCGGATTAGGGGGTGTTTGTGGGGGATGCTGGTAGTCTGGGGCATTGGCCCATTTTGTGGAATATTTCTGTGCTTCAGGGATGTTCCAGTCTTTGTGGACTGGTGCCCATTGAAGCGGGTGCTTCCGGTTGCAGTGTTGCTGGTGTTTTGAGGATGCTGCCCTGCTCCTTGGAGGCCCTGGGAAATGCTGCTCGAGACTGGCCCATGCAGCCTCTGCAGTTGGTTTTGCATGGCTGGCTCCCATAGGCAGTGCCCGGAGCTCCATGGCTTTTGTGTGTACAGGTGCTCAGCGTGTTTGAAGGGAAGAAAGGCAGAGCAGGGTGGGAAGGTCCTCCCTGCGCTGGGTTCGGTCCCAGTTGCAAATGTCCCATTACATTTTTAGGTGTGAGGGGCTCTTTCTGCATGGGTCCTTGGTCTCAGTACAGGAGGACAGTCAGACTTTTCCTGGAAAAGTGATGACCGCTTCTGCCACTCCGTGCCGCTCTGTGTCCATGGAAGGGCCCCAGCTGCCATCTTGCGTGTCCTGGGCTCATCTCAAGTGGCTGAGGCCAGGAGCTGCAAGGCCCCCAGACACTCCGGTTGCTGCTAGGAAATGGCCTGTGGTGCTGGGAATGGCCCTTAGGCAGCAGGGCAGACGGAGCACCTGGTTCCAGCCAGCAGCATCTCCTCCCTTTGTGCGAGAGGGAGAGTTCCTGAGCTCTGCATGGTGCAGAGAGAGGGCCCAAAATGCCTGTGCCCAAGCACTGCAGGATTTGTGTGGCCACACACAGAGGCAACAGAGCCCCGCTCTCTGCGGGGCACCAGACTCCTTCCCTTGCTTGCAACTGCTGTTCAACTGCTCTGAATGGTGGGCATGCATGTCTTAGGGCACGTGCACTCTGCTGCACAATCATCTGCAACAGGAAGGGAGAAAGATCTTGGTGGGCTCATCTGGATATGACGTTCCTTCATTGCCAGGGGGAGCAGGGCATGCTGGTGAGTCCTGAAAGGAAGAGTTAAGTTTCCAAATCCATTCCCTGCACCTTTCTGGCTAAGGAAGTCACCCTGGACAATTCCACCTCAAGAAGATCCTTGAGCATATGGTGCTTCTCGAGTATCTGGCTCCTTTATCCAAGATGCTTTCGAGCCTGAAAGGGACTAGGAGCTGGAGAAGAGCAGGAGGAAGAATGGCATTCTGTGCTAGAACCGGAGGAGGGCTCTCCTAGTGTCTGTTTCTTCGCCAGCCATAAAGAGCGATGCAGGCATCCTGGCAGCAGCATCGCGGGGGAGGGAGTTTAGGCCTTCCTGCCTGCTGAACCCCGGTGTGTGTTACTCACAAAACATCTTCTGCCTTTTTGCATCCAGAACATAAGACGCTTCCTTTCCCACTGCATATGAATTGACATGTCTCACAGCAGGATTTAGGCAAGGTTTTCCCCATGCTATGGTCTCCTGGAGCTGGGAAGGGTCTTTCTTAGAGCCAAGGAAGCTGCCCGCAGGGAGGAGCTGCCAGGCTGCGCAGGACTGCCCCACAGGCGTGCCGACTTTGCTTTTGGCTACTGATGGGGGATAGCTTGTGCCTCGCAAAGCACGTCCTCTCCCTGCAGGAGCCCGCCTGCCCTTGCTCAAGGCTTGTCCCAGGGTACAGAAAGCAGTGTCACAGCGCCCCAGCGTCATCTCAGGAACGGCTGCCCTGGAGGGCCCTTCCAATGGCCTGTCTTCTTCCTTTTCTCTGTTCAAGACAGGCATGACCTAGGAGCGAGAGTGTCCCGGGATGGGGACTCCACGCTCTCGCTGTTGTCCTCTGCCTCCTGCCTGCCTTCCAAAGATGCCCTGGTGCCACTTGTAAGCTTCACACCGCACCAAAGAAAGGCTCACATGAACTCAGAAAGGGAGTTTATTTTGGGGGGAAAAAGACATTTCTCCCGGGTGCGTCCAGCTTGTGGCCCCGCTGCTCTTTCTTCTGGAGGCTGCTCATCACTGAAGCACTGAGGGGAACAGGAGAAAGTTGCTGAGTGTGTCATGACATGCAGGTGCCTCCTGGAAATCCAATGGCACATCCCAGCCCCACCCCATTTCCCCACAAGGGATGGCTGGGCCAGGCACAGGAGAGGCCAAGCTCCAAGGGCACTTGTGTGCCCTGGCGTAGGGGGCAGCGAAAGGCCCTCTTTCCCCGGGCCTTGGCACAAAGGGCTTGGCAGGAGCAGGGACCCTGCCTGCCTTGGGAGCTACTTACCGGGCGAGCCTCCTCCTGCAGCTGCAGCCTCTGGCGGTTTTGACCACCTTCTCCCTCCAGCGATCCCGGAGGACTTTGTAGGATTCCACGAGCTGCAAGAGTCTGCTTTGCTCGTGGCGAGAGATACCTGCAAAGGATCAACAAAGTCCTGCTGCTGCTCCCTGGGGGCCCCTTGGGGCTTCTTCTCTCCTCAGCCCCTGCACATCCCCACCAGCTCAAAGGAGGGCCTGTCGTCTGCCGTGCTCAGCAGCTGAGTGCCAGCACCTGCACAGGGTCGGGAGCCACCATGGTGCCAGGCCCTGCCTGGCAGCTGGCATGCCAGGCACACTCACATGTCAGGGGGCACCCCTCTGTGTGGGGAACAGTGCTGCTCAGGGTGGCGTGCAGGCTTCAGCACTCGGATCTGTATTGCAAGAGCAAGAAGAAGAAATCGTTTCAGTGGGGAGGAGAGAACGGGGGAGAGAGCACTAGCCCACTCATAGAGGAGGCGCCTAAGCGTTCCAGAGCCGTGCTCAGGCTATACAAGCAGCTGATGCAACGGGCTACAAAAGCTGGCTTCCTGGATGATGCACCCTGTTCTGAGGGCTGTCAAAGGCATCCCATAGGGTCTCTTTTCAAGCAGGGTCCACACTGGGACATTGGGGAATTGTTGGCTGTTGCTCTTCCCCCTCTCTTCCACCACTGCCCTGAGCCTCCCTGCTCCTAGTCCTGTGTCAGCACAGTGGGAATATGGCTCTCTGCTGCCCTAACTGATCAGGGACGAAGATGCACCGGCATCTTTCAATGCCTTCGAGGGCAAACCACCCATTTCTGCAATTAACAAAACCGCAGAAGAGGTGTTGCAGAAGTTATATGAGTAGCCAGAGTCTTGCAAGTGTGGAGACAATTTGCATCATTGCAGGAGTCATCTCAAGAGGCCACTGGGGGTTGTAGGGAGCCCGCGCTCAGGGCCCTTTCCGCGACATCCCATCACACACCTGTGCGGCAGCCCTGGGAGCAGCACGGGCAGCAGAAGTCCGAGGAGCAGCCGGAGGATGCGGGCGGTGCTCCACTTTCCCCTCCTTCTGCCCCAAAGGGTCCTTCATGTGCCCAGCTTGTTTGATCAAGTTGCTGAGAGACACCATGAGAGGCAAGAGGTTTAGGACAGGGGGCATTTTATCCCACAAGGGAAAAGGATGGGATTCCCTGCAGTCTCGAGGGACCTCCTTCCTGGATAAACACTCCTGCACTAGGCATTTCCATTTGGCTCCCCAAAACGTCCTGACACTGGAGGAAAGTTAAGGCCATGGGAGGGCTCCATGCAAAGTGCTACATGCTGGCCTTCCAGCAGGAGAACAGCCTTAAGTGGGGCATGTGTCGGAGCCTTCTGGAGCCCTAGGCCCAGCATGTGCAAAGGGGCCCGCTCTGGTGCAGAGGTCCAAACAAGCGCAGCCCTCGTCCCTTCCGCCTCCGCCAAGGCTCTCACCTGGCAGCAGGCTGCTTCTCGGGGCCTTGCCGCCTCCTGCCTGCCCCCCAGCTTGGCAGCATGGGCAGACACAGCTCCTTGCGCTGCCGCAGGAGCTTTCTAGGCTGCCACTCTGCAAGGAGGAAGGCAGGAAGCTCTTGAGCAGAGCCTGCTGAGCAGCACCTTTCCAGGTGGCTGCTGGGAGGCAGCATGGGGGGACAGGGAACCAACATGCCCCGCAGGCCGGCAGCTTTGGCCTTACCTCTCTTGGCCCTGGGACACTGGGCACCTCAGGCTTCTTCTGCGTGCGTGGAGGGGCAGCAGAAGCAGCCTTGGCTTCTGGGCTGCCTTCCTCCACAAGCTGAAACCTGGAAAGCAGAAGACTAAGGCAGGTTTGAAGAAAGGGGGCTGTCTGCCCCTGGGCCTCTTGCTGGCACTAATGCTCCTCCCTGTTGTCGGAGAAACACCTTGCCTGCCATCTGCCTTCTTGGAGGGTTTTTTGCCAGTGTCTGTCCAAAGGCAGAGGACGTGCTTAAATTCTTGAGAGCAGTGAGCATGGGCAGTGCAGAGTGCGAGCAGCATCTAGGGGCCGGCCCTGTCAGCAAAGCTAAGGGCTGCAGAGGAAACGCACTCACCTCGGGAACACGTGGACTCGGCTAGACCTGGTGCCAGGAGTAACGATGTTTCCGCTTGGCTCAGCAGGATCCGCTGCCCAAGGGACCTGCAAGGCAACCCGGGCCCATTGGGAGGTTTTCTGAGGCAGCTCCCTGCCTGCTGACAAAGGCAGCAGCCCCTCGTCCTGCTACAGGAGGAGCCTGTCGCTGCAAATCCCTCTTCTGAGTCCTCTGCCATGCACATTAGCCCTAGTTGTGGAGTGGAGATGCTCCACCGCAAAGACTTGCAAGTGCTCAATAGCCATGCCCAAGCATTTAGTAGAGACAGGCATCCAGGAAGACAGGGAGTGTTTTCCTTGGGAGTGGGGAATTTGGTGGGGGCCACGCACTGCGGAAGGTGTTTGTGTAGCCCGCCACATGGAGGATGGCCACGGAGGCTTCCCAAAGCAATGGAAGTAGGGCCTGGGAAGCTGAGCAACTTACACTGCGAAGGGCTGCAAAGAGGCTGCCCTTCTCCCCAGCCGTTGGATGCAGCTGGCGTAAAACATCATGCAGAGCGTGTCTCCCTGGCGACTCAGCACACCAATGTCCCGGAAGGCAAAGGCCACATTCTGCTGGTTCTCCAAGTGGAAAGAGAATAAGTGGATGGTCTCTTCCACACAGGCTTCCACCACACGCCGTGGCAAGGACGTCACCAGGGACAAGAGCTGGTAGTTCAGTGGCTCGATTTCGATGTCGTCTGCAAGGAAGTCAAGCAGTGTCAGTGCTGCAGCAGGGCGCAATTTCCAGGACTAGGTGAGAAAGGACATGGGAGTGGCAGAGAGATGAAAGTGGGGGCAGGTTAGGGCAAGAGAGCCCAGCTTGCTGCACACTTGCAGCAGAAGACTCCAGAGAAGGTCCTTCCAAGAAAGAGCTCTCTGTGTGGGGAGTTGCGCAGGGGGAGCTCTGTGTGTTCCCCTATTGTGGAGGGGCATTGCCTGCTTCTGGCAGCCCCTGCAAAGCACAGGGAGCACACTCCCAGCCTGGGTACAGTGGCAAGGGGAAGCGGAGGGTGGACCCTGCTGTCTCACCAGGGAGAGTCACTTCGGGGCACGTGAGCCCACGCGGCCAGACCATCTG